>NC_073633.1:1250000-2500000 GCF_029407905.1 Bubalus kerabau
ACTACCAAGGCCTACCGCAAGGAGAGCTCTGTCCGAGGGAAGGGAAGTGCCCCAGGCTGCGTTCCCAAGCTGTTGCTTGGCAATGCAGACTCAGCGGTAAACGGAGGGAATCAGGCCCTCTGTAGCCGCAGCTTCACACACAGGTGTGTCTCCGTAGGAATCAAGAAAGATCCTGACAGGGTGAGGTTCATTAGAGCTATACTAAAGAGCAAAGGCTTGTCCATGTGGTCTTGCCTTCCCCTGTGCCTTTGGGTCTCCAGGCTCGGCCCCAGCTCCGTGGAAACAACCCCTGAGAAAATATCTTCAAGATCCACTTTTCCAAGTGTCTGGGAACCGGGGTTCGTAGGAGGAGAGAAAAGCACGCCTCCATCGGGAACAAAAATGCAGCCCACCTGCCTGTGTTTTGAAGCCTCTATTTGGAAGGAATGGGTTAGCTTCTCCTAAAGGAGACCTCCAGATCTGCTCAGAAGTCGGTAATTCCAGAGGCAGGGTGCTGGTTCCTGACTGCCCTTTGCCAGCCTTGCAAAGACATTCCAAGATTCTAGAGTTATATTCCATGAAGGAGCAGGCTTCGGGAATGTGTCAGAGGGGACTGGCTCCTTATTGGCCTCAGCTCAGCTATTGCCTTTCCATTCAAACTAGGACAAGGGCCTAGTTTATGAAGTGTAAGGGTCTTCTTCTTTGAAACTGCCAAGGGCTACAGCAATGAGACTTCTGTCAAGGCGAGGGAAGCCTAAGAGGACGGATTCTCAAGCAGGTGCTTTGCTACAAAGCATCAGCACCCCACGGAGAGAACCAAGATCCCTGTTCCCCAATGTTGGGAGTGTAGCTTCACACACAGAGTTGTCTCTATAGGAGCCAAGAATGTTCCTGAGAGATTAGGTTCACTAAACCTCTCCTACAGAGCATAGACCTGTCCATGTGGTTTTTCCTTCCCCTGTGAGTTGGGTCCTCGAGGTCCACCACACCTCCGGGGAAACTGTCCCTGAGAAAAGATCTCCAGGAACGGCTTCGCTGAGGCTGGGAAACGCTGTTCACAGGAAGTAAGGCAAGCGAATCTCCTGCAGAGAAAAAGAGGCCTTACTGTCCCTGGAGGAGCAGGCTGCCAGAGTGTGTGAAACCTGACTGTTGCCTTGCTGGCCTCAGTTCCACCATTGCCTGTTCCTCCGAACTAGGACCCAGGCCTATTTGGAGAAGCGTTTGGCTGCGGATTTCTACAAAGTGCCAAGGGCTACAGCAGTGAGAATTCTCTCAGCGGTCAGGGAGAGCATTTTATGGATTCTCAAGCTGTTTTCTGAACGACAGGGTCAAAATGAACTGAGAAAATCAGGCTCTCTGTGCCCCTATGTTAGGTACGCAGCTTCACACACAGAAGTGTCTCTATAGGAGCCAAGAATGTTCCTGAGAGATGAGGTTCACTAGAAGTCTGCTACAGAGCATAGACCTGTCCATATGGTTTTGCCTTGCCCTGTGAGTTGGGTCCCTGAGGTCCGCCCCAGCTCAGGGGAAGGAGCCCCTGAGAAAAGATCTCCAGGGACCGCTATTCCCCCAGGCTGGCAAACGCAGTTCACAGGAGGTAACGCAAGCGAGCCTCCTGCAAGGCACAACAGGCCTTAGTATCCCTGGACGATCAGGCTGCCAGAGTGTGTGAGACCTGACTGGTGCCTTACTGGCCTCAGCTCCGCCATTGCATGTTCCTCTGAACTAGGACCCAGGCCTACTAGGAGAAGGGTTTGGGTATGGATTTCTAAATACTGCCAAGGGGTATAGCAATGAGAACTGTGTCACGGGTAAGGAAGAGCATTGTATGGATTTTCAAGCTGTTGTTTGAACGACAGCTTCAAAGATGCACAGAGAGAATCAGACTCTGTGTCTCCATGTTCCGTACACAGCTTCACAGACAGGGGTGTCTCCATAGGAAACAAGAACGTTCCTGACAGAGTGAGGTTCACTAGAGCTCTCCTAGAGAGCAAAGACTTGTCCATGTGGTTTTTCTTCCCCTGTGCGTTTGGGGCTCCAGGCTCGGCCCCAGCTCCGTGGAAACAACCTCTGAGAAAAGATCTTCAAGATCCGCTTTCCCCAGAGGCTGGGATGTGGGGTTCATAGGAGGCGGGAAAAGCAGGCCTCCTTCAGAGAGCAAGAGGCAGCCAAGCGGCCTGCGTTTGGAAGCCTCTATTTGGAAGAATGGGTTAGCTTCCCCTAAGGGAGACCTCCAGATCTGTTCAGAAGTCGGTAATTCCAGAGGCAGTGTGCAGGGTCCTGACTGCCCTTTGCCAGCCTTGCAAAGACATTCCTAGATTCTACAGTTATCTTCCTGAAGAAGCAGGCTTTGGGAATATGTCAGACTTGACTGGCGCCTTATTGGCCTCAGCTCAGCTATTGCCTTTCCATTCAAAGTAGGACAAGGCCCTACTTTATGAAGGGTAAGGGTCTTCTTCTTTCCAAACTGCCGAGGGCTACAGCAATGAGACCTCCGTAAATGCGAGGGAAGCATAAGCGGATGGATTATCAGGAAGGTTCTTTGCCACCAAGCATCAGCACCCCACGGAGAGAATCAGGCTCCCTTTGCCCCTATGTGGGGTGTGTAGATTCACACACAGTGGTGTCTCTACAGGAGCCAAGAATGTTCCTGAGAGATGAGGCTCACAAGAGCTCTCCTACAGAGTGCTCACCTGTACATGTGGTTTCGCCTTCCCCTGTGAGTTGGGTGCCCGAGGTCCACCCCAGCTCCGAGAAAACAGCCTCTGAGAAAAGATCTCCAGGAACCGCTTTTTGCCCAGGCTGGGAAAAGCTGTTCACAGGAAGTAAGGCAAGTGAGCCTCCTGCAGAGAAAAAGAAGCCTTACTGTCCCTGGAAGAGCAGGCTGCCAGAGTGTGTGAAAACTGACTGGTGCCATACTGGTCTTAGCTCCGCCATTGCTTGTTCCTCCGAACTGGGACTCAGGCCTACTTGGAGAAGGGTTTAGGTGCAGATTTCTACAAACTGCCAAGGGCTACTGCAATGAGAACTCTCTCAGAGGTAAGGGCGAGAACTGTATGGATTCTCAAGCTGTTTTCTGAACGACAGCATTAAACCTGCACAGAGAGAATCAGGCTCTTTGCTGCCATGTTGGGTACGCAGTTTCACACACAGAGGTGTCCGCATAGGAGCCAAGAACGTTCGTCAAAGACTGAGGTTCACTAGAGCTCTCTTAGAGAGCAAAGACATGTTCATGTGGTTTTGCCTTCCCCTGTATGTGTGGGTCTCTGGGCACAACCCCAGCTCCGTGGAAACAACCCCTGAGCAAAGATCTCCAAGATCTGCTTTTCCCCCATGCTGGAAACCAGGGATCATAGGAGGCAGGAAAAGCAAGCCTCCTTCAGGCAAGAAGAGGCAGCCAACCGGCCTGTGTTTGGAAGCCTCTATTTGCAAGGAATGGGTTAGCTTCTCCAGAAGGAGACCTCCAGATCTGCTCAGAAGATAGATATTCCAGAGGCAGGGTCGAGGTTCCTGACTGCCCTTTGCCAGCCTTGCAAAGACATTCCTAGATTCTAGCAATATTTTCCATGAAGGAGCAGGCATCGGGAATATGTCAGAGTTGACGGGTGCCTTACTGGCCTCAGCTCAGCTATTGCCTTTCCTTTCAAACTAGGATCAGGGCCTACTTGGTGAAGGGTAAGGGTCTACTTCTTTCCCAACTGCCAAGAGAAACAGCAATGAGACCTCTGTCAAGGCGAGGGAAGCATAAGCAGATGGATTCTCAAACAGGTGCTTTGCCACAAAGCATCAGCACCCCACGGAGAGAATCAGGCTCCCTGTGACCCTATGTTCGGTGTGTGGCTTTACACACAGAGGTGTCTCTGTACGAGCCAAGAATGTTCCTAAGAGATGAAACACACTGACGTCTCCTACAGAGCATAGACCTGTCCATGTGGTTTTTCCTTCCCCTGTGAGATGGGTCCCCGAGGTCCACCCCAGCTCTGGGGATAGAGCCCCTGAGAAAAGATCTCCAGGAACCGCTTTTTGCCCAGGCTGGGAAACGCAGTTCACAGGAGGCAAGGCAAGCGAGCCTCCTGCAAGGAAAAATAGGCCTTACTGTCCCTGGAGGAGCAGGCTGCCAGAGTGTGTGACACCTGACTGGTGCCTTACTGACCTCAGCTCCGCCATTGCATGGCCATCCAAACCAGGACCCAGGCCTACTTGGAGAAGGGTTTGGGTGCGGATTTGTAAAAACTGCCAAAGGCTACAGCAATGAGAAGTCTCTCAGAGGTAAGGGAGAGCATTGTATGGATTCTCAAGCTGTTGTTTGAACGACAGCTTCAAAGCTGCAAAGAGAGAATCAGGCCCTGTGTGCCCCCTTGTTGGGTACACAGCTTCACACACAGGGGTGTCTCCATAGGAGTCAAGAACGTTCCTGACACAGTAAGTTTCACTTAGAGGTCTCCTGGAGAGCAAAGACTTGTCCATGTGGTTTTCCTTCCCCTGTGCGATTGGGTCTCTGGTCTCGGCCCCAGCTCCATGGAAACAACCCCTGAGAAAATATCTTCAAGATCCGCTTTTCCCAGAGGCTGGGAACAGGGCTTCATAGGATGCGAGAAAAGCAGGCCTCCTTCGGGCGCGAAAAGGCAGCCAACTGGCCTGTTTGGAAGCCTCTATTTGGAAAGAATGGGTTAGCTTCTCCTAAAGGAGACCTCCAGATCTGCTCAGAAGTCGGTAATTCCAGAGGCAGGGTGCTGGTTCCTGACTGCCCTTTGCCAGCCTTGCAAAGACATTCCCAGATTCTAGAGTTATTTTCCATGAAGGTGAAGGCTATGGGAGTATGTCAGACTTGGCAGGCACCTTATTGGACTCAGCTCAGCTATTACCTTTCCATTCAAACTAGGACAAAGGCCTACTTTATGAAGGGTAAGGGTCTTCTTCTTTCCAAACTGCCAAGGGCTACAGCAATGGGACCTCTGTCAAGGCGAGGGAAGCCTAAGTGGATGGATCATCAAGCAGGTGCTTTGCCACAAAGCATCAGCACCCCACGGGGAGAATCAGGCTCCATTTGCCCCTATGTTGGGTGTGTAGCTTCACATACAGAGGTGTCTCTATAGGAGGCCAGAATGTTCCTGAGAGATGAGGTTCACTAGAGCTCTCCTACAGAGCATAGACCTGTCCATATGCTTTTGCCTTCCCCTGTGAGTTGGGTCCTCGAGGTCCTCCCCAGCTCCGGGGAAGGAGCCCCTGAGAAAAGATCTCCAGGGACCTCTTTTCCCCCAGGCTGGGAAATGCAGCTCACAGGAGGGAAGTCAAGTGAGCCTCCTGCAGGGAAAAAGAGGGCTTACTGTCCCTGGACGATCAGGCTGCAGAGTGTGTGAGACCTGACTGGTGCCTTACTGGCCTCAGCTCCGCCATTGCATGTTCCTCCGAACTAGGACCCAGGACTACTTGGAGAAGGGTTTGGGTGCGGATTTCTAAAAACTGCCAAGGGCTACAGCAATGAGAACTCTGTCACGGGTAAGGAAGAGCATTGTATGGATTTTCAAGGTGTTTTTTGAACGACATCTTTAAAGCTACACAGAGAGAATCAGGCTCTCTGTGCCCCCATGTTGGGTACGCAGCTTCGCACACAGGGGTGTCTCCATATGAATCAAGAATGTTCGTGACAGAGTGAAGTTCACTAGAGCTCTCCTAGAGAGCAAAGACTTGTCCATGTGGTTTTTCTTCCCCTGTGAGTTTGGGTCTCCAGGCTTAGCCCCAGCTCCGTGGAAACAACCCCTGAGAAAAGATCTTCAAGATCCGCTTTTCCCAGAGGCTGGGATGTGGGATTCATAGGAGGCGGGAAAAGCAGGCCTCCTTCAGAGAGCAAGAGGCAGCCAAGCGGCCTGCGTTTGGAAGCCTCTATTTGGAAGAATGGGTTAGCTTCCCCTAAGGGAGACCTCCAGATCTGTTCAGAAGTTGGTAATTCCAGAGGCAGGGTGCAGGCTCCTGACTGCCCTTTGCCAGCCTTGCAGAGACATTCCTAGATTACAGCGTTATTTTCCATGAAGGAGCAGGCTTCGGGAATATGTCAGACTTGACTGGCGCCTTATTGGCCTCAGCTCACCTCTTGCCTTTCCTTTCAAACTAGGACAAGGGCCCACTTTATGAGAGGTAAGGGTCCTCTTCTTTCCAAACTGCCAAGGGCTACAGCAATGAGACCTCTGTCAAGGCGAGGGAAGCGTAAGCTGATGGATTTTCAAGCAGGTGCTTTGCCACAAAGCATCAGCACCCCACGGAAAGAATCTGGCTCCCTTTGCCCCTACGTTGCGTGTGTAGCTACACACAGAGGTGTCTCGATAGGAGCCAAGAATGTTCCTGAGAGAGGAGGTTCACTGTTTGGGGCCAGAGTGAGGCACTCCGCCCATGGCAAAGGTCATGAGGAAGGAGGCTCGACATACGCAAAGGCGGGATCGAGCCTCAGGAGTCCCCCTGGAAATCCTCGAGCATCTACCCCCATCACCAGAGCCTGCCTACCTTACTACTTTGTGCTCTCACCTACACCTCTGACTTTACGGGGGGCTGTCCCCCACCACCTCTTTCGGAGAAGGAGTTAACCTAGAGCTCCAGTTGATAAAAACCCCTGGGTGTGACAAGAGTGTTTTAACCTACAAACTCCTCTGAAGGTTCTCTAGCCTGCCTGACAGGCTTGTCCGGCCACATGTGATTGCTCACAGCCTCCCAACCATGAGAGGCACGAGATGCTTTAAACCTTCTAAAAACAGGTTCCTTAGAAAAGTTAGAAAATTATTAGTATAAGTATAATGGGCTGATTAGAAATCATATTGGTGAAGGGTTTTTCATTTGTTGAGCTGATGTTTACTGCTAAGTCTCCACATCCCCTGCCCTTATACACATTAATGAATATATAGAAGAAATAAGTATTAACCTTTGATATAAATCACGTTAGACCTTAGGCTAAGTAAATTCTTTCCTTAACTAAAACCCACTACACCCTCACCCTATAGGAATGTAACTTTATTTGGGTGGCGTCTGTTTTAAGAATAATCACCCCTGGAGAAATAAGTGTCCTGGTTGACTGACCGCTGTCACAAGGAGAGGGTCGTAAATTGTCAGCAGGCCCCCCGGCCAGAAGATGATGTAACACCCCTAAGACCTCTGTATACTTTTGTATGAAGCACCTAACTTTGATAAAAGTCAGGACTGCTGACCCCACGTGACTTTTGCATAACATCTCAGTGTATAAAAGTAGACCATGGAAAATAAAGAATTGGGATCAGTTTCTCGAAATACTGGTATCCCCATGTCTCTCTCTCTCTCTCACTCTGGTTGAGTCTCCATCTGGAGCGCGGAACCCACCAAGCTTACTAATTTTGCCTGGGCTTCTAAGATCCGACCGGGGAGGCCTCAGTGTCTCCTCTTCTTCGGGAGAATGGAAGGACGCCTGCGGCCTACGTAAGTGGTGCAAGCTTCTTGTCTTGAAGTTTTATTGGTCCCCCGCGTAAACCAAGCTACTCAGCCTCTTTTCTCCACTGAATTTTCCTACTGAGCTATCCTCATTTTATTACTCTTTATATCCTTAATTAACGTTTAATTAAGCAGTTGTTCCCTGACCCTCGCCTACGCCGTCTCTGCTTTGAATACCCTGGATCAGCTGGGGCTGGACCCCGGCAGTTCACTAGAGATCTCCTACAGAGCATAGACCTGTCCATTTGGTTTTGCCTTCCCCTGTGAGTTGGGTCCCCGAGGTCCGCCCCAACTCCGGGGAAACAGCCCCTGAGAAAAGATCTCCAGGAACTGCTTTCCGCCCAGGCTGGGAAACACTGTTCACAGGAAGTAAGGCAAGCGAGCCTCCTGAAGGGAAATAGAGGCCTTACTGTCCCTGGAGGAGCAGGCTGCCAGAGTGTGTGACACCTGACTGGTGCCTTACTGGCCTCAGCTCCGCTATTGCATGTTCATCTGAACTTGAACCCAGGCCTACTTGGAGAAGTGTTTGTGTGCCGATTTCCAGAAACTGCGAAGGGCTACAGCAATGATAACTCTCTCAGTGGTAAGGGAGAGCATTGTGTGGATTCTCAATTTGTTGTTTGAACGACAGCGTCAAAGCTGCACAGAGAGAATCAGGTCTCTGTGTCTCTATGTTGGCTATGCAGCTTCCCACACAGAGATGTCCCCGTTGGAGCCAAGAACATTCCGCATAGACTGAGGTTCACTAGAGCACTCCTAGAGAGCAAAGACTTATCCATGCGGTTTTCCCTTCCCCTGTGCGTGTGGGTCTCCGGGATCGGCCCCTGCTCCGTGGAAACAGCCTCTGAGAAAAGATCTCCAAGAACCTCTTATCCCCCAGGCTGGGAAGCGGAGTTCACAGGAGGTGGGATAAGCAAGCTTCCTTCGGCAAGAAGAGACAGCCAACCGGCCTGTGTTTGGAAGCCTATATTTGCAAGGAATGGGTTAGTTTCTCCTGACCGAGACCTCCGGATGTGCTGAGAAGATAGAAATTCCAGAGGCAGGGTCGAGGTTCCTGACTGCCCTTTGCCAGCCTTGCAAAGACATTCCCAGATTCTAACGTTATTTTCCATGAAGGAGCAGGCATCGGGAATATGTCAGACTTGACTGGCGCCTTACTGGCCTCAGCTCAGCTACTGCCTTTCCATTCAAACAAGGACAAGGGCCTACTTGGTGAAGGGTAAGGGTCTGCTTCTTTCCAAACTGCCAAGGACTACAGCAATGAGACCTCTGTCAAGGTGAGGGAAGCCTATGCGGATGGATTCTTAGCAGGTGCTTTGCCACAAAGCATCAGCACCCACGGAGAGAATCAGACTCCCTTTGCCACTATGTTGGGTGTGTAGCTTCATGCACAGAGGTGTCTCTGTAGAAGCCAAGAATGTTCCTGAGAGATGAGGTTCACTAGAGCTCTCCTACAGAGCATAGACCTGTCCATGTGGTTTTGTCTTCCCCTGTGAGTTGGGCCCCCGAGGTCCGACCCAGCTCCAGGGAAACAGCCCCTGAGAAAAAATCTCCAGGAACAGCTTTGCGCCCAGGCTGGGAAATGCAGTTCACAGGAGGCAAGGCAAGCGAGCCTCCTGCAGGGAAAAAGAGGCCTTACTGCTCCTGGACGATCAGGCTGCAAGAGTGTGTGAGACCTCACTTGTGCCTTACTGGCCTCAGCTCCGCCGTTGCCTGTTGTTCCGAGCTAGGACCCAGGCCTACTTGGAGAAGGGTTAGGGTGCGGATTTCTACAAACTGTCAAGGACTACAGCAATGAGAATTCTCTTAGCAGTAAGGGAGAGCATTGTATGGATTCTCAAGCTGTTGTTTGAATGACAGCTTCAAAGCTACACAGAGAGAATCAGGCTCTCTGTTCCCCTATTTTGGCTGTGCAGCTTCACACACAGAATTTGACTCTGTTGGAGCCAGAAATATTCCTGAAAGACTTAGGCTCACCAAAGCTGTCCTCCAGAGCAAAGACATTGGATGTGGTTTTGCCTTCCCTTGCCAGTATGGGTCCCCTAGCTTGGCCCCAGCTCCGGGGATACAGCCTCTGAAAAAAATCTTCCAAGAAGCGATTTTTCCTCCAGGCTGTTAAGCGGAATTCACAGTTTGCAAGTTAAGGAAGCCTGCTTCGTGGAAGAGCAAGCAGCCAACTGGCCCTGTGTTAGGAAGCCTGTATTTGAAAGGAATGGGTTAGCTTCTACAGCGGGAGAACCTCAGATCTGCTCAGGGGGCTGAAATACTAGAGTCAGGGTCGAGGTTCTCCCTTGTCCTTTGCGCACCTTGCAAAGACATTCCTAGCTTCTAGCGTTAGTGTCCCTGTAGTAGCAGGCTGCAGGAGCGTGTGATAAATGACTGCCACATTCCTGTCCTCAGCTCCGCTATTGACTTTCTATTCGAACTAGAACCCAGGCCTACTTTGAGAGGGGTTAGGGTCCAGTGTTTCCAAACTGCCAAGGGCTACGGCAATGCGAGCTCTGTCAGAGGTAAGAAAAGAGCAATTGGTTGGATTCTTCAGCTGCTGCGTGGCTGCACAGCTTCCGCGCTGCATGGAGAGCATGAGGCTCCTTGTGGCCCTATTTTGGGTACGCAGCAACATGCACACAGAATGTCTGTGTTCACTTATGTACAGGCTTATGTACACTAGAGCTCTCCTACAGAGCAAAGACCACTCAGTGGGCTCCAAGAGATACCTGTCGCGGCTCGAGAAGAGAGTGGAGTCCTTTGCTTCCCCTCGAGATGAGGCCTGACTCCCCGGGTGAGTATGGAATGCAACCCCAAATCCCTGTCGCCTATGGAGAGGAACATTAAGTCCTGGATACAAGCCTAGATGAGGTCTAGTTTGCCCTTCAGTGAATGGAGCCCAATCCACAGCTCTCCCTGGCAACTCGAATGGAAGATTAGACTTCCTGGGCCAACACAAGAGGAAGCCTGAATTCCCCGTCGTAACTCGAGAATCCCACCGAAACTCGAGAAAATCCACGTGCTTCCCTCGTCATCGCAAGATGAGGCCCTTTGTCCGCTACAGCATCTCAAGAGAAGTCCCACGTTCCATCCTGAAGTGCGAAACGGTACTTGGCACCCTTGATGCGACCCCAAAAGTTCCGCGACATACCAGACTCACTCAAGGGGAACACCGAGGTTCCCGGCACAACTTCATCTGATCCCTTCTCCTATCCTGATTGCGACAGGAGGGTCGACTCCCCTTCTCTGTCTGCAAGGGGTTCCCGACCTTCCGGGCGCACCTCAGGATGAGGCCGGTCTCATGAGGAAGTTCGAGACGTAGCCTCGTGGGTGGTGCCACATGCCGAAAGACCCCAATTTCACGGTCCACTCTTGAAAAGAACCCGATGCCAGCACACCTCTTTGAAGGAAAACCTGTGGATGAAGGCACAACACGAAGGGGCACTGACACCCGCTTGCATCGTCCAGAAAAACCCGCAGGTCCCACAGACATTTCGACAAGTGGCCTGTCACCCTGTAAACAACTCGAAAGGCAAACGAAGGTCCATTCCTCAACAGAAGACTAGGTGTGACTCTCTTGTCCCTACTCTGCAGGGACCATGGGATCCGAGTCAGAAACGGAGAGGAAGCCTGAGGTTCCTGCGTCCACTCGAGATGAGGCCCTCTTCCATTGCACCACACCCAGTGGAGTCCCGAGAGGCCCCTACCAACTCCACAGTATCCCTGAGTTCTCAGAGGCACAATGAGAAGCTCCCTGAGGTCACAGGCACAAGTCGAGGGAACCCTGGGTTTTCTGCCATGACTCGAGAAAGACCTCGAGAGTGCTTCAAAATGTGTTGAGTCGCGATTCCCCTACCATGACTCGAGAGCCATGACACGCGCCCCCTCTTCACACGCATGGAGACCTGACTAACCTGGCACTGCACGAGAGGCTCCCTGAGATCCTCATCGTACCTCGTGAGGAAACCCACACTGCCGCGGCAGCTCGAGGAAACACATGAGACACCCCGGTCATCGCGAGATGAGGGCCTTATATTCCTGCATGGCCTGGAAACCAATCACGAGTCCTCTCTCCAAACTGAAGAGCAGGCTGGACTCCGTTGAGGCCGCTCAGGGGGCTCCAACAGATCCTTGTCGCGACTCAAGAGGAGAGCGGAGTCCTTGGCTTCACCTCGAGACGAGGTCTGACTCCCCGGGGGAGCCTGGAATGCAACCCCGAGATGCCTGCTTTCCCTGGAGAGGAATAGTAGGTCCTGGACACACGCCTAGGTGAGGTCTCTTCGGCCCTGCAGTGACTCGAGCGCAACCCCCAGATTTCCCTTGCAACTCGAGGGGAAGATTGGGCTTCACAGGGCCAACCCAAGAGGAAGGCTGAGATCCCCATTGTAACTCGAGAATCCCGCCGCAACTCGAGAAAAACCACGTGGTTCCAAACTCTTGGCAAGATGAGACCCTTGCCCGCGACGGCGTCTCAAGGGAAGACCCCTCTTCCGCCCTGAAGGGCGGAAAGGATCCTGCCAGTCTTCCTGCGACCCCCAAAAGTCCCCCGACACGCCGGGTTCCCTCGAGGGGAACACCGAGGGTCCCGGCACCGCTTCCTCTGAGCCCCTTCTCCCTTCCTGATCGCGACAGGAGAGGCGATTCCCCTGCGTGGTCTGGAAGGGGTTCCCGGCCTTCCTGGCGCACCTCAGGATGAGGCCGGTCTCACGAGGAAATTCGAGACGAGCCACGTGGGTGGGGCCACATGCCGAACGCCCCCGATTCCCCGGTCCGCCCTTGAGAAGGACCCGAGGCCCGGACCCCTCTTCGAAGGCAACCCTGTGGGTGAAGGCACAACACGAAGGGGCACTGCCACCCCCGTGCATCGTCCGCAAAGACCCGCGGGTTCCACACACAGCTCGACGAGGGGCCTGAGACCCCCTGAGCAACTCGAGAGGCCAGCGGGGTTCCCTTCCTCAGACAAGACGAGGCCTGACTCTCCTGTCCCAACTCTGCAGGGACCTTGCGGTCGGAGTCTGAAACGGAGAGGAAGCCTGAGGTTCCTGCCTCCCCTCGAGGTGAGGCCCTCTTCCGTTGCGCCAGGCCCAGCGGAGTCCCGAGGGGCCCCGCCACCTCCACAGGATCCCTCCCCTCTCAGAGGCACCCTGGGAAGTTCCCTAAAGTCCCCGGCAGAAGGCGAGGAAACGAGGGTTTCCCGCCGCCCCCAGACAAAGACCTCAAGAGTCCTTCTTCAACGCGCCTCGAGGCCCTAGTCCCCTCCCGTGACTCGAGAGCCAGGACGCGCTTCCCCTCGCCACGCGCATGGAGACCTGACTTCCCTGGCGCCGCACGAGAGGCTCCCTGAGATCCTGGTCGTGCCTCGGGAGAAAACCCCCACGGGCGCCGCAGCTCGAGAAACCCCTGAGACGCCCCCGTCCTCGCGAGCTGAGGGCCTTCTCTTCCTGCATGGCCTGGAGAGCAATCCCGGGTCCTCTCTCCAAACGGAAGAGGAAGCTGGACTCCCTTGAGGCCGCTCAGGGGGCTCCAAGAGACCCGCGTCGCGACTCGAGAGGAGAGCGGAGTCCTTGGCTTCCCCTCGAGACGAGGCCTGACTCCCCGGGGGAGCCTGGAATGCAACCCCGAGATCCCTGCCTTCCCTGGAGAGGAATATTAGGTCCCGGACACACGCCTAGGTGAGGTCTCTTTGGCCCTGCAGTGACTCGAGCGCAACCCCCAGCTTTCCCTCGCAACCCGAGGGGAAGATTGGGCTTCCCAGGGCCAACCCAAGGGGAAGGCTGAGATCCCCGTCGTAACTCGAGAATCCCGCCGCAACTCGAGAAAAACCACGTGGTTCCCACCTCTTGGCAAGATGAGGCCCTTGCCCGCGACGGCGTCTCAAGGGAAGTCCCCTGTTCCGCCCTGAAGGGCGAAACGGTCCCTGACAGCCTTCCTGCGACCCCCAAAAGTCCACCGACACGCCGGGTTACCCGAGGGGCACACCGAGGGTCCCGGCACCGCTTCCTCTGAGCCCCTGCTCCCCTCCTGATCGCGAAAGGAGAGGCGATTCCCCTGCGTGGCCTGGAACGGGTTCCTGGTCTTCCCGGCGCACCTCAGGATGAGGCCGGTCTCACGAGGAAATTCGAGACGAGCCACGTGGGTGGTGCCACATGCCGAACGCCCCTGATTCCCCGGTCCGCTCTTGAGAAGGACCCGAGGCCCGGACCCCTCTTCGAAGGCAACCATGTGGGTGAAGGCACAACACGAAGGGGCACTGCCATCCCCGGGCATCGTCCGTAAAGACCCGCGGGTTCCACACACAGCTCGACGAGGGGCCTGAGACCCCCTGAGCAACTCGAGAGGCCAGCGGGGTTCCCTTCCTCAGACAAGACGAGGCCTGACTCTCCTGTCCCAACTCTGCAGGGACCTTGCGGTCGGAGTCTGAAACGGAGAGGAAGCCTGAGGTTCCTGCCTCCCCTCGAGGTGAGGCCCTCTTCCGTTGCGCCAGGCCCAGCGGAGTCCCGAGGGGCCCCGCCACCTCCACAGGATCCCTCCCCTCTCAGAGGCACCCTGGGAAGTTCCCTAACGTCCCCAGCAGAAGGCGAGGGAAACGAGGGTTTCCCGCCGCCCCCCGACAAAGACTTCAAGAGTTCTTCTTCAACGCGTCTCGAGGCTCTAGTCCCCTCCCGTGACTCGAGAGCCATGACGCGCTCCCCCTCGCCACACGCATGGAGACCTGACTTCCCTGGCGCCGCACGAGAGGCTCCCTGAGATCCAAGTCGTTCATCGGGAGAAAACTCCCACAGGCGCGCAGCTCGAGGAAACCCCTGAGATGCCCCCGTCCTCGCGAGCTGAGGGCCTTCTTTTCCTGCATGGCCTGGAGAGCAATCCACGGTCCTCTCTCCAAACGGAAGAGGAGGCTGGACTCCCTTGAGGCCGCTCAGGGGGCTCCAAGAGACCCGCGTCGCGACTCGAGAGGAGAGCGGAGTCCTTGGCATCCCCTCGAGACGAGGCCTGACTCCCCGGGGGAGCCTGGAATGCAACACCGAGATCCCTGCCTTCCCTGGAGAGGAATATGAGGTCCCGGACACACGCCTAGGTGAGGTCTCTTCGGCTCTGCAGTGACTCGAGCGCAACCCCCAGCTTTCCCTCGCAACCCGAGGGGAAGATTGGGCTTCCCAGGGCCAACCCAAGGGGAAGGCTGAGATCCCCGTCGTAGCTCGAGAATGCCGCCGCAACTCGAGAAAATCCACGTGGTTCCCACCTCTTGGAAAGATGAGGCCCTTGCCCGCGACGGCGTCTCAAGGGAAGTCCCTTGTTCCGCCTGAAGGGCGAAACGGTCCCTGACAGCCTTCCTGCGACCCCCAAAAGTCCCCCGACACGCCGGGTTCCCCCGAGGGGAACACCGAGGGTCCCGGCTCCGCTTCCTCTGAGCCCCTTCTCCCCTCCTGATCGTGACAGGAGAGGCGATTCCCCTGCGTGGTCTGGAAGGGGTTCCCGGCCTTCCCGGCGCACCTCAGGATGAGGCCGGTCTCACGAGGAAATTCCAGACGAGCCACGTGGGTCGGGCCACATGCCGAACGCCCCCGATTCCTCGGTCTGCTCTTGAGAAGGACCCGAGGCCCTGACCCCTCTTCGAAGGCAACCCTGTGGGTGAAGGCACAACACGAAGGGGCACTGCCACCCCTGTGCATCGTCCGCAAAGACCCGCGGGTTCCACACACAGCTCGACGAGGGGCCTGAGACCCCCTGAGCAACTCGAGAGGCCAGCGGGGTTCCCTTCCTCAGACAAGACGAGGCCTGACTCTCCTGTCCCAACTCTGCAGGGACGCTGCGGTCGGAGTCCGAAACGGAGAGGAAGCCTGAGGTTTCTGCCTCCCCTCGAGGTGAGGCCCTCTTCCGTTGCGCTAGACCCAGCGGAGTCCCGAGGGGCCCCGCCACCTCCACAGGATCCCTCGCCTCTCAGAGGCACCCTGGGAAGTTCCCTAAGGTCCCCGGCAGAAGGCGAGGGACACGAGGGTTTCCCGTCGCCCCCCGATAAAGACCTCGTGAGTCCTTCTTCAACGCGTCTCGAGGCCCTAGTCCCCTCCTGTGACTCGAGAGCCAGGACGCGCTCCCCCTCGCCACGCGCATGGAGACCTGACTTCCCTGGCGCCGCACGAGAGGCTCCCTGAGATCCTCGTCGTGCCTCGGGAGAAAACCCCACGGGCGCCGCAGCTCGAGGAAACCTCTGAGAAGCCCCCGTCCTCGCGAGCTGAGGGCCTTCTTTTCCTGCATGGCCTGGAGAGCAATCCCGGGTCCTCTCTCCAAACGGAAGAGGAGGCTGGACTCCCTTGAGGCCGCTCAGGGGGCTCCAAGAGACCCGCGTCGCGACTCGAGAGGAGAGCGGAGTCCTTGGCTTCCCCTCGAGACGAGGCCTGACTCCCCAGGGGAGCCTGGAATGCAACCCCGAGATCCCTGCCTTCCCTGGAGAGGAATATTAGGTCCCGGACACACGCCTAGGTGAGGTCTCTTCGGCCCTGCAGTGACTTGAGCGCAACCCCCAGCTTTCCCTCGGAACCCGAGGGGAAGATTGGGCTTGCCAGGGCCAACCCAAGGGGAAGGCTGAGATCCCCGTCGTAACTCGAGAATCCCGCCGCAACTCGAGAAAAACCACGTGGTTCCCACCTCTTGGCAAGATGAGGCCCTTGCCCGCCACGGCGTCTCAAGGGAAGTCCCCTGTTCCGCCCTGAAGGGCGAAACGGTCCCTGACAGCCTTCCTGCGACCCCCAAAAGTCCCCCGACACGCCGGGTTCCCTCGAGGGGAACACCGAGGGTCCCGGCACCGCTTCCTCTGAGCCCCTTCTCCCCTCCTGATCGCGACAGGAGAGGCGATTCCCCTTCGTGGTCTGGAAGGGGTTCCTGGCCTTCCCGGCGCACCTCAGGATGAGGCCGGTCTCACGAGGAAATTCGAGACGAGCCACGTGCGTTGTGCCACATGGCGATTGCCCCCGGTTCCCCGGTCCGCCCTTGAGAAGGACCCGAGGCCCGGACCCCTCTTCGAAGGCAACCATGTGGGTGAAGGCACAACACGAAGGGGCACTGCCACCCCCGTGCATCGTCCGCAAAGACCCGCGGGTTCCACACACAGCTCGACCAGGGGCCTGAGACCCCCTGAGCAACTCGAGAGGCCAGCGGGGTTCCCTTCCTCAGACAAGACGAGGCCTGACTCTCCTGTCCCAACTCTGCAGGGACCCTGCGGTCGGAGTCCGAAACGGAAAGGAAGCCTGAGGTTCCTGCCTCCCCTCGAGGTGAGGCACTCTTCCGTTGCGCCAGACCCAGCGGAGTCCCGAGGGGCCCCGCCACCTCCACAGGATCCCTCGCCTCTCAGAGGCACCCTGGGAAGTTCCCTAAGGTCCCTGGCAGAAGGCGAGGGACACGAGGGTTTCCCGCCGCCCCCCGACAAAGACCTCGAGAGTCCTTCTTCAACGCGTCTCGAGGCCCTAGTCCCCTCCCGTGACTCGAGAGCCAGGACGCGCACCCCTCGCCACGCGCATGGAGACCTGACTTCCCTGGCGCCCCACGAGAGGCTCCCTGAGATCCTCGTCATGCCTCGGGAGAAAACCCCCACGGGCGCCGCAGTTCGAGGAAACCCCTGAGATGCCCCCGTCCTGGCGAGCCGAGGGCCTTCTTTTCCTGCATGCCCTGCAGAGCAATCCCGGGTCCTCTCTCCAAACGGAAGAGGAGGCTGGACTCCCTTGAGGCCGCTCAGGGGGCTCCAAGAGACCCGCGTCGCGACTCGAGAGGAGAGCGGAGTCCTTGGCTTCCCCTCGAGACGAGGCCTGACTCCCCGGGGGAGCCTGGAATGCAACCCCGAGATCCCTGCCTTCCCTGGAGAGGAATATGAGGTCCCGGACACACGCCTAGGTGAGGTCTCTTCGGCCCTGCAGTGACTCGAGCGCATCCTCCAGCTTTCCCTCGCAACCCGAGGGGAAGATTGGGCTTCCCAGGGCCAACCCAAGGGGAAGGCTGAGATCCCCGTCGTAACTCGAGAATCCCGCCGCAACTCGAGAAAAACCACGTGGTTCCCACCTCTTGGCAAGAGGAGGCCCTTGCCCGCCACGGCGTCTCAAGGGAAGTCCCCTGTTCCGCACTGAAGGGCGATACGTTCCCTGACAGCCTTCCTGCGACCCCCAAAAGTCCCCCGACACGCCGGGTTCCCTCGAGGGGAACACCGAGGGTCCCGACACCGCTTCAACTGAGCCCCTTCTCCCCTCCTGATCGCGACAGGAGAGGTGATTCCCCTGCGTGGTCTGGAATGGGTTCCCGGCCTTCCCGGCGCACCTCAGGATGAGGCCGGTCTCACGAGGAAATTCGAGACGAGCCACGTGGGTGGTGCCACATGCCGAACGCCCCCGGTTACCTGGTCCGCCCTTGAGAAGGACCCGAGGCCCGGACCCCTCTTCGAAGGCAACCCTGTGGGTGAAGGCACAACACGAAGGGGCACTGCCACCCCCGTGCATCGTCCGCAAAGACCCGCGGGTTCCACACACAGCTCGACGAGGGGCCTGAGACCCCCTGAGCAACTCGAGAGGCCAGCGGGGTTCCCTTCCTCAGACAAGACGAGGCCTGACTCTCCTGTCCCAACTCTGCAGGGACGCTGCGGTCGGAGTCCGAAACGGAGAGGAAGCCTGAGGTTCCTGCCTCCCCTCGAGGTGAGGCCCTCTTCCGTTGCGCCAGACCCAGTGGAGTCCCGAGGGTCCCCGCCACCTCCACAGGATCCCTCGCCTCTCAGAGGCACCCTGGGAAGTTCCCTAAGGTCCCCGGCAGAAGGCGAGGGAAACAAGGGTTTCCCGCCGCCCCCGATAAAGACCTCGAGAGTCCTTCTTCAATGCGTCTCGAGGCCCTAGTCCCCTCCCGTGACTCGAGAGCCAGGACGCGCTCCCCCTCGCCACGCGCATGGAGACCTGACTTCCCTGGCGCCGCACGAGAGGCTCCCTGAGATCCTCGTCGTGCCTCGGGAGAAAACCCCCACGGGCGACGCAGCTCGAGGAAACCCCTGAGACGCCCCCGTCCTCGCGAGCTGAGGGCCTTCTTTTCCTGCATGGCCTGGAGAGCAATCCCGGGTCCTCTCTCCAAACGGAAGAGGAGGCTGGACTCCCTTGAGGCCGCTCAGGGGGCTCCAAGAGACCCGCGTCGCGACTGGAGAGGAGAGCGGAGTCCTTGGCTTCCCCTCGAGACGAGGCCTGACTCCCCGGGGGAGCCTGGAATGCAACCCCGAGATCCCTGCCTTCCCTGGAGAGGAATATTAGGTCCCGTACACACGCCTAGGTGAGGTCTCTTCGGCCCTGCAGTGACTCGAGCGCAACCCCCAGCTTTCCCTCGCAACCCGAGGGGAAGATTGGGCTTCCCAGGGCCAACCCAAGGGGAAGGCTGAGATCCCCGTCGTAACTCGAGAATCCCGCCGCAACTCGAGAAAAACCACGTGGTTCCCACCTCTTGGCAAGAGGAGGCCCTTGCCCGCCACGGCGTCTCAAGGGAAGTCCCCTGTTCCGCCCTGAAGGGCGAAACGGTCCCTGACAGCCTTCCTGCGACCCCCAAAAGTCCCCCGACACGCCGGGTTCCCTCGAGGGGAACACCGAGGGTCCCGGCACCGCTTCCTCTGAGCCCCTTCTCCCCTCCTGATCGCGACAGGAGAGGCGATTCCCCTGCGTGGTCTGGAAGGGGTTCCCGGCCTTCCCGGCGCACCTCAGGAGGAGGCCGGTCTCACGAGGAAATTCGAGACGAGCCACGTGGGTGGGGCCACATGCCGAACGCCCCCGATTCCCCGGTCCGCCCTTGAGAAGGACCCGAGGCCCGGACCCCTCTTCAAAGGCAACCCTGTGGGTGAAGGCACAACACGAAGGGGCACTGCCACCCCCGTGCATCGTCCGCAAAGACCCGCGGGTGCCACACACAGCTCGACGAGAGGCCTGAGACCCCCTGAGCAACTCGAGAGGCCAGCGGGGTTCCCTTCCTCAGGCAAGACGAGGCCTGACTCTCCTGTCCCAACTCTGCAGGGACCCTGCGTTCGGAGTCCGAAACGGAGAGGAAGCCTGAGGTTCCTGCCTTCCCTCGAGGTGAGGCCCTCTTCTGTTGCGCCAGACCCAGCGGAGTCCCGAGGGGCCCCGCCACCTCCACAGGATCCCTCGCCTCTCAGAGGCACCCTGGGAAGTTCCCTAAGGTCCCCGGCAGAAGGCGAGGGACACGAGGGTTTCCCGCCGCCCCCCGAGAAAGACCTCGAGAGTCCTTCTTCAACGCGTCTCGAGGCCCTAGTCCCCTCCCGTGACTCGAGAGCCAGGACGCGCTCCCCCTCGCCACGCGCATGGAGACCTGACTTCCCTGGCGCCGCACGAGAGGCTCCCTGAGATCCTCGTCGTGCCTCGGGAGAAAACCCCCACGGGCGCCGCAGCTCGAGGAAACCCCTGAGACGCCCCCGTCCTCGCGAGCTGAGGGCCTTCTTTTCCTGCATGGCCTGGAGAGCAATCCCGGGTCCTCTCTCCAAACGGAAGAGGAGGCTGGACTCCCTTGAGGCCGCTCAGGGGGCTCCAAGAGACCCGCGTCGCGACTCGAGAGGAGAGCGGAGTCCTTGGCTTCCCCTCGAGACGAGGCCTGACTCCCCGGGGGAGCCTGGAGTGCAACCCCGAGATCCCTGCCTTCCCTGGAGAGGAATATTAGGTCCCGGACACACGCTTAGGTGAGGTCTCTTCGGCCCTGCAGTGACTCGAGCGCAACCCCCAGCTTTCCCTCGCAACCCGAGGGGAAGATTGGGCTTCCTAGGGCCAACCCAAGGGGAAGGCTGAGATCCCCGTCGTAACTCGAGAATCCCGCCGCAACTCGAGAAAAACCACGTGGTTCCCACCTCTTGGCAAGATGAGGCCCTTGCCCGCGACGCCGTCTCAAGGGAAGTCCCCTGTTCCGCCCTGAAGGGCGAAACGGTCCCTGACAGCCTTCCTGCGACCCTCAAAAGTCCCCCGACATGCCGCGTTCCCTCGAGGGGAACATCGAGGGTCCCGACACCGCTTCAACTGAGCCCCTTCTCCCCTCCTGATCGCGACAGGAGAGGTGATTCCCCTGCGTGGTCTGGAATGGGTTCCCGGCCTTCCCGGCGCACCTCAGGATGAGGCCGGTCTCACGAGGAAATTCGAGACGAGCCACGTGGGTGGTGCCACATGCCGAACGCCCCCGGTTACCTGGTCCGCCCTTGAGAAGGACCCGAGGCCCGGACCCCTCTTCGAAGGCAACCCTGTGGGTGAAGGCACAACACGAAGGGGCACTGCCACCCCCGTGCATCGTCCGCAAAGACCCGCGGGTGCCACACACAGCTCGACGAGGGGCCTGAGACCCCCTGAGCAACTCGAGAGGCCAGCGGGGTTCCCTTCCTCAGGCAAGACGAGGCCTGACTCTCCTGTCCCAACTCTGCAGGGACCCTGCGGTCGGAGTCCGAAACGGAAAGGAAGCCTGAGGTTCCTGCCTCCCCTCGAGGTGAGACACTCTTCCGTTGCGCCAGACCTAGCGGAGTCCCGAGGGGCCCCGCCACCTCCACAGGATCCCTCGCCTCTCAGAGGCACCCTGGGAAGTTCCCTAAGGTCCCCGGCAGAAGGCGAGGGACACGAGGGTTTCCCGCCGCCCCCCGACAAAGACCTCGAGAGTCCTTCTTCAACGCGTCTCGAGGCCCTAGTCCCCTCCCGTGACTCGAGAGCCAGGACGCGCTCCCCCTCGCCACGCGCATGGAGACCTGACTTCCCTGGCGCCGCACGAGAGGCTCCCTGAGATCCTCGTCGTGCCTCGGGAGAAAACCCCCACGGGCGCCGCAGCTCGAGAAACCCCTGAGACGCCCCCGTCCTCGCGAGCTGAGGGCCTTCTTTTCCTGCATGGCCTGGAGAGCAATCCCGGGTCCTCTCTCCAAACGGAAGAGGAGGCTGGACTCCCTTGAGGCCGCTCAGGGGGCTCCAACAGTTCCTTGTCGCGACTCAAGAGGAGAGCGGAGTCCTTGGCTTCACCTCGAGACGAGGTCTGACTCCCCGGGGGAGCCTGGAATGCAACCCCGAGATGCCTGCTTTCCCTGGAGAGGAATAGTAGGTCCTGGACACACGCCTAGGTGAGGTCTCTTCGGCCCTGCAGTGACTCGAGTGCAACCCCCAGATTTCCCTTGCAACTCGAGGGGAAGATTGGGCTTCACAGGGCCAACCCAAGAGGAAGGCTGAGATCCCCATTGTAACTCGAGAATCCCGCCGCAACTCGAGAAAAACCACGTGGTTCCAAACTCTTGGCAAGATGAGACCCTTGCCCGCGACGGCGTCTCAAGGGAAGACCCCTCTTCCGCCCTGAAGGGCGGAAAGGATCCTGCCAGTCTTCCTGCGACCCCCAAAAGTCCCCCGACACGCCGGGTTCCCTCGAGGGGAACACCGAGGGTCCCGGCACCGCTTCCTCTGAGCCCCTTCTCCCCTCCTGATCGCGACAGGAGAGGCGATTCCCCTGCGTGGTCTGGAAGGGGTTCCCGGCCTTCCTGGCGCACCTCAGGATGAGGCCGGTCTCACGAGGAAATTCGAGAGGAGCCACGTGGGTGGGGCCACATGCCGAACGCCCCCGATTCCCCGGTCCGCCCTTGAGAAGGACCCGAGGCCCGGACCCCTCTTCGAAGGCAACCCTGTGGGTGAAGGCACAACACGAAGGGGCACTGCCACCCCCGTGCATCGTCCGCAAAGACCCGCGGGTTCCACACACAGCTCGACGAGGGTCCTGAGACCCCCTGAGCAACTCGAGAGGCCAGCGGGGTTCCCTTCCTCAGACAAGACGAGGCCTGACTCTCCTGTCCCAACTCTGCAGGGACCTTGCGGTCGGAGTCTGAAACGGAGAGGAAGCCTGAGGTTCCTGCCTCCCCTCGAGGTGAGGCCCTCTTCCGTTGCGCCAGGCCCAGCGGAGTCCCGAGGGGCCCCGCCACCTCCACAGGATCCCTCCCCTCTCAGAGGCACCCTGGGAAGTTCCCTACAGTCCCCGGCAGAAGGCGAGTAAACGAGGGTTTCCCGCCGCCCCCAGACAAAGACCTCAAGAGTCCTTCTTCAACGCGCCTCGAGGCCCTAGTCCCCTCCCGTGACTCGAGAGCCAGGACGCGCTTCCCCTCGCCACGCGCATGGAGACCTGACTTCCCTGGCGCCGCACGAGAGGCTCCCTGAGATCCTCGTCGTGCCTCGGGAGAAAACCCCCACGGGCGCCGCAGCTCGAGAAACCCCTGAGACGACCCCGTCCTCGCGAGCTGAGGCCCTTCTCTTCCTGCATGGCCTGGAGAGCAATCCCGGGTCCTCTCTCCAAACGGAAGAGGAGGCTGGACTCCCTTGAGGCCGCTCAGGGGGCTCCAAGAGACCCGCGTCGCGACTCGAGAGGAGAGCGGAGTCCTTGGCTTCCCCTCGAGACGAGGCCTGACTCCCCGGCGGAGCCTGGAATGCAACCCCGAGATCCCTGCCTTCCCTGGAGAGGAATATTAGGTCCCGGACACACGCCTAGGTGAGGTCTCTTTGGCCCTGCAGTGACTCGAGCGCAACCCCCAGCTTTCCCTCGCAACCTGAGGGGAAGATTGGGCTTCCCAGGGCCAACCCAAGGGGAAGGCTGAGATCCCCGTCGTAACTCGAGAATCCCGCCGCAACTCGAGAAAAACCACGTGGTTCCCACCTCTTGGCAAGATGAGGCCCTTGCCCGCGACGGCGTCTCAAGGGAAGTCCCCTGTTCCGCCCTGAAGGGCGAAACGGTCCCTGACAGCCTTCCTGCGACCCCCAAAAGTCCACCGACACGCCGGGTTACCCGAGGGGCACACCGAGGGTCCCGGCACCGCTTCCTCTGAGCCCCTGCTCCCCTCCTGATCGCGAAAGGAGAGGCGATTCCCCTGCGTGGCCTGGAACGGGTTCCTGGTCTTCCCGGCGCACCTCAGGATGAGGCCGGTCTCACGAGGAAATTCGAGACGAGCCACGTGGGTGGTGCAACATGCCGAACGCCCCTGATTCCCCGGTCCGCTCTTGAGAAGGACCCGAGGCCCGGACCCCTCTTCGAAGGCAACCATGTGGGTGAAGGCACAACACGAAGGGGCACTGCCATCCCCGGGCATCGTCCGTAAAGACCCGCGGGTTCCACACACAGCTCGACGAGGGGCCTGAGACCCCCTGAGCAACTCGAGAGGCCAGCGGGGTTCCCTTCCTCAGACAAGACGAGGCCTGACTCTCCTGTCCCAACTCTGCAGGGACCTTGCGGTCGGAGTCTGAAACGGAGAGGAAGCCTGAGGTTCCTGCCTCCCCTCGAGGTGAGGCCCTCTTCCGTTGCGCCAGGCCCAGCGGAGTCCCGAGGGGCCCCGCCACCTCCACAGGATCCCTCCCCTCTCAGAGGCACCCTGGGAAGTTCCCTAAGGTCCCCAGCAGAAGGCGAGGGAAACGAGGGTTTCCCGCCGCCCCCCGACAAAGACTTCAAGAGTTCTTCTTCAACGCGTCTCGAGGCTCTAGTCCCCTCCCGTGACTCGAGAGCCATGA
The DNA here is from genome assembly GCF_029407905.1 of Bubalus kerabau. Taxonomy (NCBI): domain Eukaryota; kingdom Metazoa; phylum Chordata; class Mammalia; order Artiodactyla; family Bovidae; genus Bubalus; species Bubalus kerabau. The sequence goes on from NC_073633.1 coordinate 1,273,925, forward strand.
CGCGCTCCCCCTCGCCACACGCATGGAGACCTGACTTCCCTGGCGCCGCACGAGAGGCTCCCTGAGATCCAAGTCGTTCATCGGGAGAAAACTCCCACAGGCGCGCAGCTCGAGGAAACCCCTGAGATGCCCCCGTCCTCGCGAGCTGAGGGCCTTCTTTTCCTGCATGGCCTGGAGAGCAATCCACGGTCCTCTCTCCAAACGGAAGAGGAGGCTGGACTCCCTTGAGGCCGCTCAGGGGGCTCCAAGAGACCCGCGTCGCGACTCGAGAGGAGAGCGGAGTCCTTGGCATCCCCTCGAGTCGAGGCCTGACTCCCCGGGGGAGCCTGGAATGCAACACCGAGATCCCTGCCTTCCCTGGAGAGGAATATGAGGTCCCGGACACACGCCTAGGTGAGGTCTCTTCGGCCCTGCAGTGACTCGAGCGCAACCCCCAGCTTTCTCTCGCAACCCGAGGGGAAGATTGGGCTTCCCAGGGCCAACCCAAGGGGAAGGCTGAGATCTCCGTCGTAGCTCGAGAATGCCGCCGCAACTCGAGAAAATCCACGTGGTTCCCACCTCTTGGAAAGATGAGGCCCTTGCCCGCGACGGCGTCTCAAGGGAAGTCCCTTGTTCCGCCTGAAGGGCGAAACGGTCCCTGACAGCCTTCCTGCGACCCCCAAAAGTCCCCCGACACGCCGGGTTCCCTCGAGGGGAACACCGAGGGTCCCGGCTCCGCTTCCTCTGAGCCCCTTCTCCCCTCCTGATCGCGACAGGAGAGGCGATTCCCCTGCGTGGTCTGGAAGGGGTTCCCGGCCTTCCCGGCGCACCTCAGGAGGAGGCCGGTCTCACGAGGAAATTCGAGACGAGCCACGTGGGTGGGGCCACATGCCGAACGCCCCCGATTCCCCGGTCTGCCCTTGAGAAGGACCCGAGGCCCGGACCCCTCTTCAAAGGCAACCCTGTGGGTGAAGGCACAACACGAAGGGGCACTGCGACCCCCGTGCATCGTCCGCAAAGACCCGCGGGTGCCACACACAGCTCGACGAGGGGCCTGAGACCCCCTGAGCAACTCGAGAGGCCAGCGGGGTTCCCTTCCTCAGGCAAGACGAGGCCTGACTCTCCTGTCCCAACTCTGCAGGGACCCTGCGGTCGCAGTCCGAAACGGAGAGGAAGCCTGAGGTTCCTGCCTTCCCTCGAGGTGAGGCCCTCTTCCGTTGTGCCAGACCCAGCGGAGTCCCGAGGGGCCCCGCCACCTCCACAGGATCCCTCGCCTCTCAGAGGCACCCTGGGAAGTTCCCTAAGGTCCCCGGCAGAAGGCGAGGGACACGAGGGTTTCCCGCCGCCCCCCGACAAAGACCTCGAGAGTCCTTCTTCAACGCGTCTCGAGGCCCTAGTCCCCTCCCGTGACTCGAGAGCCAGGACGCGCTCCCCCTCGCCACGCGCATGGAGACCTGACTTCCCTGGCGCCGCACGAGAGGCTCCCTGAGATCCTCGTCGTGCCTCGGGAGAAAACCCCCACGGGCGCCGCAGCTCGAGGAAAGCCCTGAGACGCCCCCGTCCTCGCGAGCTGAGGGCCTTCTTTACCTGCATGGCCTGGAGAGCAATCCCGGGTCCTCTCTCCAAACGGAAGAGGAGGCTGGACTCCCTTGAGGCCGCGCAGGGGGCTCCAAGTGACCCGCGTCGCGACTCGAGAGGAGAGCGGAGTCCTTGGCTTCCCCTCGAGACGAGGCCTGACTCCCCGGGGGAGCCTGGAATGCAACCCAGAGATCCCTGCCTTCCCTGGAGAGGAATATGAGGTCCCGGACACACGCCTAGCTGAGGTCTCTTCGGCCCTGCAGTGACTCGAGCGCAACCCCCAGCTTTCCCTCGCAACCCGAGGGGAAGATTGGGCTTCCCAGGGCCAACCCAAGGGGAAGGCTGAGATCCCCGTCGTAACTCGAGAATCCAGCCGCAACTCGAGAAAAACCACGTGGTTCCCACCTCTTGGCAAGAGGAGGCCCTTGCCCGCCACGGCGTCTCAAGGGAAGTCCCCTGTTCCGCCCTGAAGGGCGAAACGGTCCTTGACAGCCTTCCTGCGACCCCCAAAAGTCCCCCGACACGCCGGGTTCCCTCGAGGGGAACACCGAGGGTCCCGGCACCGCTTCCTCTGAGCCCCTTCTCCCCTCCTGATCGCGACAGGAGAGGCGATTCCCCTGCGTGGTCTGGAAGGGGTTCCCGGCCTTCCCGGCGCACCTCAGGAGGAGGCCGGTCTCACGAGGAAATTCGAGACGAGCCACGTGGGTGGGGCCACATGCCGAACGCCCCCGATTCCCCGGTCCGCCCTTGAGAAGGACCCGAGGCCCGGACCCCTCTTCGAAGGCAACCCTGTGGGTGAAGGCACAACACGAAGGGGCACTGCCACCCCCGGGCGTTGTCCGCAAAGACACGCGGGTGCCACACGCAGCTCGACGAGGGGCCTGAGACCCCCTGAGCAACTCGAGAGGCCAGCGGGGTTCCCTTCCTCAGACAAGACGAGGCCTGACTCTCCTGTCCCAACTCTGCAGGGACCCTGCGGTCGGAGTCCGAAACGGAGAGGAAGCCTGAGGTTCCTGCCTCCCCTCGAGGTGAGGCCCTCTTCCGTTGCGCCAGACCCAGCGGAGTCCCGAGGGGCCCCGCCACCTCCACAGGATCCCTCGCCTCTCAGAGGCACCCTGGGAAGTTCCCTAAGGTCCCCGGCAGAAGGCGAGGGACACGAGGGTTTCCCGCCGCCCCCCGAGGAAGACCTCAAGAGTCCTTCTTCAACGCGTCTCGAGGCCCTAGTCCCCTCCCGTGACTCGAGAGCCAGGACGCGCTCCCCCTCGCCACGTGCATGGAGACCTGACTTCCCTGGCGCCGCACGAGAGGCTCCCTGAGATCCTCGTCGTGCCTCGGGAGAAAACCCCCACGGGCGCCGCAGCTCGAGGAAACCCCTGAGACGCCCCCGTCCTCGCGAGCTGAGGGCCTTCTTTTCCTGCATGGCCTGGAGAGCAATCCCGGGTCCTCTCTCCAAACGGAAGTGGAGGCTGGACTCGCTTGAGGCCGCTCAGGGGGCTCCAAGAGACCCGCGTCGCGACTCGAGAGGAGAGCGGAGTCCTTGGCTTCCCCTCGAGACGAGGCCTGACTCCCCGGGGGAGCCTGGAATGCAACCCCGAGATCCCTGCCTTCCCTGGAGAGGAATATTAGGTCCCGGACACACGCCTAGGTGAGGTCTCTTCGGCCCTGCAGTGACTCGAGCGCAACCCCCAGCTTTCCCTCGCAACCCGAGGGGAAGATTGGGCTTCCCAGGGCCAACCAAAGGGGAAGGCAGAGATCCCCGTCGTAACTCGAGAATCCCGCCGCAACTCGAGAAAAACCACGTGGTTCCCACCTCTTGGCAAGATGAGGCCCTTGCCCGCCACGGCGTCTCAAGGGAAGTCCCCTGTTCCGCCCTGAAGGGCGAAACGGTCCCTGACAGCCTTCCTGCGACCCCCAAAATTCCCCCGACACGACGGGTTCCCTCGAGGGGAACACCGAGGGTCCCGGCACCGCTTCCTCTGAGCCCCTTCTCCCCTCCTGATCGCGACAGGAGAGGCGATTTCCCTGCGTGGTCTGGAAGGGGTTCCCGGCCTTCCCGGCGCACCACAGGATGAGGCCGGTCTCACGAGGAAATTCGAGACGAGCCACGTGGGTGGGGCCACATGCCGAACGCCCCCGATTCCCCGGTCCGCCCTTGAGAAGGACCCGAGGCCCGGACCCCTCTTCAAAGGCAACCCTGTGGGGGAAGGCACAACACGAAGGGGCACTGCCACCCCCGTGCATCGTCCGCAAAGACCCGCGGGTTCCACACACAGCTCGACGAGGGGCCTGAGACCCCCTGAGCAACTCGAGAGGCCAGCGGGGTTCCCTTCCTCAGACAAGACGAGGCCTGACTCTCCTGTCCCAACTCTGCAGGGACCCTGCGGTCAGAGTCCGAAACGGAGAGGAAACCTGAGGTTTCTGCCTCCCCTCGAGGTGAGGCCCTCTTCCGTTGCGCCAGACCCAGCGGAGTCCCGAGGGGCCCCGCCACCTCCACAGGATCCCTCGCCTCTCAGAGGCACCCTGGGAAGTTCCCTAAGGTCCCCGGCAGAAGGCGAGGGACACGAGGGTTTCCCGCCGCCCCCCGAGGAAGACTTCGAAAGTCCTTCTTCAAGGCGTCTCGAGGCCCTAGTCCCCTCCCGTGACTCGAGAGCCAGGACGCGCTCCCCCTCGCCACGCGCATGGAGACCTGACTTCCCTGGCGCCGCACGTGAGGCTCCCTGAGATCCTCGTCGTGCCTCGGGAGAAAACCCCCACGGGCGCCGCAGCTCGAAGAAACCCCTGAGACGCCCCCGTCCTCGCGAGCTGAGGGCCTTCTTTTCCTGCATGGCCTGGAGAGCAATCCCGGGTCCTCTCTCCAAACGGAAGAGGAGGCTGGACTCCCTTGAGGCCGCTCAGGGGGCTCCAAGAGCCCCGCGTCGCGACTCGAGAGGAGAGCGGAGTCCTTGGCTTCCCCTCGAGACGAGGCCTGACTCCCCGGGGGAGCCTGGAATGCAACCCCGAGATTCCTGCCTTCCCTGGAGAGGAATATTAGGTTCCGGACACACGCCTAGGTGAGGTCTCTTCGGCCCTGCAGTGACTCGAGCGCAACCCTCAGCTTTCCCTCGCAACCCGAGGGGAAGATTGGGCTTCCCAGGGCCAAGCCAAGGGGAAGGCTGAGATCCCCGTCGTAACTCGAGAATCCCGCCGCAACTCGAGAAACACCACGTGGTTCCCACCTCTTGGCAAGATGAGGCCCTTGCCCGCCACGGCGTCGCAAGGGAAGTCCTCTGTTCCGCCCTGAAGGGCGAAACGGTCCCGGACAGCCTTCCTGCGACCCCCAAGAGTCCCCCGACACGCCGGGTTCCCCCGAGGGGAACACCGAGGGTCCCGGCACCGCTTCCTCTGAGCCCCTTCTCCCCTCCTGATCGCGACAGGAGAGGCGATTCCCCTGCGTGGTCTGGAAGGGGTTCCCGGCCTTCCCGGCGCACCTCAGGATGAGGCCGGTGTCACGAGGAAATTCGAGACGAGCCACGTGGGTGGGGCCACATGCCGAACGCCCCCGATTCCCCGGTCCGCTATTGAGAAGGACCCGAGGCCCGGACCCCTCTTCGAAGGCAACCCTGTGGGTGAAGGCACAACACGAAGGGGCACTGCCACCCCCGTGCATCGTCCGCAAAGACCCGCGGTTTCCACACACAGCTCGACGAGGGGCCTGAGACCCCCTGAGCAACTCGAGAGGCCAGCCGGTTTCCCTTCCTCAGACAAGACAAGGCCTGACTCTCCTGTCCCAACTCTGCAGGGACCCTGCGGTCGGAGTCCGAAACGGAGAGGAAGCCTGAGGTTCCTGCCTCCCCTCGAGGTGAGGCCCTCTTCCGTTGCGCCAGACCCAGCGGAGTCCCGAGGGGCCCCGCCACCTCCACAGGATCCCTCGCCTCTCAGAGGCACCCTGGCAAGTTCCCTAAGGTCCCCGGCAGAAGGCGAGGGAAACGAGGGTTTCCCGCCGCCCCCCGAGAAAGACCTCGAGAGTCATTCTTCAACGCGTCTCGAGGCCCTAGTCCACTCCCGTGACTCGAGAGCCAGGACGCGCTCCCCCTCGCCACGCGCATGGAGACCTGACTTCCCTGGCGCCGCACGAGAGGCTCACTGAGATCCTCGTGCCTCGGGAGAAAACCCCCACGGGCGCCGCAGCTCGAGGAAACCCCTGAGACGCCCCCGTCCTCGCGAGCTGAGGGCCTTCTTTTCCTGCATGCCCTGGAGAGCAATCCCGGGTCCTCTCTCCAAACGGAAGAGGAGGCTGGACTCGCTTGAGGCCGCTCAGGGGGCTCCAAGAGACCCGCGTCGCGACTCGAGAGGAGAGCGGAGTCCTTGGCTTCCCCTCGAGACGAGGCCTGACTCTCCGGGGGAGCCTGGAATGCAACCCCGAGATCCCTGCCTTCCCTGGAGAGGAATATTAGGTCCCGGACACACGCCTAGGTGAGGTCTCTTCGGCCCTGCAGTGACTCGAGCGCAACCCCCAGCTTTCCCTCGCAACCCGAGGGGAAGAGTGGGCTTCCCAGGGCCAACCCAAGGGGAAGGCTGAGATCCACGTCGTAACTCGAGAATGCCGCCGCAACTCGAGAAAAACCACGTGGTTCCCACCTCTTGGCAAGATGAGGCCCTTGCCCGCGACGGCGTATCAAGGGAAGTCCCCTGTTCCGCCCTGAAGGGCGAAACGGTCCCTGAGAGCCTTCCTGCGAACCCCAAAAGTACCCCGACACGCCGGGTTCCCTCGAGGGGAACACCGAGGGTCCCGTCACCGCATCCTCTGAGCCCCTTCTCCCCTCCTGATCGCGACAGGAGAGGCGATTCCCCTGCGTGGTCTGGAAGGGGTTCCCGGGCTTTCCGGCGCACCTCAGGTTGAGTCCGGTCTCACGAGGAAATTCGAGACGAGCCACGTGGGTGGGGCCACATGCCGAACGCCCCCGATTCCCCGGTCCGCCCTAGAGAACGAACCGAGGCCCGGACCCCTCTTAGAAGGCAACCCTGTGTGTGAAGGCACAACACGAAGGGGCACTGCCACCCCCGTGCATCGTCCGCAAAGACCCGCGGGTTCCACACACAGCTCGACGAGGGGCCTGAGACCCCCTGAGCAACTCGAGAGGCCAGCGGGGTTCCCTTCCTCAGACAAGACGAGGCCTGACTCTCCGCTCCCAACTCTGCAGGGACCCTGAAGTCGGAGGGTCGGAGTCAGAAACAGAGAGGAAGCCTGATGTTCCTGCCTCCCCTCGAGATGAGGCCCTCTTCCGTTGCGCAAACCCCAGCGGAATCCCGAGAGACCCCGCTAACTCCACAGCATCCCTCACCTCTCAGAGGCACCCTGGGAAGTTCCCTCAGTTCCCCGGCAGAATTCGAGGGAAATAAGGGTTTCCCGCCGCCACTCGAGAAAGACCTCGATAGTCCTTCTTCAAAGTGTCTTGAGGCCCTTGTCCCCTCTCTGGACTAGAGAGCAATGATGCGCTCCCCCTCGCCTCGCGCATGCAGACCTGGCTTCCCTGGCGCCGCACGAGAGGCTCCCTAAGATACTCGTCGTGCCTCGGGAGAAAACCCCCATGGGCACCGCAGCTCGAGGAAACCCCTGAGACGCCCCCGTCCTCGCTAGCTGAGGGCCTTCTTTTCCTGCCTGTCCTGGAGTGCAATCCCGAGTCCTCTCTCCAAACTGAAGAGTAGGATGGATTCCCTTGAGGCGACTCAGTGGGCTCCAAGAGATCCGCGTCGGGGCTCTAGAGGAGAGCGCAGTCCTTTGCTTCCCCTCCAGGCGAGGCCTGACTCCCCGGGGGAGTCTGGAGTGCAATCCCGAGATCCTTGTCTTCCCTTGAGAGGACTATTAGGTCCTGGACACACGCCTAGATGAGGTCTCTTTGGCCTTGCAGTGGTTCGAGCACAACATCCAGCTTTCCCTCGCAACTCGAAGGGAAGTTTGGGCTTCCCAGGGCCAACACAAGAGGAAACCTGAAATCCACGTCGTAACTCGAGAATCCCGCCGCAACTCGAGAAAAACCACGTGGTTCCATCGTCTTCGCAGCATGAGGCCCTTGCCCGCCACAGCGTCTCAAAAGAAGTCCCACGTTCCTACTGAAGTGCAAAACGGTACTTGGCACCCATGATGGCACCCCCAAAGTTCCCCAACATACAGGCCTCACTCGAGGGTAACACCCATGTTCCCCGCACCACATCATTTGAGCCCCTTCTCCCCTCCTGATTGCAACAGGAGTGTCTTTTCTCCTGCTTTGTGTGGAAGGGGTTACCGATCTTCCCAGCGCACATCAGGATGAGGCCTGTCTCACGAGGAAATTGGAGATGTAGCCTCGTGGGTGGTGCCACATGCGGAAAGACCCCATTTCCCGGTCAGCTATTAATAAGAACCCGATGCCCGTACACGTCTTGGAATGCATCCCGTAGGATGAAGGCACAACAAGGAGGGACCCTGAACACCCGTGCATCTTTTGGAAAATTCTGCAGGTTCCACATACAGCTCGACAAGTGACCTGTTACCTCGTTAACAACTCGAGAGGCAAGCTAAGTTTCATTTCTCCACAGAATACGAGGCCTGACTCTCCTGTCCCAACTCTGCAGGAATCCTGAGATCGGAGTCTGAAATGGAGAGGAACCCTGAGGTTCCTTCCTCAACACGAGATGAGGCCCTCTTGTATTATACCACACCCAGTGGAGTCCCGAGAGGCCCCTCCCAACTCCACAGTATCAGTGTCTTCTCAGAGGCACCCTGAGCAACTCCCTGAGGTCACCGGCACAAGTCGAGGGAACACAGGGTATCCTGCCGCAACCCGAGAAAGACCTCAAGAGTCCTTCTTCAACGCGTCTTGAGGACGGATTCCCCTACCATGACTCGAGAGCAATGACACGCTCCCCCTCGCCATGCGCATGGACACCTGACTTCCCTGGCGCCACATGAGAGGCTCCCTGAGCTCCCCGTCATACCTCGTGAGAAACCCCACACTGGCGCCGCAGCTCGGGAAAACCCACCGTCATCGCGAGATTGGGGACTTCTTTTCCTGCCTGACCTGGAGAGCAATCCCTGGTCTTTACTCCAAACTTCACAGGAGGCTTTACTCCCTTTAGGCCACTCAATGGGCTCCAAGAGATACCTGTCGCGACTTGAGAGGAGAGCAGAGTACTTTGTTTCCCCTCGAGACGAGGCCTTACCTCGGGTGAGTCTGGAATGCAACCCCGAGATCCCTTTTGTCCCTGGAGAGGAACATTATGTCCTGGACAAAAGCCTAGATGAGGTCTATTTTGCCCTACAGTGACTCGAGAGCAACACCCATCTCTCCCTCGCAATTCGAATGGAAGATTGGTCTTCATTGGGCCAACACAAGAGGAAGTCTGAATTTCCCGTTGTAACTCGAGAATCCCACCGCAACTCTTAAAAACCACGTGGTTCCCCATTCATCGCAATATGAGGCCTTTGCCCGCTACAGAGTCTCAAGAGAAGTCCCATGTTTCGTCATAAAGTTCGAGATGCTACTTGGCACCCTTGATGCGACCCCAAAAGTTCCCCAATATACCGGTCTCACTCCAAGGGAACACCGAAGTTCCTGGCACCACTTCATTTGAGCCCCTTCTCCGCTCCTGATCACGGCAGGAAGGTCGATCCCCCTGCTTTGTCTAGAAGGGGTTCCCGACCTTCATGGCGCACCTCAGGATGAGGCCAGTCTCACGAAGAAATTCGAGACGTAGCCTCGTGTTGGTGCCACGTGCCAAAAGACCCCGATTTCTCGGTCTTGCTCTTGATAAGAACCCGATGCCCGGACACCTCTTCTAAGGCAACCCTGTGGATGAAGGCACTACACGAGGGGGCACTGGCAACCCTGTTCATCGTCCGGAAAACCCCGCAGGATCCACATACAGCTCCACAACTGGCCTGTCACCCCTTAAACAATGAGAGAGGAAAGCGGAGTCCCCTTCCTCAGACAAGACGAGGCCTGAGTATCCAATCCCAACTCTGCAGGCACGCTTCGATCTGAGTCAGAAATGGAGAGGAAACCTGAGGTTCCTGCCTCAACCCGAGATGAGGCCCTCTTCCATTAAAACAAACCCAGTGGAGTCCCGAGAGTCCCCTCCCATCTCCACAGTATCCCTGACTTCTCATAGGCATTCTGAGAAGCTCCTTGAGGCCACCGGCAAAAGTCGAGGGAAATAAGGGTTTCCTGCCTCAACCGAAGAAAGACCTCGAGAGTCCTTCTTCAATGTGTCTTGAGGTCAGATTCCCCTACCATAGCTCGAGAGCAATAATGCGCTCCCCCTCGCCACGCACATGGAGACCTGATTTCCCTGGCGCCACACGAGAGGCTCCCTGAGCTCCCCGTCGTACCTCGTGTGAAACCCCACACTGGCGCCGCAGCTCGAGAAAACCCACAAGATCCCTCCGTCATCGCGAGATGAGGGCCATCTTTTCCTGCATGGCCTGGAGAGCAGTCCCAAGTCCTCTCTCCAAACTTCACAGGAGGCTTGACTCCCTTTAGGCCACAAAGTGGGCTCCAAGAGGTGCTCGTCGCGACTCGAAAGGAGAGCGGAGTCCTTTGCTTCCCTTCGACATGAGGCCTGATTCCCTGGGTGAGTCTGGAATGCAAACCTGAGATCCCTGTGGCCCTTGGAGAGGAACATTAGGTCCTGGACACAAGCCTAGATGAGGTCTCCTTTGCCCTGCAGTGACTCGAGCGCAACCCCCAGCTCTCCCTCGCAACTCGAATGGATGATTGGACTTCCCTGGCCCAACACAAGAGGAAGCCTGAAATCCCCGTCGTAACTCGAGAATCCCACCGCAACTCGAGAAAAACCACGTGGCTCCCCCGTCATCGCAAGATGAGGCCCTTGGCTGCTACAGCGTATCAAGAGAAGTCCCACGTTCCATCCTGAAGTACAAAACGGTACTTGGCACCCTTGATGCGACCCCCAAAGTTCCCTGACATACCGGTCTCACTCGAGGGAAACACCAAAGTTCACGGCACCACTTCCTGTGAGCCCCTTCACCCCTCCTGATCGCGACAGAAGGGTCGATTCCCATGTTTTGTCTGCAAGGGGTTCCCGACGTTCCCCGCGAACCTCCGGATGAGGCCGGTCTCATGAGGAAATTCGAAAAGTAGCCTCATGGTTGGTGCCATATGCTGAAAGATCCCGAATTCCCGGTCCACTCTAGAGAAGAACCTGACGCCCGGACATCTCTTCGAAGACAACCCTGTGGATGAAGGCACAACACGAAGGGACACTGACATCCCCATGCATCGTCTGGAAAAACCCGCAGATTCCACTCACAGCTCCAAATGTGGACTGTCACCTCGTGAACAACTCGAGAGGCAAGTGAAGTTGCATTCCTTCACACAAGACGAGGCCTTACTCTCCTGTCCCAACTCTTCAGGGACCCTGCAATTGGAGTCAGAAATGGAGAGGAACCCTGAGGTTCCTGCCTCAACTAGAGAAGAGGCCCTCTTCCATTGAACCAAACTCAGTGGTGTCCCGAGAGGCCCCTCCCAACACCACAGTATCCCTGAATTCTCAGAGGCTCCCTGAGAAGCTACCTGAGGTCACTGGCACAAGTCGAGGGAACCCAGAGTTTCCTGAAGTAACCCGAGAAAGACTTGGAGAGTCCTTTTTCAACGTCTCTTGATGCCCGATTCCCCTACCATGACTCCAGAGCAAGGACGCGTTCCCCTCGCCACGAGCAGGAAAACTGACTTCCCTAGTACCACACAAGAGGCTCCCTGAGTACCCCATCGTACCTCGTGAGAAAACCCACACTGGCGCCGCAGTTCGAGAAAAACCACAAGATGCCCCCGTCAAGGAGAGATGGGGGCCTTCTTTTCCTGCCTGACCTGGAGAGCAATTCCTGGTCCTCTCTCCAAACTTCACAGGAGGATTGACTCCCTTTAGGCCACTCAGTTGGGTCCAAGAAATACCCGGTGCGACTCGAGAGGAGAGCGGAGTCCTTTGCTTCCCTGGAGACGAGGCCTGACTCCCCGGGTGAGTTTGGAATGCAACCCCGAGATCCATGTCACCCCTGGAGTGGAACATTATGTCCTAGACACAAGCCTAGATGAGGTCTATTTTGCCCTACAATGACTCGAGCAACTTCCATCTCTCCCTCACAATTTGAATGGAAGATTGGTCTTCCCACGGTCAACACAAGAGGAAGTCTGAATTTCCCATCGTAATTCGAGAATTCAGCCTCAAGTCTTAAAAACCATGTGGTTCCCCCTTCATCGCAATATGAGGCCCTTGCCAGCTAGAGTCTCAAGAGAAGTCCCACGTTCCATCTTAAAGTTCGAAATGCTACTTGGCACCCTTGATGTGACCCCAAAGTTCCCCAACATACCGGTCTCACTCCAGGGGAACACCGAAGTTCCCGGTGTCTCCAGGGAAGTCCCATGTTCCGCCCTGAAGGGCGACACGGTACTTGACACCCTTGATGCGACCGCAAAAGTTCCCCGACACGCTGGGTTCCCTCGAGGGGAACACCGAGGGTCCCGGCACCACTACATCTGAGCCCCGTCTCCCCTCCTGATCGCGACAGGAGAGTCGATTCCCCTGCTTTGTCTGGAAGGGGTTCCCGGCCTTCCTGGCGCACCTCAGGATGAGGCCGGTCTCAGGAGGAAATTCGAGACTAGCCACATGTGAGGTGCCACGTGCCGAACGACTCCGATTTTCCGGTCCGCTCTTGATAAGAACCCGATGCCCGGACACCTCTTCGAAGGCAACACTGTGGGTGAAGGCACAACACGAAGGGGCACTGACACCCCCGTGCATCATCCGGAAAAACCCGCAGGGTCTACACACAGCTCGACAAGGGGCCTGAGACTCCCGGAACAACTCGAGAGGCAACCAGAATTCCATTCCTCAGACAAGACGAGGCATGACTCTCCTGTCCCAACACTGCAGGGACCGTGCAGTCGGAGTCCGAATCCGAGAGGAAGCCTGAGGTACCTGCCTCCCCTCGAGATGAGGCCTTCTTCCATTGCGCCGAACCCAGCAGAGTCCCGAGAGGCCCTGCCAACTGCACAGCATCCCTCACCTCTCAGAAGCACCGTGGGAAGTTCCCTAAGGTCCCCTGCAGAAGTCGAGGGAAACAAGGGTTTCCCGCCGCAACCCGAGAAAGACCTCGAGAGTCCTTCTTCAACGCCTCTTGAGGACCTAGCCGTTTCCCATGACTCGAGAGTGATGACCAGCTCCCCCTCGCCATGCGCATGGAGACCTGACTTGCCTGGCGCCGCACGAGAGGCTCCCTGAGGTCCTCATCGTGCCTCGTGAGAAAACCCCCATGGGCGCAGCAGCCTGAGGAAACCCATGAGACGCCCCCGTCATCGCGAGATGAGGGCCTTCTTTCTTTCCTGGCCTGGAGAGCAATCCCGAGTCCTCTCTCCAAACTGAAGAGGAGGCTCGACACCCTTGAGTCCACTCAGTGGGCTCCAAGAGATCCGTGTCGCGACTTGAGAGGAAAGCGGAGTCTTTGCTTCCCCTCCAGGCGAGTCCTGACCCCCGGGGGAGTCTGGAATGGAAACCCGTGATCCCTGTCTTCCCTTGAGAGGAATATTAGGTCCTGGACACACGCCTCGATGAGGTCTCTTTGGCCCTGTAGAGACTCGAGCAGAACCCCCAGCTTTCCATCGCAACTCGAATTGAAGATTGGGCTTCCCAGGGCCAACCCAAGAGGAAGCCTGAAATTCCTGTCGTTTTTGAGAATCCCAATGCAACTCGAGAAAAACGACGTGGTTCCAACGTCTTCACAGGATGAGGCCCTTGCCCGCTACAGCGTCTCCAGGGAAGTCCCATGTTCCGTCCTGAAGTGGGAAACGGTACTTGGCTCCCTTGATGCGACCCCTAAAGTTCCCTGAAACGCCGGGTTCCCTCGAGTGGAACACCGAGGGTCCCGGCACCACTTCATCTGAGCCCCATCTCCCCTCCTGATCGCGACAGGAGAATCGATTCCACTACTTTGTGTGGAAGGTGTTCCCGGCCTTCCCGCCGCACCTCAGGATGATGCTGGTCTCACGAGGAAATTCGAGATGAGCCACGTGGGTGGTGCCACATGCCGAATGACCCCGATTTCCCGGTCCGCTCTTGAAATGAACCCGATGCCCGGACACCTCTTTGAAGGAAACCCTGTGGGGGAAGGCACCAAACGAAGGGGCACTGACACCCCCATGCATCTTCTGGAAACACCCGCAGGTTCCACACACAGCTTGTCAAGGGCCCTGAGACCCCCTGAACGACTCAAGGGGCAAGCAGAGTTCCGTTACTCAGACAAGACGAGGCCTGACTCTCCTGTCCCAACTCTGCAGGGACCCTGCGGTCGGAGTCAGAAATGGAGAGGAAGCCTGAGGTTCCTGCCTCCAATCGAGATGAGGCCCTCTTTCATTTCGTCAAACCTAGTGGAGTCCCGAGAGGCCCCTCTAACTCCTCAGTGTCCCTCACCTCTCAGAGGCACCTGGGAAGTTCCCTAAGGTCCCCTGTAGAGGTCGATGGAAACGAGTGTTTCCCGCCCCAACCCAAGAAAGACCTTGAGAGTCCTTCTTAAATGCCTCTTGAGGCCCTAGTCCCTCCCATGACTCGAGAGCAATGACGCGATCTGCCTGGCCACACGCATGGAGTCAGGCTTCTCTGGCGCCGCACGAGAGGCTCCCTGAACTCCCCATCATATCTCGTGAGAAACCCCACACTGGCGCCGCAGCTCGAGAAAACCCATGAGACGCCCCCGTCATCACGAGAGGAGGGCCATCTTTAACTGCATGGTATGCAGATCAAGCGTGAACCTTCTGTCCAAGCTACACAGGACGCTTGACTCCCTTTAGGCCACTCATTGGGCTCCAAGAGTTACGCGTCCCGACTCGAGAGGATAGTGGAGTCCTTTGCTTCCTTCCACTCGAGACGAGGTGTGACCCACCGGGTGAGACTGGAATGCGACCCCGATATCCCTGTCGCCCCTGGAGAGGAACATTACGTCCTGGACCCAAGCCTAGATGAGGACTCTTTGCCCTGAAGTGACTCGAGAGCAACCCCCAGCTCTCTCTGACAAGTTGAATGGAAGATTGGACTTCCTGGGCCAACACAAGAGGAAGCCTGAATTCCCCGTTGTAACTCGAGAATCCCGCCTCAACTCGAGAAAAACCACGTGTTTCCCTCGTCATCGCAATATGAGGCCCTTGCCCGCTACAGCATCTCCAGAGAATTCCCACGTTCCATCTTGAAGTGCGAAACTGTACTTGGCACCCTTGATGCGACCTCAAAAGTGCCGTGACATACCGGTCTCACTCGAGGGGACCACCGAGGTTCCCGGCACCACTTCATCTGAGCCCCTTCTCCCCTTCTGATCGCGAGCGGTGGGTCGATTCCCCTGCTTTGTCTGCAAGGGGTTCCCGACCTTCCCAGCGCACCTCAGGATGAGGCCGGTCTCCCGAGGAAATTCGAGACGTAGCCTCGTGGGTGGTACCACATGCTGAAAGACCCCAATTTTCCGGTACGCTCTTGAAAAGAACCCGATGCCCGGAAACCTCTTTGAAGGCAACCCTGTGGATGAAGGCACAACACGAAGGGGCACTGACACCCCCGTGCATCGTCCGGAAAAACCCGCAGGTTCCACACTCAGCTCAACAAGTGGCCTGTCACTCCGTGAACAACTCGAAAGGCAAGGGGAAATCCATTCCTCAACAGAAGACGAGGCGTGACTCTCTTGTCCATACTCTGCAGGTACCCTGCGACCCGAGTCAGATATGGAGAGGACCCCTGAGGTTCCTGCCTCCATTCGAGATGAGGCCCTCTTCGATTGCACCAAACCCAGTTGAGTAACGAAGGGCCCCTCCCAAATCCACAGTGTCCCTGACTTCTCAGAGGCACCCTTATAAGTTGCCTGAGGTCACCGACACAAATCAAGGGAACCCAGGGTTCCCTGCCGCAACCCGAGAAAGACCTCAAGAGACCTTCTTCAATGTGTCTTGAGGCCCGATTCGCCTACTATGACTCGAGAGCAATCACGCACTCCCCTTCACCACACGCACGGAGACCTGACGTCCCTAGCACCACACGAGAGGCTCTCTGAGCTCCCCGTTGTACCTCGTGAGAAATCTGATACTGGCGCCGCAGCTGGAGAAAACCCACGAGATGCCCCCATCATCGCGAGATGAGGGCCTTTTTTCCTGCATGGCCAGGAAAACAATCCCGAGTCATCTCCAAACTCCATAGGAGGCTTCACTCCCTTTACGCCACGCAGTGGGCTCCAAGAGATACCCGTCGCGACTCGACAGGAGAGCGGAGTCCTTTTTTTCCCCTCAAGACGAGGCCTGACTCTCCGGGTGAGTCGAGAATGCAACCCTGAGATCCCTGTTGGCCCAGTAGTGGAACACTAGGTCCTGGACACAAGCGTAGATGAGGTCTATTTTGCCCTGCAGTGACTGGAGAGCAATCCCCAGTTCTAACTTGCAACTCGAATGGAATACTGGATTTTCCTGGCGCCATACAAGAGGCTCCCTGAGATCCCCGTGGTACTTCATGAGACACCCCACACTGGCGCCGCAGCTCGAGAAAACCCACGTGACGCCACCGTCATCTCGAGATGAGGGCCTTCTTTTCCTGCATGGCCTGGAGTCCAATCCCGAGTCCTCTCTCCAAACTCCACAGGAGGCTTGACTCTCTTTAGTACACACAGTGGGCTCCAAGAGATACCCATCGCGACTCGAGACGAGAGCGGAATTCTTTGCTTACCCTCGAGGTGAGAACTGACTCCCCGGATGAGTCTGGAATGCAAACCCGAGATCCCTGTCGCCCCTGGAGAGCAACGTTAGATCCTGGACACAAGCCTAGATTAGGTCTCTTTTGCCCTGCAGTGACTCTAGCTCAATCCCCAGCTCCCCCTCGCAACCCGAATGGAAGATTGGATTTCAAGGCCAACAAGAGGAAGCCTAAATTCCCGGTCATAACTCGAGAATCCCGCCGCAACTCGAGCAAAACCACGTGGTTCTCCCGTCATCGCAAGATGAGGCCCTTGCCTGCTACAGCGTTTCAAAAGATGTCCCAGGTTCCGTCTTGAAATGCGAAACGGTACTTGGCACCCTTGATGCGACCCCAAAAGTCCCCCAACACGCCGGTCTCACTCAAGGGGAACACCGAGGTTCCCGGCACCACTTCATTTAAGCCCCTTCTCCCCTCCTGATCGTGACCCGTGGGTCGATTCCCCTGCTTTGTCTGCAAGGGGGCCCGACCTTCCCTGCACAACTCAGGATGAGGCCGGTCTCATGGGGAAATTCGATACGTAGCTTTGTGGGCGGTGCCACTTGCTGAAAGACTCCAATTTCCCGGTCCGCTCTTGATAAGAATCCGATGCTCGGACACCTCTTGGAAGGCAGCCTTGAGTATGAAGGTACAACACGAAGGGGCACTAACACACCTGTGCATCATCCGGAAAAACGGGCAGGTTACACACACAGCTCGACAAGTGGCCTGTCACCTCGAGAACAACTCGAGAGGCAAGAGGAGTCCCATCCTCCAGAAAAGACGAGGCCTGACTCTCCTGTACCAACATGCAGGGACCTTGCGATCTGAGTCAGAAATGGAGAGGAACACTGAGGTTCCTGCTTCAACTCGAGATGAGTCCCTCTTACATTCCACCAAATGCAGAGGAGTCTCGAGAGGCCCCTCCAAACTGCACAGTATCCCTGACTTCTCAGAGGCACTCTGAGAAGCTCCCTGAGGTCGCAGGCACAAGTCAAGGGAACCCTGGGTTTTATGCAGTGATCCGAGAAAGACCTCGAGAGTCCTTCTTCAACCCGTCTTGAGGCCCGATTCCCCTACCATGACTCGAGAGCAATGACGAGCTCCCCCTAGCCATCTCATGGGGACCTGACTTCCCTGGCGCCACACGAGAGGCTCCCTGAGCTCCCTCTCGTACCTCGTCAGAAACCTGGCACTAGCGCAGCAGTCTAGAAAACCCACGAGACGCCGCCATCATCGCGAGATGAGGGCCTTCTGTTCCTGCATGGCCTGGAGAGGAATCCCGAGTCCTCTATCCAAACAGCACAGGAGGCTTGACTCCCTTTAGGGCACACAGTGGGCTCCAAGAGATACCCATCGCGACTCAAAAGGACAGCGGAGTTCTTTGCTTCCCCTCGAGACGAGGCCTGATTCCCCGGGTGAGTCTGGTATGCAACCCCAAGATCCCTGTCGCCCCTAGGGACGAGCATTAAGTCCTGGACACAAGCCTAGATGAGGTCTATTTTGCCCTGCAGTGACTCGAGGGCAATCCCCAGCTCTCCCTTTAAACTCGAATGGAAGATAGGACTTCCCTGGCCCAACACATGAGGAAGACTGTATTCCCCGTCGAAACTCGAGAATCCCGCCACAACTCGAGAAACGCCACGTGGTTCCCCCGTCATCCCAAGATGAGGCCCTTGCCCCCTACAGCGTCTCAAGAGAAGTCCCACGTTCCGTCTTGAAGTGCGAAACGGTATTGGCACCCTTGATGCGCCCTCAAATGTTCCTCGACACACCAGTCTGACTCGAGGAGAACACCGAGGTTCCCGGCACCACTACATCTGGGCCCCTTCTCCTTTCCTGATCGGGACAGGAGGGTCGATTCCCCTGTTTTGTCTTGAAGGGGTTCCCACCTTTCCCGGTGCATCTCAGGATGAGGCCGGTCTCACGAGGATATTCGAGACATAGCCACGTGGATGGTGACACATGCCGAAAGACCCCGATTTTCCGGTCCGCTCTTGATAAGATCCTGATGCCCGGACACCTCTTTGAAGATAACCCTTTTGATGAAGGCACAACACTTAGGGGCACTGACACCCCTGGGTATCGTCCGGAGAAACCCGCAGGTACCACACACAGCTCGAGAAGTGACCTGTCACCACGTGAACAACTGGAGAGGCAAGCAGAGTTCCATTCCCCCACACAAGACGAGGCCTGACTCTCCTGTTCGAACTCTGCAGCCAAACTGTGATCCGAGTCACATCTGGCCCAGGGGAAGTCAGGAGAGGAAACATGAGTTTCCTGCCTCCACTCGAGATGAGGCCCTCTTCCATTGCACCGAACCCAGTGGAGTCCCGAGAGACCCCTCCCAAATGCACAGTATCCCTGACTTCTCAGAGTCACCCTTAGACCTTCCTGAGATCACCGGCACAAGTCGAGGGAACCAAGGGTTTCCTGCCCCAACCCATAAAAGACCTCGAGAGTCCTTCTTCAACGCGTCTTGAGGTGCGATTCCCCTACCATGACTCGAGAGCAATGACGCGCTCCCCCTAGCCACGCGCATAGAACCTGACTTCCCTGGCGCCACAGGAGAGGCTCCCTGAGCTCCCCATTATACCTCGTGAGCAACACCACACTGGAGCCGCAGCTCGAGAATACCCACGAGACGCCCCAGTCCTCACGAGATGAGGGCCTTCTTTTGCTGTATGGCCTGGAGAGCAATCCTGAGTCCTCTCTCCAAACTCCACAGGAGGCTTGACTCATTTTAGGCCACACAGTGAGCTCCAAGATATACCCGTCGCAACTTGACAGGAGAGCGGTGTCCTTGGCTTCCCCTCGAGACGAGGCCTGACTCCCCGGGTGAGTCGAGAATGCAATGCTGAGATCGCTTTCGCCCCAGCAGAGGAACATTAGGTCCTGGACACAAGCCTAGATGAGGTCTATTTGGCCCTGCAGTGTCTCGAGAGCAATCCCCAGTTCTAACTCACAATTCGAATGAAAACTGGACTTCCCTGGGCCAGTTGAAGAGGAAGCCTGAATTCCCGGTTGTAACTCGAGAATCCCGCCCCAACTCAAGAAAAACCATGTGGTTCCCCCGTCATCGAAAGATGAGGCCCTTGCCCGCTACAGCGTCTCAAGAGAAGTCCCACGTTCCGTATTGAAGAGCGAAAAGTTACTTGGAACCCTTGATGCGACCCCAAAAGTTCCCCGACATACCAGTCTCACTTGAGGAGAACACCGAGCTTCCCGGCACCACTTCATCTGAGACTCTTCTCCCCTCTTGATCGCGACAGGAGGTTCGAGTCCCCTGCTTTGTCTGGAAGGTGTTCCCGACCTTCCTGGTGCACATCAAGATGAGGCCAGTCTCACGACGAAATTCGAGACATAGCCTCGTGGGTGGTGTGGCATGCCAAAAGACCCCGATTCCCTGGTCCGCTCTTGATAAGAACCCGATGGCAGAACCCAACTCGAAGGCAATCCTGTGGAACAAGGCACAACACGAAGGGGCAGAGACACCACGGTGCATCGTCCAGAAAAACCCGCAAGTTCCACATACAAATCGACAAGTGGCCTGTCACCCCATGAACAACGCGAGAGTCAAGTGGAGTTCCATTCCTCCACACAAGACGAGGCCTGACTCTCCTGTCCCAACTCTGCAGGGACTCTGCGATCCGAGTCAGATCCGGCGCATTCGAAGCCAGGAGAGGAACCCTGTGGTTCCTGCCTCAACTTGTCATGAGGCCCTCTTCCATTGCACCAAACCCAGTGGAGTTCCGAGAGGCCCCTCCCAACTCCACAGTGACCCTGACTTCTCAGAGGCACGCTGAGAAGCTTCCTGAGGTCACTGGCACAAGTCGATGGAACCCAGGGTTTCCTGCTGCAACCCAAGAAAGACCTCGAGAGTCCTTCTTTAACACGTCTTCAGGCCCAATTCCCCTACCATGACTCGAGAACAATGACGGGCTCCCTCTCACCACGTGCATAGAGACCTGACTGCCCTGGCACCACATGAGAGGCTCACTGAGCTCCCAGTCTTACTTCGTGAGAAACCCCACACTAGCGCCACAGCTCAAGAAAACCTATGAGACGCCCCAGTCATCGGGAGACGAGGGCCTTCATTTCCTGCATTGCCTGGAGAGCAATCCCGTGTCCTCCCTCCAAACACCAGAGGAGGTTTGACTCCCTTTAAGCCACTCAGTGGGCTCCAAGACATACCCGTCCGACTCGAGAGGAGAGCAGAGTCCTTTGCTTCCCCTCGAGACGAGGCCTGACTCCAGGGTGAGTCTGGAATGCAACCCCGAGATTCCTGTCGCCCCTTGACATGAACATTAGGTCCTGCACACAAGCCTTGGTGGGGTCTCTTTTGCCTTCAGTGACTAGAGCGCACCTCCAGCTCTTCCTCGAATCTCGAATGGAAGATAAGACTTTTGTGGGCCAACACAAGAGGAAGCATGAATTCCCTGTGGTAACTCAAATATCCCACCGCAACTAGAGAAAAACCAAGTGGTTCCCCAGTCATTCCAAGATGAGGCCCTTGCCCGCTGGAGCACCCCAAGAGAAGTCCCACGTTCCAATTGGAAGAGCGAAACGGTACTTGGAACGCGTTATGCGACCCCAAAAGTTACCCGACATACCTGTCTCACTTGAGGGAAACACCGAGGTTCCCAGCAGCACTTCATCTGAGCCACTTCTCCCCTCCTGATCGCCACAGGAGGGTCGATTCCTCTGCTTTGTCTGGAAGGGTTTCATGACCTTCGCGGCACACCTCAGGATGAGGCCGGTTTCATGAGGAAATTCGAGACTAGCCACGTGGGTGGTGCCAAATGCTAAACGACCTCGATTTCCCAGTCCGCTCTTCATAAGAACACGATGCCCGGACACCTCTTCGAAGGCAACCCTGTGGATGAAGACACAAAACGAAGGGTCACTGACACCCCCATGCATCGTCTGGAAAAACCTGCAGATTCCACACACAGTTTGACAAGGGGCCTGAAACCCCATGAACAACTCGAGAGGCAAGCGGAGTTCCATTCCTCAGAAAAGACATAGCCTGACTCTCCTGTCCCAACTCTGCAGGGACACTACGATCAGAGTCAGAATTGGAGAGGAAGCCTGGGTTCCTGCCTCCACTCGAGATGAGGCCCTCTTCCATTGCGACAAACCCAGTGGAGTCCCGAGAGGCGCCGCCAAATCCACAGCGTCCCTCACCTCTCAGAAGCACCCTGGGAAGTTTCCTCAGGTCCCCGGCAGAAGTCGGGGGAAACGAGGGTTTCCCGCTGCAACCCGAGAAAGACATCGAGAGTCCTTCTTCAACGCGTCTCGAGGCCCTAGTCCCCTCCCGTGACTCGAGAGCCATGACGCGCTCCCCCTCGCCATGCGCATGGAGACCTGACTTTCCTGGCGCCGCACGGGAGGCTCCCTGAGATCCTCGTCGTGCCTCGGGAGAAAACCCCCACGGGCGCCGCAGCTCGAGGAAACCCCTGAGACGCCCCCGTCCTCGTGAGCTGAGGGCCTTCTTTTCCTGCATGGCCTGGAGAGCTATCCCGGGTCCTCTCTCAAAAGTGAAGAGGAGGCTGGACTCCCTTGAGGCCACTCAGGGGGCACCAAGATATCCGCGTCGCGACTCGGGAGGAGAGCAGAGTCCTTTGCTTCCCCTCGAGGCGAGGCCTGACTCCCCGGGGGAGCATGGGATTCAACTCTGAGATCCTTGTCTTCCCTGGAGAGGAGCATTAGGTCCTGAACACAGGCCTAGATGAGGTCTCTTTGGCCCTGCAGTGACTCGAGCGCAACCCCCAGCTTTCGCTCGCCACTAGAATAGAAGATTGGGCTACCTAGGGCAGACACAAGAGGAAGCCTGTAATCCCCCGTCGTAACACGAGAATCCCGCCGCAACTCGAGAAAAACCACGTGGTTCCCACCTATTCGCAAGATGATGCCCTTGCCCGTGAAGTCGTCTCAAGGGAAGTCCTCTGTTCCGCCCTGAAGTGCGAAGCGGGACCTGACAGCCTTCATGTGACCCCAAAAGTTCCCCGACACGCCTGGTTCCCTCGAGGGGAACACCGAGGGTCCCGGCACCGCTTCATCTGAGCCCCTTCTCCCCTCCTGAGCGCGACAGGAGAGTCGATTCCCCTCCGTGGTCTGGAAGGGGTTCCTGGACTTCCTGGCGCACCTCAGGAGGAGGCCGGTCTCACGAGGACATTTGAAATGAGCCACGTGGTGGTGCCACACGCCGAACGACCCCGATTCCCCCGTCCGCTCTTGAGAAGAACCCGATGACGTACCCCTCTTAGAAGGCAAACCTGTGGGTGAAGGCACAGATCTAATCGGCATTGACAACACCGTGCATCGTCCGGAAAGACCCGCGGGTTCCAAACACAGCTCGACGAGGGGCCTGTGGCCCCCTGAACAACTCGAGAGGCAAGCGGGGTTCCCTTCCTCACACAAGACGAGGCCTGACTTTCCTGTCCCAACTGTGCAGGGACCCTGCAGTCGGAGTCCGAAACGGAGAGGAATCCTGAGGTTCTTGCCTCCCAACCAGATGAGGACCTCTTCCGTTGCGCCAGACCCAGCGGAGTCCCGAGGGGCCCCGCCACCTCCACAGGATCCCTCGCCTCTCAGAGGCACCCTGGGAAGTTCCCTAAGTCCCCGGCAGAAGGCGAGGGAAACGAGGGTTTCCCGCCGCCCCCCGAGAAAGACCTCGAGAGTCCTTCTTCAACGCGTCTCCAGGCCCTAGTCCCCTCCCGTGACTCGAGAGCCATGACGCGCTCCCCCTCGCCATGCGCATGGAGACCTGACTTTCCTGGCGCCGCACGGGAGGCTCCCTGAGATCCTCGTCGTGCCTCGGGAGAAAACCCCCACGGGCGCCGCAGCTCGAGGAAACCCCTGAGACGCCCCCGTCCTCGCGAGCTGAGGGCCTTCTTTTCCTGCATGGCCTGGAGAGCAATCCCGGGTCCTCTCTCCAAACGGAAGAGGAGGCTGGACTCCCTTGAGGCCGCTCAGGGGGCTCCAAGAGACCCGCGTCGCGACTCGAGAGGAGAGCGGAGTCCTTGGCTTCCCCTCAAGACGAGGCCTGACTCCCCAGGGGAGCCTGGAATGCAACCCCGAAATCCCTGCCTTCCCTGGAGAGGAATATTAGGTCCCGGACACACGCCTAGGTGAGGTCTCTTCGGCCCTGCAGTGACTCGAGCGCAACCCCCAGCTTTCCCTCGCAACCCGAGGGGAAGATTGGGCTTCCCAGGGCCAACCCAAGGGGAAGGCTGAGATCCCCGTCGTAACTCGAGAATCCCGCCGCAACTCGAGAAAAACCACGTGGTTCCCACCTCTTGGCAAGATGAGGCCCTTGCCCGCCACGGCGTCTCAAGGGAAGTCCCCTGTTCCGCCCTGAAGGGCGAAACGGTCCCTGACAGCCTTCCTGCGACCCCCAAGATTCCGCCGACACGCGGGGTTCCCCTGAGGGGAACACCTAGGGTCCTGGCACCGCTTCCTCTGAGCCCCTTCTCCCCTCCTGATCGCAACAGGAGAGGCGATTCCCCTGCGTGGTCTGGAAGGGGTTCCCGGCCTTCCCTGCGCACCTCAGGATGAGGCCGGACTCACGAGGAAATTCGAGACGAGCCACGTGGGTGGTGCCACATGCCGAACGCACCCAATTCCCTGGTCCGCCCTTGAGAAGGACCCGAGGCCCGGACCCCTCTTCGAAGGCAACCCTGTGGGGGAAGGCACAACACGAAGGGGCACTGCCACCCCCGTGCATCGTCCGCAAAGACCCGCGGGTTCCACACACAGCTCGACGAGGGGCCTGAGACCCCCTGAGCAACTCGAGAGGCCAGCGGGTTTCCCTTCCTCAGACACGTCGAGGACTGATTCTCCTGTCCCAACTCTGCAGTGACGCTGCGGTCGGAGTCCGAAACGCAGAGGAAGCCTGAGGTTCCTGCCTCCCCTCGAGGTGAGGCCCTCTTCCGTTGCGCCAGACCCAGCGGAGTCCCGAGGGGCCCCGCCACCTCCACAGGATCCCTCGCCTCTCAGAGGCACCCTGGCAAGTTCCCTAAGGTCCCCGGCAGAAGGCGAGGGAAACGAGGGTTTCCCGCCACCCCCCCAGAAAGACCTCGAGAGTCCTTCTTCAACGCGTCTCGAGGCCCTGGTCCCCTCCCGTGACTCGAGAGCCAGGACGCGCTCCCCCTCGCCACGCGCATGGAGAACTGACTTCCCTGGCGCCGCACGAGAGGCTCCCTGAGGTCCTCGTCGTGCCTCGGGAGAAAACCCCCACGGGCGCCGCAGCTCGAGGAAACCCCTGAGACGCCCCCGTCCTCGCGAGCTGAGGGCCTTCTTTTCCTGCATGGCCTGGAGAGCAATCCCGGGTCCTCTCTCCAAACGGAAGAGGAGGCTGGACTCCCTTGAGGCCGCTCAGGGGGCTCCAAGAGACCCGCGTCGCGACTCGAGAGGAGAGCGGAGTCCTAGGCTTCCCCTCGAGACGAGGCCTGACTCCCCGGGGGAGCCTGGAATGCAACCCCGAGATCCCTGCCTTCCCTGGAGAGGAATAGTAGGTCCCGGACACACGCCTAGGTGAGGTCTCTTCGGCCCTGCAGTGACTCGAGCGCAAGCCCCAGCTTTCCCTCTCCACCCGAGGGGAAGATTGGGCTTCCCAGGGCCAACCCAAGGGGAAGGCTGAGATCCCCGTCGTAACTCGAGAATCCCGCCGCAACTCGAGAAAAACCACGTGGTTCCCACCTCTTGGCAAGATGAGGCCCTTTCCCGCGACGGCGTCTCAAGGGAAGTCCCCTGTTCCGCCCTGAAGGGCAAAACGGTCCCTGACAGCCTTCCTGCCACCCCCAAGATTCCGCCGACACGCGGGGTTCCCCTGAGAGGAACACCTAGTGTCCTGGCACCGCTTCCTCTGAGCCCCTTCTCCCCTCCTGATCGCAACAGGAGAGGCGATTCCCCCGCATGGTCTGGAAGGGGTTCCCGGCCTTCCCGGCGCACCTCAGCATGAGGCCGGTCTCACGAAGAAATTCGAGATGATCCACGTGGGTGGTGCCACATGCCGAACGCCCCCGATTCCCCGGTCCGCTCTTGAGAAGGACCCGAGGCCCGGACCCCTCTTCGAAGGCAACCCTGTGGGTGAAGGCACAACACGAAGGGGCACTGCCACCCCCGTGCATCGTCCGCAACGACCCGCGGGTTCCACACACAGCTCGACGAGGGGCCTGCGACCCCCTGAGCAACTCGAGAGTCCAGCGGGCTTCCCTTCCTCAGACAAGACGAGGCCTGACTCTCCTGTCCCAACTCTGCAGGGACCCTGCGGTCGGAGTCTGAAACGGATTGGAATCCTGAGGTTCCTGTCTCCCCTCGAGGTGAGGCCCTCTTCCATTGCACCAAACCCAGATGAGTCGCGAGAGGCCCCTCCCAACTCCACAGTATCCCTGAATTCTCAGAGGCACCTTGAGAATCTACCTGAGGTCACCGGCTCAAGTCCAGGGAACCCAGGGTTTCCTGCTGCTACCCGAGAAAGACCTTGAGAGTCCTTCGGCGCGTCTTGAGGCCCGATTCCCCTACCATGACTCGAGAGCAAAGACCCGCTCCCCATCGCCATGTGCATGGAGACCTGACTTCCCTGACTCCTTAAGAGAGTCTCCCTGAGCTCCCCGTCGTACCTTTTCGGAAACCCCATTCAGGCACCGCAGCTCGAGAAAACCCACGATACGCCCCCGTCATCACGAGATGAGGGACTTGTTTCCTGCCTGGCATGGAGAGCAAAACCGAGTCCTCTCTCCAGACTCCACAGGAGGCTTGACTCTCCTTAGGCCTCTCAGTTGGCTCCAAGAGATACCTGTCAGGACCTGAAGGGAGAGCAGAGTCCTTTGCTTCCCCTCGAGACGAGGCCTGACTCCCCGTGTGAGTCTGGAATGCAACCCCGAGTTCCTGTCACACCTGGAGAGGAAAACTCGGTCCTGGACACAAGCCTAGATGAGGTCTATTTTGCACTGCAGTTACTAGAGCGCAATCGCCAGCTCTCCCTCGCAAATCGAATTGAAGATTGGACTTCCCTGGGCCAATACAATTGGAAGCCTGAATTCGACATCGTAACTCGAGAATCCCGCCGAAACTCGAGAAAATCCACGTGGTTCCCCCATCAGCGCTAGATGAGGCCCTTGCCCGCTACAGCGACTCAAGAGAAGTCCCACTTTCTGTCTTGAAGTGCGAAACGGTACTTGGCACCCTTGATGCAATCTCAAAATTCCCCGACATACCGGTCTCACTCGAAAGGAACACCGAGGTTCCCGGAACCACATCATTTGAGCTCCTTCTCCCCTCGTGATCGCGACAGGAGTGTCGATTCCCCTGCTATGTCTGGAAGGGGTTCCCGACCTTTCCAGCGTGCCTAAGGATGAGGCAGGTCTCACAAGGAAATTCGAAACATAGCCTCGTGGGTGGTGCCACAAGCCGAAAGACCCCGATTTCCCGGTCTGCTCTTGATAAGAACGTGATGCCATGACACCTTTACGAAGGAAAACCTGTGGATGAAAGCACAACACGAAGGGGCACTGACACCGTGCATCGTCCAGAAAAACCCGCAGGTTACAAACACAGTTCGACAAGTGGTCTGTCAGCCCGTGAACAACTCGAGAGGCAAGTGGAGTTCCATTCCTCCACACAAGACGAGACCTGATTTTCTGTACCAACTCTGCAGGGAAACTGCGATCCGAGTCAGTACCAGCGACAGGAAACCCAGGAGAGGAAACATGAGGTACCTGCCTCCACTCGAGATGAGGCTCTCATCCATTGCACCAAACCCAGTGGAGTCCAGAGAGGCCCCTCCCAACTCCACAGTACCCCTGACTTCTCAGAGGCACCCGGAGAAGCTCCATGAGGTCACCGGCACATGTCGAGGGAACCCAGGGTTTCCTGCCACAATGGGAAAAAGACCTCGAGAGTCCTACTTCAACGTGTCTTGAAGCCCGAATCTGCTTCCATGGCTCTATAGAAATGACACGCACCCCCTCGCCACGCATATGGAGACCTGACTTCCCTGGCGCCATAAGAGAGGCTCCCTGAGCTCCCTGTCGTACCTCGTGAGAAACCCCACACTGACGCCGCAGCTTGAGAAAACTCACCATACGCCCCTGTCATCGCGAGATGAGGGCCTTCTTTTCCTGCATGGCCTGGAGAGGAATCCCGAATCCTCTTTCCAAACTCCACAGGAGGCTTGAATCCCTTTAGGCCACTTAGTGGGCTCCAAGAGATACCCGTCGCGACTCGAGAGGAGAATTGAGTCCTTTGCTTCCCCTCGAGACAAGGCCTGACTCACCAGGTGGGTCTGGAATGCAACCCCGAGATCCCTGTCTCCCCTGGAGAGGAACATTAGGTCCTGGAAACAAGCCTAGATGAGGTCTCTTTTGCCCTTCTGTAACTCGAGAGCAATCCCCCGCTCTCCCTGACAACTCGAATGGAAGATTGGACTTCCCTGGGCCAACACAAGAGGAAGCCTGAATTCCCCTTCGTAACTCGAGAATCCCGCCGCAACTCGAGAAAAAGCACTTGGTTCCCTCGTCATCACAAGATGAGGCCCTTGCCCGCTACAGCTTCTCAAGAAAAGTCCCACGTTCCGTCTTGAAGTGCAAAACGATACTTGACACCCTTGATGTGACCCCAAAAGTTCCCCGAAATATCGGTCTCACTCGAGGTGAACACCGAGGTTCCCGGCACCAGTTTATCTGAGCCCCTTCTCCCCTCCTGTTCGTGATAGCAGGGTCACTTCCCCTGCTTTGTTTGTAAGGGGTTCCCGACCTTCACGGGGCACTTCAGGATGAGGCCAGTCTCACGAGGAAATTCGAGACGTAGCTCGCGGGTGGTACCACATGCCAAAAGACTATGATTTCCCGGTACGCTCTTGATAAGAACCCGATGCCTGGACACCTCTTTGAAGGCAACCCTGTGGATGAAGGCACAACACAAAGGGGCACTGACACCCTCGTGCATCGTCCGGAAAAACCCACAGGTTCCACATACAGCTCAACAAGTGGCTTGTCACCCCTGAAGAACTCGAGAGGCAAGTGGGGTTTCATTCCTCTACACAAGACGATGCCTGACTCTCCTGTTCCAACTCTGCAGGGACTTTGCGATCCGAATCAGACCAGCGCCAGTGAAGTCACGAGAGGAACGCTGAGGTTCCTGCCTCCACTCGAGATTAGGACCTCTTCCATTTCACGAAACCCAGTGGAGTCCCGAGAGACGCGTCCCAGCTCCAAAGTATCCCTGACTTCTCAGAGGCACCCTGAGAAGCTCCCTGAGGTCACCAGCACAATTCGAGTGAACCCAGGGTTTACTGCCGCCACCATAGAAAGAACTCAAGAGTCCTTCTTCAACGCATTTTGAGGCCTGATTCCCCTACCATGACTCGAGGGCAATGACACGCTCCCTCTGCTACACTCATGAAGCCCTGACTTCCCTGGCGCCACACGAGAGGCTCCCTGAGCTCCCCGTCATACCTCGTGAGAAACCAAACACTGGCGCCACAGATAGAGAAAACCCACGAGACGCCCCCATTTTCGCGACATGACGGCCTTCTTTTCTAGCATGGCCTGGAGAGCAATCCCGAGTCCTCTCTCCAAACTCCACAGTAGGCTTGACTCCCTTTTGGTCACTCAGTGGACTCCAAGACACACCCGTCGCGACTCGAGAGGAGAGCGGAGTCTTTTCCTTCCCCTCGAGGCGAGGCCTGACTCCTCGGGTGTGTCTGATATGTGAACCGGAGATCCCTGTCGCCCCTGGAGAGAAACATTAGGTCCTGGACACAAGCCTAGATGAGGTCTCTTTTTTCCTGCAGTGACTCGAGAGCAATCCCCAACTCTCCCTCGCAACTCGAATGGAAGACTGGACTTCCCTGGGCCAACAGAAGAGGAAGCCTGAATTTCCCGTTGTAACTCAAGAATCCCGCCACAACTCGAGAAAAACCACGTCGTTCCCTCTTCATCGCAAGATGCGGCCATTGCCGCTACAGCGTCTCAAAAGAAGTCTGACGTTCCATCTTGAAGTGCGATACGGTACTTGGCACCTTTGATGCGACCCCAAAAGTTCCCCAACACACTGGTCTCACTGGAGGGGAACACCGAGGTTCCCGGCATCACCTCATCTGTGCCCCTTCTCCCCTCCTGATCGAGACAGGAGGGTCGATTCCCCTGCTTTGTCTGCAAGGGGTTCCGACCTTCCCGGCGCACCTCAGGATGAGGCCGGTCTCACTAGGAAATTCGAGACGTAGCCTGGTGGGTGGTGCCACATGCGGAAAGACCCCGATTTCCCAGTCCGCTCTTAATAGGAACCCGATGCCAGGACACCTCTTCGAAAGCAAACCTGTGGATGAATGCACAACACGAAGGGGTACTGACATCCCCATGCATAGTACGGAAAAACACGCAGATTCCAAACACAGATCGACAAGTGTCCTGTCATCTCTTGAAGAACTAGAGAGGCATGCGGAGTTCCGTTCCTCCAAACAAGAGAAGGCCTGACTCTCCTTTCCCAACTCTGCAGGGACCGTGTGATCGGAGTCAGAAATGTAGATGAAACCTGACGTTCCTGCATCAACTCGAAATGAGGCCCTCTTCCATTGCGCCATACCCAGTGGAGTCCCGAGAGGCCCCTAAAACTCCACAGTATCCCTGATTCTCAGAGGCACCCTCAGAAGCTCTCTGCGGTCACTGGCACAAGTCGAGTGAACCCAGGGTTTCCTGCTGCATTCTGAGAAAGACCTTGAGAGTCCTTCTTTACCGCGTCTTGAGGCCCGATACCCTACCATGACTGGAGAGCAATGACGCATTCCCCTCGCCATGCCCATTGAAACCTAACTTCCCTGGCGCCACACGAGAGGCTCCCTGCGCTCCCCGTCCTACCTCATGAAAACCCCACACTGGCACCGCCGCTCGAGAAAACTCACGAGACGCCCCCATCATCGTAAGATGAGGGCCTTCTTTTCCTACATGACCTAGAGAGCAATCCCGAGTCCACTCTCCAAACTCCACTGGAGGCCTGACTCCCTTTAGGCCACTCAGTAGCCTCCAAGAGATACACGTCGCTACTCTAGAGGAGAGCAGAGTCCGTTGCTTCCCCTCGAGCCGAGGCCTGACTACTTGGGTGAGTCTGGAATGGGATCCCGAGATCCGTGTTGCCCCTGTAGAGGAAAACTCGGTCCTGGACACAAGCCTAAATGAGGTCTTTTTTGTCCTGCATTGACTCAAGTGCAATCCCCAGCTCTCCCTCGCAACTCGAATGGATGATTGGACTTCCCTGGGCCAACACAAGAGGAAGCCTGTATTCCCCATTGTAATTCGAGAATCCCGCGGCAACTGGAGAAAAACAACGTGGCTCCTCCGTCATCGAAATATGAGGCCCCTGTCAGCTATAGCGTCTCCAGGGAAGTCCCATGTTCCGTCTTGAAGTGTGAAACGGTACTTGGCACCCTTGATGCGACCCCCAAATTTCCCTGACACCCCGGTCTCACTCGAGGAGAACATGGAGGTTCCCAGCACCGCTTCAGCTGAGCCTCTTCTCCCCTCCTGATGGCGACAGGAGGGTCGATTCCCCTGCTTTGTCTGGAAGGGGTTCCCAGACTTCCCGGCGAACCTCAGGATGAGGCCAGTCTCACGAGGGAAGTCGAGACGTAGCCTCGTGGGTTGTGCCACATGCCGAAAGACCCCGATTTCCTGGTCCGCTACTGATAAGATCCCGATGCCCGGTCATCTCTTCGAAGGTAACCCTGTGGATGAAGGCACAACACGAAGGGGCACTGACACCCCTGTGCATCGTCCCCCAAAACCGCAGATTCCACATACAACTCGACAGGTGGCCTGTCATCCCGTGAACAACTCGAGAGGCAAGCGGAGTTCCATTACTCCACACAAGACGAGGTCTGACTCTCCTGTCCCAACTCTGCAGGGACCCTGCTATCCGAGTCAGAAATGGAGAGGAACCCTGACGTTACTGCCTCAATCCGAGATTAGGTCCTCTTCAATTGCACCAGTCCCTGTGATGTCCCGAGAAGCCCCTCTCAACTCCACAGTATCCCTGACTTCTCAGAGGAACCCCGCTAAGCTCCCTGAGGTCATGGGCACAAGTCGAGGGAACCCAGGGTTTCCTGCCACACCCCGAGAAAGACCTCGAGAGTTCTTCTTCGAAGTGTCCTGAGGCTTGATTCCCCTACCATGACTCGAGAGCAATGAGGCGCTCCCCCACGCCACGTCCATGGAGACCTGACTTCCGTGGCACCACAGGAGTCTCCCTGAGCTCCCCGTCCTATCTCGTGAGAAACCCCAACCAGGCACTGCACCTTGAGAAAACCCACGAGACGCCCCCGTCATCGCGAGATGAGGGCCTTCTTTTCCTGCATGGCCTAGAGAGCAATCCCGAGTCCTCTCTCCAAACTCCACAGGAGGCTTAACTCCATTTAGGCCACTCTTGGGCTCCAAGGGATACCCGTCGCGACTCGAGAGGAGAGCGGAGTCCATTCATTCCCTTCGAGACGAGGCCTGACTCCCCGGGTGAGTCTGGAATGCAACCCCGAGATCCCTGTCGCCCCTGGAGAGAAAAACTCGGTCCTGGACACAAACCTAGATGAGCTCTATTTTGCCCTGCAGTGACTCGAGAGCAATCTCCAGCTCTCACTTGCAACTCAAATGGAAGATTGGACTTCCCTGGGCCAACACAAGAGGAAACTGTATTCCCCATCGTAACTCAAGAATCCTGCCGCAACTCGAGAAAAAACACGTGGGTCCCCCGTCAGTGCTAGATGAGGCCCTTGCCCACTACAGCATCTCAAGAGAAGTCCCAGGTTCCGTCTTGAAGTGCGAAACGGTACTTGGCACCCTTGATGCAACCAGAAAAGTTACCCGACTTTCACTCA
Organism: Bubalus kerabau; assembly: GCF_029407905.1. Taxonomy (NCBI): domain Eukaryota; kingdom Metazoa; phylum Chordata; class Mammalia; order Artiodactyla; family Bovidae; genus Bubalus; species Bubalus kerabau. The sequence goes on from NC_073633.1 coordinate 1,306,080, forward strand.
AGGAGAGCACCGAGGTTCCCGGCACTACTTCATCTGAGCCCTTTCTCTCCTCCTGATCCCGAAAGGAGGGTCGATTCCCCTGCTTTGTTTGGAAAGGGTTCCCGGACTTTCCTGCGTGCCTCAGGATGAGGCCGGTCTCACGAGAAAATTCGAGACGTAGCCTAGTGGGTGGTGCAACATGCTGAAAGACCCCAATTTCCCGGTCCGCACTTGAGGAGAACACGATGCCCGGACACCTCTTCGAAGGCAACCTTGTGGATGAAGGCACAACAGGAAGGAGCACTGACGCCCCCGTGCATCTCTGAAAAACCCGCAGGTTCCACACACATCACGAAAAGTGGTGTTATCCTTGAACAACTTGAGATGTAAGCGGAGTTCCATTCCTCCGCAGAACACGAGACCTGACACTCCTGAGCAAACTCAACAGGGACCCTGCGATCTGAGTCACATCCGGCCTCCAGGAAGTCAGGAGCAGAACCCTGAGGTTCCTGCCTCAACTCGAGATGAGGCCCACTTCCATTGCACCAAACCCAAAGGAGTCCCGAGAGGCCTCTCCCAAATCCACAGTATCCCTGACTTCTCAGAGGCACCCTGAGACGCTCCCTGAGGTCACCGGCACAAGTCAAGGGAACCCAGGGTTTCCTGCCGCAACCCTAGAAAGACATCGAGAGTTCTTTTTCAACCCGTCATGAGGCCCGATTCCCCTACCCTGACTTGAGAGCAATGACGCGCTCCCCCTTGCCCCGCCCATGGAGACCTGACTTCCCTGTTGCCACACGAGAGGCTACCTGAACTCCCCGTCGTACCTCGTGAGAAACCCCACACTGGCGCCGCAGCTCGAGAAAACCCACGAGACGCCCCCGTCATCTCGAGATGTGGGCCTTCTTTTCCTGCATGGCCTGGAGAGCAATCCCGAGTCCTCTCTCCAAACTGAAGAGGAGGGTTGACTCCCTTTAGACCACTCAGTGGGCTCCAAGAGATACGCGTCGCAACTCGAGAGGATAGCCGAGTCCTTTGCTTCCCCTCGAGACGAGGCCTAACTCCCCGGGTGAGTCTGTAATGCAAACCCGAGATCCCTGTCGCCCTTGGAGAGGATCACTGGGTCCTGAACACAAGGCTAGATGAGGTCGCTTTTGCCCTGCAGTAACTCGAGAGCACTCCCCAGCTTTCCCTCGCAACCCGAATGGAAGATTGGACCTCCCTGGGCCAACACAAGAGGAAGCCTGAATTCCCAGTAGTAATTCGAGAATTCCGCCTCAACTTGAGAAAAACCACGGGGTTCCCCCGTCATTGCAAGATGAGGCCCTTGCCCGCTCCAGCGTCTCAAGAGTAGTCTCACGTTCTGTCTTCAAGTGCGAAATGATATTTGGCACCCTTAATGCTACCCCAAAAGTTCCCCGACATACGGGTCGCACTAGAGGGGAACACCGAGGTTCCTGGCACCACTTCATCTGAGCCCCTTCTCCCCTCCTGATCGCGAAAGGAGGGTCGATTCCCCTGCTTTGTCTGCAAGGGGTTCCCGACCTTCTCCACGCACCTCAGATGAGGCTGTCTCACGAGGAAATTCGAGACATAGCCTCGATGGTGGTGCCACATGCCGAAAGACCGCGATTTCCCGATCCGCTCTTGATAAGAACGCGATGCCCAGACACCTATTCGAAGATAGTGTGGATGAAGGCACAACACGAAGGGGCACTGACACCCCCGTGCATCGTCCGGAAAAGACCGCAGGTTACTCATACAGCTCAACAAGTGCCTGTCACCCAGTGAACAACTCGAGAGGCAAGCGGAGGTCCATTCCTGCACACAAGACAAGGCCTGACTCACCTCTCCCAACTATGCAGGGGGCTGCGATCGGAATCAGAAATGGAGAGGAACCCTGAGGTTCCTGCCTCCCCTCGAGATGAGGCCCCCTTCCATTTCACCAAACCCAGTGGAGTCCCGAGAGGTCTTTCCCAACTCCACAGTATCCCTGACTTCTCAGAGGCACCCGGAGAATCTCCCTGAGGTCACCAGCACAAGTCGAGGGAACCCAGGTATTCTTGCCAAGACCCGAGAGAGATCTTGAGAGTCCTTCAACGCGTCTAGAGGCCTGATTCCCCTACCATGACTCGAGAGCAATGACGCGCTCCCCCTCGCCACACGCATCGAGACCTAACTTCCCTGGCGCCACACAAGAGGCTCCCTGAGCTCCCCGTCGTACCTCCTGAGAAACCAACACAGGCGCTGCAGCTCGGTAAAACCACTGAGACCCCCCCCGTCATCGTGAGATGAGGGCCTTCTTTTCCTGCATGTCCTGGAGTGCAATCCCGAGTCCTCTCTCCAAACTCCAGAGGAGGCTTGATTCCCTTTAGTCCACTCAGTGGGCTCCAAGAAATACCCGTCGCAACTCGAGAAGAGAGAGAAGTCCTTTGTTTCCCCTCGAGAGGACGCCTGACTCCTGGGTGAGTCTAGAATGCAACCCCAAGATCCCAGTCATCCCTTGAGAGGAACATTAGGTCCTAGACACAAGCCTGGATGAGGTTTCTTTTGCCCTGCAGTGACTCGAGCGCAACCCCCAGCTCTCCCTCGCAACTCGAATGGAAGATTGGGCTTCCCTGGGCCAACACAAGAGGAAGCCAGAAATCCCCTTCGTAACTCGAGAATCCCGCCGCAACTCGAGAAAAACCACGTGTTTCCAACGTCATCCCAAGATGAGGCCCTTGCTGCTATGGCGTCTCAAGAAAAGAACCACGTTCCGTCTTGAAGTGCGAAACGGTACTTTGCACCCTTGATGCGACACCAAATGTTCCCGGACACGCCGGTCTCACTCGACAGGAACACCGAGGTTCCCGCACCACTTCATCTGAGCACCTTCTCCCCTCCTGTTCGAGACAGGAGGGTCTATTCCCCTGCTTTGTTTGGAAGGGGTTTCCCACATTCCCGGCGCACCTAAGGATGAGGCCGGTCTCACGAGTAAATTCGAGACATAGCGTCGTGGGTGGTGTCACATGCCGAAATACCCCGATTTCCCGGCCCACTCTTGAGAAGAACCCGATGCCCGGACACCTCTTCGAAGGCAACCCTGTGGACGAAGGCACAAAATGAAGGGTCACTGACACTCCCGTGCATCATTCGGTAAAAGCCGCAGGTTCCACACACAGCTCGACAAGAGGCCTGTCATCCCATGAACAACTCGAGAGGCAAGCAGAGTTCCATTCCTCCACTCAAGACGAGGCCTGACTCTCCGGTCCCAACTCTGAAGGGACCCTGCGATCGGAGTCCGAAATGGAGAGGAACCCTGAGGTTCCTGACTCCACTCGAGATGAGGCCCTCTTCCATTACACCAAAAACAGTGGAGGCCCGAGAGGCCCCTCCCAAATCCACAGTATCGCGACTTCTCAGAGGCACCCTTAGAAGCTCCCTGAGGTCACTGGCACAAGTCGAGGGAACACAGGGTTTCCTGACGCAACCCGAGAAAGACCTCGAAAATCCTCCTTCAACGCATCTTGAATCCCGATTCCCCTACCATGACTCGAGAGCAATGACGCATTCCCCCTCGCCACTCGCATGGAGACTTGACTTCCCTGGCGCCACACGAGAGGCTCCCTGAGCTCCCCGTCATACCTCGTGAGAAATCCCACACTGGCTCCCCAGCTCCAGAAAACCAACGAGACGCCTCCGTCATCGCGAGATGAAGGCCTTCTTTTCCTGCATGGCCTGGAGAGCAATCTCGAGGCCTCTCTTCAAACTCCACAGGAGGCCTGACTCCCTTTAGGCCACTCTGTGGGCTCCAAGAGATACCCGTTGGGACTCGAGAGGAGAGCGGAATTCTTTGCTTCCCCTATATACCAGGCCTGACTCCTCAGGTGAGTCTGGAATGCAACCCCGAGATCCCTGTCGCCCCTGGAGAGGAACATTAGGTCCTAGACACAAGCATAGATGAGGTCTCATTTGCCCTGAAGTGACTCGAGAGCAATCCCCTGCTCTCCCTCGCACCTCGAATGGAAGAATGGACTTCCCTGGGACAACACAAGAGGAAACCTGAATTCCCCGTCGTAATTCGAAAATCCCACTGCAACTCGAGGAAAACCACGTGGTTCCCCCGTCATCGCAAGATGAGGCCCTTGCCAGCTACAGCGTCTCAGTAGAAGCCCTACGTTCCATCTTGAAGTTTAAAACGATAATTGGCAACCTTGATGTTAGCACAAAAGTTCCCCGACACCCTGGTCTCACTCGAGGGGAACACCAAGGTTCGGTGCACCGCTTGTTCTGAGCCCCTTATCCCCTCCTGATCGCGACGGGAGGGTCGATTACCCTGCTTTGTCTGGAAGGGGTTCCGGACCTTCCCGGCGCACCTCAGGATGAGGCCGGTCTCACGAGGAAATTCGAGACGTAGCCTTGTGGTTGGTGCCACACGCCGAAAGACCCCGATTTCCCTGTCTGCTCTTGATAAGAACCCAATGCTAGGACACCTCTTCGAAGGCAATCCTGTGGACGAAGGCACAAAACGAAGGGGTCTGACACCCTCCTGCATCGTTGGAAAAGCCCGCAAGTTCCACATACAGATCGACAAGTGGCCTGTCACCCCGTGAACAACTCGAGAGGCAAGAGGAGTTAAATTCCTCCACACAAGACGAGGCCTGACTCTCCTGTCCCAACTCTGCATGGACACTGAGATCCGATTCAGAAATGGAGAGGAACCATGAGGTTCCTGCCTCAACTCGAGATAAGGCCCTCTTCTACTGCACCAAACCCAGTGGAGTTCGGAGCGGCCCCTCCCAACTGCACAGTATCCCTGACTTCTCAGAGGCACCCTGAAAAGCTCCCTGAGGTCACGGGCATAAGTCGACGGAACCCAGGGTTTCCTGCCGTAACCTGAGAAAAACCTCGCGAGTCCTTCTTCACGTGTCTTGAGGCCCGATTCCCCTACCATGACTGGAGAAAAATGACGCGCTCCCCCTCGCCACGCGCATGAAGATCTGACTTCCCCGGCACCACATGAGAGGCTCCCTGAGCTCCCCATCGTACCTCGTGAGAAACTCCACACTGGCGCCGCAGCTCGAGAAAACCCACGAGACGCCCCTGTCATGGTGAAATGAGGGCCTTCTTTCCTGCATGACCTGAAGAGCAATCCCGAATCCTCTCTCCAAACTCCAAAGGAGGCTTGACTCCCTTTAGGTCACTCAGTGGGCTCCAAGAGATACCCGTCGATACTCAGGAGGAGAGCGGTGTCCTTTGATTCCCCTCGAGATGAGGCCTGACTACGAGGGTGAGTCTGGAATGCAACCCTGGATCCCTGTCGCCCCTGGAGAGGAACCTTAGGTCCTGGACAAAAGCCTAGATGAGGTCTCTTTGGCCCTGCAGTGACTCAAGCGCAACCCCTAGCTTTCCCTTGCAACTCGAATGGAAGATTGGCCTTTCTGAGCCAACACAAGAGGAAGCCTGAATTTCCAGTTGTAATTTGAGAAACCCGCCGCAACTCGAGAAAAATCACGTGGTTCCCCGTATTGCAAGATGAGGCCCTTGCCCCCTACAGCGTCTCAAGAGAAGTCTCACATTCCGTCTTGAAGTGCAAAACAGTACTTGGCACCCTTGATGCGACCCCAAAAGTTCCCCTATATACCGATCGCACTAGAGGGGACACTGAAGTTTCCGGCACCACTTCATCTGAGGCCTTTCTCCTCTCCTGATCGCGATAGGAGGGTCGATTCCACTGCTTTGTCTCGAAGGGATTCCCGACCTTCCCGGCACACCTCAGGATGAGGCCGGTCTCATGAGGAAATTCGAGAGGTAGCCTCGAGGGCCATACTACATGCCGAAAGACCCCGATTCCATGGTGCACTTTTGATCAAAACCAGACTCCTGGACACCTCTTCGAAGGCAAGCCTGTGGATGAAGGCACAACACGTAGGGGCACTGACACCCCGTGCATCTTCCGGAAAAACCCGCAGGTTCCTCACACAGCTCCACAAGTGGTCTGTCACCTCGTGAACAACTCGAGAAGCAAGCGGAGTTCCATTCCTCCACACAAGACGATGCCTGACTCTCCTGTCACAACTCTAGGGACCTTGCGCACCGAGTCAGAAATGGAGAGGAAGCCTGAGGTTCCTGCCTCCACTCAAGATGAGGCCCTTTTCCATTGCCACAAAACCAGTGGAGTCCCGAGAGGCCCGTCCCAAATCCACAGTATGCCTGACTTCTCAGAGGCACCCTGAGAAGCTCCCTAAGGTCACCGGCAGAAGTCGACGGAACCCAGGGTTTCCTGCCGCAACCCGAGAAAGACCTTGAGAGTCCTGCTTTAACGTGTCTTGAGGCCCGATTCCCGTATCATATCTCGAGAGCAATGACGCGCTCCCCCTTGCCATGCGCATGGAGACCTGAATTCCCTGGTGCCACACGAAAGGCTCCCTGAGCTTCCCGTCGCACCTCGTCAGAAACCGCACACTGGCACCGCAGCTCGAGAAAACCAACAAGACGCCCCTGTCATCGCGAGATGAGGGTCTTCTTTTCCTGCATGGCCTGGAGAGCAATCCTGAGTCCTCTCTCCAAACTCCACAGGGGGCTTGACTCCCTTTAGGCCACTCAGTGGGCTCCAAGAGATACCTGCGGTGACTCAAGAGGAGAGCGGGGTCCTTTGCTTCCCCTCGAGTCGAGCTCTGACTCCTAGGATGCGTCTGGAATGCAACCCCGAGATCGCTGTCGGCCCTGGAGAGGAATATTAGGTCCTGGACACAAGCCTAGATGAGGTCTCTTTTGCCCTGCAGTGACTCAAGAGCAAACCCCAGCTCTTCCTCGAAACTCGAATGGAAGATTGGACTTCCCTGGGCCAACACAAGAGGAAGCCTGAATTCCTCGTCGTAACTCGAGAATCCCGCCGCACCTTGAGAAAAACCACGTGATTCCCCCGTCATCCCAAGATGAGGCCCTTGCCCTCTACAGCGTGTCAAGAGAAGCCCCAAGTCCGTATTGAAGTGCAAAACGGTACTTGGCACCCTTGAAGTGACCCCAAAAGTTTCCCGACACACCGGTCCCACTCGAGGGGAACACCGAGGTTCCCGGCACGACTTCAACTGAGCCCTTTCACTCCTCCTGATCGTGACAAGATGGTCGATTCCCCTGCTTTGTCTGGAAGGGGTTCCCGATCTTCACGGCGCACCTCAGGATGACACCAGTCTAATGAAGAAATTCGAGACGTAGCCTCATGGATGGTGCCACGTTCTGAAAGACCCCGATTTCCTGCTCTGCTATTGATAAGAACCCGATGTCCGGACACCTCTTTGAAGGCAACCCTGTGGATGAAGGCACAACACGAAGGGGCACTGACCCCCTCATGCATCTTACGGAAAAAACCGAAGGTTCCACTCACAGCTCGACAAATGGTCTGTTATCCTGTGAACAACTCGAGAGGCAAGTGGAGTTCCATTCCTCCACAGAAGACGAGGCCTGACTCTCCTGTCCCAACTCTTCAGGGACCCTGTGGTCGGAGTTTTAAATGGAGAGGAACCCTTAGGTTCCTGCCTCAACTCGAGATGAGAACCTTTGCCATTGCACCAAACCCAGTGGAGTTCCGAGAGCGCCTCCCAAGTCCACAGTATGCCTGACTTCTCAGAGGCACCCTGAGAAGCTCCCTGAGGTCACCGGTACAAGTCGAGGGAACCCAGGGTTTCCTGCCGCAACCTGAGAAAGACCTCGAGACTCCTTCAACGCGTCTTGAGTCCCGATTTCCCTACCATGACTCGAGAGCATTTATGGGCTCCTCCTCATCACACGCATAGACACCTGACTTTCCTGGCACCACACGAGAGGCTCCCTGAGCTCCCCGTCGTACCTCGTGAGAAAACTCATACTTGCGCTCCAACTCGAGAAAACCCACAAGACGCCCCCGTCATTGCGAGCTGAGGGCCTTCTTTCCTGTATGGCCTGGAGAGCAATCCGGAGTCCTCTCTCCAACTCCACAGGAGGCTTGACTCCCTGGAGGCCACTCAGTGGGCTCCAAGAGATACCTATCGCGACCCAGGAGGATATCAGAATCCTTTGCTTCCCCTCGAGCCGAGGCCTGACTCACTGGGTGAGTCTGGAATGCGTCCCCGTCATCCCTATCGCCCCTGGAGAGGAACATTAGGTCCTGGACACAAGCATAGATGAGGTCTATTTTGACCTGCCGTGACTTGAGAGCAATTCCCACCCAGCTCTCCCTGGCAACTCGAATGGAAGAATGGACTTCCCTGGGCCAACAGAAGAGGAAACCTGAATTCCCCGTCGTAAGTCAACAATCCCATCGCAACTCGAAAAAAACCACGTGGTTTCCCCTTCATCACAAGATGAGGCCCTTGCCCGCCACAGCATCTCAAGAGAAGTCCCACGTTTCATCTTGAAGTTTGAAACAGTATTTGGCAAGCTTCATGAGACCCCAAAAGTTCCCTGACATACCGGTCTCACTCAAGGGGAACACCGAGGTTCCCGGCACCACTTCATCTGAGCCCCTTCTCCCCTCCTGATCGCGACAGTAGGGTCTATTAACCTGCTTTGTCTGGAAGGCTTTCCCGACCTTCCAGGGGCACCTCAGCATGAGGCCCGTCTCACGAGGAAATTCGAGACGTAGCCTCGTGTGTGGTGCCGCATTCCAAAAGACCCCGATTTCCTGGTCCGCTCTTAATAAGAACCCGATGCCCGCACACCACTTCGAAGGCAACCCTGTGGATGAAAGCACATCACGAAGGGGCACTGACACCCCCGTGCATTGTCTGGAAAAAACCGCAGGTTCCACACACAGCTCGACAAGTGGCCTGTCACTCCTTGAACAACTCGAGAGGCAAGCGGAGTTCCATTCCTCCACACAAGACGAGGCCTGACTCTCCTGTCCCAACTCTGCAGGGACCCTGCAATCTGAGTCAGAAATGGAGAGGAACCCTAAGGTTCCTTCCTGATCTCGAGATTAGGCCCTCTTCCATTGCAGCAAACCCAGTGGAGTCCCGAGAGGCCTCTCCCAGCTCCATAGTATCCCTGACTTTTCAGAGGCACCCTGAGAAGCTACCTGAGGTCACAGGCACAAGTCGAGGGAACCCAGGGTTTCCTGCCGCAACCCGAGAAAGACCTCGAGCGTCCTTTTTCATTGCGTTGAGCCCTGATTCCACTACCATGACTCGAGAGCAATGACGTGCGCCCCCTCGCCACTCGTATGGAGACTTGACTTCCCTGACACCACACGAGAGGCTCCCTGAGCTCCCGGTCGTACCTTGTGAGAAACCCCACACTGGCACCGCAGCTCCAGAAAAACCACGAGACTCCCCCGACATCGCGAGATGAGGGCCTTCTTTTCCTGCATGGCCTGGAGAGCAATCCCGCGTGCTCTCTCCAAACTCCACAAGAGAGGAGCCAAGATTGCTGAGGAGTAGGACGGGGAGAACTCTTCCCCCCCCAAACAATTTCATCAAAAGAGCATTTAAACGTCGAGTAAATTCCACAATACAACTTATGAATGCCGCCAGAGGACATCAGGCACCCAGAAAAGAACCCAACTCTTGGAAAGTAGGTAGGAAAAAGTATAAAAGACAAAAAAAGAGACAAAAGAGGGAGGGAGGGATTTCCGTCCCAGGAAGATAGTCTTAAAAAGAGAAAAGTTTCCAAACACCAGGAAAGCTTTTCACTGCCAAATCTTTGCCAAGCTTTGGAAGCACAAAGGGCAACATAAGGGGGATAAAAATAAATAAACAATTAAAACTCGCAGATTGCAAGCCCTACGGTAACTCCCCCAGCCGCGAAGCAGTGCAGACGCCTGCTCACACCATTAGCAAGCAGGGGCTGGGCAGGGAGGCGCGGCGCGGGCTGCATCGCTTAGAGTAAGAATCTGGCCTGAATACCCTGAGCACTATCTGAACGAAATAACTTGGGCTAGCAAACCAGACTCTGGGATATCTACCACGCAAAAAGCCAGCCCTAACCTAAGACACCGCCAGGCCCGCGCACGGAACAAAGGACTGAACAGAGATAGCCGGCTGCAGACCTTCCCCCTCCGGTGACAGGCAGCCAGAGCCAGAAGGGGGCAATCGCAGCCCCAGAGAGACATTATCTATAAAACTGTAAGCAGGCTTCTTTGCTAACTAAAACTTCTTGGGGATCTGGACGGTCAACATCTGCCTGAGAAGGTGCGCCTGTTTTACACCCAGATAACCGAGTGGTGGGGAGGCGATAAGTCACAACATTGGCGCTCGCCAAACACCTCATCACCTGAGCTGCTCGGACCTGGGAAGAGCGCAAAACGCAGGCCCAACCGAGTCTGTGCCTCTGAGGACTACCCGAGTGCCTGAACCTGAGCGGCTTGGACCTGGGAGGTGCATGAAGCCCAGGGCCAGCCTCGGATTGTTCCCGGTGGAACAACCTAGAGCCCGAGCAGTGTGGGCAGGGAGGCTACACGTGCCGTGAGCGGGGGCAGACCCAGTGTGGCTGAGGCACTGCGAGCGCACGCCAGTATTATTTGTTTGCAGCATCACTCCCTCCCTCCCTCCCCACAGCGCAACTGAACAAGTGAGCCTAAAAAAAAAAAAGTGTCCTCCACCGTCCCCTTTGTGTCAGGGCGTAAACCAGACACTGAAGAGACAGGCAAACAAAAGAAGCTATAACAGAGGGAAACGCCTTGGAAGCTACAGGCAATAGATTAAAACCCTGTGGTTACTAGGACTACATAGGAAGGCGCCTATAGATCTTGAGAAATATAAGTTGGACCAAGGAACTAGCCAAAAATGAACCGAACCCACGATACTCACAACAAAACCAGAGAAAGTCCTAGATATATTTTTATGATCATTCTTACTTTTTTTAATTTTTTTAATTTTAAGTTCTCTATTGTTCATTTAATTTTCAATTTTATAACCTATTACTTTGCAAAACAAAGACCCTATTTTTTTCTTCTTCAGCAAACTTCATATATATATATATATATATATATATATATAATAATTTTTTGACCTTGTTTTTTTGTTTTGTTTTTTTTCTTCTTTTCTTTAACATTGTATTTTTGAAATTCCAAACTGTACTCTAGATTTTTAATTTATGCTTTTTGATATTTGATATCAATTTTGTACCTGTAGTTTCTTTATAATTTTTGCGACATTGCTTGTTTTTGTTTGTTTGTTTTCTCTTTAGTTTTCTTCTTCCTTTTTTTTAACATTGTATTTTTGAAATTCCAAACTCTACTCTAGATTTTTAATTTTTGCTTTTTGGTATTAGTTATCAATTTTGTACCTGTATTTTCTTGATAATTTTTGCGACCATGTTTGTTTTTCTTTGTTCGTTTTTTCTCTCTTTCTTTTCCTTCTTCTTTTCTTTAACATCGTATTTTTGAAATTCCAAACTCTACTCTAGATTTTTAATTTTTGCTTTTATGTATTTGTTACCAATTTTGTACCTTTAAGAACCCAATCTTCAGTACCCATTTTTCACTAGGGAGCGAGATTACTGGCTTGACTGCTCTCTCTCCCTTTGGACTCTCCTTTTTCTCCACCAGGTCGCCTGTGTCTCCTCCCTAACCCCTCTCTACTCTACCCAACTCTGTGAATTTCTGTGTATTCCAGACGGTGGAGAACACTTAGGGAACTGATTACTGGCTGGATCTGTCTCCCTCCTTTTCATTCCCCCCTTTTATCCTTCTGGCCACCTCTGTCTCCTTCCTCCTTCTTCTCATCTCTGTATAACTCTGTGAACATCTCTGAGCGGTCCAGTTGTGGAGTGCACATAAGGAAGTGACTACTGGCCAGCCCACTCTCTCCACTATTGATTCCACCTGATCTCATTTGGGTCACCTCTAACTCCCTCCTCCCTCTTCTCTTCTCCATGTAATGCTGTGAACCTTTCTGAGTGGCCCTCACAGTAGAGAAACTTTTCTTCTTTAACGTAGATGTTTTATCAATGGTGCTGTATAGAAGGAGAAGTTTTGAAACTACTGTAAAAGTAAGACAGATAACTGGAAGCAGGAGGCTTAAGTCCAAACCCTGACTCCAGGGAACTCCTGACTCCAAGGAACATTAATTGACAGGAGCTCATCAAATGCCTCCATACCGACACTGAAATCAAGCACCACACAAGGGCCAACAAGTTCCAGGGCAAGACATACCAAGTAAATTCTCCAGCAACAAAGGAACGCAGCCCTGAGCTTCAAGATACAGGCTGCCCAAAGTCACCCCAAAACCACAAACATCTCATAACTCATTACTGGACACTTCATTGCACTCCAGAGAGAAGAAATACAGCTCCACCCACCAGAACACGGACACAAGCTTCCCTAACCAGGAAACCTTGACAAGACACCTGTACAAACCCACACACAGCGAGGAAATGCCACATTAAAGAACTCCACAAACTGCCAGAATACAGAAAGGACACCCCAAACTCAGCAATTTAAACAAGATGAGACAGAGGAATACCCAGCAGATAAAGGAACAGGATAAATGCCCACCAAACCAAACAAAAGAGGAAGAGATAGGGAATCTACCTGATAAAGAATTCCGAGTAAGGATAGTGAAATGGATCTAAAATCTTGAAATTAAAATGGAATCACAGATAAATAGCCTGGAGACAAGGATTGAGAAGATGCAAGAAAGGTTTAACAAGGACCTAGAAGAAATAAAAAAAGAGTCAATATATAATGAATAATGCAATAAATGAAATTAAAAACACTCTGGAGGCAACAAATAGTAGAATAACAGAGGCAGAAGATAGGATTAGTGAATTCGAAGATAGAATGGTAGAAATAAATGAATCAGAGAGGATACATGAAAAACGAATTAAAAGAAATGAGCACAATCTCAGAGACCTCCAGGACAATATTAAACGCTACAACATTCGAATCATAGGGGTCCCAGAAGAAGAAGACAAAAAGAAAGACCGTGAGAAAATACTTGAGGAGATAATAGTTGAAAAATTCCCTAAAATGGGGAAGGAAATACTCACTCAAGTCCAAGAAACCCAGAGAGTCCCAAACAGGATAAAGCCAAGGCGAAACCCCCCAAGACACATATTAATCACATTAACAAAAATCAAACACAAAGAACAAATATGAAAAGCAGCAAGGGAAAAACAACAAATAACACACAAGGGAATTGCCATAAGGATAACAGCTGATCTTTCAATAGAAACTCTTCAAGCAAGGAGGGAATGGCAAGACATACTTAAAATGATGAAAGAAAATAACCTACAGCCCAGATTATTGTACCCAGCAAGGATCTCATTCAAGTATGAATGAGAAATCAAAAGCTTTTCAGACAAGCAAAAGCTGAGAGAATTCTGCACCACCAAACCAGCTCTCCAACAAATACTAAACAGGAAACACAAAAACGGTGTATAAATTCAAACCCCAAACAATAAAGTAAATGGCAATGGGATCATACTTATCAGTAATTACCTTAAACGTAAATGGGTTGAATGCTCCAACCAAAAGACAAAGACTGGCTGAATGGATACAAAAAAAAGACCCCTACATATGTTGTCTACAAGAGACCCACCTCAAAACAGGGGATACATACAGACTGAAAGTGAAGGGCTGGAAAAAGATTTTCCATGCAAATAGGGACCAAAAGAAAGCAGGAGTAGCGATACTCATATCAGATAAAATAGACTTTAAAACAAAGGCTGTGAAAAGAGACAAAGAAGGTCACTACATAATGATCAAAGGATCAATCCAAGAAGACGATATAACAATTATAAATATATATGCACCCAACGTGGGAGCACCACAGTATGTAAGACAAATGCTAACAAGTATGAAAGGAGAAATTAACACTAACACAATAATAGTTGGAGATTTTAATACCCCACTCACACCTATGGATAGATCAACTAAACAGAAATTTAACAAGGAAACACAAACTTTAAATGATACAATAGACCAGTTAGACCTAATTGATATCTATAGGACAATTCATCCCAAAACAATGAATTTCAACTTTTTCTAAAGTGCACATGGAACCTTCTCCAGGATAGATCACATCCTGGGCCATAAAGCTAGCATTGGTAAATTCAAAAAAATAGAAATCATTCCAAGCATCTTTTCTGACCACAATGCAGTAAGATTAGATCTCAATTACAGGAGAAAAACTATTAAAAATTCCAACATATGGAGGCTGAACAACACGCTGCTGAATAACCAACAAATCACAGAAGAAATCAAAAAAGAAATCAAAATTTGCATAGAAACGGATGAAAATGAAAACACAACAACCCAAAACTTGTGGGACACGGTAAAAGCAGTCCTAAGGGGAAAGTTCATAGCAATACAGGCACACCTCAAGAAACAAGAAAAAAGTCAAATAAATAAACTAACTCTACACCTAAAGCAACTAGAAAAGGAAGAAATGAAGAACCCCAGGGTTAGTAGAAGGAAAGAAATCTTAAAAATTAGAGCAGAAATAAATGCAAAAGAAACAAAAGAGACCATAGCAAAAATCAACAAAACCAAAAGCTGGTTCTTTGAAACGATAAATAAAATTGACAAACCATTAGCCAGACTCATCAAGAAACAAAGGGAGAAAAATCAAATCAATAAAATTAGAAATGAAAATGGAGAGATCACAACAGAAAACACAGAAATACAAAGGATCATAAGAGACTACTATCAACAATTATATGCCAATAAAATGGACAACGTGGAAGAAATGGACAAATTCTTAGAAAAGTACAACTTTCCAAAACTGGACCAGGGAAGAAATAGAAAATCTTAACAGACCCATCACAAGCACGGAAATGGAAACTGTAACCAAAAATCTTCCAGCCAACAAAAGCCCAGGTCCAGACGGCTTCACAGCTGAATTCTACGAAAAATTTAGAGAAGAGCTAACACCTATCCTGCTCAAACTCTTCCAGAAAATTGCAGAGGAAGGTAAACTTCCAAACTCATTCTATGAGGCCACCATCAGCCTAATACCAAAACCTGACAAAGATCCCACAAAAAAAGAAAACTACAGGCCAATATCGCTGATGACATAGATGCAAAAATCCTTAACAAAATTCTAGCAATCAGAATCCAACAACACATTAAAAAGATCATACACCATGACCAAGTGGGCTTTATCCCAGGGATGCAAGGATTCTTCAATATCCGCAAATCAATCAATGTAATACACCACCTTAACAAATTGAAAAATAAAAACCATATGATTTTCTCAATAGATGCAGAGAAAGCCTTTGACAAAATTCAACATCCATTTATGATAAAAACTCTCCAGAAAGCAGGAATAGAAGGAACATACCTCAACATAATAAAAGCTATATATGACAAACCCACAGCAAACATTATCCTCAATGGTGAAAAATTGAAAGCATTTCCTCTAAAGTCAGGAACTAGACAAGGGTGCCCACTTTCACCATTACTATTCAACATAGCTTTGGAAGTTTTGGCCACAGCAATCAGAGCAGAAAAAGAAACAAAAGGAATCCAAATTGGAAAAGAAGAAGTAAAACTCTCACTGTTTGCAGATGACATGATCCTCTACATAGATAACCCTAAAGACTCCACCAGAAAATCACTAGAACTAGTCAATGACTATAGTAAAGTTGCAGGATATAAAATCAACACACAGAAATCCCTTGAATTCCTATACACTAATAATGAGAAAACAGAAAGAGAAATTAAGGAAACAATTTCATTCACCATTGCAACGGAAAGAATAAAATACTTAGGAATATACCTACCTAAAGAAACTAAAGACCTATATATAGAAAACTATAAAACACTGGTGAAAGAAATCAAAGAGGACACTAATAGGTGGAGAAATATACCATGTTCATGGATTGGAAGAATCAATATAGTGAAAATGAGTATACTACCCAAGGCAATTTATAGATTCAATGCAATCCCTATCAAGCTACCAACAGTATTCTTCACAGAGCTAGAACAAATAATTTCACAATTTGTATGGAAATACAAAAAACCTCGAATAGCCAAAGCGATCTTGAGAAAGAAGAATGGAACTGGAGGAATCAACCTACCTGATTTCAGGCTCCGCTACAAAGCCACAGTTATCAAGACAGTATGGTACTGGCACAAAGACAGAAATATAGATTAGTGGAACGAAATAGAAAGCCCAGAGATAAATCCACACACATATGGACACCTTATCTTTGACAAAGGAGGCAAAAATATACAATGGATTAAAGACAATCTCTTTAACAAGTGGTGCTGGGAAATCTGGTCAACCACTTGTAAAAGAATGAAACTAGAACACTTTCTAACACAATACACAAAAATAAACTCAAAATGGATTCAAGATCTAAACGTAAGACCAGAAACTATAAAACTCCTAGAGGAGAACATAGGCAAAACACTCTCTGAAATACATCACAGCAGGATCCTCTATGACCCACCTCCCAGAATATTGGAAATAAAAACAAAAATAAACAAATGGGACCTAATTAACCTTAAAAGCTTCTGCACATCAAAGCAAACTATTAGCAAGGTGAAAAGACAGCCTTTGGAATGGGAGAAAATAATAGGAAATGAAGCAACTGACAAACAACTAATCTCAAAAATATACAAGCAACACCTACAGCTCAACTCCAGAAAAATAGATGACCCAATCAAAAAATGGGCCAAAGAACTAAATAGACATTTCTCCAAAGAAGACATACAGATGGCTAACAAACACATGAAAAGATGCTCAAAATCACTCATTATCATAGAAATGCAAATCAAAACCACTATGAGGTACCATTTCACGCCAGTCAGAATGGCTGCAATCCAAAAGTCTACAAATAATAAATGCTGGAGAGGGTGTGGAGAAAAGGGAACCCTCTTACACTGTTGGTGGGAATGCAAACTAGTACAGCCACTATAGAGAACAGTGTGGAGATTCCTTAAAAAACTGGAAATAGAACTGCCTTATGATCCAGCAATCCCACTGCTGGGCATACACACTGAGGAAACCAGAAGGGAAAGAGACACGTGTACCCCAATGTTCATCGCAGCACTGTTTCTAATAGCCAGGACATGGAAGCAACCTAGATGTCCATCAGCAGATGAATGGATAAGAAAGCTGTGGTACATATACACAATGGAGTATTACTCTGCCATTAAAAAGAATAGAATGAGTCAGTTCTAATGAGGTGGATGAAACTGGAGCCTATTATACAGAGTGAAGTAAGCCAGAAAGAAAAACACCAATACAGTATACTAACGCATATATATGGAACTTTGAAAGACGGTAACAATAACCCTGAGTACGAGACAGCAAAAGAGACACTGATGTATAGAAGAGTCTTATGGACTCTGTGGGAGAGGGAGAAGGTGGGAAGATTTGGGAGAATGGCATTGAAACATGTAAAATATCATGTATGAAAAGAGTTGCCAGTCCAGGTTTGATGCATGACACTGGATGCTTGGGGCTAGTGCACTGGGACGACCCAGAGGGATGCTATGGGGGGGGAGGAGGGAGGAGGGTTCAGGATGGGGAGCACATGTATACCTGAGGCGGATTCATTTTGATATTTGGAAAAACTAATACAATTATGTAAAGTTTAAAAATAAAATAAAATTAAAAAAAAAATCCACAGGAGGCTTGACTCCCTTTAGGCCACTCAGTGGTCTCCAAGAAATACCCGTCGGGACTCGAGAGCAGAGCAGAGTCCTTTCCTTCCTCTCGAGATGAGGTCTGACTCCTCGGGTGCGTCTAAAATGCAACCCCGAGATCTCTGTCGCCCCTGGAGAGGAACATTAGGTCCTGGACACAAGCTTAGATGAGGTCTCTTTTGCCCTGAAGTGACTCGAGAGCAATCCCTAGCTCTCTCTCGCAACTCCAATGGAAGATTGGACTTCCCTGGGCCAACACAAGAGGAAGCCTGAATTCCCCATCGTAACTCGAGAATCCCGCCGAAACTCGAGAAAAACCACATGGTTACCCTGTCATCGCAAGATGAGGCCCTTGCCCGCTACAGCGTCTAAAGAGAAGTCCCAGGTTTCTTCTTGAAGTGTTTTCACACTTCAAGTGTGAAAACTTGGCACCCTTGATGCGATTCCAAAAGTTCCCCGACACCCTGGTCTCTCTCGAGGGGAACACCGAGGTTCCCGGTATGACTTCATCTGAGCCACTTCTCCCCTCCTGATTGCGACTGGAGGGTCGACTCCCGTGCTTTGTCTGGAAGGGGTTCCCAACCTTCCCGGCGCACCTCAGGATGAGGCCGGTCTAACGAGAATATTTGAGACGTAGCTTCATGGGTGGTAACACATGCTGAAAGACCCCGATTCCCCGGTCCACTCTTGATAAGAACCCGATGCCCGGACATCTCTTGAAAGGCAACCCTGTGGAAGAAGGCACAACACGAAGGGGCACTGACACCCTCGTGCATCGTCCGGAAAAACTCGCAGATTCCAAACACAGTTCAACAAGTTGCCTGTCACCCCGTGAATAACTCGAGAGGCAAGCGGAGTTCCATTCCTCCTTACAAGACGAGGCCTGACTCTCCTGTCCCAACTCTGCAGGGACCCTGCGATCAGAGTCAGAAATGGAGACGAACCCTGAGGTTCCTGCCTCCACTCGAGATGAGGCCCTCTTCTATTGCACCAAACCCAGTGGAGTCCCGAGAGGGCCCTCCCAACTCCAGGGTATCCTTGACTTCTCAGAGGCACACTGAGAAGCTCCCTGAGGCCACCGGCACTAGTCGAGGGAACCCAGGGTTTACTGCCGTGACCCAAGAAACACCTTGAAAGTCCTTCTTTAACGGTTCTTGAGGCCCGATACACCTTCCATGACTCTAGAGCAATGACGCGCTCCCCCTCGCAATGCGCATGGAGACCTGACTTCCCAAGCGCCACATGAGAGGCTCCCTGAGCTCCCCGTAGTACCTCATGAGAAACCCCACACTGGCGCTGCAGCTCGAGAAAACCCACGAGACGCCCCCTTCATCGCGAGATGATGGCCTTCTTTTCCTGCATGGCCTGGAGAGCAATCACGAGTCCTCTCTCCAAACTCCACAGGAGTCTTGACTCCCTTTAGGCCACTCAGTGGGCTCCAAGAGATACCCGTCGCAACTCGAGAGGAGAGCGGAGTCCTTTGCTTCCCCTCGAGACAAGGACTGACTCCCCGGGTGCATCAGGAAAGCAACCCCGAGATCCCTGTCCCCCCTGGAGACGAACATTATGTCCTGGACACAAGCCTAGATAAGGTCTCTTTTGCCCTGCAGTAACTCAAGCGCAATCCCTAGCTCTCCCTCGCAACTCGAATGGAAGACTGGACTTCCCTGGGCCAACACAAGAGGAAGCCTGAATTTCCTGACCTAACTCGAGAATCCCGCCACAACTCGAGAAAAACGACGTGGTTAACCCGTCACCACAAGATGAGGCCCTTGCCAGCTACAGCGTCTCAAGAGAAGTCTCACGTTCCGTCTTGAAGTTTGAAACGGTACTTAGCACCTTTGATGTGACTCCAAAAGTTCCCCGACATCCCAGTTTTACTCGAGGGGAACATCGAGGTTCCCGGCACCACTTCATCTGAGCCCCTTCTCCCCTCCTGATCGGGACAAGAGGGTCGATTCACTTGCTTTGTCTGAAAGGGTTACCGACCTTCCTGGTGCACCTCAGGTTGAGGTCCGTCTCAAGAAGAAATTCGAGACGTAGGCTTGTGGGTGGTGCCACATGCCGAAAGACACTGATTTCCTGGTCTGCTCTTGATAAGAATCTGAAGGCTGGATACCTCTTCGAAGGCAACCCTGTGTATGAAGGCAAAAAACGAAGGGGAACTGACACCCCCATGCATCGTCCGGATAAAACCTCAGGTTCCACACACAGCTCGACAAGTGGCCTGTTATCCGGTGAACAACTCGAGAGTCCAGTGGAGTTCCATTCCTCCACACAAGACGAGGCCTGACTCTCCTGTCCTAACTCTGTAGGGACTCTGTGTTCGGAGTCAGAAATGGAGAGCAACCCTGAGGTTCCTGCTTCAAATCGAGATGAGGCCCTCTTCTGACAAGGTCCAGCCTCGTCTGGTCCAGGGTTTTCGAAGGGGAGACAGAGTAGGCGACCTATTGATTTATTTATCGAAGATATAAAGAGTAATAGAATGAGGATAGCTCAGTAGGAAAATTTAGTGGAGAAAAGAAGCTGAGTAGCTTGGTTTATGCGGAAAATCAGTATAACCCGTGACACCAGGTTAGCTCTGACCACGGAGGCCGCAGGCTCCCTCTCGAATAGCGAAAAGTGCCCCACCTTAGACACCTTCTCAAGTGGTCTTCGAAGCCCAGGCAAATAAATGGTCGCAGAGGATATCCGCGCTCCAGATGGACACTCATCTGAAAATTGAGGGGAAGAATGACATTAGGAGACTAAGCGTTGGCAATCAAGGCCCGTAGCTTTATTTTCAACAGGGGTTTTTATACCCTAAGTTACACATAGAGGATAATGGGGATGCAAAGACAGCAGCCTTTGATCCTTATCAAAAACCAGAGTTTCTGTCCTGCAAATGTATCGTTTACAAATGGTTTAGGTGATTTACATCATCTTCTAGCCAGAAGACCTATTAACATTTTATGACTCTTGACAAAGACTTATCAACCGTAAGACTTATTTTCTCTAAGAGTAATTATTTTAAGGTTTGGCCCCATCTTTCAAAGATAAAATTGCATTCCTATAGGGCAGATGTGTAATGGGCTTACAACAAAGGAAATAATTTATTACCTTAAGGGTCTAAAGTTAGTAACACCAAGGCCACTACTTATTTCTTCTACATACCAACTATATTAATTAATACACATTCAAGGATACAATTCAGGGGATGTGGAAACTTGGCAACAAGCATTGGTTCATCAATGAAATCTTTTACTAGTTTTATTCTGACAGTTTCTAACTCTCTGAGAGGCTCTAAGCTATTTGAATATCTTAAGCTTCCCGTGCCTCTCGAGGCTCGGAGACTGTAAACAATTGTATGCATTGCTGTAGGAGACCGGGTAAACTTGTCAGGCGAGTTAGAGAGCCATCTGACGTGTTTGGATTTAAACACTCCTAATTGCCCAGGAACTTTATTAATTGGAGCTGTAAGTTAGCTCTTTGACAGAGAGAGTGAGATGGTGGTGGGGGACAGCCCCCTAGTAAAGTCAGAGGGGAGAGCACAAAGCAATAAAGTAGGCAGACTCTGGTTTTGGGGGGTAGATGCTCAAGAATATCCGGGAGGACTCCCGAGGCTCGATCCCGCCTTTGTGTATGCCCAGCCTCCTTCCTCATGACCTTTGTCACGAGTGGAATGTCTCTCGCCGGCTCCCGGCATCTCCCCGTTTTTTATTTCTTAAAACAGCCAGATGTAGCTCAGTCGCGAGCCTCTGAATACTCTGCCGAAGAATCCTGACAATACAAGGAAGAATGATTATGAGAAGCAGAATTAAAGCAGCCACCGCAGCATAGCTAAAAACATTAGACAGAATATTCTTTCCTGAGATGTAGTTAGGGAAAGTATGGAAGAAATCATTTGCTGTTCCAGCAGCAGTAAAATCTAATCGGGAGTGCTCCATGGTTGCTATTTGATAGTGAAGTTTCCCTACGTCTCAACCAATGTCAGAGCTGTTCCAGATACCTGAAATATGGTTTTTAATCTTTTCCCATTCAAAATCTGTCTCATTTACTTTCAGGGGTGTTCCAAATATCCACCGATAGTCAGCATGACAAGACAATGCCATTTTCACCTTTAAAGCCTGCAATTCAGTCCCAATATGTATTACTGCTTCCTCTAGGGCGTCTACCCTCATTTCTAATTTTCTCTCTATAGCTTCCTGTGTTGCCAATGTTAAAGAAACATTTTTGGACATAGAATCAACATATTGAGCAGTATGTACTTGTTGAGTCAATGATATTGCTGCCACAGTAACAGAAGTGATTGCACTTATCAAAGCTGCTGTTCCCAAGATAAGTAAGCCCACAAACCGTCGTGTTTGCATTAAATCCTGTAGTTGTTGTAATACAGCAAGACCATAATTCAATAAGTGGTTACATCATAAGATAAGGTGGATGTTGTAGCATTACAAAGGAGCAAACATTATATTGAGGGTTTAAACAAGATGAACCAGGGAGCAGCTGTAGGCATCAGCCCGGGGGAGCAGTGTCCCCAGCATCAGGAGGCAGAACGCGAGCGGCAGGCTGTGGGCCAAGGCGCCTATGGTGGGCGGAGGGGCAGGGTTCGTGGTTTAGGGCTAGCCGCCACCGCTTGGGCTCAGGGCGGTCCCCTCTCGCCGGTGGGGCCACGCTGGTCTGGACGGCACTCCGCGGGCGCGCTTTCCTCTCTGGCCCTCACTCGCTGCACAGACTTCTTTGCTCTAGGTCACGGGGTGCAGAGAGGTGGGTGCGAGGCGCTGCTGGTGGCGCGGAGGCGAGAGCTGGCTGGGGGAGGGGGAGCGAGCGAGTGCGCGCGCCGCGAACCTGGTCTTTGGGGAATGTGACATGACGAATTTGTCTGAGATCCAAACCGGAGAATCTGCATTCTGTAGAAATATACAAGCATACCCTCTCCCACAAGTTAGCAACACATCTGGCCTTTTTCACTCTCCCGTAAGGAGGCCTTTTTACTTGACCAGGGGCCGAGTCGTAGCCTGTAATTCAGGCATCTAGTGTCTCATCATTGTAGTCTGCCCCTGTGTGTTTACGTTCAAGTGATTAATTACAATTGGAACATAACTTCACTATTTGTCTAGCTGTTTCCCTATGGATATGTTAATTTAGGTCTAATGTTTAGTTTAGGTCTCTGTATAAATTAAAGTAATAAATGTATAACCTCCTTATCTCATTTTGGTATACAGGTATACAGATATACCTAAATGCAAAATGCATTTATATATGTATTTATATATGGCAACAAGTATAAAGTTATTGACATATAATATATATAAATCAATATACTTGAATTAATCTTTATAATTAATATATTAATTAATATATATTACAGCAATACAACACATACACAGCTAATACCAACCAACACAAACCAATATACTGTAATAATACATGTCACACATTTATAATTATACAGTATATAGAATATATATCATCACAGCACATCAATCCATACCAATTAATATCAGCCACACACACATTATATTACTGCCATATATATTTAATTATACAGTATATATATGTGTGTGTGTATATAGTATACATATTAATTTATATACAAATTAATTAAGTATAGATCTATAAATAGAATTAGGTATACCTTTATTATATTTTATTTATACCCATACCTAATTAGGCAAACTGTAATTAGGCAAATACATTTATATTATGTATTTATAACAATATATAAAGTATTGTTAAATGTACCACCTGTACAGCATCTCCACCCCACATACCACTTTCTCTAATCCCACCAACTCATTTTCAGTATTATGTGTTGGCCAGGAGCTGGGCCAGTCTTTCCCAGCAATGTTAAGAGACGTCTGTTCCTGTGTCTAATAGCCCTGGCGTTTTATTCTCTTGAATTAAAAGATCTTTTAAAGGCCTTGGAACTGTAATTTCCTGCACCCAAAAGGCTAGATCACTAGATCCAAATGTTTTGTGGCTCTTAGATTGAGAAGTCAAGTTTTTCCTTGTCTGATAGTAAGGTAAAAGTAAAAGCTGTGTTACTCTTTGACCTTTATTAATTTGTACAGTTTTGATAGGCAGTGAGATCAAGACTTTAATTTCTCAATATCATCAGAATCTACTACACCATGCACCAGCGAAATTTCTTTTCTTTCTTTTTTTTTTATTTAATTTTTTTTTAAAAGAAAGCGAGCTACGCCCCAGGACAAATCTTACAATGTCCTCAGATAGGGGGCCAGCCACTCCGGTTGGAATTGGAGTAAGCGGCACATCAGGGGTTAATATTGTTATTAAATCTCCTTGCCTTTTCGCTTTTCTCCTAGCCTGGGTGAGACCCCCCTGAGGGAGTTTTCTCCAAGGAGCACGCTCTGCATATTGTGTACTAAAAGCTCCTTTGTTTAAAAAACTTTTTATCTTCCTCAGTCTTAGGCAACACTTTGGGAGGCTTTGGGGGCAAAGTGGGGAACTCCTGGGTCCTGGGAGGCACAATCGAAGGCGGTGGCAGTCGCCTTAAATCAGAAAGTGGTGGATAAGTTTTTTAAAGGTTTGCGCAGAGGGGGAGGGAGCTCGCCAGGGCTCTCGGCCGCAGCGTCCTGTAAGCCCTCTCCTTCCTCGAGAGGTAGACCACTTTCTCCCTCCTTTTTTTTTTTTCTTCAATGGCAGAAAATATGATCTGTGCAGTAAATGGAGACTCACCACCATCCACCTCTATAGCCTCCCCCATAGTCTATTTAACAGCCTCGTGACGGAGGTCCAGGACATTTCTAATCATATTCCACAGTCAATAAATATTTGTCTATTCTTAGATGCAGAGAAATCCATTTTTAATTTTTTTTTAATTTTAGAGAATATTTTTATTTATTTTGTAACCTCTTTACCCTGGCTAAACTGCAGAGGGGACTAGAAAAGAAGCCTCAAGGTGAGGATCAAGTTCATCCTTGGGACTAGAGAAAATCCTTCTCCGGGAAACTCCTAGTGGTGGCCCTCTACCCCGACATGGAGGAGGAGGCATAGGGGGATGGGAGCGTCCCGAAGTTTTCCTCTTCTGTTCCGGAGATCCTTTAACTGTTTGGTAACTAAATCTTACGAACTGTCTGACCGGGGATGTTTCCCTCAACCTCCTAGGAGCGGATGGTCTGATTAGGGATGTTTTCTTAAACTTTTAGGAGCATCTTTAGCTTAAAAAAAAAATCCTCATCAGAATGGCATCGAGCTGCTGTTTCCTCTAAACCTTTTTCAAATTGAGGGGAGAGCTGATCTTTCTTTTCATCCCTATCTTTTACATGCTCATTGGCAGTCATAGCGGCCAGCCATTCATTTAGCTGTCGATAGCTAGGTATAGCCTCTTCATTTTCACTTTTCTTTATAACAGGTACCTTTTCAGATTTGCTTTTTTGTTTAACAGGTACTTTTCCAACTTTACTTTCCTCTTTAACAGGTACCTTTTCAAATTCATGAGCTGGATCTAAAACATCTCTAGTCATATTCCACAGAGGAAAGGAGTAAGTAGGGATTTTTTCCAAACCTTGCTGAGCACAATAAGCTCTTAGCTGTTTTCCTAGTTTTTTCAAGATATTGAGGTTAACAGTGCCTTGTTGTAGAAACCAAGGGCAGTGGTCTTGTACAAATGTAAAAAATGATTGAATGGAAGATTTTTTAACCTTGATTCTTCTTTTACTTAATAACTGTAAAATTACTCCTATAAAGAGCTGTCTTTCATTTGATTCAGTGTTGCCCATGTCAGAAACTTAAGGATAGTAAAAGATTTTGCTTTTAGCTATCTAAAGATTAGGCCTTTTTTGTCAGCCTTTTTAGAAACCGTTTTTTCTCTCTAACTCTTCAACACTTCCCACTCCTCTCGCCCTGTCTATTCTACAGGGGGATCTGCAGCCCCCTAAGTGGGATCCTATCTGTCCCCAAAACTGAACACTGGGGGAATGGGGTTGGGGATTTACCTTCGAAATGCCTGTCTCGGGCGCCACCTGCAGAGGTCCAGCCCCAGCTGATCCAGGGTATTCGAAGGGAAGATGGAGTAGGCGACCTATTTATATATTTATTTATTCATCAAAGATATAAAGAGTAATAGAATGAGGATAGCTCAGTAGGAAAATTCAGTGGAGAAAAGCAGCTGAGTAGCTTGGTTTACGCGGAAAATCAATATAACCCGTGACACCAGGTTAGCTCTGACCACGGAGGCTGCAAGTGCCCTCTAGAATAGAGGAAGGTGCCCCACCTTAGACACCTTATCGAGTGGGTCTTCGAAGCCCAGGCAAATAAATGGTCGCAGAGGATATCCGCGCTCCAGATGGACACTCATCTGAAAATTGAGGGGAATAATGACATGGGGAGACCAAGCGTTGGCGAGCAAGGCCCGTAGCTTTATTTTCAACACAGGTTTTAATACCCTAAGTTACACATAGAGGATAATAGGGGATGCAAAGTCAGCAGTCTTTAATCCTTATCAAAAACCAGGGTTTCTTTTCTGCAGATTTATCGTATAAAAATGGTTTAGATGATTTACATCATCTTCTGGCCAGAAGACCTATTAACATTTTATGACTCTTGACAAAGACTTATCAACCATAAGAGTTATTTTCTCTAAGAGTAATTGTTTAAGGTTTGGCGCCATCTTTCGAAGATAAAATTGCATTCCTATAGGGAGGATGTGTAATGGGTTTACAACAAAGAAAAGAATTTATTACCTTAAGGGTCTAAAGTTACCAACATCAAGGCCACTACTTATTTTTTCTACATACCAACTATATTAATTAGCACACATTCAAGGATACAATTCAGGGGATGTGGAAACTTGGCAAAAAGCATTGGTTCATGAATGAAATCTTTTACTAGTTTTATTCTGACAGTTTCTAACTCTCTGAGAGGCTCTAAGCTATTTGAATATCTTAAACTTCCCGTGCGTCTCGAGGCTGGGAGACTGTACACAATCGTATGCATAGCTGTAGGAGACCGGGTAAACTTGTCAGGCGAGTTAGAAAACCATCTGAGGGGTTTGGATTTAAACACTACTAATTGCCCAGGAACATTATTAGTTGGAGCTGTAAGTTAGCTCTTTGACAGAGAGAGTGAGATGGTGGTGGGGGACATCCCCAGTAATGTCAGAGGTGAGAGAACAAAGCAATAAAGAAGGCAGACTTTGGTTTTTGGGGGTAGATGCTGAAGAATATACGGGGGAACTCCCGGAGGCTCGATCCCGCCTTTGCGTATGCCGAGACTCTTTCCTCATGACATTTGTCACGAGTGGAATATCTCTCGCTGGCTCCCGGCAATCTTCCATTGCACCAAACGCAGTGGAGTCTCGAGAGGCCCCTCCCAACACCACAGTATCAGTGTCTTCTCAGAGGCACCCTGAGCAACTCCCTGAGTTCACCGGCACAAGTCGAGGGAACACAGGGTATCCTGCCGCAACCCGAGAAAGACCTCAAGAGTCCGTCTTCAACGGGTCTTGAGGCCGGATTCCCCTACCATGACTCGAGAGCAATGACACGCTCCCCCTCGCCATGCGCATGGACACCTGACTTCCCTGGCACCACATGAGAGGCTCCCTGAGCTCCCCGTCATACCTCGTGAGAAACCCCACACTGGCGCCACAGCTCGGGAAAACCCACGAGACGCCACCGTCATCGCGAGATTGGGGACATCTTTTCCTCCTGACCTGAAGAGCAATCCCTGGTCCTTTCTCCAAACTTCACAGGAGGCTTTACTCCCTTTAGGCCACTCAATGGGCTCCAAGAGATACCTGTCGCGACTTGAGAGGAGAGCAGAGTACTTTGTTTCCCCTCGAGATGAGGCCTTACCTTGGGTGAGTCTGCAATGCAACCCTGAGATCCCTGTTGCCCCTGGAGAGGAACATTATGTCCTGGACAAAAGCCTAGATGAGGTCTATTTTGCCCTACAGTGACTCGAGAGCAACACCCATCTCTCCCTCGCAATTCGAATGGAAGATTGGTCTTCATTGGGCCAACACAAGAGGAAGTCTGAATTTCCCGTTGTAACTCGAGAATCCCGCCGCAACTCTTAAAAACCACGTGGTTCCCCATTCATCGCAATATGAGGCCTTTGCCCGCTACAGAGTCTCAAGAGAAGTCCCATGTTTCGTCATAAAGTTCGAAATGCTACTTGGCACCCTTGATGCGACCCTAAAAGTTCCCCAATATACCGGTCTCACTCCAAGGGAACACCGAAGTTCCTGGCACCACTTCATTTGAGCCCCTTCTCCCCTCCTGATCATGGCAGGAAGGTCGATTCCCCTGCTTTGTCTAGAAGGGGTTCCCGACCTTCATGGCGCACCTCAGGATGAGGCCAGTCTCACGAAGAAATTCGAGACGTAGCCTCGTGTTGGTGCCACGTGCCGAAAGACCCCGATTTCTCGGTCTTGCTCTTGATAAGAACCCGATGCCCGGACACCTCTTCTAAGGCAACCCTGTGGATGAAGGCACTACACGAGGGGGCACTGGCAACCCTGTTCATCGTCCGGAAAACCCCACAGGATCCACATACAGCTCCACAACTGGCCTGTCACCCCTTAAACAACGAGAGAGGCAAGCGGAGTTCCCTTCCTCAGACAAGACGAGGCCTGAGTATCCAATCCCAACTCTGCAGGCACGCTTCGATCTGAGTCAGAAATGGAGAGGAAACCTGAGGTTCCTGCCTCAACCCGAGATGAGGCCCTCTTCCATTAAAACAAACCCAGTGGAGTCCCGAGAGGCCACTCCCATCTCCACAGTATCCCTGACTTCTCATAGGCATTCTGAGAAGCTCCTTGAGGCCACCGGCAAACGTCGAGGGAAATAAGGGTTTCCTGCCACAACCGAAGAAAGACCTCGAGAGTCCTTCTTCAACGCGTCTTGAGGTCAGATTCCCCTACCATGGCTCGAGAGCAATAACGCACTCCCCTTCGCCACGCACATGGAGACCTGACTTCCCTGGCGCCACATGAGAGGCTCCCTGAGCTCCCTGTCGTACCTCGTGTGAAACCCCACACTGGCGCCGCAGCTCGAGAACACACACAAGACCCCTCCGTCATCGCGAGATGAGGGCCATCTTTTCCTGCATGGCCTGGAGAGCAGTCCCAAGTCCTCTCTCCAAACTTCACAGGAGGCTTGACTCCCTTTAGGCCACAAAGTGGGCTCCAAGAGGTGCCCGTCGCAACTCGAAAGGAGAGCAGAGTCCTTTGCTTCCCTTCGACACGAGGCCTGACTCCCTGGGTGAGTCTGGAATGCAAACCTGAGATCCCTGTGGCCCTTGGAGAGGAACATTAGGTCCTGGACACAAGCCTAGATGAGGTCTCCTTTGCCCTGCAGTGACTCAAGTGCAACCCCCAGCTCTCCCTTGCAACTCGATTGGATGATTGGACTTCCCTGGCCCAACACAAGAGGAAGCCTGAAATCCCCGTCGTAACTCGAGAATCCCGCCACAACTCGAGAAAAACCACGTGGCTCCCCCGTCATCGCAAGATGAGGCCCTTGGCCGCTACAGCGTATCAAGAGAAGTCCCACGTTCCATCCTGAAGTACAAAACGGTACTTGGCACCCTTGATGCGACCCCCAAAGTTCCCTGACATACCGGTCTCACTCGAGGGAAACACCAAAGTTCATGGCACCACTTCCTGTGAGCCCCTTCACCCCTCCTGATCGCGACAGGAGGGTCGACTCCCATGCTTTGTCTGCAAGGGGTTCCCGACGTTCCCCGCAAACCTCCGGATGAGGCCGGTCTCATGAGGAAATTCGAAAAGTAGCCTCATGGTTGGTGCCACATGTTGAAAGATCCCGAATTCCCGGTCCACTCTAGATAAGAACCTGACGCCCGGACATCTCTTCGAAGGCAACCCTGTGGATGAAGGCACAACACGAAGGGACACTGACATCCCCATGCATCGTCTGGAAAAACCCGCCGATTCCACTCACAGCTCCAAATGTGGACTGTCACCCCGTGAACAACTCGAGAGGCAAGTGAAGTTGCATTCCCTCACACAAGACGAGGCCTTACCCTCCTGGCCCAACTCTTCAGGGACCCTGCGATCGGAGTCAGAAATGGAGAGGAACCCTGAGGTTCCTACCTCAACTAGAGAAGAGGCCCTCTTCCATTGAACCAAACTCAGTGGTGTCCTGAGAGGCCCCTCCCAACACCACAGTATCCCTGAATTCTCAGAGGCTCCCTGAGAAGCTACCTGAGGTCACTGGCACAAGTCGAGGGAACCCAGAGTTTCCTGAAGTAACCCGAGAAAGACTTGGAGAGTCCTTTTTCAACGTCTCTTGATGCCCGATTCCCCTACCATGACTCCAGAGCAAGGACGTGCTCCCCTCGCCACAAGCAGGAAAACTGACTTCCCTAGTACCACACAAGAGGCTCCCTGAGTACCCCATCATACCTCGTGAGAAAACCCACAGTGGCGCCGCAGTTCGAGAAAAACCACAAGATGCCCCCGTCAAGGAGAGATGGGGGCCTTCTTTTCCTGCCTGACCTGGAGAGCAATCCCTGGTCCTCTCTCCAAACTTCACAGGAGGATTGACTCCCTTTAGGCCACTCAGTTGGGTCCAAGAAATACCCGGTGCGACTCGAGAGGAGAGCGGAGTCCTTTGCTTCCCTCGAGACGAGGCCTGACTCCCCGGGTGAGTTTGGAATGCAACCCCGAGATCCCTGTCGCCCCTGGAGTGGAACATTATGTCCTAGACACAAGCCTAGATGAGGTCTATTTTGCCCTACAGTTATCGAGAGCAACCTCCATCTCTCCCTCACAATTTGAATGGAAGATTGGTCTTCCCACGGTCAACACATGAGGAAGTCTGAATATCCCATCGTAATTCGAGAATTCAGCCTCAAGTCTTAAAAACCATGTGGTTCCCCCTTCATCGCAATATGAGGCCCTTGCCAGCTAGAGTCTCAAGAGAAGTCCCACGTTCCATCTTAAAGTTCGAAATGCTACTTGGCACCCTTGATGCGACCCCAAAGTTCCCCAACATACCGGTCTCACTCCAGGGGAACACCGAAATTCCCGGCGTCTCCAGGGAAGTCCCATGTTCTGTCCTTAAGTGCGAAACGGTACTTGACACCCTTGATGCGACCGCAAAAGTTCCCGACACGCTGGGTTCCCTCGAGGGGAACACCAAGGGTCCCGGCACCACTTCATCTGAGCCCCTTCTCCCCTCCTGATCACGACAGGAGAGGCGATTCCCCTGCTTTCTCTGGAAGGGGTTCCCGGCCTTCCTGGTGCACCTCAGGATGAGGCCGGTCTCAGGAGGAAATTCGAGACCAGCCATGTGTGAGGTGCCACGTGCCGAACGACACCGATTTTCCGGTCCACTCTTGATAAGAACCTGATGCCTGGACACCTCTTCGAAGGCAACCCTTTGAGTGAAGGCACAACACGAAGGGGCACTGACACCCCCGTGCATCATCCGGAAAAACCCGCAGGGTCTACACACAGCTCGACAAGGGGCCTGAGACTCCCGGAACAACTCGAGAGGCAACCAGAATTCCATTCCTCAGACAAGACGAGGCATGACTCTCCTGTCCCAACACTGCAGGGACCGTGCAGTCGGAGTCAGAATCGGAGAGGAAGCCTGAGGTTCCTGCCTCCCCTCGAGATGAGGCCCTCTTCCATTGCGCCGAACCCAGCAGAGTCCCGAGAGGCCCTGCCAACTCCACAGCATTCCTCACCTCTCAGAGGCACCCTGGTAAGTTCCCTATAGTCCCCTGCAGAAGTCGAGGGAAACGAGGGTTTCCCGCCGCCACCCGAGAAAGACCTCGAGAGTCCTTCTTCAACGCGTCTTGAGGCCCTAGTCACTTCCCATGACTCGAGAGTGATGACCAGCTCCCCCTCGCCATGCGCATGGAGACATGAGTTCCCTGGCGCCGCACGAGAGGCTCCCTGAGGTCCTCGTCGTGCCTCGTGAGAAAACCCCCACGGGCGCCGCAGCCTGAGGAAACCCATGAGATGCCCCCGTCATCGCGAGATGAGGGCCTTCTTTTCCTTCCTGACCTGGAGAGCAATCCCGAGTCCTCTCTCCAAACTGAAGAGGAGGCTCGACACCCTTGAGTCCACTCAGTGGGCTCCAAGAGATCCTTGTCGCGACTTGAGAGGAAAGTGGAGTCCTCTGCTTCCCCTCGAGGCGAGGCCTGACTCCCCGGGGGAGTCTGGAATGGAAACCCGAGATCTCTGTCTTCCCTTGAGAGGAATATTAGGTCCTGGACACACGCCTCGATGAGGTCTCTTTGGCCCTGTAGTGACTCGAGCAGAACCCACAGCTTTCCCTCGCAACTCCAGGGGAAGATTGGGCTTCCCAGGGCCAACACAAGAGGAAGCCTGAAATCCCCGTCGTTTTCGAGAATCCAGACGCAACTCGAGAAAAACGACGTGGTTCCAACGTCTTCACAGGATGAGGCCCTTGCCCGCTACAGCGTCTCCAGGGAAGTCCCATGTTCCGTCCTGAAGTGGGAAATGGTACTTGGCTCCCTTGATGCGACCCCTAAAGTTCCCTGAAACACCAGGTTCCCTCGAGTGGAACACCTAGAGTCCCGGCCCCACTTCATCTGAGCCCCATCTCCCCTCCTGATCGCGACAGGAGAGTCGATTCCCCTTCTTTGTGTGGAAGGTGTTCCCGGCCTTCCCGGCGCACCTTAGGATGATGCTGGTCTCACGAGGAAATTCGAGATGAGCCACGTGGGTGGTGCCACATGCCGAATGACCCCGATTTCCCGGTCCGCTCTTGAAATGAACCTGATGCTGGACACCTCTTTGAAGGCAACCCTGTGGGGGAAGGCACCAAATGAAGGGGCAATGACACCCCCGTGCATCTTCTGGAAACACCCGCAGGTTCCACACACAGCTCGACAAGGGGCCTGAGACCCACTGAACGACTCGAGAGGCAAACAGAGTTCCATTACACAGACAAGACGAGGCCTGACTCTCCTGTCCCAACCCTGCAGGGACCCTGCGGTCGGAGTCAGAAATGGAGAGGAAGCCTGAGGTTCCTGCCTCCAATCGAGATGAGGCCCTCTTTCATTTCTTCAAACCTAGTGGAGTCCCGAGAGGCCCCTCTAACTCCTCAGTATCCCTCACCTCTCAGAGGCACCTGGGAAGTTCCCTAAGGTCCCCGGTAGAGGTCGAGGGAAACGAGTGTTTCCCGCCCCAACCCAAGAAAGACCTCGAGAGTCCTTCTTAAATGCGTCTGGAGGCCCTAGTCCCTCCCATGATTCCAGAGCAATGACGCGATCTGCCTGGCCACACGCATGGAGGCCTGACTTCTCTGGCGCCGCACGAGAGGCTCCCTGAGCTCCCCATCATATCTCGTGAGAAACCCCACACTGGCGCCGCAGCTCGAGAAAACCCATGAGACGCTCCCGTCATCACGAGAGGAGGGCCATCTTTAACTGAATGGTATGCAGATCAAGCGTGAACCTTCTGTCCAAGCTACACAGGACGCTTGACTCCCTTTAGGCAACTCATTGGGCTCCAAGAGTTACACGTCGAGACTCGAGAGGATAGTGGAGTCCTTTGCTTCCACTCGAGACGAGGCATGACCCACCGGGTGAGACTGGAATGCGACCCCGATATCCCTGTTGCCCCTGGAGAGGAACACTACGTCCTGGATCCAAGCCTAGATGAGGACTCTTTGCCCTGAAGTGACTCGAGAGCAACCCCCAGCTCTCTGTGACAAGTTGAATGGAAGATTGGACTTCCTGGGCCAACACAAGAGGAAGCCTGAATTCCCCGTCGTAACTCGGGAATCCCGCCGCAACTCGAGAAAAACCACGTGTTTCCCTCGTCATCGCAATATGATGCCCTTGCCCGCTAGAGCATCTCCAGAGAATTCCCACGTTCCGTCTTGAAGTGCGAAACTGTACTTGGCACCCTTGATGCGACCTCAAAAGTGCCATGACATACCGGTCTCACTCGAGGGGACCACCGAGGTTCCCGGCACCACTTCATCTGAGCCCCTTCTCCCCTTCTGATCGCGACCGGTGGGTCGATTCCCCTGCTTTGTCTGCAAGGGTTCCCTACCTTCCCGGCGAACCTCAGGATGAGGCCGGTCTCCCGAGGAAATTCGAGACGTAGCCTCGTGGGTGGTACCACATGCTGAAAGACCCCAATTTTCTGGTACGCTCTTGAAAAGAACCCGATGCCCGGACACCTCTTTGAAGGCAACCCTGTGGATGAAGGCACAACACGAAGGGGCACTGACACCCCCGTGCATCGTCCGGAAAAACCCGAAGGTTCCACACACAGCTCAACAAGTGGCCTGTCACTCCGTGAACAACTCGAAAGGCAAGCGGAGATCCATTCCTCCACGGAAGACGAGGTGTGACTCTCTTGTCCGTACTCGGCAGGTACTCTGCGACCCGAGTCAGAAATGGAGAGGACCCCTGAGGTTCCTGCCTCCATTCGAGATGAGGCCCTCTTCGATTGCACCAAACCCAGTTGAGTAATGAAAGGCCCCTCCCAAATCCACAGTGTCCCTGACTTCTCAGAGGCACCCTGAGAAGTTGCCTGAGGTCACCGACACAAGTCAAGGGAACCCAGGGTTCCCTGCCACAACCCGAGAAAGACCTCGAGAGTCCTTCTTCAATGCGTCTTGAGGCCCGATTCGCCTACTATGACTCGAGAGCAATCACGCACTCCCCTTCACCACACGCACGGAGACCTGACGTCCCTAGCACCACACGAGAGGCTCTCTGAGCTCCCCGTCGTACCTCGTGAGAAATCTGATACTGGCGCCACAGCTGGAGAAAACCCACGAGACGCCCCCGTCATCGCGAGATGAGGGCCTTTTTTCCTGCATGGCCAGGAAAACAATCCCGAGTCATCTCTCCAAACTCCATAGGAGGCTTCACTCCCTTTACGCCACGCAGTGGGCTCCAAGAGATACCCGTCGCGACTCGACAGGAGAGCGGAGTCATTTTTTTCCCCTCAAGACGAGGCCTGACTCTCCGGGTGAGTCGAGAATGCAACCCTGAGATCCCTGTCGGCCCAGTAGTGGAACACTAGGTCCTGGACACAAGCGTAGATGAGGTCTATTTTGCCCTGCAGTGACTGGAGAGCAATCCCCAGTTCTAACTTGCAACTCGAATGGAATACTGGATTTTCCTGGCGCCACACAAGACGCTCCCTGAAATCCCTGTGGTACTTCATGAGACATCCCACACTGGCGCCGCAGCTCGAGAAAACCCACGAGACGCCACCGTCATCTCGAGATGAGGGCCTTCTTTTCCTGCATGGCCTGGAGTCCAATCCCGAGTCCTCTCTCCAAACTCCACAGGAGGCTTGACTCCCTTTAGTACACACATTGGGCTCCAAGAGATACCCATCGAGACTCGAGACGAGAGCGGAATTCTTTGCTTACCCTTGAGGTGAGAACTGACTCCCCGGATGAGTCTGGAATGCAAACCCGAGATCCCTGTCGCCCCTGGAGAGCAACGTTAGATCCTGGACACAAGCCTAGATCAGGTCTCTTTTGCCCTGCAGTGACTCTAGCGCAATCCCCAGCTCCCCCTCGCAACCCGAATGGAAGATTGGATTTCAAGGCCAAAAAGAGGAAGCCTAAATTCCCGGTCATAACTCGAGAATCCCGCCGCAACTCGAGCAAAACCACGTGGTTCTCCCGTCATCGCAAGATGAGGCCCTTGCCCGCTACAGCGTTTCAAAAGATGTCCCAGGTTCCATCTTGAAATGCGAAACGGTACTTGGCACCCTTGATGCGACCCCAAAAGTCCCCCAACACGCCGGTCTCACTCAAGGGGAACACCGAGGTTCCCGGCACCACTTCATTTAAGCCCCTTCTCCCCTCCTGATCGTGACCGGTGGGTCGATTCCCCTGCTTTGTCTGCAAGGGGGCCCGACCTTGCCTGCACAACTCAGGATGAGGCCGGTCTCATGGGGAAATTCGATACGTAGCTTTGTGGGTGGTGCCACTTGCTGAAAGACTCCAATTTCCCGGTCCGCTCTTGATAAGAATCCGATGCTCGGACACCTCTTGGAAGGCAGCCTTGAGTATGAAGGTACAACACGAAGGGGCACTAACACACCTGTGCATCATCCGGAAAAACGGGCAGGTTACACACACAGCTCGACAAGTGGCCTGTCACCTCGAGAACAACTCGAGAGGCAAGAGGAGTCCCATCCTCCAGAAAAGACGAGGCCTGACTCTCCTGTACCAACATGCAGGGACCTTGCGATCTGAGTCAGAAATGGAGAGGAACACTGAGGTTCCTGCTTCAACTCGAGATGAGTCCCTCTTACATTCCACCAAATGCAGAGGAGTCTCGAGAGGCCCCTCCAAACTGCACAGTATCCCTGACTTCTCAGAGGCACTCTGAGAAGCTCCCTGAGGTCGCAGGCACAAGTCAAGGGAACCCTGGGTTTTATGCAGTGACCCGAGAAAGACCTCGAGAGTCCTTCTTCAACCCGTCTTGAGGCCCGATTACCCTACCATGACTCGAGAGCAATGACGAACTCCCCCTAGCCATCTCATGGGGACCTGACTTCCCTGGCGCCACACGAGAGGCTCCCTGAGCTCCCTCTCGTACCTCGTCAGAAACCCGGCACTAGCGCGGCAGTCTAGAAAACCCACAAGAGGCCGCCGTCATCGCGAGATAAGGGCCTTCTTTTCCTGCATGGCCTGGAGAGGAATCCCGAGTCCTCTATCCAAACACCACAGGAGGCTTGACTCCCTTTAGGGCACACAGTGGGCTCCAAGAGATACCCATCGCGACTCAAAAGGACAGCGGAGTTCTTTGCTTCCCCTCGAGACGAGGCCTGATTCCCCGGGTGAGTCTGGTATGTAAGCCCGAGATCCCTGTCGCCCCTAGGGATGAACATTAAGTCCTGGACACAAGCCTAGATGAGGTCTATTTTGCCCTGCAGTGACTCGAGGGCAATCCCCAGCTCTCCCTTGAAACTCGAATGGAAGATAGGACTTCCCTGGGCCAACACATGAGGAAGACTGTATTCCCCGTCAAAACTCGAGAATCCCGCCACAACTCGAGAAACGCTACGTGGTTCCCCCGTCATCGCAAGATGAGGCCCTTGCCCCCTACAGTGTCTCAAGAGAAGTCCCACGTTCCGTCTTGAAGTGCGAAACGGTATCGGCACCCTTGATGCAACCTCAAAAGTTCCTCGACACACTGGTCTGACTCGAGGAGAACACCGAGGTTCCCGGCACCACTACATCTGGGCCCCTTCTCCCCTCCTGATCGCGACAGGAGGGTCGATTCCCCTGTTTTGTCTTGAAGGGGTTCCCGCCTTTCCCGGTGCATCTCAGGATGAGGCCGGTCTCACGAGGATATTCGAGACATAGCCTCGTGGATGGTGACACATGCCGAAAGACCCCGATTTCCCGGTTCGCTCTTGATAAGATCCCAATGCCCGGACACCTCTTTGAAGATAACCCTTTTGATGAAGGCACAACACGAAGGGGCACTGACACCCCCGGGTATCGTCCGGAGAAACCCACAGGTACCACACACAGCTCGAGAAGTGACCTGTCACCCCGTGAACAACTGGAGAGGCAAGCAGAGTTCCATTCCTCCACACAAGACGAGGCCTGACTCTCCTGTTCGAACTCTGCAGCGAAACTGCAATCCGAGTCAGATCTGGCCCAGGGGAAGTCAGGAGAGGAAACATGAGTTTCCTGCCTCCACTCGAGATGAGGCCCTCTTCCATTGCACCGAACCCAGTGGAGTCCCGAGAGGCCCCTCCCAACTGCACAGTATCCCTGACTTCTCAGAGGCACCCTTAGACCTTCCTGAGATCACCGGCACAAGTCGAGGGAACCAAGGGTTTCCTGCCCCAACCCGTAAAAGACCTCGAGAGTCCTTCTTCAACGCGTCTTGAGGTGCGATTCCCCTACCATGACTCGAGAGCAATGACGCACTCCACCTAGCCACGCGCATAGAAACCTGACTTCCCTGGCGCCACAGGAGAGGCTCCCTGAGCTCCCCATTATACCTCGTGAGCAACACCACACTGGAGCCGCAGCCCGAGAATACCCACGAGACGCCCCAGTCCTCACGAGATGAGGGCCTTCTTTTGCTGTATGGCCTGGAGAGCAATCCTGAGTCCTCTCTCCAAACTCCACAGGAGGCTTGCCTCATTTTAGGCCACACAGTGAGCTCCAAGATATACCCGTCGCGACTTGACAGGAGAGCGGTGTCCTTGGCTTCCCCTCGAGACGAGGCCTGATTCCCCGGGTGAGTCGAGAATGCAATGCCGAGATCGCTGTCGCCCCAGCAGAGGAACATTAGGTCCTGGACACAAGCCTAGATGAGGTCTATTTGGCCCTGCAGTGTCTCGAGAGCAATCCCCAGTTCTAACTCGCAATTCGAATGAAAACTGGACTTCCCTGGGCCAGTTGAAGAGGAAGCCTGAATTCCCCGTCGTAACTCGAGAATCCCGCCCCAACTCAAGAAAAACCACGTGGTTCCCCCGTCATCGAAAGATGAGGCCCTTGCCCGCTACAGCGTCTCAAGAGAAGTCCCACGTTCCGTATTGAAGAGCGAAAAGTTACTTGGAACCCTTGATGCGACCCCAAAAGTTCCCCAACATACCAGTCTCACTTGAGGAGAACACCGAGGTTCCCGGCACCACTTCATCTGAGACTCTTCTCCCCTCTTGATCGCGACAGGAGGTTCGATTCCCCTGCTTTGTCTGGAAGGCATTCCCGACCTTCCTGGCGCACATCAAGATGAGGCCAGTCTCACGAGGAAATTTGAGACATAGCCTCGTGGGTGGTGCGGCATGCCAAAAGACCCCAATTCCCTGGTCCGCTCTTGATAAGAACCCGATGGCAGAACCCAACTCGAAGGCAATCCTGTGGATCAAGGCACAACACGAAGGGGCAGTGACACCCCGGTGCATCGTCCAGAAAAACCCACAAGTTCCACATACAAATCGACAAGTGGCCTGTCACCCCATGAACAACGCGAGAGTCAAGCGGAGTTCCAGTCCTCCACACAAGACGAGGCCTGACTCTCCTGTCCCAACTCTGCAGGGACTCTGCGATCCGAGTCAGACCCAGCGCATTCGAAGCCAGGAGAGAAACCCTGAGGTTCCTGCCTCAACTTGTCATGAGGCCCTCTTCCATTGCACCAAACCCAGTGGAGTTCCGAGAGGCCCCTCCCAACTCCACAGTGACCCTGACTTCTCAGAGGCACGCTGAGAAGCTTCATGAAATCACTGGCACAAGTCGATGGAACCCAGGGTTTCCTGCTGCAACCCAGGAAAGACCTCGAGAGTCCTTCTTTAACACCTCTTCAGGCCCAATTCCCCTACCATGACTCGAGAACAATGACGAGCTCCCTCTCACCACGTGCATAGAGAACTGACTGCCCTGGCACCACGTGAGAGGCTCACTGAGCTCCCAGTCTTACTTCGTGAGAAACCCCACACTAGCGCCACAGCTCGAGAAAACCTACGAGACGCCCCAGTCGTTGGGAGATGAGGGCCTTCATTTCATGCATTCCCTGGAGAGCAATCCCGTGTCCTCCCTCCAAACACCAAAGGAGGTTTGACTCCCTTTAAGCCACTCAGTGGGCTCCAAGACATACCCGTCCGACTCGAGAGGAGAGCAGAGTCCTTTGCTTCCCCTCGAGATGAGGGCTGACTCCAAGGTGAGTCTGGAATGCAACCCCGAGATTTCTGTCGAGCCTTGACATGAACATTAGGTCCTGCACACAAGCCTTGGTGGGGTCTCTTTTGCCTTCAGTGACTAGAGCGCACCTCCAGCTCTTCCTCGAATCTCGAATGGAAGATAAGACTTTTGTGGGCCAACACAAGAGGAAGCATGAATTCCCTGTAGTAACTCAAATATCCCACCGCAACTCGAGAAAAACCAAGTGGTTCCACAGTCATTCCAAGATGAGGCCCATGCCCGCTGGAGCACCCCAAGAGAAGTCCAACGTTCCATTTTGAAGAGCGAAACGGTACTTGGAACGCGTTATGCGACCCCAAAAGTTACCCGACATACCTGTCTCACTTGAGGGAAACACCGAGGTTCCCAGCAGCACTTCATCTGAGCCACTTCTCCCCTCCTGATCGCCACAGGAGGGTCGATTCCTCTGCTTTCTCTGGAAGAGTTTCATGAACTTTGCGGCACATTTCAGGATGAGGCCGGTTTCATGAGGAAATTCGAGACAACCCACGTGGGTGGTGCCAAATGCTGAACGACCCCGATATCCCGGTCCGCTCTTCATAAGAACCCGATGCCCGGACACCTCTTCGAAGGCAACCCTGTGGATGAAGACACAAAACGAAGGGTCACTGACACCCCCGTGCATCGTCTGGAAAAACCTGCAGATTCCACACACAGTTTGACAAGGGGCCTGAAACCCCATGAACAACTCGAGAGGCAAGCGGAGTTCCATTCCTCAGAAAAGACGTAGCCTGTCTCTCCTGTCCCAACTCTGCAGGGACCCTGATGTCGGAGTCCGAAACAGAGAGGAAGTCTGAGGTTCCTGCCTCCCCTCGAGATGAGCCCCTCTTCCATTGCGACAAACCCAGTGGAGTCCCGAGAGGCACCGCCAACTCCACAGTATCCCTCAACTCTCAGAGACACGCTGGGAAGTTCCCTAAGGTCCCCGGCAGAAGTCGAGGGAAACGAATTTTTCCCGCCACAACCCGAGAAAGACCTCGAGAGTCCCTCTTCAACGCGTCTTGAGGCCCTAGTCCCCTCCCATTACTCGAGAGCCACAACGCGCTCCTCCTCGCTACGCGCAGGGAGACCTGACTTCCCTGGCGCCGCACGAGAGGCTCCCTGAGATCCTCGCCGTGCCTCGCGAGAAAACTCCCACGGGCGCCGCAGCTCGAGGAAACCCCTGAGACGCCCCCGTCCTCGCGATGTGAAGGGACTTCTTTTCCTGCATGGCCTGGAGAACAATCCCGAGTCCTCTCTCCAAACTGAAGATTAGGCTTGACTCCCTTGAGGCCACTCAGAGGGCTCCAAGAGATGCGCGTCGTGGCTCAAGAGAAGAGCGGAGTCCTTTGCTTCCCCTCGAGGCGAGGCCTGACTCCTCGGGGGACTCTGGAGTGCAACCCCGGGATCCCTGTCTTCCCTTGAGAGTACTACTAGGTCCTGGACACACGCCTAGATGAGGTCTCTTGGGCCCTGCAGTGACTCGAGCGCAACCCCCAGCTTTCCCTAGCAACTCGAATGGAAGATGGGGCTTCCCAGGGCCAACCCAAGAGGAAGCCTGAAATCCCCGTCGTAACTCGAGAATCCCGCCGCAACTCGAGAAAAACCACGTGGTCCCAACGTCTTCGCAAGATGGGGCCCTTACCCGCTACGGCGTCTCAAGGGAAGTCTCACGTTCCGTCCTGAGTTGCGAAACGGTACCTGACACCCTTCATGCGACCTCCAAAATTTCCCAGACACGCCGGGTTCCCTCGAGGGGAACACCGAGGGTCCTGGCACCCCTTCATCTGAGCCCCTTCTCCCCTCCTCATCACGACAGGAGAGTCGATTCCCCTGCGTATTCTGGAAGGGGTTCCCGGCTTTCCCGGCACACCTCAGGATGAGGCCGGCCTCCCGAGGAAATTCGAGACGAGCCCCGTGGGTTGTGCCACATGCCGAACGACCCCGATTTCCCAGTACGCTCTGGATAAGAACCCGATGCCCGGACACCTCTTCGAAGGCAACCCTGTGGGTGAAGTTACCATTCGAAGGGGCACTGACACCCCCGTGCGTCATCCGGAAAAACCCGCGGTTTCCACACACAGCTTGACGAGGTGCGTGAGACACCCTGAGCAATTCGAGAGGCAAGCGGAGTTCCCTTCCTCAGACAAGACGAGGCCTGACTCTCCTGTCCCAACTCTGCAGGGACCCTGTGGTTGGAGTCCGAAAAGGAGAGGAAGCCTAAGTTTCCTGTCTCCCCTCGAGATGAGGCCCTCTTCCATTGCGCCAAGACCAGCGGAGTCCCGAGAGGCCCCGCCAACTCCACAGCATCCCTCACCTATCAGAGGCACCATGGGAAGTTCCCTCAGGTCCTCGGCAGAAGTCGAGGGAAACGAGGCTTTCCCGCTGCAACCACAGAAAGACCTCGAGTGTCCTTCTTCAACGCCTCTGGAGGCCCTAGTCCTCTCCCATGACTGGAGAGCCATGACGCGCTCCCCCTCGCCACGTGCACAGAGACCTGACTTCCCTGGCACTGCACGAGAGGCTCCCTGAGATCCTCGTCTTGCCTCGTGAGAAAACCCCCACGGGCGCCGCAGCTCGAGGAGACCCCTGAGAAGCCCCCATCCTCGCGAGGTGAGGGCCTTCTTTTCCTGCCTGACCCAGAGCACAATCCCGAGTCCTCTCTCCAAACTGAAGAGAAGGCCTGACTCCCTTGAGGCCACTCAGTGGGCTCCAAGAGATCTGCGTCGCGACTTGAGAGGAGAGCGGCATCCTTGGCTTGCCCTCGAGGCGAGGCCTGACTCCCCGGGGGAGTCTGGAACGCCACCCTGAGATCCCTGTCTTCCCTTGAGAGGAACGTTAAGTCCCGGACACAGGCCTAGATGAGGTCTCTTTGGCCCTGCAGTGACTCGAGTGCAACCCTCAGCTTTCCCTCGCAACTCGAATGGAAGATTAGGCTTCCCGGGGCCAACACAAGAGGAAGCCTGAAATCCACTTCGTAACTCTAGAATCCCGCCGCAACTCGAGAAAATCCACATGGTCCCAACGTCTTCGCAAGATGAGGCCCTTGCCTGCTACGGCGTCTCAAGGGAAGTCCCAGGTTCTGTCCTGAAGTGCGAAACGGTACCTGACTCCTTTCATGCAACCCCCAAAAGTCCCCCACACGCCGGTTTCCCTCGAGGGTAACACCGAGGGTTCCGTCCCCACTTCATCTGAGCCCCTTCTCCCCTCCTAATGGCGACAGGAGAGTCGATCCCCCTGCATTGTCTGGAAGTGTCCCCGGCCTTCCCAGCACAACTCAGGATGAAGCCGGCCTCATTAGGAAATTTGAGACTAGCCCCGTGGGTGGTCCCTCATGCCGAAAGACCCCGATTTCCCTGTCCGCTTTTGAAAAGAACCCGAGGCCCGGACACCTCTTCGAAGGCAACCCAGTGGGTGAAGGCACAACACGAAGGGGCACTGTCACCGTCGTGCATTTCCGGAAACACCCGCAGGTTCCACACACAGCTCAACAAGGGGCCTGAGACCCCCTGAGCACCTCGAGAGGCAAGCGGAGTTCCCTTCCTCAGACAAGACGATTCCTGACTCTCCTGTCCCAACTCTGCAGGGACCCTGCGGTCGGAGTCCGAAACGGAGAGGAAGCCTGAGGTTCCTGCCTTCCCTGGAGATGAGGCCCTCTTCCATTGCGCCAAACCCAGCGGAGTCCTGAGAGGCCCCGCCAACTCCACAGCATCCCTCATCTGTCAGAAGCACACTGGGAAGTTCCCTAAGGTCACCGGTAAACTTTTATTGCACAAGGTCCCCATGAAAAGGCCCACGCAGCAGGACAGCCACAGATTCTGTCTGCCATTAAAGGGCAGTAAGGTGCCCTCCCCCTTCTTTGCTGCCTCGGCGGCCACCAGGGTGCAATTCGCGTACCCTTCCCTTTCCCATCCTAGCAGGTGCTCCAGGGCCCGCTGGCCTACAAAGTGCCAGAAGCAGGGCTGGGCCAGCCGGCCAGAATTCAGGGTTCTGTCCCTTGGACTTCCAGCGGACACTAGGCTGCTTGGGAAAACCGCGCAGACTCTGAGGTTTTTCAGCAGAGGGGTGGAGCGGTAAAGGCCTTGACCCCAAAGACGAGGCCTTTCTGCGACCGCCAGGTTGGGGAGCTCTGAGACTGTGCCAACACAGGGCAGAATACATGGTTCCCTGCTCCAGGCAGTCCCCGTTCCCTTACCTGTGTTCCGCACCCCTCCGCTGTGGCCAATGGATGCCGATCCTTGGGGATCCAGGAGTTCACGAAATGGGCATTCCCAGCCGCAATGGCGACCCCCAACAGCACATCTGGAAAGCCCTCCCCCACCCCCGCCAGGAGCCGACCCCCACTGCGAACGGAACCCCACCCCGCCCCGCACCGCCAGGTTTCGCCCCGGCCCTGCCGGGCTCCCGGTGGGTTCCCAGCAATATTGGCGACCCCCGGGAGCACAACAGGGACCGACCCCCCACCCACAGTGAGCGGAATCTCGACCTGTGCAGCCCAGGTTTACCCCACCCTGGCTGCGCTCCCGGCGCGTTTCCAGCTGCAGTGGCCATCTCCGAGAGCACAACTGGGAAGCCCTCCCCTACCCCCGCCAGGAGCCGACACCCGCCCTGCGCCGCCCGGGTTCGCCCCGCCCCTGCCGCGCTCCAGGGGCGCTGCCCACCTTCACCAGTGGCTCTCGGTGAGCCCCGTCCCCACGCCCGGTTCCAGGAGAGGCTCTCGGACCTCGCTGCTGCCGCCAGGTCAAACATGAGGACAATACATACACCCCACAGAGACAATCCAAGCTGTCTATGATTTAGGGATAAAACGAGGACTACAGAAAGGCAAGATGACCTGACCTAGGAGGGCCATGATATTCTATAGAACCAGACAAAGTTGGTTACCAAGGAAACTTTTTTCCTTGGAACCCGGAAAGCTGGTTCTTTGCATATGCAATGACCAACAATTAGCTTGTTACCCAAGCCTGCCTTACTGCCACCCCCATCCCCCCACTCCCCAGAAGACTGGCTCAAAGAAATATTTTAAATCTCAGGCGGAAACCTGGAAGATGTCTTGTCTGTCTGTTTGGATTAAGGTATGTGTCAGTGTGAGCCCTGTGTTTTTTGATAATATTGCTCAAGTTCTGAGTTCTGATTTCAATGGTCTCAAGACAAGGCAGCCCTTCCAAATCAAACTGCTGGAAATACAAGAAAACTTTGACCTAAATGAATGTCAGAGTCCCGTGAACTGGGAACTAGTCAATATTAAATATCTAGTATTTTTGGTTTTGCTCCTCCATTATAGACATGTCTAAGAGTCAACAACATTAAGCACAACATGTTCATAGTGCCTAGGTTTCTTTTGAGGTAAAAATTGCTCTATTGTTATATGTGTCACAAGCTTGTCAGCAAGAAACTACCTGGAAACGACAACAACAAAAGTAAAAAATGTAAATGTGATATGAGCTTTTAGACAAACTCTTTACAATAATTATACTCTAAAATATCTGCCTCTCATAGTCTTGATTGAAGGCAGAGGAGAAGGGGATGACAGAGGATAAGATGGTTGGATGGCATCACTGACTCGATGGACATGAGTTTGAGCAAGCCCCTGGAGCTGGTGACGGACACGGAAGCCTGGCGTCCTTCAGGCCACGGGGTCCCAAAGAGTCAGATACGACTGAGCAACTGAACTGAACTGAACTAACAAACGTTTCTCCAGGTGTTT
This sequence comes from Bubalus kerabau, assembly GCF_029407905.1. Taxonomy (NCBI): domain Eukaryota; kingdom Metazoa; phylum Chordata; class Mammalia; order Artiodactyla; family Bovidae; genus Bubalus; species Bubalus kerabau. The sequence goes on from NC_073633.1 coordinate 1,350,952, forward strand.
TGTTTACCCGAGTTTCTATCCTTGTGACGACAGTGTATTGAATAGCTAGGTCATTTCCAAATAAATGAAAGTTCTGAAACATTCACGACTTGAAAGGACCTCCCTTTTACACAGAAACAAAAGAGATTTTTGACTCTCCATGAATAGTGTCTGGCACCATCCTGACATGTTAAATGTAAGAAACCAATTGTTTTGTTTTGTTTTGTTCTGTTCTTGGGGGTGGGGGGAGGGGGGCGGGCTATAGCCAATGCCAATATAAAAGTCAGTTCTTGGTTGCTGAAGGGAAATGTATGACTTGTTATTACAAGAAAGTATGTGGAATGCAATGGCACTTGAGGAAGGAAAACAAAGTAGTTCTGTCTTACAGGCGGCCGTTTCAGGATGGGAGAAGCAAAGGAATGGGTACAGAATGGGATAAGGAGGTTGTAGGGAAAGTGGACCCCCAGAAAAGAGTTCTGTGCCTAGCACAAGTTTTCTTGAGATGTCGAACTGCCTTTGCTAATGGAGTTTAAGTTTCTTTACCTCTTAAGTGATCTCTTCTAGGTTGACCTAGAACAGAAATCTTTTGTTAGCTTTGGCTAAGTGGAGAAGTAGTGTTTCACGGTGACATATGTGATCCTTCCTGACTGTTTGCAGCCCTTTTGATATCGATGCACTGCTTCTGCTGCTGCCGCCGCCGCTGCTGCTGCTAAGTCGTTTCAGTCGTGTCCGACTCTGTGCGACCCCATAGACGGCAGCCCACGAGGCCCCGCAGTCCCTGGGGTTCTCTAGGCAAGAACACTGGAGTGGGTTGCCATTTCCTCCTCCCATGCATGAAAGTGAAAAGTGAACGTGAAGTCGCTCAGTGGTGTCCGACTCTTAGCGACCCCATGGACTGCAGCCTACCAGGCTCCTCCATCCATGGGATTTTCCACGCAAGAGTACTGGAGTGGGGTGCCATTGCCTTCTCCCATATCTATGCACAAGCCTGCCTAAATCATTGACTTCTAGCTAGCTTTGGGATGCCAATGACCATCCACCCTTACAAGGCAACAGAGAAGAGAAAAACACTTACCACAGGAGGTCCTGGTAAGGAACGAGGAACTAACAAGCTCCCGCCAACCAGGATTCTGCAGAGGTCAACAAGAGGTCAGTAAGAGATGGAAGACTGCAGTCCAGAGGTCCTAGCAACTTCCATCTTGCAGCAGAGACCCAGCATAGTCAAACCGAATTCAATGTTGCAAAAAATAAGTAAACAAATAAAGGACAGAAGTTCTTTGAACACATGACTGAGATTAGGGGTGAGGCAGTACATGTACGGTGCCCGGAAAATCTTAAAGTATGAGAAAGGAAAGAAATTAAAGACAACTATCAAGCTGTCCAAACTGATAAAAACGAAAGATTACACAGTTTTTTCTGTATATATTACCAGATAATAATCTGAAAAGGAATTAAAAAAAATTCCCTTTCAATAATGTCAACATGAATACAACACTTTGCCATGGATGTAACGAGGATGACAAGACTGGCACACTGGAACTTATACACCCTGGCTGAAAACTATCCTGAATACATGGACAGGTATTCCATAACAATGGAAAGACTTAAGATGGCAATACCATGGAATGCATCTTCAATCTGAAATGAAGATTTGATATGATTTGATCGCTCAGAGCTTTTGTGTCATCAATTGTTATTAAAGTATAAATGAGATAGAGAAAACTGCTGACTTAGACTTGAGGCGGGGTGTACTCCCTGCTGGTCTCTAGCCAGATATTCTACAGGCACTAGCAGTCAGCTAAGGAAAGAAAGGCACTGTCTCAGGGAATGGCACCAGGCCCCTCCCCCACGACATGCCTTGAGGTCACATTGGCAGCAGGTGAGTCATCCTGGGCCAAAAACTGATTGACATGAATCTTGAAGAAAGGCAGTATTCCAGGCAAATATATCATTTCCTTAACATAGATTAGGAGAACAAGGTACGAGGAAAACATACTGTTTTGTTCAAGTCGCTTCTGAGCCTATTGGGGGAACCGACCTGAAGCCAGAGTCCAGCAGATATACATAGGATATTTACATCGCTTAAGACAAACATTTCCTCAGGAACAAATGCATTGCTTAGCTCAAGGTTTGTCTGCGAAATTCTTACACATCAGGAGATGGCTCCGAGCTGGGTTTCTACACACAAGAACATGAATGCAAAGGACAAGCCTGCACAGCCCATCTGCCCCCCTCCCCCACAGCCAGCAGCATTTCCAAGTGACCTCCTAAGGCCTTCCCCAAAATACAGGGGCACCTCTGGGTTTCCTGTTTCCCTCACTTCGAACACTTTTCTTAAAAAAAAAAAAAAAATCCCGCACACTTCTTGATAGAATGCCACAGTGCAAGGAAAACAGGCCTTCGATACTTAAACCTCCCGGTGCCAAACACTTGGGGCTTGGTTCTGTTTTGTTTTGTTTTTTAATTACACCACCACATAATTTAAACTTTTTACAATTTCTAATTATTCAGTACCAAAACACCAAACTTTTATTGCACAAGGTCCCCATGAAAAGGCCCACGCATCAGGACAGCCACAGATTCTGCCATGAAAGGGCAGCAAGGTGCCCTCCCCCCTTCTTTGCTGCCTGGGCGGCCACCAGGGTTTGAAATCCATGCACCCTACTAAGTTTCTAGGGTGCAATCCGTGGACCTTTCCCTTTCCCATCCCAGCAGGTGCTCAAGGGCCCGCTGGCTTACAAAGTGCCAGAAGCAGGGCTGGGCCAGCCAGCCAGAGTTCAGTGTTCTGTCCCTTGGACTTCCAGGGGACACTAGGCTGCTTGGGAAAACCGTGCAGACTGAGATTTTTCAGCAAAGGGGTGGAGCGGTAAAGGCCTTGACACCAAGGGCGAGGCTTTTCTGCGACCGCCAGGTTGGGGAGCTCCGAGAATGTGCCAACAGAGGGCGGAATACTTGGTTCCCTGCTCCAAGCAGTCCCAGTTCCCTGACCTGTGGCCCGCAGCCCTCCGCTGCACCCACTAGATGTGGATCCTTGGGGACACAGGAGCATAGGAAATGGGCGTTCCTAGCCGCAGTGGCGACCCCGGAGAGCACAACTGGGACCGAACCCCCACCCACAGCCATCTAAATCTCGACCCGCGCAGCCCAGGTTTACCCCGCCCCGGGTGCGCTCCCGGCGCGTTTCCAGCCGCAGTGGCCACCACCGAGAGCACAACTGGGAAGCCCTCCCCCACCCCCGCCAGGAGCCGAACCCCGCCCCGCGCCACCCGGGTTCACCCCGCCCCTGCCACACTCCCAGCGCGTTTCCAGCTGCAGTGGGGACCCCCGAGAGCACAACTGTTACCGCCCCCCACCCCCTCCCGACCAGAACCCCGACCCGCGCCGCCCGGGATCGCCCCGCCCCTGGCGCGCTCCCGGCGCGTTGCCCACTTCCACCAGGGGCTCCTGGTGAGCCCCGTCCCCACGCCCGGTTCCAGGAGAGGACCTCGGACCTCGCTACTGCCGCCAGGTCAAACACGAGGACAATAAATCCACCCCACAGAGACAATCCAAGCTGTCTATGATTTAGGGATAAAATGAGGACTACAGAAAGGAAAGATGTCCTGACCTAGGAGGGCCATGAGAGTCTATAGATCCAAACAAAATTGGGTACCAAGGAAACTTTTTTCCTTGGAACCCGGAAAGCTGGTTCTTTGCATATGCAATGACCAACAATTAGCTTGTTACCCAAGCCTGCCTCGCTGCCACCCCCACTCCCCCCCTCACTCCCCAGGAAAACGGCTCAAAGAAATATTTTAAATCTCAGGCGGAAAACTGGAAGATGTCTTGTCTGTCTGTCTGGATTAAGGTATGTGTCAGTGTGAGCCTTGTGTTTTTTGATAATATTGCTCAAGTTCTGAGTTCTGATTTCAATGGTCTCAAGACAAGGCAGCCCTTCCAAATCAAACTGCTGGAAATACAAGAAAACATTGACCTAAATGAATGTCAGAGTCCCGTGAACTGGGAACTAGTCAATATTAAATATCTAGTATTTTTGGTTTTGCTCCTCCACTATAGACATGTCTAAGAGTCAACAACATTAAGCACAACATGTTCATAGTGCCTAGGTTTCTTTTGAGGTAAAAATTGCTCTATTGTTATATGTGTCACAAGCTTGTCAGCAAGAAAGTACCTGGAAACAGCAACAACCAATGTAAAAAATGTAAATGTGATATGAGCTTTTAGATAAACTCTTAACAATAATTATACTCTAAAATATCTGCCTCTCATAGTCTTGATTGAAGGCAGAGGAGAAGGGGATGACAGAGGATAAGATGGTTGGATGGCATCACTGACTCGATGGACATGAGTTTGAGCAAGCCCCTGGAGTTGGTGATGGACACGGAAGCCTGGCGTCCTGCAGGCCACGGGGTCCCAAAGAGTCAGACTCGACTGAGCAACTGAACTGAACTGAACTTACAATCGTTCCTCCAGGTGTTTTGGTTACCTGAGTTTCTATCCTGGTGCTAAACTAAGTGACGACAGTGTATTAAATAGCTAGGTCACTTCCAAATAAATGAAACTTCTTAAACATTCACGACTTGAAAGGACCTCCCTTTTACACAGAAACAAAAGAGATTTTTGACTCTCCATGAATAGTGACTGGCACCATCCGAACATATTAAATGTAAGAAAGCAATTTTTTTGTTTTGTTTTGTTTTGTTCTGTTCTTGCAGGAAGCGGGGTGGGCGCTATTATCACTGATAGGTATGCTCACCAATCTATCAAATGCCAATATAAGAGTCAGTTCTTGGTTGCTGAAGGGAAATGTATGACTTGTTATTACAAGAATGTATGGAATGCAATCACACTTTAAGAAGGAAAACGAAGTAGTTCTGTCTTACAGGTGGCATTTTCTGGACGGGAGAAGCAAAGGAATGGGTACAGAATGGGATAAGGAGGTTGTAGGGAAAGTAGGCCCCCAGAAAAGAGTTTTGTGCCTAGCACAAGTTTTCTTGAGATGTTGAACTGCCTTTGCTAATGGAGTTGAAGTTTTTTACCTCTTAAGTGATCTCTTCTAGGTTGACCTAGAACAGAAATCTTTTGTTAGCTTTGGCTAAGAGGAGAAGTATTGTTTCACGGTGACATATGTGATCCTACCTGACTGTTCTCATCCCCTTTGATATCTATGCACTGCTGCTGCTGCTGCTGCAGCTGCTAAGTGGTTCAGTTGAGGCCGACCCTGTGCCACGCCATAGATGGCAGCCCACCAGGCCCCGCAGTCCCTGGGGTTCTCTAGGCAAGAACACTGGAGTGGGTTGCCATTTCCTCCTCCTATGCATGAAAGTGAAAAGTGAAAATGAAGTCGCTCAGTGGTGTCCGACTCTTAGCCACCCCATGGACTGCAGCCTACCAGGCTCCTCCGTCCTTGGGATTTTCCAGGAGTGGGGTGCCATTGCCTTCTCCCATATCTATGCACAAGCCTGCCTAAATAATTGACTTCTAGCCAACTTTGGGATTCCCATGACCACCCACCCTTACCAGGCAACAGAGAAGAGAAAAACACTTACCACAGGAGGTTCTGATAAGGAACAAGGAACTAACAAGCTCCCACCTACCAGGAATCTGCAGAGGTCAACAAGAGGTCAGCAAGAGATGAGAGACTGCAGTCCAGAGGTCCTAGCTACTTCCATTTAGCAACAAACACCCAGCATAGTCAAAACGATTTCAATGTTAAAGAATAAATAAATAAATAAATAAAAGGACAGAAGTTCTTTGAACACATGTCTGAATTTAGGGGTGAGGCATTACATATGTGTCCCAGGATAATCTTAAAGTGTCAGAAAGTAAAGAAATTAAAGACAACTATCAAGCTGTCCAAACTGATAAAAATGAATGATTACACAGTTTTATCTGTATACATTAGCAGATAATAATCTGAAAAGGAATTTTAAAAAATTCCCTTTCAATAATATCAACATGAATAAAACACTTTGCCATGGATGTAACGAGGATGACAAGACTGGCACACTGGAAATTATACACCCTGGCTGAAAACTATCCTGAATACATGGACAGATATTCCATAACGATGGAAAGACTTAAGATGGCAATACCATGGAATGCATCTTCAATCTGAAATGAAGATTTGATATGATTTGATCGCTCAGAGCTTTTGTGTCATCAAGTGTTATTAAAGTATTAAAGAGATAGAGAAAGCTGCTGACTTAGACTTGAGGCGGGGTGGGGGGGGGTAGTAAAAGTACCCCCTGCTGGTCTTTAGCCAGATATTCTACAGGCACTAGCAGTCAGCTAAGGAAAGAAAGGAACTGTTTCAGGGAATGGCACCAGGCCCTTCCCCCACGACATGCATTGAGATAATATTGGCAGCAGGTGAGTCATCCCGGGCCAAAACTTGATTGACATGAATCTTGAAGAAAGGCAGTATTGCAGGAAAATATATCATTTCCTTAACATAGATAAGGAGAACAAGCTAGGAGGAAAACATGCTGTTTTGTTCAAATCGCTTCTGAGCCTTTTGGGGGAACCGACCTGAAGCCAGAGTCTAGCGGAAATACATAGGATATTTACATCGCTTAAGACAAACATTTTCTTAGGAAAAAATGCATTGCTTAGCTCAAGGTTTGTCTGAGAAATTCTTACACATCAGGAGATGGCTCCGAGCTGGGTTTCCACACACAGGAACATCCATGCAAAGGACAAGCCTGCACAGCCCATCTGCCCCCCTCCCGCACAGCCAGCAGCATTTCCAAGTGACCTCCTAAGGCCTTCCCCAAAATACAGGGGCACCTCTGGGTTTCCTGTTTCCCTCACTTCGAACACTTTTCTTAAAAAAAAAAAAAATCCTGCACACTTCTTGATAGAATGCCACAGTGCAAGGAATACAGTCCTTCAATATTTAAACCTCCATTTGCAAAACACTTGGAGCTTGGTTTTGTTTTGTTTTGTTTTTTAATTACACCACCACATAATTTAAAGCTTTTACACGTTCTAATTATTCAGTTCCAAAACACCAAACTTTTATTGCACAGGGTCCTCATGAAAAGGCCCACGCAGCTGGACAACCACAGATTCTGCCATGAAAGGGCAGCAAGGTGCCCTCCCCCCTTCTTTGCTGCCTGGGCGGCCACCAGGGTTTGAAATCCATGCACCCTACTAAGTTTCTAGGGTGCAATCCGTGGACCCTTCCCTTTCCCATCCCAGCAGGTGCTCAAGGGCCCGCTGGCTTACAAAGTGCCAGAAGCAGGGCTGGGCCAGCCGGCCAGAGTTCAGTGTTCTGTCCCTTGGACTTCCAGCGGACACTAGGCTGCTTGGAAGAACCGCGCACACTCGGAGATTTTTCAGCAGAGGGGTGGAGCGGTAAAGGCCTTGACCCCAAAGGCAAGGCCTTTCTGCGACCGCCAGGTTGGGGAGCTCCGAGAATGTGCCAACAGATGGCGGAATACTTGGTTCCCTGCTCCACGCAGTCCCAGTTCCCTTACCTGTGGTCCGCAGCCCTCCACTGCACCCACGGGATGGCGATCCTTGGGGACCCAGGAGCGGACGAAATGGGCGTTCCCAGCCGCAGTTGCAACCCCCGAGAGCGCAACTGGGAACCCCTCCCCATCCCCCCCATGAGCCGACCCCCGCCCCGCGCCCTCAGGGTTAGCCCCGCCCCTGCCGCGCTCCCGGCGCATTCCCAGCCGCAGTGGCGACCCCCGGGAGCACAACTGGGACCGACCCCCACCCAAAGCCATCGGAATCTCGACCCGCGCAGCCCGGGTTTACCCAGTCCCGGGTGCGCTCCCGGCGCGTTTGCAGCCTCAGTGTCCACCTCTGAGAGCACAACTGGGAAGCCCGCCCCCACCCCCGCCAGAAGCCGACCCCCGCCCCACGCCGCCCGCGTTCGCCCCGCCCCTGCACGGTCCAGGTACCTTCCCAGCTTCTAGCGTTCACGCCCGGGGAGGAGCAGGATGTAGGAGTATGGGAGATGTGTCTGGAGCCTGACAGCCTCAGCTCCGCTCTGGCCTGCCCTTTGGACCTAGGAGCCAGGCCAACTTGCAGAGGGCTTAGGGCCCCATTGTATGCAAACTACCAAGGCCTACCGCAAGGAGAGCTCTGTCCGAGGGAAGGGAAGCGCCCCAGGCTGCATTCCCAAGCTGTTGTTTAGCCGCCCAGACTCAGCGCTGCACAGGGGTAATCAGGCTCTCTGTGCCCGCAGCTTCACACACAGGTGTGTCTCCGTAGGAATCAAGAAAGATCCTGACAGAGTGAGGTTCATTAGAGCTATACTAAAGAGCAAAGGCTTGTCCATGTGGTCTTGCCTTCCCCTGTGCCTTTGGGTCTCCAGGCTCGGCCCCAGCTCCGTGGAAACAACCCCTGAGAAAATATCTTCAAGATCCACTTTTCCCAGTGTCTGGGAACCGGGGTTCGTAGGAGGAGAGAAAAGCACGCCTCCATAGGGAACGAAAAGGCAGCCCACCTGCCTGTGTTTTGAAGCCTCTATTTGGAAGGAATGGGTTAGCTTCTCCTAAAGGAGACCTCCAGATCTGCTCAGAAGTCGGTAATTCCAGAGGCAGGGTACTGGTTCCTGACTGCCCTTTGCTAGCCTTGCAAAGATATTCCTAGATTCTAGAGTTATTTTCCATGAAGGAGCAGGCTTCGGGAATGTGTCAGACGGGACTGGCTCCTTATTGACCTCAGCTCAGCTATTGCCTTTCCATTGAAACTAGGACAAGGCCCTACTTTATGAAGGGCAAGGGTCTTCTTCTTTTCAAACTGCCAAGGGCTACAGCAATGAGACCTCTGTCAAGGTGAGGGAAGCCTAAGAGGATGGATTCTCAAGCAGGTGCTTTGCCACAAAGCATCAGCACCCCACGGAGAGAATCAAGCTCCCTGTTCCCCAATGTTGGGAGTGTAGCTTCACACACAGAGTTGTCTCTATAGGAGCCAAGAATGTTCCTGAGAGATTAGGTTCACTAAACCTCTCCTACAGAGCATAGACCTGTCCATGTGGTTTTGCCTTCCCCTGTGAGTTGGGTCCTCGAGGTCTGCCACACCTCCGGGGAAACTGTCCCTGAGAAAAGATCTCCAGGAACCGCTTCGCCGAGGCTGGGAAATGCTGTTCACATGAAGTAAGGCAAGCGAATCTCCTGCATAGTAAAAGAGGCCTTACAGTCCCTGGAGGAGCAGGCTGCCAGAATGTGTGAAACCTGACTGTTGCCTTACTGGCCTCAGCTCCACCATTGCCTGTTCATCCGAGCTAGCACCCAGGCCTACTTGGAAAAGCGTTTGGGTGCAGATTTCTACAAAGTGCCAAGGGCTACAGCAGTGAGAATTCTCTCAGTGGTAAGGGAGAGCATTTTATGGATTCTCAAGCTGTTTTCTGAATGACAGCGTCAAAATGAACAGAGAGAATCAGGCTCTCTCTGCCCCTATGTTAGGTACGCAGCTTCACACACAGAGGTGTCTCTGTAGGAGCCAAGAATGCTCCTGAGAGATGAGGTTCACTAGAGGTCTGCTACAGAGCATAGACCTGTCCATGTGGTCTTGCCTTCCCCTGTGCCTTTGGGCCCCGGGCTCGGCCCCAGCTCCGTGGAAACAACCCCTGAGAAAATATCTTCAAGATACGCTTTTCCCAGAGGCTGGGAACTGGGGTTCATAGGAGGAGAGAAAAGCAAGCCTCCTTCGGGCACGAAAGGCAGCCAACCTGCCTGTGTTTTGAAGCCTCTATTTGGAAGCAATGGGTTAGCTTCTCCTAAAGGAGACCTCCAGATCTGCTCAGAAGTCGGTAATTCCAGAGGCAGGGTGCTGGTTCCTGACTGCCCTTTGCCAGCCTTGCAAACACATTCCAACATTCTAGAGTTATATTCCATGAAGGAGCAGGCTTCGGGAATGTGTCAGAGGGGACTGGCTCCTTATTGGTCTCAGCTCAGCTATTGCCTTTCCATTCAAACTAGGACAAGGGCCTACTTTATGAAGGGTAAGGGTCTTCTTCTTTGAAACTGCCAAGGGCTACAGCAATGAGACCTCTGTCAAAGCGAGGGAAGCCTAAGAGGATGGATTCTCAAGCAGGTGCTTTACTACAAAGCATCAGCACCCCACGGAGAGAACCAAGATCCCTGTTCCCCAATGTTGGGAGTGTAGCTTCACACACAGAGTTGTCTCTATAGGAGCCAAGAATGTTCCTGAGAGATTAGGTTCACTAAACCTCTCCTACAGAGCATAGACCTGTCCATGTGGTTTTTCCTTCCCCTGTGAGTTGGGTCCCCGAGGTCCGCCACACCTCCGGGGAAACTGTCCCTGAGAAAAGATCTCCAGGAACCGCTTCGCTGAGGCTGGGAAACGCTGTTCACAGGAAGTAAGGCAAGCGAATCTCCTGCAGAGAAAAAGAGGCCTTACTGTCCCTGGAGGAGCAGGCTGCCAGAGTGTGTGAAACCTGACTGTTGCCTTACTGGCCTCAGTTCCACCATTGCCTGTTCCTCCGAACTAGGACCCAGGCCTATTTGGAGAAGCGTTTGGGTGCGGATTTCTACAAAGTGCCAAGGGCTACAGCAGTGAGAATTCTCTCAGCGGTAAGGGAGAGCATTTTATGGATTCTCAAGCTGTTTTCTGAACGACAGGGTCAAAATGAACTGAGAGAATCAGGCTCTCTGTGCCCCTATGTTAGGTACGCAGCTTCACACACAGAAGTGTCTCTATAGGAGCCAAGAATGTTCCTGAGAGATGAGGTTCACTAGAAGTCTGCTACAGAGCATAGACCTGTCCATATGGTTTTGCCTTGCCCTGGGAGTTGGGTCCCCGAGGTCCGCCCCAGCTCAGGGGAAGGAGCCCCTGAGAAAAGATCTCCAGGGACCGCTATTCCCCCAGGCTGGCAAACGCAGTTCACAGGAGGTAACACAAGCGAGCCTCCTGCAAGGCACAACAGGCCTTAGTCTCCCTGGACGATCAGGCTGCCAGAGTGTGTGAGACCTGACTGGTGCCTTACTGGCCTCAGCTCTGCCATTGCGTGTTTCTCCGAACTAGGACCCAGGCCTACTAGGAGAAGGGTTTGGGTATGGATTTCTAAATACTGCCAAGGGGTATAGCAATGAGAACTGTGTCACGGGTAAGGAAGAGCATTGTATGGATTTTCAAGCTGTTGTTTGAACGACAGCTTCAAAGCTGCACAGAGAGAATCAGACTCTGTGTCTCCATGTTCGGTACACAGCTTCACAGACAGGGGTGTCTCCATAGGAAACAAGAACGTTCCTGACAGAGTGAAGTTCACTAGAGCTCTCCTAGAGAGCAAAGACTTGTCCATGTGGTTTTTCTTCCCCTGTGCGTTTGGGGCTCCAGGCTCGGCCCAGCTCCGTGGAAACAACCCCTGAGAAAAGATCTTCAAGATCCGCTTTTCCCAGAGGCTGGGATGTGGGGTTCATAGGAGGCGGGAAAAGCAGGCCTCCTTCAGAGAGCAAGAGGCAGCCAAGCGGCCTGCGTTTGGAAGCCTCTATTTGGAAGAATGGGTTAGCTTCCCCTAAGGGAGACCTCCAGATCTGTTCAGAAGTCGGTAATTCCAGAGGCAGGGTGCAGGCTCCTGACTGCCCTTTGCCAGCCTTGCAGAGACATTCCTAGATTACAGCGTTATTTTCCATGAAGGAGCAGGCTTCGGGAATATGTCAGACTTGACTGGCGCCTTATTGGCCTCAGCTCAGCTCTTGCCTTTCCTTTCAAACTAGGACAAGGGCCCACTTTATGAAAGGTAAGGGTCCTCTTCTTTCCAAACTGCCAAGGGCTACAGCAATGAGACCTCTTTCAAGGCGAGGGAAGCGTAAGCTGATGGATTCTCAAGCAGGTGCTTTGCCACAAAGCATCAGCACCCCACGGAAAGAATCTGGCTCCCTTTGCCCCTACGTTGCGTGTGTAGCTACACGCACAGAGGTGTCTCGATAGGAGCCAAGAATGTTCCTGAGAGAGGAGGTTCACTGTTGGGGGCCAGGGTGAGGCACTCCGCCCATGGCAAAGGTCATGAGGAAGGAGGCTCGACATACGCAAAGGCGGGATCGAGCCTCAGGAGTCCCCCTGGAAATCCTCGAGCATCTACCCCCATAACCAGAGCCTGCCTACCTTACTACTTTGTGCTCTCACCTACACCTCTGACTTTACGGGGGGCTGTCCCCCACCACCTCTTTCGGAGAAGGAGTTAACCTAGAGCTCCAGTTGATAAAAACCCCTGGGTGTGACAAGAGTGTTTTAACCTACAAACTCCTCTGAAGGTTCTCTAGCCTGCCTGACAGGCTTGTCCGGCCACATGTGATTGCTCACAGCCTCCCAACCATGAGAGGCACGAGATGCTTTAAACCTTCTAAAAACAGGTTCCTTAGAAAAGTTAGAAAAGTATTAGTATAAGTATAATGGGCTGATTAGAAATCATATTGGTGAAGGGTTTTTCATTTGTTGAGCTGATGTTTACTGCTAAGTCTCCACATCCCCTGCCCTTATACACATTAATGAATATATAGAAGAAATAAGTAGTAACCTTTGATATAAATCACGTTAGACCTTAGGCTAAGTAAATTCTTTCCTTAACTAAAACCCACTACACCCTCACCCTATAGGAATGTAACTTTATTTGGGTGGCGTCTGTTTTAAGAATAATCACCCCTGGAGAAATAAGTGTCCTGGTTGACTGACCGCTGTCACAAGGAGAGGGTCGTAAATTGTCAGCAGGCCCCCCGGCCAGAAGATGATGTAACACCCCTAAGACCTCTGTATACTTTTGTATGAAGCACCTGACTTTGATAAAAGTCAGGACTGCTGACCCCACGTGACTTTTGCATAACATCTCAGTGTATAAAAGTAGACCATGGAAAATAAAGAATTGGGATCAGTTTCTCGAAATACTGGTCTCCCCATGTCTCTCTCTCTCTCTCACTCTGGTTGAGTCTCCATCTGGAGCGCGGAACCCACCAAGCTTACTAATTTTGCCTGGGCTTCTAAGATCCGACCGGGGAGGCCTCAGTGTCTCCTCTCCTTCGGGAGAACGGAAGGACGCCTGCGGGCTACGTAAGTGGTGCAAGCTTCTTGTCTTGAAGTTTTATTGGTCCCCCGCGTAAACCAAGCTACTCAGCCTCTTTTCTCCACTGAAATTTCCTACTGAGCTATCCTCATTTTATTACTCTTTATATCCTTAATTAACGTTTAATTAAGCAGTTGTTCCCTGACCCTCGCCTATGCCATCTCTGCTTCGAATACCCTGGATCAGCTGGGGCTGGACCCCGGCAGTTCACTAGAGATCTCCTACAGAGCATAGACCTGTCCGTTTGGTTTTGCCTTCCCCTGTGAGTTGGGTCCCCGAGGTCCGCCCCAACTCTGGGGAAACAGCCCCTGAGAAAAGATCTCCAGGAACTGCTTTCCGCCCAGGCTGGGAAACGCTGTTCACAGGAAGTAAGGCAAGCGAGCCTCCTGAAGGGAAATAGAGGCCTTACTGTCCCTGGAGGAGCAGGCTGCCAGAGTGTGTGACACCTGACTGGTGCCTTACTGGCCTCAGCTCCGCTATTGCATGTTCATCTGAACTTGAACCCAGGCCTACTTGGAGAAGTGTTTGTGTGCCGATTTCCAGAAACTGCGAAGGGCTACAGCAATGATAACTCTCTCAGTGGTAAGGGAGAGCATTGTGTGGATTCTCAATTTGTTGTTTGAACGACAGCGTCAAAGCTGCACAGAGAGAATCAGGTCTCTGTGTCTCTATGTTGGCAATGCAGCTTCCCACACAGAGATGTCCCCGTTGGAGCCAAGAACATTCCCCACAGACTGAGGTTCACTAGAGCACTCCTAGAGAGCAAAGACTTATCCATGCGGTTTTCCCTTCCCCTGTGCGTGTGGGTCTCTGGGATCAGCCCCTGCTCCTTGGAAACAGCATCTGAGAAAAGATCTCCAAGAACCTCTTATCACCCAGGCTGGGAAGTGGAGTTCACAGGAGGTGGGATAAGCAAGCTTCCTTCGGCAAGAAGAGACAGCCAACCGGCCTGTGTTTGGAAGCCTATATTTGCAAGGAATGGGTTAGTTTCTCCTGACCGAGACCACCAGATGTGCTGAGAAGATAGAAATTCCAGAGGCAGGGTCGAGGTTCCTGACTGCCCTTTGCCAGCCTTGCAAAGACATTCCCAGATTCTAACGTTATTTTCCATGAAGGAGCAGGCATCGGGAATATGTCAGACTTGACTGGCGCCTTACTGGCCTCAGCTCAGCTACTGCCTTTCCATTCAAACAAGGACAAGGGCCTACTTGGTGAAGGGTAAGGGTCTGCTTCTTTCCAAACTGCCAAGGACTACAGCAATGAGACCTCTGTCAAGGTGAGGGAAGCCTATGCGGATGGATTCTTAGCAGGTGCTTTGCCACAAAGCATCAGCACCCACGGAGAGAATCAGACTCCCTTTGCCACTATGTTGGGTGTGTAGCTTCATGCACAGAGGTGTCTCTGTAGAAGCCAAGAATGTTCCTGAGAGATGAGGTTCACTAGAGCTCTCCTACAGAGCATAGACATGTCCATGTGGTTTTGTCTTCCCCTGTGAGTTGGGCCCCCGAGGTCCAACCCAGCTCCAGGGAAACAGCCCCTGAGAAAAAATCTCCAGGAACAGCTTTGCGCCCAGGCTGGGAAATGCAGTTCACAGGAGGCAAGGCAAGCGAGCCTCCTACAGGGAAAAAGAAGCCTTACTGCTCCTGGACGATCAGGCTGCAAGAGTGTGTGAGACCTCACTTGTGCCTTACTGGCCTCAGCTCCGCCGTTGCCTGTTATTCCGAGCTAGGGCCCAGGCCTACTTGGGGAAGGGTTAGGGTGCGGATTTCTACAAACTGTCAAGGACGACAGCAATGAGAATTCTCTTAGCAGTAACGGAGAGCATTGTATGGATTCTCAAGCTGTTGTTTGAATGACAGCTTCAAAGCTACACAGAGAGAATCAGGCTCTCTGTTCCCCTATTTTGGCTGTGCAGCTTCACACACAGAATTTGACTCTGTTGGAGCCAGAAATATTCCTGAAAGACTTAGGCTCACCAAAGCTGTCCTCCAGAGCAAAGACATTGGATGTGGTTTTGCCTTCCCTTGTCAGTATGGGTCCCCTAGCTTGGTCCCAGCTCCGGGGATACAGCCTCTGAAAAAAATCTTCCAAGAAGCGATTTTCCTCCAGGCTGTTAAGCGGAATTCGCAGTTTGCAAGTTAAGGAAGCCTGCTTCGTGGAAGAGCAAGCAGCCAACTGGCCCTGTGTTAGGAAGCCTGTATTTGAAAGGAATGGGTTAGCTTCTACAGCAGGAGAACCTCAGATCTGCTCAGGGGACTGAAATACTAGAGTCAGGGTCGAGGTTCTCCCTTGTCCTTTGCGCACCTTGCAAAGACATTCCTAGCTTCTAGCGTTAGTGTCCCTGTAGTAGCAGGCTGCAGGAGCGTGTGATAAATGACTGCCGCGTTCCTGTCCTCAGCTCCGCTATTGACTTTCTATTCGAACTAGAACCCAGGCCTACTTTGAGAGGGGTTAGGGTCCAGTGTTTTCAAACTGCCAAGGGCTACGGCAATGCGAGCTCTGTCAGAGGTAAGAAAAGAGCAATTGGTTGGATTCTTCAGCTGCTGCGTGGCTGCACAGCTTCCGCGCCGCATGGAGAGCATGAGGCTCCTTGTGGCCCTATTTTGGGTATGCAGCAACATGCACACAGAATGTCTGTGTTCACTTATGTACAGGCTTATGAACACTAGAGCTCTCCTACAGAGCAAAGACCACTCAGTGGGCTCCAAGAGATACCTGTCGCGACTCGAGAAGAGAGTGGAGTCCTTTGCTTCCCCTCGAGATGAGGCCTGACTCCCCGGGTGAGTATGGAATGCAACCCCAAATCCCTGTCGCCTATGGAGAGGAACATTAAGTCCTGGATACAAGCCTAGATGAGGTCTAGTTTGCCCTTCAGTGGATGGAGCCCAATCCCCAGCTCTCCCTGGCAACTCGAATGGAAGATTAGACTTCCTGGGCCAACACAAGAGGAAGCCTGAATTCCCCGTCGTAACTCGAGAATCCCACCGCAACTCGAGAAAAACCACGTGCTTCCCTCGTCATCGCAAGATGAGGCCCTTTGTCCGCTACAGCATCTCAAGAGAAGTCCCACGTTCCATCCTGAAGTGCGAAACGGTACTTGGCACCCTTGATGCGACCCCAAAAGTTCCGCGACATACCAGACTCACTCAAGGGGAACACCGAGGTTCCCGGCACCACTTCATCTGAGCCCCTTCTCCTCTCCTGATTGCGACAGGAGGGTCGACTCCCCTTCTCTGTCTGCAAGGGGTTCCCGACCTTCCGGGCGCACCTCAGGATGAGGCCGGTCTCATGAGGAAGTTCGAGACGTAGCCTCGTGGGTGGTGCCACATGTCGAAAGACCCCAATTTCACGGTCCACTCTTGAAAAGAACCCGATGCCAGCACACCTCTTTGAAGGAAAACCTGTGGATGAAGGCACAACACGAAGGGGCACTGACACCCACGTGCATCGTCCAGAAAAACCCGCAGGTCCCACAGACATTTCGACAAGTGGCCTGTCACCCTGTAAACAACTCGAAAGGCAAACGAAGGTCCATTCCTCAACAGAAGACTAGGTGTGACTCTCTTGTCCCTATTCTGCAGGGACCATGGGATCCGAGTCAGAAACGGAGAGGAAGCCTGAGGTTCCTGCATCCACTCGAGACGAAGCCCTCTTCCATTGCACCACAACCAGTGGAGTCCTGAGAGGCCCCTACCAACTCCACAGTATCCCTGAGTTCTCAGAGGCACAAAAAGAAGATCCCTGAGGTCACAGGCACAAGTCGAGGGACCCCTGGGTTTTCTGCCGTGACTCGAGAAAGACCTCGATAGTGCTTCAAAATGTGTTGAGTCACGATTCCCCTACCATGACTCGAGAGCCATGACACGCTCCCCCTCGCCAAGCGCATGGAGACCTGACTAACCTGGCACTGCACGAGAGGCTCCATGAGTTCCTCATCGTACCTCGTGAGGAAACCCACACTGGCGCGGCAGCTCGAGGAAACACATGAGACACACCGGTCATCGCGAGATGAGGGCCTTATTTTCCTGCATGGCCTGGAGACCAATCACGAGTCCTCTCTCCAAACTGAAGAGGAGGCTGGACTCCCTTGAAGCCGCTCAGGGGGCTCCAAGAGATCCGCGTCGCGACTCGAGAGGAGAGCGGAGTCCTTGGCTTCCCCTCGAGACGAGGCCTGACTCACCGGGGGTGCCTGGAATGCAACCCCGAGATCCCCGCCTTCCCTGGAGAGGAATATTAGGTCCCGGACACACGACTAGATGAAGTGTCTTGGCCCCTGCAATGACTCGAGCGCAACCCCCAGCTTTCCCTCGCAACTCGAGGGGAAGATTGGGCTTCCCAGGGCCAACCCAAGAGGAAGGCTGAGATCCCCATCGTAAATCGAGAATCCCGCCGCAAGTTGAGAAAAACCACGTGCTTCCCACCTCTTGGCAAGATGAGGCCCTTGCCCGGGACGGCGTCTCAAGGGAAGTCCCCTGTTCCGCCCTGAAGGGTGAAACGGTCCTTGACAGCCTACCTACGACACCCAAAAGTTCCTCGACACGCCGTGTTCCCTCGAGGGGAACACCGAGTGTCCAGGCACTGCTTCATCTGAGACCCTTCTCCCCTCCGGAACGCGACAGGAGAGTCGATTCCCCTGCGTGGTCTGGAAGGGGTTCCCGGTCTTCCCGGCACACCTCAGGATGAGGCCTGTCTCAAGAGGAAATTCGAGACGAGCCACGTGGGTGGTGCCACATGCCGAACGCCCCCGATTCCCCGGTCCGCCCTTGAGAAGGACCCGAGGCCCGGACCCCTCTTCGAAGGCAACCCTGTGGGTGAAGGCACAACACGAAGGGGCACTGCCACCCCCGTGCATCGTCCACAAAGAACCGCGGGTTCCACACACAGCTCGACGAGGGGCCTGAGACCCCCTGAGCAACTCGAGAGGCCAGCGGGGTTCCCTTCCTCAGACAAGACGAGGCCTGACTCTCCTGTCCCAACTCTGCAGGGACCCTGCGGTCGGAGTCCGAAACGGAGAGGAAGCCTGAGGTTCCTGCCTCCCCTAAAGTTGAGGCCCTCTTCAGTTGCGCCTGACCCAGCGGAGTCCCGAGGGGCCCCGCCACCTCCACAGGATCCCTCGCCTCTCAGAGGCACCCTGGGAAGTTCCCTAAGGTCCCTGGGAGAAGGCGAGGCAAACGAGGGTTTCCCTCCGCCCCCCGAGAAAGACCTCGAGAGTCCTACTTCAACGCGCCTCGAGGCCCTAGTCCCCTCCCGTGACTCGAGAGCCAGGACGCACTCCCCCTCGCCACGCGCATGGAGACCTGACTTCCCTGGCGCCGCACGAGACGCTCCCTGAGATCCTCGTCTTGCCTCGGGAGAAAACCCCCACGGGTGACGCAGCTCGAGGAAACCCCTGAGACGCCCCCGTCCTCGCGAGCTGAGGGCCTTCTTTTCCTGCATGGCCTGGAGAGCAATCCCGGGTCCTCTCTCCAAACGGAAGAGGAGGCTGGACTCCCTTGAGACCGCTCAGGGGGCTCCAAGAGAACCGCGTCACGACTCGAGAGGGGAGCGGAGTCCTTGGCTTCCCCTCGAGACGAGGCCTGACTCCCCGGGGGAGCCTGGAATGCAACCCCGAGATCCCTGCCTTCCCTGGAGAGGAATATTATGTCCCAAACACACGCCTAGGTGAGGTCACTTCGGCCCTGCAGTGACTCGAGCGCAACCCCCAGCTTTCCCTCGCAACCCGAGGGGAAGTTTGGGCTTCCCGGGGCCAACCCAAGGGGAAGGCTGAGATCCCCGTCGTAACTCGAGAATCCCGACGCAACTCGAGAAAACCCACGTGGTTCCCACCTCTTGGCATGATGAGGCCCTTGCCCGCGACGGCGTCTCAAGGGAAGTCCCCTGTTCCGCCCTGAAGGGCGAAACGGTCCCTGACAGCCTTCCTGCGACCCCCAAAAGTCCCCCGACACGCCGGGTTCCCTCGAAGGGAACACCGAGGGTCCCAGCACCGCTTCCTCTGAGCCCCTTCTCCCCTCCTGATCGCGAAAGGACAGGCGATTCCCCTGCGTGGTCTGGAAGGGGTTCCCGGCCTTCCCGGCGCACCTCAGGACGAGGCCTGTCTCACGAGGAAATTCGAGACCAGCCACGTGGGTGGTGCCACATGCCGAACCCCCCCGATTCCCCGGTCCGCCCTTGAGAAGGACCCGAGGCCCGGACCCCTCTTCGAAGGCAACCCTGTGGGTGAAGGCACAACACGAAGGGGCGCTGCCACCCTCGTGCATCGTCCGCAAAGACCCGCGGGTTCCACACACAGCTCGACGAGGGGCCTGAGACCCCCTGAGCAAATCGAGAGGCCAGCGGGGTTCCCTTCCTCAGACAAGACGAGGCCTGACTCTCCTGTCCCAACTCTGCAGGGACCCTGCGGTCGGAGTCCGAAACGGAGAGGAAGCCTGAGGTTCCTGCCTCCCCTCGAGGTGAGGCCCTCTTCCGTTGCGCCAGACCCAGCGGAGTCCCGAGGGGCCCGGCCCCCTCCACAGGATCCCTCGCCTCTCAGAGGCACCCTGGGAAGTTCCCTAAGGTCCCCGGCAGAAGGCGAGGGAAACGAGGGTTTCCCGCCGCCCCCCGAGTAAGACCTCGAGAGTCCTTCTTAGACGCGTCTCGAGGCCCTAGTCCCCTCCCGTGACTCGAGAGCCAGGACGCGCTCCCCCTCGCCACGCGCATGGAGACCTGACTTCCCTGGCGCCGCACGAGAGGCTCCCTGAGATCCTCGTCGTGCGACGGGAGAAAACCCCCACGGGCGCCGCAGCTCGAGGAAACCCCTGAGACGCCCCCGTCCTCGCGAGCTGAGGGCCTTCTTTTCCTGCATGGCCTGGAGAGCAATCCCGGGTCCTCTCTCCAAACGGAAGAGGAGGCTGGACTCCCTTGAGGCCGCTCAGGGGGCTCGAAAAGACCCGCGTCGCCACTCGAGAGGAGAGCGGAGTCCTTGGCTTGCCCTCGAGACGAGGCCTGACTCCCCGGGGGAGCCTGGAATGCAACCCCGAGATCCTTGCCTTCCCTGGAGAGGAATATTAGGTCCCGGACACACACCTAGGTGAGGTCTCTTCGGCCCAGCAGTGACTCGAGCGCAACCCCCAGCTTTCCCTCGCAACCCGAGGGGAAGATTGGGCTTCCCAGGGCCAACCCAAGGGGAAGGCTGAGATCCCCGTCGTAACTCGAGAATCCCGCCGCAACTCGAGAAAAACCACGTGGTTCCCACCTCTTGGCAAGATGAGGCCTTTGCCCGCGACGGCGTCTCAATGGGAAGTCTCCTATTCCACCCTGAAGGGCGAAACGGTCCCTGACAGCCTTCCTGCGACCCCCAAAAATCCCCCGACACGCCGGGTTCCCCCGAGGGGAACACCGAGGGTCCCGGCACCGCTTCCTCTGAGCCCCTTCTCCCCTCCTGATCGCGACAGGAGAGGCGATTCCCCTGCGTGGTCTGGAAGGGGTTCCCGGCCTTCCCGGCGCACCTCAGGATGAGGCCGGTCTCACGAGGAAATTCGAGACGAGCCACGTGGGTGGTGCCACATGCCGAACGCCCCCGATTCCCCGGTCCGCCCTTGAGAAGGACCCGAGGCCCGGACCCCTCTTCGAAGGCAACCCTGTGGGTGAAGGCACAACACGAAGGGGCACTGCCACCCCCGGGCATCGTCCGCAAAGACCCGCGGGTTCCACACACAGCTCGACGAGGGGCCTGAGACCCCCCGAGCAACTCGAGAGGCCAGCGGGGTTCCCTTCCTCAGACAAGACGAGGCCTGACTCTCCTGTCCCAACTCTGCAGGGACCCTGCGGTCGGAGTCCGAAACGGAGAGGAAGCCTGAGGTTCCTGCCTCCCCTCGAGGTGAGGCCCTCTTCCTTTGCGCCAGACCCAGCGGAGTCCCGAGGGGCCCCGCCACCTCCACAGGATCCCTCGCCTCTCAGAGGCACCCTGGGAAGTTCCCTAAGGTCCCCGGCAGAAGGCGAGGGAAACGAGGGTTTCCCGCCGCCCCCCGACAAAGACCTCGAGAGTCCTTCTTCAACGCGTCTCGAGGCCCTAGTCCCCTCCCGTGACTCGAGAGCCAGGACGCGCTCCCCCTCGCCACGCGCATGGAGACCTGACTTCCCTGGTGCCGCACGAGAGGCTCCCTGAGATCCTCGTCACGCCTCGGGAGAAAACCCCCACGGGCGCCGCAGCTCGAGGAAACCCCTGAGACGCCCCCGTCCTCGCGAGCTGAGGGCCTTCTTTTCCTGCATGGCCTGGAGAGCAATCCCGGGTCCTCTCTCCAAACGGAAGAGGAGGCTGGACTCCCTTGAGGCCGCTCAGGGGGCTCCAAGAGACCTGCGTCGCGACTCGAGAGGAGAGCGGAGTCCTTGGCTTCCCCTCGAGACGAGGCCTGACTCCCCGGGGGAGCCTGGAATGCAACCCCGAGATCCCTGCCTTCCCTGGAGAGGAATATGAGGTCCCGGACACACGCCTAGGTGAGGTCTCTTCGGCCCTGCAGTGACTCGAGCGCAACCCCCAGCTTTCCCTCGCAACCCGAGGGGAAGATTGGGCTTCCCAGGGCCAACCCAAGGGGAAGGCTGAAATCCCCGTCGTAACTCGAGAATCCCGCCGCAACTCGAGAAAAACCACGTGGTTCCCACCTCTTGGCAAGACGAGGCCCTTGCCCGCGACGGCGTCTCAAGGGAAGTCCCCTGTTCCGCCCTGAAGGGCGAAACGGTCCCTGACAGCCTTCCTGCGACCCCCAAAAGTCCCCCGACACGCCGGGTTCCCCCGAGGGGAACACCGAGGGTCCCGGCACCGCTTCCTCTGAGCCCCTTCTCCCCTCCTGATCGCGACAGGAGAGGCGATTCCCCTGCGTGGTCTGGAAGGGGTTCCCGGCCTTCCCGGCGCACCTCAGGATGAGGCCGGTCTCACGAGGAAATTCGAGACGAGCCGCGTGGGTGGGGCCACATGCCGAACGCCCCCGATTCCCCGGTCCGCCCTTGAGAAGGACCCGAGGCCCGGACCCCTCTTCGAAGACAACCCTGTGGGTGAAGGCACAACACGAAGGGGCACTGCCACCCCCGGGCATCGTCCGCAAAGACCCGCGGGTTCCACACACAGCTCGACGAGGGGCCTGAGACCCCCCGAGCAACTCGAGAGGCCAGCGGGGTTCCCTTCCTCAGACAAGACGAGGCCTGACTCTCCTGTCCCAACTCTGCAGGGACCCTGCGGTCGGAGTCCGAAACGGAGAGGAACCTGAGGTTCCTACCTCCCCTCGAGGTGAGGCCCTCTTCCGTTGCGCCAGACCCAGCAGAGTCCCGAGGAGCCCCGCCACCTCCACAGGATCCATCGCCTCTCAGAGGCACCCTGGGAAGTTCCCTAAGGTCCCCGGCAGAAGGCGAGGGAAACGAGGGTTTCCCGCCGCCGCCCGACAAAGACCTCGAGAGTCCTTCTTCAACGCGTCTCGAGGCCCTAGTCCCCTCCCGTGACTCGAGAGCCAGGACGCGCTCCCCCTCGCCACGCGCATGGAGACCTGACTTCCCTGGCGCCGCACGAGAGGCTCCCTGAGATCCTCGTCGTGCCTCGGGAGAAAACCCCCACGGGCGCCGCAGCTCGAGGAAACCCCTGAGACGCCCCCGTCCTCGCGAGCTGAGGGCCTTCTTTTCCTGCATGGCCTGGAGAGCAATCCCGGGTCCTCTCTCCAAACGGAAGAGGAGGCTGGACTCCCTTGAGGCCGCTCAGGGGGCTCCAAGAGACCCGCGTCGCGACTCGAGAGGAGAGCAGAGTCCTTGGCTTCCCCTCGAGACGAGGCTTGACTCCCCGGGGGAGCCTGGAATGCAACCCCGAGATCCCTGCCTTCCCTGGAGAGGAATATTAGGTCCCGGACACACGCCTAGGTGAGGTCTCTTCGGCCCTGCAGTGACTCGAGCGCAACCCCCAGCTTTCCCTCGCAACCCGAGGGGAAGATTGGGCTTCCCAGGGCCAACCCAAGGGGAAGGCTGAGATCCCCATCGTAACTCGAGAATCCCGCCGCAACTCGAGAAAAACCACGTGGTTCGCACCTCTTGGCAAGATGAGGCCCTTGCCCGCCACGGCGTCTCAAGGGAAGTCCCCTGTTCCGCCCTGAAGGGCGATACGGTCCCTGACAGCCTTCCTGCGACCCCCAAAAGTCCCCCGACACGCCGGGTTCCCCAGAGGGGAACACCGAGGGTCCCGGCACCGCTTCCTCTGAGCCCCTTCTCCCCTCCTGACCGCGACAGGAGAGGCGATTCCCCTGCGTGGTCTGGAAGGGGTTCCCGGCCTTCCCGGCGCACCTCAGGAGGAGGCCGGTCTCACGAGGAAATTCGAGACGAGCCACGTGGGTGGGGCCACATGCCGAACGCCCCCGATTCCCCGGTCCGCCCTTGAGAAGGACCCGAGGCCCGGACCCCTCTTGGAAGGCAACCCTGTGGGGGAAGGCACAACACGAAGGGGCACTGCCACCCCCGTGCATCGTCCGCAAAGACCCGCGGGTTCCACACACAGCTCGACGAGGGGCCTGAGACCCCCTGAGCAACTCGAGAGGCCAGCGGGGTTCCCTTCCTCAGACAAGACGAGGCCTGACTCTCCTGTCCCAACTCTGCAGGGACCCTGCGGTCGGAGTCCGAAACGGAGAGGAAGCCTGAGGTTCCTGCCTCCCCTCGAGGTGAGGCCCTCTTCCGTTGCGCCAGACCCAGCGGAGTCCCGAGGGCCCCCGCCACCTCCACAGGATCCCTCGCCTCTCAGAGGCACCCTGGCAAGTTCCCTAAGGTCCCCGGCAGAAGGCGAGGGACACGAGGGTTTCCCGCCGCCCCCCGAGGAAGACCTCGAGAGTCCTTCTTCAACGCGTCTCGAGGCCCTAGTCCCCTCCCGTGACTCGAGAGCCAGGACGCGCTCCCCCTCGCCACGCGCATGGAGACCTGACTTCCCTGGCGCCGCACGAGAGGCTCCCTGAGATCCTCGTCGTGCCTCGGGAGAAAACCCCCACGGGCGCCGCAGCTCGAGGAAACCCCTGAGACGCCCCCGTCCTCGCGAGCTGAGGGCCTTCTTTTCCTGCATGGCCTGGAGAGCAATCCCGGGTCCTCTCTCCAAACGGAAGAGGAGGCTGGACTCCCTTGAGGCCGCTCAGGGGGCTCCAAGAGACCCGCGTCGCGACTCGAGAGGAGAGCGGAGTCCTTGGCTTCCCCTCGAGACGAGGCCTGACTCCCCGGGGGAGCCTGGAATGCAACCCCGAGATCCCTGCCTTCCCTGGAGAGGAATATGAGGTCCCGGACACACGCCTAGGTGAGGTCTCTTCGGCCCTGCAGTGACTCGAGCGCAACCCCCAGCTTTCCCTCGCAACCCGAGGGGAAGATTGGGCTTCCCAGGGCCAACCCAAGGGGAAGGCTGAGATCCCCGTCGTAACTCGAGAATCCCGCCGCAACTCGAGAAAAACCACGTGGTTCCCACCTCTTGGCAAGATGAGGCCCTTGCCCGCCACGGCGTCTCAAGGGAAGTCCCCTGTTCCGCCCTGAAGGGCGAAACGGTCGCTGACAGCCTTCCTGCGACCCCCAAAAGTCCCCCGACACGCCGGGTTCCCTCGAGGGGAACACCGATGGTCCCGGCACCGCTTCCTCTGAGCCCCTTCTCCCCTCCTGATCGCGACAGGAGAGGAGATTCCCCTGCGTGGTCTGGAAGGGGTTCCCGGCCTTCCCGGCGCACCTCAGGATGAGGCCGGTCTCACGAGGAAATTCGAGACGAGCCACGTGGGTGGGGCCACATGCCGAACGCCCCCGATTCCCCGGTCCGCCCTTGAGAAGGACCCGAGGCCCGGACCCCTCTTCGAAGGCAACCCTGTGGGTGAAGGCACAACACGAAGGGGCACTGCCACCCCTGTGCATCGTCCGCAAAGACCCGCGGGTGCCACACACAGCTCGACGAGGGGCCTGAGACCCCCTGAGTAACTCGAGAGGCCAGCGGGGTTCCCTTCCTCAGACAAGACGAGGCCTGACTCTCCTGTCCCAACTCTACAGGGACCCTGCGGTCGGAGTCCGAAACGGAGAGGAAGCCTGAGGTTCCTGCCTCCCCTCGAGGTGAGGCCCTCTTCCATTGCGCCAGACCCAGTGGAGTCCCGAGGGGCCCCGCCACCTCCACAGGATCCCTCGCCTCTCAGAGGCACCCTGGGAAGTTCCCTAAGGTCCCCGGCAGAAGGCGAGGGACACGAGGGTTTCCCGCCGCCCGCCGAGAAAGACCTCGAGAGTCCTTCTTCAACGCGTCTCGAGGCCCTAGTCCCCTCCCGTGACTGGAGAGCCAGGACGCGCTCCCCCTCGCCACGTGCATGGAGACCTGACTCCCCTGGCCCCGCACGAGAGGCTCCCTGAGATCCTCGTCGCGCCTCGGGAGAAAACCCCCACGGGCGCCGCAGCTCGAGGAAACCCCTGAGACGCCCCCGTCCTCGCGAGCTGAGGGCCTTCTTTTCCTGCATGGCCTGGAGAGCAATCCCGGGTCCTCTCTCCAAACGGAAGAGCAGGCTGGACTCCCTTGAGGCCGCTCAGGGGGTTCCAAGAGACCCGCGTCGCGACTCGAGAGGAGAGCGGAGTCCTTGGCTTCCCCTCGAGACGAGGCCTGACTCCCCGGGGGAGCCTGGAATGCAACCCCGAGATCCCTGCCTTCCCTGGAGAGGAATATGAGGTCCCGGACACACGCCTAGGTGAGGTCTCTTCGGCCCTGCAGTGACTCGAGCGCAACCCCCAGCTTTCCCTCGCAACCCGAGGGGAAGATTGGGCTTCCCAGGGCCAACCCAAGGGGAAGGCTGAGATCCCCGTCGTAACTCGAGAATCCCGCCGCAACTCGAGAAAAACCACGTGTTTCCCACCTCTTGGCAAGATGAGGCCCTTGCCCGCCACGGCGTCTCAAGGGAAGTCCCCTGTTCCGCCCTGAAGGGCGAAACGGTCGCTGACAGCCTTCCTGCGACCCCCAAAAGTCCCCCGACACGCCGGGTTCCCTCGAGGGGAACACCGACGGTCCCGGCACCGCTTCCTCTGAGCCCCTTCTCCCCTCCTGATCGCGACAGGAGAGGAGATTCCCCTGCGTGGTCTGGAAGGGGTTCCCGGCCTTCCCGGCGCACCTCAGGATGAGGCCGGTCTCACGAGGAAATTCGAGACGAGCCACGTGGGTGGGGCCACATGCCGAACGCCCCCGATTCCCCGGTCCGCCCTTGAGAAGGACCCGAGGCCCGGACCCCTCTTCGAAGGCAACCCTGTGGGTGAAGGCACAACACGAAGGGGCACTGCCACCCCTGTGCATCGTCCGCAAAGACCCGCGGGTGCCACACACAGCTCGACGAGGGGCCTGAGACCCCCTGAGTAACTCGAGAGGCCAGCGGGTTTCCCTTCCTCAGACAAGACGAGGCCTGACTCTCCTGTCCCAACTCTACAGGGACCCTGCGGTCGGAGTCCGAAACGGAGAGGAAGCCTGAGGTTCCTGCCTCCCCTCGAGGTGAGGCCCTCTTCCATTGCGCCAGACCCAGCGGAGTCCCGAGGGGCCCCGCCACCTCCACAGGATCCCTCGCCTCTCAGAGGCACCCTGGGAAGTTCCCTAAGGTCCCCGGCAGAAGGCGAGGGACACGAGGGTTTCCCGCCGCCCGCCGAGAAAGACCTCGAGAGTCCTTCTTCAACGCGTCTCGAGGCCCTAGTCCCCTCCCGTGACTGGAGAGCCAGGACGCGCTCCCCCTCGCCACGTGCATGGAGACCTGACTTCCCTGGCGCCGCACGAGAGGCTCCCTGAGATCCTCGTCGCGCCTCGGGAGAAAACCCCCACGGGCGCCGCAGCTTGAGGAAACCCCTGAGACGCCCCCGTCCTCGCGAGCTGAGGGCCTTCTTTTCCTGCATGGCCTGGAGAGCAATCCCGGGTCCTCTCTCCAAACGGAAGAGCAGGCTGGACTCCCTTGAGGCCGCTCAGGGGGTTCCAAGAGACCCGCGTCGCGACTCGAGAGGAGAGCGGAGTCCTTGGCTTCCCCTCGAGACGAGGCCTGACTCCCCGGGGGAGCCTGGAATGCAACCCCGAGATCCCTGCCTTCCCTGGAGAGGAATATTAGGTCCCGGACACACGCCTAGGTGAGGTCTCTTCGGCCCTGCAGTGACTTGAGCGCAACGCCCAGCTTTCGCTCGCAACCCCAGGGGAAGATTGGGCTTCCCAGGGCCAACCCAAGGGGAAGGCTGGGATCCCCGTCGTAACTCGAGAATCCCCCCGCAACTCGAGAAAAACCACGTGGTTCCCACCTCTTGGCAAGATGAGGCCCTTGCCCGCCACGGCGTCTCAAGGGAAGTCCCCTGTTCCGCCCTGAAGGGCGAAACGGTCCCTGACAGCCTTCCTGCGACCCCCAAAAGTCCCCCGACACGCCGGGTTCCCTCGAGGGGAACACCGAGGGTCCCGGCACCGCTTCCTCTGAGCCCCTTCTCCCCTCCTGATCGCGACAGGAGAGGCGATTCCCCTGCGTGGTCTGGAAGGGGTTCCCGGCCTTCCCGGCGCACCTCAGGATGAGGCCGTTCTCACGAGGAAATTCGAGACAAGCCACGTGGGTGGGGCCACATGCCGAACGCCCCCGATTCCCCGGTCCGCCCTTGAGAAGGACCCGAGGCCCGGACCCCTCTTCGAAGGCAACCCTGTGGGTGAAGGCACAACACGAAGGGGCACTGCCACCCCCGTGCATCGTCCGCAAAGACCCGCGGGTGCCACACACAGCTCGACGAGGGGCCTGAGACCCCCTGAGCAACTCGAGAGGCCAGCGGGGTTCCCTTCCTCAGACAAGACGAGGCCTGACTCTCCTGTCCCAACTCTGCAGGGACCCTGCGGTCGGAGTCCGAAACGGAGAGGAAGCCTGAGGTTCCTGCCTCCCCTCGAGGTGAGGCCCTCTTCCGTTGCGCCAGACCCAGCAGAGTCCCGAGGGGCCCCGCCACCTCCACAGGATCCCTCGCCTCTCAGAGGCACCCTGGGAAGTTCCCTAAGGTCCCCGGCAGAAGGCGAGGGACACGAGGGTTTCCCGCCGCCCCCCGAGAAAGACCTCGAGAGTCCTTCTTCAACGCGTCTCGAGGCCCTAGTCCCCTCCCGTGACTCGAGAGCCAGGACGCGCTCCCCCTCGCCACGCGCATGGAGACCTGACTTCCCTGGCGCCGCACGAGAGGCTCCCTGAGATCCTCGTCGTGCCTCGGGAGAAAACCCCCACGGGCGCCGCAGCTCGAGGAAACCCCTGAGACGCCCCCGTCCTCGCGAGCTGAGGGCCTTCTTTTCCTGCATGGCCTGGAGAGCAATCCCGGGTCCTCTCTCCAAACGGAAGAGGAGGCTGGACTCCCTTGAGGCCGCTCAGGGGGCTCCAAGAGACCCGCGTCGCGACTCGAGAGGAGAGCGGAGTCCTTGGCTTCCCCTCGAGACGAAGCCTGACTCCCCGGGGGAGCCTGGAATGCAACCCCGAGATCCCTGCCTTCCCTGGAGAGGAATATTAGGTCCCGGACACACGCCTAGGTGAGGTCTCTTCGGCCCTGCAGTGACTCGAGCGCAACCCCCAGCTTTCCCTCGCAACCCGAGGGGAAGATTGGGCTTCCCAGGGCCAACCCAAGGGGAAGGCTGAGATCCCCGTCGTAACTCGAGAATCCCGCCGCAACTCGAGAAAAACCACGTGGTTCACACCTCTTGGCAAGAGGAGGCCCTGCCCGCCACGGCGTCTCAAGGTAAGTCCCCTGTTCCTCCCTGAAGGGCGAAACGGTCGCTGAGAGCCTTCCTGCGACCCCCAAAAGTCCCCCGACACGCCGGGTTCCCTCGAGGGGAACACCGACGGTCCCGGCACCGCTTCCTCTGAGCCCCTTCTCCCCTCCTGATCGCGACAGGAGAGGCGATTCCCCTGCGTGGTCTGGAAGGGGTTCCCGGCCTTCCCGGCGCACCTCAGGATGAGGCCGGTCTCACGAGGAAATTCGAGACGAGCCGCGTGGGTGGGGCCACATGCCGAACGCCCCCGATTCCCCGGTCCGCCCTTGAGAAGGACCCGAGGCCCGGACCCCTCTTCGAAGGCAACCCTGGGGGGGAAGGCACAACACGAAGGGGCACTGCCACCCCCGTGAATCGTCCGCAAAGACCCGCGGGTGCCACACACAGCTCGACGAGGGGCCTGAGACCCCCTGAGCAACTCGAGAGGCCAGCGGGGTTCCCTTCCTCAGACAAGACGAGGCCTGACTCTCCTGTCCCAACTCTGCAGGGACCCTGCGGTCGGAGTCCGAAACGGAGAGGAAGACTGAGCTTCCTGCCTCCCCTCGAGGTGAGGCCCTCTTCCGTTGCGCCAGACCCAGCGGAGCCCCGAGGGGCCCCGCCACCTCCACAGGATCCCTCGCCTCTCAGAGGCACCCTGGGAAGTTCCCTAAGGTCCCCGGCAGAAGGCGAGGGACACGAGGGTTTCCCGCCGCCCCCCGAGAAAGACCTCGAGAGTCCTTCTTCAACGCGTCTCGAGGCCCTCGTCCCCTCCCGTGACTCGAGAGCCAGGACGCGCTCCCCCTCGCCATGCGCATGGAGACCTGACTTCCCTGGCGCCGCACGAGAGGCTCCCTGAGATCCTCGTCGTGCCTCGGGAGAAAACCCCCACGGGCGCCGCAGCTCGAGGAAACCCCTGAGACGCCCCCGTCCTCGTGAGCTGAGGGCCTTCTTTTCCTGCATGGCCTGGAGAGCAATCCCGGGTCCTCTCTCCAAACGGAAGAGGAGGCTGGACTCCCTTGAGGCCGCTCAGGGGGCTCCAAGAGACCCGCGTCGCGACTCGAGAGGAGAGCGGAGTCCTTGGCTTCCCCTCGAGACGAGGCCTGACTCCCCGTGGGAGCCTGGAATGCAACCCCGAGATCCCTGCCTTCCCTGGAGAGGAATATTAGGTCCCGGACACACGCCTAGGTGAGGTCTCTTCGGCCCTGCAGTGACTCGAGCGCAACCCCCAGCTTTCCCTCGCAACCCGAGGGGAAGATTGGGCTTCCCAGGGCCAACCCAAGGGGAAGGCTGAGATCCCCGTCGTAACTCGAGAATCCCTCCGCAACTCGAGAAAAACCACGTGGTTCCCACCTCTTGGCAAGAGGAGGCCCTTGCCCGCCACGGCGTCTCAAGGGAAGTCCCCTGTTCCGCCCTGAAGGGCGAAACGGTCGCTGACAGCCTTCCTGCGACCCCCAAAAGTCCCCCGACACGCCGGGTTCCCTCGAGGGGAACACCGACGGTCCCGGCACCGCTTCCTCTGAGCCCCTTCTCCCCTCCTGATCGCGACAGGAGAGGCGATTCCCCTGCGTGGTCTGGAAGGGGTTCCCGGCCTTCCCGGCGCACCTCAGGATGAGGCCGGTCTCACGAGGAAATTCGAGACGAGCCGCGTGGGTGGGGCCACATGCCGAACGCCCCCGATTCCCCGGTCCGCCCTTGAGAAGGACCCGAGGCCCGGACCCCTCTTCGAAGGCAACCCTGTGGGTGAAGGCACAACACGAAGGGGCACTGCCACCCCCGTGCATCGTCCGCAAAGACCCGCGGTTGCCACACACAGCTCGACGAGGGGCCTGAGACCCCCTGAGCAACTCGAGAGGCCAGCGGGGTTCCCTTCCTCAGACAAGACAAGGCCTGACTCTCCTGTCCCAACTCTGCAGGGACCCTGCGGTCGGAGTCTGAAACGGAGAGGAAGCCTGAGGTTCCTGCCTCCCCTCGAGGTGAGGCCCTCTTCCGTTGCGCCAGACCCAGCGGAGTCCCGAGGGCCCCGCCACCTCCACAGGATCCCTCGTCTCTCAGAGGCACCCTGGGAAGTTCCCTAAGGTCCCCGGCAGAAGGCGAGGGACACGAGGGTTTCCCGCCGCCCCCCGAGGAAGACCTCGAGAGTCCTTCTTCAACGCGTCTCGAGGCCCTAGTCCCCTCCCGTGACTCGAGAGCCAGGACGCGCTCCCCCTCGCCACGCGCATGGAGACCTGACTTCCCTGGCGCCGCACGAGAGGCTCCCTGAGATCCTCGTCGTGCCTCGGGAGAAAACCCCCACGGGCACCGCAGCTCGAGGAAACCCCTGAGACGCCCCCGTCCTCGCGAGCTGAGGGCCTTCTTTTCCTGCATGGCCTGGAGAGCAATCCCGGGTCCTCTCTCCAAACGGAAGAGGAGGCTGGACTCCCTTGAGGCCGCTCAGGGGGCTCCAAGAGACCCGCGTCGCGACTCGAGAGGAGAGCGGAGTCCTTGGCTTCCCCTCGAGACGAGGCCTGACTCCCTGGGGGAGCCTGGAATGCAACCCCGAGATCCCTGCCTTCCCTGGAGAGGAATACTAGGTCCCGGACACACGCCTAGGTGAGGTCTCTTCGGCCCTGCAGTGACTCGAGCGCAACCCCCAGCTTTCCCTCGCAACCCGAGGGGAAGATTGGGCTTCCCAGGGCCAACCCAAGGGGAAGGCTGAGATCCCCGTCGTAACTCGAGAATCCCGCCGCAACTCGAGAAAAACCACGTGGTTCCCACCTCTTGGCAAGATGAGGCCCTTGCCCGCGACGGCGTCTCAAGGGAAGTCCCCTGTTCCGCCCTGAAGGGCGAAACGGTCCCTGACAGCCTTCCTGCGACCCCCAAAAGTCCCCCGACACTCCGGGTTCCCCAGAGGGGAACACCGAGGTTCCCGGCACCACTTCATCTGAGCCCCTTCTCCTCTCCTGATTGCGACAGGAGGGTCGACTCCCCTTCTCTGTCTGCAAGGGGTTCCCGACCTTCCGGGCGCACCTCAGGATGAGGCCGGTCTCATGAGGAAGTTCGAGACGTAGCCTCGTGGGTGGTGCCACATGTCGAAAGACCCCAATTTCACGGTCCACTCTTGAAAAGAACCCGATGCCAGCACACCTCTTTGAAGGAAAACCTGTGGATGAAGGCACAACACGAAGGGGCACTGACACCCACGTGCATCGTCCAGAAAAACCCGCAGGTCCCACAGACATTTCGACAAGTGGCCTGTCACCCTGTAAACAACTCGAAAGGCAAACGAAGGTCCATTCCTCAACAGAAGACTAGGTGTGACTCTCTTGTCCCTATTCTGCAGGGACCATGGGATCCGAGTCAGAAACGGAGAGGAAGCCTGAGGTTCCTGCATCCACTCGAGACGAAGCCCTCTTCCATTGCACCACAACCAGTGGAGTCCTGAGAGGCCCCTACCAACTCCACAGTATCCCTGAGTTCTCAGAGGCACAAAAAGAAGATCCCTGAGGTCACAGGCACAAGTCGAGGGACCCCTGGGTTTTCTGCCGTGACTCGAGAAAGACCTCGATAGTGCTTCAAAATGTGTTGAGTCACGATTCCCCTACCATGACTCGAGAGCCATGACACGCTCCCCCTCGCCAAGCGCATGGAGACCTGACTAACCTGGCACTGCACGAGAGGCTCCATGAGTTCCTCATCGTACCTCGTGAGGAAACCCACACTGGCGCGGCAGCTCGAGGAAACACATGAGACACACCGGTCATCGCGAGATGAGGGCCTTATTTTCCTGCATGGCCTGGAGACCAATCACGAGTCCTCTCTCCAAACTGAAGAGGAGGCTGGACTCCCTTGAAGCCGCTCAGGGGGCTCCAAGAGATCCGCGTCGCGACTCGAGAGGAGAGCGGAGTCCTTGGCTTCCCCTCGAGACGAGGCCTGACTCACCGGGGGTGCCTGGAATGCAACCCCGAGATCCCCGCCTTCCCTGGAGAGGAATATTAGGTCCCGGACACACGACTAGATGAAGTGTCTTGGCCCCTGCAATGACTCGAGCGCAACCCCCAGCTTTCCCTCGCAACTCGAGGGGAAGATTGGGCTTCCCAGGGCCAACCCAAGAGGAAGGCTGAGATCCCCATCGTAAATCGAGAATCCCGCCGCAAGTTGAGAAAAACCACGTGCTTCCCACCTCTTGGCAAGATGAGGCCCTTGCCCGGGACGGCGTCTCAAGGGAAGTCCCCTGTTCCGCCCTGAAGGGTGAAACGGTCCTTGACAGCCTACCTACGACACCCAAAAGTTCCTCGACACGCCGTGTTCCCTCGAGGGGAACACCGAGTGTCCAGGCACTGCTTCATCTGAGACCCTTCTCCCCTCCGGAACGCGACAGGAGAGTCGATTCCCCTGCGTGGTCTGGAAGGGGTTCCCGGTCTTCCCGGCACACCTCAGGATGAGGCCTGTCTCAAGAGGAAATTCGAGACGAGCCACGTGGGTGGTGCCACATGCCGAACGCCCCCGATTCCCCGGTCCGCCCTTGAGAAGGACCCGAGGCCCGGACCCCTCTTCGAAGGCAACCCTGTGGGTGAAGGCACAACACGAAGGGGCACTGCCACCCCCGTGCATCGTCCACAAAGAACCGCGGGTTCCACACACAGCTCGACGAGGGGCCTGAGACCCCCTGAGCAACTCGAGAGGCCAGCGGGGTTCCCTTCCTCAGACAAGACGAGGCCTGACTCTCCTGTCCCAACTCTGCAGGGACCCTGCGGTCGGAGTCCGAAACGGAGAGGAAGCCTGAGGTTCCTGCCTCCCCTAAAGTTGAGGCCCTCTTCAGTTGCGCCTGACCCAGCGGAGTCCCGAGGGGCCCCGCCACCTCCACAGGATCCCTCGCCTCTCAGAGGCACCCTGGGAAGTTCCCTAAGGTCCCTGGGAGAAGGCGAGGCAAACGAGGGTTTCCCTCCGCCCCCCGAGAAAGACCTCGAGAGTCCTACTTCAACGCGCCTCGAGGCCCTAGTCCCCTCCCGTGACTCGAGAGCCAGGACGCACTCCCCCTCGCCACGCGCATGGAGACCTGACTTCCCTGGCGCCGCACGAGACGCTCCCTGAGATCCTCGTCTTGCCTCGGGAGAAAACCCCCACGGGTGACGCAGCTCGAGGAAACCCCTGAGACGCCCCCGTCCTCGCGAGCTGAGGGCCTTCTTTTCCTGCATGGCCTGGAGAGCAATCCCGGGTCCTCTCTCCAAACGGAAGAGGAGGCTGGACTCCCTTGAGACCGCTCAGGGGGCTCCAAGAGAACCGCGTCACGACTCGAGAGGGGAGCGGAGTCCTTGGCTTCCCCTCGAGACGAGGCCTGACTCCCCGGGGGAGCCTGGAATGCAACCCCGAGATCCCTGCCTTCCCTGGAGAGGAATATTATGTCCCAAACACACGCCTAGGTGAGGTCACTTCGGCCCTGCAGTGACTCGAGCGCAACCCCCAGCTTTCCCTCGCAACCCGAGGGGAAGTTTGGGCTTCCCGGGGCCAACCCAAGGGGAAGGCTGAGATCCCCGTCGTAACTCGAGAATCCCGACGCAACTCGAGAAAACCCACGTGGTTCCCACCTCTTGGCATGATGAGGCCCTTGCCCGCGACGGCGTCTCAAGGGAAGTCCCCTGTTCCGCCCTGAAGGGCGAAACGGTCCCTGACAGCCTTCCTGCGACCCCCAAAAGTCCCCCGACACGCCGGGTTCCCTCGAAGGGAACACCGAGGGTCCCAGCACCGCTTCCTCTGAGCCCCTTCTCCCCTCCTGATCGCGAAAGGACAGGCGATTCCCCTGCGTGGTCTGGAAGGGGTTCCCGGCCTTCCCGGCGCACCTCAGGACGAGGCCTGTCTCACGAGGAAATTCGAGACCAGCCACGTGGGTGGTGCCACATGCCGAACCCCCCCGATTCCCCGGTCCGCCCTTGAGAAGGACCCGAGGCCCGGACCCCTCTTCGAAGGCAACCCTGTGGGTGAAGGCACAACACGAAGGGGCGCTGCCACCCTCGTGCATCGTCCGCAAAGACCCGCGGGTTCCACACACAGCTCGACGAGGGGCCTGAGACCCCCTGAGCAAATCGAGAGGCCAGCGGGGTTCCCTTCCTCAGACAAGACGAGGCCTGACTCTCCTGTCCCAACTCTGCAGGGACCCTGCGGTCGGAGTCCGAAACGGAGAGGAAGCCTGAGGTTCCTGCCTCCCCTCGAGGTGAGGCCCTCTTCCGTTGCGCCAGACCCAGCGGAGTCCCGAGGGGCCCGGCCCCCTCCACAGGATCCCTCGCCTCTCAGAGGCACCCTGGGAAGTTCCCTAAGGTCCCCGGCAGAAGGCGAGGGAAACGAGGGTTTCCCGCCGCCCCCCGAGTAAGACCTCGAGAGTCCTTCTTAGACGCGTCTCGAGGCCCTAGTCCCCTCCCGTGACTCGAGAGCCAGGACGCGCTCCCCCTCGCCACGCGCATGGAGACCTGACTTCCCTGGCGCCGCACGAGAGGCTCCCTGAGATCCTCGTCGTGCGACGGGAGAAAACCCCCACGGGCGCCGCAGCTCGAGGAAACCCCTGAGACGCCCCCGTCCTCGCGAGCTGAGGGCCTTCTTTTCCTGCATGGCCTGGAGAGCAATCCCGGGTCCTCTCTCCAAACGGAAGAGGAGGCTGGACTCCCTTGAGGCCGCTCAGGGGGCTCGAAAAGACCCGCGTCGCCACTCGAGAGGAGAGCGGAGTCCTTGGCTTGCCCTCGAGACGAGGCCTGACTCCCCGGGGGAGCCTGGAATGCAACCCCGAGATCCTTGCCTTCCCTGGAGAGGAATATTAGGTCCCGGACACACACCTAGGTGAGGTCTCTTCGGCCCAGCAGTGACTCGAGCGCAACCCCCAGCTTTCCCTCGCAACCCGAGGGGAAGATTGGGCTTCCCAGGGCCAACCCAAGGGGAAGGCTGAGATCCCCGTCGTAACTCGAGAATCCCGCCGCAACTCGAGAAAAACCACGTGGTTCCCACCTCTTGGCAAGATGAGGCCTTTGCCCGCGACGGCGTCTCAATGGGAAGTCTCCTATTCCACCCTGAAGGGCGAAACGGTCCCTGACAGCCTTCCTGCGACCCCCAAAAATCCCCCGACACGCCGGGTTCCCCCGAGGGGAACACCGAGGGTCCCGGCACCGCTTCCTCTGAGCCCCTTCTCCCCTCCTGATCGCGACAGGAGAGGCGATTCCCCTGCGTGGTCTGGAAGGGGTTCCCGGCCTTCCCGGCGCACCTCAGGATGAGGCCGGTCTCACGAGGAAATTCGAGACGAGCCACGTGGGTGGTGCCACATGCCGAACGCCCCCGATTCCCCGGTCCGCCCTTGAGAAGGACCCGAGGCCCGGACCCCTCTTCGAAGGCAACCCTGTGGGTGAAGGCACAACACGAAGGGGCACTGCCACCCCCGGGCATCGTCCGCAAAGACCCGCGGGTTCCACACACAGCTCGACGAGGGGCCTGAGACCCCCCGAGCAACTCGAGAGGCCAGCGGGGTTCCCTTCCTCAGACAAGACGAGGCCTGACTCTCCTGTCCCAACTCTGCAGGGACCCTGCGGTCGGAGTCCGAAACGGAGAGGAAGCCTGAGGTTCCTGCCTCCCCTCGAGGTGAGGCCCTCTTCCTTTGCGCCAGACCCAGCGGAGTCCCGAGGGGCCCCGCCACCTCCACAGGATCCCTCGCCTCTCAGAGGCACCCTGGGAAGTTCCCTAAGGTCCCCGGCAGAAGGCGAGGGAAACGAGGGTTTCCCGCCGCCCCCCGACAAAGACCTCGAGAGTCCTTCTTCAACGCGTCTCGAGGCCCTAGTCCCCTCCCGTGACTCGAGAGCCAGGACGCGCTCCCCCTCGCCACGCGCATGGAGACCTGACTTCCCTGGTGCCGCACGAGAGGCTCCCTGAGATCCTCGTCACGCCTCGGGAGAAAACCCCCACGGGCGCCGCAGCTCGAGGAAACCCCTGAGACGCCCCCGTCCTCGCGAGCTGAGGGCCTTCTTTTCCTGCATGGCCTGGAGAGCAATCCCGGGTCCTCTCTCCAAACGGAAGAGGAGGCTGGACTCCCTTGAGGCCGCTCAGGGGGCTCCAAGAGACCTGCGTCGCGACTCGAGAGGAGAGCGGAGTCCTTGGCTTCCCCTCGAGACGAGGCCTGACTCCCCGGGGGAGCCTGGAATGCAACCCCGAGATCCCTGCCTTCCCTGGAGAGGAATATGAGGTCCCGGACACACGCCTAGGTGAGGTCTCTTCGGCCCTGCAGTGACTCGAGCGCAACCCCCAGCTTTCCCTCGCAACCCGAGGGGAAGATTGGGCTTCCCAGGGCCAACCCAAGGGGAAGGCTGAAATCCCCGTCGTAACTCGAGAATCCCGCCGCAACTCGAGAAAAACCACGTGGTTCCCACCTCTTGGCAAGACGAGGCCCTTGCCCGCGACGGCGTCTCAAGGGAAGTCCCCTGTTCCGCCCTGAAGGGCGAAACGGTCCCTGACAGCCTTCCTGCGACCCCCAAAAGTCCCCCGACACGCCGGGTTCCCCCGAGGGGAACACCGAGGGTCCCGGCACCGCTTCCTCTGAGCCCCTTCTCCCCTCCTGATCGCGACAGGAGAGGCGATTCCCCTGCGTGGTCTGGAAGGGGTTCCCGGCCTTCCCGGCGCACCTCAGGATGAGGCCGGTCTCACGAGGAAATTCGAGACGAGCCGCGTGGGTGGGGCCACATGCCGAACGCCCCCGATTCCCCGGTCCGCCCTTGAGAAGGACCCGAGGCCCGGACCCCTCTTCGAAGACAACCCTGTGGGTGAAGGCACAACACGAAGGGGCACTGCCACCCCCGGGCATCGTCCGCAAAGACCCGCGGGTTCCACACACAGCTCGACGAGGGGCCTGAGACCCCCCGAGCAACTCGAGAGGCCAGCGGGGTTCCCTTCCTCAGACAAGACGAGGCCTGACTCTCCTGTCCCAACTCTGCAGGGACCCTGCGGTCGGAGTCCGAAACGGAGAGGAACCTGAGGTTCCTACCTCCCCTCGAGGTGAGGCCCTCTTCCGTTGCGCCAGACCCAGCAGAGTCCCGAGGAGCCCCGCCACCTCCACAGGATCCATCGCCTCTCAGAGGCACCCTGGGAAGTTCCCTAAGGTCCCCGGCAGAAGGCGAGGGAAACGAGGGTTTCCCGCCGCCGCCCGACAAAGACCTCGAGAGTCCTTCTTCAACGCGTCTCGAGGCCCTAGTCCCCTCCCGTGACTCGAGAGCCAGGACGCGCTCCCCCTCGCCACGCGCATGGAGACCTGACTTCCCTGGCGCCGCACGAGAGGCTCCCTGAGATCCTCGTCGTGCCTCGGGAGAAAACCCCCACGGGCGCCGCAGCTCGAGGAAACCCCTGAGACGCCCCCGTCCTCGCGAGCTGAGGGCCTTCTTTTCCTGCATGGCCTGGAGAGCAATCCCGGGTCCTCTCTCCAAACGGAAGAGGAGGATGGACTCCCTTGAGGCCGCTCAGGGGGCTCCAAGAGACCCGCGTCGCGACTCGAGAGGAGAGCAGAGTCCTTGGCTTCCCCTCGAGACGAGGCTTGACTCCCCGGGGGAGCCTGGAATGCAACCCCGAGATCCCTGCCTTCCCTGGAGAGGAATATTAGGTCCCGGACACACGCCTAGGTGAGGTCTCTTCGGCCCTGCAGTGACTCGAGCGCAACCCCCAGCTTTCCCTCGCAACCCGAGGGGAAGATTGGGCTTCCCAGGGCCAACCCAAGGGGAAGGCTGAGATCCCCATCGTAACTCGAGAATCCCGCCGCAACTCGAGAAAAACCACGTGGTTCGCACCTCTTGGCAAGATGAGGCCCTTGCCCGCCACGGCGTCTCAAGGGAAGTCCCCTGTTCCGCCCTGAAGGGCGATACGGTCCCTGACAGCCTTCCTGCGACCCCCAAAAGTCCCCCGACACGCCGGGTTCCCCAGAGGGGAACACCGAGGGTCCCGGCACCGCTTCCTCTGAGCCCCTTCTCCCCTCCTGACCGCGACAGGAGAGGCGATTCCCCTGCGTGGTCTGGAAGGGGTTCCCGGCCTTCCCGGCGCACCTCAGGAGGAGGCCGGTCTCACGAGGAAATTCGAGACGAGCCACGTGGGTGGGGCCACATGCCGAACGCCCCCGATTCCCCGGTCCGCCCTTGAGAAGGACCCGAGGCCCGGACCCCTCTTGGAAGGCAACCCTGTGGGGGAAGGCACAACACGAAGGGGCACTGCCACCCCCGTGCATCGTCCGCAAAGACCCGCGGGTTCCACACACAGCTCGACGAGGGGCCTGAGACCCCCTGAGCAACTCGAGAGGCCAGCGGGGTTCCCTTCCTCAGACAAGACGAGGCCTGACTCTCCTGTCCCAACTCTGCAGGGACCCTGCGGTCGGAGTCCGAAACGGAGAGGAAGCCTGAGGTTCCTGCCTCCCCTCGAGGTGAGGCCCTCTTCCGTTGCGCCAGACCCAGCGGAGTCCCGAGGGCCCCCGCCACCTCCACAGGATCCCTCGCCTCTCAGAGGCACCCTGGCAAGTTCCCTAAGGTCCCCGGCAGAAGGCGAGGGACACGAGGGTTTCCCGCCGCCCCCCGAGGAAGACCTCGAGAGTCCTTCTTCAACGCGTCTCGAGGCCCTAGTCCCCTCCCGTGACTCGAGAGCCAGGACGCGCTCCCCCTCGCCACGCGCATGGAGACCTGACTTCCCTGGCGCCGCACGAGAGGCTCCCTGAGATCCTCGTCGTGCCTCGGGAGAAAACCCCCACGGGCGCCGCAGCTCGAGGAAACCCCTGAGACGCCCCCGTCCTCGCGAGCTGAGGGCCTTCTTTTCCTGCATGGCCTGGAGAGCAATCCCGGGTCCTCTCTCCAAACGGAAGAGGAGGCTGGACTCCCTTGAGGCCGCTCAGGGGGCTCCAAGAGACCCGCGTCGCGACTCGAGAGGAGAGCGGAGTCCTTGGCTTCCCCTCGAGACGAGGCCTGACTCCCCGGGGGAGCCTGGAATGCAACCCCGAGATCCCTGCCTTCCCTGGAGAGGAATATGAGGTCCCGGACACACGCCTAGGTGAGGTCTCTTCGGCCCTGCAGTGACTCGAGCGCAACCCCCAGCTTTCCCTCGCAACCCGAGGGGAAGATTGGGCTTCCCAGGGCCAACCCAAGGGGAAGGCTGAGATCCCCGTCGTAACTCGAGAATCCCGCCGCAACTCGAGAAAAACCACGTGGTTCCCACCTCTTGGCAAGATGAGGCCCTTGCCCGCCACGGCGTCTCAAGGGAAGTCCCCTGTTCCGCCCTGAAGGGCGAAACGGTCGCTGACAGCCTTCCTGCGACCCCCAAAAGTCCCCCGACACGCCGGGTTCCCTCGAGGGGAACACCGATGGTCCCGGCACCGCTTCCTCTGAGCCCCTTCTCCCCTCCTGATCGCGACAGGAGAGGAGATTCCCCTGCGTGGTCTGGAAGGGGTTCCCGGCCTTCCCGGCGCACCTCAGGATGAGGCCGGTCTCACGAGGAAATTCGAGACGAGCCACG
Source organism: Bubalus kerabau (assembly GCF_029407905.1). NCBI lineage: Eukaryota > Metazoa > Chordata > Mammalia > Artiodactyla > Bovidae > Bubalus > Bubalus kerabau. The sequence continues at coordinate 1,391,163 of NC_073633.1, forward strand.
TGGGTGGGGCCACATGCCGAACGCCCCCGATTCCCCGGTCCGCCCTTGAGAAGGACCCGAGGCCCGGACCCCTCTTCGAAGGCAACCCTGTGGGTGAAGGCACAACACGAAGGGGCACTGCCACCCCTGTGCATCGTCCGCAAAGACCCGCGGGTGCCACACACAGCTCGACGAGGGGCCTGAGACCCCCTGAGTAACTCGAGAGGCCAGCGGGGTTCCCTTCCTCAGACAAGACGAGGCCTGACTCTCCTGTCCCAACTCTACAGGGACCCTGCGGTCGGAGTCCGAAACGGAGAGGAAGCCTGAGGTTCCTGCCTCCCCTCGAGGTGAGGCCCTCTTCCATTGCGCCAGACCCAGTGGAGTCCCGAGGGGCCCCGCCACCTCCACAGGATCCCTCGCCTCTCAGAGGCACCCTGGGAAGTTCCCTAAGGTCCCCGGCAGAAGGCGAGGGACACGAGGGTTTCCCGCCGCCCGCCGAGAAAGACCTCGAGAGTCCTTCTTCAACGCGTCTCGAGGCCCTAGTCCCCTCCCGTGACTGGAGAGCCAGGACGCGCTCCCCCTCGCCACGTGCATGGAGACCTGACTCCCCTGGCCCCGCACGAGAGGCTCCCTGAGATCCTCGTCGCGCCTCGGGAGAAAACCCCCACGGGCGCCGCAGCTCGAGGAAACCCCTGAGACGCCCCCGTCCTCGCGAGCTGAGGGCCTTCTTTTCCTGCATGGCCTGGAGAGCAATCCCGGGTCCTCTCTCCAAACGGAAGAGCAGGCTGGACTCCCTTGAGGCCGCTCAGGGGGTTCCAAGAGACCCGCGTCGCGACTCGAGAGGAGAGCGGAGTCCTTGGCTTCCCCTCGAGACGAGGCCTGACTCCCCGGGGGAGCCTGGAATGCAACCCCGAGATCCCTGCCTTCCCTGGAGAGGAATATGAGGTCCCGGACACACGCCTAGGTGAGGTCTCTTCGGCCCTGCAGTGACTCGAGCGCAACCCCCAGCTTTCCCTCGCAACCCGAGGGGAAGATTGGGCTTCCCAGGGCCAACCCAAGGGGAAGGCTGAGATCCCCGTCGTAACTCGAGAATCCCGCCGCAACTCGAGAAAAACCACGTGTTTCCCACCTCTTGGCAAGATGAGGCCCTTGCCCGCCACGGCGTCTCAAGGGAAGTCCCCTGTTCCGCCCTGAAGGGCGAAACGGTCGCTGACAGCCTTCCTGCGACCCCCAAAAGTCCCCCGACACGCCGGGTTCCCTCGAGGGGAACACCGACGGTTCCGGCACCGCTTCCTCTGAGCCCCTTCTCCCCTCCTGATCGCGACAGGAGAGGAGATTCCCCTGCGTGGTCTGGAAGGGGTTCCCGGCCTTCCCGGCGCACCTCAGGATGAGGCCGGTCTCACGAGGAAATTCGAGACGAGCCACGTGGGTGGGGCCACATGCCGAACGCCCCCGATTCCCCGGTCCGCCCTTGAGAAGGACCCGAGGCCCGGACCCCTCTTCGAAGGCAACCCTGTGGGTGAAGGCACAACACGAAGGGGCACTGCCACCCCTGTGCATCGTCCGCAAAGACCCGCGGGTGCCACACACAGCTCGACGAGGGGCCTGAGACCCCCTGAGTAACTCGAGAGGCCAGCGGGTTTCCCTTCCTCAGACAAGACGAGGCCTGACTCTCCTGTCCCAACTCTACAGGGACCCTGCGGTCGGAGTCCGAAACGGAGAGGAAGCCTGAGGTTCCTGCCTCCCCTCGAGGTGAGGCCCTCTTCCATTGCGCCAGACCCAGCGGAGTCCCGAGGGGCCCCGCCACCTCCACAGGATCCCTCGCCTCTCAGAGGCACCCTGGGAAGTTCCCTAAGGTCCCCGGCAGAAGGCGAGGGACACGAGGGTTTCCCGCCGCCCGCCGAGAAAGACCTCGAGAGTCCTTCTTCAACGCGTCTCGAGGCCCTAGTCCCCTCCCGTGACTGGAGAGCCAGGACGCGCTCCCCCTCGCCACGTGCATGGAGACCTGACTTCCCTGGCGCCGCACGAGAGGCTCCCTGAGATCCTCGTCGCGCCTCGGGAGAAAACCCCCACGGGCGCCGCAGCTTGAGGAAACCCCTGAGACGCCCCCGTCCTCGCGAGCTGAGGGCCTTCTTTTCCTGCATGGCCTGGAGAGCAATCCCGGGTCCTCTCTCCAAACGGAAGAGCAGGCTGGACTCCCTTGAGGCCGCTCAGGGGGTTCCAAGAGACCCGCGTCGCGACTCGAGAGGAGAGCGGAGTCCTTGGCTTCCCCTCGAGACGAGGCCTGACTCCCCGGGGGAGCCTGGAATGCAACCCCGAGATCCCTGCCTTCCCTGGAGAGGAATATTAGGTCCCGGACACACGCCTAGGTGAGGTCTCTTCGGCCCTGCAGTGACTTGAGCGCAACGCCCAGCTTTCGCTCGCAACCCCAGGGGAAGATTGGGCTTCCCAGGGCCAACCCAAGGGGAAGGCTGGGATCCCCGTCGTAACTCGAGAATCCCCCCGCAACTCGAGAAAAACCACGTGGTTCCCACCTCTTGGCAAGATGAGGCCCTTGCCCGCCACGGCGTCTCAAGGGAAGTCCCCTGTTCCGCCCTGAAGGGCGAAACGGTCCCTGACAGCCTTCCTGCGACCCCCAAAAGTCCCCCGACACGCCGGGTTCCCTCGAGGGGAACACCGAGGGTCCCGGCACCGCTTCCTCTGAGCCCCTTCTCCCCTCCTGATCGCGACAGGAGAGGCGATTCCCCTGCGTGGTCTGGAAGGGGTTCCCGGCCTTCCCGGCGCACCTCAGGATGAGGCCGTTCTCACGAGGAAATTCGAGACAAGCCACGTGGGTGGGGCCACATGCCGAACGCCCCCGATTCCCCGGTCCGCCCTTGAGAAGGACCCGAGGCCCGGACCCCTCTTCGAAGGCAACCCTGTGGGTGAAGGCACAACACGAAGGGGCACTGCCACCCCCGTGCATCGTCCGCAAAGACCCGCGGGTGCCACACACAGCTCGACGAGGGGCCTGAGACCCCCTGAGCAACTCGAGAGGCCAGCGGGGTTCCCTTCCTCAGACAAGACGAGGCCTGACTCTCCTGTCCCAACTCTGCAGGGACCCTGCGGTCGGAGTCCGAAACGGAGAGGAAGCCTGAGGTTCCTGCCTCCCCTCGAGGTGAGGCCCTCTTCCGTTGCGCCAGACCCAGCAGAGTCCCGAGGGGCCCCGCCACCTCCACAGGATCCCTCGCCTCTCAGAGGCACCCTGGGAAGTTCCCTAAGGTCCCCGGCAGAAGGCGAGGGACACGAGGGTTTCCCGCCGCCCCCCGAGAAAGACCTCGAGAGTCCTTCTTCAACGCGTCTCGAGGCCCTAGTCCCCTCCCGTGACTCGAGAGCCAGGACGCGCTCCCCCTCGCCACGCGCATGGAGACCTGACTTCCCTGGCGCCGCACGAGAGGCTCCCTGAGATCCTCGTCGTGCCTCGGGAGAAAACCCCCACGGGCGCCGCAGCTCGAGGAAACCCCTGAGACGCCCCCGTCCTCGCGAGCTGAGGGCCTTCTTTTCCTGCATGGCCTGGAGAGCAATCCCGGGTCCTCTCTCCAAACGGAAGAGGAGGCTGGACTCCCTTGAGGCCGCTCAGGGGGCTCCAAGAGACCCGCGTCGCGACTCGAGAGGAGAGCGGAGTCCTTGGCTTCCCCTCGAGACGAAGCCTGACTCCCCGGGGGAGCCTGGAATGCAACCCCGAGATCCCTGCCTTCCCTGGAGAGGAATATTAGGTCCCGGACACACGCCTAGGTGAGGTCTCTTCGGCCCTGCAGTGACTCGAGCGCAACCCCCAGCTTTCCCTCGCAACCCGAGGGGAAGATTGGGCTTCCCAGGGCCAACCCAAGGGGAAGGCTGAGATCCCCGTCGTAACTCGAGAATCCCGCCGCAACTCGAGAAAAACCACGTGGTTCACACCTCTTGGCAAGAGGAGGCCCTGCCCGCCACGGCGTCTCAAGGTAAGTCCCCTGTTCCTCCCTGAAGGGCGAAACGGTCGCTGAGAGCCTTCCTGCGACCCCCAAAAGTCCCCCGACACGCCGGGTTCCCTCGAGGGGAACACCGACGGTCCCGGCACCGCTTCCTCTGAGCCCCTTCTCCCCTCCTGATCGCGACAGGAGAGGCGATTCCCCTGCGTGGTCTGGAAGGGGTTCCCGGCCTTCCCGGCGCACCTCAGGATGAGGCCGGTCTCACGAGGAAATTCGAGACGAGCCGCGTGGGTGGGGCCACATGCCGAACGCCCCCGATTCCCCGGTCCGCCCTTGAGAAGGACCCGAGGCCCGGACCCCTCTTCGAAGGCAACCCTGGGGGGGAAGGCACAACACGAAGGGGCACTGCCACCCCCGTGAATCGTCCGCAAAGACCCGCGGGTGCCACACACAGCTCGACGAGGGGCCTGAGACCCCCTGAGCAACTCGAGAGGCCAGCGGGGTTCCCTTCCTCAGACAAGACGAGGCCTGACTCTCCTGTCCCAACTCTGCAGGGACCCTGCGGTCGGAGTCCGAAACGGAGAGGAAGACTGAGCTTCCTGCCTCCCCTCGAGGTGAGGCCCTCTTCCGTTGCGCCAGACCCAGCGGAGCCCCGAGGGGCCCCGCCACCTCCACAGGATCCCTCGCCTCTCAGAGGCACCCTGGGAAGTTCCCTAAGGTCCCCGGCAGAAGGCGAGGGACACGAGGGTTTCCCGCCGCCCCCCGAGAAAGACCTCGAGAGTCCTTCTTCAACGCGTCTCGAGGCCCTCGTCCCCTCCCGTGACTCGAGAGCCAGGACGCGCTCCCCCTCGCCATGCGCATGGAGACCTGACTTCCCTGGCGCCGCACGAGAGGCTCCCTGAGATCCTCGTCGTGCCTCGGGAGAAAACCCCCACGGGCGCCGCAGCTCGAGGAAACCCCTGAGACGCCCCCGTCCTCGTGAGCTGAGGGCCTTCTTTTCCTGCATGGCCTGGAGAGCAATCCCGGGTCCTCTCTCCAAACGGAAGAGGAGGCTGGACTCCCTTGAGGCCGCTCAGGGGGCTCCAAGAGACCCGCGTCGCGACTCGAGAGGAGAGCGGAGTCCTTGGCTTCCCCTCGAGACGAGGCCTGACTCCCCGTGGGAGCCTGGAATGCAACCCCGAGATCCCTGCCTTCCCTGGAGAGGAATATTAGGTCCCGGACACACGCCTAGGTGAGGTCTCTTCGGCCCTGCAGTGACTCGAGCGCAACCCCCAGCTTTCCCTCGCAACCCGAGGGGAAGATTGGGCTTCCCAGGGCCAACCCAAGGGGAAGGCTGAGATCCCCGTCGTAACTCGAGAATCCCTCCGCAACTCGAGAAAAACCACGTGGTTCCCACCTCTTGGCAAGAGGAGGCCCTTGCCCGCCACGGCGTCTCAAGGGAAGTCCCCTGTTCCGCCCTGAAGGGCGAAACGGTCGCTGACAGCCTTCCTGCGACCCCCAAAAGTCCCCCGACACGCCGGGTTCCCTCGAGGGGAACACCGACGGTCCCGGCACCGCTTCCTCTGAGCCCCTTCTCCCCTCCTGATCGCGACAGGAGAGGCGATTCCCCTGCGTGGTCTGGAAGGGGTTCCCGGCCTTCCCGGCGCACCTCAGGATGAGGCCGGTCTCACGAGGAAATTCGAGACGAGCCGCGTGGGTGGGGCCACATGCCGAACGCCCCCGATTCCCCGGTCCGCCCTTGAGAAGGACCCGAGGCCCGGACCCCTCTTCGAAGGCAACCCTGTGGGTGAAGGCACAACACGAAGGGGCACTGCCACCCCCGTGCATCGTCCGCAAAGACCCGCGGTTGCCACACACAGCTCGACGAGGGGCCTGAGACCCCCTGAGCAACTCGAGAGGCCAGCGGGGTTCCCTTCCTCAGACAAGACAAGGCCTGACTCTCCTGTCCCAACTCTGCAGGGACCCTGCGGTCGGAGTCTGAAACGGAGAGGAAGCCTGAGGTTCCTGCCTCCCCTCGAGGTGAGGCCCTCTTCCGTTGCGCCAGACCCAGCGGAGTCCCGAGGGCCCCGCCACCTCCACAGGATCCCTCGTCTCTCAGAGGCACCCTGGGAAGTTCCCTAAGGTCCCCGGCAGAAGGCGAGGGACACGAGGGTTTCCCGCCGCCCCCCGAGGAAGACCTCGAGAGTCCTTCTTCAACGCGTCTCGAGGCCCTAGTCCCCTCCCGTGACTCGAGAGCCAGGACGCGCTCCCCCTCGCCACGCGCATGGAGACCTGACTTCCCTGGCGCCGCACGAGAGGCTCCCTGAGATCCTCGTCGTGCCTCGGGAGAAAACCCCCACGGGCACCGCAGCTCGAGGAAACCCCTGAGACGCCCCCGTCCTCGCGAGCTGAGGGCCTTCTTTTCCTGCATGGCCTGGAGAGCAATCCCGGGTCCTCTCTCCAAACGGAAGAGGAGGCTGGACTCCCTTGAGGCCGCTCAGGGGGCTCCAAGAGACCCGCGTCGCGACTCGAGAGGAGAGCGGAGTCCTTGGCTTCCCCTCGAGACGAGGCCTGACTCCCTGGGGGAGCCTGGAATGCAACCCCGAGATCCCTGCCTTCCCTGGAGAGGAATACTAGGTCCCGGACACACGCCTAGGTGAGGTCTCTTCGGCCCTGCAGTGACTCGAGCGCAACCCCCAGCTTTCCCTCGCAACCCGAGGGGAAGATTGGGCTTCCCAGGGCCAACCCAAGGGGAAGGCTGAGATCCCCGTCGTAACTCGAGAATCCCGCCGCAACTCGAGAAAAACCACGTGGTTCCCACCTCTTGGCAAGATGAGGCCCTTGCCCGCGACGGCGTCTCAAGGGAAGTCCCCTGTTCCGCCCTGAAGGGCGAAACGGTCCCTGACAGCCTTCCTGCGACCCCCAAAAGTCCCCCGACACTCCGGGTTCCCCAGAGGGGAACACCGAGGGTCCCGGCACCGCTTCCTCTGAGCCCCTTCTCCCCTCCTGATCGCGACAGGAGAGGCGATTCCCCTGCGTGGTCTGGAAGTGGTTCCCGGCCTTCCCGGCGCACCTCAGGATGAGGCCGGTCTCACGAGGAAATTCGAGACGAGCCACGTGGGTGGGGCCACATGCCGAACGCCCCCGGTTCCCCGGTGCGCCCTTGAGAAGGACCCGAGGCCCGGACCCCTCTTCGAAGGCAACCCTGTAGGTGAAGGCACAACACGAAGGGGCACTGCCACCCCCGTGCATCGTCCGCAAAGACCCGCGGGTGCCACACACAGCTCGACGAGGGGCCTGAGACCCCCTGAGCAACTCGAGAGGCCAGCGGGGTTCCCTTCCTCAGACAAGACGAGGCCTGACTCTCCTGTCCCAACTCTGCAGGGACCCTGCGGTCGGAGTCCGAAACGGAGAGGAAGACTGAGCTTCCTGCCTCCCCTCGAGGTGAGGCCCTCTTCCGTTGCGCCAGACCCAGCGGAGCCCCGAGGGGCCCCGCCACCTCCACAGGATCCCTCGCCTCTCAGAGGCACCCTGGGAAGTTCCCTAAGGTCCCCGGCAGAAGGCGAGGGACACGAGGGTTTCCCGCCGCCCCCCGAGAAAGACCTCGAGAGTCCTTCTTCAACGCGTCTCGAGGCCCTAGTCCCCTCCCGTGACTCGAGAGCCAGGACGCGCTCCCCCTCGCCATGCGCATGGAGACCTGACTTCCCTGGCGCCACACGAGAGGCTCCCTGAGATCCTCGTCGTGCCTCGGGAGAAAACCCCCACGGGCGCTGCAGCTCGAGGAAACCCCTGAGACGCCCCCGTCCTCGCGAGCTGAGGGCCTTCTTTTCCTGCATGGCCTGGAGAGCAATCCCGGGTCCTCTCTCCAAACGGAAGAGGAGGCTGGACTCCCTTGAGGCCGCTCAGGGGGCTCCAAGAGACCCGCGTCGCGACTCGAGAGGAGAGCGGAGTCCTTGGCTTCCCCTCGAGACGAGGCCTGACTCCCCGGGGGAGCCTGGAATGCAACCCCGAGATCCCTGCCTTCCCTGGAGAGGAATACTAGGTCCCGGACACACGCCTAGGTGAGGTCTCTTCGGCCCTGCAGTTACTCGAGCGCAACCCCCAGCTTTCCCTCGCAACCCGAGGGGAAGTTTGGGCTTCCCAGGGCCAACCCAAGGGGAAGGCTGAGATCCCCGTCGTAACTCGAGAATCCCGCCGCAACTCGAGAAAAACCACGTGGTTCCCACCTCTTGGCAAGATGAGGCCCTTGCCCGCGACGGCGTCTCAAGGGAAGTCCCCTGTTCCGCCCTGAAGGGCGAAACGGTCCCTGACAGCCTTCCTGCGACCCCCAAAAGTCCCCCGACACTCCGGGTTCCCCAGAGGGGAACACCGAGGGTCCCGGCACCGCTTCCTCTGAGCCCCTTCTCCCCTCCTGATCGCGACAGGAGAGGCGATTCCCCTGCGTGGTCTGGAAGGGGTTCCCGGCCTTCCCGGCGCACCTCAGGATGAGGCCGGTCTCACGAGGAAATTCGAGACGAGCCACGTGGGTGGGGCCACATGCCGAACGCCCCCGGTTCCCCGGTGCGCCCTTGAGAAGGACCCGAGGCCCGGACCCCTCTTCGAAGGCAACCCTGTAGGTGAAGGCACAACACGAAGGGGCACTGCCACCCCCGTGCATCGTCCGCAAAGACCCGCGGGTTCCACACACTGCTCGACGAGGGGCCTGAGACCCCCTGAGCAACTCGAGAGGCCAGCGGGGTTCACTTCCTCAGACAAGACGAGGCCTGACTCTCCTGTCCCAACTCTGCAGGGACCCTGCGGTCGGAGTCCGAAACGGAGAGGAAGCCTGAGGTTGCTGCCTCCCCTCGAGGTGAGGCCCTCTTCCGTTGCGCCAGACCCAGCGGAGTCCCGAGGGGCCCCGCCACCTCCACAGGATCCCTTGCCTCTCAGAGGCACCCTGGGAAGTTCCCTAAGGTCCCCGGCAGAAGGCGAGGGACACGAGGGTTTCCCGCCGCCCCCCGAGAAAGACCTCGAGAGTCCTTCTTCAACGCGTCTCGAGGCCCTAGTCCCCTCCCGTGACTCGAGAGCCAGGACGCGCTCCCCCTCGCCACGCGCATGGAGACCTGACTTCCCTGGCACTGCACGAGAGGCTCCCTGAGATCCTCGTCGTGCCTCGGGAGAAAACCCCCACGGGAGCCGCAGCTCGAGGAAACCCCTGAGACGCCCCCGTCCTCGCGAGCTGAGGGCCTTCTTTTCCTGCATGGCCTGGAGAGCAATCCTGGGTCCTCTCTCCAAACGGAAGAGGAGGCTGGACTCCCTTGACGCCGCTCAGGGGTCTCCAAGAGACCCGCGTCGCCACTCGAGAGGAGAGCGGAGTCCTTGGCTTCCCCTCGAGACGAGGCCTGACTCCCCGGGGGAGCCTGGAATGCAACCCCGAGATCCCTGCCTTCCCTGGATAGGAATATTAGGTCCCGGACACACGCCTAGGTGAGGTCTCTTCGGCCCTGCAGTGACTCGAGCTCAACCCCCAGCTTTCCCTCGCAACCCGAGGGGAAGATTGGGCTTCCCAGGGCCAACCCAAGGGGAAGGCTGAGATCCGCGTCGTAACTCGAGAATGCCGCCGCAACTCGAGAAAAACCACGTGGTTCCCACCTCTTGGCAAGATGAGGCCCTTGCCCGCCACGGCGACTCAAGGGAAGCCCCCTGTTCCGCCCTGAAGGGCGAAACGGTCCCTGACAGCCTTCCTGCGACCCCCAAAAGTCCCCCGACACGCCGGGTTCCCTCGAGGGGAACACCGAGGGTCCCGGCACCGCTTCCTCTGAGCCCCTTCTCCCCTCCTGATCGCGACAGGAGAGGCGATTCCCCTGCGTGGTCTGGAAGGGGTTCCCGGCCTTCCCGGCGCACCTCAGGATGAGGCCAGTCTCACGAGGAAATTCGAGACGAGCCACGTGGGTGGGGCCACATGCCGAACGCCCCCGATTCCCCGGTCCGCCCTTGAGAAGGACCCGAGGCCCGGACCCCTCTTCGAAGGCAACCCTGTGGGTGAAGGCACAACACGAAGGGGCACTGCCACCCCCGTGCATCGTCCGCAAAGACCCGCGGGTTCCACACACAGCTCGACGAGGGGCCTGAGACCCCCTGAGCAACTCGAGAGGCCAGCGGGGTTCCCTTCCTCAGACAAGACGAGGCCTGACTCTCCTGTCCCAACTCTGCAGGGACCCTGCGGTCGGAGTCCAAAACGGAGAGGAAGCCTGAGGTTCCTGCCTCCCCTCGAGGTGAGGCCCTCTTCCGTTGCGCCAGACCCAGCGGAGTCCCGATGGGCCCCGCCACCTCCACAGGATCCCTCGCCTCTCAGAGGCACCCTGGGAAGTTCCCTAAGGTCCCCGGCAGAAGGCGAGGGACACGAGGGTTTCCCGCCGCCCCCCGAGAAAGACCTCGAGAGTTCTTCTTCTACGGGTCTCGAGGCCCTAGTCCCCTCCCGTGACTCGAGAGCCAGGACGCGCTCCCCCTCGCCACGCGCATGGAGACCTGACTTCCCTGGCGCCGCACGAGAGGCTCCCTGAGATCGTCGTCGTGCCTCGGGAGAAAACCCCCACGGGCGCCGCAGCTCGAGGAAACCCCTGAGACGCCCCCGTCCTCGCGAGCTGAGGGCCTTCTTTTCCTGCATGGCCTGGAGAGCAATCCCGGGTCCTCTCTCCAAACGGAAGAGGAGGCTGGACTCCCTTGAGGCCGCTCAGGGGGCTCCAAGAGACCCGCGTCGCGACTCGAGAGGAGAGCGGAGTCCTTGGCTTCCCCTCGAGACGAGGCCTGACTCCCCGGGGGAGCGTGGAATGCAACCCCGAGATCCCTGCCTTCCCTGGAGAGGAATATTAGGTCCCGGACACACGCCTAGGTGAGGTCTCTTCGGCCCTGCAGTGACTCGAGCGCAACCCCCAGCTTTCCCTCGCAACCCGAGGGGAAGATTGGGCTTCCCAGGGCCAACCCAAGGGGAAGGCTGAGATCCCCGTCGTAACTCGAGAATCCCGCCGCAACTCGAGAAAACCCACGTGGTTCCCACTTCTTGGCAAGATGAGGCCCTTGCCCGCGACGGCGTCTCAAGGGAAGTCCCCTGTTCCGCCCTGAAGGGCGAAACGGTCCCTGACAGCCTTCCTGCGACCCCCAAAAGTCCCCCGACACGACGGGTTCCCTCGAGGGGAACACCGAGGGTCCCGGCACCGCTTCCTCTGAGCCCCTTCTCCCCTCCTGATCGCGACAGGAGAGGCGATTGCCCTGCGTGGTCTGGAAGGGGTTCCCGGCCTTCCCGGCGCACCTCAGGATGAGACCGGTCTCACGAGGAAATTCGAGACGTGCCACGTGGGTGGTGCCACATGCCGAACGCCCCCGATTCCCCGGTCCGCCCTTGAGAAGGAACCGAGGCCCGGACCCCTCTTCGAAGGCAACCCTGTGGGGGAAGGCACAACACGAAGGGGAACTGCCACCCCCGTGCATCGTCCGCAAAGACCCACGGGTTCCACACACAGCTCGACGAGGGGCCTGAGACCCCCTGAGCAACTCGAGAGGCCAGCGGGGTTCCCTTCCTCAGACAAGACGAGGCCTGACTCTCCTGTCCCAACTCTGCAGGGACCCTGCGGTTGGAGTCCGAAACGCAGAGGAAGCCTGAGGTTCCTGCCTCCCCTCGAGGTGAGGCCCTCTTCCGTTGCGCCAGACCCAGCGGAGTCCCGAGGGGCCCCGCCACCTACACAGGATCCCTCGCCTCTCAGAGGCACCCTGGGAAGTTCCCTAAGGTCCCCGGCAGAAGGCGAGGGACACGAGGGTTTCCCGCTGCCCCCAGAGAAAGACCTCGAGAGTTCTTCTTCAACGCGTCTCGAGGCCCTAGTCCCTTCCCGTGACTCGAGAGCCAGGACGCGCTCCCCCTCGCCACGCGCATGGAGACCTGACTTCCCTGGCGCCGCACGAGAGGCTCCCTGAGATCCTCGTCGTGCCTCGGGAGAAAACCCCCACGTGCCGGGAGCCGGCGAAGGACATTCCACTCGTGACAAAGGTCATGAGGAAGGGGGCTCGGCATACGCAAAGGCGGGATCGAGCCTCGGGGGTGCCCCCGGATATTCTCGAGCATCTACCCCCCAATAACCAGAGTCTGCCTACTTTATTGCTTTGTGCTCTCGCCTCTGACTTTACTGAGGGCTGTCCCCCACCACCATCTCACTCTCTCTGTCAAAGAGTTAACTTACAGCTCCAATTAATAAAGTTCCTGGGCAATTAGGAGTGTTTAAATCCAAACCCCTCAGATGGCTCTCTAACTCGCCTGACAAGTTTACCCGGACACCTACAGCTATGCATACGATTGTTTACAGTCTCCCAGCCTCCAGAGGCACGGGAAGCTTAAGATATTCAAATAGCTTAGAGCCTCTCAGAGAATTAGAAACTGTCAGAATAAAACTAGTAAAAGATTTCATTGATGAGCCAATGTTTGTTGCCAAGTTTTCACATCCCTTGAATTGTATCCTTGAATGTGCATTAATTAATATAGTTGGTATGTAGAAAAAATAAGTAGTGGCCTTGGTGTTAGTAACTTTAGACCCTTAAGGTAGTAAATTCTTTCCTTTGTAAACCCATTACACATCCACCCTATAGGAACGTAATCTTATCTTCGGAGGATGGCGCCAAACCTTAAAATAATTACTCTTAGAGAAAATAAGTCTTTGTTGATAAGTCCTTGTCAAGAGTCATAAAATGTTAATAGGCCTCTGGCCAGAAGATGATGTAAATCACCTAAACCATTTGTATACGATAAATCTGCAGGAAAGAAACCCTGGTTTTTGATAAGCATCAAAGACTGCTGATTTTGCATCCCCTATTGTCCTCTATGTGTAACTTAGGGTATAAAAGCCCCTGTTGAAAATAAAGCTATGGGCCTTGCTCACCAACGCTTGGTCTCCCCATGTCATTCTTCCCTTTAACTTCTAGCTGAGTGTCCATCTGGAGCGTGGATGTCCTCTGCGACCATTTATTTGCCTGGGCTTCTAAGACCCACTCGAGAAGGTGTCTAAGGTGGGGCACCTTCCGCTATTCGAGAGGGCGCCTGCGGCCTCCGTGGTCAGAGCTAACCTGGTGTCACGGGTTATATTGATTTTCCGCGTAAACCAAGCCACTCAGCTTCTTTTCTCCACTGAATTTTCCTACTGAGCTATCCTCATTCTATTCCTCTTTATTATATCTAATTAACATTTGAATAGGTCGCCTAGCCGTCTCTCCTTCGAAGACCCTGGATCAGCCGGGGCTGGACCCCGGCAGGTGGCGCCCGAAACAGGTTTTTCGAAGGTAAGCTCCCCAAAGCAATTAGGGTCATCAGCCCTTTTGCTCCCCCGTTCTCGGAACAACTGGGTCATCAGCTCTCTTGTTCCCCCACGGAGCAGTTTGGGTCATCAGCTCTACTGCTCCCCCCTCGGAACAGTGTGGTTCACCAGCCTTCTGTTCCCCCCCCCGGGACACTCTGGGTCATCAGCCCTAATGTCCTTCCAGTGTTCGGGACGGCTAGGACCCCACTCAAGGGTGCCGCGGACCCCCCTGTAGGACAGACAGGGCGAGAGGAGTGGGAAGTGTTGAAAGTGTTAAAGTGTTAGACTTAGAGAGAGAAAACAGTTTCTGAAGTTAAAAGGCCAAAGAAAAGCCTGATCTTTTGATAGCTAAAAGCAAAATCTTTTACTATACTTAATTTTCTGACATGGGTAACACTGAATCAAATGAAAGACAGCTCTTTATAGGAGTAATCTTACAGTTATTAAATAAAAGAGGAATCAAAGTTAAAAAATCTGCCATTCAATCATTTTTTTCATTTGTACAAGAGCACTGTCCCTGGTTCCCAGACGAAGGCTCTGTTAACTTAGATGTCTGGGAAAAAGTAGGAAAACAGCTAAAAACTTACCATGCCGAACATGGCTCAGAAAATGTCCCTAATGACGCTTTTTCCTTATGGAACATCATTAGAGATGTCTTAGACCCTGCCCCCGATTCAGAAAAAGTACATCTTAAAGGGGATAGTGAAGAAAATGCTGTGGCTAAACCTGCCCCTGAATCTAAAAAAGTAACCTTTAAAGAGGAAAATGAGGTCGAAACTGTAGTTAAACCTCAGGAAAATGAGAAAAATGAAGACCCACCTGACTATCGGCAACTAAGAAAAATGTTAGCAGCCATGACTACTCAGGAACAACTTAAAGTTAGGGATGAGAAACAAGATCAGCCTTCCCCAAAAGAAAAAGAGAATTTAGGCGAGATAATAGCTAAATATCACTCTGATGGAGATCGGCATCTCTTAAACAATGATGCCCCAAAAGGCCTAAGAGAAACTTCCCCTGTCAGACCACCCGTTCCTAGGAGCTTGAGGGAAACATCCCTTATCAGACAGTCTGTAAGATTTAGTCACCAAACAGTTAAAAGATCTCCAGAACAGGAGAAGAGAAATACGGGACGCTCCCATCCCCCCATGCCTCCTCCTCCATGTGGGGGTAAAGGGCCTCCGCTAGGAGTTTCCCGGAAAGGGGTTTTCTCTAGTCCCGAGGATAAATTTGATCCTCACCTTGAGGCTTCTTTTTTAGTCCCCTCTGCAGTTTAGATAGGGTAAAGAGGGTACAAAATAAATAAAAATATTCTCAAAAAAAAAAAATGGGTTTCTCTGCATCTAAGAATAGACAAATGTTTATTGGCTCTGTGTATTATGATTAGACATGTCCTGGACCTCCGTCATGAGGCTGTTAAATAGCCTATGAGAGAGGCTATAGCGGTGGATGGTGGTGAGTCTCCACTTTCTGCACAGATCATAATTTCTGCTATTGGAAAAAAAAAAAAAAGAGGGAGAAAGTGCTTTACCTCCCAAGGAAGGAGAGGGCTTACAGGACGCTGCGGCTGAGCGCCCTGGCGAGCTCCCTCCCCCTCTGCGCAAACCTTTAAAAAACTTATCCACCACTTTCTGATTTAAGGCGATTGCCACCGCCTCCGTTTGTGCCTCCCAGGACCCAGGAGTTCCCCACTTTGCCCCCAAAGCCTCTCAAAGAGTTGCCTAAGCCTGAGGAAGATAAAAAGTTTTTTAAACAAAGGAGCTTTTAGTACACAATATGCAGAGCGTGCTCCTTGGAGAAAACCCCCTCAGGGGGGGTCTCACCCAGGCTAGGAGAAAAGGCAAGAGGATTGAGCAACAATATTAACCCCTGACGTGCCACTTACTTCAATTCCAACGGGAGTGGCTGGCCCCCTACCCGAGGACTTTGGAAGATTTGTCCTGGGGCGTAGCTCGCTTTCTTTTCAAATAAAAAAAAAAAAAAGAAAGAAAGAAAAAAAGAAATTTCGGTGGTGCATGGTGTAGTAGATTCTGATTATATTGAGAAATTAAAGTCTTGATCTCACTGTCTACCAAAACTGTATAAATTAATAAAGGTTAAAGAGTAACATAGCTTTTGCTTTTACCTTATTATCAGAAAAGAAAAAACTTGACTTCTCAAGATAAGAGCCACAAAACATTTGAATCTAGTGATCTAGCCTTTTGGGTGCAGGAAATTACAGCTCCAAGGCCTTTAAAAGATCTTTTAATTCAAGGGAATAAAATGGCAAGACTGAGTTACAAGCAGTTATTTAGGCCTTTCAACATTTAGGAGACCACACCTTTAATCTTTTGACTGACTCCTGATATATTGTAGGGTTGTTTCCTCATATTGAAACTGCTAATATTCCAAAAAATAAAACTACTATCTTCTCCTTGTTATCTGATTTACAGAAAGATTAAACACAGAGATAAAAAATATTTTGTGGGACATAGAGCCCATTCCAGCTTGCCCGGCCCTTTACATGAAGGAAATGCTTTGGCAGATGCATTGACTAAAGTAATTGTTTTAAACTTAAATAAAAAGATTGATAAGGCCAAAAATTCTCACAAAATTCACCATCAAAATGCAGCTGGTTCAAGGTATAAATTTCATATCTCTAGGTAAACAGCTAGACAAATAGTTATGTCCAAATTGTAATTAATCACTTAAACGTAAACACACAGGGGCAGACTACAATGATGAGACACTAGATGCCTGAATTACAGGCTACGACTCGGCCCCTGGTCAAGTAAAAAGACCTCCATACTGGAGAGTGAAAAAGGCCAGATGTGTTGCTAACTTGTGGGAGAGGGTATGCTTGTATATTTCTACAGAATGCAGATTCTTCGATTTGGATCTCAGACAAATTCGTCATGTCACGTTCCCCAAAGACCAGGTTCGCGGCGCGCACTCGCTCGCTCCCCCTCCCCCAGCCAGCTCTCGCCTCCGCGCCGCCAGCAGCGCCCAGTACCCTTCTCGCTGCACCCTGCGACCTAGAGCAAAGAAGTCTGTGCGGTGAGTGAGGGCCAGAGAGGAAAGCGCGCCCGCGGAATGCAGTCCAGACCAGCGCGCTCCCGCCGGCGAGAGGGGAACGCTGAGAGCCCAAGCTGCGGCGGCTAGCCCAAGGCCGCGAGCCCCGCCCCTCCGCCCGCCGTAAGCGCCGAGGCCCACAGCTTGCCGCTCGCGTTCTGCCTCCTGATGCTGGGGACACTGCTCCCCGGGGCCGACGCCTGCAGCTGCTTCCTGGCTCATCTTGTTTAAACCCTCAATATAATGTTTGCTCCTTTGTGGTAGTGGTGTTGTGAACAATGTGTGCTTTCATCTTGTTTGACCCCCCAATATAATGTTTGTTCTTTTGTTGTGTTGAAACGCTCACCCTATCTCATGATACCTGTGTCTGTGCATTCTTATTGGTATGATAATTACGGTTTGGCTGTATCACAACAACTGCAGGATTTAATGCGAACCCGACGGTTTGTGGGCTTACTTATCTTGGGAATAGCAGCTTTGATAAGTGCAATCACTTCTGTTACTGTGACAGCAATATCATTGACTCAACAAGTACATACTGCTCAATATGTTGATTCTATGTCCAAAAATGTTTCTTTAGCATTGACAACACAGGAAGCTATAGACAGGAAATTAGAAATGAGGGTAGACGCCCTAGAGGAAGCAGTAATACATATTGGGACTGAATTGCAGGCTTTAAAGGTGAAAATGGCATTGTCCTGTCATGCTGACTATCGGTGGATATGTGTAACACCCCTGAAAGTAAATGAGACAGATTTTGAATGGGAAAAGATTAAAAACCATATTTCAGGTATCTGGAACAGCTCTGACATTGGTCTAGACTTAGGGAAACTTCACAATCAAATAGCAACTATGGAACACTCCCGATTAGATTTTACTGCCGCTGGAACAGCAAATGATTTCTTCCATACTTTCTCTAACTACATTTCAGGAAAAAATATGCTGTCTACCTTCCTTAGCTATGTTACTGTGGCTGTTTTAATTCTGCTTCTCATATTCATTCTTCCTTGTATTGTCAGGATTCTTCGGCAGAGCATTCAGAGGTTCGCGACTGAGCTACATCTGGCTGTTTTAAGAAATAAAAAAGGGGGAGATGCCGGGAGCCGGCGAGAGACATTCCACTCGTGACCAAGGTCATGAGGAAGGGGGCTCGGCATACGCAAAGGCGGGATCGAGCCTCGGGAGTGCCCCCGGATATTCTCGAGCATCTACCCCCCAAAAACCAGAGTCTGCCTACTTTATTGCTTTGTGCTCTCGCCTCTGACTTTACTGGGGGCTGTCCCCCACCACCATCTCACTCTCTCTGTCAAAGAGTTAACTTACAGCTCCAATTAATAAAGTTCCTGGGCAATTAGGAGTGTTTAAATCCAAACCCCTCAGATGGCTCTCTAACTCGCCTGACAAGTTTACCCAGACACCTACAGCTATGCATACGATTGTTTACAGTCTCCCAGCCTCCAGAGGCACGGGAAGCTTAAGATATTCAAATAGCTTAGAGCCTCTCAGAGAATTAGAAACTGTCAGAATAAAACTAGTAAAAGATTTCATTGATGAGCCAATGTTTGTTGCCAAGTTTTCACATCCCTTGAATTGTATCCTTGAATGTGCATTAATTAATATAGTTGGTATGTAGAAAAAATAAGTAGTGGCCTTGGTGTTAGTAACTTTAGACCCTTAAGGTAGTAAATTCTTTCCTTTGTAAACCCATTACACATCCACCCTATAGGAACGTAATCTTATCTTCGGAGGATGGCGCCAAACCTTAAAATAATTACTCTTAGAGAAAATAAGTCTTTGTTGATAAGTCCTTGTCAAGAGTCATAAAATGTTAATAGGCCTCTGGCCAGAAGATGATGTAAATCACCTAAACCATTTGTATACGATAAATCTGCAGGAAAGAAACCCTGGTTTTTGATAAGCATCAAAGACTGCTGATTTTGCATCCCCTATTGTCCTCTATGTGTAACTTAGGGTATAAAAGCCCCTGTTGAAAATAAAGCTATGGGCCTTGCTCACCAACGCTTGGTCTCCCCATGTCATTCTTCCCTTTAACTTCTAGCTGAGTGTCCATCTGGAGCGTGGATGTCCTCTGCGACCATTTATTTGCCTGGGCTTCTAAGACCCACTCGAGAAGGTGTCTAAGGTGGGGCACCTTCCGCTATTCGAGAGGGCGCCTGCGGCCTCCATGGTCAGAGCTAACCTGGTGTCATGGGTTATATTGATTTTCCGCGTAAACCAAGCCACTCAGCTTCTTTTCTCCACTGAATTTTCCTACTGAGCTATCATCATTCTATTCCTCTTTATTATATCTAATTAACATTTGAATAGGTCGCCTAGCCGTCTCTCCTTCGAAGACCCTGGATCAGCCGGGGCTGGACCCCGGCACCCACGGGCGCCGCAGCTCGAGGAAACCCCTGAGACTCCCCCGTCCTCGCGAGCTGAGGGCCTTCTTTTCCTGCATGGCCTGGAGAGCAATCCCGGGTCCTCTCTCCAAACGGAAGAGGAGGCTGGACTCCCTTGAGGCCGCTCAGGGGGCTCCAAGAGACCCGCGTCGCGACTCGAGAGGAGAGCGGAGTCCTTGGCTTCCCCTCGAGACGAGGCCTGACTCCCCGGGGGAGCCTGGAATGCAACCCCGAGATCCCTGTCTTTCCTGGAGAGGAATATTAGGTCCCGGACACACGCCTAGGTGAGGTCTCTTCGGCCCTGCAGTGACTCGAGCGCAACCCCCAGCTTTCCCTCGCAACCCGAGGGGAAGATTGGGCTTCCCAGGGAAAACCCAAGGGGAAGGCTGAGATCCCCGTCGTCACTCGAGAATCCCGCCGCAACTCGAGAAAAACCACGTGGTTCCCACCTCTTGGCAGGATGAGGCCCTTGCCCGCCACGGCGTCTCAAGGGAAGTCCCCTGTTCCGCCCTGAAGGGCGAAACGGTCCCTGACAGCCTTCCTGCGACCCCCAAAAGTCCCCCGACACGCCGGGTTCCCTCGAGGGGAACACCGAGGGTCCCGGCACCGCTTCCTCTGAGCCCCTTCTCCCCTCCTGATCGCGACAGGAGAGGCGATTCCCCTGCGTGGTCTGGAAGGGGTTCCCGGCCTTCCCGGCGCACCTCAGGATGAGGCCGGTCTCACGAGGAAATTCGAGAGGAGCCACGTGGGTGGGGCCATATGCCGAATGCCCCCGGTTCCCCGGTCCGCCCTTGAGAAGGACCCGAGGCCCGGACCCCTCTTCGAAGGCAACCCTGTGGGTGAAGGCACAACACGAAGGGGCACTGCCACCCCCGTGCATCGTCCGCAAAGACCCGCGGGTTCCACACACAGCTCGACGAGGGGCCTGAGACCCCCTGAGCAACTCGAGAGGCCAGCGGGGTTCCCTTCCTCAGACAAGACGAGGCCTGACTCTCCTGTCCCAACTCTGCAGGGACCCTGCAGTCGGAGTCCGAAACGGAGAGGAAGCCTGAAGTTGCTGCCTCCCCTCGAGGTGAGGCCCTCTTCCGTTGCGCCAGACCCAGCGGAGTCCCGATGGGCCCCGCCACCTCTACAGGATCCCTCGCCTCTCAGAGGCACCCTGGGAAGTTCCCTAAGGTCCCCGGCAGAAGGCGAGGGACACGAGGGTTTCCCGCCGCTCCCCGAGAAAGACCTCGAGAGTCCTTCTTCAACACGTCTCGAGGCCCTAGTCCCCTCCCGTGACTCGAGAGCCAGGACGCGCTCCCCCTCGCCACGCGCATGGAGACCTGACTTCCCTGGCGCTGCACGAGAGGCTCCCTGAGATCCTCGTCGTGCCTCGGGAGAAAACCCCCACGGGCGCCGCAGCTCGAGGAAACCCCTGAGACGCCCCCGTCCTCGCGAGCTGAGGGCCTTCTTTTCCTGCATGGCCTGGAGAGCAATCCCGGGTCCTCTCTCCAAACGGAAGAGGAGGCTGGACTCCCTTGAGGCCGCTCAGGGGGCTCCAAGAGACCCGCGTCGCGACTCGAGAGGAGAGCGGAGTCCTTGGCTTCCCCTCGAGACGAGGCCTGACTCCCCGGGGGAGCCTGGGATGCAACCCCGAGATCCCTGCCTTCCCTGGAGAGGAATAGTAGGTCCCGGACACACGCCTAGGTGAGGTCTCTTCGGCCCTGCAGTGACTCGAGCGCAACCCCCTACTTTCCCTCGCAACCCGAGGGGAAGATTGGGCTTCCCAGGGCCAACCCAAGGGGAAGGCTGAGATCCCCGTCGTAACTCGAGAATCCCGCCGCAACTCGAGAAAAACCACGTGGTTCCCACCTCTTGGCAAGATGAGGCCCTTGCCCGCCACGGCGTCTCAAGGGAAGTCCCCTGTTCCACCCTGAAGGGCGAAACGGTCCCTAACAGCCTTCCTGCGACCCCCAAAAGTCCCCCGACACGCCGGGTTCCCTCGAGGGGAAGCCCGAGGGTCCCGGCACCGCTTCCTCTGAGCCCCTTCTCCCCTCCTGATCGCGACAGGAGAGGCGATTCCTCTGCGTGGTCTGGAAGGGGTTCCCGGCCTTTCCGGCGCACCTCAGGATGAGGCCGGTCTCACGAGGAAATTCGAGACGAGCCACGTGGGTGGTGCCACATGCCGAACGCCCCCGGTTCCCCGGTGCGCCCTTGAGAAGGACCCGAGGCCCGGACCCCTCTTCGAAGGCAACCCTGTAGGTGAAGGCACAACACGAAGGGGCAATGCCACTCCCGTGCATCGTCCGCAAAGACCGCGGGTTCCACACACAGCTCGACGAGAGGCCTGAGACCCCCTGAGCAACTCGAGAGGCCAGTGGGGTTCCCTTCCTCAGACAAGACGAGGCCTGACTCTCCTGTTCCAACTCTGCAGGGACCCTGCGGTCGGAGTCCGAAACGGAGAGGAAGCCTGAGGTTCCTGCCTCCCCTCGAGGTGAGGCCCTCTTCGGTTGCGCCAGACCCAGCAGAGTCCCGAGGGGCCCCGCCACCTCCACAGGATCCCTCGCCTCTCAGAGGCACCCTGGCAAGTTCCCTAAGGTCCCCGGCAGAAGGCGAGGGACACGAGGGTTTCCCGCCGCCCCCCGACAAAGACCTCGAGAGTCCTTCTTCAACGCGTCTCGAGGCCCTAGTCCCCTCCCGTGACTCGAGAGCCAGGACGCGCTCCCCCTCGCCACGCGCATGGAGACCTGACTTCCCTGGCGCCGCACGAGAGGCTCCCTGAGATCCTCGTCGTGCCTCGGGAGAAAACCCCCACGGGCGCCGCAGCTCGAGGAAACCCCTGAGACGCCCCCGTCCTCGCGAGCTGAGGGCCTTCTTTTCCTGCATGGCCTGGAGAGCAATCCCGGGTCCTCTCTCCAAACGGAAGAGGAGGCTGGACTCCCTTGAGGCCGCTCAGGGGGCTCCAAGAGACCCGCGTCGCGACTCGAGAGGAGAGCGGAGTCCTTGGCTTCCCCTCGAGACGAGGCCTGACTCCCCGGGGGAGCCTGGGATGCAACCCCGAGATCCCTGCCTTCCCTGGAGAGGAATATTAGGTCCCGGACACACGCCTAGGTGAGGTCTCTTCGGCCCTGCAGTGACTCGAGCGCAACCCCCTACTTTCCCTCGCAACCCGAGGGGAAGATTGGGCTTCCCAGGGCCAACCCAAGGGGAAGGCTGAGATCCCCGTCGTAACTCGAGAATCCCGCCGCAACTCGAGAAAAACCACGTGGTTCCCACCTCTTGGCAAGATGAGGCCCTTGCCCGCCACGGCGTCTCAAGGGAAGTCCCCTGTTCCACCCTGAAGGGCGAAACGGTCCCTAACAGCCTTCCTGCGACCCCCAAAAGTCCCCCGACACGCCGGGTTCCCTCGAGGGGAACCCCGAGGGTCCCGGCACCGCTTCCTCTGAGCCCCTTCTCCCCTCCTGATCGCGACAGGAGAGGCGATTCCTCTGCGTGGTCTGGAAGGGGTTCCCGGCCTTTCCGGCGCACCTCAGGATGAGGCCGGTCTCACGAGGAAATTCGAGACGAGCCACGTGGGTGGTGCCACATGCCGAACGCCCCCGGTTCCCCGGTGCGCCCTTGAGAAGGACCCGAGGCCCGGACCCCTCTTCGAAGGCAACCCTGTAGGTGAAGGCACAACACGAAGGGGCAATGCCACTCCCGTGCATCGTCCGCAAAGACCGCGGGTTCCACACACAGCTCGACGAGAGGCCTGAGACCCCCTGAGCAACTCGAGAGGCCAGTGGGGTTCCCTTCCTCAGACAAGACGAGGCCTGACTCTCCTGTTCCAACTCTGCAGGGACCCTGCGGTCGGAGTCCGAAACGGAGAGGAAGCCTGAGGTTCCTGCCTCCCCTCGAGGTGAGGCCCTCTTCGGTTGCGCCAGACCCAGCAGAGTCCCGAGGGGCCCCGCCACCTCCACAGGATCCCTCGCCTCTCAGAGGCACCCTGGCAAGTTCCCTAAGGTCCCCGGCAGAAGGCGAGGGACACGAGGGTTTCCCGCCGCCCCCCGACAAAGACCTCGAGAGTCCTTCTTCAACGCGTCTTGAGGCCCTAGTCCCCTCCCGTGACTCGAGAGCCAGGACGCGCTCCCCCTCGCCACGCGCATGGAGACCTGACTTCCCTGGCGCCGCACGAGAGGCTCCCTGAGATCCTCGTCGTGCCTCGGGAGAAAACCCCCACGGGCGCCGCAGCTCGAGGAAACCCCTGAGACGCCCCCGTCCTCGCGAGCTGAGGGCCTTCTTTTCCTGCATGGCCTGGAGAGCAATCCCGGGTCCTCTCTCCAAACGGAAGAGGAGGCTGGACTCCCTTGAGGCCGCTCAGGGGGCTCCAAGAGACCCGCGTCGCGACTCGAGAGGAGAGCGGAGTCCTTGGCTTCCCCTCGAGACGAGGCCTGACTCCCCGGGGGAGCCTGGGATGCAACCCCGAGATCCCTGCCTTCCCTGGAGAGGAATATTAGGTCCCGGACACACGCCTAGGTGAGGTCTCTTCGGCCCTGCAGTGACTCGAGCGCAACCCCCTACTTTCCCTCGCAACCCGAGGGGAAGATTGGGCTTCCCAGGGCCAACCCAAGGGGAAGGCTGAGATCCCCGACGTAACTCGAGAATCCCGCCACAACTCGAGAAAAACCACGTGGTTCCCACCTCTTGGCAAGATGAGGCCCTTGCCCGCCACGGCGTCTCAAGGGAAGTCCCCTGTTCCACCCTGAAGGGCGAAACGGTCCCTAACAGCCTTCCTGCGACCCCCAAAAGTCCCCCGACACGCCGGGTTCTCTCGAGGGGAACCCCGAGGGTCCCGGCACCGCTTCCTCTGAGCCCCTTCTCCCCTCCTGATCGCGACAGGAGAGGCGATTCCTCTGCGTGGTCTGGAAGGGGTTCCCGGCCTTTCCGGCGCACCTCAGGATGAGGCCGGTCTCACGAGGAAATTCGAGACGAGCCACGTGGGTGGTGCCACATGCCGAACGCCCCCGGTTCCCCGGTGCGCCCTTGAGAAGGACCCGAGGCCCGGACCCCTCTTCGAAGGCAACCCTGTAGGTGAAGGCACAACACGAAGGGGCAATGCCACTCCCGTGCATCGTCCGCAAAGACCGCGGGTTCCACACACAGCTCGACGAGAGGCCTGAGACCCCCTGAGCAACTCGAGAGGCCAGTGGGGTTCCCTTCCTCAGACAAGACGAGGCCTGACTCTCCTGTTCCAACTCTGCAGGGACCCTGCGGTCGGAGTCCGAAACGGAGAGGAAGCCTGAGGTTCCTGCCTCCCCTCGAGGTGAGGCCCTCTTCGGTTGCGCCAGACCCAGCAGAGTCCCGAGGGGCCCCGCCACCTCCACAGGATCCCTCGCCTCTCAGAGGCACCCTGGCAAGTTCCCTAAGGTCCCCGGCAGAAGGCGAGGGACACGAGGGTTTCCAGCCGCCCCCCGACAAAGACCTCGAGAGTCCTTCTTCAACGCGTCTCGAGGCCCTAGTCCCCTCCCGTGACTCGAGAGCCAGGACGCGCTCCCCCTCGCCACGCGCATGGAGACCTGACTTCCCTGGCGCCGCACGAGAGGCTCCCTGAGATCCTCGTCGTGCCTCGGGAGAAAACCCCCACGGGCGCCGCAGCTCGAGGAAACCCCTGAGACGCCCCCGTCCTCGCGAGCTGAGGGCCTTCTTTTCCTGCATGGCCTGGAGAGCAATCCCGGGTCCTCTCTCCAAACGGAAGAGGAGGCTGGACTCCCTTGAGGCCGCTCAGGGGGCTCCAAGAGACCCGCGTCGCGACTCGAGAGGAGAGCGGAGTCCTTGGCTTCCCCTCGAGACGAGGCCTGACTCCCCGGGGGAGCCTGGGATGCAACCCCGAGATCCCTGCCTTCCCTGGAGAGGAATATTAGGTCCCGGACACACGCCTAGGTGAGGTCTCTTCGGCCCTGCAGTGACTCGAGCGCAACCCCCTACTTTCCCTCGCAACCCGAGGGGAAGATTGGGCTTCCCAGGGCCAACCCAAGGGGAAGGCTGAGATCCCCGTCGTAACTCGAGAATCCCGCCGCAACTCGAGAAAAACCACGTGGTTCCCACCTCTTGGCAAGATGAGGCCCTTGCCCGCCACGGCGTCTCAAGGGAAGTCCCCTGTTCCACCCTGAAGGGCGAAACGGTCCCTAACAGCCTTCCTGCGACCCCCAAAAGTCCCCCGACACGCCGGGTTCCCTCGAGGGGAACCCCGAGGGTCCCGGCACCGCTTCCTCTGAGCCCCTTCTCCCCTCCTGATCGCGACAGGAGAGGCGATTCCTCTGCGTGGTCTGGAAGGGGTTCCCGGCCTTTCCGGCGCACCTCAGGATGAGGCCGGTCTCACGAGGAAATTCGAGACGAGCCACGTGGGTGGTGCCACATGCCGAACGCCCCCGGTTCCCCGGTGCGCCCTTGAGAAGGACCCGAGGCCCGGACCCCTCTTCGAAGGCAACCCTGTAGGTGAAGGCACAACACGAAGGGGCAATGCCACTCCCGTGCATCGTCCGCAAAGACCGCGGGTTCCACACACAGCTCGACGAGAGGCCTGAGACCCCCTGAGCAACTCGAGAGGCCAGTGGGGTTCCCTTCCTCAGACAAGACGAGGCCTGACTCTCCTGTTCCAACTCTGCAGGGACCCTGCGGTCGGAGTCCGAAACGGAGAGGAAGCCTGAGGTTCCTGCCTCCCCTCGAGGTGAGGCCCTCTTCGGTTGCGCCAGACCCAGCAGAGTCCCGAGGGGCCCCGCCACCTCCACAGGATCCCTCGCCTCTCAGAGGCACCCTGGCAAGTTCCCTAAGGTCCCCGGCAGAAGGCGAGGGACACGAGGGTTTCCCGCCGCCCCCCGACAAAGACCTCGAGAGTCCTTCTTCAACGCGTCTTGAGGCCCTAGTCCCCTCCCGTGACTCGAGAGCCAGGACGCGCTCCCCCTCGCCACGCGCATGGAGACCTGACTTCCCTGGCGCCGCACGAGAGGCTCCCTGAGATCCTCGTCGTGCCTCGGGAGAAAACCCCCACGGGCGCCGCAGCTCGAGGAAACCCCTGAGACGCCCCCGTCCTCGCGAGCTGAGGGCCTTCTTTTCCTGCATGGCCTGGAGAGCAATCCCGGGTCCTCTCTCCAAACGGAAGAGGAGGCTGGACTCCCTTGAGGCCGCTCAGGGGGCTCCAAGAGACCCGCGTCGCGACTCGAGAGGAGAGCGGAGTCCTTGGCTTCCCCTCGAGACGAGGCCTGACTCCCCGGGGGAGCCTGGAGTGCAACCCCGAGATCCCTGCCTTCCCTGGAGAGGAATATTAGGTCCCGGACACACGCCTAGGTGAGGTCTCTTCGGCCCTGCAGTGACTCGAGCGCAACCCCCAGCTTTCCCTCGCAACCCGAGGGGAAGATTGGGCTTCCCAGGGCCAACCCAAGGGGAATGCTGAGATCCCCGTCGTCACTCGAGAATCCCGCCGCAACTCGAGAAAAACCACGTGGTTCCCACCTCTTGGCAAAATGAGGCCCTTGCCCGCCACGGCGTCTCAAGGGAAGTCCCCTGTTCCGCCCTGAAGGGCGAAACGGTCCCTGACAGCCTTCCTGCGACCCCCAAAAGTCCCCCGACACGCCAGGTTCCCCCGAGGGGAACACCGAGGGTCCCGGCACCGCTTCCTCTGAGCCCCTTCTCCCCTCCTGATCGCGACAGGAGAGGCGATTCCCCTACGTGGTCTGGAAGGGGTTCCCGGCCTTCCCGGCGCACCTCAGGATGAGGCCGGTCTCACGAGGAAATTCGAGACGAGCCACGTGGGTGGGGCCACATGCCGAACGCCCCCGGTTCCCCGGTCCGCCCTTGAGAAGGACCTGAGGCCCGGACCCCTCTTCGAAGGCAACCCTGTGGGTGAAGGCACAACACGAAGGGGCACTGCCACCCCCGTGCATCGTCCGCAAAGACCCGCGGGTTCCACACCAAGCTCGACGAGGGGCCTGAGACCCCCTGAGCAACTCGAGAGGCCAGCGGGGTTCCCTTCCTCAGACAAGACGAGGCCTGACTCTCCTGTCCCAACTCTGCAGGGACCCTGCGGTCGGAGTCCGAAACGGAGAGGCAGCCTGGGGTTCCTGCCTCCCCTCGAGGTGAGGCCCTCTTCGGTTGCGCCAGACCCAGCGGAGTCCCGAGGGGCCCCGCCACCTCCACAGGATCCCTCGCCTCTCAGAGGCACCCTGGCAAGTTCCCTAAGGTCCCCGGCAGAAGGCGAGGAAACGAGGGTTTCCCGCCGCCCTCCGAAAAAGACCTCGAGAGTCCTTCTTCAACGCGTCTCGAGGCCCTAGTCCCCTCCCATGACTCGAGAGCCATGACTCGATCCCCATCGCCACCGCATGGAGACCTGACTTCCCTGGCGCCACACGAGAGGCTCCCTGAGATCCTCGTAGTGCCTCGGGAGAAAACCCCAATGGGCACCGCAGCTCGAGGAAACCCCTGAGATGCCCCCGTCCTCGCGAGCTGAGGGCCTTCTTTTCCTGCATGGCCTGGAGAGCAATCCCGGGTCCTCTCTCCAAACGGAAGAGGAGGCTGGACTCCCTTGAGGCCGCTCAGGGGGCTCCAAGAGACCCGCGTCGCGACTCGAGAGGAGAGCGGAGTCCTTGGCTTCCCCTCGAGACGAGGCCTGACTCCCCAGGGGAGCCTGGAATGCAACCCCGAGATCCTTGCCTTCCCTGGAGAGGAATATTAGGTCCCGGACACACGCCTAGGTGAGGTCTCTTGGGCCCTGCAGTGACTCAAGCGCAACCCCCAGCTTTCCGTCTCACTCGAGGGGAAGATTGGGCTTCCCAGGGCCAACCCAAGGGGAACCCTGAGATCCCCGTCGTAACTCGAGAATACCGCGGCAACTCGAGGAAAACCACGTGGTTCCTACGTCTTTGCAAGATGAGCCTCTTGCCCGCTATGGCGTCTCAAGGGAAGTCCCAGTTTCTGTCCTGAAGTGCCAAACAGTACCTGACACCTTTCATGCGACCCCCAGAATTTCCCCGACACACCGAGTTCCCTCGAGGGAAACACCGAGGGTCCCGACACCACTTCATCTGAGCCCCTTCTCCCCTCCTGATGGCGACAGGAGTGTCGATTCCCCTGCGTGGTCTGGAAGGGATTCCCGGCCTTCCCGGCGCATCTCAGGATGAGGCCGTCCGCACAAGGAAATTCGAGATGAGCCACGGGGGTGGTGCCACATGCCGATCGACCTCGATTTCCCGGTCCACTCTTCAGAAGAACCCGTTGCACGGACACCTCTTCGAAGGCAACCCTGTGGGTGATGGCACAACACGAAGGGGCACTGACACTCCCGTGCATCGTCCAGAAACACCCGTGGGTTCCACACACAGCTCGAAGTGGGGCGTGAGACCCCCTGAGCAACTCGAGAGGCAAGTGGAGTTCCTTCCTCAGACAAGACGAGGCCTAACTCTCCGCTCCCAACTCTGCAGGGACCCTGAGGTCGGAGGGTCGGAGTCAGAAACAGAGAGGAAGCCTGAGGTTACTGCCTCCCCTCGAGATAAGGCCCTCTTCCATTGCGACAACGCCAGCGGAGTCCCGAGAGGCCCCTCCCATCTCCACAGTATCCCTGACTTCTCATAGGCATTCTGAGAAGCTCCTTGAGGCCACCGGCAAAAGTCGAGGGAAATAATAGTTTCCTGCCACAACCGAAGAAAGACCTCGAGAGTCCTTCTTCAATGCGTCTTGAGGTCAGATTCCCCTACCATAGCTCGAGAGCAATAATGCGCTCCCCCTCGCCACGCACATGGAGACCTGACTTCCCTGGCACCACACGAGAGGCTCCCTGAGCTCCCCGTCGTACCACGTGTGAAACCCCACACTGGCGCCGCAGCTCGAGAAAACCCACAAGATCCCTCCGCCATCGCGAGATGAGGGCCATCTTTTCCTGCATGGCCTGGAGAGCAGTCCCAAGTCCTCTCTCCAAACTTCACAGGAGGCTTGACTCCCTTTAGGCCACAAAGTGGGCTCCAAGAGGTGCCCGTCGCGACTCGAAAGGAGAGCGGAGTCCTTTGCTTCCCTTCGACATGAGGCCTGACTCCCTGGGTGAGTCTGGAATGCAAACCTGAGATCCCTGTGGCCCTTGGAGAGGAACATTAGGTCCTGGACACAAGCCTAGATGAGGTCTCCTTTGCCCTGCAGTGACTCGAGCGCAACCCCCAGCTCTCCCTCGCAACTCGAATGGATGATTGGACTTCCCTGGCCCAACACAAGAGGAAGCCTGAAATCCCCGTCGTAACTCGAGAATCCCGCCGCAACTCGAGAAAAACCACGTGGCTCCCCCGTCATCGCAAGATGAGGCCCTTGGCCGCTACAGCGTATCAAGAGAAGTCCCACGTTCCATCCTGAAGTACAAAACGGTACTTGGCACCCTTGATGCGACCCCCAAAGTTCCCTGACATACCGGTCTCACTCGAGGGAAACACCAAAGTTCACGGCACCACTTCCTGTGAGCCCCTTCACCCCTCCTGATCGCGACAGAAGGGTCGATTCCCATGTTTTGTCTGCAAGGGGTTCCCGACGTTCCCCGCGAACCTCCGGATGAGGCCGGTCTCATGAGGAAATTCGAAAAGTAGCCTCATGGTTGGTGCCATATGCTGAAAGATCCCGAATTCCCGGTCCACTCTAGATAAGAACCTGACGCCCGGACATCTCTTCGAAGGCAACCCTGTGGATGAAGGCACAACACGAAGGGACAATGACATCCACATGCATCGTCTGGAAAAACCCGCCGATTCCACTCACAGCTCCAAATGTGGACTGTCACCCCGTGAACAACTCGAGAGGCAAGTGAAGTTGCATTCCTTCACACAAGACGAGGCCTTACCCTCCTGGCCCAACTGTTCAGGGACCCTGCAATCGGAGTCAGAAATGGAGAGGAACCCTGAGGTTCCTGCCTCAACTAGAGAAGAGGCCCTCTTCCATTGAACCTAACTCAGTGGTGTCCCGAGAGGCCCCTCCCAACACCACAGTATCCCTGAATTCTCAGAGGCTCCCTGAGAAGCTACCTGAGGTCACTGGCACAAGTCGAGGGAACCCAGAGTTTCCTGAAGTAACCCGAGAAAGACTTGGAGAGTCCTTTTTCAACGTCTCTTGATGCCCGATTCCCCTACCATGACTCCAGAGCAAGGACGCGCTCCCCTCGCCACAAGCAGGAAAACTGACTTCCCTAGTACCACACAAGAGGCTCCCT
Organism: Bubalus kerabau; assembly: GCF_029407905.1. Classification (NCBI taxonomy): domain Eukaryota; kingdom Metazoa; phylum Chordata; class Mammalia; order Artiodactyla; family Bovidae; genus Bubalus; species Bubalus kerabau. Next base: position 1,421,029 of record NC_073633.1, read on the forward strand.
GAGTACCCCATCATACCTCGTGAGAAAACCCACAGTGGCGCCGCAGTTCGAGAAAAACCACAAGATGCCCCCGTCAAGGAGAGATGGGGGCCTGCTTTTCCTGCCTGACCTGGAGAGCAATCCCTGGTCCTCTCTCCAAACTTCAGAGGAGGATTGACTCCCTTTAGGCCACTCAGTTGGGTCCAAGAAATACCCGGTGCGACTCGAGAGGAGAGCGGAGTCCTTTGCTTCCCTCAAGACGAGGCCTGACTCCCCGGGTGAGTTTGGAATGCAACCCCGAGATCCCTGTCGCCCCTGGAGTGGAACATTATGTCCTAGACACAAGCCTAGATGAGGTCTATTTTGCCCTACAGTCATCGAGAGCAACCTCCATCTCTCCCTCACATTGAATGGAAGATTGGTCTTCCCACGGTCAACACATGAGGAAGTCTGAATATCCCATCGTAATTCGAGAATTCAGCCTCAAGTCTTAAAAACCATGTGGTTCCCCCTTCATCGCAATATGAGGCCCTTGCCAGCTAGAGTCTCAAGAGAAGTCCCACGTTCCATCTTAAAGTTCGAAATGCTACTTGGCACCCTTGATGCGACCCCAAAGTTCCCCAACATACCGGTCTCACTCCAGGGGAACACCGAAATTCCCGGCGTCTCCAGGGAAGTCCCATGTTCTGTCCTTAAGTGCGAAACGGTAATTGACACCCTTGATGCGACCGCAAAAGTTCCCGACACGCTGGGTTCCCTCGAGGGGAACACCAAGGGTCCCGGCACCACTTCATCTGAGCCCCTTCTCCCCTCCTGATCGCGACAGGAGAGTCAATTCCCCTGCTTTCTCTGGAAGGGGTTCCCGGCCTTCCCGGCGCACCACAGGATGAGGCCGGTCTCACGAGGAAATTCGAGACGAGCCACGTGGTTGGGGCCACATGCCAAACGCCACCGATTCCCCGGTCCGCTCTTGAGAAGGACCCGAGGCCCGGAACCCTCTTCGAAGGCAACCCTGTGGGGGAAGGCACAACACGAAGGGGCACTGCCACCCCCGTGCATCGTCCGCAAAGACCCGCGGGTTCCACACACAGCTCGACGAGGGGCCTGAGACCCCCTGAGCAACTCGAGAGGCCAGCGGGGTTCCCTTCCTCAGACAAGACGAGGCCTTACTCTCCTGTCCCAACTATGCAGGGACCCTGCGGTCGGAGTCCGAAACGGAGAGGAAGCCTGAGGTTCCTGCCTCCCCTCGAGGTGAGGCCCTCTTCCGTTGCGCCAGACCCAGCGGAGTCCCGAGGGGCCCCGCCACCTCCACAGGATCCCTCGCCTCTCAGAGGCTCCCTGGGAAGTTCCCTAAGGTCCCCGGCAGAAGGCGAGGGAAACGAGGGTTTCCCGCCGCCCCCCGACAAAGACCTCGAGAGTCCTTCTTCAACGCGTCTCGAGGCCCTAGTCCCCTCCCGTGACTCGAGAGCCAGGACGCGCTCCCCCTCGCCACGCGCATGGAGACCTGACTTCCCTGGCGCCGCACGAGAGGCTCCCTGAGATCCTCGTCGTGCCTCGGGAGAAAACCCCCACGGGCGCCGCAGCTCGAGGAAACCCCTGAGACGCCCCCGTCCTCGCGAGCTGAGGGCCTTCTTTTCCTGCATGGCCTGGAGAGCAATCCCGGGTCCTCTCTCCAAACGGAAGAGGAGGCTGGACTCCCTTGAGGCCGCTCAGGGGGCTCCAAGAGACCCGCGTCGCGACTCGAGAGGAGAGCGGAGTCCTTGGCTTCCCCTCGAGACGAGGCCTGACTCCCCGAGGGAGCCTGGAATGCAACCCCGAGATCCCTGCCTTCCCTGGAGAGGAATATTAGGTGTCGGACACACGCTTAGGTGAGGTCTCTTTGGCCCCGCAGTGACTCGAGCGCAACCCCCAGCTTTCCCTCGCAACCCGAGGGGAAGATTGGGCTTCCCAGGCCCAACCCAAGGGGAAGGCTGAGATCCCCGTCGCAACTCGAGAATGCCGCCGCAACTCGAGAAAAACCACGTGGTTCCCACCGCTTGGCAAGATGAGGCCCTTGCCCGCGACGGCGTCTCAAGGGAAGTCCCCTGTTCCGCCCTGAAGGGCGAGACGGTCCCTGACAGCCTTCCTGCGACCCCCAAAAGTCCCCCGACACGCCGGGGTCCCCCGAGGGGAACACCGAGGGCCCCGGCACCGCTTCCTCTGAGCCCCTTCTCCCCTCCTGATCGCGACAGGAGAGGCGATTCCCCTGCGTGGTCTGGAAGGGGTTCCCGGCCGTCCCGGCGCACCTCAGGATGAGGCCAGTCTCACGAGGAAATTCGAGACGAGCCACGTGGGTGGGGCCACATGCCGAACGCCCCCGATTCCCCGATCCGCTTTTGAGAAGGACCCGAGGCCCGGACCCCTCTTCGAAGGCAACCCTGTGGGTGAAGGCACAACACGAAGGGGCACTGCCACCCCCGTGCATCGTCCGCAAAGACCCGAGGGTTCCACACTCAGCTCGACAAGGGTCCTGAGACCCCCTGAGCAACTCGAGAGGCCAGCGGGGTTCCCTTCCTCAGACAAGACGAGGCCTGACTCTCCTGTCCCAACTCTGCAGGGACCCTGCGGTCGGAGTCCGAAACGCAGAGGAAGCCTGAGGTTCCTGCCTCCCCTCGAGGTGAGGCCCTCTTCCGTTGCGCCAGACCCAGCGGAGTCCCGAGGGGCCCCGCCACCTCCACAGGATCCCTCGCCTCTCAGAGGCACCCTGGGAAGTTCCCTCAGGTCCCCGGCAGAAGGCGAGGGACACGAGGATTTCCCGCCGCCGCCCGAGAAAGACCTCGAGAGTCCTTCTTCAACGCGTCTCGATGCCCTAGTCCCCTCCCGTGACTCGAGAGCCAGGACGCGCTCCCCCTCGCCACGCGCATGGAGACCTGACTTCCCTGGCGCCGCACGAGAGGCTCCCTGAGATCCTCGTCGTGCCTCGGGAGAAAACCCCCACGGGCGCCGCACCTCGAGGAAACCCCTGAGACGCCCCCGTCCTCGCGAGCTGAGGGCCTTCTTTTCCTGCATGGCCTGGAGAGCAATCCCGGGTCCTCTCTCCAAACGGAAGAGGAGGCTGGACTCCCTTGAGGCCGCTCAGGGGGCTCCAAGAGACCCGCGTCGCGACTTGAGAGGAGAGCGGAGTCCTTGGCTTCCACTCGAGACGAGGCCTGACTCCCCGGGGGAGCCTGGAATGCAACCCCGAGATCCCTGCCTTCCCTAGGGAGGAATATGAGGTCCCGGACACACGCCTAGGTGAGGTCTCTTCGGCCCTGCAGTGACTCGAGCGCAACCCCCAGCTTTCCCTCGCAACCTGAGGGGAAGATTGGGCTTCCCAGGGCCAACCCAAGGGGAAGGCTGAGATCCCCGTCGCAACTCGAGAATGCCGCCGCAACTCGAGAAAAACCACGTGGTTCCAGCCTCTTGGCAAGACGAGGCCCTTGTCGGCGACGGCGTCTCAAGGGAAGTCCCCTGTTCCGCCCTGAAGGGCGAAACGGTCACTGACAGCCTTCCTGCGACCACCAAGAGTCCCCCGACACGCCGGGTTCCCCCAGGGGAACACCGAGGGTCCCGGGACCGCTTCCTCTGAGCACCTTCTCGCCCCGTGATCGCGACAGGAGAGGCGATTCCCCTGCGTGGTTTGGAAGGGGTTCCCGGCCTTCCCGGCGCACCTCAGGATGAGGCCGGTCTCACGAGGAAATTCGAGACGAGCCACGTGTGTGGTGCCACAGGCCAAACGCCCCCGATTCCCTGGTCCGCCCTTGAGAAGGACCCGAGGCCCGGACCCCTCTTCGAAGTCAACCCTGTGGGTGAAGGCACAACACGAAGGGGCACTGCCACCCCCGTGCATCGTCCGCAAAGACCCGCGGGTTCCACACACAGCTCGACGAGGGGCCTGAGACCCCCTGAGCAACTCGAGAGGCCAGCGGGGTTCCCTTCCTCAGACAAGACGAGGCCTGACTCTCCTGTCCCAACTTTACAGGGACCCTGCGGTCGGAGTCCGAAACGGAGAGGCAGCCTGGGTTTCCTGCCTCCCCTCGAGGTGAGGCCCTCTTCCGTTTTGCCAGACCCAGCGGAGTCCCGCGAGGCCCCGCCAACTCCCCAGGATCTCTCGCCTCTCAGAGGCACCCTGGGAAGTTCTCTAAGGTCACCGGCAGAAGGCGAGGGGGACGAGGTTTTCCCGCCGCCCCCCAAAAAAGACCTCGACTGTCCTTCTTCAACGCGTCTCGAGGCCCTATACCCCTCCCGTGACTCGAGAGTCATGACTCGATCCCCATCGCCACCGTATGGAGACCTGACTTCCCTGGCGCCGCACGAGAGGCTCCCTGAGATCCTCGTAGTGCCTCGGGAGAAAACCCCCACGGGCACCGCAGCTCGAGGAAAACCCTGAGATGCCCCCGTCCTCGCGAGCTGAGGGCCTTCTTTTCCTGCATGGCCTGCAGAGCAATCCCGGGTCCTGTCTCCAAACTGAAGAGGAGGCTGGACTCCCTTGAGGACGCTCAGGGGGCTCCCAGAGACCCGCGTCGCGACTCGAGAGGAGGGCGGAGTCCTTGATTCCCCTCGAGACGAGGCCTGACTCCCCGGAGGAGCCTGGGATGCAACCCCGAGATCCCTGCCTTCCCTGGAGAGGAATATTAGGTCCCGGACACACGCCTAGGTGAGGTCTCTTGGGCCCTGCAGTGACTCAAGCGCAACCCCCAGCTTTCTCTCGCAACTCGAGGGGAAGTTTGGGCTTCCCAGGGCCAACCCAAGAGGAAGCCTGAGATCCCCGTCGTAACTCGAGAATCCTGCCGCAACTCGAGGAAAACCACGTGGTTCCAACGTCTTTGCAAGATGAGCCTCTTGCCCGCTATGGCGTCTCAAGGGAAGTCCCATTTTCCGTCCTGAAGTGCGAAACGGTACCTGACACCTTTGTTGCGACCCCCAGAAATGCCCCGACACACCAAGTTCCCTCGAGGGAAACACCGAGGGTCCCGACACCACTTCATCTGAGAACCTTCTCTCCTCCTGGTCGCGACAGGAGTGTCGATTCCCCTGCGTGGTCTGGAAGGTATTCCCGGCCTTCCCGGCGCATCTCAGGATGAGGCCGTCCGCACGAGGAAATTCGAGGTGAGCCACGGGGGTGGTGCCACATGCCGATCGACCTCGATTTCCCGGTCCACTCTTGAGAAGAACCCGTTGCACGGACACCTCTTCGAAGGCAACCCTGTGGGTGAAGGCACAACACGAAGGGGCACTGACACTCCCGTGCATCGTCCAGAAACACCCGTGGGTTCCACACACAGCTCGAAGAGGGGCCTGAGACCCCCTGAGCAACTCGAGAGGCAAGTGGAGTTCCCTTCCTCAGGCAAGACGAGGCCTAACTCTCCGCTCCCAACTCTGCAGGGTCCCTGAGGTCGGAGGGTCGGAGTCAGAAACAGAGAGGAAGCCTGAGGTTCCTGCCTGCCCTCGAGATGAGGCCCTCTTCCATTGCGCCAACCCCAGTGGAATCCCGAGGGGCCCCGCCACCTCCGCCGGATCCCTCACCTCTCAGAGGCACCCTGGGAAGTTCCCTCAGGTCCCCGGCAAAAGTCGAGGGAAATGAGGGTTTCCCGCCGCCACTCGAGAAAGACCTCGATAGTCCTTCTTCAAAGTGTCTTGAGGCCCTTGTCCCCTCTCAGGACTAGAGAGCAATGATGCGCTCCCCCTCGCCTCACGCATGCAGACCTGGCTTCCCTGGCGCCGCACGAGAGGCTCCCTGAGATCCTCTTCGTGCCTCGGGAGAAAACCCCCATGGGCGCCGCAGCTCGAGGAAACCCCTGAGACGCCCCCGTCCTCGCGAGCTGAGGGCCTTCTTTTCCTGCATGGCCTGGAGAGCAATCCCGAGTCCTCTCTCCAAACTGAAGAGTTTGCTGGACTCCCTTGAGGCGACTCAGTGGGCTCTAAGAGATCCGCGTCGGGGCTCGAGAGGAGAGTGCAGTCCTTTGCTTCCCGTCGAGGCGAGGCCTGACTCCCCGGGGGAGTCTGGAGTGCAATCCCGAGATGCTTGTCTTCCCTTGAGAGGACTATTAGGTCCTGGACACACGCCTAGATGAGGTCTCTTTGGCCTTGCAGTGATTCGTGCACAACATCCAGCTTTCCCTCGCAACTCGAAGGGAAGTTTGGGCTTCCCAGGGCCAACACAAGAGGAAGCCTGAAATCCACGTCGTAACTCGAGAATCCCGCCGCAACTCGAGAAAAACCACGTGGTTCCATCGTCTTCGCAGCATGAGGCCCTTGCCCGCCACAGCGTCTCAAAAGAAGTCCCACGTTCCTACTGAAGTGCAAAACGGTACTTGGCACCCATGATGGCACCCCCAAAGTTCCCCAACATACAGGCCTCACTCGAGGGTAACACCCATGTTCCCCGCACCACATCATTTGAGCCCCTTCTCCCCTCCTGATTGCAACAGGAGTGTCGATTCTCCTGCTTTGTGTGGAAGGGGTTACTGATCTTCTCAGCGCACATCAGGATGAGGCCGGTCTCACGAGGAAATTGGAGATGTAGCCTCGTGGGTGGTGCCACATACGGAAAGACCCCATTTCCCGGTCAGCTATTAATAAGAACCTGATGCCCGTACACTTCTTGGAATGCATCCCGTAGGATGAAGGCACAACAAGGAGGGACCCTGAACACCCGTGCATCTTTTGGAAAATTCTGCAGGTTCCACATACAGCTCGACAAGTGACCTGTTACCTCGTGAACAACTCGAGAGGCAAGCTAAGCTTCATTTCTCCACTGAATACTAGGCCTGACTCTCCTGTCCCAACTCTGCAGGAATCCTGAGATCGCAGTCTGAAATGGAGAGGAACCCTGAGGTTCCTTCCTCAACACGAGATGAGGCCCTCTTGTATTATACCACACCCAGTGGAGTCCCGAGAGGCCCCTCCCAACTCCACAGTATCAGTGTCTTCTCAGAGACACCCTGAGCAACTCCCTGAGGTCACCGGCACAAGTCGAGGGAACACAGGGTATCCTGCCGCAACCCGAGAAAGACCTCAAGAGTCCGTCTTCAACGCGTCTTGAGGACGGATTCCCCTACCATGACTCGAGAGCAATGACACGCTCCCCCTCGCCATGCGCATGGACACCTGACTTCCCTGGCGCCACATGAGAGGCTCCCTGAGCTCCCCGTCATACCTCGTGAGAAACCCCACACTGGCGCCGTAGCTCGGGAAAACCCACCGTCATCGCGAGATTGGGGACTTCTTTTCCTGCCTGACCTGGAGAGCAATCCCTGGTCCTTTCTCCAAACTTCACAGGAGGCTTTACTCCCTTTAGGCCACTCAACGGGCTCCAAGAGATACCTGTCGCGGCTTGAGAGGAGAGCAGAGTACTTTGTTTCCCCTCGAGATGAGGCCTTACCTCGGGTGAGTCTGGAATGCAACCCCGAGATCCCTGTTGCCCCTGGAGAGGAACATTATGTCCTGGACAAAAGCCTAGATGAGGTCTATTTTGCCCTACAGTGACTCGAGAGCAACACCCATCTCTCCCTCGCAATTCGAATGGAAGATTGGTCTTCACTGGGCCAACACAAGAGGAAGTCTGAATTTCCCGTTGTAACTCGAGAATCCCGCCGCAACTCTTAAAAACCACGTGGTTCCCCATTCATCGCAATATGAGGCCTTTGCCCGCTACAGAGTCTCAAGAGAAGTCCCATGTTTCGTCATAAAGTTCGAAATGCTACTTGGCACCCTTGATGCGACCCCAAAATTCCCCAATATACCGGTCTCACTCCAAGGGAACACCGAAGTTCCTGGCACCACTTCATTTGAGCCCCTTCTCCCCTCCTGATCACGGCAGGAAGGTCGATCCCCCTGCTTTGTCTAGAAGGCGTTCCCGACCTTCATGGCGCACCTCAGGATGAGGCCAGTCTCACGAAGAAATTCGAGACGTAGCCTCGTGTTGGTGCCACGTGCCGTAAGACCCCGATTTCTCGGTCTTGCTCTTGATAAGAACCCGATGCCCGGACACCTCTTCTAAGGCAACCCTGTGGATGAAGGCACTACACGAGGGGGCACTGGCAACCCTGTTCATCGTCCGGAAAACCCCGCAGGATCCACATACAGCTCCACAACTGGCCTGTCACCCCTTAAACAATGAGAGAGGAAAGCGGAGTTCCCTTCCTCAGACAAGACGAGGCCTGAGTATCCAATCCCAACTGTACAGGTACGCTTCGATCTGAGTCAGAAATGGAGAGGAAACCTGAGGTTCCTGCCTCAACCCGAGATGAGGCCCTCTTCCATTAAAACAAACCCAGTGGAGTCCCGAGAGGCCCCTCCCATCTCCACAGTATCCCTGACTTCTCATAGGCATTCTGAGAAGCTCATTGAGGCCACCAGCAAAAGTCGAGGGAAATAAGAGTTTCATGCCACAACCAAAGAAAGACCTCGAGAGTCCTTCTTCAATGCGTTTTGAGGTCAGATTCCCCTACCATAGATCGAGAGCAATAATGCGCTCCCCCTCGCCACGCACATGGAGACCTGACTTCCCTGGCGCCACACGAGAGGCTCCCGGAGCTCCCCGTCGTACCACGTGTGAAACCCCACACTGGCGCCGCAGCTCGAGAAAACCCACAAGATCCCTCCGTCATCGCGAGATGAGGGCCATCTTTTCCTGCATGGCCTGGAGAGCAGTCCCAAGTCCTCTCTCCAAACTTCACAGGAGGCTTGACTCCCTTTAGGCCACAAAGTGGGCTCCAAGAGGTGCCCGTCGCGACTCGAAAGGAGAGCGGAGTCCTTTGCTTCCCTTCGACATGAGGCCTGACTCCCTGGGTGAGTCTGGAATGCAAACCTGAGATCCCTGTGGCCCTTGGAGAGGAACATTAGGTCCTGGACTCAAGCCTAGATGAGGTCTCCTTTGCCCTGCAGTGACTCGAGCGCAACCCCCAGCTCTCCCTTGCAACTCGAATGGATGATTGGAATTCCCTGGCCCAACACAAGAGGAAGCCTGAAATCCCCGTCGTAACTCGAGAATCCCACCGCAACTCGAGAAAAACCACGTGGCTCCCCCGTCATCGCAAGATGAGGCCCTTGGCCGCTACAGCGTATCAAGAGAAGTCCCACGTTCCATCCTGAAGTACAAAACGGTACTTGGCACCCTTGATGCGACCCCCAAAGTTCCCTGACATACCGGTCTCACTCGAGGGAAACACCAAAGTTCACGGCACCACTTCCTGTGAGCCCCTTCACCCCTCCTGATCGCGACAGAAGGGTCGATTCCCATGTTTTGTCTGCAAGGGGTTCCCGACGTTCCCCGCGAACCTCCGGATGAGGCCGGTCTCATGAGGAAATTCGAAAAGTAGCCTCATGGTTGGTGCCGTATGCTGAAAGATCCCGAATTCCCGGTCCACTCTAGATAAGAACCTGACGCCCGGACATCTCTTCGAAAGCAACCCTGTGGATGAAGGCACAACACGAAGGGACACTGACATCCCCATGCATCGTCTGGAAAAAGCTGCAGATTCCATTCACAGCTCCAAATGTGGACTGTCACCTCGTGAGCAACTCGAGAGGCAAGTGAAGTTGCATTCCTTCACACAAGGCGAGGCCTTACTCTCCTGTCCCAACTCTTCAGGGACCCTGCAATTGGAGTCAGAAATGGAGAGGAACCCTGAGGTTCCTGCCTCAACTAGAGAAGAGGCCCTCTTCCATTGAACCAAACTCAGTGGTGTCCCGAGAGGCCCCTCCCAACACCACAGTATCCCTGAATTCTCAGAGGCTCCCTGAGAATCTACCTGAGGTCACTGGCACAAGTCGAGGGAACCCAGAGTTTCCTGAAGTAACCCGAGAAAGACTTGGAGAGTCCTTTTTCAACGTCTCTTGATGCCCGATTCCCCTACCATGACTCCAGAGCAAGGACGCGCTCCCCTCGCCACAAGCAGGAAAACTGACTTCCCTAGTACCACACAAGAGGCTCCCTGAGTACCCCATCGTACCTCGTGAGAAAACCCACAGTGGCGCCGGAGTTCGAGAAAAACCACAAGATGCCCCCGTCAAGGAGAGATGGGGGCCTTCTTTTTTGCCTGACCTGGAGAGCAATCCCTGGTCCTCTCTCCAAACTTCACAGGAGGATTGACTCCCTTTAGGCCACTCAGTTGGGTCCAAGAAATACCCGGTGCGACTCGAGAGGAGAGCAGAGTCCTTTGCTTCCCTGGAGACGAGGCCTGACTCCCCGGGTGAGTTTGGAATGCAACCCCGAGATCCATGTCACCCCTGGAGTGGAACATTATGTCCTAGACACAAGCCTAGATGAGGTCTATTTTGCCCTACAGTGACTCGAGAGCAACCTCCATCTCTCCCTCACAATTTGAATGGAAGATTGGTCTTCCCACGGTCAACACAAGAGGAAGTCTGAATTTCCCATCATAATTCGAGAATTCAGCCTCAAGTCTTAAAAACCATGTGGTTCCCCTTCATCGCAATATGAGGCCCTTGCCAGCTAGAGTCTCAAGAGAAGTCCCACGTTCCATCTTAAAGTTCGAAATGCTACTTGGCACCCTTGATGCGACCCCAAAGTTGCCCAACATACCGGTCTCACTCTAGGGGAACACCGAAGTTCCCGGTGTCTCCAGGGAAGTCCCATGTTCCGCCCTGAAGGGCGAAACGGTACTTGACACCCTTGATGCAACCGCAAAAGTTCCCCGACACGCTGGGTTCCCTCGAGGGGAACACCGAGCGTCCCGGCACCACTTCATCTGAGCCCCTTCTCCCCTCCTGATCGCGACAGGAGAGTCGATTCCCCTGCTTTGTCTGGAAGGGGTTCCCGGCCTTCCTGGTGCACCTCAGGATGAGGCCGGTCTCAGGAGGAAATTCGAGACTAGCCACGTGTGAGGTGCCACGTGCCGAACCACTCCGATTTTCTGGTCCGCTCTTGATAAGAACCCGATGCCCGGACCCCTCTTCGAAGGCAACCCTGTGGGTGAAGGCACAACACGAAGGGGCACTGACACCCCCGTGCATCATCCGGAAAAACCCGCAGGGTCTACACACAGCTCGACAAGGGGCCTGAGACTCCCGGAACAACTCGAGAGGCAACCAGAATTCCATTCCTCAGACAAGACGAGGCATGACTCTCCTGTCCCAACAATGCAGGGACCGTGCAGTCGGAGTCCGAAACTGAGAGGAAGCCTGAGGTTCCTGCCTCCCCTCGAGATGAGGCCCTCTTCCATTGCACCGAACCCAGCAGAGTCCCGAGAGGCCCTGCCAACTACACAGCATCCCTCACCTCTCAGAGGCACCTTGGGAAGTTCCCTAAGGTCCCCTGCAGAAGTCGAGGGAAACGAGGGTTTCCTGCCGCAACCTGAGAAAGAACTCGAGAGTCCTTCTTCAACGCCTCTTGAGGACCTAGCCGTTTCCCATGACTCGAGAGTGATGACCAGCTCCCCCTCGCCATGCGCATGGAGACCTGACTTCCCTGGCGCCGCACGAGAGGCTCCCTGAGGTCCTCGTCGTGCCTTGTGAGAAAACCCCCATGGGCGCAGCAGCCTGAGGAAACCCATGAGACGCCCCCGTCATCGTGAGATGAAGGCCTTCTTTTCCTGCCTGGCCTGGAGAGCAATCCCGAGTCCTCTCTCCAAACTGAAGAGGAGGCTCGACACCCTTGAGTCCACTCAGTGCGCTCCAAGAGATCCGTGTCGCGACTTGAGAGGAAAGCGGAGTCCTTTGCTTCCCCTCCAGGCGAGTCCTGACCCCCCGGGGGAGTCTGGAATGGAAACCCGTGATTCCTGTCTTCCCTTGAGAGGAATATTAGGTCCTGGACACACGCCTCGATGAGGTCTCTTTGGCCCTGTAGTGACTCGAGCAGAACCCCCAGCTTTCCATCGCAACTCGAATTGAAGATTGGGCTTCCCAGGGCCAACCCAAGAGGAAGCCTGAAATTCCTGTTGTTTTCGAGAATCCCGATGCAACTCGAGAAAAACGACATGGTTCCAACGTCTTCACAGGATGAGGCCCTTGCCCGCTACAGCATCTCCAGGGAAGTCCCATGTTCCGTCCTGAAGTGGGAAACGGTACTTGGCTCCCTTGATGCGACCCCTAAAGTTCCCTGAAACGCCGGGTTCCCTCGAGTGGAACACCGAGGGTCCCGGCACCACTTCATCTGAACCCCATCTCCCCTCTTTATCGCGACAGGAGAATCGATTCCCCTACTTTGTGTGGAAGGTGTTCCCGGCCTTCCCGGCGCACCTCAGGATGATGCTGGTCTCACGAGGAAATTCGAGATGAGCCACGTGGGTGGTGCCACATGCCGAATGACCCCGATTTCCCGGTGCGCTCTTGAAATGAACCCAAAGCCCGGACACCTCTTTGAAGAAACTCTGTGGGGGAAGGCACAAAACGAAGGGGCACTGACACCCCCATGCATCTTCTGGAAACACCCGCAGGTTCCACACACAGCTTGTCAAGGGCCCTGAGACCCCCTGAACGACTCGAGAGGCAAGCAGAGTTCCGTTACTCAGACAAGACGAGGCCTGAGTCTCCTGTCCCAACTCTGCAGGGACCCTGCGGTCGGATTCAGAAATGGAGAGGAAGCCTGAGGTTCCTGCCTCCAATCGAGATGAGGCCCTCTTTCATTTCGTCAAACCTAGTGGAGTCCCGAGAGGCCCCTCTAACTCCTCAGTATCCCTCACCTCTCAGAGGCACCTGGGAAGTTCCCTAAGGTCCCCTGTAGAGGTCGATGGAAACGAGTGTTTCCCGCCCCAACCCAAGAAAGACCTTGAGAGTCCTTCTTAAATGCCTCTTGAGGCCCTAGTCCCTCCCATGACTCGAGAGCAATGACGCGATCTGCCTGGCCACACGCATGGAGTCAGGCTTCTCTGGCGCCGCACGAGAGGCTCCTGAACTCCCCATCATATCTCGTGAGAAACCCCACACTGGCGCCGCAGCTCGAGAAAACCCATGAGACGCCCCCGTCATCACGAGAGGAGGGCCATCTTTAACTGCATGGTATGCAGATCAAGCGTGAACCTTCTGTCCAAGCTACACAGGACGCTTGACTCCCTTTAGGCCACTCATTGGGCTCCAAGAGTTACGCGTCCCGACTCGAGAGGATAGTGGAGTCCTTTGCTTCCACTCGAGACGAGGCGTAACCCACCGGGTGAGACTGGAATGCGACCCCGATATCCCTGTCGCCCCTGGAGAGGAACATTACGTCCTGGACCCAAGCCTAGATGAGGACTCTTTGCCCTGAAGTGACTCGAGAGCAACCCCCAGCTCTCTCTGACAAGTTGAATGGAAGACTGGACTTCCTGGGCCAACACAAGAGGAAGCCTGAATTCCCCGTTGTAACTCGAGAATCCCGCCTCAACTCGAGAAAAACCACGTGTTTCCCTCGTCATCGCAATATGAGGCCCTTGCCCGCTAGAGCATCTCCAGAGAATTCCCACGTTCCGTCTTGAAGTGCGAAACTGTACTTGGCACCCTTGATGCGACCTCAAAAGTGCCGTGACATACCGGTCTCACTCGAGGGGACCACCGAGGTTCCCGGCACCACTTCATCTGAGCCCCTTCTCCCCTTCTGATCGTGACCGGTGGGTCGATTCCCCTGCTTTGTCTGCAAGGGGTTCCCGAGCTTCCCGGCGCACCTCAGGATGAGGCCGGTCTCCCGAGGAAATTCGAGACGTAGCCTCGTGGGTGGTACCACATGCTGAAAGACCCCAATTTTCCGGTACGCTCTTGAAAAGAACCCGATGCCCGGAAACCTCTTTGAAGGCAACCCTGTGGATGAAGGCACAACACGAAGGGGCACTGACACCCCCGTGCATCGTCCGGAAAAACCCGAAGGTTCCACACTCAGCTCAACAAGTGGCCTGTCACTCCGTGAACAACTCGAAAGGCAAGGGGAAATCCATTCCTCCACAGAAGACGAGGCGTGACTCTCTTCTCCATACTCTGCAGGTACCCTGCGACCCGAGTCAGATATGGAGAGGACCCCTGAGGTTCCTGCCTCCATTCGAGATGAGGCCCTCTTCGATTGCACCAAACCCAGTTGAGTAACGAAAGGCCCCTCCCAAATCCACAGTGTCGCTGACTTCTCAGAGGCACCCTTAGAAGTTGCCTGAGGTCACCGACACAAATCAAGGGAACCCAGGGTTCCCTGCCGCAACCCGAGAAAGACCTCAAGAGTCCTTCTTCAATGCGTCTTGAGGCCCGATTCGCCTACTATGACTCGAGAGCAATCACGCACTCCCCTTCACCACACGCACGGAGACCTGACGTCCCTAGCACCACACGAGAGGCTCTCTGAGCTCCCCGTTGTACCTCGTGAGAAATCTGATACTGGCGCCGCAGCTGGAGTAAACCCACGAGACGCCCCCGTCATCGCGAGATGAGGGCCTTTTTTCCTGCATGGCCAGGAAAACAATCCCGAGTCATCTCTCCAAACTCCACAGGAGGCTTGACTCCCTTTAGTACACACAGTGGGCTCCAAGAGATACCCATCGCGACTCGAGACGAGAGCGGAATTCTTTGCTTACCCTTGAGGTGAGAACTGACTCCCCGGATGAGTCTGGAATGCAAACCCGAGATCCCTGTCGCCCCTGGAGAGCAACGTTAGATCCTGGACACAAGCCTAGATTAGGTCTCTTTTGCCCTGCAGTGACTCTAGCGCAATCCCCAGCTCCCCCTCGCAACCCGAATGGAAGATTGGATTTCAAGGCCAAAAAGAGGAAGCCTAAATTCCCGGTCATAACTCGAGAATCCCGCCGCAACTCGAGCAAAACCACGTGGTTCTCCCGTCATCGCAAGATGAGGCCCTTGCCCGCTACAGCGTTTCAAAAGATGTCCCAGGTTCCATCTTGAAATGCGAAACGGTACTTGGCACCCTTGATGCGACCCCAAAAGTCCCCCAACACGCCGGTCTCACTCAAGGGGAACACCGAGGTTCCCGGCACCACTTCATTTAAGCCCCTTCTCCCCTCCTGATCGTGACCGGTGGGTCGATTCCCCTGCTTTGTCTGCAAGGGGGCCCGACCTTCCCTGCACAACTCAGGATGAGGCCGGTCTCATGGGGAAATTCGATATGTAGCTTTGTGGGTGGTGCCACTTGCTGAAAGACTCCAATTTCCCGGTCCGCTCTTGATAAGAATCCGATGCTCGGACACCTCTTGGAAGGCAGCCTTGAGTATGAAGGTACAACACGAAGGGGCACTAACACACCTGAGCATCATCGGGAAAAACGGGCAGGTTACACACACAGCTCGACAAGTGGCCTGTCACCTCGAGAACAACTCGAGAGGCAAGAGGAGTCCAATCCTCCAGAAAAGACGAGGCCTGACTCTCCTGTACCAACATGCAGGGACCTTGCGATCTGAGTCAGAAATGGAGAGGAACACTGAGGTTCCTGCTTCAACTCGAGATGAGTCCCTCTTACATTCCACCAAATGCAGAGGAGTCTCGAGAGGCCCCTCCAAACTGCACAGTATCCCTGACTTCTCAGAGGCACTCTGAGAAGCTCCCTGAGGTCGCAGGCACAAGTCAAGGGAACCCTGGGTTTTATGCAGTGACCCGAGAAAGACCTCGAGAGTCCTTCTTCAACCCGTCTTGAGGCCCGATTACCCTACCATGACTCGAGAGCAATGACGAACTCCCCCTAGCCATCTCATGGGGACCTGACTTCCCTGGCGCCACACGAGAGGCTCCCTGAGCTCCCTCTCGTACCTCGTCAGAAACCCGGCACTAGCGCGGCAGTCTAGAAAACCCACAAGAGGCCGCCGTCATCGCGAGATGAGGGCCTTCTTTTCCTTCATGGCCTGGAGAGGAATCCCGAGTCCTCTATCCAAACACCACAGGAGGCTTGACTCCCTTTAGGGCACACAGTGGGCTCCAAGAGATACCCTTCGCGACTCAAAAGGACAGCGGAGTTCTTTGCTTCCCCTCGAGACGAGGCCTGATTCCCCGGGTGAGTCTGGTATGCAACCCCAAGATCCCTGTCGCCCCTAGGGACGAGCATTAAGTCCTGGACACAAGCCTAGATGAGGTCTATTTTGCCCTGCAGTGACTCGAGAGCAATCCCCAGCTCTCCCTTTAAACTCGAATGGAAGATAGGACTTCCCTGGCCCAACACATGAGGAAGACTGTATTCCCCGTCGAAACTCGAGAATCCCGCCACAACTCGAGAAACGCCACGTGGTTCCCCCGTCATCCCAAGATGAGGCCCTTGCCCCCTACAGCGTCTCAAGAGAAGTCCCACGTTCCGTCTTGAAGTGCGAAACGGTATTGGCACCCTTGATGCGCCCTCAAAAGTTCCTCGACACACCAGTCTGACTCGAGGAGAACACCGAGGTTCCCGACACCACTACATCTGGGCCCCTTCTCCCCTCCTGATCGCGACAGGAGGGTCGATTCCCCTGTTTTGTCTTGAAGGGGTTCCCGTCTTTCACGGTGCATCTCAGGATGAGGCCGGTCTCACGAGGATATTCGAGACATAGCCACGTGGATGGTGACACATGCCGAAAGACCCCGATTTCCCGGTCCGCTCTTGATAAGATCTTGATGCCCGGACACCTCTTTGAAGATAACCCTTTTGATGAAGGCACAACACTTAGGGGCACTGACACCCCTGGGTATCGTCCGGAGAAACCCGCAGGTACCACACACAGCTCGAGAAGTGACCTGTCACCCCGTGAACAACTGGAGAGGCAGGCAGAGTTCCATTCCTCCACACAAGACGAGGCCTGACTCTCCTGTTCGAACTCTGCAGCGAAACTGCGATCCGAGTCAGATCTGGCCCAGGGGAAGTCAGGAGAGGAAACATGAGTTTCCTGCCTCCACTCGAGATGAGGCCCTCTTCCATTGCACCGAACCCAGTGGAGTCCCGAGAGACCCCTCCCAACTGCACAGTATCCCTGACTTCTCAGAGGCACCCTTAGACCTTCCTGAGATCACCGGCACAAGTCGAGGGAACCAAGGGTTTCCTGCCCCAACCCGTAAACGACCTCGAGAGTCCTTCTTCAACGCATCTTGAGGTGCGATTCCCCTACCATGATTCGAGAGCAATGACGCGCTCCCCCTAGCCACGTACATAGAAACCTGACTTCCCTGGCGCCACAGGAGAGGCTCCCTGAGCTACCCATTATACCTCGTGAGCAACACCACACTGGAGCCACAGCTCGAGAATACCCACGAGACGCCCCAGTCCTCACGACATGAGGGCCTTCTTTTGCTGTATGGCCTGGAGAGCAATCCTGAGTCCTCTCTCCAAACTCCACAGGAGGCTTGACTCATTTTAGGCCACACAGTGAGCTCCAAGATATACCCGTCGCGACTTGACAGGAGAGCGGTGTCCTTGGCTTCCCCTCGAGACGAGGCCTGACTCCCCGGGTGAGTCGAGAATACAATGCTGAGATCGCTTTCGCCCCAGCAGAGGAACATTAGGTCCTGGACACAAGCCTAGATGAGGTCTATTTGGCCCTGCAGTGTCTCGAGAGCAATCCCCAGTTCTAACTCACAATTCGAATGAAAACTGGACTTCCCTGGGCCAGTTGAAGAGGAAGCCTGAATTCCCGGTTGTAACTCGAGAATCCCGCCCCAACTCAAGAAAAACCACGTGGTTCCCCCGTCATCGAAAGATGAGACCCTTGCCCACTACAGCGTCTCAAGAGAAGTCCCACGTTCCGTATTGAAGAGCGAAAAGTTATTTGGAACCCTTGATGCGACCCCAAAAGTTCCCCGACATACCAGTCTCACTTGAGGAGAACACCGAGGTTCCCGGCACCATTTCATCTGAGACTCTTCTCCCCTCTTGATCGCGACAGGAGGTTCGATTCCCCTGCTTTGTCTGGAAGGCGTTCCCGACCTTCCTGGCGCACATCAAGATGAGGCCAGTCTCACGAGGAAATTCGAGACATAGCCTCGTGGGTGGTGCGACATGCCAAAAGACCCCGATTCCCTGGTCTGCTCTTGATAAGAACCCGATGGCAGAACCCAACTCGAATGCAATCCTGTGGAACAAGGCACAACACGAAGGGGCAGTGACACCCCAGTGAATCGTCCAGAAAAACCCGCAAGTTCCACATACAAATCGACAATTGGCCTGTCACCCCATGAACAACGCGAGAGTCAAGCGGAGTTCCATTCCTCCACACAAGACGAGGCCTGACTCTCCTGTCCCAACTCTGCAGGGACTCTGCGATCCGAGTCAGATCCGGCGCATTCGAAGCCAGGAGAGGAACCCTGTGGTTCCTGCCTCAACTTGTCATGAGGCCCTCTTCCATTGCACCAAACCCAGTGGAGTTCCGAGAGGCCCCTCCCAACTCCACAGTGACCCTGACTTCTCAGAGGCACGCTGAGAAGCTTCCTGAGGTCACTGGCACAAGTCGATGGAACCCAGGGTTTCCTGCTGCAACCCAAGAAAGACCTCGAGAGTCCTTCTTTAACACGTTTTCAGGCCCAATTCCCCTACCATGACTCGAGAACAATGACGGGCTCCCTCTCACCACGTGCATAGAGACCTGACTGCCCTGGCACCACATGAGAGGCTCACTGAGCTCCCAGTCTTACTTCGTGAGAAACCCCACACTAGCGCCACAGCTCGAGAAAACCTACGAGACGCCCCAGTCATCGCGAGATGAGGGCCTTCATTTCCTGCATTGCCTGGAGAGCAATCCCGTGTCCTCCCTCCAAACACCAGAGGAGGTTTGACTCCCTTTAAGCCACTCAGTGGGCTCCAAGACATACCCGTCCGACTCGAGAGGAGAGCAGAGTCCTTTGCTTCTCCTCGAGACGAGGCCTGACTCCAGGGTGAGTCTGGAATGCAACCCCGAGATTCCTGTCGCCCCTTGACATGAACATTAGGTCCTGCACACAAGCCTTGGTGGGGTCTCTTTTGCCTTCAGTGACTAGAGCGCACCTCCAGCTCTTCCTCGAATCTCGAATGGAAGATAAGACTTTTGTGGGCCAACACAAGAGGAAGCATGAATTCCCTGTGGTAACTCAAATATCCCACCGCAACTAGAGAAAAACCAAATGGTTCCCCAGTCATTCCAAGATGAGGCCCTTGCCCGCTGGAGCACCCCAAGAGAAGTCCCACGTTCCAATTTGAAGAGCGAAACGGTACTTGGAACACGTTATGCGACCCCAAAAGTTACCCGACATACCTGTCTCACTTGAGGGAAACACCGAGGTTCCCAGCAGCACTTCATCTGAGCCACTTCTCCCCTCCTGATCGGCACAGGAGGGTCGAAACCTCTGCTTTGTCTGGAAGGGTTTCATGACCTTCGCGGCACACCTCAGGATGAGGCCGGTTTCATGAGGAAATACGAGACTAGCCACGTGGGTGGTGCCAAATGCTGAACGACCCCGATTTCCCAGTCCGCTCTTCATAAGAACACGATGCCCGGACACCTCTTCGAAGGCAACCCTGTGGATGAAGACACAAAACGAAGGGTCACTGACACCCCCATGCATCATCTGGAAAAACCTGCAGATTCCACACACAGTTTGACAAGGGGCCTGAAACCCCATGAACAACTCGAGAGGCAAGCGGAGTTCCATTCCTCAGAAAAGACATAGCCTGACTCTCCTGTCCCAACTCTGCAGGGACACTACGATCAGAGTCAGAATTGGAGAGGAAGCCTGAGGTTCCTGCCTCCACTCGAGATGAGGCCCTCTTCCGTTGCGCCAGACCCAGCGGAGTCCCGAGAGGCCTCGCCAAATCCATAGCGTCCCTCACCTCTCAGAGGCACCCTGGGAAGTTTCCTCAGGTCCCCGGCAGAAGTCGGGGGAAACGAGGGTTTCCCGCTGCAACCCGAGAAAGACATCGAGAGTCCTTCTTCAACGCGTCTTGAGGCCCTAGTCCCCTCCCATGACTCGAGAACAATGACGCGCTCCTTCTCGCCACGTGCATGGAGACATGACTTCCCTGGCGCCGCACGAGAGGCTCCCTGAGATCCTCGTCGTGCCTCGGGAGAAAACCCCCATGGGTGCCACAGCTCGAGGAAACCCCTGAGATGCCCCCGTCCTCGCGAGGTGAGGGCCTTCTTTTCCTGCCTTGCCTGGAGAGTAATCAGGAGTACTCTTTCAATAGTGAAGAGGAGGCTGGACTCCCTTGAGGCCACTCAGGGGGCACCAAGATATCAGCATCGCGACTCGGGAGGAGAGCGGAATCCTTTGCTTCCCCTCGAGGCGAGGCCTGACTCCCCGGGGGAGCATGGGATGCAACCCCGAGATCATTGTCTTCCCTGGAGAGGAGCATTAGGTCCTGGACACACGCCTAGGTGAGGTCTCTTTGGCCCTGCAGTGACTCGAGCGCAACCCCCAGCTTTCCCTCGCAAATCGAGGGGAAGTTTGGGATTCCCAGGGCCAACCCAAGAGAAAGCCTGAGATCCCCGTCGTAACTCGAGAATCCCGCCGCAACTACAGAAAACCCACGTGGTTCCCACATCTTCGCAAGATGCGGCCCTTGCCTGCGAAAGGGTCTCAAGGGAAGTCCCCTGTTCCACCCTGAAGTGTGAAACGGGACCTGACGGCCTTCATGCGCCCCCAAAACTTACCCGACACGCCGGCTTCCCTCGAGGGGAACACCGAGGGTCCCGGCACCGCTTCCTCTAAACCCCTTCTCCCCTTCTGATCGCGACAGGAGAGGCGATTCCCCTGCGTGGTCTGGAAGGGGTTCCCGGCCTTCCCGGCGCACCTCAGAATGAGGCCGGTCTCACGAGGAAATTCGAGGCGAGCCACGTGGGTGGGGCCACATGCCGAACGCCCCGATTCCCCGGTCCGCTCTTGAGAAATACCCGAGACCCGGACCCCTCTTCGAAGGCAACCCTGTTGGTGAAGGCACAACACGAAGGGGCACTGCCACCCCCGTGCATCGTCCGCAAAGACCCGTGGGTTCCACACACACTCGACGAGGGGCCTGAGACCCCCTGAGCAACTCGAGAGGCCAGCGGGGTTCCCTTCCTCAGACAAGACGAGGCCTGACTCTCCTGTCCCAACTCTGCAGGGACCCTGCAGTCGGAGTCCGAAACGGAGAGGAAGCCTGAGGTCCCTGCCTCCCATCGAGGTGAGGCCCTCTTCCGTTGCGCCAGACCCAGCGGAGTGCCGAGGGGCCAGGCCCCCTCCACAGGATCCCTCCCCTCTCAGAGGCACCCTGGGAAGTTCCCTAAGGTCCCCGGCAGAAGGCGAGGGAAACGAGGGTTTCCCGCCGACCCCCCGAGAAAGACCTCGAGAGTCCTTCTTCGACGCGTCTCGAGGCCCTAGTCCCCTCCCGTAACTCGAGAGCCAGGACACACTCCCCCTCGCCACGCGCATGGAGACCTGACTTCCCTGGCGCCGCACGAGAGGCTCCCTGAGATCCTCGTCGTGCCTCGGGTGAAAACCCCCACGGGCGCCGCAGCTCGAGGAAACCCCTGAGACGCCCCCGTCCTGGCGAGCTGAGGGCCTTCTTTTCCTGCATGGCCTGGAGAGCAATCCCGGGTCCTCTCTCCAAACGGAAGAGGAGGTTGGACTCCCTTGAGGCCGCTCAGGGGGCTCCAAGAGACCCGCGTCGCGACTCGAGAGGAGAGCGGAGTCCTTGGCTTGCCTTCGAGACGAGGCCTGACTCCCCGGGGGAGCCTGGAATGCAACCCCGAGATCGCTGCCTTCCCTGGAGAGGAATATTAGGTCCCGGACACACGCCTAGGTGAGGTCTCTTCGGCCCTGCAGTGACTCGAGCGCAACCCCCAGCTTTCCCTCGCAACCCGAGGGGAAGATTGGGCTTCCCAGGGCCAAGCCAAGGGGAAGGCTGAGATCCCCGTCGTAACTCGAGAATCCCGCCGCAAGTCGAGAAAACCCACGTGGTTCCCACCTCTTGGCAAGATGAGGCCCTTGCCCGCGACGGCGTCTCAAGGGAAGTCCCCTGTTCCGCCCTGAAGGGCGAAACAGTCCCTGACAGCGTTCCTGCGACCCCCAAAAGTCCCCCGACACGCCGGGGTCCCCCGAGGGGAATACCGAGGGTCCCGGCCCTGCTTCCTCTGAGCCCCTTCTCCCCTCCTGATCGCGACAAGAGAGGCGATTCCCCTGCGTGGTCTGGAAGGGGTTCCCGGCCGTCCTGGCGCACCTCAGGATGAGGCCGGTCTCACGAGGAAATTCGAGACGAGCCACGTGGGTGGGGCCACATCCCGAACGCCCCCGATTCCCCGGTCCGCTCTTGAGAAGGACCCGAGGCCCGGACCCCTCTTCGAAGGCAACCCTGTGGGTGAAGGCACAACACGAAGGGGCACTGCCACCCCCGTGCATCGTCCAGAAAGACCCGCGGGTTCCACACACAGCTCGACGAGGGGCCTGAGACCCCCTGAGCAACTCGAGAGGCCAGCGGGGTTCCCTTCCTCAGACAAGACGAGGCCTGACTCTCCTGTCCCAACTCTGCAGGGACCCTGCGGTCGGAGTCCGAAACGCAGAGGAAGCCTGAGGTTGCTGCCTCCCCTCGAGGTGAGGCCCTCTTCCGTTGCGCCAGACCCAGCGGAGTCCCGAGGGGCCCCGCCACCTCCCCAGGATCCCTCGCCTCTCAGAGGCACCCTGGGAAGTTCCCTAAGGTCCCCGGCAGAAGGCGAGGGACACGAGGGTTTCCCGCCGCCCCCCGACAAAGACCTCGAGAGTCCTTCTTCAACGCGTCTCGAGGCCCTAGTCCCCTCCCGTGACTCGAGAGCCAGGAGGCGCTCCCCCTCGCCACACGCATGGAGACCTGACTTCCCTGGCGCCGCAGGAGAGGCTCCCTGAGATCCTCGTCGTGCCTCGGGAGAAAACCCCCACGGGCGCCGCAGCTCGAGGAAACCCCTGAGACGCCCCCGTCCTCGCGAGCTGAGGGCCTTCTTTTCCTGCATGGCCTGGAGAGCAATCCCGGGTCCTCTCTCCAAACGGAAGAGGAGGCTGGACTCCCTTGAGGCCGCTCAGGGGGCTCCAAGAGACCCGCGTCGCGACTCGAGAGGAGAGCGCATTCCTTGGCTTCCCCTCGAGACGAGGCCTGACTCCCCGGGGGAGCCTGGAATGCAACCCCGAGATCCCTGCCTTCCCTGGAGAGGAATATTAGGTCCCGGACACACGCCTAAGTGAGGTCTCTTCGGCCCTGCAGTGACTCGAGCGCAACCCCCAGCTTTCCCTCGCAACCCGAGGGGAAGATTGGGCTTCCCAGGGCCAACCCAAGGGGAAGGCTGAGATCCCCGTCGTAACTCGAGAATGCCGCCGCAACTCGAGAAAATCCACGTGGTTCCCACCTCTTGGCAAGATGAGGCCCTTGCCCGCGACGGCGTCTCAAGGGAAGTCCCCTGTTCCGCCCTGAAGGGCGAAACGGTCCCTGACAGCCTTCCTGCGACCCCCAAAAGTCCCCGGACACGCCGGGGTCCCCCGAGGGGAACACCTAGGGTCCCGGCACCGCTTCCTCTGAGACCCTTCTCCCCTCCTGATCGCGACAGGAGAGGCGATTCCCCTGCGTGGTCTGGAAGGGGTTCCCGGCCTTCCCGGCACACCTCAGGATGAGGCCGGTCTCACGAGGAAATTCGAGACGAACCACGTGGGTGGGGCCACATGCCGAACGCCCCCGATTCCCCGGTCCGCTCTTGAGAAGGACCTGAGGCCCGGACCCCTCTTCGAAGGCAACCCTGTGGGTGAAGGCACAACACGAAGGGGCACTGCCACCCCCGTGCATCGTCGGCAATCACCCGCGGGTTCCACACACAGCTCGACGAGGGGCCTGAGACCCCCTGAGCAACTCGAGAGGCAAGCGGGGTTCCCTTCCTCAGACAAGACGAGGCCTGACTCTCCTGTCCCAACTCTGCAGGGACCCTGAAGTTGGAGTCCGTAACGGAGAGGAAGCCTGAGGTTCATGCCTCCCCTCGAGATGAGGCCCTCTTCCAGTGCGCCAAACCCAGCTTAGTCCCGAGAGGCCCCGCCAACTCCACAGCATCCCTCACCTCTCAGAGGCTCCCTGGGAAGTTCCCTCAGGTCTCCGGCAGAAGTCGAGGGAAACGAGGGTTTCCCGTCGCCCCCCGAGAAAGACCTCGAGCGTCCTTCTTCAACGTGTCTTGAGGCCCTAGTCCCCTCCCTGGAGTAGAAAGCAAAGACGCGCTCCCCCTCGCCTCCCCCATGGAGACCTGGCTTCCCTAGCGCCGCACGAGAGGCTCCTGAGATCCTCGTCGTGCCTTGTGAGAAAACCCCCACGGGCGCCGCACCTCGAGGAAACCCCTGAGACGCCCCCGTCCTCTCGAGGTGAGGGCCTTCTTTTCCTGTCTGGCCTGGAGAGCAATTCCGAGTCGTCTCTCCAAACTGAAGAGGAGGCTGGACTCCCTTGAGGCCACTCAGTGGGCTCCAAGAGATCCGCGTCGTGGCTCGAGAGGAGAGCGCAGTCCTTTGCTTCCCCTCGAGGCGAGGCCTGACTCCCCGGGGGAGTCTGGAGTGCGATCCCGAGATCCTTGTCTTTCCATGAGAGGACTATTAGGTCCTGGACACATGCCTAGATGAGGTCTCTTTGGCCCTGCAGTGACTCGAGCACAACCCCCAGCTTTCGCTCGCAACTCAAAGGGAAGTTTGGGCTTCCCAGGGCCAACACAAGAGGAAGCCTGAAATCCCCATCATAACTCGAGAATCCCGCCACAACTCGAGAAAAACCACGTGGTTCCATCGTCTTCGCAGCATGAGCCCCTTGCCCTCCACAGCGTCTCAAAAGATGTCCACGTTCCCACTGAAGTGCAAAACAGTACTTGGCACCCATGATGGCACCCCCAAAGTTCCCCAACATACATGCCTCACTCGAGGGGAACACCCATGTTCCCCACACCACATCATTTGAGCCCCTTCTCCCCTCCTGATTGCAACAGGAGTGTCGATTCTCCTGCTTTGTCTGGAAGGCGTTACCAATCTTCCCAGCGCACCTCAGGATGAGGCCGGTCTCACGAGGAAATTGGAGATGTAGCCTCGTGGGTGGTGCCACATACGGAAAGACCCCATTTCCTGGTCCGCTATTAATAAGAACCCGATGCCCGTACACTTCTTCGAATGCATCCCGTTGGATGAAGGCACAACAAGGAGGGGCCCTGCACACCCGTGCATCTTTTGGAAAATTCTGCAGGTTCCACATACAGCTCGACAAGTGACCTGTTACCTCGTGAACAACTCGAGAGGCAAGCTAAGTTTCATTTCTCCACAGAATACGAGGCCTGACTCTCCTGTCCCAACTCTGCAGGAATCCTGAGATCGGAGTCTGAAATGGAGAGGAACCCTGAGGTTCCTTCCTCAACACGAGATGAGGCCCTCTTGCATTATACCACACCCAGTGGTGTCCCGAGTGGCCCCTCCCAACTCCACAGAATCCCTGACTTCTCAGAGGCACCATGTTAAGCTCCCTGAGGTCACCAGCACAAGTCGAGAAAAACCAGGGTTTCCTGCCGCAACCGGAAAAAGACCTTGAGAGTCGTTCTTCAACGCCTCTTGAGGCCCGATTCCCCTACCATGACTCGAGAGCAATGACGCGCTCCCCCTCCACACGTGCATGGAGACCTGTCTTTCCTGTCACCACACGAGAGACTCCCTGAGCTCCCCATCGTATCTTGTGAGAAACCCCATCCTTGCACCGCACCTCGAGAAAATGCACAAGACGCCCCCGTCATCACGTTATGAGGGCCTTCTTTTCCTGCATGGCCTGGAGAGCAATCCCGAGTCCTCTCTCCAATCTCCACAGGAGGCTTGACTCCCTTTAGGCCACACAATGGGCTCTAAGAGATACCCGTCGCGACTCAAGAGGAGATGGGAGTCCATTCATTACCCTCTTGAAGAGGCCTGACTCCTCGGGAGGATCTGGAATGCAACTCCGAGATCCCTGTTGCCCCTTGAAAGGAACATTAGGTCCTAGACACAAGCCTAGATGAGGTCTCTTTTGCCCTGCAATAACTCGAGCCAACCCCCAGCTCTAGCTCTCAACTCGTATGGAAATTTGGACTTCCCTGGGCCAACACAAGAGGAAGCCTGAATTCCCTGCCGCAACTCGAGAAAAACCACGTGGTTCCCCCGTCATCACAATATGGGGCCCGTGCTCACTACGGCGTCTCAAGAGAAGTCCCACGTTCTGTGTTGAAGTGCAAAACGTTACTTGGCACCCTTAATGCGACCCCAAATGTTCCCCGACACACCAGTTTCATTTGAGGGGAACACCGAGGTTCCCGGCACCACTTCTTTTGAGCCCCTTCTCCCCTCCTGATAGCGACAAGAGGGTCGATTCCCCTGCTTTGACTTAAAGGGGTTCCCGACATTCACGGCGCACCTCAGGATGAAGCCGGACTCATGGGAAATTTCGAGACGTGGCCTCATGGGGGGTGCCACATGCCAAAAGACCCCGATTTCCCAGTACACTCTTGAGAAGAACCCGATGACCAGACACCTCTTTGAAGACAACCCTGTGGATGAAGGTACAACAAAAGGGGCACTGACACCCCTGTGCATCGTCTGGAAAAACCCGCAGGTTCCACATACAGCTCTACAAGAGGCCTGTCACCCTGTGAACAACTCGAGATGCAAGCGGATTTCCATTCCTCCACACAAGATAAGTCCTGACTCTCCTCTCCCAACTCTGCAGGAACATGCGATCCAAGGCAGAAATGAAGAGGAAACCTGATGTTCCTGCTTTATCTAAAGATGATGCCTTTTTCCATTTCACCAAACCCAGTGGAGTTCCGAGAGGTCACTCCCAACTCCACAGTATCCCTGATTTCACATAGGCACCTGAGAAGCTCCCTGACGTAACATGCATGAGTCGAGGGAACCCATGGTTTCCTGCCACAACCTGAGAAAGACCTTGAGAGTCCTTCTTCAATGCGTCTTGAGGTCAAAATCCCCTATCATGACAAGAGAGCAATGACGCACTCCCCCTCGCCACGCGCATGGAGACCTGACTTCCCTGGCGCCCCACAAGATGCTCCCTGAGCTCCCAGCCTTACCACGAGGGAAACACCACACTTGTGCCTCAGCTCGAGAAAACCAACGAGATGCCCCTGTCATCGCGAGATGAGGGCCTTCTTTTTCTGCATGGCCTGGAGAGCAATACCGAGTCCTCTCTCCAAAATCCACAGGAAGCTTGGCTCCCTGTAGGCCACTCAGTGGGCTCCAAGAGATATCCGTCGCGACTCGAGAGGAGAGTGGAGTCATTTGCTTCCCCTCGAGACGAGGCCTGACTCCCCGGGTGAGTCTGGAATGCAACCCCGAGATCCCTGTCGCCCCTGGAGAGGAACATTAGATCCTGGACACAAGCCAAGATGAGGTCTCTTTTTCCCTACAGTGACTTGTGTGCAATCCCCAGCTCTCCCTCGCAACTCGAATTGAAGATTGGACTTCCCTGGGCCAACACAAGAGGAAGCCTGAAATCCCCGTCGTAACTTGAGAATCCCGCCGTAACTGGAGAAAAACCAAGTGATTGCCCCATCATCGCAATATGAGGCACTTTCCCGCTACAGCGTCTCAAGAGTAGTCCCACGTTCCATCTTGAAGTGCGAAACAGTACTTGGCACCCTTGATGCGACCCCAAAAGTTCCCCAACATACCGGTCTCACTTGAGGGGAACACCGAAGTTCCCGGCACCATTTCTTTTGAGTGCCTTCTCCCCTCCTGATCACGACAGGAGGGTCGATTCCCCTGCTTTGTCTGCAAGGGTTTCCCGACCTTAATGGCGCACCTCAGGATGATGCCGGTCTCACGAGGAAGTTCGAGACGTAGCCTTGTGGGTGGTGCCACATGCCGAAAGACTCCGATTGCCCGGTCCGCTCTTGATAAGAACCTGATGCCTGGACACCCCTTAGAAGGCAACCCTGTGGATGAAGGCACAACACGAAGGGGCACAGACACACCCGTGCATCGTCTGGAAAAACCTACAGGTTCCACACACAGCTTGACACGTGGTCTGTCACCCCGTGCACAACTCGAGAGGCAAGCTGAGTTCCATTCTCCACACAGGACGAGGCCTGACTCTCCTGTCCCAAATCTGCTGGGACCCTGCAATCCGAATCAGAAATGGAGAGGAACCCTGAGGTTCCTGCCTCAACTCAAGATGAGGCCCTCTTCCATAGCACCAAAACCACTGGAGTCCCGAGAGGTCCCTCCAACCCACAGTGTCCCTGACTTCTCAGAGGCACCCTGACAAGCTCCCTGAGATCTCCGGCACAAGTCGATGGAACCCAGGGTTTCCTGCCGCAACCCGAGAAAGATTGGACAGTCCTTCTTTGATGCGTCTTGAGGCCCGATTCCCCTACCATGTCTCAAGAGCAATGAAGCACTCCCAGTACCCATGCGCATGGAGACTTAACTTCCCTGGCACCTCACGAGAGGCTCCCTGAGGTCCCCGTCGTACCTCGTGAGAAACCCCACACTGGCGCCGCAGCTCGAGAAAACCCACGAGACGCCCCCGTTATCGTGAGATGAGGGCCATCATTAACTGCATGGCCTGGAGGGCAATCCCGAGTCGTCTCTCCAAACTCCACGGGAGGCTTGACTCACTAAGGCTACTCAGTGCGCTCAATAGGTACCCGTCACGACTCGAGAGGAAAGCGGAGTACTTTGCTTCCCCTAGAAACAAGGCCGGACTTCCCGGGTGAGCCTGGAATGCCACCCCGAGATCCCTGTCACCCATGGAGAGGAATATTCGGTCCTGGACACAAGCCTAGATATGGTCTATTTTGCCCTGCAGTGACTCGAGTGGGATCACAGCTCACCCTCGCAACTCGAATGAAAGATTGGACTTCCATGGGCCAACACAGGAGGAAATCTGAATTCCCCGTCGAAACTCGAGACTCCCGCCGCAATGCGAGAAAAACCACGTGGTTCACTCGTCATCCCAAGATGAGGCCCTGGCCCGCTACAGCGTCTCAAGTGAAGTCCCACGTTCCGTCTTGAAGTGCGAAATGCTACTTTTCACCCTTGATGTAACCCCAAAAGTTCCCCGACACACCGTTCTCACCAAGGGGAACACCGAAGTTCCCGGCACCACTTCATCTGATCACTTTCTCCCCTCCTGATCACGACAGGAGGGTAAATTCCCCTGCTTTGTCTGGAAGGAGTTCCCGCCCATCCCGGCGCACCTAAGGATGAGGCCTTTCTCAGGAGGAAATTCGAGACGTAGCCTCGTGGGTGGTGCCACATGCCGAAAGACCCCGATTGTGTGGTCTGCTCTATATAAGAACCCGATGCCCGGACACCACTTCGAAGGCAACCCTGTGGATGAAGGCACAACAGAAGGGTTACTAAAACTCCCGTGCATCGTCCAGAAAAACCCGCAGGTTCTACACACAGCTCGACAAGTGGAATGTCACCCCGTGAACAACTCGATAGGCAAGCAGAGTTCGTTTCCTCCACACAAGACGAGGCCTGACTCTCCTGTCCCAACTCTTCAGGGACCCTGCCATCCGAGTCAGAAATGGAGAGGAAACCTGAGGTTCCTGCCTCAACTCGAGATGAGGCCCTCTTCCATTGCACCAAACCCAGATGAGTCGCGAGAGGCCCCTCCCAACTCCACAGTATCCCTGAATTCTCAGAGGCACCTTGAGAATCTACCTGAGGTCACCGGCACAAGTCGAGGGAACCTAGGGTTTCCTGCTGCGACCCGAGAAAGACCTTGAGAGTCCTTCGGCGCGTCTTGAGGCTCGATTCCCCTACCATGACTCGAGAGCAAAGACCCGCTCCCCATCGCCATGCGCATGGAGACCTGACTTCCCTGACGCCTGAAGAGAGTCTCCCTGAGCTCCCCGTCGTACGTCTTTGGAAACCCCATTCAGGCACCGCAGCTCGAGAAAACCCACGATACGCCCCCGTCATCACGAGATGAGGGACTTCTTTCCTGCCTGGCATGGAGAGCAAAACCGAGTCCTCTCTCCAGACTCCACAGGAGGCTTGACTCTCTTTAGGCCTCTCAGTTGGCTCCAAGAGATACCTGTCAGGACTTGAAGGGAGAGTGGAGTCCTTTGCTTCCCCTCGAGACGAGGCCTGACTCCCCGTGTGAGTCTGGAATGCAACCCCGAGTTCCTGTCGCACCTGGAGAGGAAAACTCGGTCCTGGACACAAGCCTAGATGAGGTCTATTTTGCAATGCAGTTACTAGAGAGCAATCGCCAGCTCTCCCTTGCAAATCGAATGGAAGATTGGACTTCCCTGGGCCAACACAAGAGGAAGCCTGAATTCCCCGTTGTAACTCGAGAATCCCGCCGCAGCTTGAGAAAAACCACGTGGCTCCCCCGTCATCGCAAGATGAGGCCCTTGGCCACTACAGGGTATCAAGAGAAGTCCCACGTTCCATCCTGAAGTACAAAACGGTACTTGGCACCCTTGATGCGACCCCCAAAGTTCCCTGACATACCGGTCTCACTCGAGGGAAACACCAAAGTTCACGGCACCACTTCCTGTGAGCCACTTCACCCCTCCTGATCGCGACAGGAGGGTCGATTCCCATGCTTTTTCTGCAAGGGTTCCCGACGTTCCCCGTGAACCTCCAGATGAGGCCGGTCTCATGAGGAAATTCGAAAAGTAGCCTCATGGTTGGTGCCACATGTTGAAAGATCCCGAATTCCCGGTCCACTCTAGATAAGAACCTGACGCCCGGACATCTCTTCGAAGGCAACCCTTTGGATGAAGGCACAACACGAAGGGACATTGACATCCCCATGCATCGTCTGGAAAAACCCGCCGATTCCACTCACAGCTCCAAATGTGGACTGTCACCCCGTGAACAACTCGAGAGGCAAGTGAAGTTGCATTCCTTCACACAAGACGAGGCCTTACTCTCCTGTCCCAACTCTTCAGGGACCCTGCGATCGGAGTCAGAAATGGAGAGGAACCCTGAGGTTCCTGCCTCAACTAGAGAAGAGGCTCTCTTCCATTGAACCAAACTCAGTGGTGTCCCGAGAGGCCCCTCCCAACACCACAGTATCTCTGAATTCTCAGAGGCTCCCTGAGAAGCTACCTGAGGTCACTGGCACAAGTCGAGGGAACACAGAGTTTCCTGAAGTAACCCGAGAAAGACTTGGAGAGTCCTTTTTCAACGTCTCTTGATGCCCGATTCCCCTACCATGACTCCAGAGCAAGGACGCGCTCCCCTCGCCACAAGCAGGAAAACTGACTTCCCTAGTACCACACAAGAGTCTCCCTGAGTACCCCATCATACCTCGTGAGAAAACCCACAGTGGCGCCGCAGTTCGAGAAAAGCCACAAGATGCCCCCGTCAAGGAGAGATGGGGGCCTTCTTTTCCTGCCTGACCTGGAGAGCAATCCCTGGTCCTCTCTCCAAACTTCACAGGAGGATTGACTCCCTTTAGGCCACTCAGTTGGGTCCAAGAAATACCCGGTGCGACTCGAGAGGAGAGCGGAGTCCTTTGCTTCCCTCGAGACGAGGCCTGACTCCCCTGGTGAGTTTGGAATGCAACCCCGAGATCCCTGTCGCCCCTGGAGTGGAACATTATGTCCTAGACACAAGCCTAGATGAGGTCTATTTTGCCCTACAGTGACTCGAGAGCAACCTCCATCTCTCCCTCACAATTTGAATGGAAGATTGGTCTTCCCACGGTCAACACAAGAGGAAGTCTGAATTTCCCATCGTAATTCGAGAATTCAGCCTCAAGTCTTAAAAACCATGTGGTTCCCCCTTCATCGCAATATGAGGACCTTGCCAGCTAGAGTCTCAACAGAAGTCCCACATTCCATCTTAAAGTTCGAAATGCTACTTCGCACCCTTGATGCGACCCCAAAGTTCCCCAACATACCGGTCTCACTCCAGGGGAACACCGAAGTTCCGGGCGTCTCCAGGGAAGTCCCATGTTCCGTCCTTAAGTGCGAAACGGTACTTGACACCCTTGATGCGACCGCAAAAGTTCCCCGACACGCTGGGTTCCCTCGAGGGGAACACCGAGGGTCCAGGCACCACTTCATCTGAGCCCCTTCTCCCCTCCTGATCGTGACAGCAGAGTCGATTCCCCTGCTTTCTCTGGAAGGGGTTCCCGGCCTTCCTGGTGCACCTCAGGATGAGGCCGGTCTCAGGAGGAAATTCTTGACTAGCCATGTGTGAGGTGCCACGTGCCGAACGACCCTGATTTTCCGGTCCGCTCTTGATAAGAACCCGATGCCCGGACACCTCTTCAAAGGCAACCCTGTGAGTGAAGGCACAACACGAAGGGGCACTAACACCCTCGTGCATCATCCAGAAAAACCCGCAGGGTCTACACACAGCTCGACAAGGGGCCTGAGACTCCCGGAACAACTCGAGAGGCAACCAGAATTCCATTCCTCAGACAAGACGTGGCATGACTCTCCTGTCCCAACACTGAACGGACCGTGCAGTCGGAGTCAGAATCGGAAAGGAAACCTGAGGTTCCTGCCTCCCCTCGAGATGAGGCACTCTTCCATTGCGCTGAACCCAGCAGAGTCCCGAGAGGCCCTGCCAACTCCACAGTATCCCTCACCTCTCAGAGGCACCCTGGGAAGTTCCCTATAGTCCCCTGCAGAAGTCGAGGGAAACGAGGGTTTCCCTCCGCCACCCGAGAAAGACCTCGAGAGTCCTTCTTCAACGCGTCTTGAGGCCCTAGTCATTTCCCATGACTCGAGAGTGATGACCAGCACCCCCTCGCCATGCGCATGGAGACATGAGTTCCCTGGCGCCGCACGAGAGGCTCCCTGAGGTCCTCGTCGTGCCTCGTGAGAAAACCCCCACGGGCGCCACAGCCTGAGGAAACCCATGAGACGCCCCCGTCATTGCGAGATGAGGGCCTTCTTTTCCTGCCTGTCCTGGAGAGCAATCCCGAGTCCTCTCTCCAAACTGAAGAGGAGGCTCGACACCCTTGAGTCCACTCATTGGGCTCCAAGAGATCCGTGTCGCGACTTGAGAGGAAAGCGGAGTCCTCTGCTTCCCCTCGAGGCGAGGCCTGACTCCCCAGGGGAGTCTGGAATGGAAACCCGAGATCCCTGTCTTCCCTTGAGAGGAATATTAGGTCCTGGACACACGCCTCGATGAGGTCTCTTTGGCCCTGTAGTGACTCGAGCAGAACCCCCAGCTTTCCTTCGCAACTCCAGGGGAAGATTGGGCTTCCCAGGGCCAACCCAAGAGGAAGCCTGATATCCCTGTCGTTTTCGAGAATCCAGACGCAACTCGAGAAAAACGACGTGGTTCCAACGTCTTCACAGGATAAGGCCCTTGCCCGCTACAGCGTCTCCAGGGAAGTCCCATGTTCCGTCCTGAAGTGGGAAACGGTACTTGGCTCCCTTGATGCGACCCCTAAAGTTCCCTGAAACGCCGGGTTCCCTCGAGTGGAACACCTAGAGTCCTGGCCCCACTTCATCTGAGCCCCATCTCCCCTCCTGATCTCGACAGGAGAGTCGATTCCCCTGCTTTGTGTGGAAGGTGTTCCCGGCCTTCCCAGCGCACCTCAGGATGATGCTGGTCTCACGAGGAAATTCGAGATGAGCCACGTGGGTGGTGCCACATGCCGAACGACCTCGATTTCCCGGTCCGCTCTTGAAATGAACCCGATGCTCGGACACCTCTTTGAAGGCAACCCTGTGGGGGAAGGCACAAAATGAAGGGGCAATGACACACCCGTGCATCTTCTGGAAACACCCGAAGGTTCCACACACAGCTCGACAAGGGGCCTGAGACCCACTGAATGACTCGAGAGGCAAGCAGAGTTCCATTACTCAGACAAGACAAGGCCTGACTCTCCTGTCCCAACCCTGCAGGGACCCTGCAGTCGGAGTCAGAAATGGAGAGGAAGCCTGAGGTTCCTGCCTCCAATCAAGATGAGGCCCTCTTTCATTTCGTCAAACCTAGTGGAGTCCCGAGAGGCCCCTCTAACTCCTCAGTATCCCTTACCTCTCAGAGGCACCTGGGAAGTTCCCTAAGGTCCCCTGTAGAGGTCAAGGGAAACGAGTGTTTCCCGTCCCAACCCAAGAAAGACCTCGAGAGTCCTTCTTAAATGCGTCTTGAGGCCCTAGTCCCTCCCATGACTCCAGAGCAATGACGCGATCTGCCTGGCCACACTCATGGAGGCCTGACTTCTCTGGCGCCGCACGAGAGGCTCCCTGAGCTCCCCATCATATCTCGTGAGAAACCCCACACTGGCGCCACAGCTCGAGAAAAACCCATGAGACGCTCCCGTCATCACGAGAGGAGGGCCATCTTTAACTGCATGGTATGCAGATCAAGCGTGAACCTTCTGTCCAAGCTACACAGGACGCTTGACTCCCTTTAGGCCACTCATTGGGCTCCAAGAATTACACGTCACAACTCGAGAGGATAGTGGAGTCCTTTGCTTCCACTCGAGACGAGGCGTGATCCAACGGGTGAGACTGGAATGAGACCCCGATATCCCTGTTGCCCCTGGAGAGGAACACTACGTCCTGGACCCAAGCCTAGATGAGGACTCTTTGCCCTGAAGTGACTCGAGAGCAACCCCCAGCTCTCTCTGACAAGTTGAATGGAAGATTGGACTTCCTGGGCCAACACAAGAGGAAGCCTGAATTCCCCGTTGTAACTCGAGAATCCCGCCTCAACTCGAGAAAAACCACGTGTTTCCCTCGTCATCGCAATATGAGGCCCTTGCCCGCTACAGCATCTCCAGAGAATTCCCACGTTCCGTCTTGAAGTGCGAAACTATGCTTGGCACCCTTGATGCGACCTCAAAAGTGCCGTGACATACCGGTCTCACTCGAGGGGACCACCGAGGTTCCCGGCACCACTTCATCTGAGCCCCTTCTCCCCTTCTCATCGCGACCGGTGGGTCGATTCCCCTGCTTTGTCTGCAAGGGGTTCCCTACCTTCCCGGCGAACCTCAGGATGAGGCCGGTCTCCCGAGGAAATTCGACACGTAGCCTCGTGGATGGTACCACATGCTGAAAGACCCCAATTTTCTGGTACGCTCTTGAAAAGAACCCGATGCCCGGACACCTCTTTGAAGGCAACCCTGTGGATGAAGGCACAACACGAAGGGGCACTGACACCCCTGTGCATCGTCCGGAAAAACCCGCAGGTTCCACACTCAGCTCAACAAGTGGCCTGTCACTCTGTGAACAACTCAAAAGGCAAGCGGAGATCCATTCCTCCACAGAAGACGAGGCGTGACTCTCTTGTCCATACTCGGCAGGTATCTGTGACCCGAGTCAGAAATGGAGAGGACCCCTGAGGTTCCTGCCTCCATTCGAGATGAGGCCCTCTTTGATTGCACCAAACCCAGTTGAGTAACGAAAGGCCCCTCCCAAATCCACAGTGTCCCTGACTTCTCAGAGGCACCCTGAGAAGTTGCCTGAGGTCACCGACACAAGTCGAGGGAACCCAGGGTTCCCTGCCGCAACCCGAGAAAGACCTCGAGAGTCCTTCTTCAATGCGTCTTGAGGCCAGATTCGTCTACTATGACTCGAGAGCAATCACGCACTCCCCTTCACCACACACACGGAGACCTGACGTCCCTAGCACC
Source organism: Bubalus kerabau (assembly GCF_029407905.1). Classification (NCBI taxonomy): domain Eukaryota; kingdom Metazoa; phylum Chordata; class Mammalia; order Artiodactyla; family Bovidae; genus Bubalus; species Bubalus kerabau. Next base: position 1,456,439 of record NC_073633.1, read on the forward strand.
ACACGAGAGGCTCTCTGAACTCCCCGTCGTACCTCGTGAGAAATCTGATACTGGCGCCACAGCTGGAGAAAACCCACGAGTCGCCCCCGTCATCGCGAGATGAGGGCCTTTTTTCCTGCATGGCCAGGAAAACAATCCCGAGTCATCTCTCCAAACTCCATAGGAGGCTTCACTCCCTTTACGCCACGCAGTGGGCTCCAAGAGATACCCGTCGCGACTCGACAGGAGAGTGGAGTCCTTTTTTCCCCCTCAAGACGAGGCCTGACTCTCCGGGTGAGTCGAGAATGCAACCCTGAGATCCCTGTCGGCCCAGTAGTGGAACACTAGGTCCTGGACACAAGCGTAGATGAGGTCTATTTTGCCCTGCAGTGACTGGAGAGCAATCCCCAGTTCTAACTTGCAACTCGAATGGAATACTGGATTTTCCTGGCGCCACACAAGAGGCTCCCTGAGATCCCCGTGGTACTTCATGAGACACCCCACACTGGCGCCGCAGCTCGAGAAAACCCACGAGATGCCACCGTCATCTCGAGATGAGGGCCTTCTTTTCCTGCATGGCCTGGAGTCCAATCCCGAGTCCTCTCTCCAAACTCCACAGGAGGCTTGACTCCCTTTAGTACACACACTGGGCTCCAAGAGATACCCATCGCGACTCGAGATGAGAGCGGAATTCTTTGCTTACCCTTGAGGTGAGAACTGACTCCCCGGATGAGTCTGGAATGCAAACCCGAGATCCCTGTCGCCCCTGGAGAGCAACGTTAGATCCTGGACACAAGCCTAGATTAGGTCTCTTTTGCCCTGCAGTGACTCTAGTGCAATCCCCAGCTCCCCCTCGCAACCCGAATGGAAGATTGGATTTCAAGGCCAACAAGAGGAAGCCTAAATTCCTGGTCATAACTCGAGAATCCCGCTGCAACTCGAGCAAAACCACGTGGTTCTCCCGTCATCGCAAGATGAGGCCCTTGCCCGCTACAGCGTTTCAAAAGATGTCCCAGGTTCCGTCTTGAAGTGCGAAAAGGTACTTGGCACCCTTGATGCGACCCCAAAAGTCCCCCAACACGCCGGTCTCACTCAAGGGGAACACCGAGGTTCCCGGCACCACTTCATTTAAGCCCCTTCTCCCCTCCTGATCGTGACCGGTGGGTCGATTCCCCTGCTTTGTCTGCAAGGGGGCCCGACCTTCCCTGCACAACTCAGGATGAGGCCGGTCTCATGGGGAAATTCGATACGTAGCTTTGTGGGTGGTGCCACTTGCTGAAAGACTCCAATTTCCCGGTCCGCTCTTGATAAGAGTCCGATGCTCGGACACCTCTTGGAAGGCAGCCTTGAGTATGAAGGTACAACACGAAGGGGCACTAACACACCTGTGCATCATCCGGAAAAACGGGCAGGTTACATACACAGCTCGACAAGTGGCCTGTCACCTCGAGAACAACTCGAGAGGCAAGAGGAGTCCAATCCTCCAGAAAAGACGAGGCCTGACTCTCCTGTACCAACATGCAGGGATCTTGCGATCTGAGTCAGAAATGGAGAGGAACACTGAGGTTCCTGCTTCAACTCGAGATGAGTCCCTCTTACATTCCACCAAATGCGGAGGAGTCTCGAGAGGCCCCTCCAAACTGCACAGTATCCCTGACTTCTCAGAGGCACTCTGAGAAGCTCTCTGAGATCGCAGGCACAAGTCAAGGGAACCCTGGGTTTTATGCAGTGACCCGAGAAAGACCTCGAGAGTCCTTCTTCAACCCGTCTTGAGGCCCGATTACCCTACCATGACTCGAGAGCAATGACGAACTCCCCCTAGCCATCTCATGGGTACCTGACTTCCCTGGCGCCACACGAGAGGCTCCCTGAGCTGCCTCTCGTACCTCGTCAGAAACCTGGAACTAGCGCGGCAGTCTAGAAAACCCACGAGACGCCACCGTCATCGCGAGATGAGGGCCTTCTTTTCCTGCATGGCCTGGAGAGGAATCCCGAGTCCTCTATCCAAACACCACAGGAGGCTTGACTCCCTTTAGGGCACACAGTGGGCTCAAAGAGATACCCATCGCGACTCAAAAGGACAGCAGAGTTCTTTGCTTCCCCTCGAGACGAGGCCTGATTTTCCGGGTGAGTCTGGTATGCAACCCCAAGATCCCTGTCGCCCCTAGGGACGAGCATTAAGTCCTGGACACAAGCCTAGATGAGGTCTATTTTGCCCTGCAGTGACTCGAGGGCAATCCGCAGCTCTCCCTTTAAACTCGAATGGAAGATAGGACTTCCCTGGGCCAACACATGAGGAAGACTGTATTCCCCGTCGAAACTCGAGAATCCCACCACAACTCGAGAAACGCCACGTGGTTCCCCCGTCATCCCAAGATGAGGCCCTTGCCCCCTACAGCGTCTCAAGAGAAGTCCCACGTTCCGTCTTGAAGTGCGAAACGGTATTGGCACTCTTGATGCGACCTCAAAAGTTCCTCGACACACTGGTCTGACTCGAGGAGAACACCGAGGTTCCCGGCACCACTACATCTGGGCCCCTTCTCCCCTCCTGAACGCGACAGGAGGGTCGATTACCCTGTTTTGTCTTGAAGGGGTTTCCGCCTTTCGCGGTGCATCTCAGGATGAGGCCGGTCTCACGAGGATATTCGAGACATAGCCTCGTGGATGGTGACACATGCCGAAAGACCCCGATTACCCGGTTCGCTCTTGATAAGATCCCAATGCCCGGACACCTCTTTGAAGATAACCCTTTTGATGAAGGCACAACACTTAGGGGCACTGACACCCCCGGTTATCGTCCAGAGAAACCCGCAGGTACCACACACAGCTCGAGAAGTGACCTGTCACCCCGTGAACAACTGGAGAGGCAAGCAGAGTTCCATTCCTCCACACAAGACGAGGCCTGACTCTCCTGTTCGAACTCTGCAGCGAAACTGCGATCCGAGTCAGACCTGGCCCAGGGGAAGTCAGTAGAGGAAACATGAGTTTCCTGCCTCCACTCGAGATGAGGCCCTCTTCCATTGCACCGAACCCAGTGGAGTCCCGAGAGGCCCCTCCCAACTGCACAGTATCCCTGACTTCTCAGAGGCACCCTTAGACCTTCCTGAGATCACCGGCACAAGTCGAGGGAACCAAGGGTTTCCTGCCCCAACCCGTAAAAGACCTCGAGAGTCCTTCTTAAACGCGTCTTGAGGTGCGATTCCCCTACCATGACTCGAGAGCAATGACGCGCTCCCCCTAGCCACGCGCATAGAAACCTGACTGCCCTGGCACAACGTGAGAGGCTCACTGAGCTCCCAGTCTTACTTCGTGAGAAACCCCACACTAGCGCCACAGCTCGAGAAAACCTACGAGACGCCCCAGTCATCGGGAGATGAGGGCCTTCATTTCCTGCATTGCCTGGAGAGCAATCCCGTGTCCTCCCTCCAAACACCAGAGGAGGTTTGACTCCCTTTAAGCCACTCAGTGGGCTCCAAGACATACCCGTCCGACTCGAGAGGAGAGCAGAGTCCTTTGCTTCCCCTCGAGACGAGGCCTGACTCCAAGGTGAGTCTGGAATGCAACCCCGAGATTTCTGTCGAGCCTTGACATGAACATTAGGGTCTGCAAACAAGCCTTGGAGGGGTCTCTTTTGCCTTCAGTGACTAGAGCGCACCTCCAGCTATTCCTCGAATCTCGAATGGAAGATAAGACTTTTGTGGGCCAACACAATAGGAAGCATGAATTCCCTGTGGTAACTCAAATATCCCACCGCAACTCGAGAAAAACCAAGTGGTTCCACAGTCATTACAAGATGAGGCCCTTGCACGCTGGAGCACCCCAAGAGAAGTCCAACTTTCCATTTTGAAGAGCGAAACGGTACTTGGAACGCTTTATGCGACCCCAAAAGTTACCCGACATACCTGTCTCACTTGAGGGAAACACCGAGGTTCCCAGCAGCACTTCATCTGAGCCACTTCTCCCCTCCTGATCGCCACAGGAGGGTCGATTCCTCTGCTTTGTCTGGAAGAGTTTCATGACCTTCGCGGCACACCTCAGGATGAGGCCGGTTTCATGAGGAAATTCGAGACAACCCACGTGGGTGGTGCCAAATGCTGAACGCCCCCGATTCCCCGGTCCGCCCTTGAGAAGGACCCGAGGCCCGGACCCCTCTTCGAAGGCAACCCTGTAGGTGAAGGCACAACACGAAGTGGCACTGCCACCCCCGTGCATCGTCCGCAAAGACACGCGGGTTCCACACACAGCTCGACGAGGGGCCTGAGACCCCCTGAGCAACTCGAGAGGCCAGCGGGGTTCCCTTCCTCAGACAAGACGAGGCCTGACTCTCCGGTCCAAACTCTGCAGGGACCCTGCGGTCGGAATCAGAAACGGAGAGGAAGCCTGAGGTTCCTGCCTCCCCTCGAGGTGAGGCCCTCTTCCGTTGCGCCAGACCCAGCTGAGTCCCGAGGGGCCCCGCCACCTCCACAGGATCCCTCGCCTCTCAGAGGCTCCCTGGGAAGTTCCCTAAGGTCCCCGGCAGAAGGCGAGGGAAACGAGGGTTTCCCGCCGCCCCCCGAGAAAGACCTCGAGAGTCCTTCTTCAACGCGTCTCGAGGCCCTAGTCCCCTCCCGTGACTCGAGAGCCAGGATGCGCTCCCCCTCGCCACGCGCATGGAGACCTGACTTCCCTGGCGCCGCACGAGAGGCTCCCTGAGGTCCTCGTCGTGCCTCGGGAGAAAACCCCCACGGGCGCCGCAGCTCGAGGAAACCCCGGAGACTCCCCCGTCCTCGCGAGCTGAGGGCCTTCTTTTCCTGCATGGCCTGGAGAGCAATCCCGAGTCCTCTCTCCAAACGGAAGAGGAGGCTGGACTCGCTTGAGGCCGCTCAGGGGGCTCCAAGAGACCCGCGTCGCGACTCGAGAGGAGAGCGGAGTCCTTGGCTTCCCCTCGAGACGAGGCCTGACTCCCCGGGGGAGCCTGGAATGCAACCCCGAGATCCCTGCCTTCCATGGAGAGGAATATTAGGTCCCGGACACACGCCTAGGTGAGGTCTCTTCGGCCCTGCAGTGACTCGAGCGCAACCCCCAGCTTTCCCTCGCAACCCGAGGGGAAGATTGGGCTTCCCAGGGCCAACCCAAAGGGAAGGCTGAGATCCCCGTCGTACCTCGAGAATGCAGCCGCAACTCGAGACAAACCACGTGGTTCCCACCTCTTGGCAAGATGAGGCCCTTGCCCGCGACGGCGTCTCAAGGGAAGTCCCCTGTTCCGCCCTGAAGGGCGAAACGGTCCCTGACAGCCTGCCTGCGACCCCCAAAAGTTCCCCGACACCCCGGGTTCCCTCGAGGGCAACACCGAGGGTCCCGGCACCGCTTCCTCTGAGCTCCTTCTCCCCTCCTGATCCCGACAGGAGAGGCGATTCCCCCGCGTGGTCTGGAAGGGGTTCCCGGCCTTCCCGGCGCACCTCAGCATGAGGCCGTTCTCACGAGGAAATTCGAGACGAGCCACGTGGGTGGTGCCACATGCCGAACGCCCCCGATTCCCCGGTCCGCTCTTGAGAAGGACCCGAGGCCCGGACCCCTCTTCGAAGGCAACCCTGCGGGTGAAGGCACAACACGAAGGGGCACTGCCACCCCCGTGCATCGTCCGCAACGACCCGCGGGTTCCACACACAGCTCGACGAGGGGCCTGAGACCCCCTGAGCAACTCGAGAGGCCAGCGGGCTTCCCTTCCTCAGACAAGACGAGGCCTGACTCTCCTGTCCCAACTCTGCAGGGACCCTGCGGTCGGAGTCCGAAACGGAGAGGAATCCTGAGGTTCCTGTCTCCCCTCGAGGTGAGGCCCTCTTCCATTGCACCAAACCCAGATGAGTCGCGAGAGGCCCCTCCCAACTCCACAGTATCCCTGAATTCTCAGAGGCACCTTGAGAATCTACCTGAGGTCACCAGCTCAAGTCCAGGGAACCCAGGGTTTCCTGCTGCGACCCGAGAAAGACCTTGAGAGTCCTTCGGCGCGTCTTGAGGCCCGATTCCCCTACCATGACTCTAGAGCAAAGACCCGCTCCCCATCGCCATGCGCATGGAGACCTGACTTCCCTGACTCCTGAAGAGAGTCTCCCTGAGCTCCCCGTCGTACCTCTTCGGAAACCCCATTCAGGCACCGCAGCTCGAGAAAACCCACGATACGCCCCCGTCATCACGAGATGAGGGACTTGTTTCCTGCCTGGCATGGAGAGCAAAACCGAGTCCTCTCTCCAGACTCCACAGGAGGCTTGACTCTCTTTAGGCCTCTCAGTTGGCTCCAAGAGATACCTGTCAGGACCTGAAGGGAGAGCAGAGTCCTTTGCTTCCCCTCGAGACGAGGCCTGACTCCCCGTGTGAGTCTGGAATGCAACCCCGAGTTCCTGTCACACCTTGAGAGGAAAACTCGGTCCTGGACACAAGCCTAGATGAGGTCTATTTTGCACTGCAGTTACTAGAGCGCAATCGCCAGCTCTCCCTCGCAAATCGAATTGAAGATTGGACTTCCCTGGGCCAATACAATTGGAAGCCTGAATTCGACATCGTAACTCGAGAATCCCGCCGAAACTCGAGAAAATCCACGTGGTTCCCCCATCAGCGCTAGATGAGGCCCTTGCCCGCTACAGCAACTCAAGAGAAGTCCCTCTTTCTGTCTTGAAGTGCGAAACGGTACTTGGCACCCTTGATGCAATCTCAAAATTCCCCGACATACCGGTCTCACTCGAAAGGAACACCGAGGTTCCCGGAACCACTTCATTTGAGCTCCTTCTCCCCTCGTGATCGCGACAGGAGTGTCGATTCCCCTGCTATGTCTGGAAGGGGTTCCCGACCTTTCCAGCGCGCCTAAGGATGAGGCAGGTCTCACGAGGAAATTCGAGACATAGCCTCGTGGGTGGTGCCACAAGCCGAAAGACCCCGATTTCCCGGTCTGCTCTTGATAAGAACGTGATGCCCTGACACCTTTACGAAGGAAAACCTGTGGATGAAAGTACAACACGAAGGGGCACTGACACCCTCGTGCATTGTCCAGAAAAACCCGCAGGTTACAAACACAGTTCAACAAGTGGTCTGTCACCCCGTGAACAACTCGACAGGCAAGTGGAGTTCCATTCCTCCACACAAGACGAGACCTGATTTTCTGTACCAACTCTGCAGGGAAACTGCGATCCGAGTCAGTACCAGCGACAGGAAACCCAGGAGAGGAAACATGAGGTTCCTGCCTCCACTCGAGATGAGGCTCTCATCCATTGCACCAAACCCAGTGGAGTCCAGAGAGGCCCCTCCCAACTCCACAGTACCCCTGACTTCTCAGAGGCACCCGGAGAAGCTCCATGAGGTCACCGGCACATGTCGAGGGAACCCAGGGTTTCCTGCCACAATGGGAAAAAGACCTCGAGAGTCCTACTTCAACGTGTCTTGAAGCCCGACTCTGCTTCCATGGCTCTATAGAAATGACACGCACCCCCTCGCCACGCACATGGAGACCTGACTTCCCTGGCGCCATAAGAGAGGCTCCCTGAGCTCCCTGTCGTACCTCGTGAGAAACCCCACACTTACGCCGCAGCTTGAGAAAACTCACCATACGCCCCTGTCATCGCGAGATGAGGGCCTTCTTTTCCTGCATGGCCTGGAGAGGAATCCCGAATCCTCTTTCCAAACTCCACAGGAGGCTTGAATCCCTTTAGGCCACTTAGTGGGCTCCAAGAGATACCCGTCGCGACTCGAGAGGAGAATTGAGTCCTTTGCTTCCCCTCGAGACAAGGCCTGACTCACCAGGTGGGTCTGGAATGCAACCCCGAGATCCCTGTCTCCCCTGGAGAGGAACATTAGGTCCTGGAAACAAGCCTAGATGAGGTCTCTTTTGCCCTTCTGTAACTCGAGAGCAATCCCCCGCTCTCCCTGACAACTCGAATGGAAGATTGGACTTCCCTGGGCCAACACAAGAGGAAGCCTGAATTCCCCTTCGTAACTCGAGAATCCCGCCGCAACTCGAGAAAAAGCACTTGGTTCCCTCGTCATCACAAGATGAGGCCCTTGCCCGCTACAGCTTCTCAAGAAAAGTCCCACGTTCCGTCTTGAAGTGCAAAACGATACTTGACACCCTTGATGTGACCCCAAAAGTTCCCCGAAATATCGGTCTCACTCGAGGTGAACACCGAGGTTCCCGGCACCAGTTTATCTGAGCCCCTTCTCCCCTCCTGTTCGTGATAGGAGGGTCACTTCCCCTGCTTTGTTTGTAAGGGGTTCCCGACCTTCACGGGGCACTTCAGGATGAGGCCAGTCTCACGAGGAAATTCGAGACGTAGCTCGCGGGTGGTACCACATGCCAAAAGACTATGATTTCCCGGTACGCTCTTGATAAGAACCCGATGCCTGGACACCTCTTCGAAGGCAACCCTGTGGATGAAGGCACAACACAAAGGGGCACTGACACCCTCGTGCATCGTCCGGAAAAACCCGCAGGTTCCACATACAGCTCAACAAGTGGCTTGTCACCCCTGAAGAACTCGAGAGGCAAGTGGGGTTTCATTCCTCTACACAAGACGATGCCTGACTCTCCTGTCCCAACTCTGCAGGGACTTTGCGATCCGAATCAGACCAGTGCCAGTGAAGTCACGAGAGGAACGCTGAGGTTCCTGCCTCCACTCGAGATTAGGACCTCTTCCATTGCACGAAACCCAGTGGAGTCCCGAGAGACGCGTCCCAGCTCCACAGTATCCCTGACTTCTCAGAGGCACCCTGAGAAGCTCCCTGAGGTCACCAGCACAATTCGAGTGAACCCAGGGTTTACTGCCGCCACCATAGAAAGAACTCAAGAGTCCTTCTTCAACGCATTTTGAGGCCTGATTCCCCTACCATGACTCGAGGGCAATGACACGCTCCCTCTGCTACACTCATGAAGCCCTGACTTCCCTGGCGCCACACGAGAGGCTCCCTGAGCTCCCCGTCATACCTCGTGAGAAACCAAACACTGGCGCCACAGATAGAGAAAACCCACGAGACGCCCCCATTTTCGCGACATGACGGCCTTCTTTTCTAGCATGGCCTGGAGAGCAATCCCGAGTCCTCTCTCCAAACTCCACAGTAGGCTTGACTCCCTTTTGGTCACTCAGTGGACTCCAAGACATACCCGTCGCGACTCGAGAGGAGAGCGGAGTCTTTTCCTTCCCCTTGAGGCGAGGACTGACTCCTCGGGTGTGTCTGATATGTGAACCGGAGATCCCTGTCGCCCCTGGAGAGAAACATTAGGTCCTGGACACAAGCCTAGATGAGGTCTCTTTTTTCCTGCAGTGACTCGAGAGCAATCCCCAACTCTCCCTCGCAACTCGAATGGAAGACTGGACTTCCCTGGGCCAACAGAAGAGGAAGCCTGAATTTCCCGTTGTAACTCAAGAATCCCGCCACAACTCGAGAAAAACCACGTCGTTCCCTCTTCATCGCAAGATGCGGCCATTGCCGCTACAGCGTCTCAAAAGAAGTCTGACGTTCCATCTTGAAGTGCGATACGGTACTTGGCACCTTTGATGCGACCCCAAAAGTTCCCCAACACACTGGTCTCACTGGAGGGGAACACCGAGGTTCCCGGCATCACCTCATCTGTGCCCCTTCTCCCCTCCTGATCGAGACAGGAGGGTCGATTCCCCTGCTTTGTCTGCAAGGGGTTCCGACCTTCCCGGCGCACCTCAGGATGAGGCCGGTCTCACTAGGAAATTCGAGACGTAGCCTGGTGGGTGGTGCCACATGCGGAAAGACCCCGATTTCCCGGTCCGCTCTTAATAAGAACCCGATGCCAGGACACCTCTTCGAAAGCAAACCTGTGGATGAATGCACAACACGAAGGGGTACTGACATCCCCATGCATAGTACGGAAAAACACGCAGATTCCAAACACAGATCGACAAGTGTCCTGTCATCCCTTGAAGAACTAGAGAGGCATGCGGAGTTCCGTTCCTCCACACAAGAGAAGGCCTGACTCTCCTTTCCCAACTCTGCAGGGACCGTGCGATCGGAGTCAGAAATGTAGATGAAACCTGACGTTCCTGCATCAACTCGAAATGAGGCCCTCTTCCATTGCTCCATACCCAGTGGAGTCCCGAGAGGCCCCTAAAACTCCACAGTATCCCTGATCCTCAGAGGCACCCTCAGAAGCTCTCTGCGGTCACTGGCACAAGTCGAGTGAACCCAGGGTTTCCTGCTGCATTCTGAGAAAGACCTTGAGAGTCCTTCTTTACCGCGTCTTGAGGCCCGATACCCTACCATGACTGGAGAGCAATGACGCATTCCCCTCGCCACGCCCATTGAAACCTAACTTCCCTGGCGCCACACGAGAGGCTCCCTGCGCTCCCCGTCCTACCTCATGAAAACCCCACACTGGCACCGCCGCTCGAGAAAACTCACGAGACGCCCCCATCATCGTAAGATGAGGGCCTTCTTTTCCTACATGACCTAGAGAGCAATCCCGAGTCCACTCTCCAAACTCCACTGGAGGCCTGACTCCCTTTAGGCCACTCAGTAGCCTCCAAGAGATACACGTCGCTACTCTAGAGGAGAGCAGAGTCCGTTGCTTCCCCTCGAGCCGAGGCCTGACTACTTGGGTGAGTCTGGAATGGGATCCCGAGATCCGTGTTGCCCCTGTAGAGGAAAACTCGGTCCTGGACACAAGCCTAAATGAGGTCTTTTTTGTCCTGCATTGACTCAAGTGCAATCCCCAGCTCTCCCTCGCAACTCGAATGGATGATTGGACTTCCCTGGGCCAACACAAGAGGAAGCCTGTATTCCCCATTGTAATTCAAGAATCCCGCGGCAACTGGAGAAAAACAACGTGGCTCCTCCGTCATCGAAATATGAGGCCCCTGTCAGCTATAGCGTCTCCAGGGAAGTCCCATGTTCCGTCTTGAAGTGTGAAACGGTACTTGGCACCCTTGATGCGACCCCCAAATTTCCCTGACACCCCGGTCTCACTCGAGGAGAACATGGAGGTTCCCAGCACCGCTTCAGCTGAGCCTCTTCTCCCCTCCTGATGGCGACAGGAGGGTCGATTCCCCTGCTTTGTCTGGAAGGGGTTCCCAGACTTCCCGGCGAACCTCAGGATGAGGCCAGTCTCACGAGGGAAGTCGAGACGTAGCCTCGTGTTGGTGCCACATGCCGAAAGACCCCGATTTCCTGGTCCGCTATTGATAAGATCCCGATGCCCGGTCACCTCTTCGAAGGTAACCCTGTGGATGAAGGCACAACACGAAGGGGCACTGACACCCCTGTGCATCGTCCCCCAAAACCGCAGGTTCCACATACAACTCGACAGGTGGCCTGTCATCCCGTGAACAACTCGAGAGGCAAGCGGAGTTCCATTACTCCACACAAGACGAGGTCTGACTCTCCTGTCCCAACTCTGCAGGGACCCTGCTATCCGAGTCAGAAATGGAGAGGAACCCTGACGTTACTGCCTCAATCCGAGATTAGGTCCTCTTCAATTGCACCAGTCCCTGTGATGTCCCGAGAAGCCCCTCTCAACTCCACAGTATCCCTGACTTCTCAGAGGAACCCCGCTAAGCTCCCTGAGGTCATGGGCACAAGTCGAGGGAACCCAGGGTTTCCTGCCACACCCCGAGAAAGACCTCGAGAGTTCTTCTTCGAAGCGTCTTGAGGCTTGATTCCCCTACCATGACTCGAGAGCAATGAGGCGCTCCCCCACGCCACGTCCATGGAGACCTGACTTCCGTGGCACCACAGGAGTCTCCCTGAGCTCCCCGTCCTATCTCGTGAGAAACCCCAACCAGGCACTGCACCTTGAGAAAACCCATGAGACGCCCCCGTCATCGTGAGATGAGGGCCTTCTTTTCCTGCATGGCCTGGAGAGCAATCTCGAGGCCTCTCTTCAAACTCCACAGGAGGCCTGACTCTCTTTAGGCCACTCTGTGGGCTCCAAGAGATACCTGTTGGGACTCGAGAGGAGAGCGGAATTCTTTGCTTCCCCTATATACCAGGCCTGACTCCTCAGGTGAGTCTGGAATGCAACCCCGAGATCCCTGTCGCCCCTGGAGGGGAACATTAGGTCCTAGACACAAGCATAGATGAGGTCTCATTTGCCATGAAGTGACTCGAGAGCAATCCCCTGCTCTCCCTCGCACCTCAAATGGAAGAATGGACTTCCCTGGGACAACACAAGAGGAAACCTGAATTCCCCGTCGTAATTCGAAAATCCCGCTGCAACTCGAGGAAAACCACGTGGTTCCCCCGTCATCGCAAGATGAGGCCCTTGCCAGCTACAGCATCTCAGTAGAAGCCCTACGTTCCATCTTGAAGTTTAAAACGATAATTGGCAACCTTGATGTTAGCACAAAAGTTCCCCGACACCCTGGTCTCACTCGAGGGGAACACCAAGGTTCGGTGCACCGCTTGTTCTGAGCCCCTTATCCCCTCCTGATCGCGACGGGAGGGTCGATTACCCTGCTTTGTCTGGAAGGGGTTCTGGACCTTCCCGGCGCACCTCAGGATGAGGCCGGTCTCACGAGGAAATTCGAGACGTAGCCTTGTGGTTGGTGCCACACGCCGAAAGACCCCGATTTCCCTGTCTGCTCTTGATAAGAACCCAATGCTAGGACACCTCTTCTAAGGCAATCCTGTGGACGAAGGCACAAAACGAAGGGGTCTGACACCCTCCTGCATCGTTGGAAAAGCCCGCAAGTTCCACATACAGATCGACAAGTGGCCTGTCACCCCGTGAACAACTCGAGAGGCAAGAGGAGTTAAATTCCTCCACACAAGACGAGGCCTGACTCTCCTGTCCCAACTCTGCATGGACACTGAGTTCCGATTCAGAAATGGAGAGGAACCATGAGGTTCCTGCCTCAACTCGAGATAAGGCCCTCTTCTACTGCACCAAACCCAGTGGAGTTCGGAGTGCCCCTCCCAACTGCACAGTATCCCTGACTTCTCAGAGGCACCCTGAAAAGCTCCCTGAGGTCACGGGCATAAGTCGACGGAACCCAGGGTTTCCTGCCGTTACCTGAGAAAAACCTCCAGAGTCCTTCTTCACGCGTCTTGAGGCCCGATTCCCCTACCATGACTGGAGAAAAATGACGCGCTCCCCCTCGCCACGCGCATGAAGATCTGACTTCCCCGGCACCACATGAGAGGCTCCCTGAGCTCCCCATCGTACCTCGTGAGAAACCCCACACTGGCGCCGCAGCTCGAGGAAACCCCTGAGACGCCCCCGTCCTCGCGAGCTGAGGGCCTTCTTTTCCTGCAGGGCCTGGAGAGCAATCCCGGGTCCTCTCTCCAAACGGAAGAGGAGGCTGGACTCCCTTGAGGCCGCTCAGGGTGCTCCAAGAGACCCGCGTCGCGACTCGAGAGGAGAGCGGAGTCCTTGGCTTCCCCTCGAGATGAGGCCTGACTCCCCGGGGGAGCCTGGAATGCAACCCCGAGATCCCTGCCTTCCCTGGAGAGGAATATTAGGTCTCGGACACACGCCTAGGTGAGGTCTCTTCGGCCCTGCAGTGACTCGAGCGCAACCCCCAGCTTTCCCTCGCAACCCGAGGGGAAGATTGGGCTTCCCAGGGCCAACCCAAGGGGAAGGCTGAGATCCCCGTCGTAACTCGAGAATCCCGCCGCAACTCGAGAAAAACCACGTGGTTCCCACCTCTTGGCAAGATGAGGCCCTTGCCCGCCACGGCGTCTCAAGGGAAGTCCCCTGTTCCGCCATGAAGGGCGAAACGGTCCCTGACAGCCTTCCTGCGACCCCCAAAAGTCCCCCGACACGCCGGGTTCCCTCAAGGGGAACACCGAGGGTCCCGGCACCGCTTCCTCTGAGCCCCTTCTCCCCTCCTGATCGTGACAGGAGAGGCGATTCCCCTGCGTGGTCTGGAAGGGGTTCCCGGCCTTCCCGGCGCACCTCAGGATGAGGCCGGTCTCACGAGGAAATTCGAGACGAGCCACGTGGGTGGGGCCACATGCCGAACGCCCCCGATTCCCCGGTCCGCCCTTGAGAAGGACCCGAGGCCCGGACCCCTCTTCGAAGGCAACCCTGGGGGGGAAGGCACAACACGAAGGGGCACTGCCACCCCCGTGCATCGTCCGCAAAGACCCGCGGGTTCCACACACAGCTCGACGAGGGGCCTGAGACCCCCTGAGCAACTCGAGAGGCCAGCGGGGTTCCCTTCCTCAGACAAAACGAGGCCTGAGTCTCCTGTCCCAACTCTGCAGGGACCCTGCGGTCGGAGTCCGAAATGGAGAGGAAGCCTGAGGTTCCTGCCTCCCCTCGAGGTGAGGCCCTCTTCCGTTGCGCCAGACCCAGCGGAGTCCCGAGGGGCCCCGCCAACTCCACAGGATCCCTCGCCTCTCAGAGGCACCCTGGGAAGTTCCCTAAGGTCCCCGGCAGAAGGCGAGGGACACGAGGGTTTCCCGCCGCCCCCCGAGGAAGACCTCGAGAGTCCTTCTTCAACGCGTCTCGAGGCCCTAGTCCCCTCCCGTGACTCGAGAGCCAGGACGCGCTCCCCCTCGCCACGCGCATGGAGACCTGACTTCCCTGGCGCCGCACGAGAGGCTCCCTGAGATCCTCGTCGTGCCTCGGGAGAAAACCCCCACGGGCGCCGCAGCTCGAGGAAACCCCTGAGACGCCCCCGTCCTCGCGAGCTGAGGGCCTTCTTTTCCTGCATGGCCTGGAGAGCAATCCCGGGTCCTCTCTCCAAACGGAAGAGGAGGCTGGACTCCCTTGAGGCCGCTCAGGGGGCTCCAAGAGACCCGCGTCGCGACTCGAGAGGAGAGCGGAGTCCTTGGCTTCCCCTCGAGACGAGGCCTGACTCCCCGGGGGAGCCTGGAATGCAACCCCGAGATCCCTGCCTTCCCTGGAGAGGAATATTAGGTCCCGGACACACGCCTAGGTGAGGTCTCTTCGGCCCTGCAGTGACTCGAGCGCAACCCCCAGCTTTCCCTCGCAACCCGAGGGGAAGATTGGGCTTCCCAGGGCCAACCCAAGGGGAAGGCTGAGATCCCCGTCGTAACTCGAGAATCCCGCCGCAACTCGAGAAAAACCACGTGGTTCCCACCTCTTGGCAAGATGAGGCCCTTGCCCGCCACGGCGTCTCAAGGGAAGTCCCCTGTTCCGCCCTGAAGGGCGAAACGGTCCCTGACAGCCTTCCTGCGACCCCCAAAAGTCCCCCGACACGCCGGGTTCCCTCGAGGGGAACACCGAGGGTCCCGGCATCGCTTCCTCTGAGCCCCTTCTCCCCTCCTGATCGTGACAGGAGAGGCGATTCCCCTGCGTGGTCTGGAAGGGGTTCCCAGCCTTCCCGGCGCACCTCAGGATGAGGCCGGTCTCACGAGGAAATTCGAGACGAGCCACGTGGGTGGGGCCACATGCCGAACGCCCCCGATTCCCCGGTCCGCCCTTGAGAAGGACCCGAGGCCCGGACCACTCTTCGAAGGCAACCCTGGGGGGGAAGGCACAACACGAAGGGGCACTGCCAGCCCCGTGCATCGTCCGCAAAGACCCGCGGGTTCCACACGCAGCTCGACGAGGGGCCTGAGACCCCCTGAGCAACTCGAGAGGCCAGCGGGGTTCCCTTCCTCAGACAAGACGAGGCCTGACTCTCCTGTCCCAACTCTGCAGGGACCCTGCGGTCGGAGTCCGAAATGGAGAGGAAGCCTGAGGTTCCTGCCTCCCCTCGAGGTGAGGCCCTCTTCCGTTGCGCCAGACCCAGCGGAGTCCCGAGGGTCCCCGCCACCTCCACAGGATCCCTCGCCTCTCAGAGGCACCCTGGGAAGTTCCCTAAGGTCCCCGGCAGAAGGCGAGGGACACGAGGGTTTCCCGCCGCCCCCCGAGAAAGACCTCGAGAGTCCTTCTTCAACGCGTCTCGAGGCCCTAGTACCCTCCCGTGACTCGAGAGCCAGGACGCGCTCCCCCTCGCCACGCGCATGGAGACCTGACTTCCCTGGCGCCGCACGAGAGGCTCCCTGAGTTCCTCGTCGTGCCTCGGGAGAAAACCCCCACGGGCGCCGCAGCTCGAGGAAACCCCGGAGACGCCCCCGTCCTCGCGAGCTGAGGGCCTTCTTTTCCTGCATGGCCTGGAGAGCAATCCCGAGTCCTCTCTCCAAACGGAAGAGGAGGCTGGACTCCCTTGAGGCCGCTCAGGGGGCTCCAAGAGACCCGCGTCACGACTCGAGAGGAGAGCGGAGTCCTTGGCTTCCCCTCGAGACGAGGCCTGACTCCCCGGGGGAGCCTGGAATGCAACCCCGACATCCCTGCCTTCCCTGGAGAGGAATATTAGGTCCTGGACACACGCCTAGGTGAGGTCTCTTCGGCCCTGCAGTGACTCGAGCGCAACCCCCAGCTTTCCCTCGCAACCCGAGGGGAAGTTTGGGCTTCCCAGGGCCAACTCAAGGGGAAGGCTGAGATCCCCGTCGTAACTCGAGAATCCCGCCGCAAGTCGAGAAAACCCACGTGGTTCCCACCTCTTGGCAAGATGAGGCCCTTGCCCGCCACGGCGTCTCAAGGGAAGTCCCCTGTTCCGCCCTGAAGGGCGAAACGGTCCCTGACAGCCTTCCTGCGACCCCCAAAAGTCCCCCGACACGCCGGGTTCCCTCGAGGGGAACACCGAGGGTCCCGGCACCGCTTCCTCTGAGCCCCTTCTCCCCTCCTGATCGCGACAGGAGAGGCGATTCCCCTGCGTGGTCTGGAAGGGGTTCCCGGCCTTCCCGGCGCACCTCAGGATGAGGCCGGTCTCACGAGGAAATTCGAGACGAGCCACGTGGGTGGGGCCACATGCCGAACGCCCCCGATTCCCCGGTCCGCCCTTGAGAAGGACCCGAGGCCCGGACCCCTCTTCGAAGGCAACCCTGTGGGTGAAGGCACAACACGAAGGGGCACTGCCACCCCCTTGCATCGTCCGCAAAGACCCGCAGGTTCCACACGCAGCTCGACGAGGGGCCTGAGACCCCCTGAGCAACTCGAGAGGCCAGCGGGGTTCCCTTCCTCAGACAAGACGAGGCCTGACTCTCCTGTCCCAACTCTGCAGGGACCCTGCGGTCGGAGTCCCAAACGGAGAGGAAGCCTGAGGTTCCTGCCTCTCCTCGAGGTGAGGCCCTCTTCCGTTGCGCCAGACCCAGCGGAGTCCCGAGGGGCCCCGCCAACTCCACAGGATCCCTCGCCTCTCAGAGGCACCCTGGGAAGTTCGCTAAGGTCCCACGCAGAAGGCGAGGGAAACGAGGGTTTCCCGCCGCCCCCCGAGTAAGACCTCGAGAGTCCTTCTTCAACGCGTCTCGAGGCCCTAGTCCCCTCCCGTGACTCGAGAGCCAGGACGCGCTCCCCCTCGCCACGTGCATGGAGACCTGACTTCCCTGGCGCCGCACGAGAGGCTCCCTGAGATCCTCGTCGTGCCTCGGGAGAAAACCCCCACGGGCGCCGCAGCTCGAGGAAACCCCTGAGACGCCCCCGTCCTCGCCAGTTGAGGGCCTTCTTTTCCTGCATGGCCTGGAGAGCAATCCCGGGTCCTCTCTCCAAACGGAAGAGGAGGCTGGACTCCCTTGAGGCCACTCAGGGGGCTCCAAGAGACCCGCGTCGCGACTCGAGAGGAGAGCGGAGTCCTTGGCATCCCCTCGAGACGAGGCCTGACTCCCCGGGGGAGCCTGGAATGCAACCCCGAGATCCCTGCCTTCCCTGGAGAGGAATATTAGGTCCCGGACACACGCCTAGGTGAGGTCTCTTCGGCCCTGCAGTGACTCGAGCGCAACCCCCAGCTGTCCCTCGCAACCCGAGGGGAAGTTTGGGCTTCCCAGGGCCAACCGAAGGGGAAGGCTGAGATCCCCGTCGTACCTCGAGAATGCCGCCGCAACTCGAGAAAAACCACGTGGTTCCCACCTCTTGGCAAGATGAGGCCCTTGCCCGCGACGGCGTCTCAAGGGAAGTCCCCTGTTCCGCCCTGAAGGGCGAAACGGTCCCTGACAGCCTTCCTGCGACCCCCAAAAGTCCCCCGACACGCCGGGGTCCCCCGAGGGGAACACCGAGGGTCCCGGCACCGCTTCTTCTGAGCCCCTTCTCCCCTCCTGATCGCGACAGGAGAGGCGATTCCCCTGCGTGGTCTGGAAGGGGTTCCCGGCCTTCCCCGCACACCTCAGGATGAGGCCGGTCTCACGAGGAAATTCGAGACGAGCCACGTGGGTGGGGACACATGCCGAAAGCCCCCGATTCCCCGGTCCGCTCTTGAGAAGGACCCGAGGCCTGGACCCCTTTTCGAAGGCAACCCTGTGGGTGAAGGGGCACTGCCACCCCCGTGCATCGTCCGCAAAGACCCGCGGGTTCCACACACAGCTCGACGAGGGGCCTGAGATCCCCTGAGCAACTCGAGAGGCCAGCGGGGTTCCCTTCCTCAGACAAGACGAGGCCTGACTCTCCTGTCCCAACTCTGCAGGGACCCTGCGGTCGGAGTCCGAAACGGAGAGGAAGCCTGAGGTTCCTGCCTCCCCTCGAGGTGAGGCCCTCTTCCGTTGCGCCAGACCCAGCGGAGTCCCGAGGGGCCCCGCCACATCCACAGGATCCCTCGCCTCTCAGACGCACCCTGGGAAGTTCCCTAAGGTCCCCGGCAGAAGGCGAGGGAAACGAGGGTTTCCCGCCGCCCCCCGAGAAAGACCTCGAGAGTCCTTCTTCAATGCGTCTCGAGGCCCTAGTCCCCTCCCGTGACCCGAGAGCCAGGACGCGCTCCCCCTCGCCACGCGCATGGAGACCTGACTTCCCTGGCGCCGCACGAGAGGCTCCCTGAGACCCTCGTGGTGCCTCGGGAGAAAACCCCCACGGGCGCCGCAGCTCGAGGAAACCCCTGAGACGCCCCCGTCCTCGCGAGCTGAGGGCCTTCTTTTCCTGCATGGCCTGGAGAGCAATCCCGGGTCCTCTTTCCAAACGGAAGAGGAGGCTGGACTCCCTTGAGGCCGCTCAGGGGGCTCCAAGAGACCCGCGTCGCGACTCGAGAGGAGAGTGGAGTTCTTGGCTTCCCCTCGAGACGAGGTCTGACTCACCGGGGGAGCCTGGAATGCAACCCCGAGATCCCTGCCTTCCCTGGAGAGGAATATTAGGTCCCGGACACACGCCTAGGTGAGGTCTCTTCGGCCCTGCAGTGACTCGAGCGCAACCCCCAGCTTTCCCTCGCAACCCGAGGGGAAGATTGGGCTTAGCAGGGCCAACTCAAGGGGAAGGCTGAGATCCCCGTCGTAACTCGAGAATGCCGCCGCAACTCGAGACAAACCACGTGGTTCCCACCTCTTGGCAAGATGAGGCCCTTGCCCGCCACGGCATCTCAAGGGAAGTCCCCTGTTTCGCCCTGAAGGGTGAAACGGTCCCTGACAGCCTTCCTGCGACCCCCAAAAGTCCCCCGACTCGCAGGGTTCCCCCGAGGGGAACACCGAGGGTCATAGCACCGCTTCCTCTGAGCCCCTTCTCCCCTCCTGATCGCGACAGGAGAGGCGATTCCCCTGCGTGGTCTGGAAGGGGTTCCCGGCCTTCCCGGCGCACCTCAGGATGAGGCCGGTCTCACGAGGAAATTCGAGACGAGCCACGTGTGTGGGGCCACATGCCGAACGCCCCCGATTCCCCGGTCCGCTCTTGAGAAGGACCAAAGGCCCGGACCCCTCTTCGAAGGCAACCCTGTGGGTGAAGGCACAACACGAAGGGGCACTGCCACCCCCGTGCATCGTGCGCAAAGACCCGCGGGTTCCACACACAGCTCAACGAGGGGCCTGAGACCTCCTGAGCAACTCGAGAGGCCAGCGGGGTTCCCTTCCTCAGACAAGACGAGGCCTGACTCTCCTGTCCCAACTCTGCAGGGACCCTGCGGTCGGAGTCCGAAACGGAGAGGAAGCCTGAGGTTCCTGCCTCCCCTCGAGGTGAGGCCCTCTTCCGTTGCGCCAGACCCAGCGGAGTCCCGAGGGGCCCCGTCACCTCCACAGGATCCCTCGCCTCTCAGAGGCACCCTGGGAAGTTCCCTAAGGTCCCCGGCAGAAGGGGAGGGAAACGAGGGTTTCCCGCCGCCCCCCGAGAAAGACCTCGAGAGTCCTTCTTCAACGCGTCTCGAGGCCCTAGTCCCCTCCCGTGACTCGAGAGCTAGGACGCGCTCCCCCTCGCCACGCGCATGGAGACCTGACTTCCCTGGCGCCGCACGAGAGGCTCCCTGAGATACTCGTTGTGCCTCGTGAGAAAACCCCCACGAGCGCCGCAGCTCGAGGAAACCCCTGAGACGCCCCCGTCCTCGCGAGCTGGGGGCCTTCTTTCCTGCATTGCCTGGAGAGCAATCCCGAGTCCTCTCTCCAAATGGAAGAGGAGGCTGGACTCCCTTGAGGCCGCTCAGGGGGCTCCAAGAGACCCGCGTCGCGACTCGAGAGGAGAGCGGAGTCCTTGGCTTCCCCTCGAGATGAGGCCTGACTCCCCGGGGGAGCCTGGAATGCAACCCCGAGATCCCTGCCTTCCCTGGAGAGGAATATTAGGTCCCGGACACACGCCTAGGTGAGGTCTCTTCGGCCCTGCAGTGACTCAAGCGCAACCCCAGCTTTCCCGCGCAACCCGAGGGGAAGATTGGGCTTCCCAGGGCCAACCCAAGGGGAAGGCTGAGATCCCCGTCGTAACTCGAGAATCCCGCCGCAACTCGAGAAAACCCCGTGGTTCCCACCTCTTGGCAAGATGAGGCCCTTGCCCGCCAAGGCGTCTCAAGGGAAGTCCCCTGTTCCGCCCTGAAGGGCGAAACGGTCCCTGACAGCCTTCCTGCGACCCCCAAAAGTCCCCCGACACGCAGGGTTCCCCCGAGGGGAACTCCGAGGGTCCCGCACCGCTTCCTCTGAGCCCCTTCTCCCCTCCTGATCGCGACAGGAGAGGCGATTCCCCTGCGTGGTGTGGAAGGGGTTCCCGGCCTTCCCGGCGCCCCTCAGATGAGGCCGGTCTCACTAGGAAATTTGAGACAAGCCACGTGGGTGGCGCCACATGACGAACGCCCCCGATTCCTCGGTCCGCTCTTGAGAAGGACCCGAGGCCCGGACCCCTCTTCGAAGGCAACCCTGTGGGTGAAAGCACAACACGAAGGGGCACTGCCACCCCCGTGCATCGTCCGCAAAGACCCGCGGGTTCCACACACAGCTCGACGAGGGGCCGGAGACCCCCTGAGCAACTCGAGAGGCCAGCGGGGTTCCCTTCCTCAGACAAGACGAGGCCTGACTCTCCTGTCCCAACTCTGCAGGGACCCTGCGGTCGGAGTCCGAAACGGAGAGGCAGCCTGGGGTTCCTGCCTCCCCTCGAGGTGAGGCCCTCTTCCGTTTTGCCAGACCCAGCGGAGTCTCGAGAGGCCCCGCCAACTCCACAGGATCCCTCGCCTCTCAGAGGCACCCTGGGAAGTTCCCTAAGGTCCCCGGCAGAAGGCGAGGGAAACGAGGGTTTCCCGCCGCCCCCCAACAAAGACCTCGAGAGTCCTTCAACGCGTCTCGAGGCCCTATTCCCCTCCCGTGACTCGAGAGCCATGACTCGATCCCCATCGCCACCGCATGGAGACCTGACTTCCCTGGCGCCGCACGAGAGGCTCCCTGAGATCCTCGTCGTGCCTCGGGAAAAAATCTCCACGGGCACCGCAGCTCGAGGAAACCCCTGAGACGCCCCCGTCCTCGTGAGCTGAGGGCCTTCTTTTCCTGCATGGCCTGCAGAGCAATTCCGGGTCCTGTCTTCAAACTGAAGAGGAGGTTGGACTCCCTTGAGGCCGCTCAGGGGGCTCCCAGAGACCCGCGTCGCGACTCGAGAGGAGGGCGGAGTCCTTGGCTTCCCCTCGAGACGAGGCCTGACTCCCCGGGGGAGCCTGGAATGCAACCCCGAGATCCCTGCCTTCCCTGGAGAGGAATATTAGGTCCCGGACACACGCCTAGGTGAGTCTCTTGGGCCCTGCAGTGACTCGAGCGCACCCCCCAGCTTTCCCTCTCACTCGAGGGGAAGATTGGGCTTCCCAGGGCCTACCCAAGAGGAAGACTGAGATCTCCGTCGTAACTCGAGAATCCCGCCGCAACTCGAGGAAAACCACGTGGTTCCAACGTCTTTGCAAGATGAGCCTCTTGCCCGCTATGGCGTCTCTAGGGAAGTCCCAGTTTCCGTCCTGCAGTGCGAAACAGTACCTGACACCTTTCATGCGACCCCCAGAAGTTCCCCGACACACCAGGTTCCCTCGAGGGAATCACCAAGGGTCCCGACACCACTTCATCTGAGCCCCTTCTTCCCTCCTGATGGCGACAGGAGTGTCGATTCCCCTTCGTGGTCTGGAAGGGATTCTCGGCCTTCCCGGCGCATCTCAGGATGAGGCCGTCCGCACGAGGAAATTCGAGATGAGCCACGGGGGTGGTGCCACATGCCGATCGAACTCGATTTCCCGGTCCACTCTTGAGAAGAACCCGTTGCACAGACACCTCTTCGAAGGCAACCCTGTGGGTGAAGGCACAGCACGAAGGGGCAAGGACACTCCTGTGCATCGTCCAGAAACACCCGTGGGTTCCACACACAGCTCGAAGAGGGGCCTGAGACCCCCTGAGCAACTCGAGAGGCAAGCGGAG
The DNA here is from genome assembly GCF_029407905.1 of Bubalus kerabau. Lineage (NCBI taxonomy): Eukaryota > Metazoa > Chordata > Mammalia > Artiodactyla > Bovidae > Bubalus > Bubalus kerabau. Next base: position 1,478,969 of record NC_073633.1, read on the forward strand.
ATCCCTTCCTAAGACAAGACGAGGCCTAACTCTCCGCTCCCAACTCTGCAGGGACCCTGAGGTCGGAGGTTCGGAGTCAGAAACAGAGAGGAAGCCTGAGGTTCCTGCCTCCCCTCGAGATGAGGTCCTCTTCCATTGCGCCAACCGCAGTGGAGTCCCGAGAGGCCCCGCTAACTCCACAGCATCGCTCACCTTTCAGAGGCACCCTGGGAAGTTCCCTCAGGTCCTCTGCAGAAGTCGAGGGAAATGAGGGTTTCCCGCCGCCACTCGAGAAAGACCTCGATAGTCCTTCTTCAAAGTGTCTTGAGGCCCTTGTCCCCTCTCTGGACTAGAGAGCAATGATGCGCTCCCCCTCGCCTCGCGCATGCAGACCTGGCTTCCCTGGTGCCGCACGAGAGGCTCCCTGAGATCCTCGTCATGCCTCGGGAGAAAACCCCCACGGGCGCCGCAGCTCGAGGAAACCCCTGAGACGCCCCCGTCCTCGCGAGCTGAGGTCCTTCTTTTCCTGCCTGGCCTGGAGGGCAATCCCGAGTCCTCTCTCCAAACTGAAGAGTAGGATGGACTCCCTTGAGGCGACTCAGTGGGCTCCAAGAGATCCGCGTCGCGGCTCGAGAGGAGAGCGCAGTCCTTTGCTTCCCCTCGAGGCGAGGCCTGACTCCCCGGGGGAGTCTGGAGTGCAATCCCAAGATCTTTGTTTTCCCTTGAGAGGACTATTAGGTCCTGGACACACGCCTAGATGAGGTCTCTTTGGCCTTGCAGTGATTCGAGCACAACATCCAGCTTTCCCTCGCAACTCGAAGGGAAGTTTGGGCTTCCCAGGGCCAACACAAGAGGAAGCCTGAAATCCACGTCGTAACTCGAGAATCCCGCCGCAACTCGAGAAAAACCACGTGGTTCCATCGTCTTCGCAGCATGAGGCCCTTGCCCGCCACAGCGTCTCAAAAGAAGTCCCACGTTCCTACTGAAGTGCAAAACGGTACTTGGCACCCATGATGGCACCCCCAAAGTTCCCCAACATACAGGCCTCACTCGAGGGTAACACCCATGTTCCCCGCACCACATCATTTGAGCCCCTTCTCCCCTCCTGATTGCAACAGGAGTGTCGATTCTCCTGCTTTGTGTGGAAGGGGTTACCGATCTTCCCAGCGCACATCAGGATGAGGCCGGTCTCATGAGGAAATTGGAGATGTAGCCTCGTGGGTGGTGCCACATGCGGAAAGACCCCATTTCCTGGTCAGCTATTAATAAGAACCCGATGCCCGTACACTTCTTGGAATGCATCCCGTAGGATGAAGGCACAACAAGGAGGGACCCTGAACACCCGTGCATCTTTTGGAAAATTCTGCAGGTTCCACATACAGCTCGACAAGTGACCTGTTACCTCGTGAACAACTCGAGAGGCAAGCTAAGTTTCATTTCTCCACAGAATACGAGGCCTGACTCTCCTGTCCCAACTCTGCAGGAATCCTGAGATCGGAGTCTGAAATGGAGAGGAACCCTGAGGTTCCTTCCTCAACACGAGATGAGGCCCTCTTGTATTATACCACACCCAGTGGAGTCCCGAGAGGCCCCTCCCAACTCCACAGTATCAGTGTCCTCTCAGAGGCACCCTGAGAAACTCCCTGAGGTCACCGGCACAAGTCGAGGGAACACAGGGTCTCCTGCCGCAACCCGAGAAAGACCTCAAGAGTCCGTCTTCAACGCGTCTTGAGGACGGATTCCCCTACCATGACTCGAGAGCAATGACACGCTCCCCCTCGCCATGGGCATGGACACCTGACTTCCCTGGCGCCACATGAGAGGCTCCCTGAGCTCCCCGTCATACCTCGTGAGAAACCCCACACTGGCGCCACAGCTCGAGAAATCCCACCGTCATCGCGAGATTGGGGACTTCTTTTCCTGCCTGACCTGGAGAGCAATCCCTGGTCTTTTCTCCAAACTTCACAGGAGGCTTGACTCCCTTTAGGCCACAAAGTGGGCTCCAAGAGGTGCCCGTCGCGACTCGAAAGGAGAGCGGAGTCCTTTGCTTCCCTTCGACACGAGGCCTGACTCCCTGGGTGAGTCTGGAATGCAAAACTGAGATCCCTGTGGCCCTTGGAGAGGAACTTTAGGTCCTGGACACAAGCCTAGATGAGGTCTCCTTTGCCCTGCAGTGACTCGAGCGCAACCCCCAGCTCTCCCTCGCAACTCGAATGGATGATTGGACTTCCCTGGCCCAACACAAGAGGAAGCCTGAAATCCCCGTCGTAACTCGAGAATCCCGCCGCAACTCGAGAAAAACCACGTGGCTCCCCCGTCATCGCAAGATGAGGCCCTTGGCCGCTACAGCGTATCAAGAGAAGTCCCACGTTCCATCCTGAAGTACAAAACGGTACTTGGCACCCTTGATGCGACCCCCAAAGTTCCCTGACATACGGTCTCACTCGAGGGAAACACCAAAGTTCACGGCACCACTTCCTGTGAGCCCCTTCACCCCTCCTGATCGTGACAGAAGGGTAGATTCCCATGTTTTGTCTGCAAGGGGTTCCCGACGTTCCCCGCGAACCTCCGGATGAGGCCGGTCTCATGAGGAAATTCGAAAAGTAGCCTCATGGTTGGTGCCATATGCTGAAAGATCCCGAATTCCCGGTCCACTCTAGATAAGAACCTGACGCCCGGACATATCTTCGAAGGCAACCCTGTGGATGAAGGCACAACACGAAGGGACACTGACATCCCCATGCATCGTCTGGAAAAACCCGCAGATTCCACTCACAGCTCCAAATATGGACTGTCACCTCGTGAACAACTCGAGAGGCAAGTGAAGTTGCATTCCTTCACACAAGACGAGGCCTTACTCTCCTGTCCCAACTCTTCAGGGACCCTGCAATTGGAGTCAGAAATGGAGAGGAACCCTGAGGTTCCTGCCTCAACTTGAGAAGAGGCCCTCTTCCATTGAACCAAACTCAGTGGTGTCCCGAGAGGCCCCTCCCAACACCACAGTATCCCTGAATTCTCAGAGGCTCCCTGAGAAGCTACCTGAGGTCACTGGCACAAGTCGAGGGAACCCAGAGTTTACTGAAGTAACACGAGAAAGACTTGGAGAGTCCTTTTTCAACGTCTCTTGATGCCCGATTCCCCTACCATGACTCCAGAGCAAGGACGCGCTCCCCTCGCCACAAGCAGGAAAACTGACTTCCCTAGTACCACACAAGAGGCTCCCTGAGTACCCCATCGTACCTCGTGAGAAAACCCATACTGGCGCCGCAGTTCGAGAAAAACCACAAGATGCCCCCGTCAAGGAGAGATGGGGGCCTTCTTTTCCTGCCTGACCTGGAGAGCAATTCCTGGTCCTCTCTCCAAACTTCACAGGAGTATTGACTCCCTTTAGGCCACTCAGTTGGGTCCAAGAAATACCCGGTGCGACTCGAGAGGAGAGCGGAGTCCTTTGCTTCCCTGGAGACGAGGCCTGACTCCCCGGGTGAGTTTGGAATGCAACCCCGAGATCCATGTCACCCCTGGAGTGGAACATTATGTCCTAGACACAAGCCTAGATGAGGTCTATTTTGCCCTACAGTGACTCGAGCAACCTCCATCTCTCCCTCACAATTTGAATGGAAGATTGGTCTTCCCACGGTCAACACAAGAGGAAGTCTGAATTTCCCATCGTAATTCGAGAATTCAGCCTCAAGTCTTAAAAACCATGTGGTTCCCCCTTCATCGCAATATGAGGCCCTTGCCAGCTAGAGTCTCAAGAGAAGTCCCACGTTCCATCTTAAAGTTTGAAATGCTACTTGGCACCCTTGATGCGACCCCAAAGTTCCCCAACATACCGGTCTCACTCCAGGGGAACACCGAAGTTCCCGGTGTCTCCAGGGAAGTCCCATGTTCCGCCCTGAAGGGCAAAACGGTACTTGACACCCTTGATGCGACCGCAAAAGTTCCCCGACACGCTGCGTTCCCTCGAGGGGAACACCGAGGGTCCCGGCACCACTTCATCTGAGCCCCTTCTCCCCTCCTGATCGCGACAGGAGAGTCGATTCCCCTGCTTTGTCTGGAAGGGGTTCCCAGCCTTCCTGGCGCACCTCAGGATGAGGCCGGTCTCAGGAGGAAATTCGAGACTAGCCACGTGTGAGGTGCCACGTGCCGAATGACTCCGATTTTCCGGTCCGCTCTTGATAAGAACCCGATGCCCGGACACCTCTTCGAAGGCAACCCTGTGGGTGAAGGCACAACACGAAGGTACACTGACACCCCCGTGCATCATCCGGAAAAACCCGCAGGGTCTACACACAGCTCGACAAGGGGCCTGAGACTCCCGGAACAACTCGAGAGGCAACCAGAATTCCATTCCTCAGACAAGACGAGGCATGACTCTCCTGTCCCAACACTGCAGGGACCGTGCAGTCGGAGTCCGAAACCGAGAGGAAGCCTGACGTTCCTGCCTCCCCTCGAGATGAGGCCCTCTTCCATTGCGCCGAACCCAGCAGAGTCCCGAGAGGCCCTGCCAACTACACAGCATCCCTCACCTCTCAGAGGCACCGTGGGAAGTTCCCTAAGGTCCCCTGCAGAAGTCGAGGGAACCCAGGGTTCCCTGCCGCAACCCAAGAAAGACCTCAAGAGTCCTTCTTCAATGCGTCTTGAGGCCCGATTCGCCTACTATGACTCGAGAGCAATCACGCAGTCCCCTTCACCACACGCACGGAGACCTGACGTCCCTAGCACCACACGAGAGGCTCTCTGAGCTCCCCGTTGTACCTCGTGAGAAATCTGATACTGGCGCCGCAGCTGGAGAAAACCCACGAGATGCCCCCGTCATCGCGAGATGAGGGCCTTTTTTCCTGCATGGCCAGGAAAACAATCCCGAGTCATCTCCAAACTCCATAGGAGGCTTCACTCCCTTTACGCCACGCAGTGGGCTCCAAGAGATACCCGTCGCGACTCGACAGGAGAGCGGAGTCCTTTTTTTCCCCTCAAGACGAGGCCTGACTCTCCGAGTGAGTCGAGAATGCAACCCTGAGATCCCTGTTGGCCCAGTAGTGGAACACTAGGTCCTGGACACAAGCGTAGATGAGGTCTATTTTGCCCTGCAGTGACTGGAGAGCAATCCCCAGTTCTAACTTGCAACTCGAATGGAATACTGGATTTTCCTGGCGCCATACAAGAGGCTCCCTGAGATCCCCGTGGTACTTCATGAGACACCCAAACTGGCGCCGCAGCTCGAGAAAACCCACGAGACGCCACCGTCATCTCGAGATGAGGGCCTTCTTTTCCTGCATGGCCTGGAGTCCAATCCCGAGTCCTCTCTCCAAACTCCACAGGAGGCTTGACTCCCTTTAGTACACACAGTGGGCTCCAAGAGATACCCATCGCGACTCGAGACGAGAGCGGAATTCTTTGCTTACCCTCGAGGTGAGAACTGACTCCCCGAATGAGTCTGGAATGCAAACCCGAGATCCCTGTCGCCCCTGGAGAGCAACGTTAGATCCTGGACACAAGCCTAGATTAGGTCTCTTTTGCCCTGCAGTGACTCTAGCGCAATCCCCAGCTCCCCCTCGCAACCCGAATGGAAGATTGGATTTCAAGGCCAACAAGAGGAAGCCTAAATTCCCGGTCATAACTCGAGAATCCCGCCGCAACTCGAGCAAAACCACGTGGTTCTCCCGTCATCGCAAGATGAGGCCCTTGCCCGCTACAGCGTTTCAAAAGATGTCCCAGGTTCCGTCTTGAAATGCGAAACGGTACTTGGCACCCTTGATGCGACCCCAAAAGTCCCCCAACACGCCGGTCTCACTCAAGGGGAACACCGAGGTTCCCGGCACCACTTCATTTAAGCCCCTTCTCCCCTCCTGATCGTGACCGGTGGGTCGATTCCCCTGCTTTGTCTGCAAGGGGGCCCGACCTTCCCTGCACAACTCAGGATGAGGCCGGTCTCATGGGGAAATTCGATACGTATCTTTGTGGGTGGTGCCACTTGCTGAAAGACTCCAATTTCCCGGTCCGCTCTTGATAAGAATCCGATGCTCGGACACCACTTGGAAGGCAGCCTTGAGTATGAAGGTACAACACGAAGGGGCACTAACACACCTGTGCATCATCCGGAAAAACGGGCAGGTTACACACACAGCTCGACAAGTGGCCTGTCACCTCGAGAACAACTCGAGAGGCAAGAGGAGTCCCATCCTCCAGAAAAGACGAGGCCTGACTCTCCTGTACCAACAGGCAGGGACCTTGCGATCTGAGTCAGAAATGGAGAGGAACACTGAGGTTCCTGCTTCAACTCGAGATGAGTCCCTGTTACATTCCACCAAATGCAGAGGAGTCTCGAGAGGCCCCTCCAAACTGCACAGTATCCCTGACTTCTCAGAGGCACTCTGAGAAGCTCCCTGAGGTCGCAGGCACAAGTCAAGGGAACCCTGGGTTTTATGCAGTGACCCGAGAAAGACCTTGAGAGTCCTTCTTCAACCCGTCTTGAGGCCCGATTACCCTACCATGACTCGAGAGCAATGACGAGCTCCCCCTAGCCATCTCATGGGGACCTGACTTCCCTGGCGCCACACGAGAGGCTCCCTGAGCTCCCTCTCGTACCTCGTCAGAAACCCGGCACTAGCGCGGCAGTCTAGAAAACCCACGAGACGCCGCCATCATCGCGAGATGAGGGCCTTCTTTTCCTGCATGGCCTGGAGAGGAATCCCGAGTCCTCTATCCAAACACCACAGGAGGCTTGACTCCCTTTAGGGCACACAGTGGGCTCCAAGAGATACCCATCGCGACTCAAAAGGACAGCGGAGTTCTTTGCTTCCCCTCGAGACGAGGCCTGATTCCCCGGGTGAGTCTGGTATGCAACCCCAAGATCCCTGTCGCCCCTAGGGACGAGCATTAAGTCCTGGACACAAGCCTAGATGAGGTCTATTTTGCCCTGCAGTGACTCGAGAGCAATCCCCAGCTCTCCCTTTAAACTCGAAAGGAAGATAGGACTTCCCTGGCCCAACACATGAGGAAGACTGTATTCCCCGTCGAAACTCGAGAATCCCGCCACAACTCGAGAAATGCCACGTGGTTCCCCTGTCATCCCAAGATGAGACCCTTGCCCCCTACAGCGTCTCAAGAGAAGTCCCACGTTCCGTCTTGAAGTGCAAAACGGTATTGGCACCCTTGATGCGCCCTCAAAAGTTCCTCGACACACCAGTCTGACTCGAGGAGAACACCGAGGTTCCCGGCACCACTACATCTGGGCCCCTTCTCCCCTCCTGATCGCGACAGGAGGGTCGATTCCCCTGTTTTGTCTTGAAGGGGTTCCCACCTTTCCCGGTGCATCTCAGGATGAGGCCGGTCTCACGAGGATATTCGAGACATAGCCACGTGGATGGTGACACATGCCGAAAGACCCCGATTTCCCGGTCCGCTCTTGATAAGAACCTGATGCCCGGACACCTCTTTGAAGATAACCCTTTTGATGAAGGCACAACACTTAGGGGCACTGACACCCCTGGGTATCGTCTGGAGAACCCCGCAGGTACCACACACAGCTCGAGAAGTGACCTGTCACCCCGTGAACAACTGGAAAGGCAAGCAGAGTTCCATTCCTCCACACAAGACGAGGCCTGACTCTCCTGTTCGAACTCTGCAGCGAAACTGCGATCCGAGTCAGATCTGGCCCAGGGGAAGTCAGGAGAGGAAACATGAGTTTCCTGCCTCCACTCGAGATGAGGCCCTCTTCCATTGCACCGAACCCAGTGGAGTCCCGAGAGAACCCTCCCAACTGCTCAGTATCCCTGACTTCTCAGAGGCACCCTTAGACCTTCCTGAGATCACCGGCACAAGTCGAGGGAACCAAGGGTTTCCTGCCCCAACCCGTAAAAGACCTCGAGAGTCCTTCTTCAACGCGTCTTGAGGTGCGATTCCCCTACCATGACTCGAGAGCAATGACGCGCTCCCCCTAGCCACACGCATAGAAACCTGACTTCCCTGGCGCCACAGGAGAGGCTCCCTGAGCTCCCCATTATACCTCGTGAGCAACACCACACTGGAGCCGCAGCTCGAGAATACCCACGAGACGCCCCAGTCCTCACTAGATGAGGGCCTTCTTTTGCTGTATGGCCTGGAGAGCAATCCTGAGTCCTCTCTCCAAACTCCACAGGAGGCTTGACTCATTTTAGGCCACACAGTGAGCTCCAAGATATACCCGTCGCGACTTGACAGGAGAGCGGTGTCCTTGGCTTCCCCTCGAGACGAGGCCTGACTCCCCGGGTGAGTCGAGAATGCAATGCTGAGATTGCTTTCGCCCCAGCAGAGGAACATTAGGTCCTGGACACAAGCCTAGATGAGGTCTATTTGGCCCTGCAGTGTCTCGAGAGCAATCCCCAGTTCTAACTCACAATTCGAATGAAAACTGGACTTCCCTGGGCCAGTTGAAGAGGAAGCCTGAATTCCCGGTTGTAACTCGAGAATCCCGCCCCAACTCAAGAAAAACCACGTGGTTCCCCCGTCATCGAAAGATGAGGCCCTTGCCCGCTACACCGTCTCAAGAGAAGTCCCACGTTCCGTATTGAAGAGTGAAAAGTTACTTGGAACCCTTGATGCGACCCCAAAAGTTCCCCGACATACCAGTCTCACTTGAGGAGAACACCGAGGTTCCTGGCACCACTTCATCTGAGACTCTTCTCCCCTCTTGATCGCGACAGGAGGTTCGATTCCCCTGCTTTGTCTGGAAGGCGTTCCCGACCTTCCTGGCGCACATCAAGATGAGGCCAGTCTCACGAGGAAATTCGAGACATAGCCTCGTGGGTGGTGCGGCATGCCAAAAGACCCCGATTCCCTGGTCCGCTCTTGATAAGAACCCGATGGCAGAACCCAACTCGAAGGCAATCCTGTGGAACAAGGCACAACACGAAGGGGCAGTGACACCCCAGTGCATCATCCAGAAAAACCCGCAAGTTCCACATACAAATCGACAAGTGGCCTGTCACCCCATGAACAACGCGAGAGTCAAGCGGAGTTCCATTCCTCCACACAAGACGAGGCCTGACTCTCCTGTCCCAACTCTGCAGGGACTCTGCGATCCGAGTCAGATCCGGCGCATTCGAAGCCAGGAGAGGAACCCTGTGGTTCCTGCCTCAACTTGTCATGAGGCCCTCTTCCATTGCACCAAACCCAGTGGAGTTCCGAGAGGCCCCTCCCAACTCCACAGTGACCCTGACTTCTCAGAGGCACGCTGAGAAGCTTCCTGAGGTCACTGGCACAAGTCGATGGAACCCAGGGTTTCCTGCTGCAACCCAAGAAAGACCTCGAGAGTCCTTCTTTAACACGTTTTCAGGCCCAATTCCCCTACCATGACTCGAGAACAATGACGGGCTCCCTCTCACCACGTGCATAGAGACCTGACTGCCCTGGCACCACATGAGAGGCTCACTGAGCTCCCAGTCTTACTTCGTGAGAAACCCCACACTAGCGCCACAGCTCGAGAAAACCTACGAGACGCCCCAGTCATCGGGAGATGAGGGCCTTCATTTCCTGCATTGCTTGGAGAGCAATCCCGTGTCCTCCCTCCAAACACCAGAGGAGGTTTGACTCCCTTTAAGCCACTCAGTGGGCTCCAAGACATACCCGTCCGACTCGAGAGGAGAGCAGAGTCCTTTGCTTCCCCTCGAGACGAGGCCTGACTCCAGGGTGAGTCTGGAATGCAACCCCGAGATTCCTGTCGCCCCTTGACATGAACATTAGGTCCTGCACACAAGCCTTGGTGGGGTCTCTTTTGCCTTCAGTGACTAGAGCGCACCTCCAGCTCTTCCTCGAATCTCGAATGGAAGATAAGACTTTTGTGGGCCAACACAAGAGGAAGCATGAATTCCCTGTGGTAACTCAAATATCCCACCGCAACTCGAGAAAAACCAAGTGGTTCCCCAGTCATTCCAAGATGAGGCCCTTGCCCGCTGGAGCACCCCAAGAGAAGTCCCACGTTCCAATTTGAAGAGCGAAACGGTACTTGGAACGCGTTATGCGACCCCAAAAGTTACCCGACATACCTGTCTCACTTGAGGGAAACACCGAGGTTCCCAGCAGCACTTCATCTGAGCCACTTCTCCCCTCCTGATCGCCACAGGAGGGTCGATTCCTCTGCTTTGTCTGGAAGGGTTTCATGACCTTCGCGGCACACCTCAGGATGAGGCCGGTTTCATGAGGAAATTCGAGACTAGCCACGTGGGTGGTGCCAAATGCTGAACGACCCCGATTTCCCAGTCCGCTCTTCATAAGAACACGATGCCCGGACACCTCTTCGAAGGCAACCCTGTGGATGAAGACACAAAACGAAGGGTCACTGACACCCCCATGCATCGTCTGGAAAAACCTGCAGATTCCACACACAGTTTGACAAGGGGCCTGAAACCCCATGAACAACTCGACAGGCAAGCGGAGTTCCATTCATCAGAAAAGACATAGCCTGACTCTCGTGTCCCAACTCTGCAGGGACCCTGCGGTCGGAGTCCGAAACGGAGAGGAAGCCTGAGGTTCCTGCCTCCCCTCGAGGTGAGGCCCTCTTCCGTTGCGCCAGACCCAGCGGAGTCCCGAGGGGCCCCGCCACCTCCACAGGATCCCTCGCCTCTCAGAGGCACCCTGGGAAGTTCCCTAAGGTCCCCGGCAGAAGGCGAGGGAAACGAGGGTTTCCCGCCGCCCCCCGAGAAAGTCCTCGAGAGTCCTTCTTCAACGCGTCTCGAGGCCCTTGTCCCCTCCCGTGACTCGAGAGCCAGGACGCGCTCCCCCTCGCCACGCGCATGGAGACCTGACTTCCCTGGCGCCGCACGAGAGGCTCCCTGAGATCCTCGTCGTGCCTCGGGAGAAAACCCCCACGGGCGCCGCAGCTCGAGGAAACCCCTGAGACGCCCCCGTCCTCGCCAGCTGAGGGCCTTCTTTTCCTGCATGGCCTGGAGAGCAATCCCGGGTCCTCTCTCCAAACGGAAGAGGAGGCTGGACTCCCTTGAGGCCACTCAGGGGGCTCGACGAGACCCGCGTCGCGACTCGAGAGGAGAGCGGAGTCCTTGGCTTCCCCTCGAGACGAGGCCTGACACCCCGGGGGAGCCTGGAATGCAACCCCGAGATCCCTGCCTTTCCTGGAGAGGAATATTAGGTCCCGGACACACGCTTAGGTGAGGTCTCTTCGGCCCTGCAGTGACTCGAGCGCAACCCCCAGCTTTCCCTCGCAACCCGAGGGGAAGATTGGGCTTCCCAGGGCCAACCCAAGGGGAAGGCTGAGATCCCCGTCGTAACTCGAGAATGCCGCAGCAACTCGAGACAAACCACGTGGTTCCCACCTCTTGGCAAGATGAGGCCCTTGCCCGCGACGGCGTCTCAAGGGAAGTCCCCTGTTCCGCCCTGAAGGGCGAAACGGTCCCTGACAGCCTTCCTGCGACCCCCAAGAGTCCCCCGACACGCCGGGTTCCCCCGAGGGGAACACCGAGGGTCCCGGCACCGCTTCCTCTGAGCCCCTTCTCCCCTCCTGATCGCGACAGGAGAGGCGATTCCCCTGCGTGGTCTGGAAGGGGTTCCTGGCCTTCCCGGCGCCCCTCAGGGTGAGGCCGGTCTCACGAGGAAATTCGAGACGAGCCACGTGGGTGGTGCCACATGCCGAACGCCCCCGATTCCCCGGTCTGCCCTTGAGAAGGACCCGAGGCCCGGACCCCTCTTCGAAGGCAACTCTGTGGGTGAAGGCACAACACGAAGGGGCACTGCCACCTCCGTGCATCGTCCGCAAAGACCCGCGGGTTCCACACACAGCTCGACGAGGGGCCTGAGACCCCTGAGCAACTCGAGAGGCCAGCGGGGTTCCCTTGCTCCGACAAGACGAGGCCTGACTCTCCTGTCCCAACTCTGCAGGGACCCTGCGGTCGGAGTCCGAAACAGAGAGGAAGCCTGAGGTTCCTGCCTCCCCTCGAGATGAGGCCCTCTTCCGTTGCGCCAGACCCAGCGGAGTCCCGAGGGGCCCCGCCACCTCCACAGGATCCCTCGCCTCTCAGAGGCACCTTGGGAAGTTCCCTAAGGTCCCCGGCAGAAGGCGAGGGAAACGAGGGTTTCCCGCCGCCCCCCGACAAAGACCTCGAGAGTCCTTCTTCAACGCGTCTCGAGGCCCTAGTCCCCTCCCGTGACTCGAGAGCCAGGACGAGCTCCCCTTCGCCACGCGCATGGAGACCTGACTTCCCTGGCGCCGCACGAGAGGCTCCCTGAGATCCTCGTCGTTCCTCGGGAGAAAACCCCCACAGGCGCCGCAGCTCGATGAAAACCCTGACACGCACCCGTTCTCGCGAGCTGAGGGCCTTCTTTTCCTGCATGGCCTGGAGAGCAATCCCGGGTCCTCTCTCCAAACGGAAGAGGAGGCTGGACTCCCTTGAGGCCGCTCAGGGGGCTCCAAGAGACCCGCGTCGCGACTCGAGAGGAGAGCGGAGTCCTTGGCTTCCCCTCGAGACGAGGCCTGACTCCCCGGGGGAGCCTGGAATGCAACCCCGAGATCCCTGCCTTCCCTGGAGAGGAATATTAGGTCCCGGACACACGCCTAGGTGAGGTCTCTTCGGCCCTGCAGTGACTCGAGTGCAACCCCCAGCTTTCCCTCGCAACCCGAGGGGAAGATTGGGCTTCCCAGGGCCAACCCAAGGGGAAGGCTGAGATCCCCGTCGTAACTCGAGAATCCCGCCGCAACTCGAGAAAAACCACGTGGTTCCCACCTCTTGGCAAGATGAGGCCCTTGCCCGCGACGGCGTCTCAAGGGAAGTCCCCTGTTCCGCCCTGAAGGGCGAAACGTTCCCTGACAGCCTTCCTGCGACCCCCAAGAGTCCCCCGACACCCCGGGTTCCCTCGAGGGGAACACCAATGGTCCCGGCACTGCTTCCTCTGAGCCCCTTCTCCCCTCCTGATCGCGACAGGAGAGGAGATTCCCCTGCGTGGTCTGGCAGGGGTTCCCGGCCTTCCCGGCGCACCTCAGGATGAGGCCGGTCTCACGAGGAAATTCGAGACGAGCCACGTGGGTGGTGCCACATGCCGAACGCCCCCGATTCCCCGGTCCGCCCTTGAGAAGTACCCGAGGCCCGGACGGCTCTTCGAAGGCAACCCTGTGGATGAAGGCACAACACAAAGGGGCACTGACACCCTCGTGCATCGTCCGGAAAAACCCGCAGGTTCCACATACAGCTCAACAAGTGGCTTGTCACCCCTGAAGAACTCGAGAGGCAAGTGGGGTTTCATTCCTCTACACAAGATGATGCCTGACTCTCCTGTCCCAACTCTGCAGGGACTTTGCGATCCGAATCAGACCAGCGCCAGTGAAGTCACGAGAGGAACGCTGAGGTTCCTGCCTCCACTCGAGATTAGGACCTCTTCCATTGCACGAAACCCAGTGGAGTCCCGAGAGACGCGTCCCAGCTCCACAGTATCCCTGACTTCTCAGAGGCACCCTGAGAAGCTCCCTGAGGTCACCAGCACAATTCGAGTGAGCCCAGGGTTTACTGCCACCACCATAGAAAGAACTCAAGAGTCCTTCTTCAACGCATTTTGAGGCCTGATTCCCCTACCATGACTCGAGGGCAATGACGCACTCCCTCTGCTACACTCATGAAGCCCTGACTTCCCTGGCGCCACACGAGAGGCTCCCTGAGCTCCCCGTCATACCTCGTGAGAAACCAAACACTGGCGCCACAGATAGAGAAAACCCACGAGACGCCCCCATTTTCGCGACATGACGGCCTTCTTTTCTAGCATGGCCTGGAGAGCAATCCCGAGTCCTCTCTCCAAACTCCACAGTAGGCTTGACTCCCTTTTGGTCACTCAGTGGACTCCAAGACATACCCGTCGCGACTCGAGAGGAGAGCGGAGTCTTTTCCTTCCCCTCGAGGCGAGGCCTGACTCCTCGGGTGTGTCTGATATGTGAACCGGAGATCCCTGTCGCCCCTGGAGAGAAACATTAGGTCCTGGACACAAGCCTAGATGAGGTCTCTGTTTTCCTGCAGTGACTCGAGAGCAATCCCCAACTCTCCCTCGCAACTCGAATGGAAGACTGGACTTCCCTGGGCCAACAGAAGAGGAAGCCTGAATTTCCCATTGTAACTCAAGAATCCCGCCACAACTCGAGAAAAACCACGTCGTTCCCTCTTCATCGCAAGATGCGGCCATTGCCGCTACAGCGTCTCAAAAGAAGTCTTATGTTCCATCTTGAAGTGCGATACAGTACTTGGCACCTTTGATGTGACCCCAAAAGTTCCCCAACACACTGGTCTCACTGGAAGGGAACACCGAGGTTCCCGGCATCACCTCATCTGTGCCCCTTCTCCCCTCCTGATCGAGACAGGAGGGTCGATTCCCCTGCTTTGTCTGCAAGGGGTTCCGACCTTCCCGGCGCACCTCAGGATGAGGCCGGTCTCACTAGGAAATTCGAGACGTAGCCTGGTGGGTGGTGCCACATGCGGAAAGACCCCGATTTCCCGGTCCGCTCTTAATAAGAACCCGATGCCAGGACACCTCTTCGAAAGCAAACCTGTGGATGAATGCACAACACGAAGGGGTACTGACATCCCCATGCATAGTACGGAAAAACACGCAGATTCCAAACACAGATCAACAAGTGTCCTGTCATCCCTTGAAGAACTAGAGAGGCATGCGGATTTCCGTTCCTCCACACAAGAGAAGGCCTGACTCTCCTTTCCCAACTCTGCAGGGACCGTGCGATCGGAGTCAGAAATGTAGATGAAACCTGACGTTCCTGCATCAACTCGAAATGAGGCCCTCTTCCATTGCGCCATACCCAGTGGAGTCCCGAGAGGCCCCTAAAACTCCACAGTATCCCTGATTCTCAGAGGCACCCTCAGAAGCTCTCTGCGGTCACTGGCACAAGTCGAGTGAACCCAGGGTTTCCTGCTGCATTCTGAGAAAGACCTTGAGAGTCCTTCTTTACCGCGTCTTGAGGCCCGATACCCTACCATGACTGGAGAGCAATGACGCATTCCCCTCGCCACGCCCATTGAAACCTAACTTCCCTGGCGCCACACGAGAGGCTCCCTGCGCTCCCCATCCTACCTCATGAAAACCCCACACTGGCACCGCCACTTGAGAAAACTCACGAGACGCCCCCATCATCGTAAGATGAGGGCCTTCTTTTCCTACATGACCTAGAGAGCAATCCCGAGTCCACTATCCAAACTCCACTGGAGGCCTGACTACCTTTAGGCCACTCAGTAGCCTCCAAGAGATACACGTCGCTACTCTAGAGGAGTGCAGAGTCCGTTGCTTCCCCTCGAGCCGAGGCCTGACTACTTGGGTGAGTCTGGAATGGGATCCCGAGATCCGTGTTGCCCCTGTAGAGGAAAACTCGGTCCTGGACACAAGCCTAAATGAGGTCTTTTTTGTCCTGCATTGACTCAAGTGCAATCCCCAGCTCTCCCTCGCAACTTGAATGGATGATTGGACTTCCCTGGGCCAACACAAGAGGAAGCCTGTATTCCCCATTGTAATTCGAGAATCCCGCGGCAACTGGAGAAAAACAACGTGGCTCCTCCGTCATCGAAATATGAGGCCCCTGTCAGCTATAGCGTCTCCAGGGAAGTCCCATGTTCCGTCTTGAAGTGTGAAACGGTACTTGGCACCCTTGATGCGACCCCCAAATTTCCCTGACACCCCGGTCTCACTCGAGGAGAACATGGAGGTTCCCAGCACCGCTTCAGCTGAGCCTCTTCTCCCCTCCTAATGGCGACAGGAGGGTCGATTCCCCTGCTTTGTCTGGAAGGGGTTCCCAGACTTCCCGGCGAACCTCAGGATGAGGCCAGTCTCACGAGGGAAGTCGAGACGTAGCCTCGTGGGTTGTGCCACATGCCGAAAGACCCCGATTTCCTGGTCCGCTATTGATAAGATCCCGATGCCCGGTCACCTCTTCGAAGGTAACCCTGTGGATGAAGGCACAACACGAAGGGGCACTGACACCCCTGTGCATCGTCCCCCAAAACCGCAGATTCCACATACAACTCGACAGGTGGCCTGTCATCCCGTGAACAACTCGAGAGGCAAGCGGAGTTCCATTACTCCACACAAGACGAGGTCTGACTCTCCTGTCCCAACTCTGCAGGGACCCTGCTATCCGAGTCAGAAATGGAGAGGAACCCTGACGTTACTGCCTCAATCCGAGATTAGGTCCTCTTCAATTGCACCAGTCCCTGTGATGTCCCGAGAAGCCCCTCTCAACTCCACAGTATCCCTGACTTCTCAGAGGAACCCCGCTAAGCTCCCTGAGGTCATGGGCACAAGTCGAGGGAACCCAGGGTTTCCTGCCACACCCCGAGAAAGACCTCGAGAGTTCTTCTTCGAAGTGTCTTGAGGCTTGATTCCCCTACCATGACTCGAGAGCAATGAGGCGCTCCCCCACGCCACGTCCATGGAGACCTGACTTCCGTGGCACCACAGGAGTCTCCCTGAGCTCCCCGTCCTATCTCGTGAGAAACCCCAACCAGGCACTGCACCTTGAGAAAACCCACGAGACACCCCCGTCATCGCGAGATGAGGGCCTTCTTTTCCTGCATGGCCTAGAGAGCAATCCCGAGTCCTCTCTCCAAACTCCACAGGAGGCTTAACTCCATTTAGGCCACTCTTGGGCTCCAAGGGATAACCGTCGCAACTCGAGAGGAGAGCGGAGTCCATTCATTCCCTTCGAGACGAGGCCTGACTCCCCGGGTGAGTCTGGAATGCAACCCCGAGATCCCTGTCGCCCCTGGAGAGAAAAACTCGGTCCTGGACACAAACCTAGATGAGCTCTATTTTGCCCTGCAGTGACTCGAGAGCAATCTCCAGCTCTCACTTGCAACTCGAATGGAAGATTGGACTTCCCTGGGCCAACACAAGAGGAAACCTGTATTCCCCATCGTAACTCAAGAATCCTGCCGCAACTCGAGAAAAAACACGTGGGTACCCCGTCAGCGCTAGATGAGGCCCTTGCCCACTACAGCATATCAAGAGAAGTCCCAGGTTCCGTCTTGAAGTGCGAAACGGTACTTGGCACCCTTGATGCAACCAGAAAAGTTACCCGACTTTCACTCAAGGAGAGCACCGAGGTTCCCGGCACTACTTCATCTGAGCCCTTTCTCTCCTCCTGATCCCGAAAGTAGGGTCGATTCCCCTGCTTTGTTTGGAAAGGGTTCCCGGACTTTCCTGCGCGCCTCAGGATGAGGCCGGTCTCACGAGAAAATTCGAGACGTAGCCTAGTGGGTGGTGGAACATGCTGAAAGACCCCAATTTCCCGGTCCGCACTTGAGGAGAACACGATGCCCGGACACCTCTTCGGAGGCAACCCTGTGGATGAAGGCACAACAGGAAGGAGCACTGACGCCCCCGTGCATCTCCGAAAAACCCGCAGGTTCCACACACATCACGAAAAGTGGTGTTATCCTTGAACAACTTGAGATGTAAGCGGAGTTCCATTCCTCCGCAGAACACGAGACCTGACATTCCTGAGCAAACTCAACAGGGACCCTGCGATCTGAGTCAGATCCGGCCTCCAGGAAGTCAGGAGCAGAACCCTGAGGTTCCTGCCTCAACTCGAGATGAGGCCCACTTCCATTGCACCAAACCCAGAGGAGTCCCGAGAGGCCTCTCTCAAATCCACAGTATCCCTGACTTCTCAGAGGCACCCTGAGACGCTCCCTGAGGTCACCGGCACAAGTCAAGGGAACCCAGGGTTTCCTGCCGCAACCCTAGAAAGACATCGAGAGTTCTTTTTCAACCCGTCATGAGGCCCGATTCCCCTACCCTGACTTGAGAGCAATGACGCGCTCCCCCTTGCCCCGCCCATGGAGACCTGACTTCCCTGTTGCCACACGAGAGGCTACCTGAACTCCCCGTCGTACCTCGTGAGAAACCCCACACTGGCGCCGCAGCTCGAGAAAACCCACGAGACGCCCCCGTCATCTCGAGATGTGGGCCTTCTTTTCCTGCATGGCCTGGAGAGCAATCCCGAGTCCTCTCTCCAAACTGAAGAGGAGGGTTGACTCCCTTTAGACCACTCAGTGGGCTCCAAGAGATACGCGTCGCAACTCGAGAGGATAGCCGAGTCCTTTGCTTCCCCTCGAGACGAGGCCTAACTCCCCGGGTGAGTCTGTAATGCAAACCCGAGATCCCTGTCGCCCTTGGAGAGGATCATTGGGTCCTGAACACAAGGCTAGATGAGGTCGCTTTTGCCCTGCAGTAACTCGAGAGCACTCCCCAGCTTTCCCTCGCAACCCGAATGGAAGATTGGACCTCCCTGGGCCAACACAAGAGGAAGCCTGAATTCCCAGTAGTAATTCGAGAATTCCGCCTCAACTTGAGAAAAACCACGTGGTTCCCCCGTCATTGCAAGATGAGGCCCTTGCCCGCTCCAGCGTCTCAAGAGTAGTCCCACGTTCTGTCTTCAAGTGCGAAATGATATTTGGCACCCTTAATGCTACCCCAAAAGTTCCCCGACATACGGGTCGCACTAGAGGGGAACACCGAGGTTCCTGGCACCACTTCATCTGAGCCCCTTCTCCCCTCCTGATCGCGAAAGGAGGGTCAATTCCCCTGCTTTGTCTGCAAGGGGTTCCCGACCTTCTCCACGCACCTCAGATGAGGCTGTCTCACGAGGAAATTCGAGACGTAGCCTCGATGGTGGTGCCACATGCCGAAAGACCGCGATTTCCCGATCCGCTCTTGATAAGAACGCGATGCCCAGACACCTATTCGAAGATAGTCTGGATGAAGGCACAACACGAAGGGGCACTGACACGCCCGTGCATCGTCCGGAAAAGACCGCAGGTTACTCATACAGCTCAACAAGTGCCTGTCACCCAGTGAACAACTCGAGAGGCAAGCGGAGGTCCATTCCTGCACACAAGACAAGGCCTGACTCACCTCTCCCAACTATGCAGGGGGCTGCGATCGGAATCAGAAATGGAGAGGAACCCTGAGGTTCCTGCCTCCCCTCGAGATGAGGCCCCCTTCCATTTCACCAAACCCAGTGGAGTCCCGAGAGGTCTTTCCCAACTCCACAGTATCCCTGACTTCTCAGAGGCACCCGGAGAATCTCCCTGAGGTCACTGGCACAAGTCGAGGGAACCCAGGTATTCTTGCCAAGACCCGAGAGAGATCTTGAGAGTCCTTCAACGCGTCTAGAGGCCTGATTCCCCTACCATGACTCGAGAGCAATGACGCGCTCCCCCTTGCCACACGCATCGAGACCTAACTTCCCTGGCGCCACACAAGAGGCTCCCTGAGCTCCCCGTCGTACCTCCTGAGAAACCAACACAGGCGCTGCAGCTCGGTAAAACCACCGAGACCCCCCCCGTCATCGTGAGATGAGGGCCTTCTTTTCCTGCATGTCCTGGAGTGCAATCCCGAGTCCTCTCTCCAAACTCCAGAGTAGGCTTGATTCCCTTTAGTCCACTCAGTGGGCTCCAAGAAATACCCGTCGCGACTCGAGAAGAGAGAGAAGTCCTTTGTTTCCCCTCGAGAGGACGCCTGACTCCTGGGTGAGTCTAGAATGCAACCCCAAGATCCCAGTCATCCCTTGAGAGGAACATTAGGTCCTAGACACAAGCCTGGATGAGGTTTTTTTGCCCTGCAGTGACTCGAGCGCAACCCCCAGCTCTCCCTCGCAACTCGAATGGAAGATTGGGCTTCCCTGGGCCAACACAAGTGGAAGCCAGAAATCCCCTTCGTAACTCGAGAATCCCGCCGCAACTCGAGAAAAACCACGTGTTTCCAATGTCATCCCAAGATGAGGCCCTTGCTGCTATGGCGTCTCAAGAAAAGAACCACGTTCCGTCTTGAAGTGCGAAACGGTACTTTGCACCCTTGATGCAACACCAAATGTTCCCGGACACGCCGGTCTCACTCGACAGGAACACCGAGGTTCCCGCACCACTTCATCTGAGCACCTTCTCCCCTCCTGTTCGAGACAGGAGGGTCTATACCCCTGCTTTGTTTGGAAGGGGTTCCCCACATTCCCGGCGCACCTCAGGATGAGGCCGGTCTCACGAGGAAATTCGAGACATAGCGTCGTGGGTGGTGTCACATGCCGAAATACCCCGATTTCCCCGCCCACTCTTGAGAAGAACCCGATGCCCGGACACCTCTTCTAAGGCAACCGTGTAGACGAAGGCACAAAACGAAGGGTCACTGACACTCCCTTGCATCATTCGGTAAAAGCCGCAGGTTCCACACACAGCTCGACAAGAGGCCTGTCATCCCATGAACAACTCGAGAGGCAAGCAGAGTTCCATTCCTCCACTCAAGACGAGGCCTGACTCTCCGGTCCCAACTCTGAAGGGACCCTGCGATCGGAGTCCGAAATGGAGAGGAACCCTGAGGTTCCTGACTCCACTCGAGATGAGGCCCTCTTCCATTACACCAAAAACAGTGGAGGCCCGAGAGGCCCCTCCCAAATCCACAGTATCGCGACTTCTCAGAGGCACCCTTAGAAGCTCCCTGAGGTCACTGGCACAAGTCGAGGGAACACAGGGTTTCCTGACGCAATCCGAGAAAGACCTCGAAAATCCTCCTTCAACGCATCTTGAATCCCGATTCCCCTACCATGACTCGAGAGCAATGACGCGTTCCCCCTCGCCACTCGCATGGAGACTTGACTTCCCTGGCGCCACACGAGAGGCTCCCTGAGCTCCCCGTCATACCTCGTGAGAAATCCCACACTGGCTCCCCAGCTCCAGAAAACCCACGAGACGCCTCCGTCATCGCGAGATGAAGGCCTTCTTTTCCTGCATGGCCTGGAGAGCAATCTCGAGGCCTCTCTTCAAACTCCACAGGAGGCCTGACTCCCTTAGGCCACTCTGTGGGCTCCAAGAGATACCCGTTGGGACTCGAGAGGAGAGCGGAATTCTTTGCTTCCCCTATATACCAGGCCTGACTCCTCAGGTGAGTCTGGAATGCAACCCCGAGATCCCTGTCGCCCCTGGAGAGGAACATTAGGTCCTAGACACAAGCATAGATGAGGTCTCATTTGCCCTGAAGTGACTCGAGAGCAATCCCCTGCTCTCCCTCGCACCTCGAATGGAAGAATGGACTTCCCTGGGACAACACAAGAGGAAACCTGAATTCCCCGTCGTAATTCGAAAATCCCGCTGCAACTCGAGGAAAACCACGTGGTTCCCCCGTCATCGCAAGATGAGGCCCTTGCCAGCTACAGCCTCTCAGTAGAAGCCCTACGTTCCATCTTGAAGTTTAAAACGATAATTGGCAACCTTGATGTTATCACAAAAGTTCCCCGACACCCTGGTCTCACTCGAGGGGAACACCAAGGTTCGGTGCACCGCTTGTTCTGAGCCCCTTATCCCTTCCTGATCGCGACGGGAGGGTCGATTACCCTGCTTTGTCTGGAAGGGGTTCCGGACCTTCCCGGCGCACCTCAGGATGAGGCCGGTCTCACGAGGAAATTCGAGACGTAGCCTTGTGGTTGGTGCCACACGCCGAAAGACCCCGATTTCCCTGTCTGTTCTTGATAAGAACCCAATGCTAGGACACCTCTTCGAAGGCAATCCTGTGGACGAAGGCACAAAACGAAGGGGTCTGACACCCTCCTGCATCGTTGGAAAAGCCCGCAAGTTCCACATACAGATCGACAAGTGGCCTGTCACCCCGTGAACAACTCGAGAGGCAAGAGGAGTTAAATTCCTCCACACAAGACGAGGCCTGACTCTCCTGTCCCAACTCTGCATGGACACTGAGATCCGATTCAGAAATGGAGAGGAACCCTGAGGTTCCTGCCTCAACTCGAGATAAGGCCCTCTTCTACTGCACCAAACCCAGTGGAGTTCGGAGCGGCCCCTCCCAACTGCACAGTATCCCTGACTTCTCAGAGGCACCCTGAAAAGTTCCCTGAGGTCACGGGCATAAGTCGATGGAACCCAGGGTTTCCTGCCGTAACCTGAGAAAAAGCTCGCGAGTCCTTCTTCACGCGTCTTGAGGCCCGATTCCCCTACCATGACTGGAGAAAAATGACGCGCTCCCCCTCGCCACGCGCATGAAGATCTGACTTCCCCGGCACCACATGAGAGGCTCCCTGAGCTCCCCATCGTACCTCGTGAGAAACCCCACACTGGCGCCGCAGCTCGAGAAAACCCACGAGACTCCCCTGTCATGGTGAAATGAGGGCCTTTCCTGCATGACCTGAAGAGCAATCCCGAATCCTCTCTCCAAACTCCAAAGGAGGCTTGACTCCCTTTAGGTCACTCAGTGGGCTCCAAGAGATACCCGTCGATACTCAGGAGGAGAGCGGTGTCCTTTGCTTCCCCTCGAGATGAGGCCTGACTACGAGGGTGAGTCTGGAATGCAACCCTGGATCCCTGTCGCCCCTGGAGAGGAACCTTAGGTCCTGGACAAAAGCCTAGATGAGGTCTCTTTGGCCCTGCAGTGACTCAAGCGCAACCCCTAGCTTTCCCTTGCAACTCGAATGGAAGATTGGCCTTTCTGAGCCAACACAAGAGGAAGCCTGAATTTCCAGTTGTAATTTGAGAAACCCGCCGCAACTCGAGAAAAATCACGTGGTTCCCCGTATTGCAAGATGAGGCCCTTGCCCCCTACAGCGTCTCAAGAGAAGTCTCACATTCCGTCTTGAAGTGCAAAACAGTACTTGGCACCCTTGATGCGACCCCAAAAGTTCCCCTATATACCGATCTCACTAGAGGGGACACTGAAGTTTCCGGCACCACTTCATCTGAGGCCTTTCTCCTCTCCTGATCGCGATAGGAGGGTCGATTCCACTGCTTTGTCTCGAAGGGATTCCCGACCTTCCCGGCACACCTCAGGATGAGGCCGGTCTCACGAAGAAATTCGAGAGGTAGCCTCGAGGGCCATACTACATGCCGAAAGACCCCGATTCCATGGTCCACTTTTGATCAAAACCAGACTCCTGGACACCTCTTCGAAGGCAAGCCTGTGGATGAAGGCACAACACGTAGGGGCACTGACACCCCGTGAATCTTCCAGAAAAACCCGCAGGTTCCTCACACAGCTCCACAAGTGGTCTGTCACCTCGTGAACAACTCGAGAAGCAAGCGGAGTTCCATTCCTCCACACAAGACGATGCCTGACTCTCCTGTCACAACTCTAGGGACCTTGCGCACCGAGTCAAAAATGGAGAGGAAGCCTGAGGTTCCTACCTCCACTCAAGATGAGGCCCTTTTCCATTGCCACAAAACCAGTGGAGTCCCGAGAGGCCCGTCCCAAATCCACAGTATGCCTGACTTCTCAGAGGCACCCTGAGAAGCTCCCTAAGGTCACCGGCAGAAGTCGACGGAACCCAGGGTTTCCTGCCGCAACCCGAGAAAGACCTTGAGAGTCCTGCTTTAACGTGTCTTGAGGCCCGATTCCCGTATCATATCTCGAGAGCAATGACGCGCTCCCCCTTGCCATGCGCATGGAGACCTGAATTCCCTGGTGCCACACGAAAGGCTCCCTGAGCTTCCCGTCGCACCTCGTCAGAAACCGCACACTGGCACCGCAGCTCGAGAAAACCAACAAGACGCCCCTGTCATCGCGAGATGAGGGTCTTCTTTTCCTGCATGGCCTGGAGAGCAATCCTGAGTCTCTCTCCAAACTCCACAGGGGGCTTGACTCCCTTTAGGCCACTCAGTGGGCTCCAAGAGACAGCTGTGGTGACTCAAGAGGAGAGCGGGGTCCTTTGCTTCCCCTCGAGTCGAGCTCTGACTCCCAGGATGCGTCTGGAATGCAACCCCGAGATCGCTGTCGGCCCTGGAGAGGAATATTAGGTCCTGGACACAAGCCTAGATGAGGTCTCTTTTGCCCTGCAGTGACTCAAGAGCAAACCCCAGCTCTCCCTCGAAACTCGAATGTAAGATTGGACTTCCCTGGGCCAACACAAGAGGAAGCCTGAATTCCCTGTCGTAACTCGAGAATCCCGCCGCACCTTGAGAAAAACCACGTGATTCCCCCGTCATCCCAAGATGAGGCCCTTGCCCTCTACAGCGTGTCAAGAGAAGCCCCAAGTCCGTATTGAAGTGCAAAACGGTACTTGGCACCCTTGAAGTGACCCCAAAAGTTTCCCGACACACCGGTCCCACTCGAGGGGAACACCGAGGTTCCCGGCACGACTTCATCTGAGCCCTTTCACTCCTCCTGATCGCGACAAGATGGTCGATTCCCCTGCTTTGTCTGGAAGGGGTTCCCGATCTTCATGGCGCACCTCAGGATGACACCAGTCTAACGAAGAAATTCGAGACGTAGCCTCATGGATGGTGCCACGTTCTGAAAGACCCCGATTTCCTGCTCTGCTATTGATAAGAACCCGATGTCCGGACACCTCTTTGAAGGCAACCCTGTGGATGAAGGCACAACACGAAGGGGCACTGACCCCCTCATGCATCTTACGGAAAAAAACGAAGGTTCCACTCACAGCTCGACAAATGGTCTGTTATCCTGTGAACAACTCGAGAGGCAAGTGGAGTTCCATTCCTCCACACAAGACGAGGCCTGACTCTCCTGTCCCAGCTCTTCAGGGACCCTGTGGTCGGAGTTTTAAATGGAGAGGAACCCTTAGGTTCCTGCCTCAACTCGAGATGAGAACCTTTGCCATTGCACCAAACCCAGTGGAGTTCCGAGAGCGCCTCCCAAGTCCACAGTATGCCTGACTTCTCAGAGGCACCCTGAGAAGCTCCCTGAGGTCACCGGTACAAGTCGAGGGAACCCAGGGTTTCCTGCCGCAACCTGAGAAAGACCTCGAGACTCCTTCTTCAACGCGTCTTGAGTCCCGATTTCCCTACCATGACTCGAGAGCATTTATGGGCTCCTCCTCATCACACGCATAGACACCTGACTTTCCTGGCGCCACACAAGAGGCTCCCTGAGCTCCCCGTCGTACCTCGTGAGAAAACTCATACTTGCGCTCCAACTCGAGAAAACCCACAAGACGCCCCCGTCATTGCGAGCTGAGGGCCTTCTTTCCTGTATGGCCTGGAGAGCAATCCCGAGTCCTCTCTCCAACTCCACAGGAGGCTTGACTCCCTGGAGGCCACTCAGTGGGCTCCAAGAGATACCTATCGCGACCCAGGAGGATATCAGAATCCTTTGCTTCCCCTCGAGCCGAGGCCTGACTCACTGGGTGAGTCTGGAATGCGTCCCCGTGATCCCTATCGCCCCTGGAGAGGAACATTAGGTCCTGGACACAAGCCTAGATGAGGTCTATTTTGACCTGCCGTGACTCGAGAGCAATTCCCACCCAGCTCTCCCTGCCAACTCGAATGGAAGAATGGACTTCCCTGGGCCAACAGAAGAGGAAGCCTGAATTCCCCGTCGTAAGTCAACAATCCCATCGCAACTCGAAAAAAACCACGTGGTTTCCCCTTCATCACAAGATGAGGCCCTTGCCCGCCACAGCGTCTCAAGAGAAGTCCCACGTTTCATCTTGAAGTTTGAAACAGTATTTGGCAAGCTTCGTGAGACCCCAAAAGTTCCCTGACATACCGGTCTCACTCAAGGGGAACACCGAGGTTCCCGGCACCACTTCATCTGAGCCCCTTCTCCCCTCCTGATCGCGACAGTAGGGTCGATTAACCTGCTTTGTCTGGAAGGCTTTCCCGACCTTCCAGGGGCACCTCAGCATGAGGCCCGTCTCACGAGGAAATTCGAGACGTAGCCTCGTGTGTGGTGCCGCATTCCAAAAGACCCCGATTTCCTGGTCCGCTCTTGAAAAGAACCCGATGCCCGCACACCACTTCGAAGGCAACCCTGTGGATGAAAGCACATCACGAAGGGGCACTGACACCCCCGTGCATTGTCTGGAAAAAACCGCAGGTTCCACACACAGCTCGACAAGTGGCCTGTCACTCCTTGAACAACTCGAGAGGCAAGCGGAGTTCCATTCCTCCACACAAGACGAGGCCTGACTCTCCTGTCCCAACTCTGCAGGGACCCTGCAATCTGAGTCAGAAATGGAGAGGAACCCTGAGGTTCCTTCCTGATCTCGAGATTAGGCCCTCTTCCATTGCAGCAAACCCAGTGGAGTCCCGAGAGGCCTATCCCAGCTCCATAGTATCCCTGACTTCTCAGAGGCACCCTGAGAAGCTACCTGAGGTCACAGGCACAAGTCGAGGGAACCCAGGGTCTCCTGCCGCAACCCGAGAAAGACCTCAAGCGTCCTTTTTCATTGCGTTGAGCCCTGATTCCACTACCATGACTCGAGAGCAATGACGTGCGCCCCCTCGCCACTCGTATGGAGACTTGACTTCCCTGACACCACACGAGAGGTTCCCTAAGCTCCTGGTCGTACCTTGTGAGAAACCCCACACTGGCACCGCAGCTCCAGAAAAACCACGAGACTCCCCCGACATCGCGAGATGAGGGCCTTCTTTTCCTGCATGGCCTGGAGAGCAATCCCGCGTGCTCTCTCCAAACTCCACAAGAGAGGAGCCAAGATTGCTGAGGAGTAGGACGGGGAGAACTCTTTCCCCCCCAAACAATTTCATCAAAAGAGCATTTAAACGTCGAGTAAATTCCACAATACAACTTATGAATGCTGCCAGAGGACATCAGGCATCCAGAAAAGAACCCAACTCTTGGAAAGTAGGTAGGAAAAAGTATAAAAGACAAAAAAAAGAGACAAAAGAGGGAGGGAGGGATTTCCGTCCCGGGAAGATAGTCTTAAAAAGAGAAAAGTTTCCAAACACCAGGAAAGCTTTTCACTGCCAAATCTTTGCCAAGCTTTGGAAGCACAAAGGGCAACATAAGGGGGATAAAAATAAATAAGCAATTAAAACTCGCAGATTGCAAGCCCTACGGTAACTCCCCCAGCCGCGAAGCAGTGCAGACGCCTGCTCACACCATTAGCAAGCAGGGGCTGGGCAGGGAGGCGCGGCGCGGGCTGCATCGCTTAGAGTAAGAATCTGGCCTGAATACCCTGAGCGCTATCTGAACGAAATAACTTGGGCTAGCAAACCAGACTCTGGGATATCTACCACACAAAAAGCCAGCCCTAACCTAAGACACCGCCAGGCCCGCGCACGGAACAAAGGACTGAACAGAGATAGCCGGCTGCAGACCTTCCCCCTCCGGTGACAGGCAGCCAGAGCCGGAAGGGGGCAATCGCAGCCCCAGAGAGACATTATCTATAAAACTGTAAGCAGGCTTCTTTGCTAACTAAAACTTCTTGGGGATCTGGACGGTCAACATCTGCCTGAGAAGGTGCGCCTGTTTTACACACAGATAACCGAGTGGCGGGGAGGCGATAAGTCACAACATTGGCGCTCGCCAAACACCTCATCACCTGAGCTGCTCGGACCTGGGAAGAGCACAAAACGCAGGCCCAACCGAGTCTGTGCCTCTGAGGACTACCCGAGTGCCTGAACCTGAGCGGCTTGGACCTGGGAGGTGCATGCAGCCCAGGGCCAGCCTCGGATTGTTCCCAGTGGAACAACCTAGAGCCCGAGCAGTGTGGGCAGGGAGGCTACACTTGCCGTGAGCGGGGGCAGACCCAGTGTGGCTGAGGCACTGCGAGCGCACGCCAGTGTTATTTGTTTGCAGCATCCCTCCCTCCCTCCCCACAGCACAACTGAACAAGTGAGCCTAAAAAAAAAAAGTGTCCTCCACCGTCCCCTTTGTGTCAGGGCGTAAACCAGACACTGAAGAGACCAGCAAACAAAAGAAGCTATAACAGAGGGAAACGCCTTGGAAGTTACAGGCAATAGATTAAAACCCTGTGGTTACTAGGACTACATAGGAAGGCGCCTATAGATCTTGGGAAATATAAGTCGGACCAAGGAACTAGCCAAAAATGAACTGAACCCACGATACTCACAACAAAACCAGAGAAAGTCCTAGATATATTTTTATGATCATTCGTTCTTTTTTTTAATTTTTTAATTTTAAGTCCTCCATTGTTCCTTTAATTTTCACTTTTATAACCTATTACTTTGCAAAAAAAGACCCTATTTTTTTCTTCTTCAGCAAACTTCATATATATATATATATATATATATATATATATATATTAATTTTTTGACCTTGTTTTTTTGTTTTGTTTTTTTTTTCTTCTTTTCTTTAACATTGTATTTTTGAAATTCCAAACTGTACTCTAGATTTTTAATTTATGCTTTTTGGTATTTGATATCAATTTTGTACCTGTAGTTTCTTTATAATTTTTGCGACATTGCTTGTTTTTGTTTGTTTGTTTTCTCTTTAGTTTTCTTCTTCCTTTTTTTTAACATTGTATTTTTGAAATTCCAAACTCTACTCTAGATTTTTAATTTTTGCTTTTTGGTATTAGTTATCAATTTTGTACCTGTATTTTCTTAATATTTTTTGCGAGCTTGTTTGTTTTTCTTTGTTCGTTTTTTCTCTCGTTCTTTTCCTTCTTCTTTTCTTTAACATCGTATTTTTGAAATTCCAAACTCTACTCTAGATTTTTAATTTTTGCTTTTATGTATTTGTTACCAATTTTGTACCTTTAAGAACCCAATCTTCAGTACCCATTTTTCACTAGGGAGCGAGATTACTGGCTTGACTGCTCTCTCTCCCTTTGGACTCTCCTTTTTCTCCACCAGGTCGCCTGTGTCTCCTCCCTAACCCCTCTCTACTCTACCCAACTCTGTGAATTTCTGTGTATTCCAGATGGTGGAGAACACTTAGGGAACTGATTACTGGCTGGATCTGTCTCCCTCCTTTTCATTCCCCCCTTTTATCCTTCTGGCCACCTCTGTCTCCTTCCTCCTTCTTCTCGTCTCTGTATAACTCTGTGAACATCTCTGAGCGGTCCAGTTGTGGAGTGCACATAAGGAAGTGACTACTGGCCAGCCCACTCTCTCCACTATTGATTCCACCTGATCTCATTTGGGTCACCTCTAACTCCCTCGTCCCTCTTCTCTTCTCCATGTAACGCTGTGAACCTTTCTGAGTGACCCTCACAGTAGAGAAACTTTTCTTCTTTAACGTAGATGTTTTATCAATGGTGCTGTATAGAAGGAGAAGTGTTGAAACTACTGTAAAAGTAAGACAGATAACTGGAAGCAGGAGGCTTAAGTCCAAACCCTGACTCCAGGGAACTCCTGACTCCGAGGAACATTAATTGACAGGAGCTCATCAAATGCCTCCATACCGACACTGAAATCAAGCACCACACAAGGGCCAACAAGTTCCAGGGCAAGACATACCAAGCAAATTCTCCAGCAACAAAGGAACGCAGCCCTGAGCTTCAAGATACAGGCTGCCCAAAGTCACCCCAAAACCACAGACATCTCATAACTCATTACTGGACACTTCATTGCACTCCAGAGAGAAGAAATACAGCTCCACCCACCAGAACACGGACACAAGCTTCCCTAACCAGGAAACCTTGACAAGACACCTGTACAAACCCACACACAGCGAGGAAATGCCACAGTAAAGAACTCCACAAACTGCCAGAATACAGAAAGGACACCCCAAACTCAGCAATTTAAACAAGATGAGACAGAGGAATACCCAGCAGATAAAGGAACAGGATAAATGCCCACCAAACCAAACAAAAGAGGAAGAGATAGGGAATCTACCTGATAAAGAATTCCGAGTAAGGATAGTGAAATGGATCTAAAATCTTGAAATTAAAATGGAATCACAGATAAATAGCCTGGAGACAAGGATTGAGAAGATGCAAGAAAGGTTTAACAAGGACCTAGAAGAAATAAAAAAAGAGTCAATATATAATGAATAATGCAATAAATGAAATTAAAAACACTCTGGAGGCAACAAATAGTAGAATAACAGAGGCAGAAGATAGGATTAGTGAATTCGAAGATAGAATGGTAGAAATAAATGAATCAGAGAGGATAAATGAAAAACGAATTAAAAGAAATGAGCACAATCTCAGAGACCTCCAGGACAATATTAAACGCTACAACATTCGAATCATAGGGGTCCCAGAAGAAGAAGACAAAAAGAAAGACCGTGAGAAAATACTTGAGGAGATAATAGTTGAAAACTTCCCTAAAATGGGGAAGGAAATACTCACTCAAGTCCAAGAAACCCAGAGAGTCCCAAACAGGATAAAGCCAAGGCGAAACCCCCCAAGACACATATTAATCACATTAACAAAAATCAAACACAAAGAACAAATATGAAAAGCAGCAAGGGAAAAACAACAAATAACACACAAGGGAATTGCCATAAGGATAACAGCTGATCTTTCAATAGAAACTCTTCAAGCAAGGAGGGAATGGCAAGACATACTTAAAATGATGAAAGAAAATAACCTACAGCCCAGATTATTGTACCCAGCAAGGATCTCATTCAAGTATGAATGAGAAATCAAAAGCTTTTCAGACAAGCAAAAGCTGAGAGAATTCTGCACCACCAAACCAGCTCTCCAACAAATACTAAACAGGAAACACAAAAACGGTGTATAAATTCAAACCCCAAACAATAAAGTAAATGGCAATGGGATCATACTTATCAGTAATTACCTTAAACGTAAATGGGTTGAATGCTCCAACCAAAAGACAAAGACTGGCTGAATGGATACAAAAACAAGACCCCTACATATGTTGTCTACAAGAGACCCACCTCAAAACAGGGGATACATACAGACTGAAAGTGAAGGGCTGGAAAAAGATTTTCCATGCAAATAGGGACCAAAAGAAAGCAGGAGTAGCGATACTCATATCAGATAAAATAGACTTTAAAACAAAGGCCGTGAAAAGAGACAAAGAAGGTCACTACATAATGATCAAAGGATCAATCCAAGAAGAAGATATAAAAATTATAAATATATATGCACCCAACGTGGGAGCACCACAGTATGTAAGACAAATGCTAACAAGTATGAAAGGAGAAATTAACACTAACACAATAATAGTTGGAGATTTTAATACCCCACTCACACCTATGGATAGATCAACTAAACAGAAATTTAACAAGGAAACACAAACTTTAAATGATACAATAGACCAGTTAGACCTAATTGATATCTATAGGACATTTCATCCCAAAACAATGAATTTCAACTTTTTCTAAAGTGCACATGGAACCTTCTCCAGGATAGATCACATCCTGGGCCATAAAGCTAGCATTGGTAAATTCAAAAAAATAGAAATCATTCCAAGCATCTTTTCTGACCACAATGCAGTAAGATTAGATCTCAATTACAGGAGAAAAACTATTAAAAATTCCAACATATGGAGGCTGAACAACACGCTGCTGAATAACCAACAAATCACAGAAGAAATCAAAAAAGAAATCAAAATTTGCATAGAAACGGATGAAAATGAAAACACAACAACCCAAAACTTGTGGGACACGGTAAAAGCAGTCCTAAGGGGAAAGTTCATAGCAATACAGGCACACCTCAAGAAACAAGAAAAAAGTCAAATAAATAAACTAACTCTACACCTAAAGCAACTAGAAAAGGAAGAAATGAAGAACCCCAGGGTTAGTAGAAGGAAAGAAATCTTAAAAATTAGAGCAGAAATAAATGCAAAAGAAACAAAAGAGACCATAGCAAAAATCAACAAAACCAAAAGCTGGTTCTTTGAAACGATAAATAAAATTGACAAACCATTAGCCAGACTCATCAAGAAACAAAGGGAGAAAAATCAAATCAATAAAATTAGAAATGAAAATGGAGAGATCACAACAGAAAACACAGAAATACAAAGGATCATAAGAGACTACTATCAACAATTATATGCCAATAAAATGGACAACGTGGAAGAAATGGACAAATTCTTAGAAAAGTACAACTTTCCAAAACTGGACCAGGGAAGAACTAGAAAATCTTAACAGACCCATCACAAGCACGGGAATGGAAACTGTAACCAAAAATCTTCCAGCCAACAAAAGCCCAGGTCCAGACGGCTTCACAGCTGAATTCTACGAAAAATTTAGAGAAGAGCTAACACCTATCCTGCTCAAACTCTTCCAGAAAATTGCAGAGGAAGGTAAAGTTCCAAACTCATTCTATGAGGCCACCATCAGCCTAATACCAAAACCTGACAAAGATCCCACAAAAAAAGAAAACTACAGGCCAATATCACTGATGACATAGATGCAAAAATCCTTAACAAAATTCTAGCAATCAGAATCCAACAACACATTAAAAAGATCATACACCATGACCAAGTGGGCTTTATCCCAGGGATGCAAGGATTCTTCAATATCCACAAATCAATCAATGTAATACACCACCTTAACAAATTGAAAAATAAAAACCATATGATTTTCTCAATAGATGCAGAGAAAGCCTTTGACAAAATTCAACATCCATTTATGATTAAAAACTCTCCAGAAAGCAGGAATAGAAGGAACATACCTCAACATAATAAAAGCTATATATGACAAACCCACAGCAAACATTATCCTCAATGGTGAAAAATTGAAAGCATTTCCTCTAAAGTCAGGAACTAGACAAGGGTGCCCACTTTCACCATTACTATTCAACATAGCTTTGGAAGTTTTGGCCACAGCAATCAGAGCAGAAAAAGAAACAAAAGGAATCCAAATTGCAAAAGAAGAAGTAAAACTCTCACTGTTTGCAGATGACATGATCCTCTACATAGAAAACCCTAAAGACTCCACCAGAAAATTACTAGAACTAGTCAATGACTATAGTAAAGTTGCAGGATATAAAATCAACACACAGAAATTCCTTGCATTCCTATACACTAATAATGAGAAAACAGAAAGAGAAATTAAGGAAACAATTTCATTCACCATTGCAACGGAAAGAATAAAATACTTAGGAATATACCTACCTAAAGAAACTAAAGACCTATATATAGAAAACTATAAAACACTGGTGAAAGAAATCAAAGAGGACACTAATAGGTGGAGAAATATACCATGTTCATGGATTGGAAGAATCAATATAGTGAAAATGAGTATACTACCCAAGGCAATTTATAGATTCAATGCAATCCCTATCAAGCTACCAACAGTATTCTTCACAGAGCTAGAACAAATAATTTCACAATTTGTATGGAAATACAAAAAACCTCGAATAGCCAAAGCGATCTTGAGAAAGAAGAATGGAACTGGAGGAATCAACCTACCTGATTTCAGGCTCCGCTACAAAGCCACAGTTATCAAGACAGTATGGTACTGGCACAAAGACAGAAATATAGATTAGTGGAACAAAATAGAAAGCCCAGAGATAAATCCACACACGTATGGACACCTTATCTTTGACAAAGGAGGCAAAAATATACAATGGATTAAAGACAATCTCTTTAACAAGTGGTGCTGGGAAATCTGGTCAACCACTTGTAAAAGAATGAAACTAGAACACTTTCTAACACAATACACAAAAATAAACTCAAAATGGATTAAAGATCTAAACGTAAGACCAGAAACTATAAAACTCCTAGAGGAGAACATAGGCAAAACACTCTCTGAAATACATCACAGCAGGATCCTCTATGACCCACCTCCCAGAATATTGGAAATAAAAACAAAAATAAAC
Source organism: Bubalus kerabau (assembly GCF_029407905.1). Classification (NCBI taxonomy): domain Eukaryota; kingdom Metazoa; phylum Chordata; class Mammalia; order Artiodactyla; family Bovidae; genus Bubalus; species Bubalus kerabau. Next base: position 1,512,378 of record NC_073633.1, read on the forward strand.
AAATGGGACCTAATTAACCTTAAAAGCTTCTGCACATCAAAGCAAACTATTAGCAAGGTGAAAAGACAGCCTTCGGAATGGGAGAAAATAATAGGAAATGAAGCAACTGACAAACAACTAATCTCAAAAATATACAAGCAACACCTACAGCTCAACTCCAGAAAAATAGATGACCCAATCAAAAAATGGGCCAAAGAACTAAATAGACATTTCTCCAAAGAAGACATACAGATGGCTAACAAACACATGAAAAGATGCTCAAAATCACTCATTATCATAGAAATGCAAATCAAAACCACTATGAGGTACCATTTCACGCCAGTCAGAATGGCTGCAATCCAAAAGTCTACAAATAATAAATGCTGGAGAGGGTGTGGAGAAAAGGGAACCCTCTTACACTGTTGGTGGGAATGCAAACTAGTACAGCCACTATAGAGAACAGTGTGGAGATTCCTTAAAAAACTGGAAATAGAACTGCCTTATGATCCAGCAATCCCACTGCTGGGCATACACACTGAGGAAACCAGAAGGGAAAGAGACACGTGTACCCCAATGTTCATCGCAGCACTGTTTCTAATAGCCAGGACATGGAAGCAACCTAGATGTCCATCAGCAGATGAATGGATAAGAAAGCTGTGGTACATATACACAATGGAGTATTACTTCGCCATTAAAAAGAATAGAATGAATCAGTTCTAATGAGGTGGATGAAACTGGAGCCTATTATACAGAGTGAAGTAAGCCAGAAAGAAAAACACCAATACAGTATACTAACGCATATATATGGAACTTTGAAAGACGGTAACAATAACCCTGAGTACGAGACAGCAAAAGAGACACTGATGTATAGAAGAGTCTTATGGACTCTGTGGGAGAGGGAGAAGGTGGGAAGATTTGGGAGAATGGCATTGAAACATGTAAAATATCATGTATGAAAAGAGTTGCCAGTCCAGGTTTGATGCATGACACTGGAAGCTTGGGGCTAGTGCACTGGGACGACCCAGAGGGATGCTATGGGGGGGAGGAGGGAGGAGGGTTCAGGATGGGGAGCACATGTATACCTGAGGCGGATTCATTTTGATATTTGGAAAAACTAATACAATTATGTAAAGTTTAAAAATAAAATAAAATTAAAAAAAATCCACAGGAGGCTTGACTCCTTTTAGGCCACTCAGTGGTCTCCAAGAAATACCCGTCGGGACTCGAGAGCAGAGCAGAGTCCTTTCCTTCCTCTCGAGATGAGGTCTGACTCCTCGGGTGCATCTAAAATGCAACCCCGAGATCTCTGTCGCCCCTGGAGAGGAACATTAGGTCCTGGACACAAGCTTAGATGAGGTCTCTTTTGCCCTGAAGTGACTCGAGAGCAATCCCTAGCTCTCTCTCGCAACTCCAATGGAAGATTGGACTTCCCTGGGCCAACACAAGAGGAAGCCTGAATTCCCCATCGTAACTCGAGAATCCCGCCGAAACTCGAGAAAAACCACATGGTTACCCTGTCATCGCAAGATGAGGCCCTTGCCCGCTACAGCGTCTAAAGAGAAGTCCCAGGTTTCTTCTTGAAGTGTTTTCACACTTCAAGTGTGAAAACTTGGCACCCTTGATGCGATTCCAAAAGTTCCCCGACACCCTGGTCTCTCTCGAGGGGAACACCGAGGTTCCCGGTACGACTTCATCTGAGCCACTTCTCCCCTCCTGATTGCGACTGGAGGGTCGACTCCCGTGCTTTGTCTGGAAGGGGTTCCCAACCTTCCCGGCGCACCTCAGGATGAGGCCGGTCTAACGAGAATATTTGAGACGTAGCTTCATGGGTGGTAACACATGCTGAAAGACCCCGATTCCCCGGTCCACTCTTGATAAGAACCCGATGCCCGGACACCTCTTGAAAGGCAACCCTGTGGAAGAAGGCACAACACGAAGGGGCACTGACACCCTCGTGCATCGTCCGGAAAAACCCGCAGATTCCAAACACAGTTCGACAAGTTGCCTGTCACCCCGTGAATAACTCGAGAGGCAAGCGGAGTTCCATTCCTCCTTACAAGACGAGGCCTGACTCTCCTGTCCCAACTCTGCAGGGACCCTGTGATCAGAGTCAGAAATGGAGACGAACCCTGAGGTTCCTGCCTCCACTCGAGATGAGGCCCTCTTCTATTGCACCAAACCCAGTGGAGTCCCGAGAGGGCCCTCCCAACTCCAGGGTATCCTTGACTTCTCAGAGGCACACTGAGAAGCTCCCTGAGGCCACCGGCACTAGTCGAGGGAACCCAGGGTTTACTGCCGTGACCCAAGAAACACCTTGAAAGTCCTTCTTTAACGGTTCTTGAGGCCCGATACACCTTCCATGACTCTAGAGCAATGACGCGCTCCCCCTCGCAATGCGCATGGAGACCTGACTTCCCAAGCGCCACATGAGAGGCTCCCTGAGCTCCCCGTAGTACCTCATGAGAAACCCCACACTGGCGCTGCAGCTCGAGAAAACCCACGAGACGCCCCCTTCATCACGAGATGATGGCCTTCTTTTCCTGCATGGCCTGGAGAGCAATCACGAGTCCTCTCTCCAAACTCCACAGGAGGCTTGACTCCCTTTAGGCCACTCAGTGGGCTCCAAGAGATACCCGTTGCAACTCGAGAGGAGAGCGGAGTCCTTCGCTTCCCCTCGAGACAAGGACTGACTCCCCGGGTGCATCAGGAAAGCAACCCCGAGATCCCTGTCCCCCCTGGAGACGAACATTATGTCCTGGAAACAAGCCTAGATAAGGTCTCTTTTGCCCTGCAGTAACTCAAGCGCAATCCCTAGCTCTCCCTCGCAACTCGAATGGAAGACTGGACTTCCCTGGGCCAACACAAGAGGAAGCCTGAATTTCCTGACCTAACTCGAGAATCCCGCCACAACTCGAGAAAAACAACGTGGTTAACCCGTCACCACAAGATGAGGCCCTTGCCAGCTACAGCGTCTCAAGAGAAGTCTCACGTTCCGTCTTGAAGTTTGAAACGGTACTTAGCACCTTTGATGTGACTCCAAAAGTTCCCCGACATCCCAGTTTTACTCGAGGGGAACATAGAGGTTCCCGGCACCACTTCATCTGAGCCCCTTCTCCCCTCCTGATTGGGACAAGAGGGTCGATTCACTTGCTTTGTCTGAAAGGGTTACCGACCTTCCTGGTGCACCTCAGGTTGAGGTCCGTCTCAAGAAGAAATTCGAGACGTAGGCTTGTGGGTGGTGCCACATGCCGAAAGACACTGATTTCCTGGTCTGCTCTTGATAAGAATCTGAAGGCTGGATACCTCTTCGAAGGCAACCCTGTGTATGAAGGCAAAAAACGAAGGGGAACTGACACCCCCATGCATCGTCCGGATAAAACCGCAGGTTCCACACACAGCTCGACAAGTGGCCTGTTATCCGGTGAACAACTCGAGAGTCCAGTGGAGTTCCATTCCTCCACACAAGACGAGGCCTGACTCTCCTGTCCTAACTCTGTAGGGACTCTGTGTTCAGAGTCAGAAATGGAGAGCAACCCTGAGGTTCCTGCTTCAAATCGAGATGAGGCCCTCTTCTGACAAGGTCCAGCCTCGGCTGGTCCAGGGTTTTCAAAGGGGAGACAGAGTAGGCGGCCTATTGATTTATTTATCGAAGATATAAAGAGTAATAGAATGAGGATAGCTCAGTAGGAAAATTTAGTGGAGAAAAGAAGCTGAGTAGCTTGGTTTATGCGGAAAATCAGTATAACCCGTGACACCAGGTTAGCTCTGACCACGGAGGCCGCAGGCTCCCTCTCGAATAGCGAAAAGTGCCCCACCTTAGACACCTTCTCAAGTGGTCTTCGAAGCCCAGGCAAATAAATGGTCGCAGAGGATATCCGCGCTCCAGATGGACACTCAATTTTCAGATGAAAATTGAGGGGAAGAATGACATTAGGAGACTAAGCGTTGGCAATCAAGGCCCGTAGCTTTATTTTCAACAGGGGTTTTTATACCCTAAGTTACACATAGAGGATAATGGGGATGCAAAGACAGCAGCCTTTGATCCTTATCAAAAACCAGAGTTTCTGTCCTGCAAATGTATTGTATACAAATGGTTTAGGTGATTTACATCATCTTCTAGCCAGAAGACCTATTAACATTTTATGACTCTTGACAAAGACTTATCAACCGTAAGACTTATTTTCTCTAAGAGTAATTATTTTAAGGTTTGGCCCCATCTTTCGAAGATAAAATTGCATTCCTATAGGGCAGATGTGTAATGGGCTTACAACAAAGGAAATAATTTATTACCTTAAGGGTCTAAAGTTAGTAACACCAAGGCCACTACTTATTTCTTCTACATACCAACTATATTAATTAATACACATTCAAGGATACAATTCAGGGGATGTGGAAACTTGGCAACAAGCATTGGTTCATCAATGAAATCTTTTACTAGTTTCATTCTGACAGTTTCTAACTCTCTGAGAGGCTCTAAGCTATTTGAATATCTTAAGCTTCCCGTGCCTCTCGAGGCTCGGAGACTGTAAACAATTGTATGCATTGCTGTAGGAGACCGGGTAAACTTGTCAGGCGAGTTAGAGAGCCATCTGACGTGTTTGGATTTAAACACTCCTAATTGCCCAGGAACTTTATTAATTGGAGCTGTAAGTTAGCTCTTTGACAGAGAGAGTGAGATGGTGGTGGGGGACAGCCCCCAGTAAAGTCAGAGGGGAGAGCACAAAGCAATAAAGTAGGCAGACTCTGGTTTTGGGGGGTAGATGCTCAAGAATATCCGGGAGGACTCCCGAGGTTCGATCCCGCCTTTGTGCATGCCCAGCCTCCTTCCTCATGACCTTTGTCACGAGTGGACTGTCTCTCGCCGGCTCCCGGCATCTCCCCGTTTTTTATTTCTTAAAACAGCCAGATGTAGCTCAGTCGCGAGCCTCTGAATACTCTGCCGAAGAATCCTGACAATACAAGGAAGAATGATTATGAGAAGCAGAATTAAAGCAGCCACCGCAGCATAGCTAAAGACATTAGACAGAATATTCTTTCCTGAGATGTAGTTAGGGAAAGTTTGGAAGAAATCATTTGCTGTTCCAGCAGCAGTAAAATCTAATCGGGAGTGCTCCATGGTTGCTATTTGATAGTGAAGTTTCCCTACGTCTCAACCAATGTCAGAGCTGTTCCAGATACCTGAAATATGGTTTTTAATCTTTTCCCATTCAAAATCTGTCTCATTTACTTTCAGGGGTGTTACACATATCCACCGATAGTCAGCATGACAAGACAATGCCATTTTCACCTTTAAAGCCTGCAATTCAGCCCCAATATGTATTACTGCTTCCTCTAGGGCGTCTACCCTCATTTCTAATTTTCTCTCTATAGCTTCCTGTGTTGCCAATGTTAAAGAAACATTTTTGGACATAGAATCAACATATTGAGCAGTATGTACTTGTTGAGTCAATGATATTGCTACCACAGTAACAGAAGTGATTGCACTTATCAAAGCTGCTGTTCTCAAGATAATTAAGCCCACAAACCGTCGTGTTTGCATTAAATCCTGTAGTTGTTGTAATACAGCAAGACCATAATTCAATAAGTGGTTACATCATAAGATAAGGTGGATGTTGTAGCATTACAAAGGAGCAAACATTATATTGAGGGTTTAAACAAGATGAACCAGGGAGCAGCTGTAGGCGTCAGCCCGGGGGAGCAGTGTCCCCAGCATCAGGAGGCAGAACGCGAGCGGCAGGCTGTGGGCCAAGGCGCCTATGGTGGGCGGAGGGGCAGGGTTCGTGGTTTAGGGCTAGCCGCCACCGCTTGGGCTCAGGGCGGTCCCCTCTCGCCGGTGGGGCCACGCTGGTCTGGACGGCACTCCGCGGGCGCGCTTTCCTCTCTGGCCCTCACTCGCTGCACAGACTTCTTTGCTCTAGGTCACGGGGTGCAGAGAGGTGGGTGCGAGGCGCTGCTGGTGGCGCGGAGGCGAGAGCTGGCTGGGGGAGGGGGAGCGAGCGAGTGCGCGCGCCGCGAACCTGGTCTTTGGGGAATGTGACATGACGAATTTGTCTGAGATCCAAACCGGAGAATCTGCATTCTGTAGAAATATACAAGCATACCCTCTCCCACAAGTTAGCAACACATCTGGCCTTTTTCACTCTCCCGTAAGGAGGCCTTTTTACTTGACCAGGGGCCGAGTCGTAGCCTGTAATTCAGGCATCTAGTGTCTCATCATTGTAGTCTGCCCCTGTGTGTTTACATTTAAGTGATTAATTACAATTGGAACATAACTTCACTATTTGTCTAGCTGTTTCCCTATGGATATGTTAATTTAGGTCTAATGTTTAGTTTAGGTCTCTGTATAAATTTAAGTAATAAATGTATAACCTCCTTATCTCATTTTGGTATACAGGTATACAGATATACCTAAATGCAAAATGCATTTATATATGTATTTATATATGGCAACAAGTATAAAGTTATTGACATATAATATATATAAATCAATATACTTGAATTAATCTTTATAATTAATATATTAATTAATATATATTACAACAATACAACACATACACAGCTAATACCAACCAACACAAACCAATATACTGTAATAATACATGTCACACATTTATAATTATACAGTATATAGAACATTTATCATCACAGCACATCAATCCATACCAATTAATATCAGCCACACACACATTATATTCTGCCATATATATTTAATTATACAGTATATATATATGTGTGTGTATATAGTATACATATTAATTTATATACAAATTAATTAAGTATAGATCTATAAATAGAATTAGGTATACCTTTATTATATTTTATTTATACCCATACCTAATTAGGCAAACTGTAATTAGGCAAATACATTTATATTATGTATTTATAACAATATATAAAGTATTGTTAAATGTACCACCTGTACAGCATCTCCACCCCACATACCACTTTCTCTAATCCCACCAACTCATTTTCAGTATTATGTGTTGGCCAGGAGCTGGGCCAGTCTTTCCCAGCAATGTTAAGAGACGTCTGTTCCTGTGTCTAATAGCCCTGGCGTTTTATTCTCTTGAATTAAAAGATCTTTTAAAGGCCTTGGAACTGTAATTTCCTGCACCCAAAAGGCTAGATCACTAGATCCAAATGTTTTGTGGCTCTTAGCTTGAGAAGTCAAGTTTTTCCTTGTCTGATAGTAAGGTAAAAGTAAAAGCTGTGTTACTCTTTGACCTTTATTAATTTGTACAGTTTTGATAGGCAGTGAGATCAAGACTTTAATTTCTCAATATCATCAGAATCTACTACACCATGCACCAGCGAAATTTCTTTTCTTTCTTTTTTTTTTTTATTTAATTTTTTTTTAAAAGAAAGCGAGCTACGCCCCAGGACAAATCTTACAATGTCCTCAGATAGGGGGCCAGCCACTCCGGTTGGAATTGGAGTAAGTGGCACATCAGGGGTTAATATTGTTATTAAATCTCCTTGCCTTTTCGCTTTTCTCCTAGCCTGGGTGAGACCCCCCTGAGGGAGTTTTCTCCAAGGAGCACGCTCTGAATATTGTGTACTAAAAGCTCCTTTGTTTAAAAAACTTTTTATCTTCCTCAGTCTTAGGCAACACTTTGGGAGGCTTTGGGGGCAAAGTGGGGAACTCCTGGGTCCTGGGAGGCACAATCGAAGGCGGTGGTGGTCTCCTTAAATCAGAAAGTGGTGGATAAGTTTTTTAAAGGTTTGTGCAGAGGGGGAGGGAGCTCGCCAGGGCTCTCGGCCGCAGCGTCCTGTAAGCCCTCTCCTTCCTCGGGAGGTAGACCACTTTCTCCCTCCTTTTTTTTTTCTCAATGGCAGAAAATATGATCTGTGCAGTAAATGGAGACTCACCACCATCCACCTCTATAGCCTCCCCCATAGGCTATTTAACAGCCTCGTGACGGAGGTCCAGGACATTTCTAATCATATTCCACAGTCAATAAATATTTGTCTATTCTTAGATGCAGAGAAATCCATTTTTAATTTTTTTTTTAATTTTAGAGAATATTTTTATTTATTTTGTAACCTCTTTACCCTGGCTAAACTTCAGAGGGGACTAGAAAAGAAGCCTCAAGGTGAGGATCGAGTTCATCCTTGGGACTAGAGAAAATCCTTCTCCGGGAAACTCCTAGCGGTGGCCCTTTACCCCGACATGGAGGAGGAGGCATAGGGGGATGGGAGCGTCCCGAAGTTTTCCTCTTCTGTTCCGGAGATCCTTTAACTGTTTGGTAACTAAATCTTACGAACTGTCTGATCGGGGATGTTTCCCTCAACCTCCTAGGAGCGGATGGTCTGATTAGGGATGTTTTCTTAAACTTTTAGGAGCATCTTTAGCTAAAAAAAAAAAAAAAAACAACAATCCTCATCAGAATGGCATCGAGCTGCTGTTTCCTCTAAACCTTTTTCAAATTGAGGGGAGAGCTGATCTTTCTTTTCATCCCTATCTTTTACATGCTCATTGGCAGTCATAGCGGCTAGCCATTCATTTAGCTGTCGATAGCTAGGTATAGCCTCTTCATTTTCACTTTTCTTTATAACAGGTACCTTTTCAGATTTGCTTTTTTGTTTAACAGGTACTTTTCCAACTTTACTTTCCACCTTAACAGGCACCTTTTCAAATTCATGAGCTGGATCTAAAACATCTCTAGTCATATTCCACAGAGGAAAGGTGTAAGTAGGGATTTTTTCCAAACCTTGCTGAGCACAATAAGCTCTTAGCTGTTTTCCTAGTTTTTTTTCAAGATATCTAGGTTAACAGTGCCTTGTTGTAGAAACCAAGGGCAGTGGTCTTGTACAAATGTAAAAAAATGATTGAATGGAAGATGTTTTAACCTTGATTCTTCTTTTACTTAATAACTGTAAAATTACTCCTATAAAGAGCTGTCTTTCATTTGATTCAGTGTTGCCCATGTCAGAAAATTAAGGATAGTAAAAGATTTTGCTTTTAGCTATCTAAAGATTAGGCCCTTTTTGTCAGCCTTTTTAGAAACCGTTTTTTCTCTCTAACTCTTCAACACTTCCCACTCCTCTCGCCCTGTCTATTCTACAGGGGGATCTGCAGCACCCTAAGTGGGATCCTATCTGTCCCGAAAACTGAACACTGGGGGAATGGGGTTGGGGATTTACCTTCGAAATGCCTGTCTCGGGCGCCACCTGCAGAGGTCCAGCCCCAGCTGATCCAGGGTATTTGAAGGGAAGATGGAGTAGGCGACCTATTTATATATTTATTTATTCATCAAAGATATAAAGAGTAATAGAATGAGGATAGCTCAGTAGGAAAATTCAGTGGAGAAAAGCAGCTGAGTAGCTTGGTTTACGCGGAAAATCAATATAACCCATGACACCAGGTTAGCTCTGACCACGGAGGCTGCAAGTGCCCTCTAGAATAGAGGAAGTTGCCCCACCTTAGACACCTTATCGAGTAGGTCTTCGAAGCCCAGGCAAATAAATGGTCGCAGAGGATATCCGCGCTCCAGATGGACACTCATCTGAAAATTGAGGGGAATAATGACATGGGGAGACCAAGCGTTGGCGAGCAAGGCCCGTAACTTTATTTTCAACACAGGTTTTAATACCCTAAGTTACACATAGAGGATAATAGGGGATGCAAAGTCAGCAGTCTTTAATCCTTATCAAAAACCAGGGTTTCTTTTCTGCAGATTTATCGTATTAAAATGGTTTAGATGATTTACATCATCTTCTGGCCAGAAGACCTATTAACATTTTATGACTCTTGACAAAGACTTATCAACCATAAGAGTTATTTTCTCTAAGAGTAATTGTTTAAGGTTTGGCGCCATCTTTCGAAGATAAAATTGCATTCCTATAGGGAGGATGTGTAATGGGTTTACAACAAAGAAAAGAATTTATTACCTTAAGGGTCTAAAGTTACTAACATCAAGGCCAGTACTTATTTTTTCTACATACCAACTATATTAATTAACACACATTCAAGGATACAATTCAGGGGATGTGGAAACTTGGCAAAAAGGATTGGTTCATCAATGAAATCTTTTACTAGTTTTATTCTGACAGTTTCTAACTCTCTGAGAGGCTCTAAGCTATTTGAATATCTTAAACTTCCCGTGCGTCTCGAGGCTGGGAGACTGTACACAATCGTATGCATAGCTGTAGAAGACCGGGTAAACTTGTCAGGCGAGTTAGAAAACCATCTGAGGGGTTTGGATTTAAACACTACTAATTGCCCAGGAACATTATTAGTTGGAGCTGTAAGTTAGCTCTTTGACAGAGAGAGTGAGATGGTGGTAGGGGACATCCCCAGTAATGTCAGAGGTGAGAGAACAAAGCCATAAAAAAGGCAGACTTTGGTTTTTGGGGGTAGATGCTCAAGAATATACGGGGGAACTCCCGGAGGCTCGATCCCGCCTTTGCGTATGCCGAGACTCTTTCCTCATGACATTTGTCACGAGTGGAATGTCTCTCGCTGGCTCCCGGCAATCTTCCATTGCACCAAACGCAGTGGAGTCCCGAGAGGCCCCTCCCAACACCACAGTATCAGTGTCTTCTCAGAGGAACCCTGAGCAACTCCCTGAGGTCACCGGCACAAGTCGAGGGAACACAGGGTCTCCTGCCGCAACCCGAGAAAGACCTCAAGAGTCCGTCTTCAACGCGTCTTGAGGCCGGATTCCCCTACCATGACTCGAGAGCGATGACACGCTCCCCCTCGCCATGTGCATGGACACCTGACTTCCCTGGCGCCACATGAGAGGCTCCCTGAGCTCCCCGTCATACCTCGTGAGAAACCCCACACTGGTGCCGCAGCTCGGGAAAACCCACGAGACGCCACCGTCATCGCGAGATTGGGGACTTCTTTTCCTGCCTGACCTGGAGAGCAATCCCTGGTCCTTTCTCCAAACTTCACAGGAGGCTTTACTCCCTTTAGGCCACTCAATGGGCTTCAAGAGATACCTGTCGCGACTTGAGAGGAGAGCAGAGTACTTTGTTTCCCCTCGAGATGAGGCCTTACCTCGGGTGAGTCTGGAATGCAACCCCGAGATCCCTGTTGCCCCTGGAGAGGAACATTATGTCCTGGACAAAAGCCTAGATGAGGTCTATTTTGCCCTACAGTGACTCGAGAGCAACACCCATCTCTCCCTCGCAATTCGAATGGAAGATTGGTCTTCACTGGGCCAACACAAGAGGAAGTCTGAATTTCCCGTTGTAACTCGAGAATCCCGCCGCAACTCTTAAAAACCACGTGGTTCCCCATTCATCGCAATATGAGGCCTTTGCCCGCTACAGAGTCTCAAGAGAAGTCCCATGTTTCGTCATAAAGTTCGAAATGCTACTTGGCACCCTTGATGCGACCCCAAAAGTTCCCCAATATACCGGTCTCACTCCAAGGGAACACCGAAGTTCCTGGCACCCCTTCATTTGAGCCCCTTCTCCGCTCCTGATCACGGCAGGTAGGTCGATCCCCCTGCTTTGTCTAGAAGGGGTTCCCGACCTTCATGGCGCACCTCAGGATGAGGCCAGTCTCACGAAGAAATTCGAGACGTAGCCTCGTGTTGGTGCCACGTGCCGAAAGACCATGATTTCTCGGTCTTGCTCTTGATAAGAACCCGATGCCCGGACACCTCTTCTAAGGCAACCCTGTGGATGAAGGCACTACACGAGGGGGCACTGGCAACCCTGTTCATCGTCCGGAAAATCCCACAGGATCCACATACAGCTCCACAACTGGCCTGTCACCCCTTAAACAATGAGAGAGGCAAGCGGAGTTCCCTTCCTCAGACAAGACGAGGCCTGAGTATCCAATCCCAACTCTGCAGGCACGCTTCGATCTGAGTCAGAAATGGAGAGGAAACCTGAGGTTCCTGCCTCAACCCGAGATGAGGCCCTCTTCCATTAAAACAAACCCAGTGGAGTCCCGAGAGGCCACTCCCATCTCCACAGTATCCCTGACTTCTCATAGGCATTCTGAGAAGCTCCTTGAGGCCACCGGCAAACGTCGAGGGAAATAAGGGTTTCCTGCCACAATCGAAGAAAGACCTCGAGAGTCCTTCTTCAATGCGTCTTGAGGTCAGATTCCCCTACCATGGCTCGAGAGCAATAACCCGCTCCCCCTCGCCACGCACATGGAGACCTGACTTCCCTGGCGCCACATGAGAGGCTCCCTGAGCTCCCTGACGTACCTCGTGTGAAACCGCACACTGGCTCCGCAGCTCGAGAAAACCCACAAGACCCCTCCGTCATCGCGAGATGAGGGCCATCTTTTCCTGCATGGCCTGGAGAGCAGTCCCAAGTCCTCTCTCCAAACTTCACAGGAGGCTTGACTCCCTTTAGGCCACAAAGTGGGCTCCAAGAGGTGCCCGTCGCGACTCGAAAGGAGAGCGGAGTCCTTTGCTTCCCTTCGACACGAGGCCTGACTCCCTGGGTGAGTCTGGAATGCAAACCTGAGATCCCTGTGGCCCTTGGAGAGGAACATTAGGTCCTGGACACAAGCCTAGATGAGGTCTCCTTTGCCCTGCAGTGACTCGAGCGCAACCCCCAGCTCTCGGTTGCAACTCGAATGGATGATTGGACTTCCCTGGCCCAACACAAGAGGAAGCCTGAAATCCCCGTCGTAACTCGAGAATCCCGCCGCAACTCGAGAAAAACCACGTGGCTCCCCCGTCATCGCAAGATGAGGCCCTTGGCCGCTACAGCGTATCAAGAGAAGTCCCACGTTCCATCCTGAAGTACAAAACGGTACTTGGCACCCTTGATGCGACCCCCAAAGTTCCCTGACATACCGGTCTCACTCGAGGGAAACACCAAAGTTCACGGCACCACTTCCTGTGAGCCCCTTCACCCCTCCTGATCGCGACAGGAGGGTCGACTCCCATGCTTTGTCTGCAAGGGGTTCCCGACGTTCCCCGCGAACCTCTGGATGAGGCCGGTCTCATGAGGAAATTCGAAAAGTAGCCTCATGGTTGGTGCCATATGCTGAAAGATCCCGAATTCCCGGTCCACTCTAGATAAGAACCTGACGCCCGGACATCTCTTCGAAGGCAACCCTGTGGATGAAGGCACAACACGAAGGGACACTGACATCCCCATGCATCATCTGGAAAAACCCGCCGATTCCACTCACAGCTCCAAATGTGGACTGTCACCCCGTGAACAACTCTAGAGGCAAGTGAAGTTGCATTCCTTCACATAAGACGAGGCCTTACCCTCCTGGCCCAACTCTTCAGGGACCCTGCGATCGGAGTCAGAAATGGAGAGGAAGCCTGAGGTTCCTGCCTCAACTAGAGAAGAGGCCCTCTTCCATTGAACCAAACTCAGTGGTGTCCCGAGAGGCCCCTCCCAACACAACAGTATCCCTGAATTCTCAGAGGCTCCCTGAGAAGCTACCTGAGGTCACTGGCACAAGTCGAGGGAACCCAGAGTTTCCTGAAGTAACCCGAGAAAGACTTGGAGAGTCCTTTTTCAACGTCTCTTGATGCCCGATTCCCCTACCATGACTCCAGAGCAAGGACGCGCTCTCCTTGCCACAAGCAGGAAAACTGACTTCCCTAGTACCACACAAGAGGCTCCCTGAGTACCCCATCGTACCTCGTGAGAAAACACACAGTGGCGCTGCAGTTCGAGAAAAACCACAAGATGCCCCCGTCAAGGAGAGATGGGGGTCTTCTTTTCCTGCCTGACCTGGAGAGCAATCCCTGGTCCTCTCTCCAAACTTCACAGGAGGATTGACTCCCTTTAGGCCACTCAGTTGGGTCCAAGAAATACCCGGTGCGACTCGAGAGGAGAGCGGAGTCCTTTGCTTCCCTGGAGACGAGGCCTGACTCCCCGGGTGAGTTTGGAATGCAACCCCGAGATCCCTGTCGCCCCTGGAGTGGAACATTATGTCCTAGACACAAGCCTAGATGAGGTCTATTTTGCCCTACAGTGACTCGAGAGCAACCTCCATCTCTCCCTCACAATTTGAATGGAAGATTGGTCTTCCCACGGTCAACACAAGAGGAAGTCTGAATTTCCCATCGTAATTCGAGAATTCAGCCTCAAGTCTTAAAAACCATGTGGTTCCCCCTTCATTGCAATATGAGGCCCTTGCCAGCTAGAGTCTCAAGAGAAGTCCCACGTTCCATCTTAAAGTTCGAAATGCTACTTGGCACCCTTGATGCGACCCCAAAGTTCCCCAACATACCGGTCTCACTCCAGGGGAAGACCGAAATTCCCGGCGTCTCCAGGGAAGTCCCATGTTCCGTCCTTAAGTGTGAAACGGTACTTGACACCCTTGATGAGACCGCAAAAGTTCGCCGACACGCTGGGTGCCTCGAGGGGAACACCGAGGGTCCCGGCACCACTTCATCTGAGCCCCTTCTCCCCTCCTGATCGCGATAGGAGAGTCGATTCCCCTGCTTTCACTGGAAGGGGTTCCCGGCCTTCCTGGTGCACCTCAGGATGAGGCCGGTCTCAGGAGGAAATTCGAGACTAGCCATGTGTGAGGTGCCACGTGCCGAACGACCCCGATTATCCGGTCCGCTCTTGATAAGAACCCGATGCCCGGACACCTCTTCGAAGGCAACCCTGTGAGTGAAGGCACAACATGAAGGGGCACTGACACCCCCGTGCATCATCCGGAAAAACCCGCAGGGTCTACACACAGCTCGACAAGGGGCCTGAGACTCCCAGAACAACTCGAGAGGCAACCAGAATTCCATTCCTCAGACAAGACGAGGCATGACTCTCCTGTCCCAACACTGCAGGGACCGTGCAGTCGGAGTCAGAATCGGAGAGGAAGCCTGAGGTTCCTGCCTCCCCTCGAGATGAGGCCCTCTTCCATTGCGCCGAACCCAGCAGAGTCCCGAGAGGCCCTGCCAACTCCACAGCATCCCTCACCTCTCAGAGTCACCATGGGAAGTTCCCTATAGTCCCCTGCAGAAGTCGAGGGAAACGAGGGTTTCCCGCCGCCACCCGAGAAAGACCTCGAGAGTCCTTCTTCAACGCGTCTTGAGGCCCTAGTCACTTCCCATGACTCGAGAGTGATGACCAGCTTCCCCTCGCCATGCGCATGGAGACATGAGTTCCCTGGCACCGCACGAGAGGCTCCCTGAGGTCCTCGTCGTGCCTCGTGAGAAAACCCCCATGGGAGCCGCAGCCTGAGGAAACCCATGAGACGCCCCCGTCATCGCTAGATGAGGGCCTTCTTTTCCTGCCTGGCCTGGAGAGCAATCCCGAGTCCTCTCTCCAAACTAAAGAGGAGGATCGACACCCTTGAGTCCACTCATTGGGCTCCAAGAGATCCGTGTCGCGACTTGAGAGGAAAGCGGAGTCCTCTGCTTCCCCTCGAGGCGAGGCCTGACTCCCTGGGGGAGTCTGGAATGGAAACCCGAGATCCCTGTCTTCCCTTGAGAGGAATATTAGGTCCTGGACACACGCCTCGATGAGGTCTCTTTGGCCCTGTAGTGACTCGAGCAGAACCCCCAGCTTTCCCTCGCAACTCCAGGGGAAGATTGGGCTTCCCAGGGCCAACCCAAGAGGAAGCCTGAAATCCCCGTCGTTTTCGAGAATCCAGACTCAACTCAAGAAAAACGACGTGGTTCCAACGTCTTCACAGAATGAGGCCCTTGCCCGCTACAGCGTCCCCAGGGAAGTCACATGTTCCGTCCTGAAGTGGGAAACGGTACTTGGCTCCCTTGTTGCGACCCCTAAAGTTCCCTGAAATGCCGGGTTCCCTTGAGTGGAACACCTAGAGTCCCGGCCCCACTTCATCTGAGCCCCATCTCCCCACCTGATCACGACAGGAGAGTTGATTCCCCTTCTTTGTGTGGAAGGTGTTCCCGGCCTTCCCGGCGCACCTCAGGATGATGCTGGTCTCACGAGGAAATTCGAGATGAGCCACGTTGGTGCTGCCACATGCCGAACGACCCCGATTTCCTGGTCCGCTCTTGAAATGAACCCGATGCCCGGACACCTCTTTGAAGGCAACCCTGTGGGGGAAGGCACAAAATGAAGGGGCAATGACACCCCTGTGCATCTTCTGGAAACACCCGCAGGTTCCACACACAGCTCGACAAGGGGCCTGAAACCCACTGAACGACTCAAGAGGGAAGCAGAGTTCCATTACTCAGAACAGACGAGGCCTGACTCTCCTGTCCCAACCCTGCAGGGACCCTGCGGTCGGAGTCAGAAATGGAGAGGAAGCCTGAGGTTCCTGCCTCAACTAGAGAAGAGGCCCTCTTCCATTGAACCAAACTCAGTGGTGTCCCGAGAGGCCCCTCCCAACACAACAGTATCCCTGAATTCTCAGAGGCTCCCTGAGAAGCTACCTGAGGTCACTGGCACAAGTCGAGGGAACCCAGAGTTTCCTGAAGTAACCCGAGAAAGACTTGGAGAGTCCTTTTTCAACGTCTCTTGATGCCCGATTCCCCTACCATGACTCCAGAGCAAGGACGCGCTCCCCTTGCCACAAGCAGGAAAACTGACTTCCCTAGTACCACACAAGAGGCTCCCTGAGTACCCCATCGTACCTCGTGAGAAAACACACAGTGGCGCCGCAGTTCGAGAAAAACCACAAGATGCCCCCGTCAAGGAGAGATGGGGGCCTTCTTTTCCTGCCTGACCTGGAGAGCAATCCCTGGTCCTCTCTCCAAACTTCACAGGAGGATTGACTCCCTTTAGGCCACTCAGTTGGGTCCAAGAAATACCCGGTGCGACTCGAGAGGAGAGCGGAGTCCTTTGCTTCCCTCGAGACGAGGCCTGACTCCCCGGGTGAGTTTGAAATGCAACCCCGAGATCCCTGTCGCCCCTGGAGTGGAACATTATGTCCTAGACACAAGCCTAGATGAGGTCTAGTTTTCCCTACAGTGACTCGAGAGCAACCTCCATCTCTCCCTCACAATTTGAATGGAAGATTGGTCTTCCCACGGTCAACACAATAGGAAGTCTGAATTTCCCATCGTAATTCGAGAATTCAGCCTCAAGTCTTAAAAACCATGTGGTTCCCCCTTCATTGCAATATGAGGCCCTTGCCAGCTAGAGTCTCAAGAGAAGTCCCACGTTCCATCTTAAAGTTTGAAATGCTACTTGGCACCCTTGATGCGACCCCAAAGTTCCCCAACATACCGGTCTCACTCCAGGGGAAGACCGAAATTCCCGGCGTCTCCAGGGAAGTCCCATGTTCCGTCCTTAAGTGTGAAACGGTACTTGACACCCTTGATGAGACCGCAAAAGTTCGCCGACACACTGGGTGCCTCGAGGGGAACACCGAGGGTCCCGGCACCACTTCATCTGAGCCCCTTCTCCCCTCCTGATCGCGACAGGAGAGTCGATTCCCCTGCTTTCTCTGGAAGGGGTTCCCGGCCTTCCTGGTGCACCTCAGGATGAGGCCGGTCTCAGGAGGAAATTCGAGACTAGCCATGTGTGAGGTGCCACGTGCCTAACGACCCCGATTATCCGGTCCGCTCTTAATAAGAACCCGATGCCCGGACACCTCTTCGAAGGCAACCCTGTGAGTGAAGGCACAACACGAAGGGGCACTGACACCCCCGTGCATCATCCGGAAAAACCCGCAGGGTCTACACACAGCTCGACAAGGGGCCTGAGACTCCCGGAACAACTCGAGAGGCAACCAGAATTCCATTCCTCAGACAAGACGAGGCATGACTCTCCTGTCCCAACACTGCAGGGACCGTGCAGTCGGAGTCAGAATCGGAGAGGAAGCCTGAGGTTCCTGCCTCCCCTCGAGATGAGGCCCTCTTCCATTGCGCCGAACCCAGCAGAGTCCCGAGAGGCCCTGCCAACTCCACAGCATCCCTCACCTCTCAGAGTCACCATGGGAAGTTCCCTATAGTCCCCTGCAGAAGTCGAGGGAAACGAGGGTTTCCCGCCGCCACCCGAGAAAGACCTCGAGAGTCCTTCTTCAACGCGTCTTGAGGCCCTAGTCACTTCCCATGACTCGAGAGTGATGACCAGCTTCCCCTCGCCATGCGCATGGAGACATGAGTTCCCTGGCACCGCACGAGAGGCTCCCTGAGGTCCTCGTCGTGCCTCGTGAGAAAACCCCCATGGGAGCCGCAGCCTGAGGAAACCCATGAGACGCCCCCGTCATCGCTAGATGAGGGCCTTCTTTTCCTGCCTGGCCTGGAGAGCAATCCCGAGTCCTCTCTCCAAACTGAAGAGGAGGCTCGACACCCTTGAGTCCACTCATTGGGCTCCAAGAGATCCGTGTCACGACTTGAGAGGAAAGCGGAGTCCTCTGCTTCCCCTCGAGGCGAGGCCTGACTCCCTGGGGGAGTCTGGAATGGAAACCCGAGATCCCTGTCTTCCCTTGAGAGGAATATTAGGTCCTGGACACACGCCTCGATGAGGTCTCTTTGGCCCTGTAGTGACTCGAGCAGAACCCCCAGCTTTCCCTCGCAACTCCAGGGGAAGATTGGGCTTCCCAGGGCCAACCCAAGAGGAAGCCTGAAATCCCCGTCGTTTTCGAGAATCCAGACTCAACTCGAGAAAAACGACGTGGTTCCAACGTCTTCACAGAATGAGGCCCTTGCCCGCTACAGCGTCCCCAGGGAAGTCACATGTTCCGTCCTGAAGTGGGAAACGGTACTTGGCTCCCTTGTTGCAACCCCTAAAGTTCCCTGAAATGCCGGGTTCCCTCGAGTGGAACACCTAGAGTCCCGGCCCCACTTCATCTGAGCCCCATCTCCCCACCTGATCACGACAGGAGAGTCGATTCCCCTTCTTTGTGTGGAAGGTGTTCCCGGCCTTCCCGGCGCACCTCAGGATGATGCTGGTCTCACGAGGAAATTCGAGATGAGCCACGTTGGTGCTGCCACATGCCGAACGACCCCGATTTCCTGGTCCGCTCTTGAAATGAACCCGATGCCCGGACACCTCTTTGAAGGCAACCCTGTGGGGGAAGGCACAAAATGAAGGGGCAATGACACCCCTGTGCATCTTCTGGAAACACCCGCAGGTTCCACACACAGCTCGACAAGGGGCCTGAAACCCACTGAACGACTCAAGAGGCAAGCAGAGTTCCATTACTCAGACAAGACGAGGCCTGACTCTCCTGTCCCAACCCTGCAGGGACCCTGCGGTCGGAGTCAGAAATGGAGAGGAAGCCTGAGGTTCCTGCCTCCAATCGAGATGAGGCCCTCTTTCATTTCGTCAAACCTAGTGGAGTCCCAAGAGGCCCCTCTAACTCCTCAGTATCCCTCACCTCTCAGAGGCACCTGGGAAGTTCCCTAAGGTCCCCGGTAGAGGTCGAGGGAAATAAGTGTTTCCGCCCCTAACCAACAAAGACCTCGAGAGTCCTTCTTAAATGTGTCTTGAGGCCCTAGTCCCTCCCATGACTCCAGAGCAATGACGCGATCTGCCTGGCCACACGCATGGAGGCCTGACTTCTCTGGCGCCACACGAGAGGCTCCCTGAGCTCCCCATCATATCTCGTGAGAAACCCCACACTGGCGCCGCAGCTCGAGAAAACCCATGAGACGCTCCCGTCATCACGAGAGGAGGGCCATCTTTAACTGCATGGTATGCAGATCAAGCGTGAACCTTCTGTCCAAGCTACACAGGACGCTTGACTCCCTTTAGGCCACTCATTGGGCTCCAAGAGTTACACGACGTGACTCGAGAGGATAGTGGAGTCCTTTGCTTCCACTCGAGACGAGGCGTGACCCACCAGGTGAGACTGGAATGCGACCCCGATATCCCTGTTGCCCCTGGAGAGGAACACTACGTCCTGGACCCAAGCCTAGATGAGGACTCTTTGCCCTGAAGTGACTCGAGAGCAACCCACAGCTCTCTGTGACAAGTTGAATGGAAGATTGGACTTCCTGGGCCAACACAAGAGGAAGCCTGAATTCCCCGTCGTAACTCGAGAATCCCGCCGCATCTCGAGAAAAACCACGTGTTTCCCTCGTCATCGCAATATGAGGCCCTTGCCCGCTACAGCATCTCCAGAGAATTCCCACGTTCCGTCTTGAATTGCGAAACTGTACTTGGCACCCTTGATGCGACCTCAAAAGTGCCGTGACATACCGGTCTCACTCGAGGGGACCACCGAGGTTCCCGGCACCACTTCATCTGAGCCCCTTCTCCCCTTCTGATCGTGACCGGTGGATCGATTCCCCTGCTTTGTCTGCAAGGGGTTCCCTACCTTCCCGGCGAACCTCAGGATGAGGCTGGTCTCCCGAGGAAATTCGAGACATAGCCTCGTGGGTGGTACCACATGCTGAAAGACCCCAATTTTCTGGTACGCTCTTGAAAAGAACCCGATGCCCGGACACCTCTTTGAAGGCAACCCTTTGGATGAAGGCACAACACGAAGGGGCACTGACACCCCTGTGCATCGTCTGGAAAAACCCGCAGGTTCCACACACAGCTCAACAAGTGGCCTGTCACTCCGTGAACAACTCGAAAGGCAAGCGGAGATCCATTCCTCCACAGAAGACGAGGCGTGACTCTCTTGTCCATACTCGGCAGGTACTCTGCGACCCGAGTCAGAAATGGAGAGGACCCCTGAGGTTCTTGCCTCCATTCGAGATGAGGCCCTCTTTGATTTCACCAAACCCAGTTGAGTAACGAAAGGCCCCTCCCAAATCCACAGTGTCCCTGACTTCTCAGAGGCACCCTGAGAAGTTGCCTGAGGTCACCGACACAAGTCGAGGGAACCCAGGGTTCCCTGCCGCAACCCGAGAAAGACCTCGAGAGTCCTTCTTCAATGCGTCTTGAGGCCCAATTCGCCTACTATGACTCGAGAGCAATCACGCACTCCCCTTCACCACATGCACGGAGACCTGACGTCCCTAGCACCACACGAGAGGCTCTCTGAGTTCCCTGTCGTACCTCGTGAGAAATCTGATACTGGCGCCGCAGCTGGAGAAAACCCACGAGACGCCCCCGTCATCGCGAGATGAGGGCCTTTTTTCCTGCATGGCCAGGAAAACAATCCCGAGTCATCTCTCCAAACTCCATAGGAGGCTTCACTCCCTTTACGCCACGCAGTGGGCTCCAAGAGATACCCGTCGCGAATCGACAGGAGAGTGGAGTCCTTTTTTTCCCCTCAAGACGAGGCCTGAATCTCCGGGTGAGTCGAGAATGCAACCCTGAGATCCCTGTCGGCCCAGTAGTGGAACACTAGGTCCTGGACACAAGCGTAGATGATGTCTATTTTGCCCTGCAGTAACTGGAGAGCAATCCCCAGTTCTAACTCGCAACTCGAAAGGAATATTGGATTTTCCTGGCGCCACACAAGAGGCTCCCTGAGATCCCCGTGGTACTTCATGAGACACCCCACACTGGCGCCGCAGCTCGAGAAAACCCACGAGACGCCACCGTCATCTCGAGATGAGGGCCTCCTTTTCCTGCATGGCCTGGAGTCCAATCCCGAGTCCTCTCTCCAAACTCCAAAGGAGGCTTGACTCCCTTTAGTACACACATTGGGCTCCAAGAGATACCCATCGCGACTCGAGACGAGAGCGGAATTCTTTGCTTACCCTCGAGGTGAGAACTGACTCCCCGGATGAGTCTGGAATCCAAACCCGAGATCCCTGTCGCCCCTGGAGAGCAACATTAGATCCTGGACACAAGCCCAGATTAGGTCTCTTTTGCCCTGCAGTGACTCTAGTGCAATCCCCAGCTCCCCCTCGCAACCCGAATGGAAGATTGGATTTCAAGGCCAACAAGAGGAAGCCTAAATTCCCGGTCATAACTCGAGAATTCCGCCGCAACTCGAGCAAAACCACGTGGTTCTCCCGTCATCGCAAGATGAGGCCCTTGCCCACTACAGCGTTTCAAAAGATGTCCCAGGTTCCATCTTGAAATGCGAAACGGTACTTGGCACCCTTGATGCGACCCCAAAAGTCCCCCAACACGCCGGTCTCACTCAAGGGGAACACCGAGGTTCCTGGCACCACTTCATTTAAGCCCCTTCTCCCCTCCTGATGGTGACCGGTGGGTCGATTCCCCTGCTTTGTCTGCAAGGGGGCCCGACCTTCCCTGCACAACTCAGGATGAGGCCGGTCTCATGGGTAAATTCGATACGTAGCTTTGTGGGTGGTGCCACTTGCCGAAAGACTCCAATTTCCCGGTCCGCTCTTGATAAGAATCCGATGCTCGGACACCTCTTGGAAGGCAGCCTTGAGTATGAAGGTACAACACGAAGGGGCACTAACACACCTGTGCATCATCCGGAAAAACGGGCAGGTTACACACACAGCTCGACAAGTGGCCTGTCACCTCGAGAACAACTCGAGAGGCAAGAGGAGTCCCATCCTCCAGAAAAGACGAGGCCTGACTCTCCTGTACCAACATGCAGGGACCTTGCGATCTGAGTCAGAAATGGAGAGGAACACTGAGGTTCCTGCTTCAACTCGAGATGAGTCCCTCTTACATTCCACCAAATGCAGAGGAGTCTCGAGAGGACCCTCCAAACTGCACAGTATCCCTGACTTCTCAGAGGCACTCTGAGAAGCTCCCTGAGGTCGCAGGCACAAGTCAAGGGAACCCTGGGTTTTATGCAGTAACCCGAGAAAGACCTCGAGAGTCCTTCTTCAACCCGTCTTGAGGCCCGATTACCCTACCATGACTCGAGAGCAATGACGAACTCCCCCTAGCCATCTCATGGGGACCTGACTTCCCTGGAGCCACACGAGAGGCTCCCTGAGCTCCCTCTCGTACCTCATCAGAAACCCGGCACTAGCGCGGCAGTCTAGAAAACCCACGAGATGCCGCCATCATCGCGAGATGAGGGCCTTCTTTTCCTGCATGGCCTGGAGAGGAATCCCGAGTCCTCTATCCAAACAGCACAGGAGGCTTGACTCCCTTTAGGGCACACAGTGGGCTCCAAGAGATACCCATCGCGACTCAAAAGGACAGCGGAGTTCTTTGCTTCCCCTCGAGACAAGGCCTGATTCCCCGGGTGAGTCTGGTATGCAACCCCCAGATCCCTGTCGCCCCTAGGGACGAACATTAAGTCCTGGACACAAGCCTAGATGAGGTCTATTTTGCCCTGCAGTGACTCGTGGACAATCGCCAGCTCTCCCTTGAAACTCGAATGGAAGATAGGACTTCCCTGGGCCAACACATGAGGAAGACTGTATTCCCCGTCGAAACTCGAGAATCCCGCCACAACTCGAGAAACGCCACGTGGTTCCCCTGTCATCGCAAGATGAGGCCCTTGCCCCCTACAGCGTCTCAAGAGAAGTCCCACGTTCCGTCTTGAAGTGCGAAACGGTATTGGCACCCTTGATGCGACCTCAAAAGTTCCTCGACACACCGGTCTGACTCGAGGAGAACACCGAGATTCCCGGCACCACTACATCTGGGCCCCTTCTCCCCTCCTGATCGTGACAGGAGGGTTGATTCCCCTGTTTTGTCTTGAAGGGGTTCCCACCTTTCCCGGTGCATCTCAGGATGAGGCCGGTCTCACGAGGATATTCGAGACATAGCCTCGTGGATGGTGACACATGCCGAAAGACCCCGATTTCCCGGTTCACTCTTGATAAGATCCCAATGCCCGGACACCTCTTTGAAGATAACCCTTTTGATGAAGGCACAACACGAAGGGGCACTGACACCCCCAGGTATCGTCCGGAGAAACCCGCAGGTACCACACACAGCTCGAGAAGTGACCTGTCACCCCGTGAACAACTGGAGAGGCCAGCAGAGTTCCATTCCTCCACACAAGACGAGGCCTGACTCTCCTGTTCGAACTCTGCAGCGAAACTGCGATCCGAGTCAGATCTGGCCCAGGGGAAGTCAGGAGAGGAAACATGAGTTTCCTGCCTCCACTCGAGATGAGGCCCTCTTCCATTGCACCGAACCCAGTGGAGTCCTGAGAGGCCCCTCCCAACTGCACAGTATCCCTGACTTCTCAGAGGCACCCTTAGACCTTCCTGAGATCACCGGCACAAGTCGAGGGAACCAAGGGTTTCCTGCCCCAACACGTAAAAGACCTCGAGAGTCCTTCTTAAACGCGTCTTGAGGTGCGATTCCCCTACCATGACTCGAGAGCAATGACGCGCTCCCCCTAGCCACGCGCATAGAAACCTGACTTCCCTGGCGCCACAGGAGAGGCTCCCTGAGCTCCCCATTATACCTCGTGAGCAACACCACACTGGAGCCGCAGCTCGAGAATACCCACGAGACGCCCCAGTCCTCACGAGATGAGGGCCTTCTTTTGCTGTATGGCCTGGAGAGCAATCCTGAGTCCTCTCTCCAAACTCCACAGGAGGCTTGACTCATTTTAGGCCACACAGTGAGCTCCAAGATATACCCGTCGCGACTCGAGAGGAGAGCGGTGTCCTTGGCTTCCCCTCGAGACGAGGCCTGATTCCCAGGGTGAGTCGAGAATGCAATGCCGAGATCGCTGTCGCCCCAGCAGAGGAACATTAAGTCCTGGACACAAGCCTAGATGAGGTCTATTTGGCCCTGCAGTGTCTCGAGAGCAATCCCCAGGTCTAACTCGCAATTCGAATGAAAACTGGACTTCCCTGGGCCAGTTGAAGAGGAAGCCTGAATTCCCCGTCGTAACTCGAGAATCCCGCCACAACTCAAGAAAAACCACGTGGTTCCCCCGTCATCGAAAGATGAGGCCCTTGCCCGCTACAGCGTCTCAAGAGAAGTCCCACGTTCCGTATTGAAGAGCGAAAAGTTACTTGGAACCCTTGATGCGACCCCAAAAGTTCCCCGACATACCAGTCTCACTTGAGGAGAACACCGAGGTTCCCGGCACCACTTCATCTGAGACTCTTCTCCCCTCTTGATCGCGACAGGAGGTTCGATTCCCCTGCTTTGTCTGGAAGGTGTTCCCGACCTTCCTGGCGCACATCAAGATGAGGCCAGTCTCACGAGGAAATTCGAGACATAGCCTCATGGGTGGTGCGACATGCCAAAAGACCCCGATTCCCTGGTCCGCTCTTGATAAGAACCCGATGGCAGAACCCAACTCGAAGGCAATCCTGTGGATCAAGGCACAACACGAAGGGGCAGTGACACCTCGGTGCATCGTCCAGAAAAACCCACAAGTTCCACATACAAATCGACAAGTGGCCTGTCACCCCATGAACAACGCGAGAGTCAAGCGGAGTTCCATTCCTCCACACAAGACGAGGCCTGACTCTCCTGTCCCAACTCTGCAGGGACTCTGGGATCCGAGTCAGATCCGGCGCATTCGAAGCCAGGAGAGGAACCCTGAGGTTCCTGCCTCCACTTGTCATGAGGCCCTCTTCCATTGCACCAAACCCAGTGGAGTTCCGAGAGGCCCCTCCCAACTCCACAGTGACCCTGACTTCTCAGAGGCACGCTGAGAAGCTTCCTGAGGTCACTGGCACAAGTCGATGGAACCCAAGGTTTCCTGCTGCAACCCAAGAAAGGCCTTGAGAGTCCTTCTTTAACACGTCTTCAGGCCCAATTCCCCTACCATGACTCGAGAACAATGACGGGCTCCCTCTCACCACGTGCATAGAGACCTGACTGCCCTGGCACCACGTGAGAGGCTCACTGAGCTCCCAGTCTTACTTCTTGAGAAACCCCACACTAGCGCCACAGCTCGAGAAAACCTACGAGACGCCCCAGTCATTGGGAGATGAGGGCCTTCATTTCATGCATTGCCTGGAGAGCAATCCCGTGTCCTCCCTCCAAACACCAGAGGAGGTTTGACTCCCTTTAAGCCACTCAGTGGGCTGCAAGACATACCCGTCCGACTCGAGAGGAGAGCAGAGTCCTTTGCTTCCCCTCGAGACGAGGCCTGACTCCAAGGTGAGTCTGGAATGCAACCCCGAGATTTCTGTCGAGTCTTGAGATGAACATTAGGTCCTGCACACAAGCCTTGGTGGGGTCTCTTTTGCCTTCAGTGACTAGAGCGCACCTCCAGCTCTTCCTCAAATCTCGAATGGAAGATAAGACTTTTGTGGGCCAACACAAGAGGAAGCATGAATTCCCTGTGGTAACTCAAATATCTCACCGCAACTAGAGAAAAACCAAGTGGTTCCCCAGTCATTCCAAGATGAGGCCCTTGCCCGCTGGAGCACCCCAAGAGAAGTCCCACGTTCCAATTTGAAGAGCGAAACGGTACTTGGAACGCGTTATGCGACCCCAAAAGTTACCCGACATACCTGTCTCACTTGAGGGAAACACCGAGGTTCCCAGCAGCACTTCATCTGAGCCACTTCTCCCCTCCTGATCGCCACAGGAGGGTCGATTCCTCTGCTTTGTCTGGAAGAGTTTCATGACCTTCGCGGCACACCTCAGGATGAGGCCGGTTTCATGAGGAAATTCGAGACAACCCACGTGGGTGCTGCCAAATGCTGAACGACCCCGATTTCCCAGTCCGCTCTTCATAAGAACCCGATGCCCGGACACCTCTTCGAAGGCAACCCTGTGGATGAAGGCACAAATCGAAGGATCACTGACACCCCCGTGCATCGTCTGGAAAAACCTGCAGATTCCACACACAGTTTGACAAGGGGCCTGAAACCCGATGAACAACTCGAGAGGCAAGCGGAGTTCCATTCCTCAGAAAAGACGTAGCCTGACTCTCCTGTCCCAACTCTGCAGGGACCCTGCGGTCTGAGTCCGAAACAGAGAGGAAGTCTGAGGTTCCTGCCTCCCCTCGAGATGAGGCCCTCTTCCATTGCGACAAACCCAGCGGAGTCCCGAGAGGCCCCACCAACTCCACAGTATGCATCAACTCTCAGAGACACCCTGGGAAGTTCCCTAAGGTCCCCGGCAGAAGTCGAGGGAAATGACTTTTCCCGACACAACCCGAGAAAGACCTCGATAGTCCCTCTTCAACGCGTCTCGAGGCCCTAGTCCCCTCCCGTGACTCGAGAGCCATGACGCGCTCCCCCTCGCCACGCGCATGGAGACCTGACTTCCCTGGCGCAGCACGAGGGGCTCCCTGAGATCCTCGTCGTGCCTCGCGAGAAAACCCCCAAGGGCGCCGCAGCTCAAGGAAACCCCTGAGACGCCCCCGTCCTCACGAGGTGAAGGGCCTTCTTTTCCTACATGGCCTGGAGAACAATCCCGAGCCCTCTCTCCAAAATGAAGAGGAGGCTTGACTCCACTGAGGCCACTAGGGGGCTCCAAGAGATCCGTGTCGCGACTCGGGAGGACAGCGGAGTCCTTGGCTTCCCCTCGAGACGAGGCCTGGCACCCCGGGGGATCCTGGAATGCAACCCCGAGATCCCTGCCTTCCCTGGATAGGAACATTAGGTCCTGGACACACGCCTAGATGAGGTCTCTTTGGCCCTGCAGTGACTCAAGGCAGCCCCCAGCTTTCCCTCGCCACTCGAATGGAAGACGGTGCTTCCCAGGGCCAACAGAGGAGGAAGCCTGTAATCCCCGTCGTCACTCGAGAATCCCACCGCAAATCGAGAAAAAACACGTGGTTTCAACGTCTTCGCAAGATGAGGCCCTTGCCCACTACGGCGTCTCAAGGGAAGTCCCATGTTCCTACCTGAAGTGCGAAACGGTACCTGACACCCTTCGTACGACACCCAAAAGTTCCCTGACACGCCGGGTTCCCTCGAGGGGAACACCGAGAGTCCCGGCACAGCTTCATCTGAGCCCCTTCTCCCCTCCTGATCGCGACAGGAGAGGCGATTCCCCTGCGTGGTCCAGAAGGGGTTCCCGGCCTTCCCGGCGCACCTCAGGATGAGGCCGGTCTCACGGGGAAATTCGAGACGAGCCACGTGGGTGGTGCCACATGCCGAACGCCCCCGATTCCCCGGTCCGCTCTTGAGGAGGACCCGAGGCCTGGACCCCTCTTCGAAGGCAACCCTGTGGGTGAAGGTACCACTCGAAGGGGCACTGACACCCCCGTGAGTCGTCCGGAAAAACCCGCGGTTTCCACACACAGCTCGACGAGGTACGTGAGACACCCTGAGCAATTCGTGAGGCAAGCGGAGTTCCCTTCCTCAGACAAGACGAGGCCTGACTCTCCTGTCCCAACTCTGCAGGGACCCTGTGGTTGGAGTCCGAAAAGGAGAGGAAGCCTAAGTTTCCTGTCTCCCCTCGAGATGAGGCCCTCTTCCATTGCGCCAAGCCCAGCGGAGTCCCGAGAGGCCCCGCCAACTCCACAGCATCCCTCACCTATCAGAGGCACCATGGGAAGTTCCCTCAGGTCCCTGGCAGAAGTCGAGGGAAATGAGGCTTTCCCGCCGCAACCCCAGAAAGACCTCGAGTGTCCTTCTTCAACGCGTCTGGAGGCCCTAGTCCTCTCCCATGACTCGAGAGCCATGACGCGCTCCCCCTCGCCACGCGCACAGAGACCTGACTTCCCTGGCACCGCACGAGAGGCTCCCTGAGATCCTCGTCTTGCCTCGTGAAAAACCCCCACGGGCGCCGCAGCTCGAGGAAACCCCTGAGAAGCCCCCATCCTCGCGAGGTGAGGGCCTTCTTTTCCTGCCTGACCCAGACCGCAATCCTGAGTCCTCTCTCCAAACTGAAGAGAAGGCCTGACTCCCTTGAGGCCACTCAGTGGGCTCCAAGAGATCTGCGTCGCGACTTGAGAGGAGAGCGGCATCCTTTGCTTGCCCTCGAGGCTAGGCCTGACTCCCCGGGGGAGTCTGGAACGCCACCCTGAGATCCCTGTCTTCCCTTGAGAGGAACGTTAAGTCCCGGACACAGGCCTAGATGAGGTCTCTTTGGCCCTGCAGTGACTCGAGTGCAACCCCAAGCTTTCCCTCGCAACTCGAATGGAAGATTAGGCTTCCCGGGGCCAACACAAGAGGAAGCCTGAAATCCCCGTCGTAACTCTAGAATCCCGCCGCAACTCGAGAAAATCCACATGGTTCCAACGTCTTCGCAAAATGAGGCCCTTGCCCGCTACGGCGTCTCAAGGGAAGTCCCAGGTTCTGTCCTGAAGTGCGAAATGGTACCTGACTCCTTTCATGCAACCCCCAAAAGTCCCCCACACGCCGGTTTCTCTCGAGGGTAACACCGAGGGTTCTGGCCCCACTTCATCTGAGACCCTTCTCCCCTCCTGATGGCGACAGGAGAGTCGATCCCCCTGCGTTGTCTGGAAGGGTCCCCGGCCTTCCCGGCACACGTCAGGATGAAGCCGGCCTCACTAGGAAATTTGAGACTAGCCCCGTGGGTGGTCCCACATGCCGAAAGACCCCGATTTCCCGGTCCGCTCTTAAAAAGAACCCGAGGCCCAGACACCTCTTCGAAGGCAACCCAGTGGGTGAAGGCACAACACGAAGGGGCACTGTCACCATCGTGCATTTCCGGAAATACCCGCAGGTTCCACACACAGCTCAACAAGGGGCCTGAGACCCCCTGAGCACCTCGAGAGGCAAGCGGAGTTCCCTTCCTCAGACAAGACGATTCCTGACTCTCCTGTCCCAACTCTGCAGGGACCCTGCGGTCGGAGTCCGAAACGGAGAGGAAGCCTGAGGTTCCTGCCTTCCCTGGAGATGAGGCCCTCTTCCATTGCGCCAAACCCAGCAGAGTCCTGAGAGGCCCCGCCAACTCCACAGCATCCCTCATCTGTCAGAAGCACACTGGGAAGTTCCCTAAGTTCACCGGTAAACTTTTATTGCACAAGGTCCCCATGAAAAGGCCCACGCAGCAGGACAGCCACAGATTCTGTCTGCCATTAAAGGGCAGTAAGGTGCCCTCCCCTCTTCTTTGCTGCCTCGGCGGCCACCAGGGTGCAGTTCGCATACCCTTCCCTTTCCCATCCTAGCAGGTGCTCCAGGGCCCGCTGGCCTACAAAGTGCCAGAAGCAGGGCTGGGCCAGCCGGCCAGAATTCAGGGTTCTGTCCCTTGGACTTCCAGCAGACACTAGGCTGCTTGGGAAAACCGCGCAGACTCTGAGGATTTTCAGCAGAGGGGTGGAGTGGTAAAGGCCTTGACCCCAAAGACGAGGCCTTCCTGCGACCGCCAGGTTGGGGAGCTCTGAGACTGTGCCAACACAGGGCGGAATACATGGTTCCCTGCTCCACGCAGTCCCCGTTCCCTTACCTGTGTTCCGCACCCCTCCGCTGTGGCCAATGGATGCCGATCCTTGGGGATCCAGGAGTTCACGAAATGGGCATTCCCAGCCGCAATGGCGACCCCCAACAGCACATCTGGAAAGCCCTCCCCCACCCCTGCCAGGAGCCGACCCCTGCTGCGAACGGACCCCCACCCCGCCCCGCGCCGCCAGGTTTCGTCCCGGCCCTGCCGGGCTCCCGGCGGGTTCCCAGCCATATTGGCGACCCCCGGGAGCACAACAGGGACCGACCCCCCACCCACAGCGAGCGGAATCACGACCTGTGCAGCCCAGGTTTACCCCACCCTGGCTGCGCTCCCGGCGCGTTTCCAGCCGCAGTGGCCATCTCCGAGAGCACAACTGGGAAGCCCTCCCCTACCCCCGCCAGGAGCCGACACCCGCCCTGCGCCTCCCGGGGCGCCCCACCCCTGCCGCGCTCCAGGGGCACTGCCCACCTTCACCAGCGGCTCTCGGTGAGCCCCGTCCCCACGCCCGGTTCCAGGAGAGGCTCTCGGACCTCGCTGCTGCCGCCAGGTCAAACATGAGGACAATACATACACCCCACAGAGACAATCCAAGCTGTCTATGATTTAGGGATAAAACGAGGACTACAGAAAGGCAAGATGACCTGACCTAGGAGGGCCATGATATTCTATAGAACCAGACAAAGTTGGTTACCAAGGAAATTTTTTCCTTGGAACCCGGAAAGCTGGTTCTTTGCATATGCAATGACCAACAATTAGCTTGTTACCCAAGCCTGCCTTACTGCCACCTCCATCCCCCCACTCCCCAGAAGACTGGCTCAAAGAAATATTTTAAATCTCAGGCGGAAACCTGGAAGATGTCTTGTCTGTCTGTTTGGATTAAGGTATGTGTCAGTGTGAGCCTTGTGTTTTTTGATAATATTGCTCAAGTTCTGTGTTCTGATTTCAATGGTCTCAAGACAAGGCAGCCCTTCCAAATCAAACTGCTGGAAATACAAGAAAACATTGACCTAAATGAATGTCAGAGTCCCGTGAACTGGGAACTAGTCAATATTAAATATCTAGTATTTTTGGTTTTGCTCCTCCATTATAGACATGTCTAAGAGTCAACAACATTAAGCACAACATGTTCATAGTGCCTAGGTTTATTCTAAGGTAAAAATTGCTCTATTGTTATATCTGTCACAAGCTTGTCAGCAAGAAACTACCTGGAAACGACAACAACAAAAGTAAAAAATGTAAATGTGATATGAGCTTTTAGACAAACTCTTTACAATAATTATACTCTAAAATATCTGCCTCTCATAGTCTTGATTGAAGGCAGAGGAGAAGGGGATGACAAGGGTACGATGGTTGGATGGCATCACTGACTCGATGGACATGAGTTTGAGCAAGCCCCTGGAGCTGGTGACAGACACGGAAGCCTGGCGTCCTTCAGGCCACGGGGTCCCAAAGAGTCAGACACGACTGAGCAACTGAACTGAACTGAACTAACAAACGTTTCTCCAGGTGTTTTGGTTACCCGAGTTTCTATCCTTGTGACGACAGTGTATTGAATAGCTAGGTCATTTCCAAATAAATGAAAGTTCTGAAACATTCACGACTTGAAAGGACCTCCCTTTTACACAGAAACAAAAGAGATTTTTGACTCTCCATGAATAGTGTCTGGCACCATCCTGACATGTTAAATGTAAGAAAGCAATTGTTTTGTTTTGTTTTGTTCTGTTCTTGGGGGTGGGGGGAGGGGGGCGGGCTATAGGCAATGCCAATATAAAAGTCAGTTCTTGGTTGCTGAAGGGAAATGTATGACTTGTTATATCAAGAAAGTATGTGGAATGCAATGGCACTTGAGGAAGGAAAACGAAGTAGTTCTGTCTTACAGGTGGCAGTTTCAGGATGGGAGAAGCAAAGGAATGGGTACAGAATGGGATAAGGAGGTTGTAGGGAAAGTGGACCCCCAGAAAAGAGTTCTGTGCCTAGCACAAGTTTTCTTGAGATGTCGAACTGCCTTTGCTAATGGAGTTTAAGTTTCTTTACCTCTTAAGTGATCTCTTCTAGGTTGACCTAGAACAGAAATCTTTGGTTAGCTTTGGCTAAGTGGAGAAGTAGTGTTTCACGGTGACATATGTGATCCTTCCTGACTGTTTGCAGCCCTTTTGATATCGATGCCTTGCTTCTGCTGCTGCTGCCACCGCTGCTGCTGCTAAGTCGTTTCAGTCGTGTCCGACTCTGTGCGACCCCATAGACGGCAGCCCACCAGGCCCCGCAGTCCCTGGGGTTCTCTAGGCAAGAACACTGGAGTGGGTTGCCATTTCCTCCTCCCATGCATGAAAGTGAAAAGTGAACGTGAAGTCGCTCAGTGGTGTCCGACTCTTAACCACCCCATGGACTGCAGCCTACCAGGCTCCTCCATCCATGGGATTTTCCACGCAAGAGTACTGGAGTGGGGTGCCATTGCCTTCTCCCATATCTATGCACAAGCCTGCCTAAATAATTGACTTCTAGCTAGCTTTGGGATGCCAATGACCATCCACCCTTACCAGGCAACAGAGAAGAGAAAAACACTTACCACAGGAGGTCCTGGTAAGGAACAAGGAACTAACAAGCTCCCGCCAACCAGGATTCTGCAGAGGTCAACAAGAGGTCAGTAGGAGATGGAAGACTGCAGTCCAGAGGTCCTAGCAACTTCCATCTTGCAGCAGAGACCCAGCATAGTCAAAACGAATTCAATGTTGCAAAAAATAAGTAAACAAATAAAGGACAGAAGTCCTTTGAACACATGACTGAGATTAGGGGTGAGGCAGTACATGTACGGTGCCCGGAAAATCTTAAAGTATGAGAAAGGAAAGAATTTAAAGACAACTATCAAGCTGTCCGAACTGATAAAAACGAAAGATTACACACTTTTTTCTGTATATATTAGCAGATAATAATCTGAAAAGGAATTAAAAAAAATTCCCTTTCAATAATGTCAACATGAATACAACACTTTGCCATGGATGTAACGAGGATGACAAGACTGGCACACTGGAAATTATACACCCTGGCTGAAAACTATCCTGAATACATGGACAGATATTCCATAACAATGGAAAGACTTAAGATGGCAATACCATGGAATGCATCTTCAATCTGAAATGAAGATTTGATATGATTTGATCGCTCAGAGCTTTTGTGTCATCAATTGTTATTAAAGTATAAATGAGATAGAGAAAGCTGCTGACTTAGACTTGAGGCGGGGTGTACGCCCTGCTGGTCTCTAGCCAGATATTCTACAGGCACTAGCAGTCAGCTAAGGAAAGAAAGGCACTGTCTCAGGGAATGGCACCAGGCCCCTCCCCCACGACATGCCTTGAGGTCACATTGGCAGCAGGTGAGTCATCCTGGGCCAAAAACTGATTGACATGAATCTTGAAGAAAGGCAGTATTCCAGGCAAATATATCATTTCCTTAACATAGATTAGGAGAACAAGGTACGAGGAAAACATACTGTTTTGTTCAAGTCGCTTCTGAGCCTATTGGGGGAACCGACCTGAAGCCAGAGTCCATTAGATATACATAGGATATTTACATCGCTTAAGACAAACATTTCCTCAGGAACAAATGCATTGCTTAGCTCAAGGTTTGTCTGCAAAATTCTTACACATCAGTAGATGGCTCCGAGCTGGGTTTCTACACACAAGAACATGAATGCAAAGGACAAGCCTGCACAGCCCATCTGCCCCCCTCCCCCACAGCCAGCAGCATTTCCAAGTGACCTCCTAAGGCCTTCCCCAAAATACAGGGGCACCTCTGGGTTTCCTGTTTCCCTCACTTCGAACACTTTTCTTAAAAAAAAAAAAAAATCCTGCACACTTCTTGATAGAATGCCACAGTGCAAGGAAAACAGGCCTTCAATACTTAAACCTCCCTGTGCCAAACACTTGGGGCTTGGTTTTGTTTTGTTTTTTAATTACACCACCACATAATTTAAACTTTTTACAATTTCTAATTATTCAGTACTAAAACACCAAACTTTTATTGCACAAGGTCCCCATGAAAAGGCCCATGCATCAGGACAGCCACAGATTCTGCCATGAAAGGGCAGCAAGGTGCCCTCCCCACTTCTTTGCTGCCTGGGCGGCCACCAGGGTTTGAAATCCATGCACCCTACTAACTTTCTAGGGTGCAATTCGCGGACCCTTCCCTTTCTCATCCTAGCAGGTGCTCCAGGGCCCGCTGGCCTACAAAGTGCCAGAAGCAGGGCTGGGCCAGCCGGCCAGAGTTCAGGGTTCTGTCCCTTGGACTTCCAGGGGACACTAGGCTGCTTGGGAAAACCGTGCAGACTGAGATTTTTCAGCAAAGGGGTGGAGCGGTAAAGGCCTTGACACCAAGGGCGAGGCCTTTCTGCAACCGCCAGGTTGGGGAGCTCCGAGAATGTGCCAACAGAGGGCGGAATACGTGGTTCCCTGCTCCAAGCAGTCCCAGTTCTCTGACCTGTGGCCCGCAGCCCTCCGCTGCACCCACTAGATGTGGATCCTTGGGGACACATTAGCATAGGAAATGGGCGTTCCTAGCTGCAGTGGCGACCCCGGAGAGCACAACTGGGACCGAACCCCCACCCACAGCCATCTAAATCTCGACCCGCGCAGCCCAGGTTTACCCCGCCCCGGGTGCGCTCCCGGCGCGTTTCCAGCCTCAGTGGCCACCACCGAGAGCACAACTGGGAAGCCCTCCCCCACCCCCGCCAGGAGCCGAACCCCGCCCCGTGCCACCAGGGTTCACCCCGCCCCTGCCGCACTCCCAGCGCGTTTCCAGCTGCAGTGGGGACCCCCGAGAGCACAACTGTTACCACCCCCCACCCCCTCCCGACCGGAACCCCGACCCGCGCCGCCCAGGATCGCCCCGCCCCTGGCGCGCTCCCGGGGCGTTGCCCACTTCCACCAGGGGCTCCCGGTGAGCCCTGTCCCCACGCCCGGTTCCAGGAGAGGCTCTCGGACCTCGCTACTGCCGCCAGGTCAAACACGAGGACAATACATACACCCCACAGAGACAATCCAAGCTGTCTATCATTTAGGGTTCAAACGAGGACTACAGAAAGGAAAGATGTCCTGACCTAGGAGGGCCATGAGAGTCTATAGATCCAAACAAAATTGGGTACCAAGGAAGCTTTTTTCCTTGGAACCCGGAAAGCTGGTTCTTTGCATATGCAATGACCAACAATTAGCTTGTTACCCAAGCCTGCCTCGCTGCCACCCCCACTCCCCCCCCCCCCCCCACTTCCCAGGAAAACGGCTCAAAGAAATATTTTAAATCTCAGGCGGAAAACTGGAAGATGTCTTGTCTGTCTGTCTGGATTAAGGTATATGTCAGTGTGAGCCTTGTGTTTTTTGATAATATTGCTCAAGTTCTGAGTTCTGATTTCAATGGTCTCAAGACAAGGCAGCCCTTCCAAATCAAACTGCTGGAAATACAAGAAAACATTGCCTAAATGAATGTCAGAGTCCCGTGAACTGGGAACTAGTCAATATTAAATATCTAGTATTTTTGGTTTTGCTCCTCCACTATAGACATGTCTAAGAGTCAACAACATTAAGCACAACATGTTCATAGTGCCTAGGTTTATTCTAAGGTAAAAATTGCTCTATTGTTATATCTGTCACAAGCTTGTCAGCAAGAAAGTACCTGGAAACAGCAACAACCAATGTAAAAAATGTAAATGTGATATGAGCTTTTAGATAAACTCTTAACAATAATTATACTCTAAAATATCTGCCTCTCATAGTCTTGATTGAAGGCAGAGGAGAAGGGGATGACAGAGGATAAGATGGTGGGATGGCATCACTGACTCGATGGACATGAGTTTGAGCAAGCCCCTGGAGTTGGTGATGGACACGGAAGCCTGGCGTCCTGCAGGCCACGGGGTCCCAAAGAGTCAGACTCGACTGAGCAACTGAACTGAACTGAACTTACAATCGTTCCTCCAGGTGTTTTGGTTACCTGAGTTTCTATCCTGGTGCTAAACTAAGTGACGACAGTGTATTGAATAGCTAGGTCACTTCCAAATAAATGAAACTTCTGAAACATTCACGACTTGAAAGGACCTCCCTTTTACACAGAAACAAAAGAGATTTTTGACTCTGCATGAATAGTGACTGGCACCATCCGAACATATTAAATGTAAGAAAGCAATTTTTTTGTTTTGTTTTGTTTTGTTCTGTTCTTGCAGGAAGCGGGGTGGGCGCTATTATCACTGATAGGTATGCTCACCAATCTATCAAATGCCAATATAAGAGTGAGTTCTTGGTTGCTGAAGGGAAATGTATGACTTGTTATTACAAGAATGTATGGAATGCAATCACACTTTAAGAAGGAAAACGAAGTAGTTCTGTCTTAGAGGTGGCATTTTCAGGACGGGAGAAGCAAAGGAATGGGTACAGAATGGGATAAGGAGGTTGTAGGGAAAGTAGGCCCCCAGAAAAGAGTTTTGTGCCTAGCACAAGTTTTCTTGAGATGTTGAACTGCCTTTGCTAATGGAGTTTAAGTTTCTTTACCTCTTAAGTGATCTCTTCTAGGTTGACCTAGAACAGAAATCTTTCGTTAGCTTTGGCTAAGAGGAGAAGTATTGTTTCACGATGACATATGTGATCCTACCTGACTGTTCTCATCCCCTTTGATATCTATGCACTGCTGCTGCAGCTGCTAAGTGGTTCAGTTGAGGCCGACCCTGTGCCACGCCATAGATGGCAGCCCACCAGGCCCCGCAGTCTCTGGGGTTCTCTAGGCAAGAACACTGGAGTGGGTTGCCATTTCCTCCTCCTATGCATGAAAGTGAAAAGTGAAAATGAAGTCACTCAGTGGTGTCCGACTCTTAGCCACCCCATGGACTGCAGCCTACCAGGCTCCTCCATCCTTAGGATTTTCCAGGAGTGGGGTGCCATTGCCTTCTCCCATATCTGTGCACAAGCCTGCCTAAATAATTGACTTCTAGCCAACTTTGGGATGCCCATGACCACCCACCCTTACCAGGCAACAGAGAAGAGAAAAACACTTACCACAGGAGGTTCTGATAAGGAACAAGGAACTAACAAGCTCCCACCTACCAGGATTCTGCAGAGGTCAACAAGAGGTCAGCAAGAGATGAGAGACTGCAGTCCAGAGGTCCTAGCTACTTCCATCTAGCAACAAACACCCAGCATAGTCAAAACGATTTCAATGTTAAAGAATAAATAAATAAATAAATAAAAGGACAGAAGTTCTTTGAACACATGTCTGAATTTAGGGGTGAGGCATTACATATGTGTCCCAGGATAATCTTAAAGTGTCAGAAAATAAAGAAATTAAAGACAACTATCAAGCTGTCCAAACTGATAAAAATGAATGATTACACAGTTTTATCTGTATACATTAGCAGATAATAATCTGAAAAGGAATTTTAAAAAATTCCCTTTCAATAATATCAACATGAATAAAACACTTTGCCATGGATGTAACGAGGATGACAAGACTGGCACACTGGAAATTATACACCCTGGCTGAAAACTATCCTGAATACATGGACAGATATTCCATAACGATGGAAAGACTTAAGATGGCAATACCATGGAATGCATCTTCAATCTGAAATGAAGATTTGATATGATTTGATCGCTCAGAGCTTTTGTGTCATCAAGTGTTATTAAAGTATTAAAGAGATAGAGAAAGCTGCTGACTTAGACTCGAGGCGGGGTGGGGGGGGTAGTAAGAGTACCCCCTGCTGGTCTTTAGCCAGATATTCTACAGGCACTAGCAGTCAGCTAAGGAAAGAAAGGAACTGTTTCAGGGAATGGCACCAGGCCCCTCCCCCACGACATGCATTGAGATAATATTGGCAGCAGGTGAGTCATCCCGGGCCAAAACTTGATTGACATGAATCTTGAAGAAAGGCAGTATTGCAGGCAAATATATCATTTCCTTAACATAGATAAGGAGAACAAGCTAGGAGGAAAACATGCTGTTTTGTTCAAATCGCTTCTGAGCCTTTTGGGGGAACCGACCTGAAGCCAGAGTCTAGCGGAAATACATAGGATATTTACATCGCTTAAGACAAACATTTTCTTAGGAAAAAATGCATTGCTTAGCTCAAGGTTTGTCTGCGAAATTCTTACACATCAGGAGATGGCTCCGAGCTGGGTTTCCACACACAAGAACATCCCTGCAAAGGACAAGCCTGCACAGCCCATCTGCCCCCCTCCCGCACAGCCAGCAGCATTTCCAAGTGACCTCCTAAGGCCTTCCCCAAAATACAGGGGCACCTCTGGGTTTCCTGTTTCCCTCACTTCGAACACTTTTCTTAAAAAAAAAAAAAAATCCTGCACACTTCTTGATAGAATGCCACAGTGCAAGGAATACAGTCCTTCAATATTTAAACCTCCATTTGCAAAACACTTGGAGCTTGGTTTTGTTTTGTTTTTTAATTACACCACCACATAATTTAAAGCTTTTACACGTTCTAATTATTCAGTTCCAAAACACCAAACTTTTATTGCACAGGGTCCTCATGAAAAGGCCCACGCAGCTGGACAACCACAGATTCTGCCATGAAAGGGCAGCAAGGTGCCCTCCCCCCTTCTTTGCTGCCTGGGCGGCCACCAGGGTTTGAAATCCATGCACCCTACTAATTTTCTAGGGTGCAATCCATGGACCCTTCCCTTTCCCATCCCAGCAGGTGCTCAAGGGCCCGCTGGCTTACAAAGTGCCAGAAGCAGGGCTGGGCCAGCCGGCCAGAGTTCAGTGTTCTGTCCCTTGGACTTCCAGCGGACACTAGGCTGCTTGGAAAAACCGCGCAGACTCTGAGATTTTTCAGCAGAGGGGTGGAGCGGTAAAGGCCTTGACCCCAAAGGCAAGGCCTTTCTGTGACCGCCAGGTTGGGGAGCTCCGAGAATGTGCCAACAGACGGCGGAATACTTGGTTCCCTGCTCCACGCAGTCCCAGTTCCCTTACCTGTGGTCCGCAGCCCTCCACTGCACCCACGGGATGGCGATCCTTGGGGACCCAGGAGCGGACGAAATGGGCGTTCCCAGCCGCAGTTGCAACCCCTGAGAGCGCAACTGGGAACCCCTCCCCATCCCCCCCATGAGCCGACCCCGCCCCGCTCCGCCAGGGTTAGCCCCGCCCCTGCCGCGCTCCCTGCGCGTTCCCAGCCGCAGTGGCGACCCCGGGAGCACAACTGGGACCGACCCCCACCCAAAGCCATCTGAATCTCGACCCCCGCAGCCCGGGTTTACCCAGTCCCGGGTGCGCTCCCGGCGAGTTTTCAGCCTCAGTGTCCACCTCTGAGAGCACAACTGGGAAGCCCGCCCCCACCCCCGCCAGAAGCCGACCCCCGCCCCACGCCGCCCGCGTTCGCCCCGCCCCTGCACGGTCCAGGTACCTTCCCAGCTTCTAGCGTTCACGCCCGGGTAGGAGCAGGATGTAGGAGTATGGGAGATGTGTCTGGAGCCTGACAGCCTCAGCTCCGCTCTGGCCTGCCCTTTGGACCTAGGAGCCAGGCCAACTTGCAGAGGGCTTAGGGCCCCATTGTATGCAAACTACCAAGGCCTACCGCAAGGAGAGCTCTGTCCGAGGGAAGAGAAGTGCCCCAGGCTGCGTTACCAAGCTGTTGCTTGGCAATGCAGACTCAGCGGTAAACGGAGGGAATCAGGCTCTCTGTAGCCGCAGCTTCACACACAGGTGTGTCTCCGTAGGAATCAAGAAAGATCCTGACAGAGTGAGGTTCATTAGAGCTATACTAAAGAGCAAAGGCTTGTCCATGTGGTCTTGCCTTCCCCTGTGCCTTTGGGTCTCCAGGCTCGGCCCCAGCTCCGTGGAAACAACCCCTGAGAAAATATCTTCAAGATCCACTTTTCCCAGTGTCTGGGAACCGGGGTTCGTAGGAGGAGAGAAAAGCACGCCTCCATCGGGAACAAAAATGCAGCCCACCTGCCTGTGTTTTGAAGCCTCTATTTGGAAGGAATGGGTTAGCTTCTCCTAAAGGAGACCTCCAGATCTGCTCAGAAGTCGGTAATTCCAGAGGCAGGGTACTGGTTCCTGACTGCCCTTTGCTAGCCTTGCAAAGATATTCCTAGATTCTAGAGTTATTTTCCATGAAGGAGCAGGCTTCGGGAATGTGTCAGAGGGGACTGGCTCCTTATTGGCCTCAGCTCAGCTATTGCCTTTCCATTCAAACTAGGACAAGGGCCTACTTTATGAAGGGTAAGGGTCTTCTTCTTTGAAACTGCCAAGGGCTACAGCAATGAGACTTCTGTCAAGGCGAGGGAAGCCTAAGAGGACGGATTCTCAAGCAGGTGCTTTGCTACAAAGCATCAGCACCCCACGGAGAGAACCAAGATCCCTGTTCCCCAATGTTGGGAGTGTAGCTTCACACACAGTGTTGTCTCTATAGGAGCCAAGAATGTTCCTGAGAGATTAGGTTCACTAAACCTCTCCTACAGAGCATAGACCTGTCCATGTGGTTTTTCCTTCCCCTGTGAGTTGGGTCCCCGAGGTCCACCACACCTCCGGGGAAACTGTCCCTGAGAAAAGATCTCCAGGAACCGCTTCGCTGAGGCTGGGAAACGCTGTTCACAGGAAGTAAGGCAAGCGAATCTCCTGCAGAGAAAAAGAGGCCTTACTGTCCCTGGAGGAGCAGGCTGCCAGAGTGTGTGAAACCTGACTGTTGACTTGCTGGCCTCAGTTCCACCATTGCCTGTTCCTCCGAACTAGGACCCAGGCCTATTTGGAGAAGTGTTTGGGTGCGGATTTCTACAAAGTGCCAAGGGCTACAGCAGTGAGAATTCTCTCAGCGGTCAGGGAGAGCATTTTATGGATTCTCAAGCTGTTTTCTGAACGACAGGGTCAAAATGAACTGAGACAATCAGGCTCTCTGTGCCCCTATGTTAGGTACGCAGCTTCACACACAGAAGTGTCTCTATAGGAGCCAAGAATGTTCCTGAGAGATGAGGTTCACTAGAAGTCTGCTACAGAGCATAGACCTGTCCATATGGTTTTGCCTTGCCCTGTGAGTTGGGTCCCTGAGGTCCGCCCCAGCTCAGGGGAAGGAGCCCCTGAGAAAAGATCTCCAGGGACCGCTATTCCCCCAGGCTGGCAAACGCAGTTCACAGGAGGTAACACAAGCGAGCCTCCTGCAAGGCACAACAGGCCTTAGTGTCCCTGGACGATCAGGCTGCAAGAGTGTGTGAGACCTGACTGGTGCCTTACTGGCCTCAGCTCCGCCATTGCATGTTCCTCTGAACTAGGACCCAGGCCTACTAGAAGAAGGGTTTGGGTATGGATTTCTAAATACTGCCAAGGGGTGTAGCAATGAGAACTGTGTCACGGGTAAGGAAGAGCATTGTATGGATTTTCAAGCTGTTGTTTGAACGACAGCTTCAAAGCTGCACAGAGAGAATCAGACTCTGTGTCTCCATGTTCGGTACACAGCTTCACAGACAGGGGTGTCTCCATAGGAAACAAGAACGTTCCTGACAGAGTGAGGTTCACTAGAGCTCTCCTAGAGAGCAAAGACTTGTCCATGTGGTTTTTCTTCCCCTGTGCGTTTGGGGCTCCAGGCTCGGCCCCAGCTCCGTGGAAACAACCCCTGAGAAAAGATCTTCAAGATCCGCTTTTCCCAGAGGCTGGGATGTGGGGTTCATAGGAGGCGGGAAAAGCAGGCCTCCTTCAGAGAGCAAGAGGCAGCCAAGCGGCCTGCGTTTGGAAGCCTCTATTTGGAAGAATGGGTTAGCTTCCCCTAAGGGAGACCTCCAGATCTG
This sequence comes from Bubalus kerabau, assembly GCF_029407905.1. NCBI lineage: Eukaryota > Metazoa > Chordata > Mammalia > Artiodactyla > Bovidae > Bubalus > Bubalus kerabau. Next base: position 1,554,068 of record NC_073633.1, read on the forward strand.
TTCAGTAGTCGGTAATTCCAGAGGCAGGGTGCAGGGTCCTGACTGCCCTTTGCCAGCCTTGCAAAGACATTCCTAGATTCTACAGTTATCTTCCTGAAGAAGCAGGCTTTGGGAATATGTCAGACTTGACTGGCGCCTTATTGGCCTCAGCTCAGCTATTGCCTTTCCATTCAAAGTAGGACAAGGCCCTACTTTATGAAGGGTAAGGGTCTTCTTCTTTCCAAACTGCCGAGGGCTACAGCAATGAGACCTCCGTAAATGCGAGGGAAGCATAAGCGGATGGATTATCAGGAAAGTTCTTTGCCACCAAGCATCAGCACCCCACGGAGGGAATCAGGCTCCCTTTGCCCCTATGTGGGGTGTGTAGATTCACACACAGTGGTGTCTCTACAGGAGCCAAGAATGTTCCTGAGAGATGAGGCTCACAAGAGCTCTCCTACAGAGTGCTCACCTGTACATGTGGTTTCGCCTTCCCCTGTGAGTTGGGTCCCCGAGGTCCGCCCCAGCTCCGAGAAAACAGCCTCTGAGAAAAGATCTCCAGGAACCGCTTTTCGCCCAGGCTGGGAAAAGCTGTTCACAGGAAGTAAGGCAAGTGAGCCTCCTGCAGAGAAAAAGAAGCCTTACTGTCCCTGGAGGAGCAGGCTGCCAGAGTGTGTGAAAACTGACTGGTGCCATACTGGTCTTAGCTCCGCCATTGCTTGTTCCTCCGAACTGGGACTCAGGCCTACTTGGAGAAGGGTTTAGGTGCAGATTTCTACAAACTGCCAAGGGCTACTGCAATGAGAACTCTCTCAGAGGTAAGGGCGAGAATTGTATGGATTCTCAAGCTGTTTTCTGAACGACAGCATTAAACCTGCACAGAGAGAATCAGGCTCTCTGCCGCCATGTTGGGTACGCAGTTTCACACACAGAGGTGTCCGCATAGGAGCCAAGAACGTTCGTCAAAGACTGAGGTTCACTAGAGCTCTCTTATAGAGCAAAGACTTGTTCATGTGGTTTTGCCTTCCCCTGTATGTGTGGGTCTCTGGGCACAACCCCAGCTCCGTGGAAACAACCCCTGAGCAAAGATCTCCAAGAATCTGCTTTTCCCCCATGCTGGGAACCAGGGATCATAGGAGGCAGGAAAAGCAAGCCTCCTTCAGGCAAGAAGAGGCAGCCAACCGGCCTGTGTTTGGAAGCCTCTATTTGCAAGGAATGGGTTAGCTTCTCCAGAAGGAGACCTCCAGATCTGCTCAGAAGATAGATATTCCAGAGGCAGGGTTGAGGTTCCTGACTGCCCTTTGCCAGCCTTGCAAAGACATTCCTAGATTCTAGCAATATTTTCCATGAAGGAGCAGGCATCGGGAATATGTCAGAGTTGACAGGTGCCTTACTGGCCTCAGCTCAGCTATTGCCTTTCCTTTCAAACTAGGATCAGGGCCTACTTGGTGAAGGGTAAGGGTCTGCTTCTTTCCAAAGTGCCAAGAGACACAGCAATGAGACCTCTGTCAAGGCGAGGGAAGCGTAAGCGGATGGATTCTCAAACAGGTGCTTTGCCACAAAGCATCAGCACCCCACAGAGAGAATCAGGCTCCCTGTGCCCCTATGTTCGGTGTGTAGCTTTACACACAGAGGTGTCTCTGTACGAGCCAAGAATGTTCCTAAAGATGAGACACACTAACGTCTCCTACAGAGCATAGACCTGTCCATGTGGTTTTTCCTTCCCCTGTGAGATGGGTCCCCGAGGTCCACCCCAGCTCTGGGGATAGAGCCCCTGAGAAAAGATCTCCAGGAACCGCTTTTTGCCCAGGCTGGGAAACGCAGTTCACAGGAGGCCAGGCAAGCGAGACTCCCGCAGGGAAAAATAGGCCTTACTGTCCCTGGAGGAGCAGGCTGCCAGAGTGTGTGACACCTGACTGGTGCCTTACTGACCTCAGCTCCGCCATTGCATGGCCATCCAAACCAGGACCCAGGCCTACTTGGAGATGGGTTTGGGTGCAGATTTGTAAAAACTACCAAGGGCTACTGCAATGAGAAGTCTCTCAGAGGTAAGGGAGAGCATTGTATGGATTCTCAAGCTGTTGTTTGAACGACAGCTTCAAAGCTGCAAAGAGAGAATCAGGCCCTGTGTGCCCCCTTGTTGGGTATGCAGCTCCACACACAGAGGTATCCCCGTAGAATCCAAGACTTTCCTCACATACTGAGGTTAACTAGAGTTCTCCTACAGAGCAAAGACTTGTCCATGTGGTTTTGCCTTCCTCTGTGTGTGTGGGTCTCCGGGCTCAGCTCCAACTCCGTTGAAATAGCCCCTGAAAAAAGATCTCCAAGAACCACTTTTCCCCCAGGCGGGAAGCGGAGTTCACAGGAAGCGGAACAAGCAAGCCTCCTTCGGGCAAGTAGAGGCAGCCAACTAGCCTGTGTTTGGAAGCCTCTCTTTGGAAGGAATGGTTAGCTTCTCCAAAAGAAGACCTCCAGATCTGCTCAGAAGACGGAAATTCCAGAGGCAGGGTCGAGGTTCCTGACTGTCCTTTGCCAGCCTTGCAAAGACATTTCTAGATTCTAGCGTTATTTTCCACGAAGGAGCAGGCTTCAGGAATATGTCAGACTTGACTGGCGCCTTACTGGCCTCAGCTCAGCTATCGCCTTTCCGTTCAAACTAGGACAAGGGCCTACTTGGTGAAGGGTAAGGGTCTGCTTCTTTCCAAACTGCCAAAGGCTACAGCAAAGACACCTCTGTCAAAGAGAGGGAAGTGGAAGCGGATGGATTCTCAAACAGGTGCTTTGCCACAAAGCATCTGCACCCCACGGAGAGAATCAGGCTGCATTTGCCCCTATGTTGGGTGTGTAGTTTCAAACACAGAGGTGTCTCTATAGGAGCCAAGAATGTTCCTGGGAGATGAGGTTCACTAGAGCTCTGCTATGGAGCATATACCAGTCCATATGGTTTTGCCTTCCCCTGTGAGTTGGGTTCCCGATGTTCGCCCCAGCTCCGAGGAAGAAACCCCTGAGAAAACACCTCCAGGAACTGCTTTTCGTCCAGACTGGGAAACGCAGTTCACAGAAGGCAAGGCAAGCGAGCCTCCTGCAGAGAAAAAGAGGCCTTACTGCCCCTGGAGGAGCAGGCTGCCAGAGTGTGTGAGACCTGACTGGTGCCTTACTGGCCTCAGCTCCGCCATTGCATGTTCCTCCGAACTAGGACCCAGGACTACTTGGAGAAGGGTTTGGGTGCGGATTTCTAAAAACTGCCAAGGGCTACAGCAATGAGAACTCTGTCACGGGTAAGGAAGAGCATTGTATGGATTTTCAAGGTGTTTTTTGAACGACATCTTTAAAGCTACACAGAGAGAATCAGGCTCTCTGTGCCCCCATGTTGGGTACGCAGCTTCACACATAGGGGTGTCTCCATATGAATCAAGAATGTTCGTGACAGAGTGAAGTTCACTAGAGCTCTCCTAGAGAGCAAAGACTTGTCCATGTGGTTTTTCTTCCCCTGTGAGTTTGGGTCTCCAGGCTTAGCCCCAGCTCCGTGGAAACAACCCCTGAGAAAAGATCTTCAAGATCCGCTTTTCCCAGAGCCTGGGAAGCTGGGTTCATAGGAGGCAGGAAAAGCAAGCCTCCTTCGGGCACGAAGAGGCAGCCGACCGGCCTGTTTTTGGAAGTCTCAATATGGAAGGAATGAGTTAGATTCTCCTAAAGTAGACCTCCAGATCTGCTCAGAAATCGGTAATTCCAGAGGCAGGGTGCAGGCTCCTGACTGCCCTTTGCCAGCCTTGCAGAGACATTCCTAGATTACAGCGTTATTTTCCATGAAGGAGCAGGCTTCGGGAATATGTCAGACTTGACTGGCGCCTTATTGGCCTCAGCTCAGCTCTTGCCTTTCCTTTCAAACTAGGACAAGGGCCCACTTTATGAAAGGTAAGGGTCCTCTTCTTTCCAAACTGCCAAGGGCTACTGCAATGAGACCTCTGTCAAGGCGAGGGAAGCGTAAGCTGATGGATTCTCAAGCAGGTGCTTTGCCACAAAGCATCAGCACCCCACGGAAAGAATCTGGCTCCCTTTGCCCCTACGTTGCGTGTGTAGCTACACACACAGAGGTGTCTCGATAGGAGCCAAGAATGTTCCTGAGAGAGGAGGTTCACTGTTGGGGGCCAGAGTGAGGCACTCCGCCCATGGCAAACGTCATGAGGAAGGAGGCTCGACATACGCAAAGGCGGGATCGAGCCTCAGGAGTCCCCCTGGAAATCCTCGAGCATCTACCCCCATAACCAGAGCCTGCCTACCTTACTACTTTGTGCTCTCACCTACACCTCTGACTTTACGGGGGGCTGTCCCCCACCACCTCTTTCGGAGAAGGAGTTAACCTAGAGCTCCAGTTGATAAAAACCCCTGGGTGTGACAAGAGTGTTTTAACCTACAAACTCCTCTGAAGGTTCTCTAGCCTGCCTGACAGGCTTGTCCGGCCACATGTGATTGCTCACAGCCTCCCAACCATGAGAGGCACGAGATGCTTTAAACCTTCTAAAAACAGGTTCCTTAGAAAAGTTAGAAAATTATTAGTATAAGTATAATGGGCTGATTAGAAATCATATTGGTGAAGGGTTTTTCATTTGTTGAGCTGATGTTTACTGCTAAGTCTCCACATCCCCTGCCCTTATACACATTAATGAATATATAGAAGAAATAAGTATTAACCTTTGATATAAATCACGTTAGACCTTAGGCTAAGTAAATTCTTTCCTTAACTAAAACCCACTACACCCTCACCCTATAGGAATGTAACTTTATTTGGGTGGCGTCTGTTTTAAGAATAATCACCCCTGGAGAAATAAGTGTCCTGGTTGACTGACCGCTGTCACAAGGAGAGGGTCGTAAATTGTCAGCAGGCCCCGCGGCCAGAAGATGATGTAACACCCCTAAGACCTCTGTATACTTTTGTATGAAGCACCTGACTTTGATAAAAGTCAGGACTGCTGACCCCACGTGACTTTTGCATAACATCTCAGTGTATAAAAGTAGACCATGGAAAATAAAGAATTGGGATCAGTTTCTCGAAATACTGGTCTCCCCATGTCTCTCTCTCTCTCTCACTCTGGTTGAGTCTCTATCTGGAGCGCGGAACCCACCAAGCTTACTAATTTTGCCTGGGCTTCTAAGATCCGACCGGGGAGGCCTCAGTGTCTCCTCTCATTCGGGAGAACGGAAGGACGCCTGCAGCCTACGTAAGTGGTGCAAGCTTCTTGTCTTGAAGTTTTATTGGTCCCCCGCGTAAACCAAGCTACTCAGCCTCTTTTCTCCACTGAATTTTCCTACTGAGCTATCCTCATTTTATTACTCTTTATATCCTTAATTAACGTTTAATTAAGCAGTTGTTCCCTGACCCTCGCCTACGCCGTCTCTGCTTCGAATACCCTGGATCAGCTGGGGCTGGACCCCGGCAGTTCACTAGAGATCTCCTACAGAGCATAGACCTGTCCATTTGGTTTTGCCTTCCCCTGTGAGTTGGGTCCCCGAGGTCCGCCCCAACTCCGGGGAAACAGCCCCTGAGAAAAGATCTCCAGGAACTGCTTTCCGCCCAGGCTGGGAAACGCTGTTCACAGGAAGTAAGGCAAGCGAGCCTCCTGAAGGGAAATAGAGGCCTTACTGTCCCTGGAGGAGCAGGCTGCCAGAGTGTGTGACACCTGACTGGTGCCTTACTGGCCTCAGCTCCGCTATTGCATGTTCATCTGAACTTGAACCCAGGCCTACTTGGAGAAGTGTTTGTGTGCCGATTTCCAGAAACTGCGAAGGGCTACAGCAATGATAACTCTCTCAGTGGTAAGGGAGAGCATTGTGTGGATTCTCAATTTGTTGTTTGAACGACAGCGTCAAAGCTGCACAGAGAGAATCAGGTCTCTGTGTCTCTATGTTGGCTATGCAGCTTCCCACACAGAGATGTCCCCATTGGAGCCAAGAACATTCCCCATAGAGTGAGGTTCACTAGAGCACTCCTAGAGAGCAAAGACTTATCCATGCGGTTTTCCCTTCCCCTGTGCATGTGGGTCTCCGGGATCGGCCCCTGCTCCGTGGAAACAGCCTCTGAGAAAAGATCTCCAAGAACCTCTTATCCCCCAGGCTGGGAAGCGGAGTTCGCAGGAGGTGGGATAAGCAAGCTTCCTTCGGCAAGAAGAGACAGCCAACCGGCCTGTGTTTGGAAGCCTATATTTGCAAGGAATGGGTTAGTTTCTCCTGACCGAGACCTCCGGATGTGCTGAGAAGATAGAAATTCCAGAGGCAGGGTCGAGGTTCCTGACTGCCCTTTGCCAGCCTTGCAAAGACATTCCCAGATTCTAACGTTATTTTCCATGAAGGAGCAGGCATCGGGAATATGTCAGACTTGACTGGCGCCTTACTGGCCTCAGCTCAGCTACTGCCTTTCCATTCAAACAAGGACAAGGGCCTACTTGGTGAAGGGTAAGGGTCTGCTTCTTTCCAAACTGCCAAGGACTACAGCAATGAGACCTCTGTCAAGGTGAGGGAAGCCTATGCGGATGGATTCTTAGCAGGTGCTTTGCCACAAAGCATCAGCACCCACGGAGAGAATCAGACTCCCTTTGCCACTATGTTGGGTGTGTAGCTTCATGCACAGAGGTGTCTCTGTAGAAGCCAAGAATGTTCCTGAGAGATGAGGTTCACTAGAGCTCTCCTACAGAGCATAGACCTGTCCATGTGGTTTTGTCTTCCCCTGTGAGTTGGGCCCCCGAGGTCCGACCCAGCTCCAGGGAAACAGCCCCTGAGAAAAAATCTCCAGGAACAGCTTTGCGCCCAGGCTGGGAAATGCAGTTCACAGGAGGAAAGGCAAGCGAGCCTCCTGCAGGGAAAAAGAGGCCTTACTGCTCCTGGACGATCAGGCTGCAAGAGTGTGTGAGACCTCACTTGTGCCTTACTGGCCTCAGCTCCGCCGTTGCCTGTTGTTCCGAGCTAGGACCCAGGCCTACTTGGAGAAGGGTTAGGGTGCGGATTTCTACAAACTGTCAAGGACGACAGCAATGAGAATTCTCTTAGCAGTAAGGGAGAGCATTGTATGGATTCTCAAGCTGTTGTTTGAATGACAGCTTCAAAGCTACACAGAGAGAATCAGGCTCTCTGTTCCCCTATTTTGGCTGTGCAGCTTCACACACAGAATTTGACTCTGTTGGAGCCAGAAATATTCCTGCAAGACTTAGGCTCACCAAAGCTGTCCTCCAGAGCAAAGACATTGGATGTGGTTTTGCCTTCCCTTGTCAGTATGGGTCCCCTAGCTTGGCCCCAGCTCCGGGGATACAGCCTCTGAAAAAAATCTTCCAAGAAGCGATTTTCCTCCAGGCTGTTAAGCGGAATTCGCAGTTTGCAAGTTAAGGAAGCCTGCTTCGTGGAAGAGCAAGCAGCCAACTGGCCCTGTGTTAGGAAGCCTGTATTTGAAAGGAATGGGTTAGCTTCTACAGCGGGAGAACCTCAGATCTGCTCAGGGGACTGAAATACTAGAGTCAGGGTCGAGGTTCTCCCTTGTCCTTTGCGCACCTTGCAAAGACATTCCTAGCTTCTAGCGTTAGTGTTCCTGTAGTAGCAGGCTGCAGGAGCGTGTGATAAATGACTGCCGCGTTCCTGTCCTCAGCTCCGCTATTAACTTTCTATTCGAACTAGAACCCAGGCCTACATTGAGAGGGGTTAGGGTCCAGTGTTTCCAAACTGCCAAGGGCTACGGAAATGCGAGCTCTGTCAGAGGTAAGAAAAGAGCAATTGGTTGGATTCTTCAGCTGCTGCGTGGCTGCAGAGCTTCCGCGCTGCATGGAGAGCATGAGGCTCCTTGTGGCCCTATTTTGGGTACGCAGCAACATGCACACAGAATGTCTGTGTTCACTTATGTACAGGCTTATGAACACTAGAGCTCTCCTACAGAGCAAAGACCACTCAGTGGGCTCCAAGAGATACCTGTCGCGACTCGAGAAGAGAGTGGAGTCCTTTGCTTCCCCTCGAGATGAGGCCTGACTCCCCGGGTGAGTATGGAATGCAACCCCAAATCCCTGTCGCCTATGGAGAGGAACATTAAGTCCTGGATACAAGCCTAGATGAGGTCTAGTTTGCCCTTCAGTGAATGGAGCCCAATCCCCAGCTCTCCCTGGCAACTCAAATGGAAGATTAGACTTCCTGGGCCAACACAAGAGGAAGCCTGAATTCCCCGTCGTAACTCGAGAATCCCACCGCAACTCGAGAAAAACCACGTGCTTCCCTCGTCACCGCAAGATGAGGCCCTTTGTCCGCTACAGCATCTCAAGAGAAGTCCCACATTCAATCCTGAAATGCGAAACGGTACTTGGCACCCTTGATGCGACCCCAAAAGTTCCGCGACATACCAGACTCACTCAAGGGGAACACCGAGGTTCCCGGCACCACTTCATCTGAGCCCCTTCTCCTCTCCTGATTGCGACAGGAGGGTCGACTCCCCTTCTCTGTCTGCAAGGGGTTCCCGACCTTCCGGGCGCACCTCAGGATGAGGCCGGTCTCATGAGGAAGTTCGAGACGTAGCCTCGTGGGTGGTGCCACATGCCGAAAGACCCCAATTTCACAGTCCACTCTTGAAAAGAACCCGATGCCAGCACACCTCTTTGATGGAAAACCTGTGGATGAAGGCACAAGACGAAGGGGCACTGACACCCGCGTGCATCGTCCAGAAAAACCCGCAGGTCCCACAGACATTTCGAAAAGTGGACTGTCACCCTGTAAACAACTCGAAAGGCAAACGAAGGTCCACTTCCTCAACAGAAGACTAGGTGTGACTCTCTTGTGCCTACTCTGCAGGGACCATGGGATCCGAGTAAGAAACGGAGAGGAAGCCTGAGGTTCCTGCGTCAACTCGAGACGAGGCCCTCTTCCATTGCACCACACCCAGTGGAGTCCCGAGAGGCCCCTACCAACTCCACAGTATCCCTGAGTTCTCACAGGCACAATGAGAAGCTCCCTGAGGTCACAGGCACAAGTTGAGGGAACCCTGGGTTTTCTGCCGCGACTCGAGAAAGACCGCGAGAGTGCTTCAAAATGTCTTGAGTCGCAATTCCCCTACCATGACTCGAGAGCCATGACACGCTCCCCCTCGCCACGCGCATGGAGACCTGACTTCCCTGGCGCGGCACGAGAGGCTCCCTGAGATCCTCGTCGTGCCTCGGGAGAAAAACCCCCATGGGCTCCGCAGTTCGAGGAAACCCCTGAGACGCCCCCGTCCACGCGAGCTGAGGGCCTTCTTTTCCTGCATGGCCTGGAGAGCAATCCCGGGTCCTCTCTCCAAACGGAAGAGGAGGCTGGACTCCCTTGAGGCCGCTCAGGGGGCTCCAAGAGACCAGCGTCGCGACTCGAGAGGAGAGCGGAGTCCTTGGCTTCCCCTCGAGACGAGGCCTGACTCCCCGTGGGAGCCTGGAATGCAACCCCGAGATCCCTGCCTTCCCTGGAGAGGAATATTGGGTCCCGGACACACGCCTAGGTGAGGTCTCTTCGGCCCTGCAGTGACCCGAGCGCAACCCCCAGCTTTCCCTCGCAACTCGAGGGGAAGGTTGGGCTTACCAGGTCCAACCCAAGGGGAAAGCTGAGATACCCGTCGTAACTCGAGAATGCCGCCGCAACTCGAGAAAAACCACGTGGTTCCCACCTCTTGGCAAGATGAGGCCCTTGCCCGCGACGGCGTCTCAAGGGAAGTCCCCTGTTCCGCCCTGAAGGGCGAAACGGTCCCTGACAGCCTTCCTGCGGCCCCCAAAAGTCCCCCGACACGCCGGGGTCCCCCGAGGGGAACACCGAGGGTCCCGGCAACGCTTCCTCTGAGCCCCTTCTCCCCTCCTGATCGCGACAGGAGAGGCGATTCCCCTGCGTGGTCTGGAAGGGGTTCCCGGCCTTCCCGGCGCACCTCAGGATGAGGCCGGTCTCACGAGGAAATTCGAGACGAGCCACGTGGGTGGGGCCACATGCCGAACGCCCCCGATTCCCCGGTCCGCTCTTGAGAAGGACCCGAGGCCCGGACCCCTCTTCGACGGCAACCCTGTGGGTGAAGGCACAACACGAAGGGGCACTGCCACCCCCGTGCATCGTCCGCAAAGACCCGCGGGTTCCACACACAGCTCGACGAGGGGCCTGAGACCCCCTGAGCAACTCGAGAGGCCAGCGGGGTTCCCTTCCTCAGACAAGACGAGGCCTGACTCTCCTGTCCCAACTCTGCAGGGACCCTGCGGTAGGAGTCCGAAACGGAGAGGAAGCCTGAGGTTCCTGCCTCCCCTCGAGGTGAGGCCCTCTTCCGTTACGCCAGACCCAGCGGAGTCCCGAGGGGCCCCGCCACCTCCACAGGATCCCTCGCCTCTCAGAGGCACCCTGGGAAGTTCCCTAAGGTCCCCGGCAGAAGGCGAGGGAAACGAGGGTTTCCCGCCGCCCCCCGAGAAAGACCTCGAGAGTCCTTCTTCAACACGTCTCGAGGCCCTAGTCCCCTCCCGTGACTCAAGAGCCAGGACGCGCTCCCCCTCGCCACGCGCATGGAGACCTGACTTCCCTGGCGCCGCACGAGAGGCTCCCTGAGATCCTCGTCGTGCCTCGGGAGAAAACCCCCACGGGCGCCGCAGCTCGAGGAAACCCCTGAGACGCCCCCGTCCTCGCCAGCTGAGGGCCTTCTTTTCCTGCATGGCCTGGAGAGCAATCCCGGGTCCTCTCTCCAAACGGAAGAGGAGGCTGGACTCCCTTGAGGCCGCTCAGGGGGCTCCAAGAGACCCGCGTCGCGACTCGAGAGGAGAGCGGAGGCCTTGGCTTCCCCTCGAGACGAGGCCTGACTCCCCGGGGGAGCCTGGAATGCAACCCCGAGATCCCTGCCTTCCCTGGAGAGGAATATTAGGTCCCGGACACACGCCTAGGTGAGGTCTCTTCGGCCCTGCAGTGACTCGAGCGCAACCCCCAGCTTTCCCTCCCACTAGAGGGGAAGATCGGGCTTCCCAGGGCCAACCCAAAAGGAAGCCTGAGATCCCCGTCGTAACTCGAAAATCCCGCCGCAACTCGAGAAAAACCACGTGGTTCCAACGTCTTTGGAAGATGAGCCTATTGCCCGCTATGGCGTCTCAAGGGAAGTCCCAGTTTCCGTCGTGAAGTGCGAAAGAGTACCTGACACCTTTCTTGCGACCCCCAGAAATTCCCCGACACACCGGGTTCCCTCGAGGGAAACACCGAGGGTCCCGACACCACTTCATCTGAGCCCCTTCTTCCCTCCTGATTGCGACAGGAGTATCGATTCCCCTGCGTGGTCTGGAAGGGATTCCCGGCCTTCCCAGCGCATCTCAGGATGAGGCCGTCCGCACAAGGAAATTCGAGGTGAGCCACGGTGGTGGTGCCACATGCCGATCGACCTCGATTTCCTGGTCCACTCTTGAGAAGAACCCGTTGCACGGACACCTCTTCGAAGGCAACCCTGTGGGTGAAGGGACAACACGAAGGGGCACTGACACTCCCGTGCATCGTCCAGAAACACCCGTGGGTTCCACACACAGCTCGAAGAGGGGCCTGAGACCCCCTGAGCAACTCGAGAGGAAAGTGGAGTTCCCTTCCTCAGACAAGATGAGGCCTAACTCTCCGCTCCCAACTCTGCAGGGTCCCTGAGGTCGGAGGGTCGGAGTCAGAAACAGAGAGGAAGCCTGAGGTTCCTGCCTGCCCTCGAGATGAGGCCCTCTTCCATTGCGCCAACCCCAGTGGAATCCCGAGAGGCCCCGCTAACTCCACAGCATCCCTCACCTCTCAGAGGCACCCTGGGAAGTTCCCTCAGGTCCCCGGCAGAAGTCAAGGGAAATGAGGGTTTCCCGCCGCCACTCGAGAAAGACCTCGATAGTCCTTCTTCAAAGTGTCTTGAGGCCCTTGTCCCCTCTCTGGACTAGAGAGCAATGATGCGCTCCCCTTCGCCTCGCGCATGCAGACCTGGCTTCCCTGGCGCCGCACGAGAGGCTCCCTGAGATCCTCGTCGTGCCTCGGGAGAAAACCCCCATGGGCGCCGCAGCTCGAGGAAACCCCTGAGATGCCCCCGTCCTCGCGAGCTGAGGGCCTTCTTTTCCTGCCTGGCCTGGAGAGCAATCCCGAGTCCTCTCTCCAAACTGAAGAGTAGGCTGGACTCCCTTGAGGCGACTCAGTGGGCTCCAAGAGATCCGCGTCGGGGCTCGAGAGGAGAGCGCAGTCCTTTGCTTCCCCTCGAGGCGAGGCCTGACTCCCCGGGGGAGTCTGGAGTGCAATCCCGAGACCCTTGTCTTCCCTTAAGAGGACTATTAGGTCCTGGACACACGCCTAGATGAGGTCTCTTTGGCCTTGCAGTGATTCGAGCACAACATCCAGCTTTCCCTCGCAACTCGAAGGGAAGTTTGGGCTTCCCAGGGCCAACACAAGAGGAAGCCTGAAATCCACGTCGTAACTCGAGAATCTCGCCGCAACTCGAAAAAAACCACGTGGTTCCATCGTCTTCGCAGCATGAGGCCCTTGCCCGCCACAGCATCTCAAAATAAGTCCCACGTTCCTACTGAAGTGCAAAACGGTACTTGGCACCCATGATGGCACCCCAAAGCTCCCCAACATACAGGCATCACTCGAGGGTAACACCCATGTTCCCCGCACCACATCATTTGAGCCCCTTCTCCCCTCCTGATTGCAACAGGAATGTCGATTCTCCTGCTTTTTGTGGAAGGGGTTACCGATCTTCCCAGCGCACATCAGGATGAGGCCGGTCTCACGAGGAAATTGGAGATGTAGCCTCGTGGGTGGTGCCACATGCGGAAAGACCCCATTTCCCGGTCAGCTATTAATAAGAACCCGATGCCCGTACACTTCTTGGAATGCATCCCATAGGATGAAGGCACAACAAGGAGGTACCCTGAACACCCGTGCATCTTTTGGAAAATTCTGCAGGTTCCACATACAGCTCGACAAGTGACCTGTTACCTCGTTAACAACTCGAGAGGCAAGCTAAGTTTCATTTCTCCACAGAATACGAGGCCTGACTCTCCTGTCCCAACTCTGCAGGAATCCTGAGATCGGAGTCTGAAATGGAGAGGAACCCTGAGGTTCCTTCCTCAACACGAGATGAGGCCCTCTTGTATTATACCACAGCCAGTGGAGTCCCTAGAGGCCCCTCCCAACTCCACAGTATCAGTGTCTTCTCAGAGGCACCCTGAGCAACTCCCTGAGGTCACCGGCACAAGTCGAGGGAACACAGGGTATCCTGCCGCAACCCGAGAAAGACCTCAAGAGTCCGTCTTCAACGCGTCTTGAGGACGGATTCCCCTACCATGACTCGAGAGCAATGACACGCTGCCCCTCGCCATGCGCATGGACACCTGACTTCCCTGGCGCCACATGAGAGGCTCCCTGAGCTCCCCGTCATACCTCGTGAGAAACCCCACACTGGCGCCGCAGCTCGGGAAAACCCACCGTCATCGCGAGATTGGGGACTTCTTTTCCTGCCTGACCTGGAGAGCAATCCCTGGTCCTTTCTCCAAACTTCACAGGAGGCTTTACTCCCTTTAGGCCACTCAATGGGCTCCAAGAGATACCTGTCGCGACTTGAGAGGACAGCAGAGTACTTTGTTTCCCCTCGAGACGAGGCCTTACCACCGGTGAGTCTGGAATGCAACCCCGAGATCCCTGTTGCCCCTGGAGAGGAACATTATGTCCTGGACAAAAGCCTAGATGAGGTCTATTTTGCCCTACAGTGACTCGAGAGCAACACCCATCTCTCCCTCGCAATTCGAATGGAAGATTGGTCTTCACTGGGCCAACACAAGAGGAAGTCTGAATTTCCCGTTGTTACTCGAGAATCCCGCCGCAACTCTTAAAAACCACGTGGTTCCCCATTCATCGCAATATGAGGCCTTTGCCCGCTACAGAGTCTCAAGAGAAGTCCCATGTTTCGTCATAAAGTTCGAAATGCTACTTGGCACCCTTGATGCGACCCCAAAAGTTCCCCAATATACCGGTCTCACTCCAAGGGAACACCGAAGTTCCTGGCACCACTTCATTTGAGCCCCTTCTCCGCTCCTGATCACGGCAGTAAGGTCAATCCCCCTACTTTGTCTAGAAGGCGTTCCCGACCTTCATGGCGCACCTCAGGTTGAGGCCAGTCTCATGAAGAAATTCGAGACGTAGCCTCGTGTTGGTGCCACGTGCCAAAAGACCCCGATTTCTCGGTCTTGCTCTTGATAAGAACCCGATGCCCGGACACCTCTTCTAAGGCAACCCTGTGGATGAAGGCACTACACGAGGGGGCACTGGCAACCCTGTTCATCGTCCGGAAAACCCCGCAGGATCCACATACAGCTCCACAACTGGCCTGTCACCCCTTAAACAATGAGAGAGGAAAGCGGAGTTCCCTTCCTCAGACAAGACGAGGCCTGAGTATCCAATCCCAACTCTGCAGGCACGCTTCGATCTGAGTCAGAAATGGAGAGGAAACCTGAGGTTCCTGCCTCAACCCGAGATGAGGCCCTCTTCCATTAAAACAAACCCAGTGGAGTCCCGAGAGGCCCCTCCCATCTCCACAGTATCCCTGACTTCTCATAGGCATTCTGAGAAGCTCCTTGAGGCCACCAGCAAAAGTCGAGGGAAATAAGAGTTTCCTGCCACAACCGAAGAAAGACCTCGAGAGTCCTTCTTCAATGCGTCTTGAGGTCAGATTCCCCTACCATAGCTCGAGAGCAATAATGCGCTCCCCCTCGCCACGCACATGGAGACCTGACTTCCCTGGCGCCACACGAGAGGCTCCCTGAGCTCCCCGTCGTACCTCGTGTGAAACCCCACACTGGCGCCGCAGCTCGAGAAAACCCACAAGATCCCTCCGTCATCGCGAGATGAGGGCCATCTTTTCCTGCATGGCCTGGAGAGCAGTCCCAAGTCCTCTCTCCAAACTTCACAGGAGGCTTGACTCCCTTTAGGCCACAAAGTGGGCTCCAAGAGGTGCCCGTCGCGACTCGAAAGGAGAGCGGAGTCCTTTGCTTCCCTTCGACATGAGGCCTGACTCCCTGGGTGAGTCTGGAATGCAAACCTGAGATCCCTGTGGCCCTTGGAGAGGAACATTAGGTCCTGGACACAAGCCTAGATGAGGTCTCCTTTGCCCTGCAGTGACTCGAGCGCAACCCCCAGCTCTCCCTCGCAACTCGAATGGATGATTGGACTTCCCTGGCCCAACACAAGAGGAAGCCTGAAATCCCCGTCGTAACTCGAGAATCCCGCTGCAACTCGAGAAAAACCACGTGGCTCCCCCGTCATCGCAAGATGAGGCCCTTGGCCGCTACAGCGTATCAAGGGAAGTCCCACGTTCCATCCTGAAGTACAAAACGGTACTTGGCACCCTTGATGCGACCCCCAAAGTTCCCTGACATACCGGTCTCACTCGAGGGAAACACCAAAGTTCACCGCACCACTTCCTGTGAGCCCCTTCACCCCTCCTGATCGCGACAGAAAGGTCGATTCCCATGTTTTGTCTGCAAGGGGTTCCCGACGTTCCCCGCGAACCTCCGGATGAGGCCGGTCTCATGAGGAAATTCAAAAAGTAGCCTCATGGTTGGTGCCATATGCTGAAAGATCCCGAATTCCCGGTCCACTCTAGATAAGAACCTGTCGCCCGGACATCTCTTCGAAGGCAACCCTGTGGATGAAGGCACAACATGAAGGGACACTGACATCCCCATGCATCGTCTGGAAAAACCCGCAGATTCCACTCACAGCTCCAAATGTGGACTGTCACCTCATGAACAACTCGAGAGGCAAGTGAAGCTGCATTCCTTCACACAAGACGAGGCCTTACTCTCCTGTCCCAACTCTTCAGGGACCCTGCAATTGGAGTCAGAAATGGAGAGGAACCCTGAGGTTCCTGCCTCAACTAGAGAAGAGGCCCTCTTCCATTGAACCAAACTCAGTGGTGTCCCGAGAGGCCCCTCCCAACACCACAGTATCCCTGAATTCTCAGAGGCTCCCTGAGAAGCTACCTGAGGTCACTGGCACAAGTCGAGGGAACCCAGAGTTTCCTGAAGTAACCCGAGAAAGACTTGGAGAGTCCTTTTTCAACGTCTCTTGATGCCCGATTCCCCTACCATGTCTCAGAGCAAGGACGCGCTCCCCTCGCCACAAGCAGGAAAACTGACTTCCCTAGTACCACACAAGAGGCTCCCTGAGTACCCCATCGTGCCTCGTGAGAAAACCCACACTGGCGCCGCAGTTCGAGAAAAACCACAAGATGCCCCCGTCAAGGAGAGATGGGGGCCTTCTTTTCCTGCCTGACCTGGAGAGCAATTCCTGGTCCTCTCTCCAAACTTCACAGGAGTATTGACTCCCTTTAGGCCACTCAGTTGGGTCCAAGAAATACCCAGTGCGACTCGAGAGGAGAGCGGAGTCCTTTGCTTCCCTGGAGACGAGGCCTGACTCCCCGGGTGAGTTTGAAATGCAACCCCGAGATCCATGTCACCCCTGGAGTGGAACATTATGTCCTAGACACAAGCCTAGATGAGGTCTATTTTGCCCTACAGTGACTCGAGAGCAACCTCCATCTCTCCCTCACAATTTGAATGGAAGATTGGTCTTCCCACGGTCAACACAAGAGGAAGTCTGAATTTTCCATCGTAATTCGAGAATTCAGCCTCAAGTCTTAAAAACCATGTGGTTCCCCCTTCATCGCAATATGAGGCCCTTGCCAGCTAGAGTCTCAAGAGAAGTCCCACGTTCCATCTTAAAGTTCGAAATGCTACTTGGCACCCTTGATGCGACCCCAAAGTTCCCCAACATACCGGTCTCACTCCAGGGGAACACCGAAGTTCCCGGTGTCTCCTGGGAAGTCCCATGTTCCGCCCTGAAGGGCGAAACGGTACTTGACACCCTTGATGCGACCGCAAAAGTTCCCCGACACGCTGGGTTCCCTCGAGGGGAACACCGAGGGTCCCGGCACCACTTCATCTGAGCCCCTTCTCCCCTCCTGATCGTGACAGGAGAGTCGATTCCCCTGCTTTGTCTGGAAGGGGTTCCCGGCCTTCCTGGCGCACCTCAGGATGAGGCTGGTCTCAGGAGGAAATTCGAGACTAGCCACATGTGAGGTGCCACGTGCCTAACGACTCCGATTTTCCGGTCCGCTCTTGATAAGAACCCGATGCCCGGACACCTCTTCGAAGGCAACCCTGTGGGTGAAGGCACAACACGAAGGTGCACTGACACCCCCGTGCATCATCTGGAAAAACCCGCAGGGTCTACACACAGCTCGACAAGGGGCCTGAGACTCCCGGAACAACTCGAGAGGCAACCAGAATTCCATTCCTTAGACAAGACGAGGCATGACTCTAGTGTCCCAACACTGCAGGGACCGTGCAATTGGAGTCCGAAACCCAGAGGAAGCCTGAGGTTCCTGCCTCCCCTCGAGATGAGGCCCTCTTCCATTGCGCCGAACCCAGCAGAGTCCCGAGAGGCCCTGCCAACTACACAGCATCCCTCACCTCTCAGAGGCACCCTGGGAAGTTCCCTAAGGTCCCCTGAAGAAGTCGAGGGAAACGAGGGTTTCCCGCCGCAACCCGAGAAAGACCTCGAGAGTCCTTCTTCAACGCCTCTTGAGGACCTAGCCGCTTCCCATGACTCGAGAGTGATGACCAGCTCCCCCTCGCCATGCGCATGGAGAACTGACTTCCCTGGCGCCGCACGAGAGGCTCCCTGAGGTCCTCGTCGTGCCTCGTGAGAAAACCCCCATGGGCGCAGCAGCCTGAGGAAACCCATGAGACGCCCCCTTCATCGCGAGATGAGGGCCTTCTTTTCCTGCCTGGCCTGGAGAGCAATCCCGAGTCCTCTCTCCAAACTGAAGAGGAGGCTCGACACCCTTGAGTCCACTCAGTGGGCTCCAAGAGATCCGTGTCGCGACTTGAGAGGAAAGCGGAGTCCTTTGCTTCCCCTCCAGGCGAGTCCTGACCCCCTGGGGGAGTCTGGAATGGAAACCCGTGATCCCTGTCTTCCCTTGAGAGGAATATTAGGTCCTGGACACACGCCTTGATGAGGTCTCTTTGGCCCTGTAGTGACTCGAGCAGAACCCCCAGCTTTCCATCGCAACTCGAATTGAAGATTGGGCTTCCCAGGGCCAACACAAGAGGAAGCCTGAAATTCCTGTCGTTTTCGAGAATCCCGATGCAACTCGAGAAAAACAACGTGGTTCCAACGTCTTCACAGGATGAGGACATTGCCCGCTACAGCATCTCCAGGGAAGTCCCATGTTCCGTCCTGAAGTGGGAAACGGTACTTGGCTCCCTTGATGCTACCCCTAGAGTTCCCTGAAACGCCGGGTTCCCTCGAGTGGAACACCGAGGGTCCCGGCACCACTTCATCTGAGCCCCATCTCCCCTCCTGATCGCGACAGGAGAATCGATTCCCCTACTTTGTGTGGAAGGGGTTCCCGGCCTTCCCGGCGCACCTCAGGATGATGCTGGTCTCACGAGGAAATTCGAGATGAGCCACGTGGGTGGTGCCACATGCCGAATGACCCCGATTTCCCGGTCCGCTCTTGAAATGAACCCGATGCCCGGACACCTCTTTGAAGGCAACCCTGTGGGGGAAGGCACAAAACGAAGGGGCACTGACACCCCCATGCATCTTCTGGAAACACTTGCAGGTTCCACACACAGCTTGTCAAGGGCCCTGAGACCCCCTGAACGACTCGAGAGGCAAGCAGAGTTCCGTTACTCAGACAAGACGAGGCCTGACTCTCCTGTCCCAACTCTGCAGGGACCCTGCGGTCGGAGTCAGAAATGGAGAGGAAGCCTGAGGTTCCTGCCTCCAATCGAGATGAGGCCCTCTTTCATTTCGTCAAACCTAGTGGAGTCCCGAGAGGCCCCTCTAACTCCTCAGTATCCCTCACCTCTCAGAGGCACCTGGGAAGTTCCCTAAGGTCCCCTGTAGAGGTCGAGGGAAACGAGTGTTTCCCGCCCCAACCCAAGAAAGACCTTGAGAGTCCTTCTTAAATGCCTCTTGAGGCCCTAGTCCCTCCCATGACTCGAGAGCAATGACGCGATCTGCCTGGCCACACGCATGGAGTCAGGCTTCTCTGGCGCTGCACAAGAGGATCCCTGAACTCCCCATCATATCTCGTGAGAAACCCCACACTGGCGCCGCAGCTCGAGAAAACCCATGAGACGCCCCCGTCATCACGAGAGGAGGGCCATCTTTAACTGCATGGTATGCAGATCAAGCGTGAACCTTCTGTCCAAGCTACACAGGACGCTTGACTCCCTTTAGGCCACTCATTGGGCTCCAAGAGTTACGCGTCCCGACTCGAGAGGATAGTGGAGTCCTTTGCTTCCACTCGAGACGAGGCGTGACCCACCGGGTGAGACTGGAATGCGACCCCGATATCCCTGTCGCCCCTGGAGAGGAACATTACGTCCTGGACCCAAGCCTAGATGAGGACTCTTTGCCCTGAAGTGACTCGAGAGCAACCCCCAGCTCTCTCTGACAAGTTGAATGGAAGATTGGACTTCCTGGGCCAACACAAGAGGAAGCCTGAATTCCCCGTTGTAACTCGAGAATCCCGCCTCAACTCGAGAAAAACCACGTGTTTCCCTCGTCATCGCAATATGAGGCCCTTGCCCGCTACAGCATCTCCAGAGAATTCCCACGTTCCGTCTTGAAGTGCGAAACTGTACTTGGCACCCTTGATGCGACCTCAAAAGTGACGTGACATACCGGTCTCACTCGAGGGGACCACCGAGGTTCCCGGCACCACTTCATCTGAGCCCCTTCTCCCCTTCTGATCGCGAGCGGTGGGTCGATTCCCCTGCTTTGTCTGCAAGGGGTTCCCGAGCTTCCCGGCGCACCTCAGGATGAGGCCGGTCTCCAGAGGAAATTCGAGACGTAGCCTCGTGGGTGGTACCACATGCTGAAAGACCCCAATTTTCCGGTACGCTCTTGAAAAGAACCCGATGCCCGGAAACCTCTTTGAAGGCAACCCTGTGGATGAAGGCACAACACGAAGGGGCACTGACACCCCCGTGCATCGTCCGGAAAAACCCGCAGGTTCCACACTCAGCTCAACAAGTGGCCTGTCACTCCGTGAACAACTCGAAAGGCAAGGGGAAATCCATTCCTCCACAATAGATGAGGCGTGACTCTCTTGTCCATACTCTGCAGGTACCCTGCGACCCGAGTCAGAAATGGAGAGGACCCCTGAGGTTCCTGCCTCCATTCGAGATGAGGCCCTCTTCCATTGCACCAAACCCAGTTGAGTAACGAAAGGCCCCTCCCAAATCCACAGTGTCCCTGACTTCTCAGAGGCACCCTTAGAAGTTGCCTGAGGTCACCGACACAAATCAAGGGAACCCAGGGTTCCCTGCCGCAACCCGAGAAAGACCTCAAGAGTCCTTCTTCAAAGCGTCTTGAGGCCCGATTCGCCTACTATGACTCGAGAGCAATCACGCACTCCCCTTCACCACTCGTACAGAGACCTGACGTCCCTAGCACCACACGAGAGGCTCTCTGAGCTTCCCGTTGTACCTCGTGAGAAATCTGATCCTGGCGCCGCAGCTGGAGAAAACCCACGAGATGCCCCCGTCATCGCGAGATGAGGGCCTTTTTTCCTGCATGGCCAGGAAAACAATCCCGAGTCATCTCCAAACACCATAGGAGGCTTCACTCCCTTTACGCCACGCAGTGGGCTCCAAGAGATACCCGTCGCGACTCGACAGGAGAGCGGAGTCCTTTTTTTCCCCTCAAGACGAGGCCTGACTCTCCGGGTGAGTCGAGAATGCAACCCTGAGATCCCTGTCGGCCCAGTAGTGGAACACTAGGTCCTGGACACAAGCGTAGATGAGGTCTATTTTGCCCTGCAGTGACTGGAGAGCAATCCCCAGTTCTAACTTGCAACTCAAATGGAATACTGGATTTTCCTGGCGCCACACAAGAGGCTCCCTGAGATCCCCGTGGTACTTCATGAGACACCCCACACTGGCGCAGCAGCTCGAGAAAACCCACGAGACGCCACCGTAATCTCGAGATGAGGGCCTTCTTTTCCTGCATGGCCTGGAGTCCAATCCCGAGTCCTCTCTCCAAACTCCACAGGAGGCTTGACTCCCTTTAGTACACACATTGGTCTCCAAGAGATACCCATCCCGACTCGAGACGAGAGCGGAATTCTTTGCTTACCCTCGAGGTGAGAACTGACTCCCCGGATGAGTCTGGAATGCAAACCCGAGATCCCTGTCGCCCCTGGAGAGCAACGTTAGATCCCGGACACAAGCCTAGATTAGGTCTCTTTTGCCCTGCAGTGACTCTAGCGCAATCCCCAGCTCCCTCTCGCAACCCGAATGGAAGATTGGATTTCAAGGCCAACAAAAGGAAGCCTAAATTCCAGGTCATAACTCGAGAATCCCGCCGCAACTCGAGCAAAACCACGTGGTTCTCCCGTCATCGCAAGATGAGGCCCTTGCCCGCTACAGCGTTTCAAAAGATGTCCCAGGTTCCGTCTTGAAAGGCGAAACGGTACTTTGCACCCTTGATGCGACCCCAAAAGTCCCCCAACACGCCGGTCTCACTCAAGGGGAACACCGAGGTTCCCGGCACCACTTCATTTAAGCCCCTTCTCCCCTCCTGATCGTGACCGGTGGGTCGATTCCCCTGCTTTGTCTGCAAGGGGGCCCGACCTTCCCTGCACAACTCAGGATGAGGCCGGTCTCATGGGGAAATTCGATACGTAGCTTTGTGGGTGGTGCCACTTGCCGAAAGACTCCAATTTCCCGGTCCGCTCTTGATAAGAATCCGATGCTCGGACACCTCTTGGAAGGCAGCCTTGAGTATGAAGGTACAACACGAAGGGGCACTAACACACCTGTGCATCATCCGGAAAAACGGGCAGGTTACACACAGCTCGACAAGTGGCCTGTCACCTCGAGAACAACTCGAGAGGCAAGAGGAGTCCCATCCTCCAGAAAAGACGAGGCCTGACTCTCCTGTACCAACATGCAGGGACCTTGCGATCTGAGTCAGAAATGGAGAGGAACACTGAGGTCCCTGCTTCAACTCGAGATGAGTCCCTCTTACATTCCACCAAATGCAGAGGAGTCTCGAGAGGCCCCTCCAAACTGCACAGTATCCCTGACTTCTCAGAGGCACTCTGAGAAGCTCCCTGAGGTTGCAGGCACAAGTCAAGGGAACCCTGGGTTTTATGCAGTGACCCGAGAAAGACCTCGAGAGTCCTTCTTCAACCCGTCTTGAGGCCCGATTACCCTACCATGACTCGAGAGCAGTGACGAACTCCCCCTAGCCATCTCATGGGGACCTGACTTCCCTGGCGCCACACGAGAGGCTCCCTGAGCTCCCTCTCGTACCTCGTCAGAAACAAGGCACTACCGCGGCAGTCTAGAAAACCAACAAGAGGCCGCCGTCATCGCGAGATGAGGGCCTTCTTTTCCTGCATGGCCTGGAGAGGAATCCCGAGTCCTCTATCCAAACAGCACAGGAGGCTTGACTCCCTTTAGGGCACACAGTGGGCTCCAAGAGATACCCATCGCGACTCAAAAGGACAGCGGAGTTCTTTGCTTCCCCTCGAGACGAGGCCTGATTCCCCGGGTGAGTCTGGTATGCAAGCCTGAGATGCCTGTCGCCCCTAGGGATGAACATTAAGTCCTGGACACAAGCCTAGATGAGGTCTATTTTGCCCTGCAGTGACTCGAGGGCAATCCCCAGCTCCCCCTTGAAACTCGAATGGAAGATAGGACTTCCCTGGCCCAACACATGAGGAAGACTGTATTCCCCGTCGAAACTCGAGAATCCCGCCACAACTCGAGAAACGCTACGTGGTTCCCCCGTCATCGCAAGATGAGGCCCTTGCCCCCTACAGCGTCTCAAGAGAAGTCCCACGTTCCGTCTTGAAGTGCGAAACGGTATTGGCACCCTTGATGCGCCCTCAAAAGTTCCTCGACACACTGGTCTGACTCGAGGAGAACACCGAGGTTCCCGGCACCACTACATCTGGGCCCCTTCTCCCCTCCTGATCGCGACAGGAGGGTCGATTCCCCTGTTTTGTCTTGAAGGGGTTCCCACCTTTCCCGGTGCATCTCAGGATGAGGCCGGTCTCACGAGGATATTCGAGACATAGCCACGTGGATGGTGACACATGCCGAAAGACCCCGATTTCCCGGTCCGCTCTTGATAAGATCCCGATGCCCGGACACCTCTTTGAAGATAACCCTTTTGATGAAGGCACAACACTTAGGGGCACTGACACCCCTGGGTATCGTCCGGAGAAACCCGCAGGTACCACACACAGCTCGAGAAGTGACCTGTCACCCCGTGAACAACTGGAGAGGCAAGCAGAGTTCCATTCCTCCACACAAGACGAGGCCTGACTCTCCTGTTCGAACTCTGCAGCGAAACTGCGATCCGAGTCAGATCTGGCCCAGGGGAAGTCAGGAGAGGAAACATGAGTTTCCTGCCTCCACTCGAGATGAGGCCCTCTTCCATTGCACCAAACCCAGTGGAGTCCCGAGAGACCCCTCCCAACTGCACAGTATCCCTGACTTCTCAGAGGCACCCTTAGACCTTCCTGAGATCACCGGCACAAGTCGAGGGAACCAAGGGTTTCCTGCCCCAACCCGTAAAAGACCTCGAGAGTCCTTCTTCAACGCGTCTTGAGGTGCGATTCCCCTACCATGACTCGAGAGCAATGACGCGCTCCCCCTAGCCACACGCATAGAAACCTGACTTCCCTGGCGCCACAGGAGAGGCTCCCTGAGCTCCCCATTATACCTCGTGAGCAACACCACACTGGAGCCGCAGCTCGAGAATACCCACGAGACGCCCCAGTCCTCACGAGATGAGGGCCTTCTTTTGCTGTATGGCCTGGAGAGCAATCCTGAGTCCTCTCTCCAAACTCCACAGGAGGCTTGACTCATTTTAGGCCACACAGTGAGCTCCAAGATATACCCGTCGCGACTTGACAGGAGAGCGGTGTCCTTGGCTTCCCCTCGAGACGAGGCCTGACTCCCCGGGTGAGTCGAGAATGCAATGCTGAGATCGCTTTCGCCCCAGCAGAGGAACATTAGGTCCTGAACACAAGCCTAGATGAGGTCTATTTGGCCCTGCAGTGTCTCGAGAGCAATCCCCAGTTCTAACTCACAATTCGAATGAAAACTGGACTTCCCTGGGCCAGTTGAAGAGGAAGCCTGAATTCCCGGTTGTAACTCGAGAATCCCGCCCCAACTCAAGAAAAGCCACGTGGTTCCCCCGTCATCGAAACATGAGGCCCTTGCCCGCTACAGCGTCTCAAGAGAACTCCCACGTTCCGTATTGAAGAGCGAAAAGTTACTTGGAACCCTTGATGCGACCCCAAAAGTTCCCCGACATACCAGTCTCACTTAAGGAGAAAACCGAGGTTCCAGCACCACTTCATCTGAGATTCTTCTCCCCTCTTGATCGCGACAGGAGGTTCGATTCCCCTGCTTTGTCTGGAAGGCGTTCCCGACCTTCCTGGCGCACATCAAGCTGAGGCCAGTCTCACGAGGAAATTCGAGACATAGCCTCGTGGGTGGTGCGGCATGCCAAAAGACCCCGATTCCCTGGTCCGCTCTTGATAAGAACCCGATGGCAGAACCCAACTCGAAGGCAATCCTGTGGAAGAAGGCACAACACGAAGGAGCAGTGACACCCCAGTGCATCGTCCAGAAAAACCCGCAAGTTCCACATACAAATCGACAAGTGGCCTGTCACCCCATGAACAACGCGAGAGTCAAGCGGAGTTCCATTCCTCCACACAAGACGAGGCCTGACTCTCCTGTCCCAACTCTGCAGGGACTCTGCGATCCGAGTCAGATCCGGCGCATTCGAAGCCAGGAGAGGAACCCTGTGGTTCCTGCCTCAACTTGTCATGAGGCCCTCTTCCATTGCACCAAACCCAGTGGAGTTCCGAGAGGCCCCTCCCAACTCCACAGTGACCCTGACTTCTCAGAGGCACGCTGAGAAGCTTCCTGAGGTCACTGGCACAAGTCGATGGAACCCAGGGTTTCCTGCTGCAACCCAAGAAAGACCTCGAGAGTCCTTCTTTAACACGTTTTCAGGCCCAATTCCCCTACCATGACTCGAGAACAATGACGGGCTCCCTCTCACCACGTGCATAGAGACCTGACTGCCCTGGCACCACATGAGAGGCTCACTGAGCTCCCAGTCTTACTTCGTGAGAAACCCCACACTAGCGCCACAGCTCGAGAAAACCTACGAGACGCCCCAGTCATCGCGAGATGAGGGCCTTCATTTCCTGCATTGCCTGGAGAGCAATCCCGTGTCCTCCCTCCAAACAGCAGAGGAGGTTTGACTCCCTTTAAGCCACTCAGTGGGCTCCAAGACATACCCGTCCGACTCGAGAGGAGAGCAGAGTCCTTTGCTTCCCCTCGAGACGAGGCCTGACTCCAGGGTGAGTCTGGAATGCAACCCCGAGATTCCTGTCGCCCCTTGACATGAACATTAGGTCCTGCACACAAGCCTTGGTGGGGTCTCTTTTGCCTTCAGTGACTAGAGCGCACCTCCAGCTCTTCCTCGAATCTCGAATGGAAGATAAGACTTTTGTGGGCCAACACAAGAGGAAGCATGAATTCCCTGTGGTAACTCAAATATCCCACCGCAACTAGAGAAAAACCAAGTGGTTCCACAGTCATTCCAAGATGAGGCCCTTGCCCGCTGGAGCACCCCAAGAGAAGTCCCACGTTCCAATTTGAAGAGCGAAACGGTACTTGGAACGCATTATGCGGCCCCAAAAGTTACCCGACATACCTGTCTCACTTGAGGGAAACACCGAGGTTCCCAGCAGCACTTCATCTGAGCCACTTCTCCCCTCCTGATCTCCACAGGAGGGTCGATTCCTCTGCTTTGTCTGGAAGGGTTTCATGACCTTCGCGGCACACCTCAGGATGAGGCCGGTTTCATGAGGAAATTCGAGACTAGCCACGTGGGTGGTGCCAAATGCTGAACGACCCCGATTTCCCAGTCCGCTTTCATAAGAACACGATGCCCGGACACCTCTTCGAAGGCAACCCTGTGGATGAAGACACAACACGAAGGGTCACTGACACCCCCATGCATCGTCCGCAAAGACCCGCGGGTTCCACACAGAGCTCGACGAGTGGCCTGAGACCCCCTGAGCAACTCGAGAGGCCAGAGGGGTTCCCTTCCTCAGACAAGACGAGGCCTGACTCTCCTGTCCCAACTCTGCAGGGACCCTGCGGTCGGAGTCCGAAACGGAGAGGAAGCCTGAGGTGCCTGCCTCCCCTCGAGGTGAGGCCCTCTTCCATTGCGCCAGACCCAGCGGAGTCCCGAGGGGCCCCGCCACCTACACAGGATCCCTCGCCTCTCAGAGGCACCCTGGGAAGTTCCCTAAGGTCCCCGGCAGAAGGCGAGGGAAACGAGGGTTTCCCGCCGCCCCCCGAGAAAGACCTCGAGAGTCCTTCTTCAACGCGTCTCGAGGCCCTAGTCCCCTCCCGTGACTCGAGAGCCAGGACGCGCTCCCCCTCGCCACGCGCGTGGAGACCTGACTTCCCTGGCGCCGCACGAGAGGCTCCCTGTGATCCTCGTCATGCCTCGGGAGAAAACCCCCACGGGCGCCGCAGCTCGAGGAAACACCTGAGACGCCCCCGTCCTCGCGAGCTGAGGGCCTTCTTTTCCTGCATGACCTGGAGAGCAATCCCGGGTCCTCTCTCCAAACGGAAGAGGAGGCTGGACTCCGTTGATGCTGCTCAGGGGGCTCCAAGAGACCCGCGTCGCGACTCGAGAGGAGAGCGGAGTCCTTGGCTTCCCCTCGAGACGAGGCCTGACTCCCCGGGGGAGCCTGGAATGCAAGCCCGAGATCCCTGCCTTCCCTGGAGAGGAATATTAGGTCCCGGACACACGCCTAGGTGAGGTCTCTTCGGCCCTGCAGTGACCCGAGTGCAACCCCCTGCTTTCCCTCGCAACCTGAGGGGAAGATTGGGCTTCCCAGGGCCAACCCAAGAGGAAGCCTGAGATCCCCGTCGTAACTCGAGAATCCCGCCGCAACTCGAGAAAAACCACGTGGTTCCCACCTCTTGGCAAGATGAGGCCCTTGCCCGCGACGGCGTCTCAAGGGAAGTCCTCTGTTCCGCCCTGAAGGGCGAAACGGTCCCTGACAGCCTTCCTGCGACCCCCAAAAGTTCCCCGACACGCCGGGTTCCCTCGAGGGCAACACCGAGGGTCCCGACACCGCTTCCTCTGAGCCCCTTCTCCCCTCCTGATCGCGACAGGAGAGTCGATTCCCCGCGTGGTCTGGAAGGGGTTCCCGGCCTTCCCGGCGCACCTCAGCATGAGGCCGGTCTCACGAAGAAATTCGAGACGAGCCACGTGGGTGGGGCCACATGCCCAACGCCCCCGATTCCCCGGTCCGCTCTTGAGAAGGACCCGAGGCCCGGACCCCTCTTCGAAGGCAACCCTGCGGGTGAAGGCACAACACGAAGGGGCACTGCCACCCCCGTGCATCGTCCGCAAAGACCCACGGGTTCCACACACAGCTCGACGAGGAGCCTGAGACCCCCTGAGCAACTCGAGAGGCCAGCGGGCTTCCCTTCCTCAGACAAGACGAGGCCTGACTCTCCTGTCCCAACTCTGCAGGGACCCTGCGGTCGGAGTCCGAAACGGAGAGGAATCCTGAGGTTCCTGTCTCCCCTTGAGGTGAGGCCCTCTTCCATTGCACCAAACCCAGATGAGTCTCGAGAGGCCCCTCCCAACACCACAGTATCCCTGAATTCCCAGAGGCACCTTAAGAATCTACCTGAGGTCACCGGCTCAAGTCCAGGGAACACAAGGTTTCCTGCTGCGACCCGAGAAAGACCTTGAGAGTCCTTCAGCGCGTCTTGAGGCCCGATTCCCCTACCATGACTCGAGAGCAAAGACCTGCTCCCCATCGCCATGCGCATGGAGACCTGACTTCCCTGACTCCTGAAGAGAGTCTCCCTGAGCTCCCCGTCGTACCTCTTCGGAAACCCCATTCAGGCACCGCAGCTCGAGAAAACCCACGATATGCCCCCGTCATCACGAGATGAGGGACTTCTTTCCTGCCTGGCATGGAGAGCAAAACCGAGTCCTCTCTCCAGACTCCACAGGAGGCTTGACTCTCTTTAGGCCTCTCAGTTGGCTCCAAGAGATACCTGTCAGGACCTGAAGGGAGAGCGGAGTCCTTTGCTTCCCCTCGAGACGAGGCCTGACTCCCCGTGTGAGTCTGGAATGCAACCCCGAGTTCCTGTCACACCTGGAGAGGAAAACTCGGTCCTGGACACAAGCCTAGATGAGGTCTATTTTGCACTGCAGTTACTAGAGAGCAATCGCCAGCTCTCCCTCGCAAATCGAATTGAAGATTGGACTTCCCTGGGCCAATACAATTGGAAACCTGAATTCGACATCGTAACTCGAGAATCCCGCCGAAACTCGAGAAAATCCACGTGGTTCCCCCAT
Organism: Bubalus kerabau; assembly: GCF_029407905.1. Taxonomy (NCBI): domain Eukaryota; kingdom Metazoa; phylum Chordata; class Mammalia; order Artiodactyla; family Bovidae; genus Bubalus; species Bubalus kerabau. The sequence goes on from NC_073633.1 coordinate 1,582,514, forward strand.
CAGCGCTAGATGAGGCCCTTGCCCGCTACAGCGACTCAAGAGAAGTCCCACTTTCTGTCTTGAAGTGCGAAACGGTACTTGGCACCCTTGATGCAATCTCAAAATTCCCCGACATACCGGTCTCACTCGAAAGGAACACCGAGGTTCCCGGAACCACTTCATTTGAGCTCCTTCTCCCCTCGTGATCGCGACAGGAGTGTCGATTCCCCTGCTATGTCTGGAAGGGATTCCCGACCTTTCCAGCGCGCCTAAGGATGAGGCAGGTCTCACGAGGAAATTCGAGACATAGCCTCGTGGGTGGTGCCACAAGCCGAAAGACCCCAATTTCCCGGTCTGCTCTTGATAAGAACGTGATGCCCTGACACCTTTATGAAGGAAAACCTGTGGATGAAAGCACAACACGAAGGGGCACTGACACCCCCGTGCATCGTCCAGAAAAACCTGCAGGTAACAAACACAGTTCAACAAGTGGTCTGTCACCCCGTGAACAACTCGAGAGGCAAGTGGAGTTCCATTCCTCCACACAAGACGAGACCTGATTTTCTGTACCAACTCTGCAGGGAAACTGCGATCCGAGTCAGTACCAGCGACAGGAAACCCAGGAGAGGAAACATGAGGTTCCTGCCTCCACTCGAGATGAGGCTCTCATCCATTGCACCAAACCCAGTGGAGTCCAGAGAGGCCCCTCCCAACTCCACAGTACCCCTGACTTCTCAGAGGCACCCGGAGAAGCTCCATGAGGTCACCGGCACATGTCGAGGGAACCCAGGGTTTCCTGCCACAATGGGAAAAAGACCTCGAGAGTCCTACTTCAACGTGTCTTGAAGCCCGACTCTGCTTCCATGGCTCTATAGAAATGACACGCACCCCCTCGCCACGCACATGGAGACCTGACTTCCCTGGCGCCATAAGAGAGGCTCCCTGAGCTCCCTGTCGTACCTCGTGAGAAACCCCACACTGACGCCGCAGCTTGAGAAAACTCACCATACGCCCCTGTCATCGCGAGATGAGGGCCTTCTTTTCCTGCATGGCCTGGAGAGGAATCCCGAATCCTCTTTCCAAACTCCACAGGAGGCTTGACTCCCTTTAGGCCACTTAGTGGGCTCCAAGAGATACCCGTCGCGACTCGAGAGGAGAACGGAGTCCTTTGCTTCCCCTCGAGACAAGGCCTGACTCACCAGGTGGGTCTGGAATGCAACCCCGAGATCCCTGTCTCCCCTGGAGAGGAACATTAGGTCCTGGAAACAAGCCTAGATGAGGTCTCTTTTGCCCTTCTGTAACTCGAGAGCAATCCCCCGCTCTCCCTGACAACTCGAATGGAAGATTGGACTTCCCTGGGCCAACACAAGAGGAAGCCTGAATTCCCCTTCATAACTCGAGAATCCCGCCGCAACTCGAGAAAAAGCACTTGGTTTCCTCGTCATCACAAGATGAGGCCCTTGCCCGCTACAGCTTCTCAAGAAAAGTCCCACGTTCCGTCTTAAAGTGCAAAACGATACTTGACACCCTTGATGTGACCCCAAAAGTTCCCCGAAATATCGGTCTCACTCGAGGTGAACACCGAGGTTCCCGGCACCAGTTTATCTGAGCCCCTTCTCCCCTCCTGTTCATGATAGGAGGGTCACTTCCCCTGCTTTGTTTGTAAGGGGTTCCCGACCTTCACGGGGCACTTCAGGATGAGGCCAGTCTCACGAGGAAATTCGAGACGTAGCTCGCGGTTGGTACCACATGCCAAAAGACTATGATTTCCCGGTACGCTCTTGATAAGAACCCGATGCCTGGACACCTCTTCGAAGGCAACCCTGTGGATGAAGGCACAGCACAAAGGGGCACTGACACCCTCGTGCATCGTCCGGAAAAACCCGCAGGTTCCACATACAGCTCAACAAGTGGCTTGTCACCCCTGAAGAACTCGAGAGGCAAGTGGGGTTTCATTCCTCTACACAAGACGAGGCCTGACTCTCCTGTCCCAACTCTGCAGGGACTTTGCGATCCGAATCAGACCAGCGCCAGTGAAGTCACGAGAGGAACGCTGAGGTTCCTGCCTCCACTCGACATTAGGACCTCTTCCATTGCACGAAACCCAGTGGAGTCCCGAGAGACGCGTCCCAGCTCCACAGTATCCCTGAGTTCTCAGAGGCACCCTGAGAAGCTCCCTGAGGTCACCAGCACAATTCGAGTGAACCCAGGGTTTACTGCCGCCACCATAGAAAGAACTCAAGAGTCCTTCTTCAACGCATTTTGAGGCCTGATTCCCCTACCATGACTCGAGGGCAATGACGCGCTCCCTCTGCTACACTCATGAAGCCCTGACTTCCCTGGCGCCACACGAGAGGCTCCCTGAGCTCCCCGTCATACCTCGTGAGAAACCAAACACTGGCGCCGCAGATAGAGAAAACCCACGAGACGCCCCCATTTTCGCGACATGACGGCCTTCTTTTCTAGCATGGCCTGGAGAGCAATCCCGAGTCCTCTCTCCAAACTCCACAGTAGGCTTGACTCCCTTTTGGTCACTCAGTGGACTCCAAGACATACCCGTCGCGACTCGAGAGGACAGCGGAGTCTTTTCCTTCCCCTCGAGGCGAGGCCTGACTCCTCGGGTGTGTCTGATATGTGAACCGGAGATCCCTGTCGCCCCTGGAGAGAAACATTAGGTCCTGGACACAAGCCTAGATGAGGTCTCTTTTTTCCTGCAGTGACTCGAGAGCAATCCCCAACTCTCCCTCGCAACTCGAATGGAAGACTGGACTTCCCTGGGCCAACAGAAGAGGAAGCCTGAATTTCCCGTTGTAACTCAAGAATCCCGCCACAACTCGAGAAAAACCACGTCGTTCCCTCTTCATCGCAAGATGCGGCCATTGCCGCTACAGCGTCTCAAAAGAAGTCTTACGTTCCATCTTGAAGTGCGATACGGTACTTGGCACCTTTGATGCGACCCCAAAAGTTCCCCAACACACTGGTCTCACTGGAGGGGAACACCGAGGTTCCCGGCATCACCTCATCTGTGCCCCTTCTCCCCTCCTGATCGAGACAGGAAGGTCGATTCCCCTGCTTTGTTGCAAGGGGTTCCGACCTTCCCGGCGCACCTCAGGATGAGGCCGGTCTCACTAGGAAATTCGAGACGTAGCCTGGTGGGTGGTGCCACATGCGGAAAGACCCCGATTTCCCGGTCCGCTCTTAATAAGAACCCGATGCCAGGGCACCTCTTCGAAAGCAAACCTGTGGATGAATGCACAACACGAAGGGGTACTGACATCCCCATGCATAGTACGGAAAACACGCAGATTCCAAACACAGATCGACAAGTGTCCTGTCATCCCTTGAAGAACTAGAGAGGCATGCGGAGTTCCGTTCCTCCACACAAGAGAAGGCCTGACTCTCCTTTCCCAACTCTGCAGGGACCGTGCGATCGGAGTCAGAAATGTAGATGAAACCTGACGTTCCTGCATCAACTCGAAATGAGGCCCTCTTCCATTGCGCCATACCCAGTGGAGTCCCGAGAGGCCCCTAAAACTCCACAGTATCCCTGATCCTCAGAGGCACCCTCAGAAGCTCTCTGTGGTCACTGGCACCAGTCGAGTGAACCCAGGGTTTCCTGCTGCATTCTGAGAAAGACCTTGAGAGTCCTTCTTTACCGCGTCTTGAGGCCCGATACCCTACCATGACTGGAGAGCAATGACGCATTCCCCTCGCCACGCCCATTGAAACCTAACTTCCCTGGCGCCACACGAGAGGCTCCCTGCGCTCCCCGTCCTACCTCATGAAAACCCCGCACTGGCACCGCCGCTCGAGAAAACTCACGAGACGCCCCCATCATTGTAAGATGAGGGCCTTCTTTTCCTACATGACCTAGAGAGCAATCCCGAGTCCACTCTCCAAACTCCACTGGAGGCCTGACTCCCTTTAGGCCACTCAGTAGCCTCCAAGAGATACACGTCGCTACTCTAGAGGAGAGCAGAGTCCGTTGCTTCCCCTCGAGCCGAGGCCTGACTACTTGGGTGAGTCTGGAATGGGATCCCGAGATGCGTGTTGCCCCTGTAGAGGAAAACTCGGTCCTGGACACAAGCCTAAATGAGGTCTTTTTTGTCCTGCATTGACTCAAGTGCAATCCCCAGCTCTCCCTCGCAACTCGAATGGATGATTGGACTTCCCTGGGCCAACACAAGAGGAAGCCTGTATTCCCCATTGTAATTCGAGAATCCCGCGGCAACTGGAGAAAAACAACGTGGCTCCTCCGTCATCGAAATATGAGGCCCCTGTCAGCTATAGCGTCTCCAGGGAAGTCCCATGTTCCGTCTTGAAGTGTGAAACGGTACTTGGCACCCTTGATGTGACCCCCAAATTTCCCTGACACCCCGGTCTCACTCGAGGAGAACATGGAGGTTCCCAGCACCGCTTCAGCTGAGCCTCTTCTCCCCTCCTGATGGCGACAGGAGGGTCGATTCCCCTGCTTTGTCTGGAAGGGGTTCCCAGACTTCCCGGCGAACCTCAGGATGAGGCCAGTCTCACGAGGGAAGTCGAGACGTAGCCTCGTGGGTTGTGCCACATGCTGAAAGACCCCGATTTCCTGGTCCGCTATTGATAAGATCCCGATGCCCGGTCACCTCTTCGAAGGTAACCCTGTGGATGAAGGCACAACACGAAGGGGCACTGACACCCCTGTGCATCGTCCCCCAAAACCGCACGTTCCACATACAACTCGAGAGGTGGCCTGTCGTCCCGTGAACAAGTCGAGAGGCAAGCGGAGTTCCATTACTCCACACAAGACGAGGTCTGACTCTCCTGTCCCAACTCTGCAGGGACCCTGCTATCCGAGTCAGAAATGGAGAGGAACCCTGACGTTACTGCCTCAATCCGAGATTAGGTCCTCTTCAATTGCACCAGTCCCTGTGATGTCCCGAGAAGCCCCTCTCAACTCCACAGTATCCCTGACTTCTCAGAGGAACCCCGCTAAGCTCCCTGAGGTCATGGGCACAAGTCGAGGGAACCCAGGGTTTCCTGCCACACCCCGAGAAAGACCTCGAGAGTTCTTCTTCGAAGCGTCTTGAGGCTTGATTCCCCTACCATGACTCGAGAGCAATGAGGCGCTCCCCCACGCCACGTCCATGGAGACCTGACTTCCGTGGCACCACAGGAGTCTCCCTGAGCTCCCCGTCCTATCTCGTGAGAAACCCCAACCAGGCACTGCACCTTGAGAAAACCCAGGAGACGCCCCCGTCATCGCGAGATGAGGGCCTTCTTTTCCTGCATGGCCTAGAGAGCAATCCCGAGTCCTCTCTCCAAACTCCACAGGAGGCTTAACTCCATTTAGGCCACTCTTGGGCTCCAAGGGATACCCGTTGCGACTCGAGAGGAGAGCGGAGTCCATTCATTCCCTTCGAGACGAGGCCTGACTCCCCGGGTGAGTCTGGAATGCAACCCCGAGATCCCTGTCGCCCCTGGAGAGAAAAACTCGGTCCTGGACACAAACCTAGATGAGCTCTATTTTGCCCTGCAGTGACTCGAGAGCAATCTCCAGCTCTCACTTGCAACTCGAATGGAAGATTGGACTTCCCTGGGCCAACACAAGAGGAAACCTGTATTCCCTTTCGTAACTCAAGAATCCTGCCGCAACTCGAGAAAAAACACGTGGGTCCCCCGTCAGCGCTAGATGAGGCCCTTGCCCACTACAGCATCTCAAGAGAAGTCCCAGGTTCCGTCTTGAAGTGCGAAACGGTACTTGGCACCCTTGATGCAACCAGAAAAGTTACCCGACTTTCACTCAAGGAGAGCACCGAGGTTCCCGGCACTACTTCATCTGAGCCCTTTCTCTCCTCCTGATCCCGAAAGTAGGGTCGATTCCCCTGCTTTGTTTGGAAAGGGTTCCCGGACTTTCCTGCGCGCCTCAGGATGAGGCCGGTCTCACGAGAAAATTCGAGACGTAGCCTAGTGGGTGGTGCAACATGCTGAAAGACCCCAATTTCCCGGTCCACACTTGAGGAGAACACGATGCCCGGACACCTCTTCGAAGGCAACCCTGTGGATGAAGGCACAACAGGAAGGAGCACTGACGCCCCCGTGCATCTCCGAAAAACCCGCAGGTTCCACACACATCACGAAAATGGTGTTATCCTTGAACAACTTGAGATGTAAGCGGAGTTCCATTCCTCCGCAGAACACCAGACCTGACACTCCTGAGCAAACTGAACAGGGACCCTGCGATCTGAGTCAGATCCGGCCTCCAGGAAGTCAGGAGCAGAACCCTGAGGTTCCTGCCTCAACTCGAGATGAGGCCCACTTCCATTGCGCCAAACCCAGAGGAGTCCCGAGAGGCCTCTCCCAAATCCACAGTATCCCTGACTTCTCAGAGGCACCCTGAGACGCTCCCTGAGGTCACCGGCACAAGTCAAGGGAACCCAGGGTTTCCTGAGGCAACCCTAGAAAGACATCGAGAGTCCTTTTTCAACCCGTCATGAGGCCCGATTCCCCTACCCTGACTTGAGAGCAATGACGCGCTCCCCCTTGCCCCGCCCATGGAGACCTGACTTCCCTGTTGCCACACGAGAGGCTACCTGAACTCCCCGTCGTACCTCGTGAGAAACCCCACACTGGCGCCGCAGCTCGAGAAAACCCACGAGACGCCCCCGTCTTCTCGAGATGTGGGCCTTCTTTTCCTGAATGGCCTGGAGAGCAATCCCGAGTCCTCTCTCCAAACTCCAGAGGAGGCTTGACTCCCTTTAGTCCACTCAGTGGGCTCCAAGAAATACCCGTCGCGACTCGAGAAGAGAGAGAAGTCCTTTGTTTCCCCTCGAGAGGATGCCTGACTCCTGGGTGAGTCTAGAATGCAACCCCAAGATCCCAGTCATCCCTTGAGAGGAACATTAGGTCCTAGACACAAGCCTGGATGAGGTTTCTTTTGCCCTGCAGTGACTCGAGCGCAACCCCCAGCTCTCCCTCGCAACTCGAATGGAAGATTGGGCTTCCCTGGGCCAACACAAGAGGAAGCCAGAAATCCCCTTCGTAACTCGAGAATCCGGCCGCAACTCGAGAAAAACCACGGGGTTTCCAACGTCATCCCAAGATGAGGCCCTTGCTGCTATGGCGTCTCAAGAAAAGAACCACGTTCCGTCTTGAAGTGCGAAACGGTACTTTGCACCCTTGATGCGACACCAAATGTTCCCGGACACGCCGGTCTCACTCGACAGGAACACCGAGGTTCCCGCACCACTTCATCTGAGCACCTTCTCCCCTCCTGTTCGAGACAGGAGGGTCTATTCCCCTGCTTTGTTTGGAAGGGGTTCCCCACATTCCCGGCGCACCTAAGGATAAGGCCGGTCTCACGAGGAAATTCGAGACATAGCGTCGTGGGTGGTGTCACATGCCGAAATACCCTGATTTCCCAGCCCACTCTTGAGAAGAACCCGATGCCCGGACACCTCTTCGAAGGCAACCCTGTGGACGAAGGCACAAAACGAAGGGTCACTGACACTCCCGTGCATCATTCGGTAAAAGCCGCAGGTTCCACACACAGCTCGACAAGAGGCCTGTCATCCCATGAACAACTCGAGAGGCAAGCAGAGTTCCATTCCTCCACTCAAGACGAGGCCTGACTCTCCGGTCCCAACTCTGAAGGGACCCTGCGATCGGAGTCCGAAATGGAGAGGAACCCTGAGGTTCCTGACTCCACTCGAGATGAGGCCCTCTTCCATTACACCAAAAACAGTGGAGGCCCGCGAGGCCCCTCCCAAATCCACAGTATCCCGACTTCTCAGAGGCACCCTTAGAAGCTCCCTGAGGTCACTGGCACAAGTCGAGGGAACACAGGGTTTCCTGACGCAACCCGAGAAAGACCTCGAAAATCCTCCTTCAACGCATCTTGAATCCCGATTCCCCTACCATGACTCGAGAGCAATGACGCGTTCCCCCTCGCCACTCGCATGGAGACTTGACTTCCCTGGCGCCACACGAGAGGCTCCCTGAGCTCCCCGTCATACCTCGTGAGAAATCCCACACTGGCTCCCCAGCTCCAGAAAACCCACGAGACGCCTCCGTCATCGCAAGATGAAGGCCTTCTTTTCCTGCATGGCCTGGAGAGCAATCTCGAGGCCTCTCTTCAAGCTCCACAGGAGGCCTGACTCCCTTTAGGCCACTCTGTGGGCTCCAAGAGATACCCGTTGGGACTCGAGAGGAGAGCGGAATTCTTTGCTTCCCCTATATACCAGGCCTGACTCCTCAGGTGAGTCTGGAATGCAACCCCGAGATCCCTGTCGCCCCTGGAGAGGAACATTAGGTCCTAGACACAAGCATAGATGAGGTCTCATTTGCCCTGAAGTGACTCGAGAGCAATCCCCTGCTCTCCCTCGCACCTCGAATGGAAGAATGGACTTCCCTGGGACAACACAAGAGGAAACCTGAATTCCCCGTCGTAATTCGAAAATCCCGCTGCAACTCGGGGAAAACCACGTGGTTCCCCCGTCATCGCAAGATGAGGCCCTTGCCAGCTACAGCGTCTCAGTAGAAGCCCTACGTTCCATCTTGAAGTTTAAAACGATAATTGGCAACCTTGATGTTAGCACAAAAGTTCCCCGACACCCTGGTCTCACTCGAGGGGAACACCAAGGTTCGGTGCACCGCTTGTTCTGAGCCCCTTATCCCCTCCTGATCGCGACGGGAGGGTCGATTACCCTGCTTTGTCTGGAAGGGGTTCTGGACCTTCCCGGCGCACCTCAGGATGAGGCCGGTCTCACGAGGAAATTCGAGACGTAGCCTTGTGGTTGGTGCCACACGCCGAAAGACCCCGATTTCCGTGTCTGCTCTTGATAAGAACCCAATGCTAGGACACCTCTTCGAAGGCAATCCTGTGGACGAAGGCACAAAACGAAGGGGTCTGACACCCTCCTGCATCGTTGGAAAAGCCCGCAAGTTCCACATACAGATCGACAAGTGGCCTGTCACCCCGTGAACAACTCGAGAGGCAAGAGGAGTTAAATTCCTCCACACAAGACGAGGCCTGACTCTCCTGTCCCAACTTTGCATGGACACTGAGATCCGATTCAGAAATGGAGAGAAACCATGAGGTTCCTGCCTCAACTCGAGATAAGGCCCTCTTCTACTGCACCAAACCCAGTGGAGTTCGGAGCGGCCCCTCCCAACTGCACAGTATCCCTGACTTCTCAGAGGCACCCTGAGAAGCTCCCTGAGGTCACGGGCATAAGTCGAGGGAACCCAGGGTTTCCTGCCGTAACCTGAGAAAAACCTCGAGAGTCCTTCTTCACGCGTCTTGAGGCCCGATTCCCCTACCATGACTGGAGAAAAATGACGCGCTCCCCCTCGCCACGCGCATGAAGATCTGACTTCCCCGGCACCACATGAGAGGCTCCCTGAGCTCCCCATTGTACCTCGTGAGAAACCCCACACTGGCGCCGCAGCTCGAGAAAACCCACGAGACGCCCCTGTCATGGTGAAATGAGGGCCTTCTTTCCTGAATGACCTGAAGAGCAATCCCGAATCCTCTCTCCAAACTCCAAAGGAGGCTTGACTCCCTTTAGGTCACTCAGTGGGCTCCAAGAGATACCCGTCGATACTCAGGAGGAGAGCGGTGTCCTTTGCTTCCCCTCGAGATGAGGCCTGACTACGAGGGTGAGTCTGGAATGCAACCCTGGATCCCTGTCGCCCCTGGAGAGGAACCTTAGGTCCTGGACAAAAGCCTAGATGAGGTCTCTTTGGCCCTGCAGTGACTCAAGCGCAACCCCTAGCTTTCCCTTGCAACTCGAATGGAAGATTGGCCTTTCTGAGCCAACACAAGAGGAAGCCTGAATTTCCAGTTGTAATTTGAGAAACCCGCCGCAACTCGAGAAAAATCACGTGGTTCCCCGTATTGGAAGATGAGGCCCTTGCCCCCTACAGCGTCTCAAGAGAAGTCTCACATTCCGTCTTGAAGTGCAAAACAGTACTTGGCACCCTTGATGCGACCCCAAAAGTTCCCCTATATACCGATCTCACTAGAGGGGACACTGAAGTTTCCGGCACCGCTTCATCTGAGGCCTTTCTCCTCTCTTGATCGCGATAGGAGGGTCGATTCCACTGCTTTGTCTCGAAGGGATTCCCGACCTTCCCGGCACACCTCAGGATGAGGCCGGTCTCACGAGGAAATTCGAGAGGTAGCCTCGAGGGCCATACTACATGCCGAAAGACCCCGATTCCATGGTGCACTTTTGATCAAAACCAGACTCCTGGACACCTCTTCGAAGGCAAGCCTGTGGATGAAGGCACAACACGTAGGGGCACTGACACCCCGTGCATCTTCCGGAAAAACCCGCAGGTTCCTCACACAGCTCCACAAGTGGTCTGTCACCTCGTGAACAACTCGAGAAGCAAGCGGAGTTCCATTCCTCCACACAAGACGATGCCTGACTCTCCTGTCACAACTCTAGGGACCTTGCGCACCGAGTCAGAAATGGAGAGGAAGCCTGAGGTTCCTGCCTCCACTCAAGATGAGGCCCTTTTCCATTGCCACAAAACCAGTGGAGTCCCGAGAGGCCCGTCCCAAATCCACAGTATGCCTGACTTCTCAGAGGCACCCTGAGAAGCTCCCTAAGGTCACCGGCAGAAGTCGACGGAACCCAGGGTTTCCTGTCGCAACCCGAGAAAGACCTTGAGAGTCCTGCTTTAACGTGTCTTGAGGCCCGACTCCCGTATCATATCTCGAGAGCAATGACGCGCTCCCCCTTGCCATGCCCATGGAGACCTGAATTCCCTGGTGTCACACGAAAGGCTCCCTGAGCTTCCCGTCGCACCTCGTCAGAAACCGCACACTGGCACCGCAGCTCGAGAAAACCAACAAGACGCCCCTGTCATCTCGAGATGAGGGTCTTCTTTTCCTGCATGGCCTGGAGAGCAATCCTGAGTCCTCTCTCCAAACTCCACAGGGGGCTTGACTCCCTTTAGGCCACTCAGTGGGCTCCAAGAGACACCTGTGGTGACTCAAGAGGAGAGCGGGGTCCTTTGCTTCCCCTCGAGTCGAGCTCTGACTCCCAGGATGCGTCTGGAATGCAACCCCGAGATCGCTGTCGGGCCTGGAGAGGAATATTAGGTCCTGGACACAAGCCTAGATGAGGTCTCTTTTGCCCTGCAGTGACTCAAGAGCAAACCCCAGCTCTCCCTCGAAACTCGAATGGAAGATTGGACTTCCTGGGCCAACACAAGAGGAAGCCTGAATTCCCCATCGTAACTCGAGAATCCCGCCGCACCTTGAGAAAAACCACGTGATTCCCCCGTCATCCCAAGATGAGGCCCTTGCCCTCTACAGCGTGTCAAGAGAAGCCCCAAGTCCGTATTGAAGTGCAAAATGGTACTTGGCACCCTTGAAGTGACCCCAAAAGTTTCCCGACACACCGGTCCCACTCGAGGGGAACACCGAGGTTCCCGGCACGACTTCATCTGAGCCCTTTCACTCCTCCTGATCGCGACAAGATGGTCGATTCCCCTGCTTTGTCTGGAAGGGGTTCCCAATCTTCATGGCGCACCTCAGGATGACACCAGTCTAACGAAGAAATTCGAGACGTAGCCTCATGGATGGTGCCACGTTCTGAAAGACCCCGATTTCCTGCTCTGCTATTGATAAGAACCCGATGTCCGGACACCTCTTTGAAGGCAACCCTGTGGATGAAGGCACAACACGAAGGGGCACTGACCCCCTCATGCATCTTACGGAAAAAAAACGAAGGTTCCACTCACAGCTCGACAAATGGTCTGTTATCCTGTGAACAACTCGAGAGGCAAGTGGAGTTCCATTCCTCCACACAAGACGAGGCCTGACTCTCCTGTCCCAACTCTTCAGGGACCCTGTGGTCAGAGTTTTAAATGGAGAGGAACCCTTAGGTTCCTGCCTCAACTCGAGATGAGAACCTTTGCCATTGCACCAAACCCAGTGGAGTTCCGAGAGCGCCTCCCAAGTCCACAGTATGCCTGACTTCTCAGAGGCACCCTGAGAAGCTCCCTGAGGTCACCGGTACAAGTCAAGGGAACCCAGGGTTTCCTGCCGCAACCTGAGAAAGACCTCGAGACTCCTTCTTCAACACGTCTTGAGTCCCGATTTCCCTACCATGATTCGAGAGCATTTATGGGCTCCTCCTCATCACACGCATAGACACCTGACTTTCCTGGCACCACACGAGAGGCTCCCTGAGCTCCCCGTCGTACCTCGTGAGAAAACTCATACTTGCGCTCCAACTCGAGAAAACCCACAAGACGCCCCCGTCATTGCGAGCTGAGGGCCTTCTTTCCTGTATGGCCTGGAGAGCAATCCCGAGTCCTCTCTCCAACTCCACAGGAGGCTTGACTCCCTGGAGGCCACTCAGTGGGCTCCAAGAGATACCTATCGCGACCCAGGAGGATATCAGAATCCTTTGCTTCCCCTCGAGCCGAGGCCTGACTCACTGGGTGAGTCTGGAATGCGTCCCCGTGATCCCTATCGCCGCTGGAGAAGAACATTAGGTCCTGGACGCAAGCCTAGATGAGGTCTATTTTGACCTGCCGTGACTCGAGAGCAATTCCCACCCAGCTCTCCCTGCCAACTCGAATGGAAGAATGGACTTCCCTGGGCCAACAGAAGAGGAAGCCTGAATTCCCCATCGTAAGTCAACAATCCCATCGCAACTCGAAAAAAACCACGTGGTTTCCCCTTCATCACAAGATGAGGCCCTTGCCCGCCACAGCGCCTCAAGAGAAGTCCCACGTTTCATCTTGAAGTTTGAAACAGTATTTGGCAAGCTTCGTGAGACCCCAAAAGTTCCCTGACATACCGGTCTCACTCAAGGGGAACACCGAGGTTCCCGGCACCACTTCATCTGAGCCCCTTCTCCCCTCCTGATCGCGACAGTAGGGTCGATTAACCTGCTTTGTCTGGAAGGCTTTCCCGACCTTCCAGGGGCACCTCAGCATGAGGCCCATCTCACGAGGAAATTCGAGACGTAGCCTCGTGTGTGGTGCCGCATTCCAAAAGACCCCGATTTCCTGGTCCGCTCTTGATAAGAACCCGATGCCCGCACACCACTTCGAAGGCAACCCTGTGGATGAAAGCACATCACGAAGGGGCACTGACACCCCCGTGCATTGTCTGGAAAAAACCGCAGGTTCCACACACAGCTCGACAAGTGGCCTGTCACTCCTTGAACAACTCGAGAGGCAAGCGGAGTTCCATTCCTCCACACAAGACGAGGCCTGACTCTCCTGTCCCAACTCTGCAGGGACCCTGCAATCTGAGTCAGAAATGGAGAGGAACCCTGAGGTTCCTTCCTGATCTCGAGATTAGGCCCTCTTCCATTGCAGCAAACCCAGTGAAGTCCCGAGAGGCCTCTCCCAGCTCCATAGTATCCCTGACTTCTCAGAGGCACCCTGAGAAGCTACCTGAGGTCACAGGCACAAGTCGAGGGAACCCAGGGTTTCCTGCCGCAACCCGAGAAAGACCTCGAGCGTCCTTTTTCATTGCGTTGAGCCCTGATTCCACTACCATGACTCGAGAGCAATGACGTGCGCCCCCTCACCACTCGTATGGAGACTTGACTTCCCTGACACCACACGAGAGGCTCCCTGGGCTCCCGGTCGTACCTTGTGAGAAACCCCACACTGGCACCGCAGCTCCAGAAAAACCACGAGACTCCCCCGACATCGCGAGATGAGGGCCTTCTTTTCCTGCATGGCCTGGAGAGCAATCCCGCGTGCTCTCTCCAAACTCCACAAGAGAGGAGCCAAGATTGCTGAGGAGTAGGACGGGGAGAACTCTTTCCCCCCCAAACAATTTCATCAAAAGAGCATTTAAACGTCGAGTAAATTCCACAATACAACTTATGAATGCTGCCAGAGGACATCAGGCACCCAGAAAAGAACCCAACTCTTGGAAAGTAGGTAGGAAAAAGTATAAAAGACAAAAAAAAGACAAAAGAGGGAGGGAGGGATTTCTGTCCCGGGAAGATAGTCTTAAAAAGAGAAAAGTTTCCAAACACCAGGAAAGCTTTTCACTGCCAAATCTTTGCCAAGCTTTGGAAGCACAAAGGGCAACATAAGGGGGATAAAAATAAATAAACAATTAAAACTCGCAGATTGCAAGCCCTACGGTAACTCCCCCAGCCGCAAAGCAGTGCAGACGCCTGCTCACACCATTAACAAGCAGGGGCTGGGCAGGGAGGTGCAGCGCGGGCTGCATCACTTAGAGTAAGAATCTGGCCTGAATACCCTGAGCGCTATCTGAACGAAATAACTTGGGCTAGCGAACCAGACTCTGGGATATCTACCACACAAAAAGCCAGCCCTAACCTAAGACACCACCAGGCCCGCGCACGGAACAAAGGACTGAACAGAGATAGCCGGCTGCAGACCTTCCCCCTCCGGTGACAGGCAGCCAGAGCCAGAAGGGGGCAATCGCAGCCCCAGAGAGACATTATCTATAAAACTGTAAGCAGCCTTCTTTGCTAACTAAAACTTCTTGGGGATCTGGACGGTCAACATCTGCCTGAGAAGGTGCGCCTGTTTTACACCCAGATAACCGAGTGGCGGGGAGGCGATAAGTCACAACATTGGCGCTCGCCAAACACCTCATCACCTGAGCTGCTCGGACCTGGGAAGAGCACAAAACGCAGGCCCAACCGAGTCTGTGCCTCTGAGGACTACCCGAGTGCCTGAACCTGAGCGGCTTGGACCTGGGAGGTGCATGCAGCCCAGGGCCAGCCTCGGATTGTTCCCGGTGGAACAACCTAGAGCCCGAGCAGTGTGGGCAGGGAGGCTACACGTGCCGTGAGCGGGGGCAGACCCAGTGTGGCTGAGGCACTGTGAGCGCACGCCAGTGTTATTTGTTTGCAGCATCACTCCCTCCCTCCCTCCCCACAGCGCAACTGAACAAGTGAGCCTAAAAAAAAAAAGTGTCCTCCACCGTCCCCTTTGTGTCAGGGCGTAAACCAGACACTGAAGAGACCAGCAAACAAAAGAAGCTATAACAGAGGGAAACGCCTTGGAAGCTACAGGCAATAGATTAAAACCCTGTGGTTACTAGGACTACATAGGAAGGCGCCTATAGATCTTGAGAAATATAAGTCGGACCAAGGAACTAGCCAAAAATGAACCGAACCCACGATACTCACAACAAAACCAGAGAAAGTCCTAGATATATTTTTATGATCATTCTTACTTTTTTTTAATTTTTTTAATTTTAAGTTCTCTATTGTTCATTTAATTTTCACTTTTATAACCTATTACTTTGCAAAAAAAAAGACCCTATTTTTTTCTTCTTCAGCAAACTTCATATATATATATATATATATATATATATATATATATATATATATATATAAAATAATTTTTTGACCTTGTTTTTTTGTTTTGTTTTTTTTTCTTCTTTTCTTTAACATTGTATTTTTGAAATTCCAAACTGTACTCTAGATTTTTAATTTATGTTTTTTGATATTTGATATCAATTTTGTACCTGTAGTTTCTTTATAATTTTTGCGACATTGCTTGTTTTTGTTTGTTTGTTTTCTCTTTAGTTTTCTTCTTCCTTTTTTTTAACATTGTATTTTTGAAATTCCAAACTCTACTCTAGATTTTTAATTTTTGCTTTTTGGTATTAGTTATCAATTTTGTACCTGTATTTTCTTGATAATTTTTGCGACCTTGTGTGTTTTTCTTTGTTCGTTTTTTCTCTCTTTCTTTTCCTTCTTCTTTTCTTTAACATCGTATTTTTGAAATTCCAAACTCTACTCTAGATTTTTAATTTTTGCTTTTATGTATTTGTTACCAATTTTGTACCTTTAAGAACCCAATCTTCAGTACCCATTTTTCACTAGGGAGCGAGATTACTGGCTTGACTGCTCTCTCTCCCTTTGGACTCTCCTTTTTCTCCACCAGGTCGCCTGTGTCTCCTCCCTAACCCCTCTCTACTCTACCCAACTCTGTGAATTTCTGTGTATTCCAGATGGTGGAGAACACTTAGGGAACTGATTACTGGCTGGATCTGTCTCCCTCCTTTTCATTCCCCCCTTTTATCCTTCTGGCCACCTCTGTCTCCTTCCTCCTTCTTCTCGTCTCTGTATAACTCTGTGAACATCTCTGAGCGGTCCAGTTGTGGAGTGCACATAAGGAAGTGACTACTGGCCAGCCCACTTTCTCCACTATTGATTCCACCTGATCTCATTTGGGTCACCTCTAACTCCCTCGTCCCTCTTCTCTTCTCCATGTAACGCTGTGAACCTTTCTGAGTGACCCTCACAGTAGAGAAACTTTTCTTCTTTAACGTAGATGTTTTATCAATGGTGCTGTATAGAAGGAGAAGTGTTGAAACTACTGTAAAAGTAAGACAGATAACTGGAAGCAGGAGGCTTAAGTCCAAACCCTGACTCCAGGGAACTCCTGACTCCGAGGAACATTAATTGACAGGAGCTCATCAAATGCCTCCATACCGACACTGAAATCAAGCACCACACAAGGGCCAACAAGTTCCAGGGCAAGACATACCAAGCAAATTCTCCAGCAACAAAGGAACGCAGCCCTGAGCTTCAAGATACAGGCTGCCCAAAGTCACCCCAAAACCACAGACATCTCATAACTCATTACTGGACACTTCATTGCACTCCAGAGAGAAGAAATACAGCTCCACCCACCAGAACACGGACACAAGCTTCCCTAACCAGGAAACCTTGACAAGACACCTGTACAAACCCACACACAGCGAGGAAATGCCACAGTAAAGAACTCCACAAACTGCCAGAATACAGAAAGGACACCCCAAACTCAGCAATTTAAACAAGATGAGACAGAGGAATACCCAGCAGATAAAGGAACAGGATAAATGCCCACCAAACCAAACAAAAGAGGAAGAGATAGGGAATCTACCTGATAAAGAATTCCGAGTAAGGATAGTGAAATGGATCTAAAATCTTGAAATTAAAATGGAATCACAGATAAATAGCCTGGAGACAAGGATTGAGAAGATGCAAGAAAGGTTTAACAAGGACCTAGAAGAAATAAAAAAAGAGTCAATATATAATGAATAATGCAATAAATGAAATTAAAAACACTCTGGAGGCAACAAATAGTAGAATAACAGAGGCAGAAGATAGGATTAGTGAATTCGAAGATAGAATGGTAGAAATAAATGAATCAGAGAGGATAAATGAAAAACGAATTAAAAGAAATGAGCACAATCTCAGAGACCTCCAGGACAATATTAAACGCTACAACATTCGAATCATAGGGGTCCCAGAAGAAGAAGACAAAAAGAAAGACCGTGAGAAAATACTTGAGGAGATAATAGTTGAAAACTTCCCTAAAATGGGGAAGGAAATACTCACTCAAGTCCAAGAAACCCAGAGAGTCCCAAACAGGATAAAGCCAAGGCGAAACCCCCCAAGACACATATTAATCACATTAACAAAAATCAAACACAAAGAACAAATATGAAAAGCAGCAAGGGAAAAACAACAAATAACACACAAGGGAATTGCCATAAGGATAACAGCTGATCTTTCAATAGAAACTCTTCAAGCAAGGAGGGAATGGCAAGACATACTTAAAATGATGAAAGAAAATAACCTACAGCCCAGATTATTGTACCCAGCAAGGATCTCATTCAAGTATGAATGAGAAATCAAAAGCTTTTCAGACAAGCAAAAGCTGAGAGAATTCTGCACCACCAAACCAGCTCTCCAACAAATACTAAACAGGAAACACAAAAACGGTGTATAAATTCAAACCCCAAACAATAAAGTAAATGGCAATGGGATCATACTTATCAGTAATTACCTTAAACGTAAATGGGTTGAATGCTCCAACCAAAAGACAAAGACTGGCTGAATGGATACAAAAACAAGACCCCTACATATGTTGTCTACAAGAGACCCACCTCAAAACAGGGGATACATACAGACTGAAAGTGAAGGGCTGGAAAAAGATTTTCCATGCAAATAGGGACCAAAAGAAAGCAGGAGTAGCGATACTCATATCAGATAAAATAGACTTTAAAACAAAGGCCGTGAAAAGAGACAAAGAAGGTCACTACATAATGATCAAAGGATCAATCCAAGAAGAAGATATAAAAATTATAAATATATATGCACCCAACGTGGGAGCACCACAGTATGTAAGACAAATGCTAACAAGTATGAAAGGAGAAATTAACACTAACACAATAATAGTTGGAGATTTTAATACCCCACTCACACCTATGGATAGATCAACTAAACAGAAATTTAACAAGGAAACACAAACTTTAAATGATACAATAGACCAGTTAGACCTAATTGATATCTATAGGACATTTCATCCCAAAACAATGAATTTCAACTTTTTCTAAAGTGCACATGGAACCTTCTCCAGGATAGATCACATCCTGGGCCATAAAGCTAGCATTGGTAAATTCAAAAAAATAGAAATCATTCCAAGCATCTTTTCTGACCACAATGCAGTAAGATTAGATCTCAATTACAGGAGAAAAACTATTAAAAATTCCAACATATGGAGGCTGAACAACACGCTGCTGAATAACCAACAAATCACAGAAGAAATCAAAAAAGAAATCAAAATTTGCATAGAAACGGATGAAAATGAAAACACAACAACCCAAAACTTGTGGGACACGGTAAAAGCAGTCCTAAGGGGAAAGTTCATAGCAATACAGGCACACCTCAAGAAACAAGAAAAAAGTCAAATAAATAAACTAACTCTACACCTAAAGCAACTAGAAAAGGAAGAAATGAAGAACCCCAGGGTTAGTAGAAGGAAAGAAATCTTAAAAATTAGAGCAGAAATAAATGCAAAAGAAACAAAAGAGACCATAGCAAAAATCAACAAAACCAAAAGCTGGTTCTTTGAAACGATAAATAAAATTGACAAACCATTAGCCAGACTCATCAAGAAACAAAGGGAGAAAAATCAAATCAATAAAATTAGAAATGAAAATGGAGAGATCACAACAGAAAACACAGAAATACAAAGGATCATAAGAGACTACTATCAACAATTATATGCCAATAAAATGGACAACGTGGAAGAAATGGACAAATTCTTAGAAAAGTACAACTTTCCAAAACTGGACCAGGGAAGAACTAGAAAATCTTAACAGACCCATCACAAGCACGGGAATGGAAACTGTAACCAAAAATCTTCCAGCCAACAAAAGCCCAGGTCCAGACGGCTTCACAGCTGAATTCTACGAAAAATTTAGAGAAGAGCTAACACCTATCCTGCTCAAACTCTTCCAGAAAATTGCAGAGGAAGGTAAAGTTCCAAACTCATTCTATGAGGCCACCATCAGCCTAATACCAAAACCTGACAAAGATCCCACAAAAAAAGAAAACTACAGGCCAATATCACTGATGACATAGATGCAAAAATCCTTAACAAAATTCTAGCAATCAGAATCCAACAACACATTAAAAAGATCATACACCATGACCAAGTGGGCTTTATCCCAGGGATGCAAGGATTCTTCAATATCCGCAAATCAATCAATGTAATACACCACCTTAACAAATTGAAAAATAAAAACCATATGATTTTCTCAATAGATGCAGAGAAAGCCTTTGACAAAATTCAACATCCATTTATGATTAAAAACTCTCCAGAAAGCAGGAATAGAAGGAACATACCTCAACATAATAAAAGCTATATATGACAAACCCACAGCAAACATTATCCTCAATGGTGAAAAATTGAAAGCATTTCCTCTAAAGTCAGGAACTAGACAAGGGTGCCCACTTTCACCATTACTATTCAACATAGCTTTGGAAGTTTTGGCCACAGCAATCAGAGCAGAAAAAGAAACAAAAGGAATCCAAATTGCAAAAGAAGAAGTAAAACTCTCACTGTTTGCAGATGACATGATCCTCTACATAGAAAACCCTAAAGACTCCACCAGAAAATTACTAGAACTAGTCAATGACTATAGTAAAGTTGCAGGATATAAAATCAACACACAGAAATTCCTTGCATTCCTATACACTAATAATGAGAAAACAGAAAGAGAAATTAAGGAAACAATTTCATTCACCATTGCAACGGAAAGAATAAAATACTTAGGAATATACCTACCTAAAGAACCTAAAGACCTATATATAGAAAACTATAAAACACTGGTGAAAGAAATCAAAGAGGACACTAATAGGTGGAGAAATATACCATGTTCATGGATTGGAAGAATCAATATAGTGAAAATGAGTATACTACCCAAGGCAATTTATAGATTCAATGCAATCCCTATCAAGCTACCAACAGTATTCTTCACAGAGCTAGAACAAATAATTTCACAATTTGTATGGAAATACAAAAAACCTCGAATAGCCAAAGCGATCTTGAGAAAGAAGAATGGAACTGGAGGAATCAACCTACCTGATTTCAGGCTCCGCTACAAAGCCACAGTTATCAAGACAGTATGGTACTGGCACAAAGACAGAAATATAGATTAGTGGAACAAAATAGAAAGCCCAGAGATAAATCCACACACATATGGACACCTTATCTTTGACAAAGGAGGCAAAAATATACAATGGATTAAAGACAATCTCTTTAACAAGTGGTGCTGGGAAATCTGGTCAACCACTTGTAAAAGAATGAAACTAGAACACTTTCTAACACAATACACAAAAATAAACTCAAAATGGATTAAAGATCTAAACGTAAGACCAGAAACTATAAAACTCCTAGAGGAGAACATAGGCAAAACACTCTCTGAAATACATCACAGCAGGATCCTCTATGACCCACCTCCCAGAATATTGGAAATAAAAACAAAAATAAACAAATGGGGCCTAATTAACCTTAAAAGCTTCTGCACATCAAAGCAAACTATTAGCAAGGTGAAAAGACAGCCTTCGGAATGGGAGAAAATAATAGGAAATGAAGCAACTGACAAACAACTAATCTCAAAAATATACAAGCAACACCTACAGCTCAACTCCAGAAAAATAGATGACCCAATCAAAAAATGGGCCAAAGAACTAAATAGACATTTCTCCAAAGAAGACATACAGATGGCTAACAAACACATGAAAAGATGCTCAAAATCACTCATTATCATAGAAATGCAAATCAAAACCACTATGAGGTACCATTTCACGCCAGTCAGAATGGCTGCAATCCAAAAGTCTACAAATAATAAATGCTGGAGAGGGTGTGGAGAAAAGGGAACCCTCTTACACTGTTGGTGGGAATGCAAAGTAGTACAGCCACTATAGAGAACAGTGTGGAGATTCCTTAAAAAACTGGAAATAGAACTGCCTTATGATCCAGCAATCCCACTGCTGGACATACACACTGAGGAAACCAGAAGGGAAAGAGACACGTGTACCCCAATGTTCATCGCAGCACTGTTTCTAATAGCCAGGACATGGAAGCAACCTAGATGTCCATCAGCAGATGAATGGATAAGAAAGCTGTGGTACATATACACAATGGAGTATTACTCCGCCATTAAAAAGAATAGAATGAATCAGTTCTAATGAGGTGGATGAAACTGGAGCCTATTATACAGAGTGAAGTAAGCCAGAAAGAAAAACACCAATACAGTATACTAACGCATATATATGGAACTTTGAAAGACGGTAACAATAACCCTGAGTACGAGACAGCAAAAGAGACACTGATGTACAGAAGAGTCTTATGGACTCTGTGGGAGAGGGAGAAGGTGGGAAGATTTGGGAGAATGGCATTGAAACATGTAAAATATCATGTATGAAAAGAGTTGCCAGTCCAGGTTTGATGCATGACACTGGATGCTTGGGGCTAGTGCACTGGGATGACCCAGAGGGATGCTATGGGGGGGAGGAGGGAGGAGGGTTCAGGATGGGGAGCACATGTATACCTGAGGCGGATTCATTTTGATATTTGGAAAAACTAATACAATTATGTAAAGTTTAAAAATAAAATAAAATTAAAAAAAAAATCCACAGGAGGCTTGACTCCCTTTAGGCCACTCAGTGGTCTCCAAGAAATACCCGTCGGGACTCGAGAGCAGAGCAGAGTCCTTTCCTTCCTCTCGAGATGAGGTCTGACTCCTCGGGTGCATCTAAAATGCAACCCCGAGATCTCTGTCGCCCCTGGAGAGGAACATTAGGTCCTGGACACAAGCTTAGATGAGGTCTCTTTTGCCCTGAAGTGACTCGAGAGCAATCCCTAGCTCTCTCTCGCAACTCCAATGGAAGATTGGACTTCCCTGGGCCAACACAAGAGGAAGCCTGAATTCCCCATCGTAACTCGAGAATCCCGCCGAAACTCGAGAAAAACCACATGGTTACCCTGTCATCGCAAGATGAGGCCCTTGCCCGCTACAGCGTCTAAAGAGAAGTCCCAGGTTTCTTCTTGAAGTGTTTTCACACTTCAAGTGTGAAAACTTGGCACCCTTGATGTGATTCCAAAAGTTCGCTGACACTCTGGTCTCTCTCGAGGGGAACACCGAGGTTCCCGGTACGACTTCATCTGAGCCACTTCTCCCCTCCTGATTGCGACTGGAGGGTCGACTCCCGTGCTTTGTCTGGAAGGGGTTCCCAACCTTCCCGGCGCACCTCAGGATGAGGCCGGTCTAACGAGAATATTTGAGACGTAGCTTCATGGGTGGTAACACATGCTGAAAGACCCCGATTCCCCGGTCCACTCTTGATAAGAACCCGATGCCCGGACATCTCTTGAAAGGCAACCCTGTGGAAGAAGGCACAACACGAAGGGGCACTGACACCCTCGTGCATCGTCCGGAAAAACCCGCAGATTCCAAACACAGTTCGACAAGTTGCCTGTCACCCCGTGAATAACTCGAGAGGCAAGCGGAGTTCCATTCCTCCTTACAAGACGAGGCCTGACTCTCCTGTCCCAACTCTGCAGGGACCCTGCGATCAGAGTCAGAAATGGAGACGGACCCTGAGGTTCCTGCCTCCACTCGAGATGAGGCCCTCTTCTATTGCACCAAACCCAGTGGAGTCCCGAGAGGGCCCTCCCAACTCCAGGGTATCCTTGACTTCTCAGAGGCACACTGAGAAGCTCCCTGAGGCCACCGGCACTAGTCGAGGGAACCCAGGGTTTACTGCCGTGACCCAAGAAACACCTTGAAAGTCCTTCTTTAACGGTTCTTGAGGCCCAATACACCTTCCATGACTCTAGAGCAATGACGCGCTCCCCCTCGCAATGCACATGGAGACCTGACTTCCCAAGCACCACATGAGAGGCTCCCTGAGCTCCCCGTAGTACCTCATGAGAAACCCCACACTGGCGCTGCAGCTCGAGAAAACCCACGAGACGCCCCCTTCATCGCGAGATGATGGCCTTCTTTTCCTGCATGGCCTGGAGAGCAATCACGAGTCCTCTTTCCAAACTCCACAGGAGGCTTGACTCCCTTTAGGCCACTCAGTGGGCTCCAAGAGATACCCGTCGCAACTCGAGAGGAGAGCGGAGTCCTTCGCTTCCCCTCGAGACAAGGACTGACTCCCTGGGTGCATCAGGAAAGCAACCCCAAGATCCCTGTCCCCCCTGGAGACGAACATTATGTCCTGGACACAAGCCTAGATAAGGTCTCTTTTGCCCTGCAGTAACTCAAGCGCAATCCCTAGCTCTCCCTCGCAACTCGAATGGAAGACTGGACTTCCCTGGGCCAACACAAGAGGAAGCCTGAATTTCCTGACCTAACTCGAGAATCCCGCCACAACTCGAGAAAAACGACGTGGTTAACCCGTCACCACAAGATGAGGCCCTTGCCAGCTACAGCGTCTCAAGAGAAGTCTCACGTTCTGTCTTGAAGTTTGAAACGGTACTTAGCACCTTTGATGTGACTCCAAAAGTTCCCCGACATCCCAGTTTTACTCGAGGGGAACATCGAGGTTCCCGGCACCACTTCATCTGAGCCCCTTCTCCCCTCCTGATTGGGACAAGAGGGTCGATTCACTTGCTTTGTCTGAAAGGGTTACCGACCTTCCTGGTGCACCTCAGGTTGAGGTCCGTCTCAAGAAGAAATTCGAGACGTAGGCTTGTGGGTGGTGCCACATGCCGAAAGATACTGATTTCCTGGTCTGCTCTTGATAAGAATCTGAAGGCTGGATACCTCTTCGAAGGCAACCCTGTGTATGAAGGCAAAAAACGAAGGGGAACTGACACCCCCATGCATCGTCTGGATAAAACCGCAGGTTCCACACACAGCTCGACAAGTGGCCTGTTATCCGGTGAACAACTCGAGAGTCCAGTGGAGTTCCATTCCTCCACACAAGACGAGGCCTGACTCTCCTGTCCTAACTCTGTAGGGACTCTGTGTTCAGAGTCAGAAATGGAGAGCAACCCTGAGGTTCCTGCTTCAAATCGAGATGAGGCCCTCTTCTGACAAGGTCCAGCCTCGGCTGGTCCAGGGTTTTCGAAGGGGAGACAGAGTAGGCGACCTATTGATTTATTTATCGAAGATATAAAGAGTAATAGAATGAGGATAGCTCAGTAGGAAAATTTAGTGGAGAAAAGAAGCTGAGTAGCTTGGTTTATGCGGAAAATCAGTATAACCCGTGACACCAGGTTAGCTCTGACCACGGAGGCCGCAGGCTCCCTCTCCAATAGCGAAAAGTGCCCCACCTTAGACACCTTCTCAAGTGGTCTTCGAAGCCCAGGCAAATAAATGGTCGCAGAGGATATCCGCGCTCCAGATGGACACTCATCTGAAAATTGAGGGGAAGAATGACATTAGGAGACTAAGCGTTGGCAATCAAGGCCCGTAGCTTTAGTTTCAACAGGGGTTTTTATACCCTAAGTTACACATAGAGGATAATGGGGATGCAAAGACAGCAGCCGTTGATCCTTATCAAAAACCAGAGTTTCTGTCCTGCAAATGTATCGTATACAAACGGTTTAGGTGATTTACATCATCTTCTAGCCAGAAGACCTATTAACATTTTATGACTCTTGACAAAGACTTATCAACCGTAAGACTTATTTTCTCTAAGAGTAATTATTTTAAGGTTTGGCCCCATCTTTCGAAGATAAAATTGCATTCCTATAGGGCAGATGTGTAATGGGCTTACAACAAAGGAAATAATTTATTACCTTAAGGGTCTAAAGTTAGTAACACCAAGGCCACTACTTATTTCTTCTACATACCAACTATATTAATTAATACACATTCAAGGATACAATTCAGGGGATGTGGAAACTTGGCAACAAGCATTGGTTCATCAATGAAATCTTTTACTAGTTTCATTCTGACAGTTTCTAACTCTCTGAGAGGCTCTAAGCTATTTGAATATCTTAAGCTTCCCGTGCCTCTCGAGGCTCGGAGACTGTAAACAATTGTATGCATTGCTGTAGGAGACCGGGTAAACTTGTCAGGCGAGTTAGAGAGCCATCTGACGTGTTTGGATTTAAACACTCCTAATTGCCCAGGAACTTTATTAATTGGAGCTGTAAGTTAGCTCTTTGACAGAGAGAGTGAGATGGTGGTGGGGGACAGCCCCCAGTAAAGTCAGAGGGGAGAGCACAAAGCAATAAAGTAGGCAGACTCTGGTTTTGGGGGGTAGATGCTCAAGAATATCCGGGAGGACTCCCGAGGCTCGATCCCGCCTTTGTGCATGCCCAGCCTCCTTCCTCATGACCTTTGTCACGAGTGGACTGTCTCTCGCTGGCTCCCGGCATCTCCCCGTTTTTTATTTCTTAAAACAGCCAGATGTAGCTCAGTCGCGAGCCTCTGAATACTCTGCCGAAGAATCCTGACAATACAAGGAAGAATGATTATGAGAAGCAGAATTAAAGCAGCCACCGCAGCATAGCTAAAGACATTAGACAGAATATTCTTTCCTGAGATGTAGTTAGGGAAAGTATGGAAGAAATCATTTGCTGTTCCAGCAGCAGTAAAATCTAATCGGGAGTGCTCCATGGTTGCTATTTGATAGTGAAGTTTCCCTACGTCTCAACCAATGTCAGAGCTGTTCCAGATACCTGAAATATGGTTTTTAATCTTTTCCCATTCAAAATCTGTCTCATTTACTTTCAGGGGTGTTCCAAATATCCACCGATAGTCAGCATGACAAGACAATGCCATTTTCACCTTTAAAGCCTGCAATTCAGTCCCAATATGTATTACTGCTTCCTCTAGGGCGTCTACCCTCATTTCTAATTTTCTCTCTATAGCTTCCTGTGTTGCCAATGTTAAAGAAACATTTTTGGACATAGAATCAACATATTGAGCAGTATGTACTTGTTGAGTCAATGATATTGCTGCCACAGTAACAGAAGTGATTGCACTTATCAAAGCTGCTGTTCCCAAGATAATTAAGCCCACAAACCGTCGTGTTTGCATTAAATCCTGTAGTTGTTGTAATACAGCAAGACTATAATTCAATAAGTGGTTACATCATAAGATAAGGTGGATGTTGTAGCATTACAAAGGAGCAAACATTATATTGAGGGTTTAAACAAGATGAACCAGGGAGCAGCTGTAGGCATCAGCCCGGGGGAGCAGTGTCCCCAGCATCAGGAGGCAGAACGCGAGCGGCAGGCTGTGGGCCAAGGCGCCTATGGTGGGCGGAGGGACAGGGTTCGTGGTTTAGGGCTAGCCGCCACCGCTTGGGCTCAGGGCGGTCCCCTCTCGCCGGTGGGGCCACGCTGGTCTGGACGGCACTCCGCGGGCGCGCTTTCCTCTCTGGCCCTCACTCGCTGCACAGACTTCTTTGCTCTAGGTCACGGGGTGCAGAGAGGTGGGTGCGAGGCGCTGCTGGTGGCGCGGAGGCGAGAGCTGGCTGGGGGAGGGGGAGCGAGCGAGTGCGCGCGCCGCGAACCTGGTCTTTGGGGAATGTGACATGACGAATTTGTCTGAGATCCAAACCGGAGAATCTGCATTCTGTAGAAATATACAAGCATACCCTCTCCCACAAGTTAGCAACACATCTGGCCTTTTTCACTCTCCCGTAAGGAGGCCTTTTTACTTGACCAGGGGCCGAGTCGTAGCCTGTAATTCAGGCATCTAGTGTCTCATCATTGTAGTCTGCCCCTGTGTGTTTACGTTTAAGTGATTAATTACAATTGGAACATAACTTCACTATTTGTCTAGCTGTTTCCCTATGGATATGTTAATTTAGGTCTAATGTTTAGTTTAGGTCTCTGTATAAATTTAAGTAATAAATGTATAACCTCCTTATCTCATTTTGGTATACAGGTATACAGATATACCTAAATGCAAAATGCATTTATATATGTATTTATATATGGCAACAAGTATAAAGTTATTGACATATAATATATATAAATCAATATACTTGAATTAATCTTTATAATTAATATATTAATTAATATATATTACAACAATACAACACATACACAGCTAATACCAACCAACACAAACCAATATACTGTAATAATACATGTCACACATTTATAATTATACAGTATATAGAACATATATCATCACAGCACATCAATCCATACCAATTAATATCAGCCACACACACATTATATTACTGCCATATATATTTAATTATACAGTATATATATATGTGTGTGTATATAGTATACATATTAATTTATATACAAATTAATTAAGTATAGATCTATAAATAGAATTAGGTATACCTTTATTATATTTTATTTATATCCATACCTAATTAGGCAAACTGTAATTAGGCAAATACATTTATATTATGTATTTATAACAATATATAAAGTATTGTTAAATGTACCACCTGTACAGCATCTCCACCCCACATACCACTTTCTCTAATCCCACCAACTCATTTTCAGTATTATGTGTTGGCCAGGAGCTGGGCCAGTCTTTCCCAGCAATGTTAAGAGACGTCTGTTCCTGTGTCTAATAGCCCTGGCGTTTTATTCTCTTGAAGTAAAAGATCTTTTAAAGGCCTTGGAACTGTAATTTCCTGCACCCAAAAGGCTAGATCACTAGATCCAAATGTTTTGTGGCTCTTAGCTTGAGAAGTCAAGTTTTTCCTTGTCTGATAGTAAGGTAAAAGTAAAAGCTGTGTTACTCTTTGACCTTTATTAATTTGTACAGTTTTGATAGGCAGTGAGATCAAGACTTTAATTTCTCAATATCATCAGAATCTACTACACCATGCACCAGCGAAATTTCTTTTCTTTCTTTTTTTTTTATTTAATTTTTTTTAAAAGAAAGCAAGCTACGCCCCAGGACAAATCTTACAATGTCCTCAGATAGGGGGCCAGCCACTCCGGTTGGAATTGGAGTAAGCGGCACATCAGGGGTTAATATTGTTATTAAATCTCCTTGCCTTTTCGCTTTTCTCCTAGCCTGGGTGAGACCCCCCTGAGGGAGTTTTCTCCAAGGAGCACGCTCTGCATATTGTGTACTAAAAGCTCCTTTGTTTAAAAAACTTTTTATCTTCCTCAGTCTTAGGCAACACTTTGGGAGGCTTTGGGGGCAAAGTGGGGAACTCCTGGGTCCTGGGAGGCACAATCGAAGGCGGTGGCAGTCGCCTTAAATCAGAAAGTGGTGGATAAGTTTTTTAAAGGTTTGCGCAGAGGGGGAGGGAGCTCGCCAGGGCTCTCGGCCGCAGCGTCCTGTAAGCCCTCTCCTTCCTCGGGAGGTAGACCACTTTCTCCCTCCTTTTTTTTTATTCAATGGCAGAAAATATGATCTGTGCAGTAAATGGAGACTCACCACCATCCACCTCTATAGCCTCCCCCATAGTCTATTTAACAGCCTCGTGACGGAGGTCCAGGACATTTCTAATCATATTCCACAGTCAATAAATATTTGTCTATTCTTAGATGCAGAGAAATCCATTTTTAATTTTTTTTTTAATTTTAGAGAATATTTTTATTTATTTTGTAACCTCTTTACTCTGGCTAAACTGCAGAGGGGACTAGAAAAGAAGCCTCAAGGTGAGGATCAAGTTCATCCTTGGGACTAGAGAAAATCCTTCTCTGGGAAACTCCTAGCGGTGGCCCTTTACCCCGACATGGAGGAGGAGGCATAGGGGGATGGGAGCGTCCCAAAGTTTTCCTCTTCTGTTCCGGAGATCCTTTAACTGTTTGGTAACTAAATCTTACGAACTGTCTGATCGGGGATGTTTCCCTCAACCTCCTAGGAGCGGATGGTCTGATTAGGGATGTTTTCTTAAACTTTTAGGAGCATCTTTAGCTTAAAAAAAAAAAATCCTCATCAGAATGGCATCGAGCTGCTGGTTCCTCTAAACCTTTTTCAAATTGAGGGGACAGCTGATCTTTCTTTTCATCCCTATCTTTTACATGCTCATTGGCAGTCATAGCAGCTAGCCATTCATTTAGCTGTCGATAGCTAGGTATAGCCTCTTCATTTTCACTTTTCTTTATAACAGGTACCTTTTCAGATTTGCTTTTTTGTTTAACAGGTACTTTTCCAACTTTACTTTCCTCTTTAACAGGTACCTTTTCAAATTCATGAGCTGGATCTAAAACATCTCTAGTCATATTCCACAGAGGAGAGGTGTAAGTAGGGATTTTTTCCAAACCTTGCTGAGCACAATAAGCTCTTAGCTGTTTTCCTAGTTTTTTCAAGATATCTAGGTTAACAGTGCCTTGTTGTAGAAACCAAGGGCAGTGGTCTTGTACAAATGTAAAAAATGATTGAATGGAAGATTTTTTAACCTTGATTCTTCTTTTACTTAATAACTGTAAAATTACTCCTATAAAGAGCTGTCTTTCATTTGATTCAGTGTTGCCCATGTCAGAAACTTAAGGATAGTAAAAGATTTTGCTTTTAGCTATCTAAAGATTAGGCCTTTTTTGTCAGCCTTTTTAGAAACCGTTTTTTCTCTCTAACTCTTCAACACTTCCCACTCCTCTCGCCCTGTCTATTCTACAGGGGGATCTGCAGCCCCCTAAGTGGGATCCTATCTGTCCCGAAAACTGAACACTGGGGGAATGGGGTTGGGGATTTACCTTCGAAATGCCTGTCTCGGGCACCACCTGCAGAGGTCCAGCCCCAGCTGATCCAGGGTATTCGAAGGGAAGATGGAGTAGGCGACCTATTTATATATTTATTTATTCATCAAAGATATAAAGAGTAATAGAATGAGGATAGCTCAGTAGGAAAATTCAGTGGAGAAAAGCAGCTGAGTAGCTTGGTTTACGTGGAAAATCAATATAACCCGTGACACCAGGTTAGCTCTGACCACGGAGGCTGCAAGTGCCCTCTAGAATAGAGGAAGGTGCCCCACCTTAGACACCTTATCGAGTGGGTCTTCGAAGCCCAGGCAAATAAATGGTCGCAGAGGATATCCGCGCTCCAGATGGACACTCATCTGAAAATTGAGGGGAATAATGACATGGGGAGACCAAGCGTTGGCGAGCAAGGCCCGTAGCTTTATTTTCAACACAGGTTTTAATACCCTAAGTTACACATAGAGGATAATAGGGGATGCAAAGTCAGCAGTCTTTAATCCTTATCAAAAACCAGGGTTTCTTTTCTGCAGATTTATCGTATAAAAATGGTTTAGATGATTTACATCATCTTCTGGCCAGAAGACCTATTAACATTTTATGACTCTTGACAAAGACTTATCAACCATAAGAGTTATTTTCTCTAAGAGTAATTGTTTAAGGTTTGGCGCCATCTTTCGAAGATAAAATTGCATTCCTATAGGGAGGATGTGTAATGGGTTTACAACAAAGAAAAGAATTTATTACCTTAAGGGTCTAAAGTTACTAACAACAAGGCCACTACTTATTTTTTCTACATACCAACTATATTAATTAGCACACATTCAAGGATACAATTCAGGGGATGTGGAAACTTGGCAAAAAGCATTGGTTCATCAATGAAATCTTTTACTAGTTTTATTCTGACAGTTTCTAACTCTCTGAGAGGCTCTAAGCTATTTGAATATCTTAAACTTCCCGTGCGTCTCGAGGCTGGGAGACTGTACACAATCGTATGCATAGCTGTAGGAGACCGGGTAAACTTGTCAGGCGAGTTAGAAAACCATCTGAGGGGTTTGGATTTAAACACTACTAATTGCACAGGAACATTATTAGTTGGAGCTGTAAGTTAGCTCTTTGACAGAGAGAGTGAGATGGTGGTGGGGGACATCCCCAGTAATGTCAGAGGTGAGAGAACAAAGCAATAAAGAAGGCAGACTTTGGTTTTTGGGGGTAGATGCTGAAGAATATACGGGGGAACTCCCGGAGGCTCGATCCCGCCTTTGCGTATGCCGAGACTCTTTCCTCATGACATTTGTCACGAGTGGAATGTCTCTCGCTGGCTCCCGGCAATCTTCCATTGCACCAAACGCAGTGGAGTCCCGAGAGGCCCTTCCCAACACCACAGTATCAGTGTCTTCTCAGAGGCACCCTGAGCAACTCCCTGAGGTCACCGGCACAAGTCGAGGGAACACAGGGTATCCTGCCACAACCCTAGAAAGACCACAAGAGTCCGTCTTCAACGCGTCTTGAGGCCGGATTCCCCTACCATGACTCGAGAGCAATGACACGCTCCCCCTCGCCATGCGCATGGACACCTGACTTCCCTGGCGCCACATGAGAGGCTCCCTGAGCTCCCCGTCATACCTCGTGCGAAACCCCACACTGGCGCCACAGCTCGGGAAAACCCACGAGACGCCACCGTCAACGCGAGATTGGGGACTTCTTTTCCTGCCTGACCTGGAGAGCAATCCCTGGTCCTTTCTCCAAACTTCACAGGAGGCTTTACTCCCTTTAGGCCACTCAATGGGCTCCAAGAGATACCTGTCGTGACTTGAGAGGAGAGCAGAGTACTTTGTTTCCCCTCGAGATGAGGCCTTACCTCGGGTGAGTCTGGAATGCAACCCCGAGATCCCTGTTGCCCCTGGAGAGGAACATTATGTCCTGGACAAAAGCCTAGATGAGGTCTATTTTCCCCTACAGTGACTCGAGAGCAACACCCATCTCTCCCTCGCAATTCGAATGGAAGATTGGTCTTCACTGGGCCAACACAAGAGGAAGTCTGAATTTCCCGTTGTTACTCGAGAATCCCGCCGCAACTCTTAAAAACCACGTGGTTCCCCATTCATCACAATATGAGGCCTTTGCCCGCTACAGAGTCTCAAGAGAAGTCCCATGTTTCGTCATAAAGTTCGAAATGCTACTTGGCACCCTTGATGCGACCCCAAAAGTTCCGCAATATACCGGTCTCACTCCAAGGGAACACCGAAGTTCCGGGCACCACTTCATTTGAGCCCCTTCTCCGCTCCTGATCACGGCAGGAAGGTCAATCCCCCTGCTTTGTCTAGAAGGGGTTCCCGACCTTCATGGCGCACCTCAGGATGAGGCCAGTCTCACGAAGAAATTCGAGACATAGCCTCGTGTTGGTGCCACGTGCCGAAAGACCCCGATTTCTCGGTTTTGCTCTTGATAAGAACCCGATGCCCGGACACCTCTTCTAAGGCAACCCTGTGGATGAAGGAACTACACGAGGGGGCACTGGCAACCCTGTTCATCGTCCGGAAAATCCCACAGGATCCACATACAGCTCCACAACTGGCCTGTCACCCCTTAAACAACGAGAGAGGCAAGCGGAGTTCCCTTCCTCAGACAAGACGAGGCCTGAGTATCCAATCCCAACTCTGCAGGCACGCTTCGATCTGAGTCAGAAATGGAGAGGAAACCTGAGGTTCCTGCCTCAACCTGAGATGAGGCCCTCTTCCATTAAAACAAACCCAGTGGAGTCCCGAGAGGCCACTCCCATCTCCACAGTATCCCTGACTTCTCCTAGGCATTCTGAGAAGCTCCTTGAGGCCACCGGCAAACGTCGAGGGAAATAAGGGTTTCCTGCCACAACCGAAGAAAGACCTCGAGAGTCCTTCTTCAACGCGTCTTGAGGTCAGATTCCCCTACCATGGCTCGAGAGCAATAACGCGCTCCCCCTCGCCACGCACATGGAGACCTGACTTCCCTGGCGCCACACGAGAGGCTCCCTGAGCTCCCTGTCGTACTTCGTGTGAAACCCCACACTGGCGCCGCAGCTCGAGAAAACACACAAGACCCCTCCGTCATCGCGAGATGAGGGCCATCTTTTCCTGCATGGCCTGGAGAGCAGTCCCAAGTCCTCTCTCCAAACTTCACAGGAGGCTTGACTCCCTTTAGGCCACAAAGTGGGCTCCAAGAGGTGCCCGTCGCGACTCGAAAGGAGAGCGGAGTCCTTTGCTTCCCTTCGACACGAGGCCTGACTCCCTGGGTGAGTCTGGAATGCAAACCTGAGATCCCTGTGGCCCTTGGAGAGGAACATTAGGTCCTGGACACAAGCCTAGATGAGGTCTCCTTTGCCCTGCAGTGACTCGAGTGCAACCCCCAGCTCTCCCTCGCAACTCGAATGGATGATTGGACTTCCCTGGCCCAACACAAGAGGAAGCCTGAAATCCCCTTCGTAACTCGAGAATCCCGCCGCAACTCGAGAAAAACCACGTGGCTCCCCCGTCATCGCAAGATGAGGCCCTTGGCCGCTACAGCGTATCAAGAGAAGTCCCACGTTCCATCCTGAAGTACAAAACGGTACTTGGCACCCTTGATGCGACCCCCAAAGTTCCCTGACACACCGGTCTCACTCGAGGGAAACACCAAAGTTCACGGCACCACTTCCTGTGAGCCCCTTCACCCCTCCTGATCGCGACAGGAGGGTCGACTCCCATGCTTTGTCTGCAAGGTGTTCCCGACGTTCCCCGCGAACCTCCAGATGAGGCCGGTCTCATGAGGAAATTCAAAAAGTAGCCTCAAGGTTGGTGCCACATGTTGAAAGATCCCGAATTCCCGGTCCACTCTAGATAAGAACCTGACGCCCGGACATCTCTTCGAAGGCAACCCTGTGGATGAAGGCACAACATGAAGGGACACTGACATCCCCATGCATCGTCTGGAAAAACCCGCCGATTCCACTCACAGCTCCAAATGTGTACTGTCACCCCATGAACAACTCGAGAGGCAAGTGAAGTTGCATTCCTTCACACAAGACGAGGCCTTACCCTCCTGGCCCAACTCTTCAGGGACCCTGCGATCGGAGTCAGAAATGGAGAGGAAGCCTGAGGTTCCTGCCTCAACTAGAGAAGAGGCCCTCTTCCATTGAACCAAACTCAGTGGTGTCCCGAGAGGCCCCTCCCAACACCACAGTATCCCTGAATTCTCAGAGGCTCCCTGAGAAGCTACCTGAGGTCACTGGCACAAGTCGAGGGAACCCAGAGTTTCCTGAAGTAACCCGAGAAAGACTTGGAGAGTCCTTTTTCAACGTCTCTTGATGCCCGATTCCCCTACCATGACTCCAGAGCAAGGACGCGCTCCCCTCGCCACAAGCAGGAAAACTGACTTCCCTAGTACCACACAAGAGGCTCCCTGAGTACCCCATCGTACCTCGTGAGAAAACCCACAGTGGCGCCGCAGTTCGAGAAAAACCACAAGATGCCCCCGTCAAGGAGAGATGGGGGCCTTCTTTTCCTGCCTGACCTGGAGAGCAATCCCTGGTCCTCTCTCCAAACTTCACAGGAGGATTGACTCCCTTTAGGCCACTCAGTTGGGTCCAAGAAATACCCGGTGCGACTCGAGAGGAGAGCGGAGTCCTTTGCTTCCCTCGGGACGAGGCCTGACTCCCCGGGTGAGTTTGGAATGCAACCCCGAGATCCCTGTCGCCCCTGGAGTGGAACATTATGTCCTAGACACAAGCCTAGATGAGGTCTATTTTGCCCTACAGTGATCGAGAGCAACCTCCATCTCTCCCTCACAATTTGAATGGAAGATTGGGCTTCCCACGATCAACACATGAGGAAGTCTGAATTTCCCATCGTAATTCGAGAATTCAGCCTCAAGTCTTAAAAACCATGTGGTTCCCCCTTCATCGCAATATGAGGCCCTTGCCAGCTAGAGTCTCAAGAGAAGTCCCACGTTCCATCTTAAAGTTCGAAATGCTACTTGGCACACTTGATGCGACCCCAAAGTTCCCCAACATACCGGTCTCACTCCAGGGGAACACCGAAATTCCCGGCGTCTCCAGGGAAGTCCCATGTTCTGTCCTTAAGTGTGAAACGGTACTTGACACCCTTGATGCGACCGCAAAGGTTCCCCTACACGCTGTGTTCCCTCGAGGGGAACACCAAGGGTCCCGGCACCACTTCATCTGAGCCACTTCTCCCCTCCTGATCACGACAGGAGAGTCGATTCCCCTGCTTTCTCTGGAAGGGGTTCCCGGCCTTCCTGGTGCACCTCAGGATGAGGCCGGTCTCAGGAGGAAATTCGAGACTAGCCATGTGTGAGGTGCCACGTGCCGAACGACACCGATTTTCCGGTCCGCTCTTGATAAGAACCCGATGCCCGGACACCTCTTCGAAGGCAACCCTGTGAGTGAAGGCACAACACGAAGGGGCACTGACACCCCCGTGCATCATCCGGAAAAACCCGCAGGGTCTACACACAGCTCGACAAGGGGCCTGAGACTCCCGGAACAACTCGAGAGGCAACCAGAATTCCATTCCTCAGACAAGACGAGGCATGACTCTCCTGTCCCAACACTGCAGGGACCGTGCAGTCGGAGTCAGAATCGGAGAGGAAGCCTGAGGTTCCTGCCTCCCCTCGAGATGAGGCCCTCTTCCATTGCGCCGAACCCAGCAGAGTCCCGAGAGGCCCTGCCAACTCCACAGCATTCCTTACCTCTCAGAGGCACCCTGGTAAGTTCCCTATAGTCCCCTGCAGAAGTCGAGGGAAACGAGGGTTTCCCGCCGCCACCCGAGAAAGACCTCGAGAGTCCTTCTTCAACGCGTCTTGAGGCCCTAGTCACTTCCCATGACTCGAGAGTGATGACCAGCTCCTCCTCGCCATGCGCATGGAGACGAGTTCCCTGGCACCGCACGAGAGGCTCCCTGAGGTCCTCGTCGTGCCTCGTGAGAAAACCCCCACGGGCGCCGCAGCCTGAGGAAACCCATGAGATGCCCCCGTCATCGCGAGATGAGGGCCTTCTTTTCCTGCCTGACCTGGAGAGCAATCCCGAGTCCTCTCTTCAAACTGAAGAGGAGGCTCGACACCCTTGAGTCCACTCATTGGGCTCCAAGAGATCCATGTCGCGACTTGAGAGGAAAGTGGAGTCCTCTGCTTCCCCTCGAGGCGAGTCCTGGCTCCCCGGGGGAGTCTGGAATGGAAACCCGAGATCTCTGTCTTCCCTTGAGAGGAATATTAGGTCCTGGACACACGCCTCGATTAGGTCTCTTTGGCCCTGTAGTGCCTCGAGCAGAAACCCCAGCTTTCCCTCGCAACTCCAGGGGAAGATTGGGCTTCCCAGGGCCAACCCAAGAGGAAGCCTGAAATCCCCGTCGTTTTCGAGAATCCAGACACAACTCGAGAAAAACGACGTGGTTCCAACGTCTTCACAGGATGAGGCCCTTGCCCGCTACAGCGTCTCCAGGGAAGTCCCATGTTCCGTCCTGAAGTGGGAAACGGTACTTGGCTCCCTTGATGCGACACCTAAAGTTCCCTGAAACGCCGGGTTCCCTCGAGTGGAACACCTAGAGTCCCGGCCCCACTTCATCTGAGCCCCATCTCCCCTCCTGATCGCGACAGGAGAGTCGATTCCCCTTCTTTGTGTGGAAGGTGTTCCCGGCCTTCCCGGCGCACCTCAGGATGAGGCTGGTCTCACGAGGAAATTCGAGATGAGCCACGTGGGTGGTGCCACATATCGAACGACCCCGATTTCCCGGTCCGCTCTTGAAATGAACCTGATGCCCGGACACCTCTTTGAAGGCAACCCTGTGGGGGAAGGCACCAAATGAAAGGGCAATGACACCCCCGTGCATCTTCTGGAAACACCCGCAGGTTCCACACACAGCTCGACAAGGGGCCTGAGACCCACTGAACGACTCGAGAGGCAAGCAGAGTTCCATTACTCAGACAAGATGAGGCCTGACTCTCCTGTCCCAAACCTGCAGGGACCCTGCGGTCGGAGTCAGAAATGGAGAGGAAGCTGAGGTTCCTGCCTCCAATCGAGATGAGGCCCTCTTTCATTTCGTCAAACCTAGTGGAGTCCCAAGAGGCCCCTCTAACTCCTCAGTATCCCTCACCTCTCAGAGGCACTTGGGAAGTTCCCTAAGGTCCCCGGTAGAGGTCGAGGGAAACGAGTGTTTCCCGCCCCAACCCAAGAAAGACCTCGAGAGTCCTTCTTAAATGCGTCTTGAGGCCCTAGTCCCTCCCATGACTCCAGAGCAATGACGCGATCTGCCTGGCCACACGCATGGAGGCCTGACTTCTCTGGCGCCGCACGAGAGGCTCCCTGAGCTCCCCATCATATCTCGTGAGAAACCCCACACTGGCGCCGCAGCTCGAGAAAACCCATGAGACGCTCCCGTCATCACGAGAGGAGGGCCATCTTTAACTGAATGGTATGCAGATCAAGCGTGAACCTTCTGTCCAAGCTACACAGGACGCTTGACTCCCTTTAGGCCACTCATTGGGCTCCAAGAGTTACACGTCGCGACTCGAGAGGATAGTGGAGTCCTTTGCTTCCACTCGAGACGAGGCGTGACCCACCGGGTGAGACTGGAATGCGACCCCGATATCCCTGTTGCCCCTGGAGAGGAACACTACGTCCTGGACCCAAGCCTAGATGAGGACTCTTTGCCCTGAAGTGACTCGAGAGCAACCCCCAGCTCTCTCTGACAAGTAGAATGGAAGATTGGACTTCCTGGGCCAACACAAGAGGAAGCCTGAATTCCCCGTTGTAACTCGAGAATCCCACCTCAACTCGAGAAAAACCACGTGTTTCCCTCGTCATCGCAATATGAGGCCCTTGCCCGCTACAGCATCTCCAGAGAATTCCCACGTTCCGTCTTGAAGTGCGAAACTGTACTTGGCACCCTTGAGGCGACCTCAAAAGTGCCGTGACATACCGGTCTCACTCGAGGGGACCACCGAGGTTCCCGGCACCACTTCATCTGAGCCCCTTCTCCCCTTCTGATCGCGACCGGTGTGTCGATTCCCCTGCTTTGTCTTTAAGGGTTCCCTACCTTCCCGGCGAACCTCAGGATGCGGCCGGTCTCCCGAGGAAAATCGAGACGTAGCCTCGTGGGTGGTACCACATGCTGAAAGACCCCAATTTTCTGGTACGCTCTTGAAAAGAACCCGATGCCCGGACACCTCTTTGAAGGCAACCCTGTGGATGAAGGCACAACACGAAGGGGCCCTGACACCCCTGTGCATCGTCCGGAAAAACCCGCAGGTTCCACACACAGCTCAACAAATGGCCTGTCACTCAGTGAACAACTCGAAAGGCAAGCGAAGATCCATTCCTCCACGGAAGACGAGGCGTGACTCTCTTGTCCGTACTCGGCAGGTACTCTGCGACCCGAGTCAGAAATGGAGAGGACCCCTGAGGTTCCTGCCTCCATTCGAGATGAGGCCCTCTTCGATTGCACCAAACCCAGTTGAGTAACGAAAGGCCCCTCCCAAATCCACAGTGTCCCTGATTCTCAGAGGAACCCTGAGAAGTTGCCTGAGGTCACTGACAAAAGTCGAGGGAACCCAGGGTTCCCTGCCGCAACCCGAGAAAGACCTCGAGAGTCCTTCTTCAATGCGTCTTGAGGCCCGATTCGCCTACTATGACTCGAGAGCAATCACGCACTCCCCTTCACCACACGCACGGAGACCTGACGTCCCTAGCACCACACGAGAGGCTCTCTGAGCTCCCCGTCATACCTCGTGAGAAATCTGATACTGGCGCCGCAGCTGGAGAAAACCCACGAGACGCCCCCGTCATCGCGAGATGAGGGCCTTTTTTCCTGCATGGCCAGGAAAACAATCCCGAGTCATCTCTCCAAACTCCATAGGAGGCTTCACTCCCTTTACACCACGCAGTGGGCTCCAATAGATACCCGTCGCGACTCGACAGGAGAGCGGAGTCCTTTTTTTCCCCTCAAGACGAGGCCTGACTCTCTGGGTAAGTCGAGAGTGCAACCCTGAGATCCCTGTCGGCCCAGTAGTGGAACACTAGGTCCTGGACACAAGCGTAGATGAGGTCTATTTTGCCCTGCAGTGACTGGAGAGCAATCCCCAGTTCTAACTTGCAACTCGAATGGAATACTGGATTTTCCTGACGCCACACAAGAGGCTCCCTGAAATCCCTGTGGTACTTCATGAGACACCCCACACTGGCGCCGCAGCTCGAGAAAACCCACGAGACGCCACCGTAATCTCGAGATGAGGGCCTTCTTTTCCTGCATGGCCTGGAGTCCAATCCCGAGTCCTCTCTCCAAACTCCACAGGAGGCTTGACTCCCTTTAGTACACACATTGGTCTCCAAGAGATACCCATCGCGACTCGAGACGAGAGCGGAATTCTTTGCTTACCCTCGAGGTGAGAACTGACTCCCCGGATGAGTCTGGAATGCAAACCCGAGATCCCTGTCGCCCCTGGAGAGCAACATTAGATCCTGGACACAAGCCTAGATTAGGTCTCTTTTGCCCTGCAGTGACTCTAGCGCAATCCCCAGCTCCCCCTCGCAACCCGAATGGAAGATTGGATTTCAAGGCCAACAAAAGGAAGCCTAAATTCCCGGTCATAACTCGAGAATCCCGCCGCAGCTCGAGCAAAACCACGTGGTTCTCCCGTCATCGCAAGATGAGGCCCTTGCCCGCTACAGCGTTTCAAAAGATGTCCCAGGTTCCGTCTTGAAAGGCGAAACGGTACTTTGCACCCTTGATGCGACCCCAAAAGTCCCCCAACACGCCGGTCTCACTCAAGGGGAACACCGAGGTTCCCGGCACCACTTCATTTAAGCCCCTTCTCCCCTCCTGATCGTGACCGGTGGGTCGATTCCCCTGCTTTGTCTGCAAGGGGGCCCGACCTTCCCTGCACAACTCAGGATGAGGCCGGTCTCATGGGGAAATTCGATACGTAGCTTTGTGGGTGGTGCCACTTGCCGAAAGACTCCAATTTCCCGGTCCGCTCTTGATAAGAATCCGATGCTCGGACACCTCTTGGAAGGCAGCCTTGAGTATGAAGGTACAACACGAAGGGGCACTAACACACCTGTGCATCATCCGGAAAAACGGGCAGGTTACACACACAGCTCGACAAGTGGCCTGTCACCTCGAGAACAACTCGAGAGGCAAGAGGAGTCCCATCCTCCAGAAAAGACGAGGCCTGACTCTCCTGTACCAACATGCAGGGACCTTGCGATCTGAGTCAGAAATGGAGAGGAACACTGAGGTTACTGCTTCAACTCGAGATGAGTCCCTCTTACATTCCACCAAATGCAGAGGAGTCTCGAGAGGACCCTCCAAACTGCACAGTATCCCTGACTTCTCAGAGGCACTCTGAGAAGCTCCCTGAGGTCGCAGGCACAAGTCAAGGGAACCCTGGGTTTTATGCAGTGACCCGAGAAAGACCTTGAGAGTCCTTCTTCAACCCGTCTTGAGGCCCGATTACCCTACCATGACTCGAGAGCGATGACGAGCTCCCCCTAGCCATCTTATGGGGACCTGACTTCCCTGGCACCACACGAGAGGCTCCCTGAGCTCCCTCTCGTACCTCGTCAGAAACCCAGCACTAGCGCGGCAGTCTAGAAAACCCACAAGACGCCGCCGTCATCGCGAGATGAGGGCCTTCTTTTCCTGCATGGCCTGGAGAGGAATCCCGAGTCCTCTATCCAAACAGCACAGGAGGCTTGACTCCCTTTAGGGCACACAGTGGGCTCCAAGAGATAACCATCGCGACTCAAAAGGACCGCGGAGTTCTTTGCTTCCCCTCGAGACGAGGCCTGATTCCCCGGGTGAGTCTGGTATGGAAGCCCGAGATCCCTGTCACCCCTAGGGATGAACATTAAGTCCTGGACACAAGCCTAGATGAGGTCTATTTTGCCCTGCAGTGACTCGAGGGCAATCCCCAGCTCTCCCTTGAAACTCGAATGGAAGACAGGACTTCCCTGGGCCAACACATGAGGAAGACTGTATTCCCCGTCGAAACTCGAGAATCCTGCCCCAACTCGAGAAACGCTATGTGGTTCCCCCGTCATCGCAAGATGAGGCCCTTGCCCCCTACAGCGTCTCAAGAGAAGTCCCACGTTCCGTCTTGAAGTGCGAAACGGTATTGGCACCCTTGATGCGCCCTCAAAAGTTCCTCGACACACCAGTCTGACTCGAGGAGAACACCGAGGTTCCCGGCACCACTACATCTGGGCCCCTTCTCCCCTCCTGATCGCGACAGGAGGGTCGATTCCCCTGTTTTGTCTTGAAGGGGTTCCCGCCTTTCCCGGTGCATCTCAGGATGAGGCCGGTCTCACGAGGATATTCGAGACATAGCCTCGTGGATGGTGACACATGCCGAAAGACCCCGATTTCCCGGTTCGCTCTTGATAAGATCCCAATGCCCGGACACCTCTTTGAAGATAACCCTTTTGATGAAGGCACAACACGAAGGGGCACTGACACCCCCGGGTATCGTCCAGAGAAACCCGCAGGTACCACACACAGCTCGAGAAGTGACCTGTCATCCCGTGAACAACTGGAGAGGCAAGCAGAGTTCCTTTCCTCCACACAAGACGAGGCCTGAATCTCCTGTTCGAACTCTGCAGCGAAACTGCGATCCGAGTCAGATCTGGCCCAGGGGAAGTCAGGAGAGGAAACATGAGTTTCCTGCCTCCACTCGAGATGAGGCCCTCTTCCATTGCACCGAACCCAGTGGAGTCCCGAGAGGCCCCTCCCAACTGCACAGTATCCCTGACTTCTCAGAGGCACCCTTAGACCTTCCTGAGATCACCGGCACAAGTCGAGGGAACCAAGGGTTTCCTGCCCCAACCCGTAAAAGACCTCGAGAGTCCTTCTTCAATGCATCTTGAGGTGCGATTCCCCTACCATGACTCGAGAGCAATGACGCGCTCCCCCTAGCCACGCGCATAGAAACCTGACTTCCCTGGCGCCACAGGAGAGGCTCCCTGAGCTCCCCATTATACCTCGTGAGCAACACCACACTGGAGCCGCAGCTCGAGAATACCCACGAGACGCCCCAGTCCTCACGAGATGAGGGCCTTCTTTTGCTGTATGGCCTGGAGAGCAATCCTGAGTCCTCTCTCCAAACTCCACAGGAGGCTTGACTCATTTTAGGCCACACAGTGAGCTCCAAGATATACCCGTCGCGACTTGACAGGAGACCGGTGTCCTTGGCTTCCCCTCGAGACGAGGCCTGATTCCCCGGGTGAGTCGAGAATGCAATGCCGAGATCGCTGTCGCCCCAGCAGAGGAACATTAGGTCCTGGACACAAGCCTAGATGAGGTCTATTTGGCCCTGCAGTGTCTCGAGAGCAATCCCCAGTTCTAACTCGCAATTCGAATGAAAACTGGACTTCCCTGGGCCAGTTGAACAGGAAGCCTGAATTCCCCGTCGTAACTCGAGAATCCCGCCGCAACTCAAGAAAAACCACGTGGTTCCCCCGTCATCGAAAGATGAGGCCCTTGCCCGCTACAGCGTCTCAAGAGAAGTCCCACATTCCGTATTGAAGAGTAAAAAGTTACTTGGAACCCTTGATGCGACCCCAAAAGTTCCCCGACATACCAGTCTCACTTGAGGAGAACACCGAGGTTCCCGGCACCACTTCATCTGAGACTCTTCTCCCCTCTTGATCGCGACAGGAGGTTCGATTCCCCTGCTTTGTCTGGAATGCATTCCCGACCTTCCTGGCGCACATCAAGCTGAGGCCAGTCTCACGAGGAAATTCGAGACATAGCCTCGTGGGTGGTGCGGCATGCCAAAAGACCCCAATTCCCTGGTCCGCTCTTGATAAGAACCCGATGGCAGAACCCAACTCGAAGGCAATCCTGTGGATCAAGGCACAACACGAAGGGGCAGTGACACCCCGGTGCATCGTCCAGAAAAACCCGCAAGTTCCACATACAAATCGACAAGTGGCCTGTCACCCCATGAACGACGCGAGAGTCAAGCGGAGTTCCATTCCTCCACACAAGACGAGGCCTGACTCTCCTGTCCCAACTCTGCAGGGACTCTGCGATCCGAGTCAGATCCGGCACATTCGAAGCCAGGAGAGGAACCCTGAGGTTCCTGCCTCAACTTGTCATGAGGCCCTCTTCCATTGCACCAAACCCAGTGGAGTTCCGAGAGGCCCCTCCCAACTCCACAGTGACCCTGACTTCTCAGAGGCACGCTGAGAAGCTTCCTGAGGTCACTGGCACAAGTCGATGGAACCCAGGGTTTCCTGCTGCAACCCAGGAAAGACCTCGAGAGTCCTTCTTTAACACGTCTTCAGGCCCAATTCCCCTACCATGACTCGAGAACAATGACGGGCTCCCTCTCACCACGTGCATAGAGACCTGACTGCCCTGGCACCACGTGAGAGGCTCACTGAGCTCCCAGTCTTACTTCGTGAGAAACCCCACACTATCGCCACAGCTCGAGAAAACCTACGAAACGCCCCAGTCATTGGGAGATGAGGGCCTTCATTTCATGCATTCCCTGGAGAGCAATCCCATGTCCTCCCTCCAAACACCAGAGGAGGTTTGACTCCCCTTAAGCCACTCAGTGGGCTGCAAGACATACCCGTCCGACTCGAGAGGAGAGCAGAGTCCTTTGCTTCCCCTCGAGACGAGGCCTGACTCCAGGGTGAGTCTGGAATGCAACCCCGAGATTTCTGTCGAGCCTTGACATGAA
The DNA here is from genome assembly GCF_029407905.1 of Bubalus kerabau. Classification (NCBI taxonomy): domain Eukaryota; kingdom Metazoa; phylum Chordata; class Mammalia; order Artiodactyla; family Bovidae; genus Bubalus; species Bubalus kerabau. The sequence continues at coordinate 1,626,095 of NC_073633.1, forward strand.
CATTAGGTCCTGCACACAAGCCTTGGTGGGGTCTCTTTTGCCTTCAGTGACTAGAGCGCACCTCCAGCTCTTCCTCGAATCTCGAATGGAAGATAAGACTTTTGTGGGCCAACACAAGAGGAAGCATGAATTCCCTGTGGTAACTCAAATATCCCACCGCAACTAGAGAAAAACCAAGTGGTTCCGCAGTCATTCCAAGATGAGGCCCTTGCCCGCTGGAGCACCCCAAGAGAAGTCCAACGTTCCATTTTGAAGAGCGGAACGGTACTTGGAACGCTTTATGCGACCCCAAAAGTTACCCGAAATACCTGTCTCACTTGAGGGAAACACCGAGGTTCCCAGCAGCACTTCATCTGAGCCACTTCTCCCCTCCTGTGGTGATCAGGAGGGGAGTCAATTCCTCTGCTTTGTCTGGAAGAGTTTCATGACCTTCGCGGCACACTTCAGGATGAGGCCGGTTTCATGAGGTAATTTGAGACAACCCACGTGGGTGGTGCCAAATGCTGAACGACCCCGATATCCCGGTCCGCTCTTCATAAGAACCCGATGCCCAGACACCTCTTCGAAGGCAACCCTGTGGATGAAGACATAAAACGAAGGGTCACTGACACCCCCGTGCATCGTCTGGAAAAACCTGCAGATTCCACACACAGTTTGACAAGGGGCCTGAAACCCCATGAACAACTCGAGAGGCAAGCGGAGTTCCATTCCTCAGAAAAGACGTAGCCTGACTCTCCTGTCCCAACTCTGCAGGGACCCTGATGTCGGAGTCCGAAACAGAGAGGAAGTCTGAGGTTCCTGCCTCCCCTCGAGATGAGCCCCTCTTCCATTGAGACAAACCCAGCGGAGTCCCGAGAGGCACCGCCAACTCCACAGTATCCCTCAACTCTCAGAGACACCCTGGGAAGTTCCCTAAGGTCCCCGGCAGAAGTCGAGGGAAACGACTTTTTCCCGCCACAACCCGAGAAAGACCTCGAGAGTCCCTCTTCAACGCGTCTTGAGGCCCTAGTCCCCTCCCATTACTCGAGAGCCACAACGCGCTCCTCCTCGCTACACGCAGGGAGAACTGACTTCCCTGGCGCCGCACGAGAGGCTCCCTGAGATCCTCGCCGTGCCTCGCGAGAAAACCCCCACGGGCGCCGCAGCTCAAGGAAACCCCTGAGACGCCCCCGTCCCCGCGAGGTGAAGGGCCTTCTTTTCCTGCATGGCCTGGAGAACAATCCCGAGCCCTCTCTCCAAAATGAAGAGGAGGCTTGACTCCATTGACGCCACTAGGGGGCTCCAAGATATCCGCGTCGCGACTCGGGAGGACAGCGGAGTCCTTTGCTTCCCCTCGAGACGAGGCCTGACTCCCAGGGGGATCCTGGAATGCAACCCCGAGATCCCTGCCTTCCCTGGAGAGGAACATTAGGTCCTGGACACAAGCCTAGATGAGGTCTCTTCGGCCCTGCAGTGACTCGAGCGCAACCCCCAGCTTTCCCTCGCCAATCGAATGGAAGACTGGGCTTCCCAGGGCCAACAGAGGAGGAAGCCTGTAATCCCCATCGTCACTCGAGAATCCCGCCGCAACTCGAGAAAAAACACGTGGTTCCAACGTCTTCGCAAGATGAGGCCCTTGCCCACTACAGCGTCTCAGGGGAAGTCCCATGTTCCGCCCTGAAGTGCGAAACAGTACCTGACACCCTTCGTGCGACCCCCAAAAGCTCCCCGACACGCCAGGTACCCTCGAGGGAACACCGAGAGTCCCGGCAGAGCTTCATCTGAGCCCGTTCTCCCCTCCTGATCACGACAGGAGAGTCGATTCCCCTGCGTGGTTCAGAAGGGGTTCCCGGCCTTCCCGGTGCACCTCAGGATGAGGCCGGTCTCACAGGGAAATTCGAGACGAGCCACGTGGGTGGTGCCACATGCCAAATGCCCCCGATTCCCCGGTCCGCTTTTGAGAAGGACCCGAGGCCCAGACCCCTCTTCGAAGGCAACCCTGTGGGTGAAGGCACAACACGAAGGGGCACTGACACCCCCGTGCATCATTCGGAAAGACCCGCGGGTTCCACACACAGCTCGACCAGGGGCCTGAAAACCCCTGACAACTCGAGAGGCAAGCGGGGTTCCCTTCCTCAGACAAGGCGAGGCCTGACTCTCCTGTCCCAACTCTGCAGGGACCCTGTGGTCGGAGCGGAAACGGAGAGGAAGCCTGAGGTTCCTGCCTCCCCTCGAGGTGAGGCCCTCTTCCGTTGCGCCAGACCCAGCGGAGTCCTGAGAGGCCCCGCCAACTCCACAGGATCCCTCGCCTCTCAGAGGCACCCAGGGAAGTTCCCTAAGGTCCCCGGCAGAAGGCGAGGGACACGAGGGTTTCCCGCCGCCACCCGAGAAAGACCTCGAGAGTCCTTCTTCAATGCGTCTCGAGGCCCTAGTCCCCTCCCGTGACTCGAGAGCCATGACGCGTTCCCCCTCGCCACGCGCATGGAGACCTGACTTCCCTGGCGCCGCACGAGAGGCTCCCTGAGATCCTCGTCGTGCCTCGGGAGAAAACCCCCACGGGCGCCGCAGCTCGAGGAAACCCCTGAGACGCCCCCGTCCTGGCGAGATGAGGGCCTTCTATTCCTGCATGGCCTGGAGAGCAATCCCGGGTCCTCTCTCCAAACTGAAGAGGAGGCTGGACTCCCTTGAGGCCACTCAGTGGGCTCCAAGAGATCCGCGTCGCCACTCGAGAGGAGAGCGGAGTCCTTGGCTTCCCCTCGAGACGAGGCCTGACTCCCCGAGGGAGCCTGAAATGCAACCCCGAGATCCCTGCCTTCCCTGGAGAGGAATATTAGTTCCCGGACACACGCCTTGATGAGGTCTCTTTGGCCCTGCAGTGACTCGAGCGCTACCCCCAGATTTCCCTCGCTACTTGAATGGGAGATGGGGCTTCCCAAGGCCAATCCAAGAGGAAGCCTGAAATCCTCGTCGAAACTCGAGAATCCTGCCGCAACTCGAAAAAAACCACGTGGTTTCAACGTCTTCGCAAGATGAGGCCCTTGCCCGGTACGGCGTCTCAAGGGAAGTCCCATGTTCCATCGTGAAGTGAGACACGGTACCTGACACCCTTCATGCGACATCCAAAAGTTCCCCGACATGCCGGGTTCCCTTGAGGGGAACACCGAGAGTCCCGGCACCACTTCCTCTGAGCTCCTACTCCTCTCCTGTTCGCGACAGGAGAGTTGATTCCCCTGCGTGGTCTGGAAGGGGTTCCCGGCCTGCACGGCGCCCCTCAGGATGAGGCCGGCCTCGCGAGGAAATTCGAGACAAGCCCCGTGGCTGGTGCCCCATGTTGAACGACCCTGATTTCCCGGTCCGCAGTTGAGGAGAACCCGATGCCCGGACACCTCTTCGAAGGCCACCCTGTGAGTGAAGGAACAACACGAAGGGGCACTGACACTCCCGTGCATCGTCCGGAAACACCCGCGGTTTCCACACACAGCTCCACGAGGGGACTGAGACTCCCTGAGCAACTCGAGAGGCAAGCGGAGTTCCCTTCCTCAGACAAGACGAGGCCTGACTCTCCTGCCCCAACGCTGCAGGGACACTGCTGTCGGAGTACGAAACGGAGAGGAAGCCTGAGGTCCTGTCTCCCCTCTAGATGAGGCCCTCTTCGATTGCGCCAAACCCAGAGGAGTCCCGAGATGGCCCACCAACTCCATAGCATCCCTCACCTCTAAGAGGAACCCTGGGAAGTTCCCTCAGGTCACCGGGAGAAGTCGAGGGAAACGAGGGTTTCCCGCCGCAAGCTGAGAAAGACCGCGAGAGTCCTTCTTCTACACGCCTTGATGCCCTAGTCCCCTCCCAGGACTCGAGAACAATGACGCGCTCCCCCTCGCCACGCTCATGGAGACCTGACTTCCCTTGCGCCGCATGAGAGGCTCCCTGAGAACCTCGTCGTGCCTTGTGAGAAAAGCCCCACGGACGCCGCAGCTCGAGGAAACCCCTGAGAAGCCCCCGTCCTCGCGAGGTGAGGGCCTTCTTTTCCTGCCTTTCCTGGAGAGCAATCCCGAGTCCTCTCTCCAAACTGAAGATTAGGCTTGACTCCCTTGAGGCCACTCAGAGGGCTCCAAGAGATCCGCGTCCTGGCTCAAGAGAAGAGCGGAGTCCTTTGCTTCCCCTCGAGGCGAGGCCTGACTCCACGGGGGACTCTGGAGTGCCACCCCGGGATCCCTGTCTTCCCTTGAGAGTACTACTAGGTCCTGGACACACGCCTAGATGAGGTCTCTTGGGCCCTGCAGTGACTCGAGCGCAACCCCCAGCTTTCCCTCGCAACTCGAATGGAAGATGGGGCTTCCCAGGGCCAACACAAGAGGAAGCCTGAAATCCCCGTCGTAACTCGAGAATCCCGCCGCAACTCGAGAAAAACCACGTGGTCCCAACGTCTTCGCAAGATGGGGCCCTTGCCCGCTACGGCGTCTCAAGGGAAGTCTCACGTTCCGTTCTGAGTTGCGAAACGGTACCTGACACCCTTCATGCGACCTCCAAAATTTCCCAGACACGCCGGGTTCCCTCGAGGGGAACACCGATGGTCCTGGCACCCCTTCATCTGAGCCCCTTCTCCCCTCCTCATCACGACAGGAGAGTCGATTCCCCTGCGTATTCTGGAAGGGTTTCCCGGCTTTCCCGGCACACCTCAGGATGAGGCCGGCCTCCCGAGGAAATTCGAGACGAGCCCCGTGGGTTGTGCCACATGCCAAACGACCCCGATTTCCCAGTCCGCTCTGGATAAGAACCCGATGCCCGGACACCTCTTCGAAGGCAACCCTGTGGGTGAAGTTACCATTCGAAGGGGCACTGACACCCCCGTGCTTCGTCCGGAAAAACTCGCGGTTTCCACACACAGCTCGACGAGGTGCGTGAGACACCCTGAGCAATTCGACAGGCAAGCGGAGTTCCCTTCCTCAGACAAGACGAGGCCTGACTCTCCTGTCCCAACTCTGCAGGGACCCTGTGGTTGGAGTCCGAAAAGGAGAGGAAGCCTAAGTTTCCTGTCTCCCCTCGAGATGAGGCCCTCTTCCATTGAGCCAAGCCCAGCGGAGTCCCGAGAGGCCCCGCCAACTCCACAGCATCCCTCACCTATCAGAGGCACCATGGGAAGTTCCCTGAGGTCCCCGGCAGAAGTCAAGGGAAACGAGGCTTTCCTGCCGCAACCCTAGAAAGACCTCGAGTGTCCTTCTTCAACGCGTCTGGAGGCCCTAGTCCTCTCCCATGACTGGAGAGCCATGACGCGCTCCCCCTCGCCACGCGCACAGAGACCTGACTTCCCTGGCACCCCACGAGAGGCTCCCTGAGATCCTCGTCTTGCCTCGTGAGAAAACCCCCACGGGCGCCGCAGCTCGAGGAAACCCCTGAGAAGCCCCCATCCTCGCGAGGTGAGGGCCTTCTTTTCCTGCCTGACCCAGAGCACAATCCCGAGTCCTCTCTCCAAACTGAAGAGAAGGCCTGACTCCCTTGAGGCCACTCAGTGGGCTCCAAGAGATCTGCGTCGCGACTTGAGAGGAGAGCGGCATCCTTGGCTTGCCCTTGAGGCGAGGCCTGACTCCCCGGGGGAGTCTGGAACGCCACCCTGAGATCCCTGTCTTCCCTTGAGAGGAACGTTAAGTCCCGGACACAGGCCTAGGTGAGGTCTCTTTGGCCCTGCAGTGACTCGAGTGCAACCCTCAGCTTTCCCTCGCAACTCGAATGGAAGTTTAGGCTTCCCGGGGCCAACACAAGAGGAAGCCTGAAATCCCCATCGTAACTCTAGAATCCCGCCGCAACTAGAGAAAATCCACATGGTCCCAACGTCTTCGCAAGATGAGGCCCTTGTCCGCTACGGCGTCTCAAGGGAAGTCCCAGGTTCTGTCCTGAAGTGCGAAACGGTACCTGACTCCTTTCATGCAACCCCCAAAAGTCCCCCACACGCCGGTTTCCCTCGAGGGTAACACCGAGGGTTCCGTCCCCACTTCATCTGAGCCCCTTCTCCCCTCCTGATGGGGACAGGAGAGTCTATCCCCCTGCGTTGTCTGGAAGGGTCCCCGGCCTTCACAGCACACCTCAGGATGAAGCCAGCTGCACTAGGAAATTTGAGACTAGCCCCGTGGGTGGTCCCACATGTCGAAAGACCCCGATTTCCCTGTCCGCTCTTGAAAAGAACCCGAGGCCCGGACACCTCTTCGAAGGCAACCCAGTGGGTGAAGGCACAACACGAAGGGGCACTGTCACCGTCGTGCATTTCCGGAAACGCCCGCAGGCTCCACACACAGCTCAACAAGGGGCCTGAGACCCCCTGAGCACCTCGAGAGGCAAGCGGAGTTCCCTTCCTCAGACAAGACGATTCCTGACTCTCCTGTCCCAACTCTGCAGGGACCCTGTGGTCGGAGTCCGAAACGGAGAGGAAGCCTGAGGTTCCTGCCTTCCCTGGAGATGAGGCCCTCTTCCATTGCGCCAAACCCAGCGGAGTCCTGAGAGGCCCCGCCAACTCCACAGCATCCCTCATCGGTCAGAAGCACACTGGGAAGTTCCCTAAGGTCACCGGTAAACTTTTATTGCACAAGGTCCCCATGAAAAGGCCCACGCAGCAGGACAGCCACAGATTCTGTCTGCCATTAAAGGGCAGTAAGGTGCCCTCCCCCCTTCTTTGTTGCCTTGGCGGCCACCAGGGTGCAATTCGCGTACCCTTCCCTTTCCCATCCTAGCAGGTGCTCCAGGGCCCGCTGGCCTACAAAGTGCCAGAAGCAGGGCTGGGCCAGCCGGCCAGAATTCAGGGTTCTGTCCCTTGGACTTCCAGCGGACACTAGGCTGCTTGGGAAAACCGCGCAGACTCTGAGGTTTTTCAGCAGAGGGGTGGAGCGGTAAAGGCCTTGACCCCAAAGACGAGGCCTTTCTGCGACCGCCAGGTTGGGGAGCTCTGAGACTGTGCCAACACAGGGCGGAATACATGGTTCCCTGCTCCACGCAGTCCCCGTTCCCTTACCTGTGTTCCGCACCCCTCCACTGTGGCCAATGGATGCCGATCCTTGGGGATCCAGGAGTTCACGAAATGGGCATTCCCAGCCGCAATGGCGACCCCCAACAGCACATCTGGAAAGCCCTCCCCCAGCCCCGCCAGGAGCCGACCCCCACTGCGAACGGAACCCCACCCCGCCCCGCGCCGCCAGGTTTCGCCCCGGCCCTGCCGGGCTCCCGGCGGGTTCCCAGCCATATTGGCGACCCCCGGGAGCACAACAGGGACCGACCCCCCACCCACAGCGAGCGGAATCTCGACCTGTGCAGCCCAGGTTTACCCCACCCTGGCTGCGCCCCCGGCGCATTTCCAGCCGCAGTGGCCATCTCCGAGAGCACAACTGGGAAGCCCTCCCCTACCCCCGCCAGGAGACGACACCCGCCCTGCGCCGCCCGGGTTCGCCCCGCCCCTGCCGCGCTCCAGGGGCGCTGCCCACCTTCAACAGTGGCTCTCCGTGAGCCCCGTCCCCACGCCCGGTTCCAGGAGAGGCTCTCGGACCTCGCTGCTGCCGCCAGGTCAAACATGAGGACAATACATACACCCCACAGAGACAATCCAAGCTGTCTATGATTTAGGGATAAAACGAGGACTACAGAAAGGCAAGATGACCTGACCTAGGAGGGCCATGATATTCTATAGAACCAGACAAAGTTGGTTACCAAGGAAACTTTTTTCCTTGGAACCCGGAAAGCTGGTTCTTTGCATATGCAATGACCAACAATTAGCTTGTTACCCAAGCCTGCCTTACTGCCACCCCCATCCCCCCACTCCCCAGAAGACTGGCTCAAATAAATATTTTAAATCTCAGGCGGAAACCTGGAAGATGTCTTGTCAGTCTGTTTGGATTAAGGTATGTGTCAGTGTGAGCCCTGTGTTTTTTGATAATATTGCTCATGTTCTGTGTTCTGATTTCAGTGGTCTCAAGACAAGGCAGCCCTTCCAAATCAAACTGCTGGAAATACAAGAAAACATTGACCTAAATGAATGTCAGAGTCCCGTGAACTGGGAACTAGTCAATATTAAATATCTAGTATTTTTGGTTTTGCTCCTCCATTATAGACATGTCTAAGAGTCAACAACATTAAGCACAACATGTTCATAGTGCCTAGGTTTCTTTTGAGGTAAAAATTGCTCTATTGTTATATCTGTCACAAGCTTGTCAGCAAGAAACTACCTGGAAACGACAACAACAAAAGTAAAAAATGTAAATGTGATATGAGCTTTTAGACAAACTCTTTACAATAATTATACTCTAAAATATCTGCCTCTCATAGTCTTGATTGAAGGCAGAGGAGAAGGGGATGACAGAGGATAAGATGGTTGGATGGCATCACTGACTCGATGGACATGAGTTTGAGCAAGCCCCTGGAGCTGGTGACGGACACGGAAGCCTGGCGTCCTTCAGGCCACGGGGTCCCAAAGAGTCAAACACGACTGAGCAACTGAACTGAACTGAACTAACAAACGTTTCTCCAGGTGTTTTGGTTACCCGAGTTTCTATCCTTGTGACGACAGTGTATTGAATAGCTAGGTCATTTCCAAATAAATGAAAGTTCTGAAACATTCACGACTTGAAAGGACCTCCCTTTTACACAGAAACAAAAGAGATTTTTGACTCTCCATGAATAGTGTCTGGCACCATCCTGACATGTTAAATGTAAGAAAGCAATTGTTTTGTTTTGTTTTGTTCTGTTCTTGGGGGTGGGGGGAGGGGGGCGGGCTATAGCCAATGCCAATATAAAAGTCAGTTCTTGATTGCTGAAGGGAAATGTATGACTTGTTATTACAAGAAAGTATGTGGAATGCAATGGCACTTGAGGAAGGAAAACAAAGTAGTTCTGTCTTACAGGTGGCCGTTTCAGGATGGGAGAAGCAAAGGAATGGGTACAGAATGGGATAAGGAGGTTGTAGGGAAAGTGGACCCCCAGAAAAGAGTTCTGTGCCTAGCACAAGTTTTCTAGAGATGTCGAACTGCCTTTGCTAATGGAGTTTAAGTTTCTTTACCTCTTAAGTGATCTCTTCTAGGTTGACCTAGGACAGAAATCTTTGGTTAGCTTTGGCTAAGTGGAGAAGTAGTGTTTCACGGTGACATATGTGATCCTTCCTGACTGTTTGCAGCCCTTTTGATATCGATGCACTGCTTCTGCTGCTGCTGCTGCAGCTGCTGCTGCTAAGTCGTTTCAGTCGTGTCCGACTCTGTGCGACCCCATAGACGGCAGCACACGAGGCCCCGCAGTCCCTGGGGTTCTCTAGGCAAGAACACTGGAGTGGGTTGCCATTTCCTCCTCCCATGCATGAAAGTGAAAAGTGAACGTGAAGTCGCTCAGTGGTGTCCGACTCTTAACCACCCCATGGACTGCAGCCTACCAGGCTCCTCCATCCATGGGATTTTCCACGCAAGAATACTGGAGTGGGGTGCCATTGCCTTCTCCCATATCTATGCACAAGCCTGCCTAAATAATTGACTTCTAGCTAGCTTTGGGATGCCAATGACCATCCACCCTTACAAGGCAACAGAGAAGAGAAAAACACTTACCACAGGAGGTCCTGGTAAGGAACGAGGAACTAACAAGCTCCCGCCAACCAGGATTCTGCAGAGGTCAACAAGAGGTCAGTAAGAGATGGAAGACTGCAGTCCAGAGGTCCTAGCAACTTCCATCTTGCAGCAGAGACCCAGCATAGTCAAACCGAATTCAATGTTGCAAAAAATAAGTAAACAAATAAAGGACAGAAGTTCTTTGAACACATGACTGAGATTAGGGGTGAGGCAGTACATGTACGGTGCCCGGAAAATCTTAAAGTATGAGAAAGGAAAGAAATTAAAGACAACTATCAAGCTGTCCAAACTGATAAAAACGAAAGATTACACAGTTTTTTCTGTATATATTACCAGATAATAATCTGAAAAGGAATTAAAAAAAATTCCCTTTCAATAATGTCAACATGAATACAACACTTTGCCATGTATGTAACGAGGATGACAAGACTGGCACACTGGAACTTATACACCCTGGCTGAAAACTATCCTGAATACATGGACAGGTATTCCATAACAATGGAAAGACTTAAGATGGCAATACCATGGAATGCGTCTTCAATCTGAAATGAAGATTTGATATGATTTGATCACTCAGAGCTTTTGTGTCATCAATTGTTATTAAAGTATAAATGAGATAGAGAAAGCTGCTGACTTAGACTTGAGGCGGGGTGTACGCCCTGCTGGTCTCTAGCCAGATATTCTACAGGCACTAGCAGTCAGCTAAGGAAAGAAAGGCACTGTCTCAGGGAATGGCACCAGGCCCCTCCCCCACGACATGCCTTGAGGTCACATTGGCAGAAGGTGAGTCATCCTGGGCCAAAAACTGATTGACATGAATCTTGAAGAAAGGCAGTATTGCAGGCAAATATATCACTTCCTTAACATAGATTAGGAGAACAAGGTACGAGGAAAACATACTGTTTTGTTCAAGTCGCTTCTGAGCCTACTGGGGGAACCGACCTGAAGCCAGAGTCCAACAGATATACATAGGATATTTACATCGCTTAAGACAAACATTTCCTCAGGAACAAATGCATTGCTTAGCTCAAGGTTTGTCTGCGAAATTCTTACACATCAGGAGATGGCTCCGAGCTGGGTTTCTACACACAAGAACATGAATGCAAAGGACAAGCCTGCACAGCCCATCTGCCCCCCTCCCCCACAGCCAGCAGCATTTCCAAGTGACCTCCTAAGGCCTTCCCCAAAATACAGGGGCACCTCTGGGTTTCCTGTTTCCCTCACTTCGAAAACTTTTCTTAAAAAAAAAAAAAAATCCTGCACACTTCTTGATAGAATGCCACAGTGCAAGGAAAACAGGCCTTCAATACTTAAACCTCCCTGTGCCAAACACTTGGGGCTTGGTTTTGTTTTGTTTTGTTTTTTAATTACACCACCACATAATTTAAACTTTTTACAATTTCTAATTATTCAGTACCAAAACACCAAACTTTTATTGCACAAGGTCCCCATGAAAAGGCCCACGCATCAGGACAGCCACAGATTCTGCCATGAAAGGGTAGCAAGGTGCCCTCCCCCCTTCTTTGCTGCCTGGGCGGCCACCAGGGTTTGAAATCCATGCACCCTACTAAGTTTCTAGGGAGCAATCCGTGGACCCTTCCCTTTCCCATCCCAGCAGGTGCTCAAGGGCCCGCTGGCTTACAAAGTGCCAGAAGCAGGGCTGGGCCAGCCGGCCAGAGTTCAGTGTTCTGTCCCTTGGACTTCCAGGGGACACTAGGCTGCTTGGGAAAACCGTGCACACTGAGATTTTTCAGCAAAGGGGTGGAGCGGTAAAGGCCTTGACACCAAGGGCGAGGCCTTTCTGCAACCGCCAGGTTGGGGAGCTCCGAGAATGTGCCAACAGAGGGCGGAATACTTGGTTCCCTGCTCCAAGCAGTCCCAGTTCCCTGACCTGTGGCCCGCAGCCCTCCGCTGCACCCACTAGATGTGGATCCTGGGGGACACAGGAGCATAGGAAATGGGCGTTCCTAGCCGCAGTGGCGACCCCCGAGAGCACAACTGGGACCGAACCCCCACCCACAGCCATCTAAATCTCGACCCGCGCAGCCCAGGTTTACCCCGCCCCGGGTGCGCTCCTGGCGCATTTCCAGCCGCAGTGGCCACCACCGAGAGCACAACTGGGAAGCCCTCCCCCACCCCCGCCAGGAGCCGAACCCCGCCCCGCGCCACCCAGGTTCACCCCGCCCCTGCCGCACTCCCAGCGCGTTTCCAGCTGCAGTGGGGACCCCCGAGAGCACAACTGTTACCGCCCCCCACCCCCTCCCGACCAGAACCCCGACCCACGCCGCCCGGGATCGCCCCGCCCCTGGCGCGCTCCCGGGGCGTTGCCCACTTCCACCAGGGGCTCCTGGTGAGCCCCGTCCCCACGCCCGGTTCCAGGAGAGGCTCTCGGACCTCGCTACTTCCGCCAGGTCAAACATGAGGACAATACATCCACCCCACAGAGACAATCCAAGCTGTCTATGATTTAGGGATAAAACGAGGACTACAGAAAGGAAAGATGTCCTGACCTAGGAGGGCCATGAGAGTCTATAGATCCAAACAAAATTGGGTACCAAGGAAACTTTTTTCCTTGGAACCCGGAAAGCTGGTTCTTTGCATATGCAATGACCAACAATTAGCTTGTTACCCAAGCCTGCCTCGCTGCCACCCCCACTCCCCCCCCCCACTCCCCAGGAAAACGGCTCAAAGAAATATTTTAAATCTCAGGCGGAAAACTGGAAGATGTCTTGTCTGTCTGTCTGGATTAAGGTATGTGTCAGTGTGAGCCTTGTGTTTTTTGATAATATTGCTCAAGTTCTGAGTTCTGATTTCAATGGTCTCAAGACAAGGCAGCCCTTCCAAATCAAACTGCTGGAAATACAAGAAAACATTGACCTAAATGAATGTCAGAGTCCCGTGTACTGGGAGCTAGTCAATATTAAATATCTAGTATTTTTGGTTTTGCTCCTCCACTATAGACATGTCTAAGAGTCAACAACATTAAGCACAACATGTTCATAGTGCCTAGGTTTCTTTTGAGGTAAAAATTGCTCTATTGTTATATGTGTCACAAGCTTGTCAGCAAGAAAGTACCTGGAAACAGCAACAACCAATGTAAAAAATGTAAATGTGATATGAGCTTTTAGATAAACTCTTAACAATAATTATACTCTAAAATATCCGCCTCTCATAGTCTTGATTGAAGGCAGAGGAGAAGGGGATGACAGAGGATAAGATGGTTGGATGGCATCACTGACTCGATGGACATGAGTTTGAGCAAGCCCCTGGAGTTGGTGATGGACACGGAAGCCTGGCGTCCTGCAGGCCACGGGGTCCCAAAGAGTCAGACTCGACTGAGCAACTGAACTGAACTGAACTTACAATCGTTCCTCCAGGTGTTTTGGTTACCTGAGTTTCTATCCTGGTGCTAAACTAAGTGACGACAGTGTATTGAATAGCTAGGTCACTTCCAAATAAATGAAACTTCTTAAACATTCACGACTTGAAAGGACCTCCCTTTTACACAGAAACAAAAGAGATTTTTGACTCTGCATGAATAGTGACTGGCACCATCCGAACATATTAAATGTAAGAAAGCAATTTTTTTGTTTTGTTTTGTTTTGTTCTGTTCTTGCAGGAAGCGGGGTGGGCGCTATTATCACTGATAGGTATGCTCACCAATCTATCAAATGCCAATATAAGAGTGAGTTCTTGGTTGCTGAAGGGAAATGTATGACTTGTTATTACAAGAATGTATGGAATGCAATCACACTTTAAGAAGGAAAACGAAGTAGTTCTGTCTTACAGGTGGCATTTTCAGGACGGGAGAAGCAAAGGAATGGGTACAGAATGGGATAAGGAGGTTGTAGGGAAAGTAGGCCCCCAGAAAAGAGTTTTGTGCCTAGCACAAGTTTTCTTGAGATGTTGAACTGCCTTTGCTAATGGAGTTTAAGTTTCTTTACCTCTTAAGTGATCTCTTCTAGGTTGACCTAGAACAGAAATCTTTTGTTAGCTTTGGCTAAGAGGAGAAGTATTGTTTCACGGTGACATATGTGATCCTACCTGACTGTTCTCATCCCCTTTGATATCTATGCACTGCTGCTGCTGCTGCTGCAGCTGCTAAGTGGTTCAGTTGAGGCCGACCCTGTGCCACGCCATAGATGGCAGCCCACCAGGCCCCGCAGTCCCTGGGGTTCTCTAGGCAAGAACACTGGAGTGGGTTGCCATTTCCTCCTCCTATGCATGAAAGTGAAAAGTGAAAATGAAGTCGCTCAGTGGTGTCCGACTCTTAGCCACCCCATGGACTGCAGCCTACCAGGCTCCTCCGTCCTTGGGATTTTCCAGGAGTGGGGTGCCATTGTCTTCTCCCATATCTGTGCACAAGCCTGCCTAAATAATTGACTTCTAGCCAACTTTGGGATGCCCATGACCACCCACCCTTACCAGGCAACAGAGAAGAGAAAAACACTTACCACAGGAGGTTCTGATAAGGATCAAGGAACTAACAAGCTCCCACCTACCAGGAATCTGCAGAGGTCAACAAGAGGTCAGCAAGAGATGAGAGACTGCAGTCCAGAGGTCCTAGCTACTTCCATTTAGCAACAAACACCCAGCATAGTCAAAACGATTTCAATGTTAAAGAATAAATAAATAAATAAATAAATAAAAGGACAGAAGTTATTTGAACACATGTCTGAATTTAGGGGTGAGGCATTACATATGTGTCCCAGGATAATCTTAAAGTGTCAGAAAGTAAAGAAATTAAAGACAACTATCAAGCTGTCCAAACTGATAAAAATGAATGATTACACAGTTTTATCTGTATACATTAGCAGATAATAATCTGAAAAGGAATTTTAAAAAATTCCCTTTCAATAATATCAACATGAATAAAACACTTTGCCATGGATGTAACGAGGATGACAAGACTGGCACACTGGAAATTATACACCCTGGCTGAAAACTATCCTGAATACATGGACAGATATTCCATAACGATGGAAAGACTTAAGATGGCAATACCATGGAATACATCTTCAATCTGAAATGAAGATTTGATATGATTTGATCGCTCAGAGCTTTTGTGTCATCAAGTGTTATTAAAGTATTAAAGAGATAGAGAAAGCTGCTGACTTAGACTTGAGGCGGGGTGGGGGGGGTAGTAAGAGTACCCCCAGCTGGTCTTTAGCCAGATATTCTACAGGCACTAGCAGTCAGCTAAGGAAAGAAAGGAACTGTTTCAGGGAATGGCACCAGGCCCTTCCCCCCCGACATGCATTGAGATAATATTGGCAGCAGGTGAGTCATCCCGGGCCAAAACTTGATTGACATGAATCTTGAAGAAAGGCAGTATTGCAGGCAAATATATCATTTCCTTAACATAGATAAGGAGAACAAGCTAGGAGGAAAACATGCTGTTTTGTTCAAATCGCTTCTGAGCCTTTTGGGGGAACCGACCTGAAGCCAGAGTCTAGCGGAAATACATAGGATATTTACATCGCTTAAGACAAACATTTTCTTAGGAAAAAATGCATTGCTTAGCTCAAGGTTTGTCTGCGAAATTCTTACACATCAGGAGATGGCTCCGAGCTGGGTTTCCACACACAGGAACATCCATGCAAAGGACAAGCCTGCACAGCCCATCTGCCGCCCTCCCGCACATCCAGCAGCATTTCCAAGTGACCTCCTAAGGCCTTCCCCAAAATACAGGGGCACCTCTGGGTTTCCTGTTTCCCTCACTTCGAACACTTTTCTTAAAAAAAAAAAAATCCTGCACACTTCTTGATAGAATGCCACAGTGCAAGGAATACAGTCCTTCAATATTTAAACCTCCATTTGCAAAACACTTGGAGCTTGGTTTTGTTTTGTTTTGTTTTTTAATTACACCACCACATAATTTAAAGCTTTTACACGTTCTAATTATTCAGTTCCAAAACACCAAACTTTTATTGCACAGGGTCCTCATGAAAAGGCCCACGCAGCTGGACAACCACAGATTCTGCCATGAAAGGGCAGCAAGGTGCCCTCCCCCCTTCTTTGCTGCCTGGGCGGCCACCAGGGTTTGAAATCCATGCACCCTACTAAGTTTCTAGGGTGCAATCCGTGGACCCTTCCCTTTCCCATCCCAGCAGGTGCTCAAGGGCCCGCTGGCTTACAAAGTGCCAGAAGCAGGGCTGGGCCAGCCGGCCAGAGTTCAGTGTTCTGTCCCTTGGACTTCCAGCGGACACTAGGCTGCTTGGAAGAACCGCGCACACTCGGAGATTTTTCAGCAGAGGGGTGGAGCGGTAAAGGCCTTGACCCCAAAGGCAAGGCCTTTCTGCGACCGCCAGGTTGGGGAGCTCCGAGAATGTGCCAACAGACGGCGGAATACTTGGTTCCCTGCTCCACGCAGTCCCAGTTCCCTTACCTGTGGTCCGCAGCCCTCCACTGCACCCACGGGATGGCGATCCTTGGGGACCCAGGAGCGGACGAAATGGGCGTTCCCAGCCGCAGTTGCAACCCCCGAGAGCGCAACTGGGAACCCCTCCCCATCCCCCCCATGAGCCGACCCCCGCCCCGCGCCCCCAGGGTTAGCCCCGCCCCTGCCGCGCTCCCGGCGCGTTCCCAGCCTCAGTGGCGAACCCCGGGAGCACAACTGGGACCGACCCCCACCCAAAGCCATCGGAATCTCGACCCGCGCAGCCCGGGTTTACCCAGTCCCGGGTGCACTCCCGGCGCGTTTGCAGCCTCAGTGTCCACCTCTGAGAGCACAACTGGGAAGCCCGCCCCCACCCCTGCCAGAAGCCGACCCCCGCCCCACGCCGCCCGCGTTCGCCCCGCCCCTGCACGGTCCAGGTACCTTCCCAGCTTCTAGCGTTCACGCCCGGGTAGGAGCAGGATGTAGGAGTATGGGAGATGTGTCTGGAGCCTGACATCCTCAGCTCCGCTCTGGCCTGCCCTTTGGACCTAGGAGCCAGGCCAACTTGCAGAGGGCTTAGGGCCCCATTGTATGCAAACTACCAAGGCCTACCGCAAGGAGAGCTCTGTCCGAGGGAAGGGAAGCGCCCCAGGCTGCATTCCCAAGCTGTTGTTTAGCCGCCCAGACTCAGCGCTGCACAGGGGTAATCAGGCTCTCTATGCCCGCAGCTTCACACACAGGTGTGTCTCCGTAGGAATCAAGAAAGATCCTGACAGAGTGAGGTTCATTAGAGCTATACTAAAGAGCAAAGGCTTGTCCATGTGGTCTTGCCTTCCCCTGTGCCTTTGGGTCTCCAGGCTCGGCCCCAGCTCCGTGGAAACAACACCTGAGAAAATATCTTCAAGATCCACTTTTCCCAGTGTCTGGGAACCGGGGTTCGTAGGAGGAGAGAAAAGCACGCCTCCATAGGGAACGAAAAGGCAGCCCACCTGCTTGTGTTTTGAAGCCTCTATTTGGAAGGAATGGGTTAGCTTCTCCTAAAGGAGACCTCCAGATCTGCTCAGAAGTCGGTAATTCCAGAGGCAGGGTACTGGTTCCTGACTGCCCTTTGCTAGCCTTGCAAAGATATTCCTAGATTCTAGAGTTATTTTCCATGAAGGAGCAGGCTTCGGGAATGTGTCAGACGGGACTGGCTCCTTATTGACCTCAGCTCAGCTATTGCCTTTCCATTCAAACTAGAACAAGGCCCTACTTTATGAAGGGTAAGGGTCTTCTTCTTTGCAAACTGCCAAGGGCTACAGCAATGAGACCTCTGTCAAGGTGAGGGAAGCCTAAGAGGATGGATTCTCAAGCAGGTGCTTTGCCACAAAGCATCAGCACCCCACGGAGAGAATCAAGCTCCCTGTGCACCAATGTTGGGAGTGTAGCTTCACACACAGAGTTGTCTCTATAGGAGCCAAGAATGTTCCTGAGAGATTAGGTTCACTAAACCTCTCCTACAGAGCATAGACCTGTCCATGTGGTTTTGCCTTCCCCTGTGAGTTGGGTCCTCGAGGTCTGCCACACCTCCGGGGAAACTGTCCCTGAGAAAAGATCTCCAGGAACCGCTTCGCCGAGGCTGGGAAATGCTGTTCACATGAAGTAAGGCAAGCGAATCTCCTGCATAGTAAAAGAGGCCTTACAGTCCCTGGAGGAGCAGGCTGCCAGAATGTGTGAAACCTGACTGTTGCCTTACTGGCCTCAGCTCCACCATTGCCTGTTCATCCGTGCTAGCACCCAGGCCTACTTGGAAAAGCGTTTGGGTGCAGATTTCTACAAAGTGCCAAGGGCTACAGCAGTGAGAATTCTCTCAGTGGTAAGGGAGAGCATTTTATGGATTCTCAAGCTGTTTTCTGAATGACAGCATCAAAATGAACAGAGAGAATCAGGCTCTCTCTGCCCCTATGTTAGGTACGCAGCTTCACACACAGAGGTGTCTCTGTAGGAGCCAAGAATGCTCCTGAGAGATGAGGTTCACTAGAGGTCTGCTACAGAGCATAGACCTGTCCATGTGGTCTTGCCTTCCCCTGTGCCTTTGGGCCCCGGGCTCGGCCCCAGCTCCGTGGAAACAACCCCTGAGAAAATATCTTCAAGATACGCTTTTCCCAGAGGCTGGGAACTGGGGTTCATAGGAGGAGAGAAAAGCAAGCCTCCTTCGGGCACGAAAGGCCGCCAACCTGCCTGTGTTTTGAAGCCTCTATTTGGAAGGAATGGGTTAGCTTCTCCTAAAGGAGACCTCCAGATCTGCTCAGAAGTCGGTAATTCCAGAGGCAGGGTGCTGGTTCCTGACTGCCCTTTGCCAGCCTTGCAAAGACATTCCAACATTCTAGAGTTATATTCCATGAAGGAGCAGGCTTCGGGAATGTGTCAGAGGGGACTGGCTCCTTATTGGCCTCAGCTCAGCTATTGCCTTTCCATTCAAACTAGGACAGGGCCTACTTTATGAAGGGTAAGGGTCTTCTTTGAAACTGCCAAGGGCTACAGCAATGAGACCTCTGTCAAAGCGAGGGAAGCCTAAGAGGATGGATTCTCAAGCAGGTGCTTTACTACAAAGCATCAGCACCCCACGGAGAGAACCAAGATCCCTGTTCCCCAATGTTGGGAGTGTAGCTTCACACACAGAGTTGTCTCTATAGGAGCCAAGAATGTTCCTGAGAGATTAGGTTCACTAAACCTCTCCTACAGAGCATAGACCTGTCCATGTGGTTTTTCCTTCCCCTGTGAGTTGGGTCCCCGAGGTCCGCCACACCTCCGGGGAAACTGTCACTGAGAAAAGATCTCCAGGAACCGCTTCGCTGAGGCCGGGAAACGCTGTTCACAGGAAGTAAGGCAAGCGAATCTCCTGCAGAGAAAAAGAGGCCTTACTGTCCCTGGAGGAGCAGGCTGCCAGAGTGTGTGAAACCTGACTGTTGCCTTACTGGCCTCAGTTCCACCATTGCCTGTTCCTCCGAACTAGGACCCAGGCCTATTTGGAGAAGCGTTTGGGTGCGGATTTCTACAAAGTGCCAAGGGCTACAGCAGTGAGAATTCTCTCAGCGGTAAGGGAGAGCATTTTATGGATTCTCAAGCTGTTTTCTGAACGACAGGGTCAAAATGAACTGAGAGAATCAGGCTCTCTGTGCCCCTATGTTAGGTACGCAGCTTCACACACAGAAGTGTCTCTATAGGAGCCAAGAATGTTCCTGAGAGATGAGGTTCACTAGAAGTCTGCTACAGAGCATAGACCTGTCCATATGGTTTTGCCTTGCCCTGTGAGTTGGGTCCCCGAGGTCCGCCCCAGCTCAGGGGAAGGAGCCCCTGAGAAAAGATCTCCAGGGACCGCTATTCCCCCAGGCTGGCAAACGCAGTTCACAGGAGGTAACACAAGCGAGCCTCCTGCAAGGCACAACAGGCCTTAGTCTCCCTGGACGATCAGGCTGCCAGAGTGTGTGAGACCTGACTGGTGCCTTACTGGCCTCAGCTCCGCCATTGCGTGTTTCTCCGAACTAGGACCCAGGCCTACTAGGAGAAGGGTTTGGGTATGGATTTCTAAATACTGCCAAGGGGTATAGCAATGAGAACTGTGTCACGGGTAAGGAAGAGCATTGTATGGATTTTCAAGCTGTTGTTTGAACGACAGCTTCAAAGCTGCACAGAGAGAATCAGACTCTGTGTCTCCATGTTCGGTACACAGCTTCACAGACAGGGGTGTCTCCATAGGAAACAAGAACGTTCCTGACAGAGTGAAGTTCACTAGAGCTCTCCTAGAGAGCAAAGACTTGTCCATGTGGTTTTTCTTCCCCTGTGCGTTTGGGGCTCCAGGCTCGGCCCCAGCTCCGTGGAAACAACCCCTGAGAAAAGATCTTCAAGATCCGCTTTTCCCAGAGGCTGGGATGTGGGGTTCATAGGAGGCGGGAAAAGCAGGCCTCCTTCAGAGAGCAAGAGGCAGCCAAGCGGCCTGCGTTTGGAAGCCTCTATTTGGAAGAATGGGTTAGCTTCCCCTAAGGGAGACCTAAAGATCTGTTCAGAAGTCGGTAATTCCAGAGGCAGGGTGCAGGCTCCTGACTGCCCTTTGCCAGCCTTGCAGAGACATTCCTAGATTACAGCGTTATTTTCCATGAAGGAGCAGGCTTCGGGAATATGTCAGACTTGACTGGCGCCTTATTGGCCTCAGCTCAGCTCTTGCCTTTCCTTTCAAACTAGGACAAGGGCCCACTTTATGAAAGGTAAGGGTCCTCTTCTTTCCAAACTGCCAAGGGCTACAGCAATGAGACCTCTGTCAAGGCGAGGGAAGCGTAAGCTGATGGATTCTCAAGCAGGTGCTTTGCCACAAAGCATCAGCACCCCACGGAAAGAATCTGGCTCCCTTTGCCCCTACGTTGCGTGTGTAGCTACACGCACAGAGGTGTCTCGATAGGAGCCAAGAATGTTCCTGAGAGAGGAGGTTCACTGTTGGGGGCCAGAGTGAGGCACTCCGCCCATGGCAAAGGTCATGAGGAAGGAGGCTCGACATACGCAAAGGCGGGATCGAGCCTCAGGAGTCCCCCTGGAAATCCTCGAGCATCTACCCCCATCACCAGAGCCTGCCTACCTTACTACTTTGTGCTCTCACCTACACCTCTGACTTTACGGGGGGCTGTCCCCCACCACCTCTTTCGGAGAAGGAGTTAACCTAGAGCTCCAGTTGATAAAAACCCCTGGGTGTGACAAGAGTGTTTTAACCTACAAACTCCTCTGAAGGTTCTCTAGCCTGCCTGACAGGCTTGTCCGGCCACATGTGATTGCTCACAGCCTCCCAACCATGAGAGGCACGAGATGCTTTAAACCTTCTAAAAACAGGTTCCTTAGAAAAGTTAGAAAATTATTAGTATAAGTATAATGGGCTGATTAGAAATCATATTGGTGAAGGGTTTTTCATTTGTTGAGCTGATGTTTACTGCTAAGTCTCCACATCCCCTGCCCTTATACACATTAATGAATATATAGAAGAAATAAGTATTAACCTTTGATATAAATCACGTTAGACCTTAGGCTAAGTAAATTCTTTCCTTAACTAAAACCCACTACACCCTCACCCTATAGGAATGTAACTTTATTTGGGTGGCGTCTGTTTTAAGAATAATCACCCCTGGAGAAATAAGTGTCCTGGTTGACTGACCGCTGTCACAAGGAGAGGGTCGTAAATTGTCAGCAGGCCCCGCGGCCAGAAGATGATGTAACACCCCTAAGACCTCTGTATACTTTTGTATGAAGCACCTGACTTTGATAAAAGTCAGGACTGCTGACCCCACGTGACTTTTGCATAACATCTCAGTGTATAAAAGTAGACCATGGAAAATAAAGAATTGGGATCAGTTTCTCGAAATACTGGTCTCCCCATGTCTCTCTCTCTCTCTCTCACTCTGGTTGAGTCTCCATCTGGAGCGCGGAACCCACCAAGCTTACTAATTTTGCCTGGTCTTCTAAGATCCGACCGGGGAGGCCTCAGTGTCTCCTCTCCTTCGGGAGAACGGAAGGGCGCCTGCGGCCTACGTAAGTGGTGCAAGCTTCTTGTCTTGAAGTTTTATTGGTCCCCCGCGTAAACCAAGCTACTCAGCCTCTTTTCTCCACTGAATTTTCCTACTGAGCTATCCTCATTTTATTACTCTTTATATCCTTAATTAACGTTTAATTAAGCAGTTGTTCCCTGACCCTCGCCTACGCCGTCTCTGCTTCGAATACCCTGGATCAGCTGGGGCTGGACCCCGGCAGTTCACTAGAGATCTCCTACAGAGCATAGACCTGTCCATTTGGTTTTGCCTTCCCCTGTGAGTTGGGTCCCCGAGGTCCGCCCCAACTCCGGGGAAACAGCCCCTGAGAAAAGATCTCCAGGAACTGCTTTCCGCCCAGGCTGGGAAACGCTGTTCACAGGAAGTAAGGCAAGCGAGCCTCCTGAAGGGAAATAGAGGCCTTACTGTCCCTGGAGGAGCAGGCTGCCAGAGTGTGTGACACCTGACTGGTGCCTTACTGGCCTCAGCTCCGCTATTGCATGTTCATCTGAACTTGAACCCAGGCCTACTTGGAGAAGTGTTTGTGTGCCGATTTCCAGAAACTGCGAAGGGCTACAGCAATGATAACTCTCTCAGTGGTAAGGGAGAGCATTGTGTGGATTCTCAATTTGTTGTTTGAACGACAGCGTCAAAGCTGCACAGAGAGAATCAGGTCTCTGTGTCTCTATGTTGGCAATGCAGCTTCCCACACAGAGATGTCCCCGTTGGAGCCAAGAACATTCCCCACAGACTGAGGTTCACTAGAGCACTCCTAGAGAGCAAAGACTTATCCATGCGGTTTTCCCTTCCCCTGTGCGTGTGGGTCTCTGGGATCAGCCCCTGCTCCTTGGAAACAGCCTCTGAGAAAAGATCTCCAAGAACCTCTTATCCCCCAGGCTGGGAAGCGGAGTTCACAGGAGGTGGGATAAGCAAGCTTCCTTCGGCAAGAAGAGACAGCCAACCGGCCTGTGTTTGGAAGCCTATATTTGCAAGGAATGGGTTAGTTTCTCCTGACCGAGACCGCCAGATGTGCTGAGAAGATAGAAATTCCAGAGGCAGGGTCGAGGTTCCTGACTGCCCTTTGCCAGCCTTGCAAAGACATTCCCAGATTCTAACGTTATTTTCCATGAAGGAGCAGGCATCGGGAATATGTCAGACTTGACTGGCGCCTTACTGGCCTCAGCTCAGCTACTGCCTTTCCATTCAAACAAGGACAAGGGCCTACTTGGTGAAGGGTAAGGGTCTGCTTCTTTCCAAACTGCCAAGGACTACAGCAATGAGACCTCTGTCAAGGTGAGGGAAGACTATGTGGATGGATTCTTAGCAGGTGCTTTGCCACAAAGCATCAGCACCCACGGAGAGAATCAGACTCCCTTTGCCACTATGTTGGGTGTGTAGCTTCATGCACAGAGGTGTCTCTGTAGAAGCCAAGAATGTTCCTGAGAGACGAGGTTCACTAGAGCTCTCCTACAGAGCATAGACCTGTCCATGTGGTTTTGTCTTCCCCTGTGAGTTGGGCCCCCGAGGTCCGACCCAGGTCCAGGGAAACAGCCCCTGAGAAAAAATCTCCAGGAACAGCTTTGTGCCCAGGCTGGGAAATGCAGTTCACAGGAGGCAAGGCAAGCGAGCCTCCTACAGGGAAAAAGAGGCCTTACTGCTCCTGGACGATCAGGCTGCAAGAGTGTGTGAGACCTCACTTGTGCCTTACTGGCCTCAGCTCCGCCGTTGCCTGTTATTCCGAGCTAGGACCCAGGCCTACTTGGAGAAGGGTTAGGGTGCGGATTTCTACAAACTCTCAAGGACGACAGCAATGAGAATTCTCTTAGCAGTAAGGGAGAGCATTGTATGGATTCTCAAGCTGTTGTTTGAATGACAGCTTCAAAGCTACACAGAGAGAATCAGGCTCTCTGTTCCCCTATTTTGGCTGTGCAGCTTCACACACAGAATTTGACTCTGTTGGAGCCAGAAATATTCCTGAAAGACTTAGGCTCACCAAAGCTGTCCTCCAGAGCAAAGACATTGGATGTGGTTTTGCCTTCCCTTGCCAGTATGGGTCCCCTAGCTTGGCCCCAGCTCCGGGGATACAGCCTCTGAAAAAAATCTTCCAAGAAGCGATTTTCCTCCAGGCTGTTAAGCGGAATTCGCAGTTTGCAAGTTAAGGAAGCCTGCTTCGTGGAAGAGCAAGCAGCCAACTGGCCCTGTGTTAGGAAGCCTGTATTTGAAAGGAATGGGTTAGCTTCTACAGCGGGAGAACCTCAGATCTGCTCAGGGGACTGAAATACTAGAGTCAGGGTCGAGGTTCTCCCTTGTCCTTTGCGCACCTTGCAAAGACATTCCTAGCTTCTAGCGTTAGTGTCCCTGTAGTAGCAGGCTGCAGGAGCGTGTGATAAATGACTGCCGCGTTCCTGTCCTCAGCTCCGCTATTGACTTTCTATTCGAACTAGAACCCAGGCCTACTTTGAGAGGGGTTAGGGTCCAGTGTTTTCAAACTGCCAAGGGCTACGGCAATGCGAGCTCTGTCAGAGGTAAGAAAAGAGCAATTGGTTGGATTCTTCAGCTGCTGCGTGGCTGCACAGCTTCCGCGCCGCATGGAGAGCATGAGGCTCCTTGTGGCCCTATTTTGGGTATGCAGCAACATGCACACAGAATGTCTGTGTTCACTTATGTACAGGCTTATGAACACTAGAGCTCTCCTACAGAGCAAAGACCACTCAGTGGGCTCCAAGAGATACCTGTCGCGACTCGAGAAGAGAGTGGAGTCCTTTGCTTCCCCTCGAGATGAGGCCTGACTCCCCGGGTGAGTATGGAATGCAACCCCAAATCCCTGTCGCCTATGGAGAGGAACATTAAGTCCTGGATACAAGCCTAGATGAGGTCTAGTTTGCCCTTCAGTGAATGGAGCCCAATCCCCAGCTCTCCCTGGCAACTCGAATGGAAGATTAGACTTCCTGGGCCAACACAAGAGGAAGCCTGAATTCCCCGTCGTAACTCGAGAATCCCACCGCAACTCGAGAAAAACCACGTGCTTCCCTCGTCATCGCAAGATGAGGCCCTTTGTCCGCTACAGCATCTCAAGAGAAGTCCCACGTTCCATCCTGAAGTGCGAAACGGTACTTGGCACCCTTGATGCGACCCCAAAAGTTCCGCGACATACCAGACTCACTCAAGGGGAACACCGAGGTTCCCGGCACCACTTCATCTGAGCCCCTTCTCCTCTCCTGATTGCGACAGGAGGGTCGACTCCCCTTCTCTGTCTTCAAGGGGTTCCCGACCTTCCGGGCGCACCTCAGGATGAGGCCGGTCTCATGAGGAAGTTCGAGACATAGCCTCGTGGGTGGTGCCACATGTCGAAAGACCCCAATTTCACGGTCCACTCTTGAAAAGAACCCGATGCCAGCACACCTCTTTGAAGGAAAACCTGTGGATGAAGGCACAACACGAAGGGGCACTGACACCCACGTGCATCGTCCAGAAAAACCCGCAGGTCCCACAGACATTTCGACAAGTGGCCTGTCACCCTGTAAACAACTCGAAAGGCAAACGAAGGTCCATTCCTCAACAGAAGACTAGGTGTGACTCTCTTGTCCCTATTCTGCAGGGACCATGGGATCCGAGTCAGAAACGGAGAGGAAGCCTGAGGTTCCTGCGTCCACTCGAGACGAAGCCCTCTTCCATTGCACCACAACCAGTGGAGTCCCGAGAGGCCCCTACCAACTCAAAAGTATCCCTGAGTTCTCAGAGGCAGAAAAAGAAGATCCCTGAGGTCACAGGCACAAGTCGAGGGACCCCTGGGTTTTCTGCCGTGACTCGAGAAAGACCTCGAGAGTGCTTCAAAATGTGTTGAGTCGCGATTCCCCTACCATGACTCGAGAGGCATGACACGCTCCCCCTCGCCAAGCGCATGGAGACCTGACTAACCTGGCACTGCACGAGAGGCTCCATGAGTTCCTCATCGTACCTCGTGAGGAAACCCACACTGGCGCGGCAGATCGAGGAAACACATGAGACACCCCGGTCATCGCGAGATGAGGGCCTTATTTTCCTGCATGGCCTGGAGACCAATCACGAGTCCTCTCTCCAAACTGAAGAGGAGGCTGGACTCCCTTGAAGCCGCTCAGGGGGCTCCAAGAGATCCGCGTCGCGACTCGAGAGGAGAGCGGAGTCCTTGGCTTCCCCTCGAGACGAGGCCTGACTCCCCGGGGGAGCCTGGAATGCAACCCCGAGATCCCCGCCTTCCCTGCAGAAGAATATAAGGTCCCGGACACACGCCTAGGTGAGGTCTCTTGGCCCCTGCAATGACTCGAGCGCAACCCCCAGCTTTCCCTCGCAACTCGAGGGGAAGATTGGGCTTCCCAGGGCCAACCCAAGAGGAAGGCTGAGATCCCCATCGTAACTCGAGAATCCCGCCGCAACTCGAGAAAAACCACGTGGTTCCCACCTCTTGGCAAGATGAGGCCCTTGCCCGGGACGGCGTCTCAAGGGAAGTCCCCTGTTCCGCCCTGAAGGGTGAAACGGTCCTTGACAGCCTACCTGCGACCCCCAAAAGTTCCCCGACACGCCGGGGTCCCCCGAGGAGAACACCGAGGGTACCGGCACCGCTTCCTCTGAGCCCCTTCTCCCCTCCTGATCACGACAGGAGAGGCGATTCCCCTGCGTGGTCTGGAAGGGGTTCCCGGCCTTCCCGGCGCACCTCAGGATGAGGCCGGTCTCACGAGGAAATTCGAGACGAGCCACGTGGGTGGCGCCACATGCCGAACGCCCCCGATTCCCCGGTCCGCCCTTGAGAAGGACCCGAGAACCGGACCCCTCTTCGAAGGCAACCCTGTAGGTGAAGGCACAACACGAAGTGGCACTGCCACCCCCGTGCATCGTCCGCAAAGACACGCAGGTTCCACACACAGCTCGACGAGGGGCCTGAGACCCCCTGAGCAACTCGAGAGGCCAGCGGGGTTCCCTTCCTCAGACAAGACGAGGCCTGACTCTCCGGTCCCAACTCTGCAGGGACCCTGCGGTCGGAATCAGAAACGGAGAGGAAGCCTGAGGTTCCTGCCTCCCCTCGAGGTGAGGCCCTCTTCCGTTGCGCCAGACCCAGCTGAGTCCCGAGGGGCCCCGCCACCTCCACAGGATCCCTCGCCTCTCAGAGGCTCCCTGGGAAGTTCCCTAAGGTCCCCGGCAGAAGGCGAGGGAAACGAGGGTTTCCCGCCGCCCCCCGAGAAAGACCTCGAGAGTCCTTCTTCAACGCGTCTCGAGGCCCTAGTCCCCTCCCGTGACTCGAGAGCCAGGATGCGCTCCCCCTCGCCACGCGCATGGAGACCTGACTTCCCTGGCGCCGCACGAGAGGCTCCCTGAGGTCCTCGTCGTGCCTCGGGAGAAAACCCCCACGGGCGCCGCAGCTCGAGGAAACCCCGGAGACGCCCCCGTCCTCGCGAGCTGAGGGCCTTCTTTTCCTGCATGGCCTGGAGAGC
This sequence comes from Bubalus kerabau, assembly GCF_029407905.1. Taxonomy (NCBI): domain Eukaryota; kingdom Metazoa; phylum Chordata; class Mammalia; order Artiodactyla; family Bovidae; genus Bubalus; species Bubalus kerabau. The sequence continues at coordinate 1,653,048 of NC_073633.1, forward strand.
AATCCCGGGTCCTCTCTCCAAACGGAAGAGGAGGCTGGACTCGCTTGAGGCCGCTCAGGGGGCTCCAAGAGACCCGCGTCGCGACTCGAGAGGAGAGCGGAGTCCTTGGCTTCCCCTCGAGACGAGGCCTGACTCCCCGGGGGAGCCTGGAATGCAACCCCGAGATCCCTGCCTTCCATGGAGAGGAATATTAGGTCCCGGACACACGCCTAGGTGAGGTCTCTTCGGCCCTGCAGTGACTCGAGCGCAACCCCCAGCTTTCCCTCGCAACCCGAGGGGAAGATTGGGCTTCCCAGGGCCAACCCAAAGGGAAGGCTGATATCCCCATCGTACCTCGAGAATGCCGCCGCAACTCGAGACAAACCACGTGGTTCCCACCTCTTGGCAAGATGAGGCCCTTGCCCGGGACGGCGTCTCAAGGGAAGTCCCCTGTTCCGCCCTGAAGGGCGAAACGGTCCCTGACAGCCTGCCTGCGACCCCCAAAAGTTCCCCGACACCCCGGGTTCCCTCGAGGGCAACACCGAGGGTCCCGGCACCGCTTCCTCTGAGCTCCTTCTCCCCTCCTGATCCCGACAGGAGAGGCGATTCCCCCGCGTGGTCTGGAAGGGGTTCCCGGCCTTCCCGGCGCACCTCAGCATGAGGCCGGTCTCACGAGGAAATTCGAGACGAGCCACGTGGGTGGTGCCACATGCCGAACGCCCCCGATTCCCCGGTCCGCTCTTGAGAAGGACCCGAGGCCCGGACCCCTCTTCGAAGGCAACCCTGCGGGTGAAGGCACAACACGAAGGGGCACTGCCACCCCCGTGCATCGTCCGCAACGACCCGCGGGTTCCACACACAGCTCGACGAGGGGCCTGAGACCCCCTGAGCAACTCGAGAGGCCAGCGGGCTTCCCTTCCTCAGACAAGACGAGGCCTGACTCTCCTGTCCCAACTCTGCAGGGACCCTGCGGTCGGAGTCCGAAACGGAGAGGAATCCTGAGGTTCCTGTCTCCCCTCGAGGTGAGGCCCTCTTCCATTGCACCAAACCCAGATGAGTCGCGAGAGGCCCCTCCCAACTCCACAGTATCCCTGAATTCTCAGAGGCACCTTGAGAATCTACCTGAGGTCACCAGCTCAAGTCCAGGGAACCCAGGGTTTCCTGCTGCGACCCGAGAAAGACCTTGAGAGTCCTTCGGCGCGTCTTGAGGCCCGATTCCCCTACCATGACTCTAGAGCAAAGACCCACTCCCCATCGCCATGCGCATGGAGACCTGACTTCCCTGACTCCTGAAGAGAGTCTCCCTGAGCTCCCCGTCGTACCTCTTCGGAAACCCCATTCAGGCACCGCAGCTCGAGAAAACCCACGATACGCCCCCGTCATCACGAGATGAGGGACTTGTTTCCTGCCTGGCATGGAGAGCAAAACCGAGTCCTCTCTCCAGACTCCACAGGAGGCTTGACTCTCTTTAGGCCTCTCAGTTGGCTCCAAGAGATACCTGTCAGGACCTGAAGGGAGAGCAGAGTCCTTTGCTTCCCCTCGAGACGAGGCCTGACTCCCCGTGTGAGTCTGGAATGCAACCCCGAGTTCCTGTCACACCTTGAGAGGAAAACTCGGTCCTGGACACAAGCCTAGATGAGGTCTATTTTGCACTGCAGTTACTAGAGCGCAATCGCCAGCTCTCCCTCGCAAATCGAATTGAAGATTGGACTTCCCTGGGCCAATACAATTGGAAGCCTGAATTCGACATCGTAACTCGAGAATCCCACCGAAACTCGAGAAAATCCACGTGGTTCCCCCATCAGCGCTAGATGAGGCCCTTGCCCGCTACAGCAACTCAAGAGAAGTCCCTCTTTCTGTCTTGAAGTGCGAAACGGTACTTGGCACCCTTGATGCAATCTCAAAATTCCCCGACATACCGGTCTCACTCGAAAGGAACACCGAGGTTCCCGGAACCACTTCATTTGAGCTCCTTCTCCCCTCGTGATCGCGACAGGAGTGTCGATTCCCCTGCTATGTCTGGAAGGGGTTCCCGACCTTTCCAGCGCGCCTAAGGATGAGGCAGGTCTCACGAGGAAATTCGAGACATAGCCTCGTGGGTGGTGCCACAAGCCGAAAGACCCCGATTTCCCGGTCTGCTCTTGATAAGAACGTGATGCCCTGACACCTTTACGAAGGAAAACCTGTGGATGAAAGTACAACACGAAGGGGCACTGACACCCTCGTGCATCGTCCAGAAAAACCCGCAGGTTACAAACACAGTTCAACAAGTGGTCTGTCACCCCGTGAACAACTCGACAGGCAAGTGGAGTTCCATTCCTCCACACAAGACGAGACCTGATTTTCTGTACCAACTCTGCAGGGAAACTGCGATCCGAGTCAGTACCAGCGACAGGAAACCCAGGAGAGGAAACATGAGGTTCCTGCCTCCACTCGAGATGAGGCTCTCATCCATTGCACCAAACCCAGTGGAGTCCAGAGAGGCCCCTCCCAACTCCACAGTACCCCTGACTTCTCAGAGGCACCCGGAGAAGCTCCATGAGGTCACCGGCACATGTCGAGGGAACCCAGGGTTTCCTGCCACAATGGGAAAAAGACCTCGAGAGTCCTACTTCAACGTGTCTTGAAGCCCGACTCTGCTTCCATGGCTCTATAGAAATGACACGCACCCCCTCGCCACGCACATGGAGACCTGACTTCCCTGGCGCCATAAGAGAGGCTCCCTGAGCTCCCTGTCGTACCTCGTGAGAAACCCCACACTTACGCCGCAGCTTGAGAAAACTCACCATACGCCCCTGTCATCGCGAGATGAGGGCCTTCTTTTCCTGCATGGCCTGGAGAGGAATCCCGAATCCTCTTTCCAAACTCCACAGGAGGCTTGAATCCCTTTAGGCCACTTAGTGGGCTCCAAGAGATACCCGTCGCGACTCGAGAGGAGAATTGAGTCCTTTGCTTCCCCTCGAGACAAGGCCTGACTCACCAGGTGGGTCTGGAATGCAACCCCGAGATCCCTGTCTCCCCTGGAGAGGAACATTAGGTCCTGGAAACAAGCCTAGATGAGGTCTCTTTTGCCCTTCTGTAACTCGAGAGCAATCCCCCGCTCTCCCTGACAACTCGAATGGAAGATTGGACTTCCCTGGGCCAACACAAGAGGAAGCCTGAATTCCCCTTCGTAACTCGAGAATCCCGCCGCAACTCGAGAAAAAGCACTTGGTTCCCTCGTCATCACAAGATGAGGCCCTTGCCCGCTACAGCTTCTCAAGAAAAGTCCCACGTTCCGTCTTGAAGTGCAAAACGATACTTGACACCCTTGATGTGACCCCAAAAGTTCCCCGAAATATCGGTCTCACTCGAGGTGAACACCGAGGTTCCCGGCACCAGTTTATCTGAGCCCCTTCTCCCCTCCTGTTCGTGATAGGAGGGTCACTTCCCCTGCTTTGTTTGTAAGGGGTTCCCGACCTTCACGGGGCACTTCAGGATGAGGCCAGTCTCACGAGGAAATTCGAGACGTAGCTCGCGGGTGGTACCACATGCCAAAAGACTATGATTTCCCGGTACGCTCTTGATAAGAACCCGATGCCTGGACACCTCTTCGAAGGCAACCCTGTGGATGAAGGAACAACACAAAGGGGCACTGACACCCTCGTGCATCGTCCGGAAAAACCCGCAGGTTCCACATACAGCTCAACAAGTGGCTTGTCACCCCTGAAGAACTCGAGAGGCAAGTGGGGTTTCATTCCTCTACACAAGACGATGCCTGACTCTCCTGTCCCAACTCTGCAGGGACTTTGCGATCCGAATCAGACCAGCGCCAGTGAAGTCACGAGAGGAACGCTGAGGTTCCTGCCTCCACTCGAGATTAGGACCTCTTCCATTGCACGAAACCCAGTGGAGTCCCGAGAGACGCGTCCCAGCTCCACAGTATCCCTGACTTCTCAGAGGCACCCTGAGAAGCTCCCTGAGGTCACCAGCACAATTCGAGTGAACCCAGGGTTTACTGCCGCCACCATAGAAAGAACTCAAGAGTCCTTCTTCAACGCATTTTGAGGCCTGATTCCCCTACCATGACTCGAGGGCAATGACACGCTCCCTCTGCTACACTCATGAAGCCCTGACTTCCCTGGCGCCACACGAGAGGCTCCCTGAGCTCCCCGTCATACCTCGTGAGAAACCAAACACTGGCGCCACAGATAGAGAAAACCCACGAGACGCCCCCATTTTCGCGACATGACGGCCTTCTTTTCTAGCATGGCCTGGAGAGCAATCCCGAGTCCTCTCTCCAAACTCCACAGTAGGCTTGACTCCCTTTTGGTCACTCAGTGGACTCCAAGACATACCCGTCGCGACTCGAGAGGAGAGCGGAGTCTTTTCCTTCCCCTTGAGGCGAGGACTGACTCCTCGGGTGTGTCTGATATGTGAACCGGAGATCCCTGTCGCCCCTGGAGAGAAACATTAGGTCCTGGACACAAGCCTAGATGAGGTCTCTTTTTTCCTGCAGTGACTCGAGAGCAATCCCCAACTCTCCCTCGCAACTCGAATGGAAGACTGGACTTCCCTGGGCCAACAGAAGAGGAAGCCTGAATTTCCCGTTGTAACTCAAGAATCCCGCCACAACTCGAGAAAAACCACGTCGTTCCCTCTTCATCGCAAGATGCGGCCATTGCCGCTACAGCGTCTCAAAAGAAGTCTGACGTTCCATCTTGAAGTGCGATACGGTACTTGGCACCTTTGATGCGACCCCAAAAGTTCCCCAACACACTGGTCTCACTGGAGGGGAACACCGAGGTTCCCGGCATCACCTCATCTGTGCCCCTTCTCCCCTCCTGATCGAGACAGGAGGGTCGATTCCCCTGCTTTGTCTGCAAGGGGTTCCGACCTTCCCGGCGCACCTCAGGATGAGGCCGGTCTCACTAGGAAATTCGAGACGTAGCCTGGTGGGTGGTGCCACATGCGGAAAGACCCCGATTTCCCGGTCCGCTCTTAATAAGAACCCGATGCCAGGACACCTCTTCGAAAGCAAACCTGTGGATGAATGCACAACACGAAGGGGTACTGACATCCCCATGCATAGTACGGAAAAACACGCAGATTCCAAACACAGATCGACAAGTGTCCTGTCATCCCTTGAAGAACTAGAGAGGCATGCGGAGTTCCGTTCCTCCACACAAGAGAAGGCCTGACTCTCCTTTCCCAACTCTGCAGGGACCGTGCGATCGGAGTCAGAAATGTAGATGAAACCTGACGTTCCTGCATCAACTCGAAATGAGGCCCTCTTCCATTGCTCCATACCCAGTGGAGTCCCGAGAGGCCCCTAAAACTCCACAGTATCCCTGATCCTCAGAGGCACCCTCAGAAGCTCTCTGCGGTCACTGGCACAAGTCGAGTGAACCCAGGGTTTCCTGCTGCATTCTGAGAAAGACCTTGAGAGTCCTTCTTTACCGCGTCTTGAGGCCCGATACCCTACCATGACTGGAGAGCAATGACGCATTCCCCTCGCCACGCCCATTGAAACCTAACTTCCCTGGCGCCACACGAGAGGCTCCCTGCGCTCCCCGTCCTACCTCATGAAAACCCCACACTGGCACCGCCGCTCGAGAAAACTCACGAGACGCCCCCATCATCGTAAGATGAGGGCCTTCTTTTCCTACATGACCTAGAGAGCAATCCCGAGTCCACTCTCCAAACTCCACTGGAGGCCTGACTCCCTTTAGGCCACTCAGTAGCCTCCAAGAGATACACGTCGCTACTCTAGAGGAGAGCAGAGTCCGTTGCTTCCCCTCGAGCCGAGGCCTGACTACTTGGGTGAGTCTGGAATGGGATCCCGAGATCCGTGTTGCCCCTGTAGAGGAAAACTCGGTCCTGGACACAAGCCTAAATGAGGTCTTTTTTGTCCTGCATTGACTCAAGTGCAATCCCCAGCTCTCCCTCGCAACTCGAATGGATGATTGGACTTCCCTGGGCCAACACAAGAGTAAGCCTGTATTCCCCATTGTAATTCGAGAATCCCGCGGCAACTGGAGAAAAACAACGTGGCTCCTCCGTCATCGAAATATGAGGCCCCTGTCAGCTATAGCGTCTCCAGGGAAGTCCCATGTTCCGTCTTGAAGTGTGAAACGGTACTTGGCACCCTTGATGCGACCACCAAATTTCCCTGACACCCCGGTCTCACTCGAGGAGAACATGGAGGTTCCCAGCACCGCTTCAGCTGAGCCTCTTCTCCCCTCCTGATGGCGACAGGAGGGTCAATTCCCCTGCTTTGTCTGGAAGGGGTTCCCAGACTTCCCGGCGAACCTCAGGATGAGGCCAGTCTCACGAGGGAAGTCGAGACGTAGCCTTGTGGGTTGTGCCACATGCCGAAAGACCCCGATTTCCTGGTCCGCTATTGATAAGATCCCGATGCCCGGTCACCTCTTCGAAGGTAACCCTGTGGATGATGGCACAACACGAAGGGGCACTGACACCCCTGTGCGTCGTCCCCCAAAACCGCAGGTTCCACATACAACTCGACAGGTGGCCTGTCATCCCGTGAACAACTCGAGAGGCAAGCGGAGTTCCATTACTCCACACAAGACGAGGTCTGACTCTCCTGTCCCAACTCTGCAGGGACCCTGCTATCCGAGTCAGAAATGGAGAGGAACCCTGACGTTACTGCCTCAATCCGAGATTAGGTCCTCTTCAATTGCACCAGTCCCTGTGATGTCCCGAGAAGCCCCTCTCAACTCCACAGTATCCCTGACTTCTCAGAGGAACCCCGCTAAGCTCCCTGAGGTCATGGGCACAAGTCGAGGGAACGCAGGGTTTCCTGCCACACCCCGAGAAAGACCTCGAGAGTTCTTCTTCGAAGCGTCTTGAGGCTTGATTCCCCTACCATGACTCGAGAGCAATGAGGCGCTCCCCCACGCCACGTCCATGGAGACCTGACTTCCGTGGCACCACAGGAGTCTCCCTGAGCTCCCCGTCCTATCTCGTGAGAAACCCCAACCAGGCACTGCACCTTGAGAAAACCCACGAGACGCCCCCGTCATCGCGAGATGAGGGCCTTCTTTTCCTGCATGGCCTAGAGAGCAATCCCGAGTCCTCTCTCCAAACTCCACAGGAGGCTTAACTCCATTTAGGCCACTCTTGGGCTCCAAGGGATACCCGTCGCGACTGGAGAGGAGAGTGGAGTCCATTCATTCCCTTCGAGACGAGGCCTGACTCCCCGGGTGAGTCTGGAATGCAACCCCGAGATCCCTGTCGCCCCTGGAGAGAAAAACTCGGTCCTGGACACAAACCTAGATGAGCTCTATTTTGCCCTGCAGTGACTCGAGAGCAATCTCCAGCTCTCACTTGCAACTTGAATGGAAGATTGGACTTCCCTGGGCCAACACAAGAGGAAACCTGTATTCCCCATCGTAACTCAAGAATCCTGCCGCAACTCGAGAAAAAACACGTGGGTCCCCCGTCAGCGCTAGATGAGGCCCTTGCCCACTACAGCATCTCAAGAGAAGTCCCAGGTTCCGTCTTGAAGTGCGAAACGGTACTTGGCACCCTTGATGCAACCAGAAAAGTTACCCGACTTTCACTCAAGGAGAGCACCGAGGTTCCCGGCACTACTTCATCTGAGCCCTTTCTCTCCTCCTGATCCCGAAAGTAGGGTCGATTCCCCTGCTTTGTTTGGAAAGGGTTCCCGGACTTTCCTGCGCGCCTCAGGATGAGGCCGGTCTCACGAGAAAATTCGAGACGTAGCCTAGTGGGTGGTGCAACATGCTGAAAGACCCCAATTTCCCGGTCCACACTTGAGGAGAACACGATACCCGGACACCTCTTCGAAGGCAACCCTGTGGATGAAGGCACAACAGGAAGGAGCACTGACGCCCCCGTGCATCTCCGAAAAACCCGCAGGTTCCACACACATCACGAAAATGGTGTTATCCTTGAACAACTTGAGATGTAAGCGGAGTTCCATTCCTCCGCAGAACACGAGACCTGACACTCCTGAGCAAACTCAACAGGGACCCTGTGATCTGAGTCACATCCGGCCTCCAGGAAGTCAGGAGCAGAACCCTGAGGTTCCTGCCTCAACTCGAGATGAGGCCCACTTCCATTGCACCAAACCCAAAGGAGTCCCGAGAGGCCTCTCCCAAATCCACAGTATCCCTGACTTCTCAGAGGCACCCTGAGACGCTCCCTGAGGTCACCGGCACAAGTCAAGGGAACCCAGGGTTTCCTGCCGCAACCCTAGAAAGACATCGAGAGTTCTTTTTCAACCCGTCATGAGGCCCGATTCCCCTACCCTGACTTGAGAGCAATGACGCGCTCCCCCTTGCCCCGCCCATGGAGACCTGACTTCCCTGTTGTCACACGAGAGGCAACCTGAACTCCCCGTCGTACCTCGTGAGAAACCCCACACTGGCGCCGCAGCTCGAGAAAACCCACGAGACACCCCCGTCATCTCGAGATGTGGGCCTTCTTTTCCTGCATGGCCTGGAGAGCAATCCCGAGTCCTCTCTCCAAACTGAAGAGGAGGGTTGACTCCCTTTAGACCACTCAGTGGGCTCCAAGAGATACGTGTCGCAACTCGAGAGGATAGCCAAGTCCTTTGCTTCCCCTCGAGACGAGGCCTAACTCCCCGGGTGAGTCTGTAATGCAAACCCGAGATCCCTGTCGCCCTTGGAGAGGATCACTGGGTCCTGAACACAAGGCTAGATGAGGTCGCTTTTGCCCTGCAGTAACTCGAGAGCACTCCCCAGCTTTCCCTCGCAACCCGAATGGAAGATTGGACCTCCCTGGGCCAACACAAGAGGAAGCCTGAATTCCCAGTAGTAATTCGAGAATTCCGCCTCAACTTGAGAAAAACCACGTGGTTCCCCCGTCATTGCAATATGAGGCCCTTGCCCGCTCCAGCGTCTCAAGAGTAGTCCCACGTTCTGTCTTCAAGTGCGAAATGATATTTGGCACCCTTAATGCTACCCCAAAAGTTCCCCGACATACGGGTCGCACTAGAGGGGAACACCGAGGTTCCTGGCACCACTTCATCTGAGCCCCTTCTCCCCTCCTGATCGCGAAAGTAGGGTCAATTCCCCTGCTTTGTCTGCAAGGGGTTCCCGACCTTCTCCACGCACCTCAGATGAGGCTGTCTCACGAGGAAATTCGAGACGTAGCCTCGATGGTGGTGCCACATGCCGAAAGACCGCGATTTCCCGATCCGCTCTTGATAAGAACGCGATGCCCAGACACCTATTCGAAGATAGTGTGGACGAAGGCACAACACGAAGGGGCACTGACACCCCCGTGCATCGTCCGGAAAAGACCGCAGGTTACTCATACAGCTCAACAAGTGCCTGTCACCCAGTGAACAACTCGAGAGGCAAGCGGAGGTCCATTCCTGCACACAAGACAAGGCCTGACTCACCTCTCCCAACTATGCAGGGGGCTGCGATCGGAATCAGAAATGGAGAGGAACCCTGAGGTTCCTGCCTCCCCTCGAGATGAGGCCCCCTTCCATTTCACCAAACCCAGTGGAGTCCCGAGAGGTCTTTCCCAACTCCACAGTATCCCTGACTTCTCAGAGGCACCCGGAGAATCTCCCTGAGGTCACCGGCACAAGTCGAGGGAACCCAGGTATTCTTACCAAGACCCGAGAGAGATCTTGAGAGTCCTTCAACGCGTCTAGAGGCCTGATTCCCCTACCATGACTCGAGAGCAATGACGCGCTCCCCCTCGCCACACGCATCGAGACCTAACTTCCCTGGCGCCACACAAGAGGCTCCCTGAGCTCCCCGTCGTACCTCCTGAGAAACCAACACAGGCGCTGCAGCTCGGTAAAACCACCGAGACCCCCCCCCCCCGTCATCGTGAGATGAGGGCCTTCTTTTCCTGCATGTCCTGGAGTGCAATCCCGAGTCCTCTCTCCAAACTCCAGAGGAGGCTTGACTCCCTTTAGTCCACTCAGTGGGCTCCAAGAAATACCCGTCGCGACTCGAGAAGAGAGAGAAGTCCTTTGTTTCCCCTCTAGAGGACGCCTGACTCCTGGGTGAGTCTAGAATGCAACCCCAAGATCCCAGTCATCCCTTGAGAGGAACATTAGGTCCTAGACACAAGCCTGGATGAGGTTTCTTTTGCCCTGCAGTGACTCGAGCGCAACCCCCAGCTCTCCCTCGCAACTCGAATGGAAGATTGGGCTTCCCTGGGCCAACACAAGAGGAAGCCAGAAATCCCCTTCGTAACTCGAGAATCCCGCCGCAACTCGAGAAAAACCACGTGTTTCCAACGTCATCCCAAGATGAGGCCCTTGCTGCTATGGCGTCTCAAGAAAAGAACCACGTTCCGTCTTGAAGTGCGAAACGGTACTTTGCACCCTTGATGCGACACCAAATGTTCCCGGACACGCCGGTCTCACTCGACAGGAACACCGAGGTTCCCGCACCACTTCATCTGAGCACCTTCTCCCCTCCTGTTCGAGACAGGAGGGTCTATTCCCCTGCTTTGTTTGGAAGGGGTTTCCCACATTCCCGTCGCATCTAAGGATGAGGCCGGTCTCACGAGTAAATTCGAGACATAGCGTCGTGGGTGGTGTCACATGCCAAAATACCCCGATTTCCCGGCCCACTCTTGAGAAGAACCCGATGCCCGGACACCTCTTCGAAGGCAACCCTGTGGACGAAGGCACAAAACGAAGGGTCACTGACACTCCCGTGCATCATTCGGTAAAAGCCGCAGGTTCCACACACAGCTCGACAAGAGGCCTGTCATCCCATGAACAACTCGAGAGGCAAGCAGAGTTCCATTCCTCCACTCAAGACGAGGCCTGACTCTCCGGTCCCAACTCTGAAGGGACCCTGCGATCGGAGTCCGAAATGGAGAGGAACCCTGAGGTTCCTGACTCCACTCGAGATGAGGCCCTCTTCCATTACACCAAAAACAGTGGAGGCCCGAGAGGCCCCTCCCAAATCCACAGTATCGCGACTTCTCAGAGGCACCCTTAGAAGCTCCCTGAGGTCACCGGCACAAGTCGAGGGAACACAGGGTTTCCTGACGCAACCCGAGAAAGACCTCGAAAATCCTCCTTCAACGCATCTTGAATCCCGATTCCCCTACCATGACTCGAGAGCAATGACGCATTCCCCCTCGCCACTCGCATGGAGACTTGACTTCCCTGGCGCCACACGAGAGGCTCCCTGAGCTCCCCATCATACCTCGTGAGAAATCCCACACTGGCTCCCCAGCTCGAGAAAACCCACGAGACGCCTCCGTCATCGCGAGATGAAGGCCTTCTTTTCCTGCATGGCCTGGAGAGCAATCTCGAGGCCTCTCTTCAAACTCTACAGGAGGCCTGACTCCCTTTAAGCCACTCTGTGGGCTCCAAGAGATACCCGTTGGGACTCGAGAGGAGAGCGGAATTCTTTGCTTCCCCTATATACCAGGCCTGACTCCTCAGGTGAGTCTGGAATGCAACCCCGAGATCCCTGTCGCCCCTGGAGAGGAACATTAGGTCCTAGACACAAGCATAGATGAGGTCTCATTTGCCCTGAAGTGACTCGAGAGCAATCCCCTGCTCTCCCTCGCACCTCGAATGGAAGAATGGACTTCCCTGGGACAACACAAGAGGAAACCTGAATTCCCCGTCGTAATTCGAAAATCCCGCTGCAACTCGAGGAAAACCACGTGGTTCCCCCGTCATCGCAAGATGAGGCCCTTGCCAGCTACAGCGTCTCAGGAGAAGCCCCACGTTCCATCTTGAAGTTTAAAACGATAATTGGCAACCTTGATGTTAACACAAAAGTTCCCCGACACCCTGGTCTCACTCGAGGGGAACACCAAGGTTCGGTGCACCGCTTGTTCTGAGCCCCTTATCCCCTCCTGATCGCGACGGGAGGGTCGATTACCCTGCTTTGTCTGGAAGGGGTTCCGGACCTTCCCGGCGCACCTCAGGATGAGGCCGGTCTCACGAGGAAATTCGAGACGTAGCCTTGTGGTTGGTGCCACACGCCGAAAGACCCCGATTTCCCTGTCTGCTCTTGATAAGAACCCAATGCTAGGACACCTCTTCGAAGGCAATCCTGTGGACGAAGGCACAAAACGAAGGGGTCTGACACCCTCCTGCATCGTTGGAAAAGCCCGCAAGTTCCACATACAGATCGACAAGTGGCCTGTCACCCAGTGAACAACTCGAGAGGCAAGAGGAGTTCAATTCCTCCACACAAGACGAGGCCTGACTCTCCTGTCCCAACTCTGCATGGACACTGAGATCCGATTCAGAAATGGAGAGGAACCATGAGGTTCCTGCCTCAACTCGAGATAAGGCCCTCTTCTACTGCACCAAACCCAGTGGAGTTCGGAGCGGCCCCTCCCAACTGCACAGTATCCCTGACTTCTCAGAGGCACCCTGAAAAGCTCCCTGAGGTCACGGGCATAAGTCGACGGAACCCAGGGTTTCCTGCCGTAACCTGAGAAAAACCTCGCGAGTCCTTCTTCACGCGTCTTGAGGCCCGATTCCCCTACCATGACTGGAGAAAAATGACGCGCTCCCCCTCGCCACGCGCATGAAGATCTGACTTCCCCGGCACCACATGAGAGGCTCCCTGAGCTCCCCTTCGTACCTCGTGAGAAACCCCACACTGGCGCCGCAGCTCGAGAAAACCCACGAGACGCCCCTGTCATGGTGAAATGAGGGCCTTTCCTGCATGACCTGAAGAGCAATCCCGAATCCTCTCTCCAAACTCCAAAGGAGGCTTGACTCCCTTTAGGTCACTCAGTGGGCTCCAAGAGATACCCGTCGATACTCAGGAGGAGAGCGGTGTCCTTTGCTTCCCCTCGAGATGAGGCCTGACTACGAGGGTGAGTCTGGAATGCAACCCTGGATCCCTGTCGCCCCTGGAGAGGAACCTTAGGTCCTGGACAAAAGCCTAGATGAGGTCTCTTTGGCCCTGCAGTGACTCAAGCGCAACCCCTAGCTTTCCCTTGCAACTCGAATGGAAGATTGGCCTTTCTGAGCCAACACAAGAGGAAGCCTGAATTTCCAGTTGTAATTTGAGAAACCCGCCGCAACTCGAGAAAAATCACGTGGTTCCCCGTATTGCAAGATGAGGCCCTTGCCCCCTACAGCGTCTCAAGAGAAGTCTCACACTCCGTCTTGAAGTGCAAAACAGTACTTGGCACCCTTGATGCGACCCCAAAAGTTCCCCTATATACCGATCTCACTAGAGGGGACACTGAAGTTTCCGGCACCACTTCATCTGAGGCCTTTCTCCTCTCCTGATCGTGATAGGAGGGTAGATTCCACTGCTTTGTCTCGAAGGGATTCCCGACCTTCCTGGCACACCTCAGGATGAGGCCGGTCTCACGAGGAAATTCGAGAGGTAGCCTCGAGGGCCATACTACATGCCGAAAGACCCCGATTCCATGGTGCACTTTTGATCAAAACCAGACTCCTGGACACCTCTTCGAAGGCAAGCCTGTGGATGAAGGCACAACACGTAGGGGCACTGACACCCCGTGCATCTTCCGGAAAAACCCGCAGGTTCCTCACACAGCTCCACAAGTGGTCTGTCACCTCGTGAACAACTCGAGAAGCAAGCGGAGTTCCATTCCTCCACACAAGACGATGCCTGACTCTCCTGTCACAACTATAGGGACCTTGCGCACCGAGTCAGAAATGGAGAGGAAGCCTGAGGTTCCTGCCTCCACTCAAGATGAGGCCCTTTTCCATTGCCACAAAACCAGTGGAGTCCCGAGAGGCCCGTCCCAAATCCACAGTATGCCTGACTTCTCAGAGGCACCCTGAGAAGCTCCCTTAGGTCACCGGTACAAGACGAGGGAACCCAGGGTTTCCTGCCGCAACCTGAGAAAGACCTCGAGACTCCTTCTTCAACGCGTCTTGAGTCCCGATTTCCCTACCATGACTCGAGAGCATTTATGGGCTCCTCCTCATCACACGCATAGACACCTGACTTTCCTGGCACCACACGAGAGGCTCCCTGAGCTCCCCGTCATACCTCGTGAGAAAACTCATACTTGCGCTCCAACTCAAGAAAACCCACAAGACGCCCCCGTCATTACGAGCTGAGGGCCTTCTTTCCTGTATGGCCTGGAGAGCAATCCCGAGTCCTCTCTCCAACTCCACAGGAGGCTTGACTCCCTGGAGGCCACTCAGTGGGCTCCAAGAGATACCTATCGCGACCCAGGAGGATATCAGAATCCTTTGCTTCCCCTCGAGCCGAGGCCTGACTCACTGGGTGAGTCTGGAATGCGTCCCCGTGATCCCTATCGCCCCTGGAGAGGAACATTAGGTCCTGGACACAAGCATAGATGAGGTCTATTTTGACCTGCCGTGACTTGAGAGCAATTCCCACCCAGCTCTCCCTGGCAACTCAAATGGAAGAATGGACTTCCCTGGGCCAACAGAAGAGGAAACCTGAATTCCCCGTCGTAAGTCAACAATCCCATCGCAACTCGAAAAAAACCACGTGGTTTCCCCTTCATCACAAGATGAGGCCCTTGCCCGCCACAGCGTCTCAAGAGAAGTCCCACGTTTCATCTTGAAGTTTGAAACAGTATTTGGCAAGCTTCATGAGACCCCAAAAGTTCCCTGACATACCGGTCTCACTCAAGGGGAACACCGAGGTTCCCGGCACCACTTCATCTGAGCCCCTTCTCCCCTCCTGATCGCGACAGTAGGGTCGATTAACCTGCTTTGTCTGGAAGGCTTTCCCGACCTTCCAGGGGCACCTCAGCATGAGGCCCGTCTCACGAGGAAATTCGAGACGTAGCCTCGTGTGTGGTGCCGCATTCCAAAAGACCCCGATTTCCTGGTCCGCTCTTAATAAGAACCCGATGCCCGCACACCACTTCGAAGGCAACCCTGTGGATGAAAGCACATCACGAAGGGGCACTGACACCCCCGTGCATTGTCTGGAAAAAACCGCAGGTTCCACACACAGCTCGACAAGTGGCCTGTCACTCCTTGAACAACTCGAGAGGCAAGCGGAGTTCCATTCCTCCACACAAGACGAGGCCTGACTCTCCTGTCCCAACTCTGCAGGGACCCTGCAATCTGAGTCAGAAATGGAGAGGAACCCTGAGGTTCCTTCCTGATCTCGAGATTAGGCCCTCTTCCATTGCAGCAAACCCAGTGGAGTCCTGAGAGGCCTCTCCCAGCTCCATAGTATCCCTGACTTCTCAGAGGCACCCTGAGAAGCTACCTGAGGTCACAGGCACAAGTCGAGGGAACCCAGGGTTTCCTGCCGCAACCCGAGAAAGACCTCGAGCGTCCTTTTTCATTGCGTTGAGCCCTGATTCCACTACCATGACTCGAGAGCAATGACGTGTGCCCCCTCGCCACTAGTATGGAGACTTGACTTCCCTGACACCACACGAGAGGCTCCCTGAGCTCCCGGTCGTACCTTGTGAGAAACCCCACACTGGCACCGCAGCTCCAGAAAAACCACGAGACTCCCCCGACATCGCGAGATGAGGGCCTTCTTTTCCTGCATGGCCTGGAGAGCAATCCCGCGTGCTCTCTCCAAACTCCACAAGAGAGGAGCCAAGATTGCTGAGGAGTAGGACGGGGAGAACTCTTTCCCCCCCAAACAATTTCATCAAAAGAGCATTTAAACGTCGAGTAAATTCCACAATACAACTTATGAATGCTGCCAGAGGACATCAGGCACCCAGAAAAGAACCCAACTCTTGGAAAGTAGGTAGGAAAAAGTATAAAAGACAAAAAAAGAGACAAAAGAGGGAGGGAGGGATTTCCGTCCTGGGAAGATAGTCTTAAAAAGAGAAAAGTTTCCAAACACCAGGAAAGCTTTTCACTGCCAAATCTTTGCCAAGCTTTGGAAGCACAAAGGGCAACATAAGGGGGATAAAAATAAATAAACAATTAAAACTCGCAGATTGCAAGCCCTACGGTAACTCCCCCAGCCGCAAAGCAGTGCAGACGCCTGCTCACACCATTAGCAAGCAGGGGCTAGGCAGGGAGGCGCGGCGCGGGCTGCATCGCTTAGAGTAAGAATCTGGCCTGAATACCCTGAGCACTATCTGAACGAAATAACTTGGGCTAGCAAACCAGACTCTGGGATATCTACCACGCAAAAAGCCAGCCCTAACCTAAGACACCGCCAGGCCCGCGCACGGAACAAAGGACTGAACAGAGATAGCCGGCTGCAGACCTTCCCCCTCCGGTGACAGGCAGCCAGAGCCAGAAGGGGGCAATCGCAGCCCCAGAGAGACATTATCTATAAAACTGTAAGCAGCCTTCTTTGCTAACTAAAACTTCTTGGGGATCTGGACGGTCAACATCTGCCTGAGAAGGTGCGCCTGTTTTACACCCAGATAACCGAGTGGCGGGGAGGCGATAAGTCACAACCTTGGCGCTCGCCAAACACCTCATCACCTGAGCTGCTCGGACCTGGGAAGAGCACAAAACGCAGGCCCAACCGAGTCTGTGCCTCTGAGGACTACCCGAGTGCCTGAACCTGAGCGGCTTGGACCTGGGAGGTGCATGAAGCCCAGGGCCAGCCTCGGATTGTTCCCGGTGGAACAACCTAGAGCCCGAGCAGTGTGGGCAGGGAGGCTACACGTGCCGTGAGCGGGGGCAGACCCAGTGTGGCTGAGGCACTGCGAGCGCACGCCAGTGTTATTTGTTTGCAGCATCACTCCCTCCCTCCCTCCCCACAGCGCAACTGAACAAGTGAGCCTAAAAAAAAAAAGTGTCCTCCACTGTCCCCTTTGTGTCAGGGCGTAAACCAGACACTGAAGAGACCAGCAAACAAAAGAAGCTATAACAGAGGGAAACGCCTTGGAAGCTACAGGCAATAGATTAAAACCCTGTGGTTACTAGGACTACATAGGAAGGCGCCTATAGATCTTGAGAAATATAAGTTGGACCAAGGAACTAGCCAAAAATGAACCGAACCCACGATACTCACAACAAAACCAGAGAAAGTCCTAGATATATATTTTATGATCATTCTTACTTTTTTTAAATTTTTTTAATTTTAAGTTCTCTATTGTTCATTTAATTTTCACTTTTATAACCTATTACTTTGCAAAAAAAAAAGACCCTATTTTTTTCTTCTTCAGCAAACTTCATATATATATATATATATATAATAATTTTTTGACCTTGTTTTTTTGTTTTGTTTTTTTTCTTCTTTTCTTTAACATTGTATTTTTGAAATTCCAAACTGTACTCTAGATTTTTAATTTATGCTTTTTGATATTTGATATCAATTTTGTACCTGTAGTTTCTTTATAATTTTTGCGACATTGCTTGTTTTTGTTTGTTTGTTTTCTCTTTAGTTTTCTTCTTCCTTTTTTTTAACATTGTATTTTTGAAATTCCAAACTCTACTCTAGATTTTTAATTTTTGCTTTTTGGTATTAGTTATCAATTTTGTACCTGTATTTTCTTGATAATTTTTGCGACCTTGTTTGTTTTTCTTTGTTCATTTTTTCTCTCTTTCTTTTCCTTCTTCTTTTCTTTAACATCGTATTTTTGAAATTCCAAACTCTACTCTAGATTTTTAATTTTTGCTTTTATGTATTTGTTACCAATTTTGTACCTTTAAGAACCCAATCTTCAGTACCCATTTTTCACTAGGGAGCGAGATTACTGGCTTGACTGCTCTCTCTCCCTTTGGACTCTCCTTTTTCTCCACCAGGTCGCCTGTGTCTCCTCCCTAACCCCTCTCTACTCTACCCAACTCTGTGAATTTCTGTGTATTCCAGACGGTGGAGAACACTTAGGGAACTGATTACTGGCTGGATCTGTCTCCCTCCTTTTCATTCCCCCCTTTTATCCTTCTGGCCACCTCTGTCTCCTTCCTCCTTCTTCTCGTCTCTGTATAACTCTGTGAACATCTCTGAGCGGTCCAGTTGTGGAGTGCACATAAGGAAGTGACTACTGGCCAGCCCACTCTCTCCACTATTGATTCCACCTGATCTCATTTGGGTCACCTCTAACTCCCTCGTCCCTCTTCTCTTCTCCATGTAACGCTGTGAACCTTTCTGAGTGGCCCTCACAGTAGAGAAACTTTTCTTCTTTAACGTAGATGTTTTATCAATGGTGCTGTATAGAAGGAGAAGTTTTGAAACTACTGTAAAAGTAAGACAGATAACTGGAAGCAGGAGGCTTAAGTCCAAACCCTGACTCCAGGGAACTCCTGACTCCAAGGAACATTAATTGACAGGAGCTCATCAAATGCCTCCATACCGACACTGAAATCAAGCACCACACAAGGGCCAACAAGTTCCAGGGCAAGACATACCAAGCCAATTCTCCAGCAACAAAGGAACGCAGCCCTGAGCTTCAAGATACAGGCTGCCCAAAGTCACCCCAAAACCACAAACATCTCATAACTCATTACTGGACACTTCATTGCACTCCAGAGAGAAGAAATACAGCTCCACCCACCAGAACACGGACACAAGCTTCCCTAACCAGGAAACCTTGACAAGACACCTGTACAAACCCACACACAGCGAGGAAATGCCACAGTAAAGAACTCCACAAACTGCCAGAATACAGAAAGGACACCCCAAACTCAGCAATTTAAACAAGATGAGACAGAGGAATACCCAGCAGATAAAGGAACAGGATAAATGCCCACCAAACCAAACAAAAGAGGAAGAGATAGGGAATCTACCTGATAAAGAATTCCGAGTAAGGATAGTGAAATGGATCTAAAATCTTGAAATTAAAATGGAATCACAGATAAATAGCCTGGAGACAAGGATTGAGAAGATGCAAGAAAGGTTTAACAAGGACCTAGAAGAAATAAAAAAAGTCAATATATAATGAATAATGCAATAAATGAAATTAAAAACACTCTGGAGGCAACAAATAGTAGAATAACAGAGGCAGAAGATAGGATTAGTGAATTCGAAGATAGAATGGTAGAAATAAATGAATCAGAGAGGATACATGAAAAACGAATTAAAAGAAATGAGCACAATCTCAGAGACCTCCAGGACAATATTAAACGCTACAACATTCGAATCATAGGGGTCCCAGAAGAAGAAGACAAAAAGAAAGACCGTGAGAAAATACTTGAGGAGATAATAGTTGAAAACTTCCCTAAAATGGGGAAGGAAATACTCACTCAAGTCCAAGAAACCCAGAGAGTCCCAAACAGGATAAAGCCAAGGCGAAACCCCCCAAGACACATATTAATCACATTAACAAAAATCAAACACAAAGAACAAATATGAAAAGCAGCAAGGGAAAAACAACAAATAACACACAAGGGAATTGCCATAAGGATAACAGCTGATCTTTCAATAGAAACTCTTCAAGCAAGGAGGGAATGGCAAGACATACTTAAAATGATGAAAGAAAATAACCTACAGCCCAGATTATTGTACCCAGCAAGGATCTCATTCAAGTATGAATGAGAAATCAAAAGCTTTTCAGACAAGCAAAAGCTGAGAGAATTCTGCACCACCAAACCAGCTCTCCAACAAATACTAAACAGGAAACACAAAAACGGTGTATAAATTCAAACCCCAAACAATAAAGTAAATGGCAATGGGATCATACTTATCAGTAATTACCTTAAACGTAAATGGGTTGAATGCTCCAACCAAAAGACAAAGACTGGCTGAATGGATACAAAAACAAGACCCCTACATATGTTGTCTACAAGAGACCCACCTCAAAACAGGGGATACATACAGACTGAAAGTGAAGGGCTGGAAAAAGATTTTCCATGCAAATAGGGACCAAAAGAAAGCAGGAGTAGCGATACTCATATCAGATAAAATAGACTTTAAAACAAAGGCTGTGAAAAGAGACAAAGAAGGTCACTACATAATGATCAAAGGATCAATCCAAGAAGAAGATATAACAATTATAAATATATATGCACCCAACGTGGGAGCACCACAGTATGTAAGACAAATGCTAACAAGTATGAAAGGAGAAATTAACACTAACACAATAATAGTTGGAGATTTTAATACCCCACTCACACCTATGGATAGATCAACTAAACAGAAATTTAACAAGGAAACACAAACTTTAAATGATACAATAGACCAGTTAGACCTAATTGATATCTATAGGACATTTCACCCCAAAACAATGAATTTCAACTTTTTCTAAAGTGCACATGGAACCTTCTCCAGGATAGATCACATCCTGGGCCATAAAGCTAGCATTGGTAAATTCAAAAAAATAGAAATCATTCCAAACATCTTTTCTGACCACAATGCAGTAAGATTAGATCTCAATTACAGGAGAAAAACTATTAAAAATTCCAACATATGGAGGCTGAACAACACGCTGCTGAATAACCAACAAATCACAGAAGAAATCAAAAAAGAAATCAAAATTTGCATAGAAACGGATGAAAATGAAAACACAACAACCCAAAACTTGTGGGACACGGTAAAAGCAGTCCTAAGGGGAAAGTTCATAGCAATACAGGCACACCTCAAGAAACAAGAAAAAAGTCAAATAAATAAACTAACTCTACACCTAAAGCAACTAGAAAAGGAAGAAATGAAGAACCCCAGGGTTAGTAGAAGGAAAGAAATCTTAAAAATTAGAGCAGAAATAAATGCAAAAGAAACAAAAGAGACCATAGCAAAAATCAACAAAACCAAAAGCTGGTTCTTTGAAACGATAAATAAAATTGACAAACCATTAGCCAGACTCATCAAGAAACAAAGGGAGAAAAATCAAATCAATAAAATTAGAAATGAAAATGGAGAGATCACAACAGAAAACACAGAAATACAAAGGATCATAAGAGACTACTATCAACAATTATATGCCAATAAAATGGACAACGTGGAAGAAATGGACAAATTCTTAGAAAAGTACAACTTTCCAAAACTGGACCAGGGAAGAACTAGAAAATCTTAACAGACCCATCACAAGCACGGAAATGGAAACTGTAACCAAAAATCTTCCAGCCAACAAAAGCCCAGGTCCAGACGGCTTCACAGCTGAATTCTACGAAAAATTTAGAGAAGAGCTAACACCTATCCTGCTCAAACTCTTCCAGAAAATTGCAGAGGAAGGTAAACTTCCAAACTCATTCTATGAGGCCACCATCAGCCTAATACCAAAACCTGACAAAGATCCCACAAAAAAAGAAAACTACAGGCCAATATCACTGATGACATAGATGCAAATATCCTTAACAAAATTCTAGCAATCAGAATCCAACAACACATTAAAAAGATCATACACCATGACCAAGTGGGCTTTATCCCAGGGATGCAAGGATTCTTCAATATCCGCAAATCAATCAATGTAATACACCACCTTAACAAATTGAAAAATAAAAACCATATGATTTTCTCAATAGATGCAGAGAAAGCCTTTGACAAAATTCAACATCCATTTATGATAAAAACTCTCCAGAAAGCAGGAATAGAAGGAACATACTTCAACATAATAAAAGCTATATATGACAAACCCACAGCAAACATTATCCTCAATGGTGAAAAATTGAAAGCATTTCCTCTAAAGTCAGGAACTAGACAAGGGTGCCCACTTTCACCATTACTATTCAACATAGCTTTGGAAGTTTTGGCCACAGCAATCAGAGCAGAAAAAGAAACAAAAGGAATCCAAATTGGAAAAGAAGAAGTAAAACTCTCACTGTTTGCAGATGACATGATCCTCTACATAGAAAACCCTAAAGACTCCACCAGAAAATCACTAGAACTAGTCAATGACTATAGTAAAGTTGCAGGATATAAAATCAACACACAGAAATCCCTTGAATTCCTATACACTAATAATGAGAAAACAGAAAGAGAAATTAAGGAAACAATTTCATTCACCATTGCAACGGAAAGAATAAAATACTTAGGAATATACCTACCTAAAGAAACTAAAGACCTATATATAGAAAACTATAAAACACTGGTGAAAGAAATCAAAGAGGACACTAATAGGTGGAGAAATATACCATGTTCATGGATTGGAAGAATCAATATAGTGAAAATGAGTATACTACCCAAGGCAATTTATAGATTCAATGCAATCCCTATCAAGCTACCAACAGTATTCTTCACAGAGCTAGAACAAATAATTTCACAATTTGTATGGAAATACAAAAAAACCTCGAATAGCCAAAGCGATCTTGAGAAAGAAGAATGGAACTGGAGGAATCAACCTACCTGATTTCAGGCTCCGCTACAAAGCCACAGTTATCAAGACAGTATGGTACTGGCACAAAGACAGAAATATAGATTAGTGGAACAAAATAGAAAGCCCAGAGATAAATCCACACACATATGGACACCTTATCTTTGACAAAGGAGGCAAAAATATACAATGGATTAAAGACAATCTCTTTAACAAGTGGTGCTGGGAAATCTGGTCAACCACTTGTAAAAGAATGAAACTAGAACACTTTCTAACACAATACACAAAAATAAACTCAAAATGGATTAAAGATCTAAACGTAAGACCAGAAACTATAAAACTCCTAGAGGAGAACATAGGCAAAACACTCTCTGAAATACATCACAGCAGGATCCTCTATGACCCACCTCCCAGAATATTGGAAATAAAAACAAAAATAAACAAATGGGGCCTAATTAACCTTAAAAGCTTCTGCACATCAAAGCAAACTATTAGCAAGGTGAAAAGACAGCCTTCGGAATGGGAGAAAATAATAGGAAATGAAGCAACTGACAAACAACTAATCTCAAAAATATACAAGCAACACCTACAGCTCAACTCCAGAAAAATAGATGACCCAATCAAAAAATGGGCCAAAGAACTAAATAGACATTTCTCCAAAGAAGACATACAGATGGCTAACAAACACATGAAAAGATGCTCAAAATCACTCATTATCATAGAAATGCAAATCAAAACCACTATGAGGTACCATTTCACGCCAGTCAGAATGGCTGCAATCCAAAAGTCTACAAATAATAAATGCTGGAGAGGGTGTGGAGAAAAGGGAACCCTCTTACACTGTTGGTGGGAATGCAAAGTAGTACAGCCACTATAGAGAACAGTGTGGAGATTCCTTAAAAAACTGGAAATAGAACTGCCTTATGATCCAGCAATCCCACTGCTGGACATACACACTGAGGAAACCAGAAGGGAAAGAGACACGTGTACCCCAATGTTCATCGCAGCACTGTTTCTAATAGCCAGGACATGGAAGCAACCTAGATGTCCATCAGCAGATGAATGGATAAGAAAGCTGTGGTACATATACACAATGGAGTATTACTCCGCCATTAAAAAGAATAGAATGAATCAGTTCTAATGAGGTGGATGAAACTGGAGCCTATTATACAGAGTGAAGTAAGCCAGAAAGAAAAACACCAATACAGTATACTAACGCATATATATGGAACTTTGAAAGACGGTAACAATAACCCTGAGTACGAGACAGCAAAAGAGACACTGATGTATAGAAGAGTCTTATGGACTCTGTGGGAGAGGGAGAAGGTGGGAAGATTTGGGAGAATGGCATTGAAACATGTAAAATATCATGTATGAAAAGAGTTGCCAGTCCAGGTTTGATGCATGACACTGGATGCTTGGGGCTAGTGCACTGGGACGACCCAGAGGGATGCTATGGGGGGGGGGGAGGAGGGAGGAGGGTTCAGGATGGGGAGCACATGTATACCTGAGGCAGATTCATTTTGATATTTGGAAAAACTAATACAATTATGTAAAGTTTAAAAATAAAATTAAAAAAAAAATCCACAGGAGGCTTGACTCCCTTTAGGCCACTCAGTGGTCTCCAAGAAATACCCGTCGGGACTCGAGAGCAGAGCAGAGTCCTTTCCTTCCTCTCGAGATGAGGTCTGACTCCTCGGGTGCGTCTAAAATGCAACCCCGAGATCTCTGTCGCCCCTGGAGAGGAACATTAGGTCCTGGACACAAGCTTAGATGAGGTCTCTTTTGCCCTGAAGTGACTCGAGAGCAATCCCAAGCTCTCTCTCGCAACTCCAATGGAAGATTGGACTTCCCTGGGCCAACACAAGAGGAAGCCTGAATTCCCCATCGTAACTCGAGAATCCCGCCGAAACTCGAGAAAAACCACATGGTTACCCTGTCATCGCAAGATGAGGCCCTTGCCCGCTACAGCGTCTAAAGAGAAGTCCCAGGTTTCTTCTTGAAGTGTTTTCACACTTCAAGTGTGAAAACTTGGCACCCTTGATGCGATTCCAAAAGTTCCCCGACACCCTGGTCTCTCTCGAGGGGAACACCGAGGTTCCCGGTATGACTTCATCTGAGCCACTTCTCCCCTCCTGATTGCGACTGGAGGGTCGACTCCCGTGCTTTGTCTGGAAGGGGTTCCCAACCTTCCCAGCGCACCTCAGGATGAGGCCGGTCTAACGAGAATATTTGAGACGTAGCTTCATGGGTGGTAACACATGCTGAAAGACCCCGATTCCCCGGTCCACTCTTGATAAGAACCCGATGCCCGGACACCTCTTGAAAGGCAACCCTGTGGAAGAAGCCACAACACGAAGGGGCACTGACACCCTCGTGCATCGTCCGGAAAAACCCGCAGATTCCAAACACAGTTCAACAAGTTGCCTGTCACCCCGTGAATAACTCGAGAGGCAAGCGGAGTTCCATTCCTCCTTACAAGACGAGGCCTGACTCTCCTGTCCCAACTCTGCAGGGACCCTGCGATCAGAGTCAGAAATGGAGACGAACCCTGAGGTTCCTGCCTCCACTCGAGATGAGGCCCTCTTCTATTGCACCAAACCCAGTGGGGTCCCGAGAGGGCCCTCCCAACTCCAGGGTATCCTTGACTTCTCAGAGGCACACTGAGAAGCTCCCTGAGGCCACCGGCACTAGTCGAGGGAACCCAGGGTTTACTGCCGTGACCCAAGAAACACCTTGAAAGGCCTTCTTTAACGGTTCTTGAGGCCCGATACACCTTCCATGACTCTAGAGCAATGACGCGCTCCCCCTCGCAATGCGCATGGAGACCTGACTTCCCAAGAGCCACATGAGAGGCTCCCTGAGCTCCCCGTAGTACCTCATGAAAAACCCCACACTGGCGCTGCAACTCGAGAAAACCCACGAGACGCCCCCTTCATCGCGAGATGATGGCCTTCTTTTCCTGCATGGCCTGGAGAGCAATCACGAGTCCTCTCTCCAAACTCCACAGGAGGCTTGACTCCCTTTAGGCCACTCAGTGGGCTCCAAGAGATACCCGTCGCAACTCGAGAGGAGAGCGGAGTCCTTCGCTTCCCCTCGAGACAAGGACTGACTCCCCGGGTGCATCAGGAAAGCAACCCCGAGATCCCTGTCCCCCCTGGAGACGAACATTATGTCCTGGACACAAGCCTAGATAAGGTCTCTTTTGCCCTGCAGTAACTCAAGCGCAATCCCTAGCTCTCCCTCGCAACTCGAATGGAAGACTGGACTTCCCTGGGCCAACACAAGAGGAAGCCTGAATTTCCTGACCTAACTCGAGAATCCTGCCACAACTCGAGAAAAACGACGTGGTTAACCCGTCACCACAAGATGAGGCCCTTGCCAGCTACAGCGTCTCAAGAGAAGTCTCACGTTCCGTCTTGAAGTTTGAAACGGTACTTAGCACCTTTGATGTGACTCCAAAAGTTCCCCGACATCCCAGTTTTACTCGAGGGGAACATCGAGGTTCCCGGCACCACTTCATCTGAGCCCCTTCTCCCCTCCTGATCGGGACAAGAGGGTCGATTCACTTGCTTTGTCTGAAAGGGTTACCGACCTTCCTGGTGCACCTCAGGTTGAGGTCCGTCTCAAGAAGAAATTCGAGACGTAGGCTTGTGGGTGGTGCCACATGCCGAAAGACACTGATTTCCTGGTCTGCTCTTGATAAGAATCTGAAGGCTGGATACTTCTTCGAAGGCAACCCTGTGTATGAAGGCAAAAAACGAAGGGGAACTGACACCCCCATGCATCGTCCGGATAAAACCGCAGGTTCCACACACAGCTCGACAAGTGGCCTGTTATCCGGTGAACAACTCGAGAGTCCAGTGGAGTTCCATTCCTCCACACAAGGCGAGGCCTGACTCTCCTGTCCTAACTCTGTAGGGACTCTGTGTTCAGAGTCAGAAATGGAGAGCAACCCTGAGGTTCCTGCTTCAAATCGAGATGAGGCCCTCTTCTGACAAGGTCCAGCCTCGGCTGGTCCAGGGTTTTCGAAGGGGAGACAGAGTAGGCGACCTATTGATTTATTTATCGAAGATATAAAGAGTAATAGAATGAGGATAGCTCAGTAGGAAAATTTAGTGGAGAAAAGAAGCTGAGTAGCTTGGTTTATGTGGAAAATCAGTATAACCCGTGACACCAGGTTAGCTCTGACCACGGAGGCCGCAGGCTCCCTCTCGAATAGCGAAAAGTGCCCCACCTTAGACACCTTCTCAAGTGGTCTTCGAAGCCCAGGCAAATAAATGGTCGCAGAGGATATCCGCACTCCAGATGGACACTCATCTGAAAATTGAGGGGAAGAATGACATTAGGAGACTAAGCGTTGGCAATCAAGCCCGTAGCTTTATTTTCAACAGGGGTTTTTATACCCTAAGTTACACATAGAGGATAATGGGGATGCAAAGACAGCAGCCTTTGATCCTTATCAAAAACCAGAGTTTCTCTCCTGCAAATGTATCGTATACAAATGGTTTAGGTGATTTACATCATCTTCTAGCCAGAAGACCTATTAACATTTTATGACTCTTGACAAAGACTTATCAACCATAAGACTTTTTTTCTCTAAGAGTAATTATTTTAAGGTTTGGCCCCATCTTTCGAAGATAAAATTGCATTCCTATAGGGCAGATGTGTAATGGGATTACAACAAAGGAAATAATTTATTACCTTAAGGGTCTAGTGTTAGTAACACCAAGGCCACTACTTATTTCTTCTACATACCAACTATATTAATTAATACACATTCAAGGATACAATTCAGGGGATGTGGAAACTTGGCAACAAGCATTGGTTCATCAATGAAATCTTTTACTAGTTTTATTCTGACAGTTTCTAACTCTCTGAGAGGCTCTAAGCTATTTGAATATCTTAAGCTTCCCGTCCCTCTCGAGGCTCGGAGACTGTAAACAATTGTATGCATTGCTGTAGGAGACCGGGTAAACTTGTCAGGCGAGTTAGAGAGCCATCTGACGTGTTTGGATTTAAACACTCCTAATTGCCCAGGAACTTTATTAATTGGAGCTGTAAGTTAGCTCTTTGACAGAGAGAGTGAGATGGTGGTGGGGGACAGCCCCCAGTAAAGTCAGAGGGGAGAGCACAAAGCAATAAAGTAGGCAGACTCTGGTTTTGGGGGGTAGATGCTCAAGAATATCCGGGAGGACTCCCGAGGCTCGATCTCGCCTTTGTGTATGCCCAGCCTCCTTCCTCATGACCTTTGTCACGAGTGGAATGTCTCTCGCCGGCTCCCGGCATCTCCCCGTTTTTTATTTCTTAAAACAGCCAGATGTAGCTCAGTCGCGAGCCTCTGGATACTCTGCCGAAGAATCCTGACAATACAAGGAAGAATGATTATGAGAAGCAGAATTAAAGCAGCCACCGCAGCATAGCTAAAGACATTAGACAGAATATTCTTTCCTGAGATGTAGTTAGGGAAAGTATGGAAGAAATCATTTGCTGTTCCAGCAGCAGTAAAATCTAATCGGGAGTGCTCCATGGTTGCTATTTGATAGTGAAGTTTCCCTACGTCTCAACCAATGTCAGAGCTGTTCCAGATACCTGAAATATGGTTTTTAATCTTTTCCCATTCAAAATCTGTCTCATTTACTTTCAGGGGTGTTACACATATCCACCGATAGTCAGCATGACAAGACAATGCCATTTTCACCTTTAAAGCCTGCAATTCAGTCCCAATATGTATTACTGCTTCCTCTAGGGCGTCTACCCTCATTTCTAATTTTCTCTCTATAGCTTCCTGTGTTGCCAATGTTAAAGAAACATTTTTGGACATAGAATCAACATATTGAGCAGTATGTACTTGTTGAGTCAATGATATTGCTGCCACAGTAACAGAAGTGATTGCACTTATCAAAGCTGCTGTTCCCAAGATAAGTAAGCCCACAAACCGTCGTGTTTGCATTAAATCCTGTAGTTGTTGTAATACAGCAAGACCATAATTCAATAAGTGGTTACATCATAAGATAAGGTGGATGTTGTAGCATTACAAAGGAGCAAACATTATATTGAGGGTTTAAACAAGATGAACCAGGGAGCAGCTGTAGGCGTCAGCCCGGGGGAGCAGTGTCCCCAGCATCAGGAGGCAGAACGCGAGCGGCAGGCTGTGGGCCAAGGCGCCTATGGTGGGCGGAGGGGCAGGGTTCGTGGTTTAGGGCTAGCCGCCACCGCTTGGGCTCAGGGCGGTCCCCTCTCGCCGGTGGGGCCACGCTGGTCTGGACGGCACTCCGCGGGCGCGCTTTCCTCTCTGGCCCTCACTCGCTGCACAGACTTCTTTGCTCTAGGTCACGGGGTGCAGAGAGGTGGGTGCGAGGCGCTGCTGGTGGCGCGGAGGCGAGAGCTGGCTGGGGGAGGGGGAGCGAGCGAGTGCGCGCGCCGCGAACCTGGTCTTTGGGGAATGTGACATGACGAATTTGTCTGAGATCCAAACCGGAGAATCTGCATTCTGTAGAAATATACAAGCATACCCTCTCCCACAAGTTAGCAACACATCTGGCCTTTTTCACTCTCCCGTAAGGAGGCCTTTTTACTTGACCAGGGGCCGAGTCGTAGCCTGTAATTCAGGCATCTAGTGTCTCATCATTGTAGTCTGCCCCTGTGTGTTTACGTTTAAGTGATTAATTACAATTGGAACATAACTTCACTATTTGTCTAGCTGTTTCCCTATGGATATGTTAATTTAGGTCTAATGTTTAGTTTAGGTCTCTGTATAAATTTAAGTAATAAATGTATAACCTCCTTATCTCATTTTGGTATACAGGTATACAGATATACCTAAATGCAAAATGCATTTATATATGTATTTATATATGGCAACAAGTATAAAGTTATTGACATATAATATATATAAATCAATATACTTGAATTAATCTTTATAATTAATATATTAATTAATATATATTACAACAATACAACACATACACAGCTAATACCAACCAACACAAACCAATATACTGTAATAATACATGTCACACATTTATAATTATACAGTATATAGAACATATATCATCACAGCACATCAATCCATACCAATTAATATCAGCCACACACACATTATATTACTGCCATATATATTTAATTATACAGTATATATATGTGTGTGTGTATATAGTATACATATTAATTTATATACAAATTAATTAAGTATAGATCTATAAATAGAATTAGGTATACCTTTATTATATTTTATTTATACCCATACCTAATTAGGCAAACTGTAATTAGGCAAATACATTTATATTATGTATTTATAACAATATATAAAGTATTGTTAAATGTACCACCTGTACAGCATCTCCACCCCACATACCACTTTCTCTAATCCCACCAACTCATTTTCAGTATTATGTGTTGGCCAGGAGCTGGGCCAGTCTTTCCCAGCAATGTTAAGAGACGTCTGTTCCTGTGTCTAATAGCCCTGGCGTTTTATTCTCTTGAATTAAAAGATCTTTTAAAGGCCTTGGAACTGTAATTTCCTGCACCCAAAAGGCTAGATCACTAGATCCAAATGTTTTGTGGCTCTTAGATTGAGAAGTCAAGTTTTTCCTTGTCTGATAGTAAGGTAAAAGTAAAAGCTGTGTTACTCTTTGACCTTTATTAATTTGTTCAGTTTTGATAGGCAGTGAGATCAAGACTTTAATTTCTCAATATCATCAGAATCTACTACACCATGCACCAGCGAAATTTCTTTTCTTTCTTTTTTTTTTTTAACTTTTTTTTTAAAAGAAAGCGAGCTACGCCCCAGGACAAATCTTACAATGTCCTCAGATAGGGGGCCAGCCACTCCGGTTGGAATTGGAGTAAGCGGCACATCAGGGGTTAATATTGTTATTAAATCTCCTTGCCTTTTCGCTTTTCTCCTAGCCTGGGTGAGACCCCCCTGAGGGAGTTTTCTCCAAGGAGCACGCTCTGCATATTGTGTACTAAAAGCTCCTTTGTTTAAAAAACTTTTTATCTTCCTCAGTCTTAGGCAACACTTTGGGAGGCTTTGGGGGCAAAGTGGGGAACTCCTGGGTCCTGGGAGGCACAATCGAAGGCGGTGGCAGTCGCCTTAAAGCAGAAAGTGGTGGATAAGTTTTTTAAAGGTTTGCGCAGAGGGGGAGGGAGCTCGCCAGGGCTCTCGGCCGCAGCGTCCTGTAAGCCCTCTCCTTCCTCGGGAGGTAGACCACTTTCTCCCTCCTTTTTTTTTTTTCTTCAATGGCAGAAAATATGATCTGTGCAGTAAATGGAGACTCACCACCATCCACCTCTATAGCCTCCCCCATAGTCTATTTAACAGCCTCGTGACGGAGGTCCAGGACATTTCTAATCATATTCCACAGTCAATAAATATTTGTCTATTCTTAGATGCAGAGAAATCCATTTTTAATTTTTTTTTTAATTTTAGAGAATATTTTTATTTATTTTGTAACCTCTTTACCCTGGCTAAACTGCAGAGGGGACTAGAAAAGAAGCCTCAA
Organism: Bubalus kerabau; assembly: GCF_029407905.1. NCBI lineage: Eukaryota > Metazoa > Chordata > Mammalia > Artiodactyla > Bovidae > Bubalus > Bubalus kerabau. The sequence goes on from NC_073633.1 coordinate 1,683,620, forward strand.
GGTGAGGATCAAGTTCATCCTTGGGACTAGAGAAAATCCTTCTCCGGGAAACTCCTAGCAGTGGCCCTTTACCCCGACATGGAGGAGGAGGCATAGGGGGATGGGAGCGTCCCGAAGTTTTCCTCTTCTGTTCCGGAGATCCTTTAACTGTTTGGTAACTAAATCTTACGAACTGTCTGATCGGGGATGTTTCCCTCAACCTCCTAGGAGCGGATGGTCTGATTAGGGATGTTTTCTTAAACTTTTAGGAGCATCTTTAGCTTAAAAAAAAAAAAATCCTCATCAGAATGGCATCGAGCTGCTGTTTCCTCTAAACCTTTTTCAAATTGAGGGGAGAGCTGATCTTTCTTTTCATCCCTATCTTTTACATGCTCATTGGCAGTCATAGCGGCCAGCCATTCATTTAGCTGTCGATAGCTAGGTATAGCCTCTTCATTTTCACTTTTCTTTATAACAGGTACCTTTTCAGATTTGCTTTTTTGTTTAACAGGTACTTTTCCAACTTTACTTTCCTCTTTAACAGGTACCTTTTCAAATTCATGAGCTGGATCTAAAACATCTCTAGTCATATTCCACAGAGGAAAGGTGTAAGTAGGGATTTTTTCCAAACCTTGCTGAGCACAATAAGCTCTTAGCTGTTTTCCTAGTTTTTTCAAGATATCGAGGTTAACAGTGCCTTGTTGTAGAAACCAAGGGCAGTGGTCTTGTACAAATGTAAAAAATGATTGAATGGAAGATTTTTTAACCTTGATTCTTCTTTTACTTAATAACTGTAAAATTACTCCTATAAAGAGCTGTCTTTCATTTGATTCAGTGTTGCCCATGTCAGAAACTTAAGGATAGTAAAAGATTTTGCTTTTAGCTATCTAAAGATTAGGCCTTTTTTGTCAGCCTTTTTAGAAACCGTTTTTTCTCTCTAACTCTTCAACACTTCCCACTCCTCTCGCCCTGTCTATTCTACAGGGGGATCTGCAGCCCCCTAAGTGGGATCCTATCTGTCCCGAAAACTGAACACTGGGGGAATGGGGTTGGGGATTTACCTTCGAAATGCCTGTCTCGGGCGCCACCTGCAGAGGTCCAGCCCAAGCTGATCCAGGGTATTCGAAGGGAAGATGGAGTAGGCGACCTATTTATATATTTATTTATTCATCAAAGATATAAAGAGTAATAGAATGAGGATAGCTCAGTAGGAAAATTCAGTGGAGAAAAGCAGCTGAGTAGCTTGGTTTACGCGGAAAATCAATATAACCCGTGACACCAGGTTAGCTCTGACCACGGAGGCTGCAAGTGCCCTCTAGAATAGAGGAAGGTGCCCCACCTTAGACACCTTATCGAGTGGGTCTTCGAAGCCCAGGCAAATAAATGGTCGCAGAGGATATCCGCGCTCCAGATGGACACTCATCTGAAAATTGAGGGGAATAATGACATGGGGAGACCAAGCGTTGGCGAGCAAGGCCCGTAGCTTTATTTTCAACACAGGTTTTAATACCCTAAGTTACACATAGAGGACAATAGGGGATGCAAAGTCAGCAGTCTTTAATCCTTATCAAAAACCAGGGTTTCTTTTCTGCAGATTTATCGTATAAAAATGGTTTAGATGATTTACATCATCTTCTGGCCAGAAGACCTATTAACATTTTATGACTCTTGACAAAGACTTATCAACCATAAGAGTTATTTTCTCTAAGAGTAATTGTTTAAGGTTTGGCGCCATCTTTCGAAGATAAAATTGCATTCCTATAGGGAGGATGTGTAATGGGTTTACAACAAAGAAAAGAATTTATTACCTTAAGGGTCTAAAGTTACCAACATCAAGGCCACTACTTATTTTTTCTACATACCAACTATATTAAGTAGCACACATTCAAGGATACAATTCAGGGGATGTGGAAACTTGGCAAAAAGCATTGGTTCATCAATGAAATCTTTTACTAGTTTTATTCTGACAGTTTCTAACTCTCTGAGAGGCTCTAAGCTATTTGAATATCTTAAACTTCCCGTGCGTCTCGAGGCTGGGAGACTGTACACAATCGTATGCATAGCTGTAGGAGACCGGGTAAACTTGTCAGGCGAGTTAGAAAACCATCTGAGGGGTTTGGATTTAAACACTCCTAATTGCCCAGGAACATTATTAGTTGGAGCTGTAAGTTAGCTCTTTGACAGAGAGAGTGAGATGGTGGTGGGGGACATCCCCAGTAATGTCAGAGGTGAGAGAACAAAGCAATAAAGAAGGCAGACTTTGGTTTTTGGGGGTAGATGCTGAAGAATATACGGGGGAACTCCCGGAGGCTCGATCCCGCCTTTGCGTATGCTGAGACTCTTTCCTTATGACATTTGTCACGAGTGGAATATCTCTCGCTGGCTCCCGGCAATCTTCCATTGCACCAAACGCAGTGAAGTCCCGAGAGGCCCCTTCCAACACCACAGTATCAGTGTCTTCTCAGAGGCACCCTGAGCAACTCCCTGAGTTCACCGGCACAAGTCGAGGGAACACAGGGTATCCTGCCGCAACCCGAGAAAGACCTCAAGAGTCCGTCTTCAACACGTCTTGAGGCCGGATTCCCCTACCATGACTCGAGAGCAATGACACGCTCCCCCTCGCCATGCGCATGGACACCTGACTTTCCCTGGCGCCACATGAGAGGCTCCCTGAGCTCCCCGTCATACCTCGTGAGAAACCCCACACTGGCGCCACAGCTCGGGAAAACCCACGAGACGCCACCGTCATCGCGAGATTGGGGACATCTTTTCCTGCCTGACCTGGAGAGCAATCCCTGGTCCTTTCTCCAAACTTCACAGGAGGCTTTACTCCCTTTAGGCCACTCAATGGGCTCCAAGAGATACCTGTCGCGACTTGAGAGGAGAGCAGAGTACTTTGTTTCCCCTCGAGATGAGGCCTTACCTTGGGTGAGTCTGGAATGCAACCCCGAGATCCCTGTTGCCCCTGGAGAGGAACATTATGTCCTGGACAAAAGCCTAGATGAGGTCTATTTTGCCCTACAGTGACTCGAGAGCAACACCCATCTCTCCCTCGCAATTCGAATGGAAGATTGGTCTTCACTGGGCCAACACAAGAGGAAGTCTGAATTTCCCGTTGTAACTCGAGAATCCCGCCGCAACTCTTAAAAACCACGTGCTTCCCCATTCATCGCAATATGAGGCCTTTGCCCGCTACAGAGTCTCAAGAGAAGTCCCATGTTTCGTCATAAAGTTCGAAATGCTACTTGGCATCCTTGATGCGACCCCAAAAGTTCCCCAATATACCGGTCTCACTCCAAGGGAACACCGAAGTTCCTGGCACCACTTCATTTGAGCCCCTTCTCCCCTCCTGATCATGGCAGGAAGGTCGATTCCCCTGCTTTGTCTAGAAGGGGTTCCCGACCTTCATGGCGCACCTCAGGATGAGGCCAGTCTCACGAAGAAATTCGAGACGTAGCCTCGTGTTGGTGCCACGTGCCGAAAGACCCCGATTTCTCGGTCTTGCTCTTGATAAGAACCCGATGCCCGGACACCTCTTCTAAGGCAACCCTGTGGATGAAGGCACTACACGAGGGGGCACTGGCAACCCTGTTCATCGTCTGGAAAATCCCACAGGATCCACATACAGCTCCACAACTGGCCTGTCACCCCTTAAACAATGAGAGAGGCAAGCGGAGCTCCCTTCCTCAGACAAGACGAGGCCTGAGTATCCAATCCCAACTCTGCAGGCACGCTTCGATCTGAGTCAGAAATGGAGAGGAAACCTGAGGTTCCTGCCTCAACCCGAGATGAGGCCCTCTTCCATTAAAACAAACCCAGTGGAGTCCCGAGAGGCCCCTCCCATCTCCACAGTATCCCTGACTTCTCATAGGCATTCTGAGAAGCTCCTTGAGGCCACCGGCAAACGTCGAGGGAAATAAGGGTTTCCTGCCACAACCGAAGAAAGACCTCGAGAGTCCTTCTTCAACGCGTCTTGAGGTCAGATTCCCCTACCATGGCTCGAGAGCAATAACGCGCTCCCCCTCGCCACGCACATGGAGACCTGACTTCCCTGGCGCCACATGAGAGGCTCCCTGAGCTCCCTGTCGTACCTCGTGTGAAACCCCACACTGGCGCCGCAGCTCGAGAAAACACACAAGACCCCTCCGTCATCGCGAGATGAGGGCCATCTTTTCCTGCATGGCCTGGAGAGCAGTCCCAAGTCCTCTCTCCAAACTTCACAGGAGGCTTGACTCCCTTTAGGCCACAAAGTGGGCTCCAAGAGGTGCCCGTCACAACTCGAAAGGAGAGCAGAGTCCTTTGCTTCCCTTTGACACAAGGCCTGACTCCCTGGGTGAGTCTGGAATGCAAACCTGAGATCCCTGTGGCCCTTGGAGAGGAACATTAGGTCCTGGACACAAGCCTAGATGAGGTCTCCTTTGCCCTGCAGTGACTCGAGCGCAACCCCCAGCTCTCCCTCGCAACTCAAATGGATGATTGGACTTCCTTGGCCCAACACAAGAGGAAGCCTGAAATCCCCGTCGTAACTCGAGAATCCCGCCGCAACTCGAGAAAAACCACGTGGCTCCCCCGTCATCGCAAGATGAGGCCCTTGGCCGCTACAGCGTATCAAGAGAAGTCCCACGTTCCGTCCTGAAGTACAAAACGGTACTTGGCACCCTTGATGCGACCCCCAAAGTTCCCTGACATACCGGTCTCAGTCGAGGGAAACACCAAAGTTCATGGCACCACTTCCTGTGAGCCCCTTCACCCCTCCTGATCGCGACAGGAGGGTCGACTCCCATGCTTTGTCTGCAAGGGGTTCCCGACATTCCCCGCAAACCTCCGGATGAGGCCGGTCTCATGAGGAAATTCGAAAAGTAGCCTCATGGTTGGTGCCACATGTTGAAAGATCCCGAATTCCCGGTCCACTCTAGATAAGAACCTGACGCCCGGACATCTCTTCGAAGGCAACCCTGTGGATGAAGGCACAACACGAAGGGACACTGACATCCCCATGCATCGTCTGGAAAAACCCGCCGATTCCACTCACAGCTCCAAATGTGGACTGTCACCCCGTGAACAACTCGAGAGGCAAGTGAAGTTGCATTCCTTCACACAAGACGAGGCCTTACCTTCCTGGCCCAACTCTTCAGGGACCCTGCGATCGGAGTCAGAAATGGAGAGGAACCCTGAGGTTCCTACCTCAACTAGAGAAGAGGCCCTCTTCCATTGAACCAAACTCAGTGGTGTCCCGAGAGGCCCCTCCCAACACCACAGTATCCCTGAATTCTCAGAGGCTCCCTGAGAAGCTACCTGAGGTCACTGGCACAAGTCGAGGGAACCCAGAGTTTCCTGAAGTAACCCGAGAAAGACTTGGAGAGTCCTTTTTCAACGTCTCTTGATGCCCGATTCCCCTACCATGACTCCAGAGCAAGGACGTGCTCCCCTCGCCACAAGCAGGAAAACTGACTTCCCTAGTACCACACAAGAGGCTCCCTGAGTACCCCATCATACCTCGTGAGAAAACCCACAGTGGCGCCGCAGTTCGAGAAAAACCACAAGATGCCCCCGTCAAGGAGAGATGGGGGCCTTCTTTTCCTGCCTGACCTGGAGAGCAATCCCTGGTCCTCTCTCCAAACTTCACAGGAGGATTGACTCCCTTTAGGCCACTCAGTTGGGTCCAAGAAATACCCGGTGCGACTCGAGAGGAGAGCGGAGTCCTTTGCTTCCCTGGAGACGAGGCCTGACTCCCCGGGTGAGTTTGGAATGCAACCCCGAGATCCCTGTCGCCCCTGGAGTGGAACATTATGTCCTAGACACAAGCCTAGATGAGGTCTATTTTGCCCTACAGTGATCGAGAGCAACCTCCATCTCTCCCTCACAATTTGAATGGAAGATTGGGCTTCCCACGGTCAACACATGAGGAAGTCTGAATATCCCATCGTACTTCGAGAATTCACCCTCAAGTCTTAAAAACCATGTGGTTCCCCCTTCATCGCAATATGAGGCCCTTCCCAGCTAGAGTCTCAAGAGAAGTCCCACGTTCCATCTTAAAGTTCGAAATGCTACTTGGCACCCTTGATGCGACCCCAAAGTTCCCCAACATACTGGTCTCACTCCAGGGGAACACTGAAATTCCCGGCGTCTCCAGGGAAGTCCCATGTTCTGTCCTTAAGTGCGAAAAGGTACTTGACACCCTTGATGCGACCGCAAAAGTTCCCGACACGCTGGGTTCCCTCGAGGGGAACACCAAGGGTCCCGACACCACTTCATCTGAGCACCTTCTCCCCTCCTGATCGTGACAGGAGAGTCGATTCCCCTGCTTTCTCTGGATGGGGTTCCCGGCCTTCCTGGTGCACCTCAGGATGAGGCCGGTCTCAGGAGGAAATTCGAGACCAGCCATGTGTGAGGTGCCACGTGCCGAACGACACCGATTTTCCGGTCCGCTCTTGATAAGAACCTGATGCCCGGACACCTCTTCGAAGGCAACCCTGTGAGTGAAGGCACAACACGAAGGGGCACTGACACCCCCGTGCATCATCCGGAAAAACCCGCAGGGTCTACACACAGCTCGACAAGGGGCCTGAGACTCCCGGAACAACTCGAGAGGCAACCAGAATTCCATTCCTCAGACAAGACGAGGCATGACTCTCCTGTCCCAACACTGCAGGGACCGTGCAGTCGGAGTCAGAATAGGAGAGGAAGCCTGAGGTTCCTGCCTCCCCTCGAGATGAGGCCCTCTTCCATTGCGCCGAACCCAGCAGAGTCCCGAGAGGCCCTGCCAACTCCACAGCATTCCTCACCTCTCAGAGTCACCCTGGTAAGTTCCCTATAGTCCCCTGCAGAAGTCGAGGGAAACGAGGGTTTCCCGCCGCCACCCGAGAAAGACCTCGAGAGTCATTCTTCAACGCGTCTTGAGGCCCTAGTCACTTCCCATGACTCGAGAGTGATGACCAGCTCCCCCTCGCCATGCGCATGGAGACATGAGTTCCCTGGCGCCGCACGAGAGGCTCCCTGAGGTCCTCGTCGTGCCTCGTGAGAAAACCCCCAAGGGCGCCACAGCCTGAGGAAACCCATGAGATGCCCCCGTCATCGCGAGATGAGGGCCTTCTTTTCCTGCCTGACCTGGAGAGCAATCCCAAGTCCTCTCTCCAAACTGAAGAGGAGGCTCGACACCCTTGAGTCCACTCAGTGGGCTCCAAGAGATCCGTGTCGCGACTTGAGAGGAAAGTGGAGTCCTCTGCTTCCCCTCGAGGCGAGGCCTGACTCCCCGGGGGAGTCTGGAATGGAAACCCGAGATCTCTGTCTTCCCTTGAGAGGAATATTAGGTCCTGGACACACGCCTCGATGAGGTCTCTTTGGCCCTGTAGTGACTCGAGCAGAACCCCCAGCTTTCCCTCGCAACTCCAGGGGAAGATTGGGCTTCCCAGGGCCAACCCAAGAGGAAGCCTGAAATCCCCGTCGTTTTCGAGAATCCAGACGCAACTTGAGAAAAACGACGTGGTTCCAACGTCTTCACAGGATGAGGCCCTTGCCCGCTACAGCGTCTCCAGGGAAGTCCCATGTTCCGTCCTGAAGTGGGAAATGGTACTTGGCTCCCTTGATGCGACCCCTAAAGTTCCCTGAAACGCCGGGTTCCCTCGAGTGGAACACCTAGAGTCCCGGCCCCACTTCATCTGAGCCCCATCTCCCCTCCTGATCGCGACAGGAGAGTCGATTCCCCTTCTTTGTGTGGAAGGGGTTCCCGGCCTTCCCGGCGCACCTCAGGATGATGATGGTCTCACGAGGAAATTCGAGATGAGCCACGTGGGTGGTGCCACATGCCGAATGACCCCGATTTCCCGGTCCGCTCTTGAAATGAACCTGATGCTGGACACCTCTTTGAAGGCAACCCTGTGGGGGAAGGCACCAAATGAAGGGGCAATGACACCCCCGTGCATCTTCTGGAAACACCCGCAGGTTCCACACACAGCTCGACAAGGGGCCTGAGACCCACTGAACGACTCGAGAGGCAAGCAGAGTTCCATTACTCAGACAAGACGAGGCCTGACTCTCCTGTCCCAACCCTGCAGGGACCCTGCGGTCAGAGTCAGAAATGGAGAGGAAGCCTGAGGTTCCTGCCTCCAATCGAGATGAGGCCCTCTTTCATTTCGTCAAACCTAGTGGAGTCCCGAGAGGCCCCTCTAACTCCTCAGTATCCCTCACCTCTCAGAGGCACCTGGGAAGTTCCCTAAGGTCCCCTGTAGAGGTCGAGGGAAACGAGTGTTTCCCGCCCCAACCCAAGAAAGACCTCGAGAGTCCTTCTTAAATGCGTCTGGAGGCCCTAGTCCCTCCCATGACTCCAGAGCAATGACGCGATCTGCCTGGCCACACGCATGGAGGCCTGACTTCTCTGGCGCCGCACGAGAGGCTCCCTGAGCTCCCCATCATATCTCGTGAGAAACCCCACACTGGCGCCGCAGCTCGAGAAAACCCATGAGACGCTCCCGTCATCACGAGAGGAGGGCCATCTTTAACTGAATGGTATGCAGATCAAGCGTGAACCTTCTGTCCAAGCTACACAGGATGCTTGACTCCCTTTAGGCCACTCATTGGGCTCCAAGAGTTACACGTCGCGAATCGAGAGGATAGTGGAGTCCTTTGCTTCCACTCGAGACGAGGCGTGACCCACCGGGTGAGACTGGAATGCGACCCCGATATCCCTGTTGCCCCTGGAGAGGAACACTACATCCTGGCCCCAAGCCTAGATGAGGACTCTTTGCCCTGAAGTGACTCGAGAGCAACCCACAGCTCTCTCTGACAAGTTGAATGGAAGATTGGCCTTCCTGGGCCAACACAAGAGGAAGCCTGAATTCCCCGTCGTAACTCGAGAATCCCGCCGCAACTCGAGAAAAACCACGTGTTTCCCTCGTCATCGCAATATGAGGCCCTTGCCCGCTAGAGCATCTCCAGAGAATTCCCACGTTTCATCTTGAAGTGCGAAACTGTACTTGGCACCCTTGATGCGACCTCAAAAGTGCCATGACATACCGGTCTCACTCGAGGGGACCACCGAGGTTCCCGGCACCACTTCATCTGAGCCCCTTCTCCCCTTCTGATCGCGACCGGTGTGTCGATTCCCCTGCTTTGTCTGCAAGGGTTCCCTACCTTCCCGGCGAACCTCAGGATGAGGCTGGTCTCCCGAGGAAATTCGAGACGTAGCCTCGTGGGTGGTACCACATGCTGAAAGACCCCAATTTTCTGGTACGCTCTTGAAAAGAACCCGATGCCCGGACACCTCTTTGAAGGCAACCCTGTGGATGAAGGCACAACACGAAGGGGCACTGACACCCCTGTGCATCGTCCGGAAAAACCCGCAGGTTCCACACACAGCTCAACAAGTGGCCTGTCACTCCGTGAACAACTCGAAAGGCAAGCGGAGATCCATTCCTCCACGGAAGACGAGGCGTGACTCTCTTGTCCGTACTCGGCGGGTACTCTGCGACCCGAGTCAGAAATGGAGAGGACCCCTGAGGTTCCTGCCTCCATTCGAGATGAGGCCCTCTTCGATTGCACCAAACCCAGTTGAGTAATGAAAGGCCCCTCCCAAATCCACAGTGTCCCTGACTTCTCAGAGGCACCCTGAGAATTTGCCTGAGGTCACCGACACAAGTCGAGGGAACCCAGGGTTCCCTGCCGCAACCCGAGAAAGACCTCGAGAGTCCTTCTTCAATGTGTCTTGAGGCCCGATTCGCCTACTATGACTCGAGAGCAATCACGCACTCCCCTTCACCACACGCACGGAGACCTGACGTCCCTAGCACCACACGAGAGGCTCTCTGAGCTCCCCGTCGTACCTCGTGAGAAATCTGATACTGGCGCCGCAGCTGGAGAAAACCCACGAGACGCCCCCGTCATCGCGAGACGAGGGCCTTTTTTCCTGCATGGCCAGGAAAACATTTCCGAGTCATCTCTCCAAACTCCATAGGAGGCTTCACTCCCTTTACGCCACGCAGTGGGCTCCAAGAGATACCCGTCGCGACTCGACAGGAGAGCGGAGTCCTTTATTGCCCCTCAAGACGAGGCCTGACTCTCCGGATGAGTCGAGAATGCAACCCTGAGATCCCTGTCGGCCCAGTAGTGGAACACTAGGTCCTGGACACAAGCGTAGATGAGGCCTATTTTGCCCTGCAGTGACTGGAGAGCAATCCCCAGTTCTAACTTGCAACTCGAATGGAATACTGGATTTTCCTGACGCCACACAAGAGGCTCCCTGAAATCCCTGTGGTACTTCATGAGACACCCCACACTGGCGCCGCAGCTCGAGAAAACCCACGAGACGCCACCGTCATCTCGAGATGAGGGCCTTCTTTTCCTGCATGGCCTGGAGTCCAATCCCGAGTCCTCTCTCCAAACTCCACAGGAGGCTTGACTCCCTTTAGTACACACAGTGGGCTCCAAGAGATACCCATCGCGACTCGAGACGAGAGCGGAATTCTTTGCTTACCCTCGAGGTGAGAACTGACTCCCCGGATGAGGCTGGAATGGAAACCCGAGATCCCTCTCGCCCCTGGAGAGCAACGTTAGATCCTGGACACAAGCCTAGATTAGGTCTCTTTTGCCCTGCAGTGACTCTAGCGCAATCCCCAGCTCCCCCTCGCAACCCGAATGGAAGATTGGATTTCAAGACCCCCAAGAGTCCCCCGACACGCCGGGTTCCCCCGAGGGGAACACCGAGGGTCCCGGCACCGCTTCATCTGAGCCCCTTCTCCCCTCCTGATCGCGACAGGAGAGGCGATTCCCCTGCGTGGTCTGGAAGGGGTTCCCGGCCTTCCCGGCGCACCTCAGGATGAGGCCGGTCTCACGAGGAAATTCGAGACGAGCCACGTGGGTGGGGCCACATGCCGAACGCCCCCGATTCCCCGGTCCGCTCTTGAGAAGGACCCGAGGCCCGGACCCCTCTTCGAAGGCAACCCTGTGGGTGAAGGCACAACACGAAGGGGCACTGCCACCCCCGGGCATCGTCCGCAAAGACCCGTGGGTTCCACACACAGCTCGACGAGGGGCCTGAGACCCCCTGAGCAACTCGAGAGGACAGCGGGGTTCCCTTCCTCAGACAAGACGAGGCCTGACTCTCCTGTCCCAACTCTGCAGGGACCCTGCGGTCGGAGTCCGAAATGGAGAGGAAGCCTGAGGTTCCTGCCTCCCCTCGAGGTGAGGCCCTCTTCCGTTGCGCGAGACCCAGCGGAGTCCCGAGGGGCCCCGCCACCTCCACAGGATACCTCGCCTCTCAGAGGCACCCTGGCAAGTTCCCTAAGGTCCCCGGCAGAAAGCGAGGGAAACGAGGGTTTCCTGTCGCCCCCCGAGGAAGACCTCGAGAGTCCTTCTTCAACGCGTCTCGAGGCCCTAGTCCCCTCCCGTGACTCGAGAGCCAGGATGCGCTCCCCCTCGCCTCGCGAATGGAGACCTGACTTCCCTGGCGCCACACGAGAGGCTCCCTGAGATCCTCGTCGTGCCTCGGGAGAAAACCCCCACGGGTGCCGCAGCTCGAGGAAACCCTTGAGACGCCCCCGTCCTCGCGAGCTGAGGGCCTTCTTTTTCTGCATGGCCTGGAGAGCAATCCCGGGTCCTCTCTCCAAACGGAAGAGGAGGCTGGACTCCCTTGAGGCCGCTCAGGGGGCTCCAAGAGACCCGCGTCGCGACTCGAGAGGAGAGCGGAGTCCTTGGCTTCCCCTGGAGACGAGGCCTGACTCCCCGGGGGAGCCTGGAATGCAACCCCGAGATCCCTGCCTTCGCTGGAGAGGAATATTAGGTCCCGGACACACGCCTAGGTGAGGTCTCTTCGGGCTTGCAGTGACTCGAGCGCAACCCCCAGCTTTCCCTCGCAACCCGAGGGGAAGATTGGGCTTCCCAGGGCCAACCCAAGGGGAAGGCTGAGATCCCCGTCGTAACTCGAGAATGCCGCCGCAACTCGAGAAAAACCACGTGGTTCCCACCTCTTGGCAAATGAGGCCCTTGCCCGCGACGGGGTCTCAAGGGAATCCCCTGTTCCACGCTGAAGGGCGAAACGGTCCCTGACAGCCTTCCTGCGACCCCCAAAAGTCCCCTGACACGCCGGGGTCCCCCGAGGGGAACACCGAGGGTCCCGGCACCGCTTCCTCTGAGCCCCTTCTCCCCTCCTGATCGCGACAGGAGAGGCGATTCCCCTGCGTGGTCTGGAAGGGGTTCCCGGCCTTCCCGGCGCACCTCAGGATGAGGCCGGTCTCACGAGGAGATTCGAGACGAGCCACGTGGGTGGGGCCACATGCCGAACGCCCCCGGTTCCCCGGTCCGCCCTTAAGAAGGACCCGAGGCCCGGACCCCTCTTCGAAGGCAAACCTGTGGGTGAAGGCACAACACGAAGGGGCACTGCCACCCCCGTGCATCGTCCGCAAAGACCCACGGGTTCCACACACAGCTCGACGAGGGGCCTGAGACCCCTGAGCAACTAGAGAGGCCAGCGGGGTTCCCTTCCTCAGACAAGACGAGGCCTGACTCTCCTGTCCCAACTCTGCAGGGACCCTGCGGTCGGAGTCCGAAACGGAGAGGAAGCCTGAGGTTCCTGCCTCCCCTCGAGGTGAGGCCCTCTTCCGTTTCGCCAGACCCAGCAGAGTCCCGAGGGGCCCCGCCACCTCCACAGGATCCTTCGCCTCTCAGAGGCACCCTGGCAAGTTCCCTAAGGTCCCCGGCAGAAGGCGAGGGAAACGAGGGTTTCCCGCCGCCCCCCGACAAAGACCTCGAGAGTCCTTCTTCAACGCGTCTCGAGGCCCTAGTCCCCTCCCGTGACTCGAGAGCCAGGACGCGCTCCCCCTCGCCACGCGCATGGAGACCTGACTTCCCTGGCGCCGCACGAGAGGCTCCCTGAGATCCTCGTCGTGCCTCGGGAGAAAACCCCCACGGGCGCCGCAGCTCGAGGAAACCCCTGAGACGCCCCCGTCCTCGCGAGCTGAGGGCCTTCTTTTCCTGCATGGCCTGGAGAGCAATCCCGGGTCCTCTCTCCAAACGGAAGAGGAGGCTGGACTCCCTTGAGGCCGCTCAGGGGGCTCCAAGAGACCCGCGTTGCGACTCGAGAGGAGAGCGGAGTCCTTGGCTTCCCCTCGAGACGAGGCCCGACTCCCCGGGGGAGCCTGGAATGCAACCCCGAGATCCCTGCCTTCCCTGGAGAGGAATATTAGGTCCCCGCACATGATTAGATGAGGTCTCTTCGGCCCTGCAGTGACTCGAGCGCAACCCCCAGCTTTCCCTCGCAACCCGAGGGGAAGATTGGGCTTCCCAGGGCCAACCCAAGGGGAAGGCTGAGATCCCCGTCGTAACTCGAGAATGCCGCCGCAACTCGAGAAAAACCACGTGGTTCTCACCTCTTGGCAAGATGAGGCCCTTGCCCGCGACGGCGTCTAAAGGGAAGTCCCCTGTTCCGCCCTGAAGGGCGAAACGGTCCCTGACAGCCTTCCTGCGACACCCAAAAGTCCCCCGACACGCCGGGGTCCCTCGAGTGGAACACCGAGATTCCAGGCTCCGCTTCCTCTGAGCCCCTTCTCCCCTCCTGATCGCGACAGGAGAGGCGATTCCCCTGCGTGGTCTGGAAGGGGTTCCCGGCCTTCCCGGCGCACCTCAGGGTGAGGCCTGTCTCACGAGGAAATTCGAGACGAGCCACATGGGTGGGGCCACATGCCGAACGCCCCCGATTCCCCGGTCCGCTCTTGAGAAGGACCCGAGGCCCGGACCCCTCTTCGAAGGCAAACCTGTGGGTGAAGGCACAACACGAAGGGGCACTGCCACCCCCGGGCATCGTCCGCAAAGACCCGCGGGTTCCACACACAGCTCGACGAGGGGCCTGAGACCCCCTGAGCAACTCGAGAGGCCAGCGGGGTTCCCTTCCTCAGACAAGACGAGGCCTGACTCTCCTGTCCCAACTCTGCAGGGACCCTGCGGTCGGAGTCCGAAACGGAGAGGAAGCCTGAGGTTCCTGCCTCCCCTCGAGGTGAGGCCCTCTTCCGTTGCGCCAGACCCAGCGGAGTTCCGAGGGGCCCCGCCACCTCCACAGGATCCCTCGCCTCTCAGAGGCACCCTGTCAAGTTCCCTAAGGTCCCCGGCAGAAGGCGAGGGAAACGAGGGTTTCCCGCCGCCCCCCGAGAAAGACCTCGAGAGTCCTTCTTCAACGCGTCTCGAGGCCCTAGTCCCCTCCCGTGACTCGAGAGCCAGGACGCGCTCCCCCTCGCCACGCGCATGGAGACCTGACTTCCCTGGCGCCGCACGAGAGGCTCCCTGAGATCCTCGTCGTGCCTTGGGAGAAAACCCCCACGGGCGCCGCAGCTCCAGGAAACCCCTGAGACGCGCCCGTCCTCGCGAGCTTAGGGCCTTCTTTTCCTGCATGGCCTGGAGAGCAATCCCGGGTCCTCTCTCCAAACGGAAGAGGAGGCTGGACTCCCTTGAGGCCGCTCAGGGGGCTCCAAGAGACCCGCGTCGCCACTCGAGAGGGAGCGGAGTCCTTGGCTTCCCCTCGAGACGAGGCCTGACTCCCCGGGGGAGCCTGGAATGCAACCCCGAGATCCCTGACTTCCCTGGAGAGGAATATTAGGTCCCGGAGACACGCCTAGGTGAGGTCTCTTCGGCCCTGCAGTGACTCGAGCGCATCCCCCAGCTTTCCCTCGCAACTCGAGGGGAAGATTGGGCTTCCCAGGGCCAACCCAAGAGGACGCCTGAGATCCCCGTCGTAACTCGAGAATCCCGCCGCAACTCGAGAAAACACCACGTGGTTCCCACCTCTTCGGAAGATGAGGCCCTTGCCCGTGATGGCGTCTCAAGGGAAGTCCCCTGTTCCACCCTGAAGGGCGAAATGGTACCTGACAGCCTTCATGCGACCCCCAAAAGTTCCCCGACACGCCGGGTTCCCTCGAGGGGAACACCGAGGGTCCTGCCACCGCTTCCTCTGAGCGCCTTCTCCCCTCCTTATCGCGACAGGAGAGTCGATTGCCCTGCGTGGTCTTGAAGGGGTTCCCGGCCTTCCCCGCGCACCTCAGGAGGAGGCCGGTCTCACGAGGAAATTCGAACCGAGCCACGTGGGTGGCGCCACATGCCGAACGACCCCGATTCCCCGGTCCGCTCTTGAGAAGGACCCGAGGCCCGGACCCCTCTTCGAAGGCAACACTGTGGGTGAAGGCACAACACGAAGGGGCACTGCCACCCCCGTGCATCGTCCGCAAAGACCCGCGGGTTCCACACACAGCTCGACGAGGGGCCTGAGACCCCCTGAACAACTCGTGAGGCAAGCGGGGTTCCCTTCCTCAGACAAGACGAGGCCTGACTCTCCGCTCCCAACTCTGCAGGGACCCTGAGATCGGAGGGTCTGAGTCAGAAACAGAGAGGAAGCCTGATGTTCCTGCCTCCCCTCGAGATGAGGCCCTCTTCCATTGCGCCAACCCCAGCGGAGTCCCGAGAGACCCCGCTAACTCCACAGGATCCCTCACCTCTCAGAGGCACCCTGGGAAGTTCCCTCAGGTCCCCGGCAGAAGTCGTGGGAAATAAGGGTTTCCCGCCGCCACTCGAGAAAGACCTCGATAGTCCTTCTTCAAAGTGTCTTGAGGCCCTTGTGCCCTCTCTGGACTAGAGAGCAATGATGCGCTCCCCCTCGCCTCGCGCATGCAGACCTGGCTTCCCTGGCGCCGCACGAGAGGCTCCCTGAGATCCTCGTCGTGCCTCGGGAGAAAACCCCCATGGGTGCCGCAGCTCGAGGAAACCCCCTAGACGCCCCCGTCCTCGCGAGCTGAGGGCCTTCTTTTCCTGCCTGGCCTGGAGAGCAATCCCGAGTCCTCTCTCCAAACTGAAGAGTAGGATGGATTCCATTGAGGCGACTCAGTGGGCTCCAAGAGATCCGCGTCGGGGCTCTAGAGGAGAGCGCAGTCCTTTGCTTCCCCTCGAGGCGAGGCCTGACTCCCCGGGGGAGTCTGGAGTGCAATCCCGAGATCCTTGTCTTCCCTTGAGAGGACTATTAGGTCCTGGACACACGCCTAGATGAGGTCTCTTTGGCCTTGCAGTGGTTCGAGCACAACATCCAGCTTTCCCTCGCAACTCGAAGGGAAGTTTGGGCTTCCCAGGGCCAACACAAGAGGAAGCCTGAAATCCACGTCGTAACTCGAGAATCCCGCCGCAACTCGAGAAAAACCACGTGGTTCCATCGTCTTCGCAGCATGAGGCCCTTGCCCGCCACAGCGTCTCAAAAGAAGTCCCACGTTCCTACTGAAGTGCAAAACGGTACTTGGCACCCATGATGGCACCCCCAAAGTTCCCCAACATACAGGCCTCACTCGAGGGTAACACCCATGTTCCCCGCACCACATCATTTGAGCCCCTTCTCCCCTCCTGATTGCAACAGGAGTGTCTTTTCTCCTGCTTTGTGTGGAAGGGGTTACCGATCTTCCCAGCGCACATCAGGATGAGGCCTGTCTCACGAGGAAATTGGAGATGTAGCCTCGTGGGTGGTGCCACATGCGGAAAGACCCCATTTCCCGGTCAGCTATTAATAAGAACCCGATGCCCGTACACGTCTTGGAATGCATCCCGTAGGATGAA
This sequence comes from Bubalus kerabau, assembly GCF_029407905.1. NCBI lineage: Eukaryota > Metazoa > Chordata > Mammalia > Artiodactyla > Bovidae > Bubalus > Bubalus kerabau. The sequence goes on from NC_073633.1 coordinate 1,700,168, forward strand.
GGCACAACAAGGAGGGACCCTGAACACCCGTGCATCTTTTGGAAAATTCTGCAGGTTCCACATACAGCTCGACAAGTGACCTGTTACCTCGTGAACAACTCGAGAGGCAAGCTAAGTTTCATTTCTCCACAGAATACGAGGCCTGACTCTCCTGTCCCAACTCTGCAGGAATCCTGAGATCGGAGTCTGAAATGGAGAGGAACCCTGAGGTTCCTTCCTCAACACGAGATGAGGCCCTCTTGTATTATACCACACCCAGTGGAGTCCCGAGAGGCCCCTCCCAACTCCACAGTATCAGTGTCTTCTCAGAGGCACCCTGAGCAACTCCCTGAGGTCACCGGCACAAGTCGAGGGAACACAGGGTATCCTGCCGCAACCCGAGAAAGACCTCAAGAGTCCTTCTTCAACGCGTCTTGAGGACGGATTCCCCTACCATGACTCGAGAGCAATGACACGCTCCCCCTCGCCATGCGCATGGACACCTGACTTCCCTGGCGCCACATGAGAGGCTCCCTGAGCTCCCCGTCATACCTCGTGAGAAACCCCACACTGGCGCCGCAGCTCGGGAAAACCCACCGTCATCGCGAGATTGGGGACTTCTTTTCCTGCCTGACCTGGAGAGCAATCCCTGGTCTTTTCTCCAAACTTCACAGGAGGCTTTACTCCCTTTAGGCCACTCAATGGGCTCCAAGAGATACCTGTCGCGACTTGAGAGGAAAGCAGAGTACTTTGTTTCTCCTCGAGACGAGGCCTTACCTCGGGTGAGTCTGGAATGCAACCCCGAGATCCCTGTTGTCCCTGGAGAGGAACATTATGTCCTGGACAAAAGCCTAGATGAGGTCTATTTTGCCCTACAGTGACTCGAGAGCAACACCCATCTCTCCCTCGCAATTCGAATGGAAGATTGGTCTTCATTGGGCCAACACAAGAGGAAGTCTGAATTTCCCGTTGTAACTCGAGAATCCCACCGCAACTCTTAAAAACCACGTGGTTCCCCATTCATCGCAATATGAGGCCTTTGCCCGCTACAGAGTCTCAAGAGAAGTCCCATGTTTCGTCATAAAGTTCGAGATGCTACTTGGCACCCTTGATGCGACCCCAAAAGTTCCCCAATATACCGGTCTCACTCCAAGGGAACACCGAAGTTCCTGGCACCACTTCATTTGAGCCCCTTCTCCGCTCCTGATCACGGCAGGAAGGTCGATCCCCCTCCTTTGTCTAGAAGGGGTTCCCGACCTTCATGGCGCACCTCAGGATGAGGCCAGTCTCACGAAGAAATTCGAGACGTAGCCTCGTGTTGGTGCCACGTGCCAAAAGACCCCGATTTCTCGGTCTTGCTCTTGATAAGAACCCGATGCCCGGACACCTCTTCTAAGGCAACCCTGTGGATGAAGGCACTACACGAGGGGGCACTGGCAACCCTGTTCATCGTCCGGAAAACCCCGCAGGATCCACATACAGCTCCACAACTGGCCTGTCACCCCTTAAACAATGAGAGAGGAAAGCGGAGTCCCCTTCCTCAGACAAGACGAGGCCTGAGTATCCAATCCCAACTCTGCAGGCACGCTTCGATCTGAGTCAGAAATGGAGAGGAAACCTGAGGTTCCTGCCTCAACCCGAGATGAGGCCCTCTTCCATTAAAACAAACCCAGTGGAGTCCCGAGAGTCCCCTCCCATCTCCACAGTATCCCTGACTTCTCATAGGCATTCTGAGAAGCTCCTTGAGGCCACCGGCAAAAGTCGAGGGAAATAAGGGTTTCCTGCCACAACCGAAGAAAGACCTCGAGAGTCCTTCTTCAATGTGTCTTGAGGTCAGATTCCCCTACCATAGCTCGAGAGCAATGACACGCTGCCCCTCGCCATGCGCATGGACACCTGACTTCCCTGGGGCCACATGAGAGGCTCCCTGAGCTCCCCGTCATACCTCGTGAGAAACCCCACACTGGCGCCGCAGCTCGAGAAAACCCACAAGATCCCTCCGTCATCGCGAGATGAGGGCCATCTTTTCCTGCATGGCCTGGAGAGCAGTCCCAAGTCCTCTCTCCAAACTTCACAGGAGGCTTGACTCCCTTTAGGCCACAAAGTGGGCTCCAAGAGGTGCCCGTCGCGACTCAAAAGGAGAGCGGAGTCCTTTGCTTCCCTTCGACATGAGGCCTGACTCCCTGGGTGAGTCTGGAATGCAAACCTGAGATCCCTGTGGCCCTTGGAGAGGAATATTAGGTCCTGGACACAAGCCTAGATGAGGTCTCCTTTGCCCTGCAGTGACTCGAGCGCAACCCCCAGCTCTCCCTCGCAACTCGAATGGATGATTGGACTTCCCTGGCCCAACACAAGAGGAAGCCTGAAATCCCCGTCGTAACTCGAGAATCCCGCCGCAACTCGAGAAAAACCACGTGGCTCCCCCGTCATCGCATGATGAGGCCCTTGGCCGCTACAGCGTATCAAGAGAAGTCCCACGTTCCACCCTGAAGTACAAAACGGTACTTGGCACCCTTGATGCGACCCCCAAAGTTCCCTGACATACCGGTCTCACTCGAGGGAAACACCAAAGTTCACGGCACCACTTCCTGTGAGCCCCTTCACCCCTCCTGATCGCGACAGAAGGGTCGATTCCCATGTTTTGTCTGCAAGGGGTTCCCGACGTTCCCCGCGAACCTCCGGATGAGGCCAGTCTCATGAGGAAATTCGAAAAGTAGCCTCATGGTTGGTGCCATATGCTGAAAGATCCCGAATTCCCGGTCCACTCTAGATAAGAACCTGATGCCCGGACATCTCTTTGAAGGCAACCCTGTGGATGAAGGCACAACACGAAGGGACACTGACATCCCCATGCATCATCTGGAAAAACCCGCAGATTCCACTCACAGCTCCAAATGTGGACTGTCACCTTGTGAACAACTCGAGAGGCAAGTGAAGTTGCATTCCTTCACACAAGACGAGGCCTTACTCTCCTGTCCCAACTCTTCAGGGACCCTGCAATTGGAGTCAGAAATGGAGAGGAAGCCTGAGGTTCCTGCCTCAACTAGAGAAGAGGCCCTCTTCCATTGAACCAAACTCAGTGGTGTCCCGAGAGGCCCCTCCCAACACCACAGTATCCCTGAATTCTCAGAGGCTCCGTGAGAAGCTACCTGAGGTCACTGGCACAAGTCGAGGGAACCCAGAGTTTCCTGAAGTAACCCGAGAAAGACTTGGAGAGTCCTTTTTCAACGTCTCTTGATGCCCGATTCCCCTACCATGACTCCAGAGCAAGGACGCGCTCCCCTCACCACAAGCAGGAAAACTGACTTCCCTAGTACCACACAAGAGGCTCCCTGAGTACCCCATCGTACCTCGTGAGAAAACCCACACTGGCGCCGCAGTTCGAGAAAAACCACAAGATGCCCCCGTCAAGGAGAGATGGGGGCCTTCTTTTCCTGCCTGACCTGGAGAGCAATTCCTGGTCCTCTCTCCAAACTTCACAGGAGTATTGACTCCCTTTAGGCCACTCAGTTGGGTCCAAGAAATACCCGGTGCGACTCGAGAGGAGAGCGGAGTCCTTTGCTTCCCTGGAGACGAGGCCTGACTCCCCGGGTGAGTTTGGAATGCAACCCCGAGATCCATGTCACCCCTGGAGTGGAACATTATGTCCTAGACACAAGCCTAGATGAGGTCTATTTTGCCCTACAGTGATCGAGAGCAACCTCCATCTCTCCCTCACAATTTGAATGGAAGATTGGTCTTCCCACGGTCAACACAAGAGGAAGTCTGAATTTCCCATCGTAATTCGAGAATTCAGCCTCAAGTCTTAAAAACCATGTGGTTCCCCCTTCATCGCAATATGAGGCCCTTGCCAGCTAGAGTCTCAAGAGAAGTCCCACGTTCCATCTTAAAGTTCGAAATGCTACTTGGCACACTTGATGTGACCCCAAAGTTCCCCAACATACCGGTCTCACTCCAGGGGAACACCGAAGTTCCCGGTGTCTCCAGGGAAGTCCCATGTTCCGCCCTGAAGGGCGACACGGTACTTGACACCCTTGATGCGACCGCAAAAGTTCCCCGACACGCTGGGTTCCCTCGAGGGGAACACCGAGGGTCCCGGCACCACTTCATCTGAGCCCCTTCTCCCCTCCTGATCACGACAGGAGAGTCGATTCCCCTGCGTGGTCTGGAAGGGGTTCCCGGCCTTCCTGGCGCACCTCAGGATGAGGCCGGTCTCAGGAGGAAATTCGAGAGTAGCCACATGTGAGGTGCCACGTGCCGAACGACTCCGATTTTCCGGTCCGCTCTTGATAAGAACCCGATGCCCGGACACCTCTTCGAAGGCAACCCTGTGGGTGAAGGCACAACACGAAGGGGCACTGACACCCCCGTGCATCATCCGGAAAAACCCGCAGGGTCTACACACAGCTCGACAAGGGGCCTGAGACTCCCGGAACAACTCGAGAGGCAACCAGAATTCCATTCCTCAGACAAGACGAGGCATGACTCTCCTGTCCCAACACTGCAGGGACCGTGCAGTCGGAGTCCGAATCCGAGAGGAAGCCTGAGGTTCCTGCCTCCCCTCGAGATGAGGCCCTCTTCCATTGTGCCGAACCCAGCAGAGTCCCGAGAGGCCTTGCCAACTACACAGCATCCCTCACCTCTGAGAGGCACCGTGGGAAGTTCCCTAAGGTCCCCTGCAGAAGTCGAGGGAAACGAGGGTTTCCCGCCGCAACCCGAGAAAGACCTCGAGAGTCCTTCTTCAACGCCTCTTGAGGACCTAGCCGTTTCCCATGACTCGAGAGTGATGACCAGCTCCCCCTCGCCATGCGCATGGAGACCTGACTTGCCTGGCGCCGCACGAGAGGCTCCCTGAGGTCCTCATCATGCCTCGTGAGAAAACCCCCATGGGCTCAGCAGCCTGAGGAAACCCATGAGACGCCCCCGTCATCGCGAGATGAGGGCCTTCTTTTCTTGCCTGGCCTGGAGAGCAATCCCGATTCCTCTCTCCAAACTGAAGAGGAGGCTCGACACCCTTGAGTCCACTCAGTGGGCTCCAAGAGATCCGTGTCGCGACTTGAGAGGAAAGCGGAGTCTTTGCTTCCCCTCCAGGCGAGTCCTGACCCCCCGGGGGAGTCTGGAATGGAAACCCGTGATCCCTGTCTTCCCTTGAGAGGAATATTAGGTCCTGGACACACGCCTCGATGAGGTCTCTTTGGCCCTGTAGTGACTCGAGCAGAACCCCCAGCTTTCCATCGCAACTCGAATTGAAGATTGGGCTTCCCAGGGCCAACCCAAGAGGAAGCCTGAAATTCCTGTCGTTTTTGAGAATCCCAATGCAACTCGAGAAAAACGACGTGGTTCCAACGTCTTCACAGGATGAGGCCCTTGCCCGCTACAGCGTCTCCAGGGAAGTCCCATGTTCCGTCCTGAAGTGGGAAACGGTACTTGGCTCCCTTGATGCGACCCCTAAAGTTCCCTGAAACGCCGGGTTCCCTCGAGTGGAACACCGAGGGTCCCGGCACCACTTCATCTGAGCCCCATCTCCCCTCCTGATCGCGACAGGAGAATCGATTCCCCTACTTTGTGTGGAAGGTGTTCCCGGCCTTCCCGGCGCACCTCAGGATGATGCTGGTCTCACGAGGAAATTCGAGATGAGCCACGTTGGTGGTGCCACATGCCGAATGACCCCGATTTCCCGGTCCGCTCTTGAAATGAACCCGATGCCCGGACACCTCTTTGAAGGAAACACTGTGGGGGAAGGCACCAAACGAAGGGGCACTGACACCCCCATGCATCTTCTGGAAACACCCGCAGGTTCCACACACAGCTTGTCAAGGGCCCTGAGACCCCCTGAACGACTCAAGAGGCAAGCAGAGTTCCGTTACTCAGACAAGACGAGGCCTGACTCTCCTGTCCCAACTCTGCAGGGACCCTGCGGTCGGAGTCAGAAATGGAGAGGAAGCCTGAGGTTCCTGCCTCCAATCGAGATGAGGCCCTCTTTCATTTCGTCAAACCTAGTGGAGTCCCGAGAGGCCCCTCTAACTCCTCAGTATCCCTCACCTCTCAGAGGCACCTGGGAAGTTCCCTAAGGTCCCCTGTAGAGGTCGAGGGAAACGAGTGTTTCCCGCCCCAACCCAAGAAAGACCTTGAGAGTCCTTCTTAAATGCCTCTTGAGGCCCTAGTCCCTCCCATGACTCCAGAGCAATGACGCGATCTGCCTGGCCACACGCATGGAGTCAGGCTTCTCTGGCGCCGCACAAGAGGCTCCCTGAACTCCCCATCATATCTCGTGAGAAACCCCACCCTGGCGCCGCAGCTCGAGAAAACCCATGAGACGCCCCCGTCATCACGAGAGGAGGGCCATCTTTAACTGCATGGTATGCAGATCAAGCGTGAACCTTCTGTCCAAGCTACACAGGACGCTTGACTCCCTTTAGGCCACTCATTGGGCTCCAAGAGTTACGCGTCCCGACTCGAGAGGATAGTGGAGTCCTTTGCTTCCACTCGAGACGAGGTGTGACCCAACGGGTGAGACTGGAATGCGACCCCGATATCCCTGTCGCCCCTGGAGAGGAACATTACGTCCTGGACCCAAGCCTAGATGAGGACTCTTTGCCCTGAAGTGACTCGAGAGCAACCCCCAGCTCTCTCTGACAAGTTGAATGGAAGATTGGACTTCCTGGGCCAACACAAGAGGAAGCCTGAATTCCCCGTTGTAACTCGAGAATCCCGCCTCAACTGGAGAAAATCCACGTGTTTCCCTCGTCATCGCAATATGAGGCCCTTGCCCGCTACAGCATCTCCAGAGAATTCCCACGTTCCATCTTGAAGTGCGAAACTGTACTTGGCACCCTTGATGCGACCTCAAAAGTGCCGTGACATACCGGTCTCACTCGAGGGGACCACCGAGGTTCCCGGCACCACTTCATCTGAGCCCCTTCTCCCCTTCTGATCGCGAGCGGTGGGTCGATTCCCCTGCTTTGTCTGCAAGGGGTTCCCGACCTTCCCGGCGCACCTCAGGATGAGGCCGGTCTCCCGAGGAAATTCGAGACGTAGCCTCGTGGGTGGTACCACATGCTGAAAGACCCCAATTTTCCGGTACCCTCTTGAAAAGAACCCGATGCCCGGAAACCTCTTTGAAGGCAACCCTGTGGATGAAGGCACAACACGAAGGGGCACTGACACCCCCGTGCATCGTCCGGAAAAACCCGCAGGTTCCACACTCAGCTCAACAAGTGGCCTGTCACTCCGTGAACAACTCGAAAGGCAAGGGGAAATCCATTCTTCAACAGAAGACGAGGCGTGACTCTCTTGTCCATACTCTGCAGGTACCCTGCGACCCGAGTCAGATATGGAGAGGACCCCTGAGGTTCCTGCCTCCATTCGAGATGAGGCCCTCTTCGATTGCACCAAACCCAGTTGAGTAACGAAAGGCCCCTCCCAAATCCACAGTGTCCCTGACTTCTCAGAGGCACCCTTAGACCTTCCTGAGATCACCGGCACAAGTCGAGGGAACCAAGGGTTTCCTGCCCCAACCCGTAAAAGACCTCGAGAGACCTTCTTCAACGCGTCTTGAGGTGCAATTCCCCTACCATGACTTGAGAGCAATGACGCGCTCCCCCTAGCCACGCGCATAGAAACCTGACTTCCCTGGCGCCACAGGAGAGGCTCCCTGAGCTCCCCATTATACCTCGTGATCAACACCACACTGGAGCCGCAGCTCGAGAATACCCACGAGACACCCCAGTCCTCACGAGATGAGGGCCATCTTTAACTGCATGGTATGCAGATCAAGCGTGAACCTTCTGTCCAAGCTACACAGGACGCTTGACTCCCTTTAGGCCACTCATTGGGCTCACTTCATGAACATTAGGTCCTGGACACAAGCCTAGATGAGGTCTATTTGGCCCTGCAGTGTCTCGAGAGGAATCCCCAGTTCTAACTCGCAATTCGAATGAAAACTGGACTTCCCTGGGCCAGTTGAACAGGAAGCCTGAATTCCCGGTTGTAACTCGAGAACCCCGCCCCAACTCAAGAAAAACCACGTGGTTCCCCCGTCATCGAAAGATGAGGCCCTTGCCCGCTACAGCGTCTCAAGAGAAGTCCCACGTTCCGTATTGAAGAGCGAAAAGTTACTTGGAACCCTTGATGCGACCCCAAAAGTTCCCCGACATACCGGTCTCACTTGAGGAGAACACCGAGGTTCCCGGCATCACTTCATCTGAGACTCTTCTCCCCTCTTGATCGTGACAGGAGGTTCGATTCCCCTGCTTTGTCTGGAAGGCGTTCCCGACCTTCCTGGTGCACATCAAGATGAGGCCAGTCTCACGACGAAATTCGAGACATAGCCTCGTGGGTGGTGCGGCATGCCAAAAGACCCCGATTCCCTGGTCCGCTCTTGATAAGAACCCGATGGCAGAACCCAACTCGAAGGCAATCCTGTGGAACAAGGCACAACACGAAGGGGCAGTGACACCCCAGTGCATCGTCCAGAAAAACCCGCAAGTTCCACATACAAATCGACAAGTGGCCTGTCACCCCATGAACAACGCGAGAGTCAAGCGGAGTTCCATTCCTCCACACAAGACGAGGCCTGACTCTCCTGTCCCAACTCTGCAGGGACTCTGCGATCCGAGTCAGATCCGGCGCATTCGAAGCCAGGAGAGGAACCCTGTGGTTCCTGCCTCAACTTGTCATGAGGCCCTCTTCCATTGCACCAAACCCAGTGGAGTTCCGAGAGGCCCCTCCCAACTCCACAGTGACCCTGACTTCTCAGAGGCATGCTGAGAAGCTTCCTGAGGTCACTGGCACAAGTCGATGGAACCCAGGGTTTCCTGCTGCAACCCAAGAAAGACCTCGAGAGTCCTTCTTTAACACGTCTTCAGGCCCAATTCCCCTACCATGACTCGAGAACAATGACGGGCTCCCTCTCACCACGTGCATAGAGACCTGACTGCCCTGGCACCACATGAGAGGCTCACTGAGCTCCCAGTCTTACTTCGTGAGAAACCCCACACTAGCGCCACAGCTCGAGAAAACCTACGAGACGCCCCAGTCATCGCGAGCTGAGGGCCTTCATTTCCTGCATTGCCTGGAGAGCAATCCCGTGTCCTCCCTCCAAACACCAGAGGAGGTTTGACTCCCTTTAAGCCACTCAGTGGGCTCCAAGACATACCCGTCCGACTCGAGAGGAGAGCAGAGTCCTTTGCTTCCCCTCGAGACGAGGCCTGACTCCAGGGTGAGTCTGGAATGCAACCCCGAGATTCCTGTCGCCCCTTGACATGAACATTAGGTCCTGCACACAAGCCTTGGTGGGGTCTCTTTTGCCTTCAGTGACTAGAGCGCACCTCCAGCTCTTCCTCGAATCTCGAATGGAAGATAAGACTTTTGTGGGCCAACACAAGAGGAAGCATGAATTCCCTGTGGTAACTCAAATATCCCACCGCAACTAGAGAAAAACCAAGTGGTTCCCCAGTCATTCCAAGATGAGGCCCTTGCCCGCTGGAGCACCCCAAGAGAAGTCCCACGTTCCAATTTGAAGAGCGAAACGGTACTTGGAACGCGTTATGCGACCCCAAAAGTTACCCGACATACCTGTCTCACTTGAGGGAAACACCGAGGTTCCCAGCAGCACTTCATCTGAGCCACTTCTCCCCTCCTGATCGCCACAGGAGGGTCGATTCCTCTGCTTTGTCTGGAAGGGTTTCATGACCTTCGCGGCACACCTCAGGATGAGGCCGGTTTCATGAGGAAATTCGAGACTAGCCACGTGGGTGGTGCCAAATGCTGAACGACCCCGATTTCCCAGTCCGCTCTTCATAAGAACACGATGCCCGGACACCTCTTCGAAGGCAACCCTGTGGATGAAGACACAAAACGAAGGGTCACTGACACCCCCATGCATCGTCTGGAAAAACCTGCAGATTCCACACACAGTTTGACAAGGGGCCTGAAACCCCATGAACAACTCGAGAGGCAAGCGGAGTTCCATTCCTCAGAAAAGACATAGCCTGACTCTCCTGTCCCAACTCTGCAGGGACCCTGCGGTCAGAGTCCGAAACGGAGAGGAAGCCTGAGGTTCCTGCCTCCCCTCGAGGTGAGGCCCTCTTCCGTTGCGCCAGACCCAGCGGAGTCCCGAGGGGCCCCGCCACCTCCACAGGATCCCTCGCCTCTCAGAGGCACCCTGGCAAGTTCCCTAAGGTCCCCGGCAGAAGGCGAGGGACACGAGGGTTTCCCGCCGCCCCCCGACAAAGACCTCGAGAGTCCTTCTTCAACGCGTCTCGAGGCCTTAGTCCCCTCCCGTGACTCGAGAGCCAGGACGCGCTCCCCCTCGCCACGCGCATGGAGACCTGACTTCCCTGGCGCCGCACGAGAGGCTCCCTGAGATCCTCGTCGTGCCTCGGGAGAAAACCCCCACGGGCGCCGCAGCTCGAGGAAACCCCGGAGACGCCCCCGTCCTCGCGAGCTGAGGGCCTTCTTTTCCTGCATGGCCTGGAGAGCAATCCCGGGTCCTCTCTCCAAACGGAAGAGGAGGCTGGACTCCCTTGAGGCCGCTCAGGGGGCTCCAAGAGACCCGCGTCGCGACTCGAGAGGAGAGCGGAGTCCTTGGCTTCCCCTCGAGACGAGGCCTGACTCCCTGGGGGAGCCTGGAATGCAACCCCGAGATGCCTGCCTTCCCTGGAGAGGAATAGTAGGTCCCGGACACACGCCTAGGTGAGGTCTCTTCGGCCCTGCAGTGACTCGAGCGCAACCCCCAGCTTTCTCTCGCAACCCGAGGGGAAGACTGGGCTTCCCAGGGCCAACCCAAGGGGAAGGCTGAGATCCGCGTCGTAACTCGAGAATGCCGCCGCAACTCGAGAAAAACCACGTGGTTCCCACCTCTTGGCAAGATGAGGCCCTTGCCCGCGACGGCGTCTCAAGGGAAGTCCCCTGTTCCACCCTGAAGGGCGAAACGGTCCCTGACAGCCTTCCTGCGACCCCCAAGAGTCCCCTGACACGCCGGGGTCCCCCGAGGGGAACACCGAGGGTCCCGGCACCGCTTCCTCTGAGCCCCTTCTCCCCTCCTGATCGCGACAGGAGAGGCGATTCCCCTGCGTGGTCTGGAAGGGGTTCCCGGCCTTCCCGGCGCACCTCAGGATGAGGCCGGTCTCACGAGGAAATTCGAGACGAGCCACGTGGGAGGGGCCACATGCCGAACGCCCCCTATTCCCCGGTTCGCTCTTGAGACGGACTCGAGGCCCGGACCCCTCTTCGAAGGCAACCCTGTGGGTGAAGGCACAACACGAAGGGGCACTGCCACCCCCGCGCATCGTCCGCAAAGACCCACGGGTTCCACACACAGCTAGACGAGGGGCCTGAGACCCCCTGAGCAACTCGAGAGGCCAGCGGGGTTCCCTTCCTCAGACAAGACGAGGCCTGACTCTCCTGTCCCAACTCTGCAGGGACCCTTCGGTCGGAGTCCGAAACGGAGAGGAAGCCTGAGGTTCCTGCCTCCCCTCGAGGTGAGGCCCTCTTCCGTTGCGCCAGACCCAGCGGAGTCCCGAGGTGCCCCGCCAACTCCACAGGATCCCTCGCCTCTCAGAGGCACCCTGGCAAGTTCCCTAAGGTCCCCGGCAGAAGGCGAGGGAAACGAGGGTTTCCCGCCGCCCCCCGAGAAAGACCTCGAGAGTCCTTCTTCAACGCGTCTCGAGGCCCTAGTCCCCTCCCGTGACTCGAGAGCCAGGACGCGCTCCCCCTCGCCACGCGCATGGAGACCTGACTTCCCTGGCGCCGCACGAGAGGCTCCCTGAGATCCTCGTCGTGCCTCGGGAGAAAACCCCCACGGGCGCCGCAGCTCGAGGAAACCCCTGAGACGCCCCCGTCATCGCGAGCTGAGGGCCTTCTTTTCCTGCATGGCCTGGAGAGCAATCCCGGGTCCTCTCTCCAAACGGAAGAGGAGGCTGGACTCCCTTGAGGCCGCTCAGGGGGCTCCAAGAGACCCGCGTCGCGACTCGAGAGGAGAGCGGAGTCCTTGGCTTCCCCTCGAGACGAGGCCTGACTCCCCGGGGGAGCCTGGAATGCAACCCCGAGATCCCTGCCTTCCCTGGAGAGGAATATTAGGTCCCGGACACACGCCTAGGTGAGGTCTCTTCGGCCCTGCAGTGACTCGAGCGCATCCCCCAGCTTTCCCTCGCAACCCGAGGGGAAGATTGGGCTTCCCAGGGCCAACCCAAGAGGACGCCTGAGATCCCCGTCGTCACTCGAGAATCCCGCCGCAACTCGAGAAAAACCACGTGGTTCCCACCTCTTGGCAAGATGAGGCCCTTGCCCGTGATGGCGTCTCAAGGGAAGTCCCCTGTTCCACCCTGAAGGGCGAAATGGTACCTGACAGCCTTCATGCGACCCCCAAAAGTTCCCCGACACGCCGGGTTCCCTCGAGGGGAACACCGAGGGTCCCGCCACCGCTTCCTCTGAGCGCCTTCTCCCCTCCTTATCGCGAAAGGAGAGTCGATTGCCCTGCATGGTCTTGAAGGGGTTCCCGGCCTTCCCCGTGCACCTCAGGAGGAGGCCGGTCTCACGAGGAAATTTGAACCGAGCCACGTGGGTGGCGCCACATGCCGAACGACCCCGATTCCCCGGTCCGCTCTTGAGAAGGACCCGAGGCCCGGACCCCTCTTCGAAGGCAACCCTGTGGGTGAAGGCACAACACGAAGGGGCGCTGCCACCCCCGTGCATCGTCCGCAAAGTCCCGCGGGTTCCACACTCAGCTCGACGAGGGGCCTGAGACCCCCTGAACAACTCGTGAGGCAAGCGGGGTTCCCTTCCTCAGACAAGACGAGGCCTGACTCTCCGCTCCCAACTCTGCAGGGACCCTGAGATCGGAGGGTCTGAGTCAGAAACAGAGAGGAAGCCTGATGTTCCTGCCTCCCCTCGAGATGAGGCCCTCTTCCATTGCGCCAACCCCAGCGGAGTCCCGAGAGACCCCGCTAACTCCACAGGATCCCTCACCTCTCAGAGGCACCCTGGGAAGTTCCCTCAGGTCCCCGGCAGAAGTCGTGGGAAATAAGGGTTTCCCGCCGCCACTCGAGAAAGACCTCGATAGTCCTTCTTCAAAGTGTCTTGAGGCCCTTGTGCCCTCTCTGGACTAGAGAGCAATGATGCGCTCCCCCTCGCCTCGCGCATGCAGACCTGGCTTCCCTGGCGCCGCACGAGAGGCTCCCTGAGATCCTCGTCGTGCCTCGGGAGAAAACCCCCATGGGCGCCGCAGCTCGAGGAAACCCCCTAGACGCCCCCGTCCTCGCGAGCTGAGGGCCTTCTTTTCCTGCCTGGCCTGGAGAGCAATCCCGAGTCCTCTCTCCAAACTGAAGAGTAGGATGGATTCCATTGAGGCGACTCAGTGGGCTCCAAGAGATCCGCGTCGGGGCTCTAGAGGAGAGCGCAGTCCTTTGCTTCCCCTCGAGGCGAGGCCTGACTCCCCGGGGGAGTCTGGAGTGCAATCCCGAGATCCTTGTCTTCCCTTGAGAGGACTATTAGGTCCTGGACACACGCCTAGATGAGGTCTCTTTGGCCTTGCAGTGGTTCGAGCACAACATCCAGCTTTCCCTCGCAACTCGAAGGGAAGTTTGGGCTTCCCAGGGCCAACACAAGAGGAAGCCTGAAATCCACGTCGTAACTCGAGAATCCCGCCGCAACTCGAGAAAAACCACGTGGTTCCATCGTCTTCGCAGCATGAGGCCCTTGCCCGCCACAGCGTCTCAAAAGAAGTCCCACGTTCCTACTGAAGTGCAAAACGGTACTTGGCACCCATGATGGCACCCCCAAAGTTCCCCAACATACAGGCCTCACTCGAGGGTAACACCCATGTTCCCCGCACCACATCATTTGAGCCCCTTCTCCCCTCCTGATTGCAACAGGAGTGTCTTTTCTCCTGCTTTGTGTGGAAGGGGTTACCGATCTTCCCAGCGCACATCAGGATGAGGCCTGTCTCACGAGGAAATTGGAGATGTAGCCTCGTGGGTGGTGCCACATGCGGAAAGACCCCATTTCCCGGTCAGCTATTAATAAGAACCCGATGCCCGTACACGTCTTGGAATGCATCCCGTAGGATGAAGGCACAACAAGGAGGGACCCTGAACACCCGTGCATCTTTTGGAAAATTCTGCAGGTTCCACATACAGCTCGACAAGTGACCTGTTACCTCGTGAACAACTCGAGAGGCAAGCTAAGTTTCATTTCTCCACAGAATACGAGGCCTGACTCTCCTGTCCCAACTCTGCAGGAATCCTGAGATCGGAGTCTGAAATGGAGAGGAACCCTGAGGTTCCTTCCTCAACACGAGATGAGGCCCTCTTGTATTATACCACACCCAGTGGAGTCCCGAGAGGCCCCTCCCAACTCCACAGTATCAGTGTCTTCTCAGAGGCACCCTGAGCAACTCCCTGAGGTCACCGGCACAAGTCGAGGGAACACAGGGTATCCTGCCGCAACCCGAGAAAGACCTCAAGAGTCCTTCTTCAACGCGTCTTGAGGACGGATTCCCCTACCATGACTCGAGAGCAATGACACGCTCCCCCTCGCCATGCGCATGGACACCTGACTTCCCTGGCGCCACATGAGAGGCTCCCTGAGCTCCCCGTCATACCTCGTGAGAAACCCCACACTGGCGCCGCAGCTCGGGAAAACCCACCGTCATCGCGAGATTGGGGACTTCTTTTCCTGCCTGACCTGGAGAGCAATCCCTGGTCTTTTCTCCAAACTTCACAGGAGGCTTTACTCCCTTTAGGCCACTCAATGGGCTCCAAGAGATACCTGTCGCGACTTGAGAGGAAAGCAGAGTACTTTGTTTCTCCTCGAGACGAGGCCTTACCTCGGGTGAGTCTGGAATGCAACCCCGAGATCCCTGTTGTCCCTGGAGAGGAACATTATGTCCTGGACAAAAGCCTAGATGAGGTCTATTTTGCCCTACAGTGACTCGAGAGCAACACCCATCTCTCCCTCGCAATTCGAATGGAAGATTGGTCTTCATTGGGCCAACACAAGAGGAAGTCTGAATTTCCCGTTGTAACTCGAGAATCCCACCGCAACTCTTAAAAACCACGTGGTTCCACATTCATCGCAATATGAGGCCTTTGCCCGCTACAGAGTCTCAAGAGAAGTCCCATGTTTCGTCATAAAGTTCGAGATGCTACTTGGCACCCTTGATGCGACCCCAAAAGTTCCCCAATATACCGGTCTCACTCCAAGGGAACACCGAAGTTCCTGGCACCACTTCATTTGAGCCCCTTCTCCGCTCCTGATCACGGCAGGAAGGTCGATCCCCCTGCTTTGTCTAGAAGGGGTTCCCGACCTTCATGGCGCACCTCAGGATGAGGCCAGTCTCACGAAGAAATTCGAGACGTAGCCTCGTGTTGGTGCCACGTGCCAAAAGACCCTGATTTCTCGGTCTTGCTCTTGATAAGAACCCGATGCCCGGACACCTCTTCTAAGGCAACCCTGTGGATGAAGGCACTACACGAGGGGGCACTGGCAACCCTGTTCATCGTCCGGAAAACCCCGCAGGATCCACATACAGCTCCACAACTGGCCTGTCACCCCTTAAACAATGAGAGAGGAAAGCGGAGTCCCCTTCCTCAGACAAGACGAGGCCTGAGTATCCAATCCCAACTCTGCAGGCACGCTTCGATCTGAGTCAGAAATGGAGAGGAAACCTGAGGTTCCTGCCTCAACCCGAGATGAGGCCCTCTTCCATTAAAACAAACCCAGTGGAGTCCCGAGAGTCCCCTCCCATCTCCACAGTATCCCTGACTTCTCATAGGCATTCTGAGAAGCTCCTTGAGGCCACCGGCAAAAGTCGAGGGAAATAAGGGTTTCCTGCCACAACCGAAGAAAGACCTCGAGAGTCCTTCTTCAATGTGTCTTGAGGTCAGATTCCCCTACCATAGCTCGAGAGCAATGACACGCTGCCCCTCGCCATGCGCATGGACACCTGACTTCCCTGGGGCCACATGAGAGGCTCCCTGAGCTCCCCGTCATACCTCGTGAGAAACCCCACACTGGCGCCGCAGCTCGAGAAAACCCACAAGATCCCTCCGTCATCGCGAGATGAGGGCCATCTTTTCCTGCATGGCCTGGAGAGCAGTCCCAAGTCCTCTCTCCAAACTTCACAGGAGGCTTGACTCCCTTTAGGCCACAAAGTGGGCTCCAAGAGGTGCCCGTCGCGACTCAAAAGGAGAGCGGAGTCCTTTGCTTCCCTTCGACATGAGGCCTGACTCCCTGGGTGAGTCTGGAATGCAAACCTGAGATCCCTGTGGCCCTTGGAGAGGAACTTTAGGTCCTGGACACAAGCCTAGATGAGGTCTCCTTTGCCCTGCAGTGACTCGAGCGCAACCCCCAGCTCTCCCTCGCAACTCGAATGGATGATTGGACTTCCCTGGCCCAACACAAGAGGAAGCCTGAAATCCCCGTCGTAACTCGAGAATCCCGCCGCAACTCGAGAAAAACCACGTGGCTCCCCCGTCATCGCAAGATGAGGCCCTTGGCCGCTACAGCGTATCAAGAGAAGTCCCACGTTCCATCCTGAAGTACAAAACGGTACTTGGCACCCTTGATGCGACCCCCAAAGTTCCCTGACATACGGTCTCACTCGAGGGAAACACCAAAGTTCACGGCACCACTTCCTGTGAGCCCCTTCACCCCTCCTGATCGTGACAGAAGGGTCGATTCCCATGTTTTGTCTGCAAGGGGTTCCCGACGTTCCCCGCGAACCTCCGGATGAGGCCGGTCTCATGAGGAAATTCGAAAAGTAGCCTCATGGTTGGTGCCATATGCTGAAAGATCCCGAATTCCCGGTCCACTCTAGATGAGAACCTGACGCCCGGACATATCTTCGAAGGCAACCCTGTGGATGAAGGCACAACATGAAGGGACACTGACATCCCCATGCATCGTCTGGAAAAACCCGCAGATTCCACTCACAGCTCCAAATATGGACTGTCACCTCGTGAACAACTCGAGAGGCAAGTGAAGTTGCATTCCTTCACACAAGACGAGGCCTTACTCTCCTGTCCCAACTCTTCAGGGACCCTGCAATTGGAGTCAGAAATGGAGAGGAACCCTGAGGTTCCTGCCTCAACTAGAGAAGAGGCCCTCTTCCATTGAACCAAACTCAGTGGTGTCCCGAGAGGCCCCTCCCAACACCACAGTATCCCTGAATTCTCAGAGGCTCCCTGAGAAGCTACCTGAGGTCACTGGCACAAGTCGAGGGAACCCAGAGTTTACTGAAGTAACACGAGAAAGACTTGGAGAGTCCTTTTTCAACGTCTCTTGATGCCCGATTCCCCTACCATGACTCCAGAGCAAGGACGCGCTTCCCTCGCCACAAGCAGGAAAACTGACTTCCCTAGTACCACACAAGAGGCTCCCTGAGTACCCCATCGTACCTCGTGAGAAAACCCATACTGGCGCCGCAGTTCGAGAAAAACCACAAGATGCCCCCGTCAAGGAGAGATGGGGGCCTTCTTTTCCTGCCTGACCTGGAGAGCAATTCCTGGTCCTCTCTCCAAACTTCACAGGAGTATTGACTCCCTTTAGGCCACTCAGTTGGGTCCAAGAAATACCCGGTGCGACTCGAGAGGAGAGCGGAGTCCTTTGCTTCCCCGGAGACGAGGCCTGACTCCCCGGGTGAGTTTGGAATGCAACCCCGAGATCCATGTCACCCCTGGAGTGGAACATTATGTCCTAGACACAAGCCTAGATGAGGTCTATTTTGCCCTACAGTGACTCGAGCAACCTCCATCTCTCCCTCACAATTTGAATGGAAGATTGGTCTTCCCACGGTCAACACAAGAGGAAGTCTGAATTTCCCATCGTAATTCGAGAATTCAGCCTCAAGTCTTAAAAACCATGTGGTTCCCCCTTCATCGCAATATGAGGCCCTTGCCAGCTAGAGTCTCAAGAGAAGTCCCACGTACCATCTTAAAGTTTGAAATGCTACTTGGCACCCTTGATGCGACCCCAAAGTTCCCCAACATACCGGTCTCACTCCAGGGGAACACCGAAGTTCCCGGTGTCTCCAGGGAAGTCCCATGTTCCGCCCTGAAGGGCAAAACGGTACTTGACACCCTTGATGCGACCGCAAAAGTTCCCCGACACGCTGCGTTCCCTCGAGGGGAACACCGAGGGTCCCGGCACCACTTCATCTGAGCCCCTTCTCCCCTCCTGATCGCGACAGGAGAGTCGATTCCCCTGCTTTGTCTGGAAGGGGTTCCCGGGCTTCCTGGCGCACCTCAGGATGAGGCCGGTCTCAGGAGGAAATTCGAGACTAGCCACGTGTGAGGTGCCACGTGCCGAACGACTCCGATTTTCCGGTCCGCTCTTGATAAGAACCCGATGCCCGGACACCTCTTCGAAGGCAACCCTGTGGGTGAAGGCACAACACGAAGGGACACTGACACCCCCGTGCATCATCCGGAAAAACCCGCAGGGTCTACACACAGCTCGACAAGGGGCCTGAGACTCCCGGAACAACTCGAGAGGCAACCAGAATTCCATTCCTCAGACAAGACGAGGCATGACTCTCCTGTCCCAACACTGCAGGGACCGTGCAGTCGGAGTCCGAAACCGAGAGGAAGCCTGACGTTCCTGCCTCCCCTCGAGATGAGGCCCTCTTCCATTGCGCCGAACCCAGCAGAGTCCCGAGAGGCCCTGCCAACTACACAGCATCCCTCACCTCTCAGAGGCACCTTGGGAAGTTCCCTAAGGTCCCCTGCAGAAGTCGAGGGAACCCAGGGTTCCCTGCCGCAACCCAAGAAAGACCTCAAGAGTCCTTCTTCAATGCGTCTTGAGGCCCGATTCGCCTACTATGACTCGAGAGCAATCACGCACTCCCCTTCACCACACGCACGGAGACCTGACGTCCCTAGCACCATACGAGAGGCTCTCTGAGCTCCCCGTTGTACCTCGTGAGAAATCTGATACTGGCGCCGCAGCTGGAGAAAACCCACGAGATGCCCCCGTCATCGCGAGATGAGGGCCTTTTTTCCTGCATGGCCAGGAAAACAATCCCGAGTCATCTCCAAACTCCATAGGAGGCTTCACTCCCTTTACGCCACGCAGTGGGCTCCAAGAGATACCCGTCGCGACTCGACAGGAGAGCGGAGTCCTTTTTTTCCCCTCAAGACGAGGCCTGACTCTCCGGGTGAGTCGAGAATGCAACCCTGAGATCCCTGTTGGCCCAGTAGTGGAACACTAGGTCCTGGACACAAGCGTAGATGAGGTCTATTTTGCCCTGCAGTGACTGGAGAGCAATCCCCAGTTCTAACTTGCAACTCGAATGGAATACTGGATTTTCCTGGCGCCATACAAGAGGCTCCCTGAGATCCCCGTGGTACTTCATGAGACACCCCACACTGGCGCCGCAGCTCGAGAAAACCCACGAGACGCCACCGTCATCTCGAGATGAGGGCCTTCTTTTCCTGCATGGCCTGGAGTCCAATCCCGAGTCCTCTCTCCAAACTCCACAGGAGGCTTGACTCCCTTTAGTACACACAGTGGGCTCCAAGAGATACCCATCGCGACTCGAGACGAGAGCGGAATTCTTTGCTTACCCTCGAGGTGAGAACTGACTCCCCGAATGAGTCTGGAATGCAAACCCGAGATCCCTGTCGCCCCTGGAGAGCAACGTTAGATCCTGGACACAAGCCTAGATTAGGTCTCTTTTGCCCTGCAGTGACTCTAGCGCAATCCCCAGCTTCCCCTCGCAACCCGAATGGAAGATTGGATTTCAAGGCCAACAAGAGGAAGCCTAAATTCCCGGTCATAACTCGAGAATCCCGCCGCAACTCGAGCAAAACCACGTGGTTCTCCCGTCATCGCAAGATGAGGCCCTTGCCCGCTACAGCGTTTCAAAAGATGTCCCAGGTTCCGTCTTGAAATGCGAAACGGTACTTGGCACCCTTGATGCGACCCCAAAAGTCCCCCAACACGCCGGTCTCACTCAAGGGGAACACCGAGGTTCCCGGCACCACTTCATTTAAGCCCCTTCTCCCCTCCTGATCGTGACCGGTGGGTCGATTCCCCTGCTTTGTCTGCAAGGGGGCCCGACCTTCCCTGCACAACTCAGGATGAGGCCGGTCTCATGGGGAAATTCGATACGTAGCTTTGTGGGTGGTGCCACTTGCTGAAAGACTCCAATTTCCCGGTCCGCTCTTGATAAGAATCCGATGCTCGGACACCTCTTGGAAGGCAGCCTTGAGTATGAAGGTACAACACGAAGGGGCACTAACACACCTGTGCATCATCCGGAAAAACGGGCAGGTTACACACACAGCTCGACAAGTGGCCTGTCACCTCGAGAACAACTCGAGAGGCAAGAGGAGTCCCATCCTCCAGAAAAGACGAGGCCTGACTCTCCTGTACCAACAGGCAGGGACCTTGCGATCTGAGTCAGAAATGGAGAGGAACACTGAGGTTCCTGCTTCAACTCGAGATGAGTCCCTCTTACATTCCACCAAATGCAGAGGAGTCTCGAGAGGCCCCTCCAAACTGCACAGTATCCCTGACTTCTCAGAGGCACTCTGAGAAGCTCCCTGAGGTCGCAGGCACAAGTCAAGGGAACCCTGGGTTTTATGCAGTGACCCGAGAAAGACCTTGAGAGTCCTTCTTCAACCCGTCTTGAGGCCCGATTACCCTACCATGACTCGAGAGCAATGACGAGCTCCCCCTAGCCATCTCATGGGGACCTGACTTCCCTGGCGCCACACGAGAGGCTCCCTGAGCTCCCTCTCGTACCTCGTCAGAAACCAGGCACTAGCGCGGCAGTCTAGAAAACCCACGAGACGCCGCCATCATCGCGAGATGAGGGCCTTCTTTTCCTGCATGGCCTGGAGAGGAATCCCGAGTCCTCTATCCAAACACCACAGGAGGCTTGACTCCCTTTAGGGCACACAGTGGGCTCCAAGAGATACCCATCGCGACTCAAAACGAGAGCGGAGTTCTTTGCTTCCCCTCGAGACGAGGCCTGATTCCCCGGGTGAGTCTGGTATGCAACCCCAAGATCCCTGTCGCCCCTAGGGACGAGCATTAAGTCCTGGACACAAGCCTAGATGAGGTCTATTTTGCCCTGCAGTGACTCGAGAGCAATCCCCAGCTCTCCCTTTAAACTCGAAAGGAAGATAGGACTTCCCTGGCCCAACACATGAGGAAGACTGTATTCCCCGTCGAAACTCGAGAATCCCGCCACAACTCGAGAAATGCCACGTGGTTCCCCTGTCATCCCAAGATGAGGCCCTTGCCCCCTACAGCGTCTCAAGAGAAGTCCCACGTTCCGTCTTGAAGTGCGAAACGGTATTGGCACCCTTGATGCGCCCTCAAAAGTTCCTCGACACACCAGTCTGACTCGAGGAGAACACCGAGGTTCCCGGCACCACTACATCTGGGCCCCTTCTCCCCTCCTGATCGCGACAGGAGGGTCGATTCCCCTGTTTTGTCTTGAAGGGGTTCCCACCTTTCCCGGTGCATCTCAGGATGAGGCCGGTCTCACGAGGATATTCGAGACATAGCCTCGTGGATGGTGACACATGCCGAAAGACCCCGATTTCCCGGTCCGCTCTTGATAAGAACCTGATGCCCGGACACCTCTTTGAAGATAACCCTTTTGATGAAGGCACAACACTTAGGGGCACTGACACCCCTGGGTATCGTCTGGAGAACCCCGCAGGTACCACACACAGCTCGAGAAGTGACCTGTCACCCCGTGAACAACTGGAAAGGCAAGCAGAGTTCCATTCCTCCACACAAGACGAGGCCTGACTCTCCTGTTCGAACTCTGCAGCGAAACTGCGATCCGAGTCAGATCTGGCCCAGGGGAAGTCAGGAGAGGAAACATGAGTTTCCTGCCTCCACTCGAGATGAGGCCCTCTTCCATTGCACCGAACCCAGTGGAGTCCCGAGAGACCCCTCCCAACTGCTCAGTATCCCTGACTTCTCAGAGGCACCCTTAGACCTTCCTGAGATCACCGGCACAAGTCGAGGGAACCAAGGGTTTCCTGCCCCAACCCGTAAAAGACCTCGAGAGTCCTTCTTCAACGCGTCTTGAGGTGCGATTCCCCTACCATGACTCGAGAGCAATGACGCGCTCCCCCTAGCCACACGCATAGAAACCTGACTTCCCTGGCACCACAGGAGAGGCTCCCTGAGCTCCCCATTATACCTCGTGAGCAACACCACACTGGAGCCGCAGCTCGAGAATACCCACGAGACGCCCCAGTCCTCACGAGATGAGGGCCTTCTTTTGCTGTATGGCCTGGAGAGCAATCCTGAGTCCTCTCTCCAAACTCCACAGGAGGCTTGACTCATTTTAGGCCACACAGTGAGCTCCAAGATATACCCGTCGCGACTTGACAGGAGAGCGGTGTCCTTGGCTTCCCCTCGAGACGAGGCCTGACTCCCCGGGTGAGTCGAGAATGCAATGCTGAGATTGCTTTCGCCCCAGCAGAGGAACATTAGGTCCTGGACACAAGCCTAGATGAGGTCTATTTGGCCCTGCAGTGTCTCGAGAGCAATCCCCAGTTCTAACTCACAATTCGAATGAAAACTGGACTTCCCTGGGCCAGTTGAAGAGGAAGCCTGAATTCCCGGTTGTAACTCGAGAATCTCGCCCCAACTCAAGAAAAACCACGTGGTTCCCCCGTCATCGAAAGATGAGGCCCTTGCCCGCTACAGCGTCTCAAGAGAAGTCCCACGTTCCGTATTGAAGAGTGAAAAGTTACTTGGAACCCTTGATGCGACCCCAAAAGTTCCCCGACATACCAGTCTAACTTGAGGAGAACACCGAGGTTCCCGGCACCACTTCATCTGAGACTCTTCTCCCCTCTTGATCGCGACAGGAGGTTCGATTCCCCTGCTTTGTCTGGAAGGCGTTCCCGACCTTCCTGGCGCACATCAAGCTGAGGCCAGTCTCACGAGGAAATTCGAGACATAGCCTCGTGGGTGGTGCGGCATGCCAAAAGACCCCGATTCCCTGGTCCGCTCTTGATAAGAACCCGATGGCAGAACCCAACTCGAAGGCAATCCTGTGGAACAAGGCACAACACGAAGGGGCAGTGACACCCCAGTGCATCGTCCAGAAAAACCCGCAAGTTCCACATACAAATCGACAAGTGGCCTGTCACCCCATGAACAACGCGAGAGTCAAGCGGAGTTCCATTCCTCCACACAAGACGAGGCCTGACTCTCCTGTCCCAACTCTGCAGGGACTCTGCGATCCGAGTCAGATCCGGCGCATTCGAAGCCAGGAGAGGAACCCTGTGGTTCCTGCCTCAACTTGTCATGAGGCCCTCTTCCATTGCACCAAACCCAGTGGAGTTCCGAGAGGCCCCTCCCAACTCCACAGTGACCCTGACTTCTCAGAGGCACGCTGAGAAGCTTCCTGAGGTCACTGGCACAAGTCGATGGAACCCAGGGTTTCCTGCTGCAACCCAAGAAAGACCTCGAGAGTCCTTCTTTAACACGTTTTCAGGCCCAATTCCCCTACCATGACTCGAGAACAATGACGGGCTCCCTCTCACCACGTGCATAGAGACCTGACTGCCCTGGCACCACATGAGAGGCTCACTGAGCTCCCAGTCTTACTTCGTGAGAAACCCCACACTAGCGCCACAGCTCGAGAAAACCTACGAGACGCCCCAGTCATCGGGAGATGAGGGCCTTCATTTCCTGCATTGCTTGGAGAGCAATCCCGTGTCCTCCCTCCAAACACCAGAGGAGGTTTGACTCCCTTTAAGCCACTCAGTGGGCTCCAAGACATACCCGTCCGACTCGAGAGGAGAGCAGAGTCCTTTGCTTCCCCTCGAGACGAGGCCTGACTCCAGGGTGAGTCTGGGATGCAACCCCGAGATTCCTGTCGCCCCTTGACATGAACATTAGGTCCTGCACACAAGCCTTGGTGGGGTCTCTTTTGCCTTCAGTGACTAGAGCGCACCTCCAGCTCTTCCTCGAATCTCGAATGGAAGATAAGACTTTTGTGGGCCAACACAAGAGGAAGCATGAATTCCCTGTGGTAACTCAAATATCCCACCGCAACTAGAGAAAAACCAAGTGGTTCCCCAGTCATTCCAAGATGAGGCCCTTGCCCGCTGGAGAACCCCAAGAGAAGTCCCACGTTCCAATTTGAAGAGCGAAACGGTACTTGGAACGCGTTATGCGACCCCAAAAGTTACCCGACATACCTGTCTCACTTGAGGGAAACACCGAGGTTCCCAGCAGCACTTCATCTGAGCCACTTCTCCCCTCCTGATCGCCACAGGAGGGTCGATTCCTCTGCTTTGTCTGGAAGGGTTTCATGACCTTCACGGCACACCTCAGGATGAGGCCGGTTTCATGAGGAAATTCGAGACTAGCCACGTGGGTGGTGCCAAATGCTGAACGACCCCGATTTCCCAGTCCGCTCTTCATAAGAACACGATGCCCGGACACCTCTTCGAAGGCAACCCTGTGGATGAAGACACAAAACGAAGGGTCACTGACACCCCCATGCATCGTCTGGAAAAACCTGCAGATTCCACACACAGTTTGACAAGGGGCCTGAAACCCCATGAACAACTCGACAGGCAAGCGGAGTTCCATTCCTCAGAAAAGACATAGCCTGACTCTCCTGTCCCAACTCTGCAGGGACACTACGATCAGAGTCAGAATTGGAGAGAAAGCCTGAGGTTCCTGCCTCCACTCGAGATGAGGCCCTCTTCCATTGCGACAAACCCAGTGGAGTCCCGAGAGGCCCCGCCAAATCCACAGCGTCCCTCACCTCTCAGAGGCACCCTGGGAAGTTTCCTCAGGTCCCTGGCAGAAGTCGGGGGAAACGAGGGTTTCCCGCTGCAACCCGAGAAAGACATCGAGAGTCCTTCTTCAACGCGTCTTGAGGCCCTAGTCCTCTCCCATGACTCGAGAACAATGACGCGCTCCTTCTCGCTACATGCATGGAGACATGACTTCCCTGGAACTGCACGAGAGGCTCCCTGAGATCCTCGTCGTGCCTCGGAAGAAAACCCCCACGGGTGCCGCAGCTCGAGGAAACCCCTGAGATGCCCCCGTCCTCGCGAGGTGAGGGCCTTCTTTTCCTGCCTGGCCTGGAGAGTAATCACGAGTCCTCTCTCAAAAGTGAAGAGGAGGCTGGACTCCCTTGAGGCCACACAGGGGGCACCAAGATATCCACGTCGCGACTCGGGAGGAGAGCAGAGTCCTTGGCTTCCCCTCGAGACGAGGCCTGACTCCCCGGGGGAGCCTGGAATGCAACCCCGAGATCCCTGCCTTCCCTGGAGAGGAATATTAGGTCCCGGACACACGCCTAGGTGAGGTCTCTTCGGCCCTGCGGTGACTCGAGCGCAACCCCCAGCTTTCCCTCGCAACCCGAGGGGAAGATTGGGCTTCCCATGGTCAACCCAAGGGGAAGGCTGAGATCCCCGTCGTAACTCGAGAATGCCGCCGCAACTCGAGATAAACCACGTGGTTCCCACCTCTTGGCAAGATGAGGCCCTTGACCGCGACGGCGTCTCAAGGGAAGTCCCCTGTTCCGCCCTGAAGGGAGAAACGGTCCCTGACAGCCTTCCTGCGACCCCAAAAAGTCCCCCGACACGCCGGGGTCCCCTGAGGGGAACACCGAGGGTATCGGCACCGCTTCCTCTGAGCCCCTTCTCCCCTCCTGATCGGGACAGGAGAGGCGATTCCCCTGCGTGGTCTGGAAGGGGTTCCCGGCCTTCCCGGCGCACCTCAGGATGAGGCCGGTCTCACGAGGAAATTCGAGACGAGCCACGTGGGTGGGGCCAAATGCCGAACGCCCCCGATTCCCCAGTCCGCCCTTGAGAAGGACCCGAGGCCCGGACCCCTCTTCGAAGTCAACCCTGTGGATGAAGGCACAACACGAAGGGGCACTGCCACCCCCGTGCATCGTCCGCAAAGACCCGCGGGTTCCAAACACAGCTCGACGAGGGGCCTGAGACCCCCTGAGCAACTCGAGAGGCCAGCGGGGTTCCCTTCCTCAGACAAGATGAGGCCTGACTCTCCTGTCCCAACTCTGCAGGGACCCTGCGGTCGGAGTCCGAAACGGAGAGGAAGCCTGAGGTTCCTGCCTCCCCTCGAGGTGAGGCCCTCTTCCGTTGCGCCAGACCCAGCGGAGTCCCGAGGGGCCCCGCCACCTTCACAGGATCCCTCGCCTCTCAGAGGCACCCTGGCAAGTTCCCTAAGGTCCCCGGCAGAAGGCGAGGGAAACGAGGGTTTCCCGCCGCCCCCCGAGAAAGACCTCGAGAGTCCTTCTTCAACGCGTCTCGAGGCCCTAGTCCCCTCCCATGACTCGAGAGACAGGACGCGCTCCCCCTCGCCACGCGCATAGAGACCTAACTTCCCTGGCTCCGCACGAGAGGCTCCCTGAGATCCTCGTCGTGTCTTGGGAGAAAACCCCCACGGGCACGCAGCTCGAGGAAACCCCTGAGACGCCCCCGTCCTCACGAGCTGAGGGCCTTCTTCTCCTGCATGGCCTGGAGAGCAATCCTGGGTCCTCTCTCCAAACGGAAGAGGAGGCTGGACTCCCTTGAGGCCGCTCAGGGGGCTCCAAGAGACCCGCGTCGCGACTCGAGAGGAGAGCGGAGTCCTGGGCTTCCCCTCGAGATGAGGCCTGACTCACCGGGGGAGCCTGGAATGCAACCCCGAGATCCCTGCCTTCCCTGGAGAGGAATATTAGGTCCCGGACACACGCCTAGGTGAGGTCTCTTCGGCCCTGCAGTGACTCGAGCGCAACCCCCAGCTTTCCTTCGCAACCCGAGGGGAAGATTGGGCTTCCCAGGGCCAACCCAAGGGGAAGGCTGAGATCCCCGTCGTAACTCGAGAATGCCGCCGCAACTCGAGAAAACCACGTGGTTCCCACCTCTTGGCAAGATGAGGCCCTTGCCCGCGACGGCGTCTCAAGGGAAGTCCCCTGTTCCGCCCTGAAGGGCGAAACGGTCCCTGACAGCCTTCCTGCGACCCCAAAAAGTCCCCCGACACGCCAGGGTCCCCCGAGGGGAACACCGAGGGTCCCGGCACCGCTTCCTCTGAGCCCCTTCTCCCCTCCTGACCGCGACAGGAGAGGCGATTCCCCTGCGTGGTCTGCAGGGGTTCCCGGCCTTCCAGGCGCACCTCAGGATGAGGCCGGTCTCACGAGGAAATTCGAGACGAGCCACATGGGTGGGGCCACATGCCGAACGCCCCCGATTCCCCGGTCCGCTCTTGAGAAGGACCCGAGTCCTGGAGCCCTCTTCGAAGGCAACCCTGTGGGTGAAGGCACAACACGAAGGGGCACTGCCACCCCCGTGCATCGTCCGCAAAGACCCACGGTTTCCACACACAGCTCGACGAGGGGCCTGAGACCCCCTGAGCAACTCGAGAGGCCAGCGGGGTTCCCTTCCTCAGACAAGACGAGGCCTGACTCTCGTGTCCCAACTCTGCAGGGACCCTGCGGTCGGAGTCCGAAACGGAGAGGAAGCCTGAGGTTCCTGCCTCCCCACGAGGTGAGGCCCTCTTCCGTTGCGCCAGACCCAGCGGAGTCCCGAGGGGCCCCGCCACCTCCACAGGATCCCTCGCCTCTCAGAGGCACCCTGGGAAGTTCCCTAAGGTCCCCGGCAGAAGGCGAGGGACACGAGGGTTTCCCGCCGCCCCCCCGAGAAAGACCTCGAGAGTCCTTCTTCAACGCGTCTCGAGGCCCTAGTCCCCTCCCGTGACTCGAGAGCCAGGACGCGCTCCCCCTCGCCACGCTCATGGAGACCTGACTTCCCTGGCGCCGCACGAGAGGCTCCCTGAGATCCTCGTCGTGCCTCGGGAGAAAACCCCCACGGGCGCCGCAGCTCGAGGAACCCCTGAGACGCCCCCGTCCTCGCGAGCTGAGGGCCTTCTTTTCCTGCATGGCCTGGAGAGCAATCCCGGGTCCTCTCTCCAAACGGTAGAGGAGGCTGGACTCCCTTGAGGCCGCTCAGGGTGCTCCAAGAGACCCGCGTCGCGACTCGAGAGGAGAGCGGAGTCCTTGGCTTCCCCTCGAGACGAGGCCTGACACCCCGGGGGAGCCTGGAATGCAACCCCGAGATCCCTGCCTTCCCTGGAGAGGAATAGTAGGTCCCGGACACACGCCTAGGTGAGGTCTCTTCGGCCCTGCAGTGACTCGAGCGCAACCCCCAGCTTTCCCTCGCAACCCGAGGGGAAGATTGGGCTTCCCAGGGCCCACCCAAGGGGAAGGCTGAGATCCCCGTCGTAACTCGAGAATCCCGCCGCAACTCGAGAAAAACCACGTGGTTCCCACCTCTTGGCAAGAGGAGGCCCTTGCCCGCCACGGCGTCTCAAGCGAAGTCCCCTGTTCCGCCCTGAAGGGCGAAACGGTCCCTGACAGCCTTCCTGCGACCCCCAAAAGTCCCCCGACACGCCGGGTTCCCTCGAGGGGAACACCGAGGGTCCCGGCACCGCTTCCTCTGAGCCCCTTCTCCCCTCCTGACCGCGACAGGAGAGGCGATTCTCCTGCGTGGTCTGGAAGGGGTTCCCGGCCTTCCCGGCGCACCTCAGGATGAGGCCGGTCTCACGAGGAAATTCGAGACGCGCCACGTGGGTGGGGCCACATGCCGAACGCCCCCGATTCCCCGGTCCGCCCTTGAGAAGGACCCGAGGCCCGGACCCCTCTTCGAAGGCAACCCTGTGGGTGAAGGCACAACACGAAGGGGCACTGCCACCCCCGTGCATCGTCCGCAAAGACCCGCGGGTTCCACACACAGCTCGACGAGGGGCCTGAGACCCCCTGAGCAACTCGAGAGGCCAGCGGGGTTCCCTTCCTCAGACAAGACGAGGCCTGACTCTCCTGTCCCAACTCTGCAGGGACCCTGCGGTCGGAGTCCGAAACGGAGAGGAAGCCTGAGGTTCCTGCCTCCCCTCGAGGTGAGGCCCTCTTCCGTTGCGCCAGACCCAGCGGAGTCCCGAGGGGCCCCGCCACCTCCACAGGATCCCTCGCCTCTCAGAGGCACCCTGGGAAGTTCCCTAAGGTCCCCGGCAGAAGGCGAGGGAAACGAGGTTTTCCCGCCGCCCCCCGACAAAGACCTCGAGAGTCCTTCTTCAACGCGTCTCGAGGCCCTAGTCCCCTCCCGTGACTCGAGAGCCAGGACGCGCTCCCCCTCGCCACGGGCGTGGAGACCTGACTTCCCTGGCGCCGCACGAGAGGCTCCCTGAGATCCTCGTCGCGCCTCGGGAGAAAACCCCCACGGGCGCCGCAGCTCGAGGAAACCCCTGAGACGCCCCCGTCCTCGCGAGCTGAGGGCCTTCTTTTCCTGCATGGCCTGGAGAGCAATCCCGGGTCCTCTCTCCAAACGGAAGAGGAGGCTGGACTCCCTTGAGGCCGCTCAGGGGGCTCCAAGAGACCCGCGTCGCGACTCGAGAGGAGAGCGGAGTCCCTGGCTTCCTCTCGAGACGAGGCCTGACTCCCCGGGGGAGCCTGGAATGCAACCCCGAGATCCCTGCCTTCCCTGGAGAGGAATATGAGGTCCCGGACACACGCCTAGGTGAGGTCTCTTCGGCCCTGCAGTGACTCGAGCGCAACCCCCAGCTTTCCCTCGCAACCCGAGGGGAAGATTGGGCTTCCCAGGGCCAACCCAAGGGGAAGGCTGAGATCCCCGTCGTAACTCGAGAATCCCGCCGCAACTCGAGAAAAACCACGTGGTTCCCACCTCTTGGCAAGATGAGGCCCTTGCCCGCGACGGCGTCTCAAGGGAAGTCTCCTGTTCCGCCCTGAAGGGCGAAACGGTCCCTGACAGCCTTCCTGCGACCCCCAAAAGTCCCCCAACACGCCTGGTTCCCCCGAGGGGAACACCGAGGGTCCCGGCACCGCTTCCTCTGAGCCCCTTCTCCCCTCCTGATCGCGACAGGAGAGGCGATTCCCCTGCGTGGTCTGGAAGGGGTTCCCGGCCTTCCCGGCGCACCTCAGGATGAGGCCGGTCTCACGAGGAAATTCGAGACGAGCCACGTGGGTGGGGCCACATGCCCAACGCCCCCGATTCCCCGGACCGCCCTTGAGAAGGACCCGAGGCCCGGACCCCTCTTCGAAGGCAACCCTGTGGGTGAAGGCACAACACGAAGGGGCACTGCCACCCCCGTGCAGCGTCCGCAAAGACCCGCGGGTTCCACACACAGCTCGACGAGGGGCCTGAGACCCCCTGAGCAACTCGAGAGGCCAGCGGGGTTCCCTTCCTCAGACAAGACGAGGCCTGACTCTCCTGTCCCAACTCTGCAGGGACCCTGCGGTCGGAGTCCGAAACGGAGAGGAAGCCTGAGGTTCCTGCCTCCCCTCGAGGTGAGGCCCTCTTCCGTTGCGCCAGACCCAGCGGAGTCCCGAGGGGCCCCGCCACCTCCACAGGATCCCTCGCCTCTCAGAGGCACCCTGGGAAGTTCCCTAAGGTCCCCGGCAGAAGGCGAGGGAAACGAGGTTTTCCCGCCGCCCCCCGACAAAGACGTCGAGAGTCCTTCTTCAACGCGTCTCGAGGCCCTAGTCCCCTCCCGTGACTCGAGAGCCAGGACGCGCTCCCCCTCGCCACGCGCGTGGAGACCTGACTTCCCTGGCGCCGCACGAGAGGCTCCCTGAGATCCTCGTCGCGCCTCGGGAGAAAACCCCCACGGGCGCCGCAGCTCGAGGAAACCCCTGAGACGCACCCGTCCTCGCGAGCTGAGGGCCTTCTTTTCCTGCATGGCCTGGAGAGCAATCCCGGGTCCTCTCTCCAAACGGAAGAGGAGGCTGGACTCCCTTGAGGCCGCTCAGGGGGCTCCAAGAGACCCGCGTCGCAACTCGAGAGGAGAGCGGAGTCCTTGGCTTCCCCTCGAGACGAGGCCTGACTCCCCGGGGGAGCCTGGAATGCAACCCCGAGATCCCTGCCTTCCCTGGAGAGGCAAATTAGGTCCCGGACACACGCTTAGGTGAGGTCTCTTCGGCCCTGCAGTGACTCGAGCGCAACCCCCAGCTTTCCCTTGCAACCCGAGGGGAAGATTGGGCTTCCCAGGGCCAAACCAAGTGGAAGGCTGAGATTCCCGTTGTAATTCGAGAATCCCACCGCAACTCGAATAAAACCACGTGGCTCCCACCTCTTGGCAAGATGAGGCCCTTGCCCGCGACGGCGTCTCAAGGGAAGACCCCTGTTCCGCCCTGAAGGGCGAAACGCTCCCTGACAGCCTTCCTGCGACCCCCAAAAGTCCCCCGACACGCCGGGTTCCCTCGAGGGGAACACCGAGGGTCCCAGCACCGCTTCCTCTGAGCCCCTTCTTCCCTCCTGATCGCGACAGGAGAGGCGATTCCCCTGCGTGGTCTGGAAAGGGTTCCCGGCCTTCCCGGCGCACCTCAGGATGAGGCCGGTCTCACGAGGAAATTCGAGACGAGCCACGTGGGTGGGGCCACATGCCGAACGCCCCCGATTCCCCGGTCCGCCCTTGAGAAGGACCCGAGGCCCGGACCCCTCTTCGAAGGCAACCCTGTGGGTGAAGGCACAACACGAAGGGGCACTGCCACCCCCGTGCAGCGTCCGCAAAGACCCGCGGGTTCCACACACAGCTCGACGAGGTGCCTGAGACTCCCTGAGCAACTCGAGAGGCCAGCGGGGTTCCCTTCCTCAGACAAGACGAGGCCTGACTCTCCTGTCCCAACTCTGCATGAACCCTGCGGTCGGAGTCCGAAACGGAGAGGAAGCCTGAGGTTCCTGCCTCCCCTCGAGGTGAGGCCCTCTTCCGTTGCGCCAGACCCAGCGGTGTCCCGAGGGGCCCCGCCACCTCCACAGGATCCCTCGCCTCTCAGAGGCACCCTGGGAAGCTCCCTAAGGTCCCCGGCAGAAGGCGAGGGAAACGAGGGTTTCCCGCCGCCCACCGAGAATAACCTCGAGAGTCCTTCTTCAACGCGTCTCGAGGCCCTAGTCCCCTCCTGTGACTCGAGAGCCATGACGCGCTCCCCGTCGCCACGCGCATGGAGACCTGACTTCCCTGGCGCCGCACGAGAGGCTCCCTGAGATCCTCATCGTGCCTCGGGAGAAAACCCCCACGGGCGCCGCAGCTCGAGGAAACCGCTGAGACGCCCCCGTCCTGGCGAGCTGAGGGCCTTCTTTTCATGCATGGCCTGGAGAGCAATCCCGGGTCCTCTCTCCAAACGGAAGAGGAGGCTGGACTCCCTTGAGACTGCTCAGGGGGCTCCAAGCGACCCGCGTCGCGACTCGAGAGGAGAGCGGAGTCCTTGGCTTCCCCTCGAGACGAGGCCTGACTCCCCGGGGGAGCCTGGAATGGAACCCCGAGATCCCTGCCTTCCCTGGAGAGGAATATGAGCTCCCGGACACACGCCTAGGTGAGGTCTCTTCGGTCCTGCAGTGACTCGAGCGCAACCCCCAGCTTTCCCTCGCAACCCGAGGGGAAGATTGGGCTTCCCAGGGCCAACCCAAGGGGAAGGCTGAGATCCCCGTCGTAACTCG
The DNA here is from genome assembly GCF_029407905.1 of Bubalus kerabau. Taxonomy (NCBI): domain Eukaryota; kingdom Metazoa; phylum Chordata; class Mammalia; order Artiodactyla; family Bovidae; genus Bubalus; species Bubalus kerabau. The sequence goes on from NC_073633.1 coordinate 1,732,597, forward strand.
AGAATGCCGCCGCAACTCGAGAAAAACCACGTGGTTCCCACCTCTTGCCAAGATGAGGCCCTTCCCGCCACGGCGTCTCAAGGGAAGTCCCCTGTTCCGCCCTGAAGGGCGAAACGGTCCCTGACAGCCTTCCTGCGACCCCCAAAAGTCCCCCGACACGCCGGGTTCCCTCGAGGGTAACACCGAGGGTCCCGGCACCGCTTCCTCTGAGCCCTTTCTCCCCTGCTGATCGCGACAGGAGAGGCGATTCCCCTGCGTGGTCTGGAAGGGGTTCCCGGCCTTCGTGGCGCACCTCAGGATGATGCCGGTCTCAGGAGGAAATTCGAGACTAGCCACGTGTGAGGTGCCACGTGCCGAACGACTCTGATTTTCCGGTCCGCTCTTGATAAGAACCCTATGCCCGGACACCTCTTCGAAGGCAACCCTGTGGGTGAAGGCACAACACGAAGGGGCACTGACACCCCCGTGCATCATCCGGAAAAACCCGCAGGGTCTACACACAGCTCGACAAGGGGCCTGAGACTCCCGGAACAACTCGAGAGGCAACCAGAATTCCATTCCTCAGACAAGACGAGGCATGACTCTCCTGTCCCAACCTGCAGGGACCGTGCAGTGGGAGTCCGAAACCGAGAGGATGCCTGAGGTTCCTGCCTCCCCTCGCGATGAGGCCCTCTTCCATTGCCCCGAACCCAGCAGAGTCCCGAGAGGCCCTGCCAACTACACAGCATCCCTCACCTCTCAGAGGCACCCTGGGAAGTTCCCTAAGGTCCCCTGCAGAAGTCGAGGGAAACGAGGGTTTCCTGCCGCAACCCGAGAAAGACCTCGAGAGTCCTTCTTCAACGCCTCTTGAGGACCTAGCCGTTTCCCATGACTCGAGAGTGATGACCAGCTCCCCCTCGCCATGCGCATGGAGACCTAACTTCCCTGTCGCCGCACGAGAGGCTCCCTGAGATCCTCGTCGTGCCTCGGGAGAAAACCCCCACGGGCGCCGCAGCTCGAGGAAACCCCTGAGACGCCCCCGTCCTCGCGAGCTGAGGGCCTTCTTTTCCTGCCTGCCCTGGAGAGCAATCCCGAGTCCTCTCTCCAAACTGAAGAGTAGGATGGATTCCCTTGAGGCGACTCAGTGGGCTCCAAGAGATCCGCGTCGCGGCTCGAGAGGAGAGCGCAGTCCTTTGCTTCTCCTCGAGGCGAGGCCTGACTCCTCGCGGGAGTCTGGAGTGCAATCCCGAGATCCTTGTCTTCCCTTGAGAGGACTATTAGGTCCTGGACACACGCCTAGATGAGGTCTCTTTGGCCTTGCAGTGATTCGAGCACAACATCCAGCTTTCCCTCGCAACTCGAAGGGAAGTTTGGGCTTCCTAGGGCTAACACAAGAGGAAGCCTGAAATCCCCGTCGGAACTCGCGAATCCCGCCGCAACTCGAAAAAAACCACGTGGTTCCATCGTCTTCGTAGCATGAGGCCCTTGCCCGCCCCAGCGTCTCAAAAGAAGTCCCACGTTCCTACTGAAGTGCAAAACGGTACTTGGCACCCATCATGGCACCCCCAAAGTTCCCCAACATACAGGCCTCACTCGAGGGTAACACCCATGTTCCCCGCACCACATCATTTGAGCCCCTTCTCCCCTCCTGATTGCAACAGGAGTGTCTTTTCTCCTGCTTTGTGCGGAAGGGGTTACCGATCTTCCCAGCGCACATCAGGATGAGGCCGGTCTCACGAGGAAATTGGAGATGTAGCCTCGTGGGTGGTGCCACATGCGGAAAGACCCCATTTCCCGGTCAGCTATTAATAAGAACCCGATGCCCGTACACTTCTTGGAATGCATCCCGTAGGATGAAGGCACAACAAGGAGGGACCCTGAACACCCGTGCATCTTTTGGAAAATTCTGCAGGTTCCACATACAGCTCGACAAGTGACCTGTTACCTCGTGAACAACTCGAGAGGCAAGCTAAGTTTCATTTCTCCACAGAATACGAGGCCTGACTCTCCTGTCCCAACTCTGCAGGAATCCTGAGATCAGAGTCTGAAATGGAGAGGAACCCTGAGGTTCCTTCCTCAACACGAGATGAGGCCCTCTTGTATTATACCACACCCAGTGGAGTCCCGAGAGGCCCCTCCCAACTCCACAGTATCAGTGTCTTCTCAGAGGCACCCTGAGCAACTCCCTGAGGTCACCGGCACAAGTCGAGGGAACACAGGGTATCCTGCCGCAACCCGAGAAAGACCTCAAGAGTCCGTCTTCAACGCGTCTTGAGGACGGATTCCCCTACCATGACTCGAGATCAATGACACGCTCCCCCTCGCCATGCGCATGGACACCTGACTTCCCTGGCGCAACATGAGAGGCTCCCTGAGCTCCCCGTCATACCTCGTGAGAAACCCCACACTGGCGCCACAGCTCGGGAAAACCCACCGTCATCGCGAGATTGGGGACTTCTTTTCCTGCCTGACCTGGAGAGCAATCCCTGGTCTTTTCTCCAAACTTCACAGGAGGCTTTACTCCCTTTAGGCCACTCAATGGGCTCCAAGAGATACCTGTCGCGACTTGAGAGGAGAGCAGAGTACTTTGTTTCCCCTCGAGACGAGGCCTTACCTCGGGTGAGTCTGGAATGCAACCCCGAGATCCCTGTTGCCCCTGGAGAGGAACATTATGTCCTGGACAAAAGCCTAGATGAGGTCTATTTTGCCCTACAGTGACTCGAGAGCAACACCCATCTCTCCCTCGCAATTCGAATGGAAGATTGGTCTTCATTGGGCCAACACAAGAGGAAGTCTGAATTTCCCGTTGTAACTCGAGAATCCCGCCGCAACTCTTAAAAACCACGTGGTTCCCCATTCATCGCAATATGAGGCCTTTGCCCGCTACAGAGTCTCAAGAGAAGTCCCATGTTTCGTCATAAAGTTCGAAATGCTACTTGGCACCCTTGATGCGACCCCAAAAGTTCCCCAATATACTGGTCTCACTCCAAGGGAACACCGAAGTTCCTGGCACCACTTCATTTGAGCCCCTTCTCCGCTCCTGATCACGGCAGGAAGGTCGATCCCCCTGCTTTGTCTAGAAGGGGTTCCCGACCTTCATGGCGCACCTCAGGATGAGGCCAGTCTCACGAAGAAATTCGAGACGTAGCCTCGTGTTGGTGCCACGTGCCAAAAGACCCCGATTTCTCGGTCTTGCTCTTGATAAGAACCCGATGCCCGGACACCTCTTCTAAGGCAACCCTGTGGATGAAGGCACTACACGAGGGGGCACTGGCAACCCTGTTCATCGTCCGGAAAACCCCGCAGGATCCACATACAGCTCCACAACTGGCCTGTCACCCCTTAAACAATGAGAGAGGACATCGGAGTTCCCTTCCTCAGACAAGACGAGGCCTGCGTATCCAATCCCAACCCTGCAGGCACGCTTCGATCTGAGTCAGAAATGGAGAGAAAACCTGAGGTTCCTGCCTCAACCCGAGATGAGGCCCTCTTCCATTAAAACAAACCCAGTGGAGTCCCGAGAGGCCCCTCCCATCTCCACAGTATCCCTGATTTCTCATAGGCATTCTGAGAAGCTCCTTGAGGCCACCGGCAAAAGTCGAGGGAAATAAGGGTTTCCTGCCACAACCGAAGAAAGACCTCGAGAGTCCTTCTTCAATGCGTCTTGAGGTCAGATTCCCCTACCATAGCTCGAGAGCAATAATGCGCTCCCCCTCGCCACGCACATGGAGACCTGACTTCCCTGGCGCCACACGAGAGGCTCCCTGAGCTCCCCGTCGTACCTCGTGTGAAACCCCACACTGGCGCCGCAGCTCGAGAAAACCCACAAGATCCCTCCGTCATCGCGAGATGAGGGCCATCTTTTCCTGCATGGCCTGGAGAGCAGTCCCAAGTCCTCTCTCCAAACTTCACAGGAGGCTTGACTCCCTTTAGGCCACAAAGTGGGCTCCAAGAGGTGCCTGTCGAGACTCGAAAGGAGAGCGGAGTCCTTTGCTTCCCTTCGACACGAGGCCTGACTCCCTGGGTGAGTCTGGAATGCAAACCTGAGATCCTTATGGCCCTTGGAGAGGAACATTAGGTCCTGGACACAAGCCTAGATGAGGTCTCCTTTGCCCTGCAGTGACTCGAGCGCAACCCCCAGCTCTCCCTCGCAACTCGAATGGATGATTGGACTTCCCTGGCCCAACACAAGAGGAAGCCTGAAATCCCCGTCGTAACTCGAGAATCCCGCCGCAACTCGAGAAAAACCACGTGGCTCCCCCGTCATCGCAAGATGAGGCCCTTGGCCGCTACAGCGTATCAAGAGAAGTCCCACGTTCCATCCTGAAGTACAAAACGGTACTTGGCACCCTTGATGCGACCCCCAAAGTTCCCTGACATACCGGTCTCACTCGAGGGAAACACCAAAGTTCACGGCACCACTTCCTGTGAGCCCCTTCACCCCTCCTGATCACGACAGAAGGGTCGATTCCCATGTTTTGTCTGCAAGGGGTTCCCGACGTTCCCCGCGAACCTCCAGATGAGGCCGGTCTCATGAGGAAATTCGAAAAGTAGCCTCATGGTTGGTGCCATATGCTGAAAGATCCCGAATTCCCGGTCCACTCTAGATAAGAAACTGACGCCCGGACATCTCTTCGAAGGCAACCCTGTGGATGAAGGCACAACACGAAGGGACACTGACATCCCCATGCATCGTCTGGAAAAACCCGCAGATTCCACTCACAGCTCCAAATGTGGACTGTCACCTCGTGAACAACTCGAGAGGCAAGTGAAGTTGCATTCCTTCACACAAGACGAGGCCTTACTCTCCTGTCCCAACTCTTCAGGGACCCTGCAATTGGAGTCAGAAATGGAGAGGAACCCTGAGGTTCCTGCCTCAACTAGAGAAGAGGCCCTCTTCCACTGAACCAAACTCAGTGGTGTCCCGAGAGGCCCCTCCCAACACCACAGTATCCCTGAATTCTCAGAGGCTCCCTGAGAAGCTACCTGAGGTCACTGGCACAAGTCGACGGAACCCAGAGTTTCCTGAAGTAACCCGAGAAAGACTTGGAGAGTCCTTTTTCAACGTCTCTTGATGCCCGATTCCCCTACCATGACTCCAGAGCAAGGACGCGCTCCCCTCGCCACAAGCAGGAAAACTGACTCCCCTAGTACCACACAAGAGGCTCCCTGAGTACGCCATCGTACCTCGTGAGAAAACCCACACTGGCGCCGCAGTTCGAGAAAAACCACAAGAGGCCCCCGTCAAGGAGAGATGGGGGCCTTCTTTTCCTGCCTGACCTGGAGAGCAATTCCTGGTCCTCTCTCCAAACTTCACAGGAGTATTGACTCCCTTTAGGCCACTCAGTTGGGTCCAAGAAATACCCGGTGCGACTCGAGAGGAGAGCTGAGTCTTTGCTTCCCTGGAGACGAGGCCTGACTCCCCGGGTGAGTTTGGAATGCAACCCCGAGATCCCTGTCGCCCCTGGAGTGGAACATTATGTCCTAGACACAAGCCTAGATGAGGTCTATTTTGCCCTACAGTGACTCGAGAGCAACCTCCATCTCTCCCTCACAATTTGAATGGAAGATTGGTCTTCCCACGGTCAACACAAGAGGAAGTCTGAATTTCCCATCATAATTCGAGAATTCAGCCTCAAGTCTTAAAAACCATGTGGTTCCCCCTTCATCGCAATATGAGGCCCTTGCCAGCTAGAGTCTCAAGAGAAGTCCCACGTTCCATCTTAAAGTTCGAAATGCTACTTGGCACCCTTGATGCGACCCCAAAGTTCCCCAACATACCGGTCTCACTCCAGGGGAACACCGAAGTTCCCGGTGTCTCCAGGGAAGTCCCATGTTCTGTCCTTAAGTGCGAAACGGTACTTGACACCCTTGATGCGACCGCAAAAGTTCCCCGACACGCTGGGTTCCTTCGAGGGGAACACCGAAGGTCCCGGCACCACTTCATCTGAGCCCCTTCTCCCTTCCTGATCGCGACAGGAGAGTCGATTCCCCTGCGTGGTCTGGAAGGGGTTCCCGGCCTTCCTGGTGCACCTCAGGATGAGGCCGGTCTCACGAGGAAATTCGAGACTAGCCACGTGTGAGGTGCCACGTGCCGAACGACCCCGATTTTCCGGTCCGCTCTTGATAAGAACCCGATGCCCGGACACCTCTTCGAAGGCAACCCTGTGTGTGAAGGCACAACACGAGGGGGCACTGACACTCCCGTGCATCATCCGGAAAAACCCGCAGGGTCTACACACAGCTCGACAAGGGGCCTGAGACTCCCGGAACAACTCGAGAGGCAACCAGAATTCCATTCCTCAGACAAGACGAGGCATGACTCTCCTGTCCCAACACTGCAGGGACCGTGCAGTCGGAGTCCGAAACCGAGAGGAAGCCTGAGGTTCCTGCCTCCCCTCGAGATGAGGCCCTCTTCCATTGCGCCGAACCCAGCAGAGTCCCGAGAGACCCTGCCAACTACACAACATCCCTCACCTCTCAGAGGCATCCTGGGAAGTTCCCTAAGGTCCACTTCAGAAGTCGAGGGAAACGAGGGTTTCCCGCCGCCCCCCGAGAAAGACCTCGAGAGACCTTCTTCAACGCCTCTTGAGGACCTAGCCGCTTCCCATGACTCGAGAGTGATGGCCAGCTCCCCCTCGCCATGCGCATGGAGACCTGACTTCCCTGGCGCCGCACGAGAGGCTCCCTGAGGTCCTCGTCGGGCCTCGTGAGAAAACCCCCATGGGCGCAGCAGCCTGAGGAAACCCATGAGACGTCCCCGTCTTCGCGAGATGAGGGCCTTCTTTTCCTGCCTGGCCTGGAGAGCAATCCCGAGTCCTCTCTCCAAACTGAAGAGGAGGCTCGACACCCTTGAGTCCACTCAGTGGGCTCCAAGAGATCCGTGTCGCGACTTGAGAGGAAAGCGGAGTCCTTTGCTTCCCCTCCAGGCGAGTCCTGACTCCCCGGGGGAGTCTGCAATGGAAACCCGGGATCCCTGTCTTCCCTTGAGAGGAATATTAGTTCCTGGACACACGCCTCGATGAGGTCTCTTTGGCCCTGTAGTGACTCGAGCAGAACCCCCAGCTTTCCATCGCAACTCGAATTGAAGATTGGGCTTCCCAGGGCCAACCCAAGAGAGACCTGAAATTCCTGTCGTTTTCGAGAATCCCGATGCAACTCAAGAAAAACGACATGGTTCCAACGTCTTCACAGGATGAGGCCCTTGCCCGCTACAGCGTCTCCAGGTAAGTCCCATGTTCCGTCCTGAAGTGGGAAACGGTACTTGGCTCCCTTGATGCGACCCCTAAAGTTCCCTGAAATGCCGGGTTCCCTCGAGTGGAACACCGAGGGTCCCGGCACCACTTCATCTGAGCCCCATCTCCCCTCCTGATCACGACAGGAGAATCGATTCCCCTACTTTGTGTGGAAGGGGTTCCCGGCCTTCCCGGCGCACCTCAGGATGATGCTGGTCTCACGAGGAAATTCGAGATGAGCCACGTGGGTGGTGCCACATGCAGAATGACCCCGATTTCCCGGTCCGCTCTTGAAATGAACCCGATGCCCGGACACCTCTTTGAAGGCAACCCTGTGGGGGAAGTCACAAAACGAAGGGGCACTGACACCCCCATGCATCTTCTGGAAACACCCGCAGGTTCCACACACAGCTTGTCAAGGGCCCTGAGACCCCCTGAACGACTCGAGAGGCAAGCAGAGTTCTGTTACTCAGACAAGACGAGGCCTGACTCTCCTGTCCCAACTCTGCAGGGACCCTGTGGTCGGAGTCAGAAATGGAGAGGAAGCCTGAGGTTCCTGCCTCCAATCGAGATGAGGCCTTCTTTCATTTCGTCAAACCTAGTGGAGTCCCGAGAGGCCCCTCTAACTCCTCAGTATCCCTCACCTCTCAGAGGCACCTGGGAAGTTCCCTAAGGTCCCCTGTAGAGGTCGAGGGAAACGAGTGTTTCCCGCCCCAACCCAAGAAAGACCTTGAGAGTCCTTCTTAAATGCCTCTTGAGGCCCTAGTCCCTCCCATGACTCGAGAGCAATGACGCGATCTGCCTGGCCACACGCATGGAGTCAGGCTTCTCTGGCGCTGCACAAGAGGATCCCTGAACTCCCCATCGTATCTCGTGAGAAACCCCACACTGGCGCCGCAGCTCGAGAAAACCCATGAGACGCCCCCGTCATCACGAGAGGAGGGCCTTCTTTAACTGCATGGTATGCAGATCAAGCGTGAACCTTCTGTCCAAGCTACACAGGACGCTTGACTCCCTTTAGGCCATTCATTGGGCTCCAAGAGTTACGTGTCGCGACTCGAGAGGATAGTGGAGTCCTTTGCTTCCACTCGAGATGAGGCGTGACCCACCGGGTGAGACTGGAATGCGACCCCGATATCCCTGTCGCCCCTGGAGAGGAACATTACGTCCTGGACCCAAGCCTAGATGAGGACTCTTTGCCCTGAAGTTACTCGAGAGCAACCCCCAGCTCTCTCTGACAAGTTGAATGGAAGATTGGACTTCCTGGGCCAACACAAGAGGAAGCCTGAATTCCCCGTTGTAACTCGAGAATCCCGCCTCAACTCGAGAAAAACCACGTGTTTCCCTCGTCATCGCAATATGAGGCCCTTGCCCGCTACAGCATCTCCAGAGAATTCCCACGTTCCGTCTTGAAGTGCGAAACTGTACTTGGCACCCTTGATGTGACCTCAAAAGTGCCGTGACATACCGGTCTCACTCGAGGGGACCACCGAGGTTCCCGGCACCACTTCATCTGAGCCCCTTCTCCCCTTCTGATCGCGAGCAGTGGGTCGACTCCCCTGCTTTGTCTGCAAGGGGTTCCCGACCTTCCCGGCGCACCTCAGGATGAGGCCGGTCTCCCGAGGAAATTCGAGACGTAGCCTCGTGGGTGGTACCACATGCTGAAAGACCCCAATTTTCCGGTACACTCTTGAAAAGAACCCGATGCCCGGAAACCTCTTTGAAGGCAACCCTGTGGATGAAGGCACAACACGAAGGGGCACTGACACCCCCGTGCATCGTCCGGAAAAACCCGCAGGTTCAACACTCAGCTCAACAAGTGGCCTGTCACTCCGTGAACAACTCGAAAGGCAAGGGGAAATCCATTCCTCCACAGAAGACGAGGCGTGACTCTCTTCTCCATACTCTGCAGGCACCCTGCGACCCGAGTCAGAAATGGAGAGGACCCCTGAGGTTCTTGCCTCCATTCGAGATGAGGCCCTCTTCGATTGCACCAAACCCAGTTGAGTAACGAAGGGCCCCTCCCAAATCCACAGTGTCCCTGACTTCTCAGAGGCACCCTTAGAAGTTGCCTGAGGTCACCGACACAAATCAAGGGAACCCAGGGTTCCCTGCCGCAACCCGAGAAAGACCTCAAGAGTCCTTCTTCAATGCGTCTTGAGGCCCGATTCGCCTACTATGACTCGAGAGCAATCACGCACTCCCCTTCACCACACGCACGGAGACCTGACGTCCCTAGCACCACACGAGAGGCTCTCTGAGCTCCCCGTTGTACCTCGTGAGAAATCTGATACTGGCGCCGCAGCTGGAGAAAACCGACGAGATGCCCCCGTCATCGCGAGATGAGGGCCTTTTTTCCTGCATGGCCAGGAAAACAATCCCGAGTCATCTCTCCAAACTCCATAGGAGGCTTCACTCCCTTTACGCCACGCAGTGGGCTCCAAGAGATACCCGTCGCGACTCGACAGGAGAGCGGAGTCCTTTTTTTCCCCTCAAGGCGAGGCCTGACTCTCCGGGTGAGTCGAGAATGCAACCCTGAGATCCCTGTTGGCCCAGTAGTGGAACACTAGGTCCTGGACACAAGCGTAGATGAGGTCTATTTTGCCCTGCAGTGACTGGAGAGCAATCCCCAGTTCTAACTTGCAACTCGAATGGAATACTGGATTTTCCTGGCGCCACACAAGAGGCTCCCTGAGATCCCCGTGGTACTTCATGAGACACCCCACACTGGCGCAGCAGCTCGAGAAAACCCACGAGACGCCACCGTCATCTCGAGATGAGGGCCTTCTTTTCCTGCATGGCCTGGAGTCCAATCCCGAGTCCTCTCTCCAAATTCCACAGGAGGCTTGACTCCCTTTAGTACACACAGTGGGCTCTAAGAGATACCCATCGCGACTCGAGACGAGAGCAGAATTCTTTGCTTACCCTCGAGGTGAGAACTGACTCCCCGGATGAGTCTGGAATGCAAACCCGAGATCCCTGTCGCCCCTGGAGTGCAACGTTAGATCCTGGACACAAGCCTAGATTAGGTCTCTTTTGCCCTGCAGTGACTCTAGCGCAATCCCCAGCTCCCCCTCGCAACCCGAATGGAAAATTGGATTTCAAGGCCAACAAGAGGAAGCCTAAATTCCTGGTCATAACTCGAGAATCCCGCCGCAACTCGAGCAAAACCCCGTGGTTCTCCCGTCATCGCAAGATGAGGCCCTTGCCCGCTACAGCGTTTCAAAAGATGTCCCAGGTTCCGTCTTGAAATGCGAAATGGTACTTGGCACCCTTGATGCGACCCCAAAAGTCCCCCAACACGCCGGTCTCACTCAAGGGGAACACCGAGGTTCCCGGCACCACTTCACTTAAGCCCCTTCTCCCCTCCTGATCATGACCGGTGGGTCGATTCCCCTGCTTTGTCTGCAAGGGGGCCCGACCTTCCCTGCACAACTCAGGATGAGGCCGGTCTCATGGGGAAATTCGATACGTAGCTTTGTGGGTGGTGCCACTTGCTGAAAGACTCCAATTTCCCGGTCCGCTCTTGATAAGAATCCGATGCTCGGACACCTCTTGGAAGGCAGCCTTGAGTATGAAGGTACAACACGAAGGGGCACTAACACACCTGTGCATCATCCGGAAAAACGGGCAGGTTACACACACAGCTCGACAAGTGGCCTGTCACCTCGAGAACAACTCGAGAGGCAAGAGGAGTCCCATCCTCCAGAAAAGACGAGGCCTGACTCTCCTGTACCAACATGCAGGGACCTTGCGATCTGAGTCAGAAATGGAGAGGAACACTGAGGTTCCTGCTTCAACTCGAGATGAGTCCCTCTTACATTCCACCAAATGCAGAGGAGTCTCGAGAGGCCCCTCCAAACTGCACAGTATCCCTGACTTCTCAGAGGCACTCTGAGAAGCTCTCTGAGGTCGCAGGCACAAGTCAAGGGAACCCTGGGTTTTATGCAGTGACCCGAGAAAGACCTCGAGAGTCCTTCTTCAACCCGTCTTGAGGCCCGATTACCCTACCATGACTCGAGAGCAATGACGAGCTCCCCCTAGCCATCTCATGGGGACCTGACTTCCCTGGCGCCACACGAGAGGCTCCCTGAGCTCCCTCTCGTACCTCGTCAGAAACCCGGCACTAGCGCAGCAGTCTAGAAAACCCACGAGACGCCACCGTCATCGCGAGATGAGGGCCTTCTTTTCCTGCATGGCCTGGAGAGGAATCCCGAGTCCTCTATCCAAACACCACAGGAGGCTTGACTCCCTTTAGGGCACACAGTGGGCTCCAAGAGATACCCATCGCGACTCAAAAGGACAGCGGAGTTCTTTGCTTCCCCTCGAGACGAGGCCTGATTCCCCGGGTGAGTCTGGTATGCAACCCCAAGATCCCTGTCGCCCCTAGGGACGAACATTAAGTCCTGGGCACAAGCCTAGATGAGGTCTATTTTGCCCTGCAGTGACTCGAGAGCAGTCCCCAGCTCTCCCTTTAAACTCGAATGGAAGATAGGACTTCCCTGGCTCAACACATGAGGAAGACTGTATTCCCCGTCGAAATTCGAGAATCCCGCCACAACTCGAGAAACGCCACGTGGTTCCCTCGTCATCCCAAGATGAGGCCCTTGCCCCCTACAGCGTCTCAAGAGAAGTCCCACGTTCCGTCTTGAAGTGCGAAACGGTATTGGCACCCTTGATGCGCCCTCAAAAGTTCCTCGACACACCAGTCTGACTCGAGGAGAACACCGAGGTTCCCGGCACCACTACATCTGGGCCCCTTCTCCCCTCCTGATCGCGACAGGAGGGTCAATTCCCCTGTTTTGTCTTGAAGGGGTTCCCGCCTTTCCCGGTGCATCTCAGGATGAGGCCGGTCTCACGAGGATATTCGAGACATAGCCACGTGGATGGTGACACATGCCGAAAGACCCCGATTTCCCGGTCCGCTCTTGATAAGATCCTGATGCCCGGACACCTCTTTGAAGATAACCCTTTTGATGAAGGCACAACACTTAGGGGCACTGACACCCCTGGGTATCGTCCGGAGAAACCCGCAGGTACCACACACAGCTCGAGAAGTGACCTGTCACCCCGTGAACAACTGGAGAGGCAAGCAGAGTTCCATTCCTCCACACAAGACGAGGCCTGACTCTCCTGTTCGAACTCTGCAGCGAAACTGCGATCCGAGTCAGATCTGGCCCAGGGGAAGTCAGGAGATGAAACATGAGTTTCCTGCCTCCACTCGAGATGAGGCCCTCTTCCATTGCACCGAACCCAGTGGAGTCCCGAGAGACCCCTCCCAACTGCTCAGTATCCCTGACTTCTCAGAGGCACCCTTAGACCTTCCTGAGATCACTGGCACAAGTCGAGGGAACCAAGGGTTTCCTGCCCCAACCCGTAAAAGACCTCGGGAGTCCTTCTTCAACGCGTCTTGAGGTGCGATTCCCCTACCATGACTCGAGAGCAATGACGTGCTCCCCCTAGCCACGCGCATAGAAACCTGACTTCCCTGGCGCCACAGGAGAGGCTCCCTGAGCTCCCCATTATACCTCGTGAGCAACACCACACTGGAGCCGCAGCTCGAGAATACCCACGAGATGCCCCAGTCCTCACGAGATGAGGGCCTTCTTTTGCTGTATGGCCTGGAGAGCAATCCTGAGTCCTCTCTCCAAACTCCACAGGAGGCTTGACTCATTTTAGGCCACACAGTGAGCTCCAAGATATACCCGTCGCGACTTGACAGGAGAGCGGTGTCCTTGGCTTCCCCTCGAGATGAGGCCTGACTCCCCGGGTGAGTCGAGAATGCAATGCCGAGATCGCTTTCGCCCCAGCAGAGGAACATTAGGTCCTGGACACAAGCCTAGATGAGGTCTCTTTGGTCCTGAAGTGTCTCGAGAGCAATCCCCAGTTCTAACTCACAATTCCAATGAAAACTGGACTTCCCTGGGCCAGTTGAAGAGGAAGCCTGAATTCCCCGTCGTAACTCGAGAATCCCACCCCAACTCAAGAAAAACCACGTGGTTCCCCCGTCATCGAAAGATGAGGCCCTTGCCCGCTACAGCGTCTCAAGAGAAGTCCCACGTTCCGTATTGAAGAGCGAAAAGTTACTTGGAACCCTTGATGCGACCCCAAAAGTTCCCCGACATACCAGTCTCACTTGAGAAGAACAGCGAGGTTCCCAGCACCGCTTCATCTGAGACTCTTCTCCCCTCTTGATCGCGACAGGAGGTTCGATTCCCCTGCTTTGTCTGGAAGGCGTTCCCGACCTTCCTGGCGCACATCAAGATGAGGCCAGTCTCACGAGGAAATTCGAGACATAGCCTCGTGGGTGGTGCGACATGCCAAAAGACCCCGATTCCCTGGTTCGCTCTTGATAAGAACCCGATGGCAGAACCCAACTCGAAGGCAATCCTGTGGAACAAGGCACAACACGAAGGGGCAGTGACACCCCAGTGCATCGTCCAGAAAAACCCGCAAGTTCCACATACAAATCGACAAGTGGCCTGTCACCCCATGAACAACGCGAGAGTCAAGCGGAGTTCCATTCCTCCACACAAGACGAGGCCTGACTCTCCTGTCCCAACTCTGCAGGGACTCTGCGATCCGAGTCAGATCCGGCGCATTCGAAGCCAGGAGAGGAACCCTGTGGTTCCTGCCTCAACTTGTCATGAGGCCCTCTTCCATTGCACCAAACCCTGTGGAGTTCCGAGAGGCCCCTCCCAACTCCACAGTGACCCTGACTTCTCAGAGGCACGCTGAGAAGCTTCCTGAGGTCACTGGCACAAGTTGATGGAACCCAGGGTTTCCTGCTGCAACCCAAGAAAGACCTCGAGAGTCCTTCTTTAACACGTTTTCAGGCCCAATTCCCCTACCATGACTCGAGAACAATGACGGGCTCCCTCTCACCACGTGCATAGAGACCTGACTGCCCTGGCACCACATGAGAGGCTCACTGAGCTCCCAGTCTTACTTCGTGAGAAACCCCACACTATTGCCACAGCTCGAGAAAACCTACGAGACGCCCCAGTCATCGGGAGATGAGGGCCTTCATTTCCTGCATTGCCTGGAGAGCAATCCCGTGTCCTCCCTCCAAACACCAGAGGAGGTTTGACTCCCTTTAAGCCACTCAGTGGGCTCCAAGACATACCCGTCCGACTCGAGAGGAGAGCAGAGTCCTTTGCTTCCCCTCGAGACGAGGCCTGACTCCAGGGTGAGTCTGGAATGCAACCCCGAGATTCCTGTCGCCCCTTGACATGAACATTAGGTCCTGCACACAAGCCTTGGTGGGGTCTCTTTTGCCTTCAGTGACTAGAGCGCACCTCCAGCTCTTCCTCGAATCTCGAAAGGAAGATAAGACTTTTGTGGGCCAACACAAGAGGAAGCATGAATTCCCTGTGGTAACTCAAATATCCCACCGCAACTAGAGAAAAACCAAGTGGTTCCGCAGTCATTCCAAGATGAGGCCCTTGCCCGCTGGAGCACCCCAAGAGGAGTCCCACGTTCCAATTTGAAGAGCGAAACGGTACTTGGAACGCGTTATGCGACCTCAAAAGTTACCCGACATACCTGTCTCACTTGAGGGAAACACCGAGGTTCCCAGCAGCACTTCATCTGAGCCACTTCTCCCCTCCAGATCGCCACAGGAGGGTCGAATCCTCTGCTTTGTCTGGAAGGGTTTCATGACCTTCGCGGCACACCTCAGGATGAGGCCGGTTTCATGAGGAAATTCGAGACTAGCCACGTGGGTGGTGCCAAATGCTGAACGACCCCGATTTCCCAGTCCGCTTTTCATAAGAACACTATGCCCGGACACCTCTTCGAAGGCAACCCTGTGGATGAAGACACAAAACGAAGGGTCACTGACACCCCCATGCATCGTCTGGAAAAACCTGCAGATTCACAACACATTTTGACAAGGGGCCTGAGACCCCCCGAGCAACTCGAGGGGCCGCAGGGTTCCCTTCCTCAGGCAAGACGAGGCCTGACTCTCCTGTCCCAACTCTGCAGGGACCCTGCGGTCGGAGTCCGAAACGGAGAGGAAGCCTGAGGTTCCTGCCTCCCCTCGAGGTGAGGCCCTCTTCCGTTGCGCCAGACCCAGCGGAGTCCCGAGGGGCCCCGCCACCTCCACAGGATCCCTCGCCTCTCAGAGGCACCCTGGGAAGTTCCCTAAGGTCCCCGGCAGAAGGCGAGGGAAACGAGGGTTTCCCTCCGCCCCCCGAGAAAGACCTCGAGAGTCCTTCTTCAACGCGTCTCGAGGCCCTAGTCCCCTCCCGTGCCTCGAGAGCCAGGACGCGCTCCCCCTCGCCACGCGCATGGAGACCTGACTTCCCTGGCGCCGCACGAGAGGCTCCCTGAGATCCTCGTCGCGCCTCGGGAGAAAACCCCCACGGGCGCCGCAGCTCGAGGAAACCCCTGAGACGCCCCCGTCCTCGCGAGCTGAGGGCCTTCTTTTCCTGCATGGCCTGGAGAGCAATCCCGGGTCCTCTCTCCAAACGGAAGAGGAGGCTGGACTCCCTTGAGGCCGCTCAGGGGGCTCCAAGAGACCCGCGTCGCGACTCGAGAGGAGAGCGGAGTCCTTGGCTTCCCCTCGAGACGAGGCCTGACTCCCCGGGGGAGCCTGGAATGCAGCCCCGAGATCCCTGCCTTCCCTGGAGAGGAATATGAGGTCCCGGACACACGCCTAGGTGAGGTCTCTTCGGCCCTGCAGTGACTCGAGCGCAACCCCCAGCTTTCCCTCGCAACCCGAGGGGAAGATTGGGCTTCCCAGGGCCAACCCAAGGGGAAGGCTGAGATCCCCGTCGTAACTCGAGAATCCCGCCGCAACTCGAGAAAAACCACGTGGTTCCCACCTCCTGGCAAGATGAGGCCCTTGCCCGCGACGGCGTCTCAAGGGAAGTCGCCTGTTCCGCCCTGAAGGGCGAAACGGTCCCTGACAGCCTTCCTGCGACCACCAAAAGTCCCCCGACAGGCCGGGATCCCCCAAGGGGAACACCGAGGGTCCCGGCACCGCTTCCTCTGAGCCCCTTCTCCCCTCCTGATCGCGACAGGAGAGGCGATTCCCTTTCCTGGTCTGGAAGGGGTTCCCGGCCTTCCCGGCGCACCTCAGGATGAGGCCGGTCTCACGAGGAAATTCGAGACGACCCACGTGGGTGGTGCCACATGCCGAACGCCCCCTAATCCCCGGTCCGCCCTTGAGAAGGACCCGAGACCCGGACCCCTCTTCGAAGGCAACCCTGTGGGTGAAGGCACAACACGAAGGGGCACTGCCACCCCCGGGCATCGTCCGCAAAGACCCGCGGGTTCCACACACAGCTCGACGAGGGGCCTGAGACCCCCCGAGCAACTCGAGAGGCCAGCGGGGTTCCCTTCCTCAGACAAGACGAGGCCTGACTCTCCTGTCCCAACTCTGCAGGGACCCTGCGGTCGGAGTCCGAAACGGAGAGGAAGCCTGAGCTTCCTGCCTCCCCTCGATGTGAGGCCCTCTTCCGTTGCGCCAGACCCAGCGGAGTCCCGAGGGGCCCCGCCACCTCCACAGGATCCCTCGCCTCTCAGAGGCACCCTGGGAAGTTCCCTAAGGTCCCCGGCAGAAGGCGAGGGAAACGAGGGTTTCCCGCCGCCCCCCGAGAAAGACCTCGAGAGTCCTTCTTCAACGCGTCTCGAGGCCCTAGTCCCCTCCCGTGACTCGAGAGCCAGGACGCGCTCCCCCTCGCTACGCGCATGGAGACCTGACTTCCCTGGCGCCGCACGAGAGGCTCCCTGAGATCCTCATCGCGCCACGGGAGAAAACCCGCACGGGGGCCGCAGCTCGAGGAAACCCCTGAGACGCCCCCGTCCTCGCGAGCTGAGGGCCTTCTTTTCCTGCATGGCCTGGAGAGCAATCCCGGGTCCTCTCTCCAAACGGAAGAGGAGGCTGGACTCCCTTGAGGCCGCTCAGGGGGCTCCAAGAGACCCGCGTCGCGACTCGAGAGGAGAGCGGTGTCCTTGGCTTCCCCTCGAGATGAGGCCTGACTCCCCGGGGGAGCCTGGAATGCAACCCCGAGATCCCTGCCTTCCCTGGAGAGGAATATGAGGTCCCGGACACACGCCTAGGTGAGGTCTCTTCGGCCCTGCAGTGACTCGAGCGCAACCCCCAGCTTTCCCTCGCAACCCGAGGGGAAGATTGGGCTTCCCAGGGCCAACCCAAGGGGAAGGCTGAGATCCCCGTCGTAACTCGAGAATCCCGCCGCAACTCGAGAAAAACCACGTGGTTCCCACCTCTTGGCAAGATGAGGCCCTTGCCCGCAACGGCGTCTCAAGGGAAGTCCCCTGTTCCGCCCTGAAGGGCGAAACGGTCCCTGACAGCCTTCCTGCGACCCCCAAAAGTCCCCCGACACGCCGGGTTTCCCCGAGGGGAACACCGAGGGTCCCGGCACCGCTTCCTCTGAGCCCCTTCTCCCCTCCTCATCGCGACAGGAGAGGCGATTCCCCTGCGTGGTCTGGAAGGGGTTCCCGGCCTTCCCGGCGCACCTCAGGATGAGGCCGGTCTCACGAGGAAATTCGAGATGAGCCACGTGGGTGGGGCCACATGGCGAACGCCCCCGATTCCCGGGTCCGTCCTTGAGAAGGACCCGAGGCCCGGACCCCTCTTCGAAGGCAACCCTGTAGGTGAAGGCACAACACGAAGGGGCACTGCCACCCCCGGGCATCGTCCGCAAAGACCCGCGGGTTCCACACACAGCTCGACGAGGGGCCTGAGACCCCCCGAGCAACTCGAGAGGCCAGCGGGGTTCCCTTCCTCAGACAAGACGAGGCCTGACTCTCCTGTCCCAACTCTGCAGGGACCCTGCGGTCGGAGTCCGAAACGGAGAGGAAGCCTGAGGTTCCTGCCTCCCCTCGAGGTGAGGCCCTCTTCCGTTGCGCCAGACCCAGCGGAGTCCCGAGGGGCCCCACCACCTCCACAGGATCCCTCGCCTCTCAGAGGCACCCTGGGAAGTTCCCTAAGGTCCCCGGCAGAAGGCGAGGGAAACGAGGGTTTCCCTCCGCCCCCCGAGAAAGACCTCGAGAGTCCTTCTTCAACGCGTCTCGAGGCCCTAGTCCCCTCCCGTGCCTCGAGAGCCAGGACGCGCTCCCCCTCGCCACGCGCATGGAGACCTGACTTCCCTGGCGCCGCACGAGAGGCTCCCTGAGATCCTCGTCGCGCCTCGGGAGAAAACCCGCACGGGCGCCGCAGCTCGAGGAAACCCCTGAGACGCCCCCGTCCTCGCGAGCTGAGGGCCTTCTTTTCCTGCATGGCCTGCAGAGCAATCCCGGGTCCTCTCTCCAAACGGAAGAGGAGGCTGGACTCCCTTGAGGCCGCTCAGGGGGCTCCAAGAGACCCGCGTCGCAACTCGAGAGGAGAGCGGAGTCCTTGGCTTCCCCTCGAGACGAGGCCTGACTCCCCGGGGGAGCCTGGAATGCAACCCCGAGATCCCTGCCTTCCCTGGAGAGGAATATGAGGTCCCGGACACACGCCTAGGTGAGGTCTCTTCGGCCCTGCATTGACTCGAGCGCAACCCCCAGCTTTCCCTCGCAACCCGAGGGGAAGATTGGGCTTCCCAGGGCGAACCCAAGGGGAAGGCAGAGATCCCCGTCGTAACTCGAGAATCCCGCCGCAACTCGAGAAAAACCACGGGGTTCCCACCTCCTGGCAAGATGAGGCCCTTGCCCGCCACGGCGTCTCAAGGGAAGTCCCCTGTTCCGCCCTGAAGGGCGAAACGGTCCCTGACAGCCTTCCTGTGACCACCAAAAGTCCCCCGACAGGCCGGGATCCCCCAAGGGGAACACCGAGGGTCCCGGCACCGCTTCCTCTGAGCCCCTTCTCCCCTCCTGATCGCGACAGGAGAGGCGATTCCCCTGCCTGGTCTGGAAGGGGTTCCCGGCCTTCCCGGCGCACCTCAGGATGAGGCCGGTCTCACGAGGAAATTCGAGACGAGCCACGTGGGTGGTGCCACATGCCGAACGCCCCCTATTCCCCGGTCCGCCCTTGAGAAGGACCCGAGGCCCGGACCCCTCTTCGAAGGCAACCCTGTGGGTGAAGGCACAACACGAAGGGGCACTGCCACCCCCGGGCATCGTCCGCAAAGACCCGCGGGTTCCACACACAGCTCGACGAGGGGCCTGAGACCCCCCGAGCAACTCGAGAGGCCAGCGGGGTTCCCTTCCTCAGACAAGACGAGGCCTGACTCTCCTGTCCCAACTCTGCAGGGACCCTGCGGTCGGAGTCCGAAACGGAGAGGAAGCCTGAGGTTCCTGCCTCCCCTCGAGGTGAGGCCCTCTTCCGTTGCGCCAGACCCAGCGGAGTCCCGAGGGGCCCCGCCACCTCCACAGGATCCCTCGCCTCTCAGAGGCACCCTGGGAAGTTCCCTAAGGTCCCCGGCAGAAGGCGAGGGAAACGAGGGTTTCCCGCCGCCCCCCGAGAAAGACCTCGAGGGTCCTTCTTCAACGCGTCTCGAGGCCCTAGTCCCCTCCCGTGACTCGAGAGCCAGGATGCGCTCCCCCTAGCCACGCGCATGGAGACCTGACTTCCCTGGCGCCGCACGAGAGGCTCCCTGAGATCCTCGTCGCGCCTCGGGAGAAAACCCGCACGGGCGCCGCAGCTCGAGGAAACCCCTGAGACGCCCCCGTCCTCGCGAGCTGAGGGCCTTCTTTTCCTGCATGGCCTGGAGAGCAATCCCGGGTCCTCTCTCCAAACGGAAGAGGAGGCTGGACTCCCTTGAGGCCGCTCAGGGGGCTCCAAGAGACCCGCGTCGCGACTCGAGAGGAGAGCGGAGTCCTTGGCTTCCCCTCGAGACGAGGCCTGACTCCCCGGGGGAGCCTGGAATGCAACCCCGAGATCCCTGCCTTCCCTGGAGAGGAATATGAGGTCCCGGACACACGCCTAGGTGAGGTCTATTCGGCCCTGCAGTGACTCGAGCGCAACCCCCAGCTTTCCCTCGCAACCCGAGGGGAAGATTGGGCTTCCCAGGGCCAACCCAAGGGGAAGGCTGAGATCCCCGTCGTAACTCGAGAATCCCGCCGCAACTCGAGAGAAACCACGGGGTTCCCACCTATTGGCAAGATGAGGCCCTTGCCCGCGACGGCGTCTCAAGGGAAGTCCCCTGTTCCGCCCTGAAGGGCGAAACGGCCCCTGAGAGCCTTCCTGCGACCCCCAAAAGTCCCCCGCCACGCTGGGTTCCCTCGAGGGGAACACCGAGGGCCCCGGCACCGCTTCCTCTGAGCCCCTTCTCCCCTCCTCATCGCGACAGGAGAGGCGATTCCCCTGCGTGGTCTGGAAGGGGTTCCCGGCCTTCCCGGCGCACCTCAGGATGAGGTCGGTCTCACGAGGACATTCGAGACGAGCCACGTGGGTGGGGCCACATTCCGAACGCCCCCGATTCCCCGGTCCGCTCTTGAGAAGGACCCTAGGCCCGGACCCCTCTTCGAAGGCAACCCTGTGGGTGAAGGCACAACACGAAGGGGCACTGCCACCCCCGTGCATCGTCGGCAATCACCCGCGGGTTCCACACACAGCTCGACGAGCGGCCTGAGACCCCCTGAGCTACTCGAGAGGCAAGCGGGGTTCCCTTCCTCAGACAAGACGAGGCCTGACTCTCCTGTCCCAACTCTGCAGGGACCCTGAAGTTTGAGTCCGTAACGGAGAGGAAGCCTGAGGTTCCTGCCTCCCCTCGAGATGAGGCCCTCTTCCAGTGCGCCAAACCCAGCTTAGTCCCGAGAGGCCCCGCCAACTCCACAGCATCCCTCACCTCTCAGAGTCTCCCTGGGAAGTTCCCTCAGGTCTCCGGCAGAAGTCGAGGGAAACGAGGGTTTCCCGTCGCCACCCGAGAAAGACCTCGAGAGTCCTTCTTCAACGTGTCTTCAGGCCCTAGTCCCCTCCCTGGAATAGAAAGCAAAGACGCGCTCCCCCTCGCCTCCCCCATGGAGACCTGGCTTCCCTAGCGCCGCACGAGAGGCTCCTGAGATCCTCGTCGTGCCTTGTGAGAAAACCCCCACGGGCGCCGCAGCTCGAGGAAACCCCTGAGACGCCCCCGTCCTCTCGAGGTGAGGGCCTTCTTTTCCTGTCTGGCCTGGAGAGCAATTCCGAGTCCTCTCTCCAAACTGAAGAGGAGGCTTGACTCCCTTGAGGCCACTCAGTGGGCTCCAAGAGATCCGCGTCGTGGCTCGAGAGGAGAGTGCAGTCCTTTGTTTCCCCTCGAGGCGAGGCCTGACTCCCCGGGGGAGTCTCGAGTGCGACCCCGAGATCCTTGTCTTTCCATGAGAGGACTATTAGGTCCTGGACACACGCCTAGATGAGGTCTCTTTGGCCCTGCATTGACTCGAGCACAACCCCCAGCTTTCGGTCGCAACTCGAAGGGAAGTTTGGGCTTCCCAAGGCCAACACAAGAGGAAGCCTGAAATCCCCATCATAACTCGAGAATCCCGCCACAACTCGAGAAAAACCACGTGGTTCCATCGTCTTCGCAGCATGAGCCCCTTGCCCTCCACAGCGTCTCAAAAGATGTCCACGTTCCCACTGAAGTGCAAAACAGTACTTGGCACCCATGATGGCACCCCCAAAGTTCCCCAACATACATGCCTCACTCGAGGGGAACACCCATGTTCCCCACACCACATCATTTGAGCCCCTTCTCCCCTCCTGATTGCAACAGGAGTGTCGATTCTCCTGCTTTGTCTGGAAGGCGTTACCAATCTTCCCAGCGCACCTCAGGATGAGGCCGGTCTCACGAGGAAATTGGAGATGTAGCCTCGTGGGTGGTGCCACATACGGAAAGACCCCATTTCCTGGTCCGCTATTAATAAGAACCCGATGCCCGTACACTTCTTCGAATGCATCCCGTTGGATGAAGGCACAACAAGGAGGGGCCCTGCACACCCGTGCATCTTTTGGAAAATTCTGCAGGTTCCACATACAGCTCGACAAGTGACCTGTTACCTCGTGAACAACTCGAGAGGCAAGCTAAGTTTCATTTCTCCACAGAATACGAGGCCTGACTCTCCTGTCCCAACTCTGCAGGAATCCTGAGATCGGAGTCTGAAATGGAGAGGAACCCTGAGGTTCCTTCCTCAACACGAGATGAGGCCCTCTTGCATTATACCACACCCAGTGGTGTCCCGAGTGGCCCCTCCCAACTCCACAGAATCCATGACTTCTCAGAGGCACCATGTTAAGCTCCCTGAGGTCACCAGCACAAGTCGAGAAAAACCAGGGTTTCCTGCCGCAACCGGAAAAAGACCTTGAGAGTCGTTCTTCAACGCCTCTTGAGGCCCGATTCCCCTGCCATGACTCGAGAGCAATGACGCTCTCCCCCTCCACACGTGCATGGAGACCTGTCTTTCCTGTCACCACACGAGAGACTCCCTGAGCTCCCCATCGTATCTTGTGAGAAACCCCATCCTTGCACCGCACCTCGAGAAAATGCACAAGACGCCCCCGTCATCACGTTATGAGGGCCTTCTTTTCCTGCATGGCCTGGAGAGCAATCCCGAGTCCTCTCTCCAATCTCCACAGGAGGCTTGACTCCCTTTAGGCCACACAATGGGCTCTAAGAGATACCCGTCGCGACTCAAGAGGAAAGGGGAGTCCATTCATTACCCTCTTGAAGAGGCCTGACTCCTCGGGAGGATCTGGAATGCAACTCCGAGATCCCTGTTGCCCCTTGAAAGGAACATTAGGTCCTAGACACAAGCCTAGATGAGGTCTCTTTTGCCCTGCAATAACTCGAGCCAACCCCCAGCTCTAGCTCTCAACTCGTATGGAAATTTGGACTTCCCTGGGCCAACACAAGAGGAAGCCTGAATTCCCTGCCGCAACTCGAGAAAAACCACGTGGTTCCCCCGTCATCACAAGATGGGGCCCGTGCTCACTACGGCGTCTCAAGAGAAGTCCCACGTTCTGTGTTGAAGTGCAAAACGTTACTTGGCACCCTTAATGCGACCCCAAATGTTCCCCGACACAACGGTTTCATTTGAGGGGAACACCGAGGTTCCCGGCACCACTTCTTTTGAGCCCCTTCTCCCCTCCTGATAGCGACAAGAGGGTCGATTCCCCTGCTTTGACTTAAAGGAGTTCCCGACATTCACGGCGCACCTCAGGATGAAGCCGGACTCATGGGAAATTTCGAGACGTGGCCTCATGGGGGGTGCCACATGCCGAAAGACCCCGATTTCCCAGTACACTCTTGAGAAGAACCCGATGACCAGACACCTCTTTGAAGACAACCCTGTGGATGAAGGTACAACAAAAGGGCACTGACACCCCTGTGCATCGTCTGGAAAAACCCGCAGGTTCCACATACAGCTCTACAAGAGGCCTGTCACCCCGTGAACAACTCGAGATGCAAGCGGATTTCCATTCCTCCACACAAGATGAGTCCTGACTCTCCTCTCCCAACTCTGCAGGAACATGCGATCCAAGGCAGAAATGAAGAGGAAACCTGATGTTCTTGCTTTATCTAAAGATGATGCCTTTTTCCATTTCACCAAACCCAGTGGAGTTCCGAGAGGTCACTCCCAACTCCACAGTATCCCTGATTTCACATAGGCACCTGAGAAGCTCCCTGACGTAACATGCATGAGTCGAGGGAACCCATGGTTTCCTGCCACAACCTGAGAAAGACCTTGAGAGTCCTTCTTCAATGCGTCTTGAGGTCAAAATCCCCTATCATGACAAGAGAGCAATGACGCACTCCCCCTCGCCACGCGCATGGAGACCTGACTTCCCTGGCGCCGCACAAGATGCTCCCTGAGCTCCCAGCCTTACCACGAGGGAAACACCACACTTGTGCCTCAGCTCGAGAAAACCAACGAGATGCCCCTGTCATCGCGAGATGAGGGCCTTCTTTTTCTGCATGGCCTGGAGAGCAATACCGAGTCCTCTCTCCAAAATCCACAGGAAGCTTGGCTCCCTGTAGGCCACTCAGTGGGCTCCAAGAGATATCCGTCGCGACTCGAGAGGAGAGTGGAGTCATTTGCTTCCCCTCGAGACGAGGCCTGACTCCCCGGGTGAGTCTGGAATGCAACCCCGAGTTCCTGTCGCACCTGGAGAGGAAAACTCGGTCCTGGACACAAGCCTAGATGAGGTCTATTTTGCACTGCAGTTACTAGAGAGCAATCGCCAGCTCTCCCTTGCAAATCGAATGGAAGATTGGACTTCCCTGGCCCAACACAAGAGGAAGCCTGAATTCCCCGTTGTAACTCGAGAATCCCGCCGCAGCTTGAGAAAAACCACGTGGCTCCCCCGTCATCGCAAGATGAGGCCCTTGGCCGCTACAGCGTATCAAGAGAAGTCCCACGTTCCATCCTGAAGTACAAAACGGTACTTGGCACCCTTGATGCGACCCCCAAATTTCCCTGACATACCGGTCTCACTCGAGGGAAACACCAAAGTTCACGGCACCACTTCCTGTGAGCCCCTTCACCCCTCCTGATCGCGACAGGAGGGTCGATTCCCATGCTTTTTCTGCAAGGGTTCCCGACGTTCCCCGTGAACCTCCGGATGAGGCCGGTCTCATGAGGAAATTCGAAAAGTAGACTCATGGTTGGTGCCACATGCTGAAAGATCCCGAATTCCCGGTCCACTCTAGATAAGAACCTGACGCCCGGACATCTCTTCGAAGGCAACCCTTTGGATGAAGGCACAACACGAAGGGACATTGACATCCCCATGCATCGTCTGGAAAAACCGCCGATTCCACTCACAGCTCCAAATGTGGACTGTCACCCCGTGAACAACTCGAGAGGCAAGTGAAGTTGCATTCCTTCACACAAGACGAGGCCTTACTCTCCTGTCCCAACTCTTCAGGGACCCTGCGATCGGAGTCAGAAATGGAGAGGAACCCTGAGGTTCCTGCCTCAACTAGAGAAGAGGCTCTCTTCCATTGAACCAAACTCAGTGGTGTCCCGAGAGGCCCCTCCCAACACCACAGTATCCCTGAATTCTCAGAGGCTCCCTGAGAAGCTACCTGAGGTCACTGGCACAAGTCGAGGGAACCCAGAGTTTCCTGAAGTAACCCGAGAAAGACTTGGAGAGTCCTTTTTCAACGTCTCTTGATGCCCGATTCCCCTACCATGACTCCAGAGCAAGGACGCGCTCCCATCGCCACAAGCAGGAAAACTGACTTCCTTAGTACCACACAAGAGGCTCCCTGAGTACCCCATCATACCTCGTGAGAAAACCCACAGTGGAGCCGCAGTTCAAGAAAAACCACAAGATGCCCCCGTCAAGGAGAGATGGGGGCCTTCTTTTCCTGCCTGACCTGGAGAGCAATCCCTGGTCCTCTCTCCAAACTTCACAGGAGGATTGACTCCCTTTAGGCCACTAAGTTGGGTCCAAGAAATACCCGGTGCGACTCGAGAGGAGAGCGGAGTCCTTTGCTTCCCTCAAGACGAGGCCTGACTCCCCGGGTGAGTTTGGAATGCAACCCCGAGATCCCTGTCGCCCCTGGAGTGGAACATTATGTCCTAGACACAAGCCTAGATGAGGTCTATTTTGCCCTACAGTGACTCGAGAGCAACCTCCATCTCTCCCTCACAATTTGAATGGAAGATTGGTCTTCCCACGGTCAACACAAGAGGAAGTCTGAATTTCCCATCGTAATTCGAGAATTCAGCCTCAAGTCTTAAAAACCATGTGGTTCCCCCTTCATCGCAATATGAGGCCCTTGCCAGCTAGAGTCTCAACAGAAGTCCCACATTCCATCTTAAAGTTCGAAATGCTACTTGGCACCCTTGATGCGACCCCAAAGTTCCCCAACATACCGGTCTCACTCCAGGGGAACACCGAAGTTCCGGGCGTCTCCAGGGAAGTCCCATGTTCCATCCTTAAGTGCGAAACGGTACTTGACACCCTTGATGCGACCGCAAAAGTTCCCCGACACGCTGGGTTCCCTCGAGGGGAACACCGAGGGTCCAGGCACCACTTCATCTGAGCCCCTTCTCCCCTCCTGATCGTGACAGCAGAGTCGATTCCCCTGCTTTCTCTGGAAGGGGTTCCCGGCCTTCCTGGTGCACCTCAGGATGAGGCCGGTCTCAGGAGGAAATTCTTGACTAGCCATGTGTGAGGTGCCACGTGCCGAACGACCCTGATTTTCCGGTCCGCTCTTGATAAGAACCCGATGCCCGGACACCTCTTCAAAGGCAACCCTGTGAGTGAAGGCACAACACGAAGGGGCACTGACACCCTCGTGCATCATCCAGAAAAACCCGCAGGGTCTACACACAGCTCGACAAGGGGCCTGAGACTCCCGGAACAACTCGAGAGGCAACCAGAATTCCATTCCTCAGACAAGACGTGGCATGACTCTCCTGTCCCAACACTGCACGGACCGTGCAGTCGGAGTCAGAATCGGAGAGGAAACCTGAGGTTCCTGCCTCCCCTCGAGATGAGGCACTCTTCCATTGCGCTGAACCCAGCAGAGTCCCGAGAGGCCCTGCCAACTCCACAGTATCCCTCACCTCTCAGAGGCACCCTGGGAAGTTCCCTATAGTCCCCTGCAGAAGTCGAGGGAAACGAGGGTTTCCCGCCGCCCCCCGAGAAAGACCTCGAGAGTCCTTCTTCAACGCGTCTTGAGGCCCTAGTCATTTCCCATGACTCGAGAGTGATGACCAGCTCCCCCTCGCCATGTGCATGGAGACATGAGTTCCCTGGTGCCGCACGAGAGGCTCCCTGAGGTCCTTGTCGTGCCTCGTGAGAAAACCCCCACGGGCGCCACAGCCTGAGGAAACCCATGAGACGCCCCCGTCATTGCGAGATGAGGGCCTTCTTTTCCTGCCTGTCCTGGAGAGCAATCCCGAGTCCTCTCTCCAAACTGAAGAGGAGGCTCGACACCCTTGAGTCCACTCATTGGGCTCCAAGAGATCCGTGTCGCGACTTGAGAGGAAAGCGGAGTCCTCTGCTTCCCCTCGAGGCGAGGCCTGACTCCCCAGGGGAGTCTGGAATGGAAACCCGAGATCCCTGTCTTCCCTTGAGAGGAATATTAGGTCCTGGACACACGCCTCGATGAGGTCTCTTTGGCCCTGTAGTGACTCGAGCAGAACCCCCAGCTTTCCTTCACAACTCCAGGGGAAGATTGGGCTTCCCAGGGCCAAAACAAGAGGAAGCCTGATATCCCCGTCGTTTTCGAGAATCCAGACGCAACTCGAGAAAAACGACGTGGTTCCAACGTCTTCACAGGATAAGGCCCTTGCCCGCTACAGCGTCTCCAGGGAAGTCCCATGTTCCGTCCTGAAGTGGGAAACGGTACTTGGCTCCCTTGATGCGACCCCTAAAGTTCCCTGAAACGCCGGGTTCCCTCGAGTGGAACACCTAGAGTCCTGGCCCCACTTCATCTGAGCCCCATCTCCCCTCCTGATCTCGACAGGAGAGTCGATTCCCCTGCTTTGTGTGGAAGGTGTTCCCGGCCTTCCCAGCGCACCTCAGGATGATGCTGGTCTCACGAGGAAATTCGAGATGAGCCACGAGGGTGGTGCCACATGCCGAACGACCTCGATTTCCCGGTCCGCTCTTGAAATGAACCCTATGCTCGGACACCTCTTTGAAGGCAACCCTGTGGGGGAAGGCACAAAATGAAGGGGCAATTACACCCCCGTGCATCTTCTGGAAACACCCGCAGGTTCCAAACACAGCTCGACAAGGGGCCTGAGACCCACTGAACGACTCGAGAGGCAAGCAGAGTTCCATTACTCAGACAAGACGAGGCCTGACTCTCCTGTCCCAACCCTGCAGGGACCCTGCAGTCGGAGTCAGAAATGGAGAGGAAGCCTGAGGTTCCTGCCTCCAATCAAGATGAGGCCCTCTTTCATTTCGTCAAACCTAGTGGAGTCCCGAGAGGCCCCTCTAACTCCTCAGTATCCCTTACCTCTCAGAGGCACCTGGGAAGTTCCCTAAGGTCCCCTGTAGAGGTCGAGGGAAACGAGTGTTTCCCGCCCCAACCCAAGAAACACCACGAGAGTCCTTCTTAAATGCGTCTTGAGGCCCTAGTCCCTCCCATGACTCCAGAGCAATGACGCGATCTGCCTGGCCACACTCAGGGAGGCCTGACTTCTATGGCGCCGCACGAGAGGCTCCCTGAGCTCCCCATCATATCTCGTGAGAAACCCCACACTGGCGCCACAGCTCGAGAAAAACCCATGAGACGCTCCCGTCATCACGAGAGGAGGGCCATCTTTAACTGCATGGTATGCAGATCAAGCGTGAACCTTCTGTCCAAGCTACACAGGACGCTTGACTCCCTTTAGGCCACTCATTGGGCTCCAAGAGTTACACGTCGCGACTCGAGAGGATAGTGGAGTCCTTTGCTTCCAATCGAGACGAGGCGTGACCCACCGGGTGAGACTGGAATGCGACCCCGATATCCCTTTTGCCCCTGGAGAGGAACACTACGTCCTGGACCCAAGCCTAGATGAGGACTCTTTGCCCTGAAGTGACTCGAGAGCAACCCACAGCTCTCTCTGACAAGTTGAATGGAAGATTGGACTTCTTGGGCCAACACAAGAGGAAGCCTGAATTCCCCGTTGTAACTCGAGAATCCCGCCTCAACTTGAGAAAAACCACGTGTTTCCCTCGTCATCGCAATATGAGGCCCTTGCCCGCTAGAGCATCTCCAGAGAATTCCCACGTTCCGTCTTGAAGTGCGAAACTATGCTTGGCACCCTTGATGCGACCTCAAAAGTGCCGTGACATACCGGTCTCACTCGAGGGGACCACCGAGGTTCCCGGCACCACTTCATCTGAGCCCCTTCTCCCCTTCTGATCGCGACCGGTGGGTCGATTCCCCTGCTTTGTCTGCAAGGGGTTCCCGACCTTCCCGGCGCACCTCAGGATGAGGCCGGTCTCCCGAGCAAATTCGAGACGTAGCCTCGTGGATGGTACCACATGCTGAAAGACCCCAATTTTCTGGTACGCTCTTGAAAAGAACCCGATGCCCGGACACCTCTTTGAAGGCAACCCTGTGGATGAAGGCACAACACGAAGGGGCACTAACACCCCTGTGCATCGTCCGGAAAAACCCGCAGGTTCCACACTCAGCTCAACAAGTGGCCTGTCACTCTGTGAACAACTCAAAAGGCAAGCGGAGATCCATTCCTCCACAGAAGACGAGGCGTGACTCTCTTGTCCATACTCGGCAGGTATCTGCGACCCGAGTCAGAAATGGAGAGGACCCCTGAGGTTCCTGCCTCCATTCGAGATGAGGCCCTCTTCGATTGCACCAAACCCAGTTGAGTAACGAAAGGCCCCTCCCAAATCCACAGTGTCCCTGACTTCTCAGAGGCACCCTGAGAAGTTGCCTGAGGTCACCGACACAAGTCGAGGGAACCCAGGGTTCCCTGCCGCAACCCGAGAAAGACCTCGAGAGTCCTTCTTCAATGCGTCTTGAGGCCAGATTCGCCTACTATGACTCGAGAGCAATCACGCACTCCCCTTCACCACACACACGGAGACCTGACGTCCCTAGCACCACATGAGAGGCTCTCTGAACTCCCCGTCGTACCTCGTGAGAAATCTGATACTGGCGCCGCAGCTGGAGAAAACCCACGAGACGCCCCCGTCATCGCGAGATGAGGGCCTTTTTTCCTGCATGGCCAGGAAAACAATCCCGAGTCATCTCTCCAAACTCCATAGGAGGCTTCACTCCCTTTACGCCACGCAGTGGGCTCCAAGAGATACCCGTCGCGACTCGACAGGAGAGCGGAGTCCTTTTTTTCCCCTCAAGACGAGGCCTGACTCTCCGGGTGAGTCGAGAATGCAACCCTGAGATCCCTGTCGGCCCAGTAGTGGAACACTAGGTCCTGGACACAAGCGTAGATGAGGTCTATTTTGCCCTGCAGTGACTGGAGAGCAATCCCCAGTTCTAACTTGCAACTCGAATGGAATACTGGATTTTCCTGGCGCCACACAAGAGGCTCCCTGAGATCCCCGTGGTACTTCATGAGACACCCCACACTGGCGCCGCAGCTCGAGAAAACCCACGAGATGCCACCGTCATTTCGAGATGAGGGCCTTCTTTTCCTGCATGGCCTGGAGTCCAATCCCGAGTCCTCTCTCCAAACTCCACAGGAGGCTTGACTCCCTTTAGTACACACACTGGGCTCCAAGAGATACCCATCGCGACTCGAGATGAGAGCAGAATTCTTTGCTTACCCTCAAGGTGAGAACTGACTCCCCGGATGAGTCTGGAATGCAAACCCGAGATCCCTGTCGCCCCTGGAGAGCAACGTTAGATCCTGGACACAAGCCTAGATTAGGTCTCTTTTGCCCTGCAGTGACTCTAGTGCAATCCCCAGCTCCCCCTCGCAACCCGAATGGAAGATTGGATTTCAAGGCCAACAAGAGGAAGCCTAAATTACTGGTCATAACTTGAGAATCCCGCCGCAACTCGAGCAAAACCACGTGGTTCTCCCGTCATCGCAAGATGAGGCCCTTGCCCGCTACAGCGTTTCAAAAGATTTCCCAGGTTCCGTCTTGAAGTGCGAAAAGGTACTTGGCACCCTTGATGCGACCCCAAAAGTCCCCCAACACGCCGGTCTCACTCAAGGGGAACACCGAGGTTCCCGGCACCTCTTCATTTAAGCCCCTTCTCCCCTCCTGATCGTGACCGGTGGGTCGATTCCCCTGCTTTGTCTGCAAGGGGGCCCGACCTTCCCTGCACAACTCAGGATGAGGCCGGTCTCATGGGGAAATTCGATACGTAGCTTTGTGGGTGGTGCCACTTGCTGAAAGACTCCAATTTCCCGGTCCGCTCTTGATAAGAATCCGATGCTCGGACACCTCTTGGAAGGCAGCCTTGAGTATGAAGGTACAACACGAAGGGGCACTAACACACCTGTGCATCATCCTGAAAAACGGGCAGGTTACATACACAGCTCGACAAGTGGCCTGTCACCTCGAGAACAACTCGAGAGGCAAGAGGAGTCTCATCCTCCAGAAAAGACGAGGCCTGACTCTCCTGTACCAACATGCAGGGACCTTGCGATCTGAGTCAGAAATGGAGAGGAACACTGAGGTTCCTGCTTCAACTCAAGATGAGTCCCTCTTACATTCCACCAAATGCGGAGGAGTCTCGAGAGGCCCCTCCAAACTGCACAGTATCCCTGACTTCTCAGAGGCACTCTGAGAAGCTCTCTGAGGTCGCAGGCACAAGTCAAGGGAACCCTGGGTTTTATGCAGTGACCCGAGAAAGACCTCGAGAGTCCTTCTTCAACCCGTCTTGAGGCCCGATTACCCTACCATGACTCGAGAGCAATGACGAGCTCCCCCTAGCCATCTCATGGGGACCTGACTTCCCTGGCGCCACACGAGAGGCTCCCTGAGCTCCCTCTCGTACCTCGTCAGAAACCTGGAACTAGCGCGGCAGTCTAGAAAACCCACGAGACGCCACCGTCATCGCGAGATGAGGGCCTTCTTTTCCTGCATGGCCTGGAGAGGAATCCCGAGTCTTCTATCCAAACACCACAGGAGGCTTGACTCCCTTTAGGGCACACAGTGGGCTCCAAAAGATACCCATCGCGACTCAAAAGGACAGCGGAGTTCTTTGCTTCCCCTCAAGACGAGGCCTGATTCCCCGGGTGAGTCTGGTATGCAAGCCCGAGATCCCTGTCGCTCCTAGGTATGAACATTAAGTCCTGGCCACAAGCCTAGATGAGGTCTATTTTGCCCTGCAGTGACTCGAGGGCAATCCCCAGCTCTCCCTTGGAACTCGAATGGAAGATAGGACTTCCCTGGCCCAACACATGAGGAAGACTGTATTCCCCTTCGAAACTCGAGAATCCCGCCACAACTCGAGAAACGCCGCGTGGTTCCCCCGTCTTCGCAAGATGAGGCCCTTGCCCCCTACAGCGTCTCAAGAGAAGTCCCACGTTCCGTCTTGAAGTGCGAAACGGTATTGGCACCCTTGATGCGACCTCAAAAGTTCCTCGACACACCGGTCTGACTCGAGGAGAACACCGAGGTTCCCGGCACCACTACATCTGGGCCCCTTCTCCCCTCCTGATCGTGACAGGAGGGTCGATTCCCGTGTTTTGTCTTGAAGGGGTTCCCGCCTTTCCCGGTGCATCTCAGGATGAGGCCGGTCTCACGAGGATATTCGAGACATAGCCTCGTGGATGGTGACACATGCCGAAAGACCCCGATTTCCCGGTTCGCTCTTGATAAGATCCCAATGCCCGGACACCTCTTTGAAGATAACCCTTTTGATGAAGGCACAACACGAAGGGGCACTGACACCCCCGGGTATCGTCCAGAGAAACCCGCAGGTACCACACACAGCTCGAGAAGTGACCTGTCACCCCGTGAACAACTGGAGAGGCAAGCAGAGTTCCATTCCTCCACACAAGACGAGGCCTGACTCTCCTGTTCGAACTCTGCAGCGAAACTGTGATCTGAGTCAGATCTGGCCCAGGGGAAGTCAGGAGAGGAAACATGAGTTTCCTGCCTCCACTCGAGATGAGGCCCTCTTCCATTGCACCGAACCCAGTGGAGTCCCGAGAGGCCCCTCCCAACTGCACAGTATCCCTGACTTCTCAGAGGCACCCTTATACCTTCCTGAGATCACCGGCACAAGTCGAGGGAACCAAGGGTTTCCTGCCCCAACCCGTAAAAGACCTCGAGAGTCCTTCTTCAACGTGTCTTGAGGTGCGATTCCCCTACCATGACTCGAGAGCAATGACGCGCTCCCCCTAGCCACGCGCATAGAAACCTGACTTCCCTGGCGCCACAGGAGAGGCTCCCTGAGCTCCCCATTATACCTCGTGAGCAACACCACACTGGAGCCGCAGCTCGAGAATACCCACGAGACGCCCCAGTCCTCACGAGATGAGGGCCTTCTTTTGCTGTATGGCCTGGAGAGCAATCCTGAGTCCTCTCTCCAAACTCCACAGGAGGCTTGACTCATTTTAGGCCACACAGTGAGCTCCAAGATATACCCGTCGCGACTTGACAGGAGAGCGGTGTCCTTGGCTTCCCCTCGAGACGAGGCCTGATTCCCCGGGTGAGTCGAGAATGCAATGCCGAGATCGCTGTCGCCCCAGCAGAGGAACATTAGGTCCTGGACACAAGCCTAGATGAGGTCTATTTGGCCCTGCAGTGTCTCGAGAGCAATCCCCAGTTCTAACTCGCAATTCGAATGAAAACTGGACTTCCCTGGGGCAGTTGAAGAGGAAGCCTGAATTCCCCGTTGTAACTCGAGAATCCCGCCGCAACTCAAGAAAAACCACGTGGTTCCCCCGTCATCGAAAGATGAGGCCCTTGCCCGCTACAGCGTCTCAAGAGAAGTCCCACGTTCCTTATTGAAGAGCGAAAAGTTACTTGGAACCCTTGATGCGACCCCAAAAGTTTCCCGACATACCATTCTCACTTGAGGAGAACACCGAGGTTCCTGGGACCACTTCATCTGAGACTCTTCTCCCCTCTTGATCGCGACAGGAGGTTCGATTCCCCTGCTTTGTCTGGAAGGCGTTCCCAACCTTTCTGGCGCACCTCAAGATGAGGCCAGTCTCATGAGGAAATTCGAGACATAGCCTCATGGGTGGTGCGGCATGCCAAAAGACCCCGATTCCCTGGTCCGCTCTTGATAAGAACCCAGTGGCAGAACCCAACTCGAAGGCAATCCTGTGGATCAAGGCACAACATGAAGGGGCAGTGACACCCCGGTGCATCGTCCAGAAAAACCCGCAAGTTCCACATACAAATCGACAAGTGGCCTGTCACCCCATGAACAACGCGAGAGTCAAGCGGAGTTCCATTCCTCCACACAAGACGAGGCCTGACTCTCCTGTCCCAACTCTGCAGGGACTCTGCGATCCGAGTCAGATCTGGTGCATTCGAAGCCAGGAGAGGAACCCTGAGGTTCCTGCCTCAACTTGTCATGAGGCCCTCTTCCATTGCACCAAACCCAGTGGAGTTCCGAGAGGCCCCTCCCAACTCCACAGTGACCCTGACTTCTCAGAGGCACGCTGAGAAGCTTCCTGAGGTCACTGGCACAAGTCGATGGAACCCAGGGTTTCCTGCTGCAACCCAAGAAAGACCTCGAGAGTCCTTCTTTAACACGTTTTCAGGCCCAATTCCCCTACCATGACCTGAGAACAATGACGGGCTCCCTCTCACCACATGCATAGAGACCTGACTGCCCTGGCACCACGTGAGAGGCTCACTGAGCTCCCAGTCTTACTTCGTGAGAAACCCCACACTAGCGCCACAGCTCGAGAAAACCTACGAGACGCCCCAGTCATCGGGAGATGAGGGCCTTCATTTCCTGCATTGCCTGGAGAGCAATCCCGTGTCCTCCCTCCAAACACCAGAGGAGGTTTGACTCCCTTTAAGCCACTCAGTGGGCTCCAAGACATACCCGTCCGACTCGAGAGGAGAGCAGAGTCCTTTGCTTCCCCTCGAGACGAGGCCTGACTCCAAGGTGAGTCTGGAATGCAACCCCGAGATTTCTGACGAGCCTTGACATGAACATTAGGTTCTGCAAACAAGCCTTGGAGGGGTCTCTTTTGCCTTCAGTGACTAGAGCGCACATCCAGCTATTCCTCGAATCTCGAATAGAAGATAAGACTTTTGTGGGCCAACACAATAGGAAGCATGAATTCCCTGTGGTAACTCAAATATCCAACCGCAACTCGAGAAAAACCAAGTGGTTCCGCAGTCATTACAAGATGAGGCCCTTGCACGCTGGAGCACCCCAAGAGAAGTCCAACTTTCCATTTTGAAGAGTGAAACGGTACTTGGAACGCTTTATGCGACCCCAAAAGTTACCCGACATACCTGTCTCACTTGAGGGAAACACCGAAGTTCCCAGCAGCAATTCATCTGAGCCACTTCTCCCCTCCAGATCGCCACAGGAGGGTCGACTCCTCTGCTTTGTCTGGAAGAGTTTCATGAACTTCGCGGCACACCTCAGGATGAGGCCGGTTTCATGAGGAAATTCGAGACAACCCACGTGGGTGGTGCCAAATGCTGAACGACCCCGATTTCCCGGTCCGCTCTTCATAAGAACCCGATGCCTGGACACCTCTTCGAAGGCAACCCTGTGGATGAAGACACAAAACGAAGGGTCACTGACACCCCCGTGCATCGTCTGGAAAAACCTGCAGATTCCACACACAGTTTGACAAGGGGCCTGAAAACCCATGAACAACTCGAGAGGCAAGCGGAGTTCCATTCCTCAGAAAAGAAGTAGCCTGATTCTCCTGTCCCAACTCTGCAGGGACCCTGATGTCGGAGTCCAAAACAGAGAGGAAGTCTGAGGTTCCTGCCTCCCCTCGAGATGAGGCCCTCTTCCATTGCGTGAAACCCAGCGGAGACCCGAGAGGCCCCGCCAACTCCACAGTATCCCTCAACTCTCAGAGACACCCTGGGAAGTTCCCTAATGTCCCCGGCAGAAGGCGAGGGAAATGAGGGTTTCCCGCCGCCCCCCGAGAAAGACTTCGAGAGTGCTTCTTCAATGTGTCTCAAGGCCCTAGTCCTCTCCCGTGACTCGAGAGCCATGACGCGCTCCCCCTCGCCACACACATGGAGACCTGACTTTCCAGGCGCCGCACGAGAGGCTCCCTGAGATCCTCGTCGTGCCTCGGGAGAAAACCCCCACGGGCGCCGCAGCTCGAGGAAACATCTGAGACACCCCCGTCCTTGCGAGCTGAGGGCCTTCTTTTCCTGCATGGCCTGGAGAGCAATCCCGGGTCCTCTCTCCAAACGGTAGAGGAGGCTGGACTCCCTTGAGGCCGCTCAGGGGGCTCCAAGAGATCCGCCTCGCGACTCGAGAGGAGAGCGGAGTTCTTGGCTTCCCCTTGAGACGAGGCCTGACTCCCCGGGGGAGCCTGGAATGCAACCCCGAGATCCCTGCCTTCCCTGGAGAGGAATATTAGGTCCCGGACACACGCCTAGGTGAGGTCTCTTCGGCCCTGCAGTGACTCGAGCGCAACCCCCAGCTTTCCCACGCAACTCGAGGGGAAGATTGGGCTTCCCAGGGCCAACCCAAGAGGAAGCCTGAGATCCCCGTCGTAACTCGAGAATCCCGCCGCAACTCGAGAAAAACCACGTGGTTCCCATCTCTTGGCAAGATGAGGCCCTTGTCCGCGACGGAGTCTCAAGGGAAGTCCCCTGTTCCGCCCTGAAGGGCGAAACGGTCCCTGACAGCCTTCATGCGACCCCCAAAAGTTCCCGGACACGCCGGGTTCCCTCGAGGACAACACCGAGGGTCCCGGCAGCGCTTCATCTGAGCCCCTTCTCCCCTCCTGATCGCGACAGGAGAGTCCATTCCCCTGCGTTGTCTGGAAGGGGTTCCCGGCCTTCCCGGCGCACCTCAGGATGAGGCCGGTCTCACGAGGAAATTCGAGACGAGCCACGTGGGTGGTGCCACATGCTGAACGACCCCGATTCCCCGGTCCGCCCTTGAGAAGGACCCGAGGCCCGGACCCCTCTTCGAAGGCAACACTGTGGGGGAAGGCACAACACGAAGGGGCACTGCCATCCCCATGAATCGTCCGCAAAGGCCCGCGGTTTCCACACAAATCTCGACGAGGGGCCTGAGACCCACTGAACAACTCGAGAGGCAAGCAGGGTTCCCTTCCTCAGTCAAGACGAGGCCTGACTCTCCTGTCCCAACTCTGCAGGGACCCTGCGGTCGGAGTCCGAAACGGAGAGGAAGCCTGAGGTTCCAGCCTCCCCTCGAGGTGAGGCCCTCTTCCGTTGCGCAAGACCCAGCGGAGTCCCGAGAGGCCCCGCCAACTCCACAGGATGCCTCGCCTCTCAGAGGCACCCTGGGAAGTTCCCTAAGGTCTCCGGCAGAAGGCGAGGGAAACGAGGGTTTCCCCCCGCTCCCCAAGAAAGACCTCGAGAGTCCTTCTTCAACACGTCTCGAGGCCCTAGTCCCCTCCCGTGACTCGAGAGCCAGGACGCGCTCCCCCTCGCCACGGGCACGGAGACCTGACTTCCCTGGCACCGCACGAGAGGCTCCCTGAGATCCTCGTCGCGCCTCGTGAGAAAACCCCCACGGGCGCCGCAGCTCGAGGAAACCCCTGAGAAGCCCCCGTTCTCGCGAGGTGAGGGCCTTCTTTTCCTGCCTTACCCAGAGCGCAATCCCGAGTCCTCTCTCCAAACTGAAGAGGAGGCCTGACTCCCTTGAGGCCACTCAGTGGGCTCCAAGAGATCTGCGTCGCGACTTGAGAGGAGAGCGGCATCCTTTGCTTGCCCTCGAGACGAGGCCTGACTCCCTGGGGGTGTCTGGAACGCCACCCCGAGATCCCTGTCTTCCCTTGAGAGGAACGTTAAGTCCCGGACACAGACATAGATGAGGTCTCTTTGGCCCTGCAGTGACTCGAGTGCAACCCCAAGCTTTCCCTCGCAACTCGAATGGAAGATTAGGCTTCTCGGGGCCAATACAAGAGGAAGCCTGAAATCCCCGTCGTAACTCTAGAATCCCGCCGCAACTCGAGAAAATCCACATGGTTCCCACGTCTTCGCAAGATGAGGCCCTTGCCCGCTACGGCGTCTCAAGGGAAGTCCTAGGTTCTGTCCTGAAGTGCGAAACGGTACCTGACTCCTTTCATGCATCCCCCAAAAGTCCCTCACACGCCGGTTTCCCTCGAGTGTAACACCGAGGGTTCCGGCCCCACTTCATCTGAGCCCCTTCTCCCCTCCTGATGGCGACAGGAGAGTCGATCCCCCTGCGTTGTCTTGAAGGGTCCCTGGCCTTCCCGGCACATCTCAGGATGAAGCCGGCCTCACTAGGAAATTTGAGACTAGCCCCGTGGGTGGTCCCACATGCCGAAAGGCCCCAATTTCCCTGTCCGCTCTTGAAAAGAACCCGAGGCACGGACACATCTTCGAAGGCAAGCTAGTGGGTGAAGGCACAACACGAAGGGGCACTGTCACTGTCGTGCATCGTCCGGAAACACCCGCAGGTTCCACACACAGCTCAACAAGGGGCCTGAGACCCCCTGAGCACCTCGAGAGGCAAGCGGAATTCCCTTCCTCAGACAGGACTATTCCTGACTCTCTTGTCCCAACTCTGCAGGGACCCTGCGGTCGGAGTCCGAAACGGAGAGGAAGCCTGAGGTTCCTACCTTCCCTGGAGATGAGGCCCTCTTCCATTGCGCCAAACCCAGCAGAGTCCTGAGAGGCCCCGTCAACTCCACAGCATCCCTCATCTGTCAGAAGCACACTGGGAAGTTCCCTAAGGTCACTGGTAAACTTTTATTGCACAAGGTCCCCATGAAAAGGCCCACGCAGCAGGACATCCACAGATTCTGTCTGCCATTAAAGGGCAGTAAGGTGCCCTCCCCACTTCTTTGCTGCCTCGGCGGCCACCAGGGTGCAATTCGCGTACCCTTCCCTTTCCCATCCTAGCAGGTGCTCCAGGGCCCGCTGGCCTACAAAGTGCCAGAAGCAGGGCTGGGCCAGCCGGCCAGAATTCAGGGTTCTGTCCCTTGGACTTCCAGCGGACACTAGGCTGCTTGGGAAAACCACGCAGACTCTGAGGTTTTTCAGCAGAGGGGTGGAGCGGTAAAGGCCTTGACCCCAAAGATGAGGCCTTTCTGCGACCGCCAGGTTGGGGAGCTCTGAGATTGTGCCAACACAGGGCAGAATACATGGTTCCCTGCTCCACGCAGTCCCCGTTCCCTTACCTGTGTTCCGCACCCCTCCGCTGTGGCTAATGGATGCCGATCCTTGGGGATCCAGGAGTTCACGAAATGGGCATTCCCAGCCGCAATGGCGACCACCAACAGCACATCTGGAAAGCCCTCCCCCACCCCCGCCAGGAGTCGACCCCGCTGCGAACGGACACCCACCCCACCACGCGCCGCCAGGTTTCGCCCCGGCCCTGCCGGGCTCCCGGCGGTTTCCCAGTCACATTGGTGACCCCCAGGAGCATAACAGGGACCGACCACCCACCCACAGCGAGCGGAATCTCGACCTGTGCAGCCCAGGTTTACCCCGCCCTGGGTGCGCTCCCGGAGCGTTTCCAGCCGCAGTGGCCATCTCCGAGAGCACAACTGGGAAGCCCTCCCCCACCCCAGCCAGGAGCCGACACCCGCCCTGTGCCGCCCGGGTTCGCCCCGCCCCTGCCGCGCTCCAGGGTCGCTGCCTATCTTCACCAGTGGCTCCCGGTGAGCCCCGTCCCCACGCCCGGTTCCAGGAGAGGCTCTCGGACCTCGCTGCTGCCGCCAGGTCAAACATGAGGACAATACATACACCCCACAGAGACAATCCAAGCTGTCTATGATTTAGGGATAAAACGAGGACTACAGAAAGGCAAGATGACCTGACCTAGGAGGGCCATGATATTCTATAGAACCAGACAAAGTTGGTTACCAAGGAAACTTTTTTCCTTGGAACCCGGAAAGCTGGTTCTTTGCATATGCAATGACCAACAATTAGCTTGTTACCCAAGCCTGCCTCACTGCCACCCCCATCCCCCCACTCCCCAGAAGACTGGCTCAAAGAAATATTTTAAATCTCAGGCGGAAACCTGGAAGATGTCTTGTCTGTCTGTTTGGATTAAGGTATGTGTCAGTGTGAGCCCTGTGTTTTTTGATAATATTGCTCAAGTTCTGTGTTCTGATATCAATGGTCTCAAGACAAGGCAGCCCTTCCAAATCAAACTGCTGGAAATACCAGAAAACATTGACCTAAATGGATGTCAGAGTCCCGTGAACTGGGAACTAGT
Source organism: Bubalus kerabau (assembly GCF_029407905.1). Lineage (NCBI taxonomy): Eukaryota > Metazoa > Chordata > Mammalia > Artiodactyla > Bovidae > Bubalus > Bubalus kerabau. The sequence goes on from NC_073633.1 coordinate 1,772,465, forward strand.
CAATATTAAATATCTAGTATTTTTGGTTTTGCTCCTCCATTATAGACATGTCTAAGAGTCAACAACATTAAGCACAACATGTTCATAGTGCCTAGGTTTCTTTTGAGGTAAAAATTGCTCTATTGTTATATCTGTCACAAGCTTGTCAGCAAGAAACTACCTGGAAACGACAACAACAAAAGTAAAAAATGTAAATGTGATATGAGCTTTTAGACAAACTCTTTACAATAATTATACTCTAAAATATCTGCCTCTCATAGTCTTGATTGAAGGCAGAGGAGAAGGGGATGACAGAGGATAAGATGGTTGGATGGCATCACTGACTCGATGGACATGAGTTTGAGCAAGCCCCTGGAGCTGGTGACGGACACGGAAGCCTGGCGTCCTTCAGGCCACGGGGTCCCAAAGAGTCAGACACGACTGAGCAACTGAACTGAACTGAACTAACAAACGTTTCTCCAGTTGTTTTGTTTACCCGAGTTTCTATCCTTGTGACGACAGTGTATTGAATAGCTAGGTCATTTCCAAATAAATGAAAGTTCTGAAACATTCACGACTTGAAAGGACCTCCCTTTTACACAGAAACAAAAGAGATTTTTGACTCTCCATGAATAGTGTCTGGCACCATCCTGACATGTTAAATGTAAGAAAGCAATTGTTTTGTTTTGTTTTGTTCTGTTCTTGGGGGTGGGGGGAGTGGGGCGGGCTATAGCCAATGCCAATATAAAAGTCAGTTCTTGGTTGCTGAAGGGAAATGTATGACTTGTTATTACAAGAAAGTATGTGGAATGCAATGGCACTTGAGGAAGGAAAACGAAGTAGTTCTGTCTTACAGGTGGCAGTTTCAGGATGGGAGAAGCAAAGGAATGGGTACAGAATGGGATAAGGAGGTTGTAGGGAAAGTGGACCCCCAGAAAAAAGTTCTGTGCCTAGCACAAGTTTTCTTGAGATGTCGAACTGCCTTTGCTAATGGAGTTTAAGTTTCTTTACCTTTTAAGTGATCTCTTCTAGGTTGACCTAGAACAGAAATCTTTTGTTAGCTTTGGCTAAGTGGAGAAGTAGTGTTTCACGGTGACATATGTGATCCTTCCTGACTGTTTGCAGCCCTTTTGATATCGATGCACTGCTTCTGCTGCTGCTGCCGCCGCCGCTGCTGCTAAGTCGTTTCAGTCGTGTCCAACTCTGTGCGACCCCATAGACGGCAGCCCACCAGGCCCCGCAGTCCCTGGGGTTCTCTAGGCAAGAACACTGGAGTGGGTTGCCATTTCCTCCTCCCATGCATGAAAGTGAAAAGTGAACGTGAAGTCGTTCAGTGGTGCCCGAGTCTTAGCGACCCCATGGACTGCAGCCTACCAGGCTCCTCCATCCATGGGATTTTCCACGCAAGAGTACTGGAGTGGGGTGCCATTGCCTTCTCCCATATCTATGCACAAGCCTGCCTAAATCATTGACTTCTAGCTAGCTTTGGGATGCCAATGACCATCCACCCTTACCAGGCAACAGAGAAGAGAAAAACACTTACCACAGGAGGTCTTGGTAAGGAACAAGGAACTAACAAGCTCCCGCCAACCAGGATTCTGCAGAGGTCAACAAGAGGTCAATAAGAGATGGAAGACTGCAGTCCAGAGGTCCTAGCAACTTCCATCTTGCAGCAGAGACCCAGCATAGTCAAAACGAATTCAATGTTGCAAAAAATAAGTAAACAAATAAAGGACAGAAGTTCTTTGCACACATGACTGAGATTAGGGGTGAGGCAGTACATGTACGGTGCCTGGAAAATCTTAAAGTATGAGAAAGGAAAGAAATTAAAGACAACTATCAAGCTGTCCAAACTGATAAAAACGAAAGATTACACAATTTTTTTCTGTATATATTAGCAGATAATAATCTGAAAGGGAATTAAAAAAAATTCCCCTTCAATAATGTCAACATGAATACAACACTTTGCCATGGATGTAACGAGGATGACAAGACTGGCACACTGGAAATTATACACCCTGGCTGAAAACTATCCTGAATACATGGACAGATATTCCATAACAATGGAAAGACTTAAGATGGCAATACCATGGAATGAATCTTCAATCTGAAATGAAGATTTGATATGATTTAATCGCTCAGAGCTTTTGTGTCATCAATTGTTATTAAAGTATAACTGAGATAGAGAAAGCTGCTGACTTAGACTTGAGGCGGGGTGTACGCCCTGCTGGTCTCTAGCCAGATATTCTACAGGCACTAGCAGTCAGCTAAGGAAAGAAAGGAACTGTTTCAGGGAATGGCACCAGGCCCCTCCCCCACGACATGCATTGAGATAATATTGGCAGCAGGTGAGTCATCCCGGGCCAAAACTTGATTGACATGAATCTTGAAGAAAGGCAGTATTGCAGGCAAATATATCATTTCCTTAACATAGATAAGGAGAACAAGCTAGGAGGAAAATATGCTGTTTTGTTCAAATCGCTTCTGAGCCTTTTGGGGGAACCTACCTGAAGCCAGAGTCTAGCGGAAATACATAGGATATTTACATCGCTTAAGACAAACATTTTCTTAGGAAAAAATGCATTGCTTAGCTCAAGGTTTGTCTGCGAAATTCTTACACATCAGGAGATGGCTCCGAGCTGGGTTTCCACACACAAGAACATCCATGCAAAGGACAAGCCTGCACAGCCCATCTGCCCCGCTCCCGCACAGCCAGCAGCATTTCCAAGTGACCTCCTAAGGCCTTCCCCAAAATACAGGGGCACCTCTGGGTTTCCTGTTTCCCTCACTTCGAACACTTTTCTTAAAAAAAAAAAATCCTGCACACTTCTTGATAGAATGCCACAGTGCAAGGAATACAGTCCTTCAATATTTAAACCTCCATTTGCAAAACACTTGGAGCTTGGTTTTGTTTTGTTTTGTTTTTTAATTACACCACCACATAATTTAAAGCTTTTACACGTTCTAATTATTCAGTTCCAAAACACCAAACTTTTATTGCACAGGGTCCTCATGAAAAGGCCCACGCAGCTGGACAACCACATATTCTGCCATGAAAGGGCAGCAAGGTGCCCACCCCCTTCTTTGCTGCCTGGGCGGCCACCAGGGTTTGAAATCCATGTACCCTCCTAAGTTTCTAGGGTGCAATCCGTGGACCCTTCCCTTTCCCATCCCAGCAGGTGCTCAAGGGCCCGCTGGCTTACAAAGTGCCAGAAGCAGGGCTGGGCCAGCCGGCCAGAGTTCAGTGTTCTGTCACTTGGACTTCCAGCGGACACTAGGCTGCTTGGAAGAACCGCGCAGACTCTGAGATTTTTCAGCAGAGGGGTGGAGCGGTAAAGGCCTTGACCCCAAAGGCAAGGCCTTTCTGCGACCGCCAGGTTGGGGAGCTCCGAGAATATGCCCACAGACGGCGGAATACTTGGTTCCCTGCTCCACGCAATCCCAGTTCCCTTACCTGTGGTCCGCAGCCCTCCGCTGCACCCACGGGATGGCGATCCTTGGGGACCCAGGAGCGGATGAAATGGGCGTTCCCAGCCGCAGTTGCAACCCCCAAGAGCGCAACTGGGAACCCCTCCCCATCCCCCCCAATGAGACGACCCCCGCCCCGCGCCGCCAGGGTGAGCCCCGCCCCTGCCGCGCTCCCTGCGCGTTCCCAGCCGCAGTGGCGACCCCCGGGAGCACAACTGGGACCGACCCCCACCTAAAGCCATCGGAATCTCGACCCGCGTAGCCCGGGTTTACCCAGTCCCGGGTGCACTCCCGGGGCGTTTTCAGCCTCAGTGTCCACCTCCGAGAGCACAACTGGGAAGCCCGCCCCCACCCCCGCCAGAAGCCGACCCCCGCCCCACGCCGCCCGCGTTCGCCCCGCCCCTGCACAGTCCAGGTACCTTCCCAGCTTCTAGCGTTCACGCCCGGGTAGGAGCAGGATGTAGGAGTATGGGAGATGTGTCTGGAGCCTGACAGCCTCAGCTCCGCTCTGGCCTGCCCTTTGGACCTAGGAGCCAGGCCAACTTGCAGAGGGCTTAGGGCCCCATTGTATGCAAACTACCAAGGCCTACCGCAAGGAGAGCTCTGTCCGAGGGAAGGGAAGCGCCCCAGGCTGCGTTCCCAAGCTGTTGCTTGGCAATGCAGACTCAGCGGTAAACGCAGGGAATCAGGGTCCTAGTGCCCCTGTCTTGGGGAGGAAGCTCCACAGCCAGAGTGTTCCTCCCTTTGTGCCCAGAAAGCGCCTGCCAGACTGGGCTTCCCCGGAGCTCTGTTGCAGAGCAGAGACGTGTGGATGTGTTTTGGGGCCTTGACATGTGCGTTTGGGCTCCCTAGCACAGCCCCAGCGTAGGGGAACCAGCCCCTGAGCAAAGAGCTCCAGGCAGTGCTTTGTGCCCAGGCCTGGATGCCCAGTTCCAGCACGCGGGAGAGATGAGTTAGGCTGCCGGCGGGTCCTTGCAAGCCTGTATTGGAAAGGACCGAGTGAGCTTCCACACCGGCGGAGCTGCAGACCTGCGCCCAGGCGCGATAGGACAGAGCCCCTGTCGAGAGGCTGCTCTGCCTGGGCGAGCCTCGCCAAGCCCTTCCCAGCTTCTAGCGTTTGCACCTGCAAAGGAGCAGGCTGCGGGAGTGTGGGCGACATGACTGGCTCCTGACTGGCCTCAGCTCCGCTCTTGCCTTCCCTTTGGACCTAGGAGCCAGGCCTCCTTGCAGACGGCTTAGGGCACGGGGGTGTGCAAACTGCGAAAGCCTCCCGCAAGGAGACCTCTGTCTGAGGGAAGGGAAATGCCCCAGGTTGCATTCCCAAGCTTTTGCTTGGCAGCCCAGACTCAGCGCTGAACGGAGGGAATCAGGGTCCCAGTGCCCCTGTCATGGGGAGGGAGCTCCACAGCCAGAGTGTTCCTCCGTTTGTGTTCAGAAACCGCCTTACAGACTGGGCTTCCCCGGAGCTCAGCTCCAGAGCAGAGTCGTGTGCATGTGGTTTGGGGCCTTCCCCTGTGCCTTTGGGCTCCCTAGCACAGACCCAGTGCAGGGGAACCAGCCCCTGAGCAGAGAGCTCCAGGCAGTGCTCTGTGCCCTGGATTGGAAGCCCACTCCCAGCACGCGGGAGAATAGAGTCAGGCCGCCGTCGGGTGCTTGCAAGCCTGTATTGGGAAGGACCAAATGAGCTTCCACTCCGGCAGAGCTCCAGATCTGCGCCCAGGCGCGATATCGCAGAGCCCCGACCTAGAGGCTGCTCTGCCTGGGTGAGCCTCGCCAAGCCCTTCCCAGCTTCTAGCTTTCGCGCAGGGGAAGGAACAGACTGCGGAAGTGGGGGAGACGTGACTGGCGGGCGCCTTACTGGCCTCAGCTCCGCTCTTCCCTTCCCTTTGCACCTATGATCTATGCCTCCTTGCAGAGGGCTTAGGGACTGAAGGAGAGCTCTGTCAGAGGGAAGGGAAGCGCCCCAGGCTGCATTCACAAGCTGTTGTTTAGCCGCCCAGACTCAGCGCTGCACAGGGGTAATCAGGCTCTCTGTGCCCGCAGCTTCACACACAGGTGTGTCTCCGTAGGAATCAAGAAAGATCCTGACAGAGTGAGGTTCATTAGAGCTATACTAAAGAGCAAAGGCTTGTCCATGTGGTCTTGCCTTCCCCTGTGCCTTTGGGCCCCGGGCTCGGCCCCAGCTCCGTGGAAACAACCCCTGAGAAAATATCTTCAAGATACGCTTTTCCCAGAGGCTGGGAACTGGGGTTCATAGGAGGAGAGAAAAGCAAGCCTCCTTCGGGCACGAAAGGCAGCCCACCTGCCTGTGTTTTGAAGCCTCTATTTGGAAGGAATGGGTTAGCTTCTCCTAAAGGAGACCTCCAGATCTGCTCAGAAGTCGGTAATTCCAGAGGCAGGGTACTGGTTCCTGACTGTCCTTTGCTAGCCTTGGAAAGACATTCCAAGATTCTAGAGTTATATTCCATGAAGGAGCAGGCTTCGGGAATGTGTCAGAGGGGACTGGCTCCTTATTGGCCTCAGCTCAGCTATTGCCTTTCCATTCAAACTAGGACAAGGGCCTACTTTATGAAGGGTAAGGGTCTTCTTCTTTGAAACTGCCAAGGGCTACAGCAATGAGACCTCTGTCAAGGTGAGGGAAGCCTAAGAGGACGGATTCTCAAGCAGGTGCTTTACTACAAAGCATCAGCACCCCACGGAGAGAACCAAGATCCCTGTTCCCCAATGTTGGGAGTGTAGCTTCACACACAGAGTTGTCTCTATAGGAGCCAAGAATGTTCCTGAGAGATTAGGTTCACTAAACCTCTCCTACAGAGCATAGACCTGTCCATGTGGTTTTTCCTTCCCCTGTGAGTTGGGTCCCCGAGATCCGCCACACCTCCGAGGAAACTGTCCCTGAGAAAAGATCTCCAGGAACCGCTTCGCTGAGGCTGGGAAACGCTGTTCACAGGAAGTAAGGCAAGCGAATCTCCTGCAGAGAAAAAGAGGCCTTACTGTCCCTGGAGGAGCAGGCTGCCAGAGTGTGTGAAACCTGACTGTTGCCTTGCTGGCCTCAGTTCCACCATTGCCTGTTCCTCCGAACTAGGACCCAGGCCTATTTGGAGAAGCGTTTGGCTGCGGATTTCTACAAAGTGCCAAGGGCTACAGCAGTGAGAATTCTCTCAGCGGTAAGGGAGAGCATTTTATGGATTCTCAAGCTGTTTTCTGAATGACTGCGTCAAAATGAACTGAGAGAATCAGGCTCTCTGTGCCCCTATGTTAGGTACGCAGCTTCACACACAGAAGTGTCTCTATAGGAGCCAAGAATGTTCCTGAGAGATGAGGTTCACTAGAAGTCTGCTACAGAGCATAGACCTGTCCATATGGTTTTGCCTTGCCCTGTGAGTTGGGTCCCTGAGGTCCGCCCCAGCTCAGGGGAAGGAGCCCCTGAGAAAAGATCTCCAGGGACCGCTATTCCCCCAGGCTGGCAAACGCAGTTCACAGGAGGTAACGCAAGCGAGCCTCCTGCAAGGCACAACAGGCCTTAGTGTCCCTGGACAATCAGGCTGCCAGAGTGTGTGAGACCTGACTGGTGCCTTACTGGCCTCAGCTCCGCCATTGCATGTTCCTCCGAACTAGGACCCAGGCCTACTAGGAGAAGGGTTTGGGTATGGATTTCTAAATACTGCCAAGGGGTATAGCAATGAGAACTGTGTCACGGGTAAGGAAGAGCATTGTATGGATTTTCAAGCTGTTGTTTGAACGACAGCTTCAAAGCTGCACAGAGAGAATCAGACTCTGTGTCTCCATGTTCAGTACACAGCTTCACAGACAGGGGTGTCTTCATAGGAAACAAGAACGTTCCTGACAGAGTGAGGTTCACTAGAGCTCTCCTAGAGAGCAAAGACTTGTCCAAGTGGTTTTCTTCCCCTGTGCGTTTGGGGCTCCCCGCTCTGCCCCAGCTCCGTGGAAACAACCCCTGAGAAAAGATCTTCAAGATCCGCTTTTCCCAGAGGCTGGGATGTGGGGTTCATAGGAGGCGGGAAAAGCAGGCCTCATTCAGAGAGCGAGAGGCAGCCAAGCGGCCTGCGTTTGGAAGCCTCTATTTGGAAGAATGGGTTAGCTTCCCCTAAGGGAGACCTCCAGATCTGTTCAGAAGTCGGTAATTCCAGAGGCAGTGTGCAGGGTCCTGACTGCCCTTTGCCAGCCTTGCAAAGACATTCCTAGATTCTACAGTTATCTTCCTGAAGAAGCAGGCTTCGGGAATATGTCAGACTTGACTGGCGCCTTATTGGCCTCAGCTCAGCTATTGCCTTTCCATTCAAAGTAGGACAAGGCCCTACTTTATGAAGGGTAAGGGTCTTCTTCTTTCCAAACTGCCGAGGGCTACAGCAATGAGACCTCCGTAAATGCGAGGGAAGCATAAGCGGATGGATTATCAGGAAGGTTCTTTGCCACCAAGCATCAGCACCCCACGGAGAGAATCAGGCTCCCTTTGACCCTATGTGGGGTGTGTAGATTCACACACAGTGGTGTCTCTACAGGAGCCAAGAATGTTCCTGAGAGATGAGGCTCACAAGAGCTCTCCTACAGAGTGCTCACCTGTACACGTGGTTTCGCCTTCCCCTGTGAGTTGGGTCCCCGAGGTCCGCCCCAGCTCCGAGAAAACAGCCTCTGAGAAAAGATCTCCAGGAACCGCTTTTTGCCCAGGCTGGGAAAAGCTGTTCACAGGAAGTAAGGCAAGTGAGCCTCCTGCAGAGAAAAAGAAGCCTTACTGTCCCTGGAGGAGCAGGCTGCCAGAGTGTGTGAAAACTGACTGGTGCCATACTGGTCTTAGCTCCGCCATTGCTTGTTCCTCCGAACTGGGACTCAGGCCTACTTGGAGAAGGGTTTAGGTGCAGATTTCTACAAACTGCCAAGGGCTACTGCAATGAGAACTCTCTTAGAGGTAAGGGCGAGAATTGTATGGATTCTCAAGCTGTTTTCTGAACGACAGCATTAAACCTGCACAGAGAGAATCAGGCTCTCTGCCGCCATGTTGGGTACGCAGTTTCACACACAGAGGTGTCCGCATAGGAGCCAAGAACGTTCGTCAAAGACTGAGGTTCACTAGAGCTCTCTTAGAAAGCAAAGACTTGTTCATGTGGTTTTGCCTTCCCCTGTATGTGTGGGTCTCTGGGCACAACCCCAGCTCCGTGGAAACAACCCCTGAGCAAAGATCTCCAAGAATCTGCTTTTCCCCCATGCTGGGAACCAGGGATCATAGGAGGCAGGAAAAGCAAGTCTCCTTCAGGCAAGAAGAGGCAGCCAACCGGCCTGTGTTTGGAAGCCTCTATTTGCAAGGAATGGGTTAGCTTCTCCAGAAGGAGACCTCCAGATCTGCTCAGAAGATAGATATTCCAGAGGCAGGGTCGAGGTTCCTGACTGCCCTTTGCCAGCCTTGCAAAGACATTCCTAGATTCTAGCAATATTTTCCATGAAGGAGCAGGCATCGGGAATATGTCAGAGTTGACAGGTGCCTTACTGGCCTCAGCTCAGCTATTGCCTTTCCTTTCAAACTAGGATCAGGGCCTACTTGGTGAAGGGTAAGGGTCTGCTTCTTTCCAAAGTGCCAAGAGACACAGCAATGAGACCTCTGTCAAGGCGAGGGAAGCGTAAGCGGATGGATTCTCAAACAGGTGCTTTGCCACAAAGCATCAGCACCCCACGGAGAGAATCAGGCTCCCTGTGCCCCTATGTTCGGTGTGTAGCTTTACACACAGAGGTGTCTCTGTACGAGCCAAGAATGTTCCTAAGAGATGAGACACACTGACGTCTCCTACAGAGCATAGACCTGTCCATGTGGTTTTTCCTTCCCCTGTGAGATGGGTCCCCGAGGTCCACCCCAGCTCTGGGGATAGAGCCCCTGAGAAAAGATCTCCAGGAACCGCTTTTTGCCCAGGCTGGGAAACGCAGTTCACAGGAGGCAAGGCAAGCGAGCCTCCTGCAGGGAAAAGTAGGCCTTACTGTCCCTGGAGGAGCAGGCTGCCAGAGTGTGTGACACCTGACTGATGCCTTACTGACCTCAGCTCCGCCATTGCATGGCCATCCAAACCAGGACCCAGGCCTACTTGGAGAAGGGTTTGGGTGCGGATTTGTAAAAACTGCCAAGGGCTACTGCAATGAGAAGTCTCTCAGAGGTAAGGGAGAGCATTGTATGGATTCTCAAGCTGTTGTTTGAACGACAGCTTCAAAGCTGCAAAGAGAGAATCAGGCCCTGTGTGCCCCCTTGTTGGGTATGCAGCTCCACACACAGAGGTATCCCCGTAGAATCCAAGACTTTCCTCACATATTGAGGTTAACTAGAGTTCTCCTACAGAGCAAAGACTTGTCCATGTGATTTTGCCTTCCTCTGTGCATGTGGGTCTCCGGGCTCGGCTCCAACTCCGTTGAAATAGCCCCTGAAAAAAGATCTCCAAGAACCACTTTTCCCCCAGGCGGGAAGCGGAGTTCACAGGAAGCGGAACAAGCAAGCCTCCTTCGGGCAAGTCGAGGCAGCCAACTAGCCTGTGTTTGGAAGCCTCTATTTGGAAGGAATGGTTAGTTTCTCCAAAAGAAGACCTCCAGATCTGCTCAGAAGACGGAAATTCCAGAGGCAGGGTTGAGGTTCCTGACTGTCCTTTGCCAGCCTTGCAAAGACCTTTCTAGATTCTAGCGTTATTTTCCATGAAGGAGCAGGCTTCAGGAATATGTCAGACTTGACTGGCGCCTTACTGGCCTCAGCTCAGCTATCGCCTTTCCGTTCAAATTAGGACAAGGGCCTACTTGTTGAAGGGTAAGGATCTGCTTCTTTCCAAACTGCCAAAGGCTACAGCAAAGACACCTCTGTCAAAGAGAGGGAAGTGGAAGCGGATGGATTCTCAAACAGGTGCTTTGCCACAAAGCATCTGCACCCCATGGAGAGAATCAGGCTGCATTTGCCCCTATGTTGGGTGTGTAGCTTCAAACACAGAGGTGTCTCTATAGGAGCCAAGAATGTTCCTGGGAGATGAGGTTCACTAGAGCTCTGCTACGGAGCATAGACCTGTCCATATGGTTTTGCCTTCCCCTGTGAGTTGGGTTCCCGATGTTTGCCCCAGCTCCGAGGAAGAAACCCCTAAGAAAACACCTCCAGGAACTGATTTTCGTCCAGACTGGGAAACGCAGTTCACAGAAGGCAAGGCAAGCGAGCCTCCTGCAGAGAAAAAGAGGCCTTACTGCCCCTGGAGGAGCAGGCTGCCAGAGTGTGTGAGACCTGACTGGTGCCTTACTGGCCTCAGCTCCGCCATTGCATGTTCCTCCGAACTAGGACCCAGGACTACTTGGAGAAGGGTTTGGGTGCGGATTTCTAAAAACTGCCAAGGGCTACAGCAATGAGAACTCTGTCACGGGTAAGGAAGAGCATTGTATGGATTTTCAAGGTGTTTTTTGAACGACATCTTTAAAGCTTCACAGAGAGAATCAGGCTCTCTGTGCCCCCATGTTGGGTACGCAGCTTCACACATAGGGGTGTCTCCATATGAATCAAGAATGTTCGTGACAGAGTGAAGTTCACTAGAGCTCTCCTAGAGAGCAAAGACTTGTCCATGTGGTTTTTCTTCCCCTGTGAGTTTGGGTCTCCAGGCTTAGCCCCAGCTCCGTGGAAACAACCCCTGAGAAAAGATTTTCGAGATCCGCTTTTCCCAGAGCCTGGGAAGCTGGGTTCATAGGAGGCAGGAAAATCAAGCCTCCTTCGGGCACGAAGAGGCAGCCGACCGGCCTGTTTTTGGAAGTCTCAATATGGAAGGAATGAGTTAGATTCTCCTAAAGGAGACCTCCAGATCTGCTCAGAAATCGGTAATTCCAGAGGCAGGGTGCAGGCTCCTGACTGCCCTTTGCCAGCCTTGCAGAGACATTCCTAGATTCCAGCGTTATTTTCCATGAAGGAGCAGGCTTCAGGAATATGTCAGACTTGACTGGCGCCTTATTGGCCTCAGCTCAGCTCTTGCCTTTCCTTTCAAACTAGGACAAGGGCCCACTTTATGAAAGGTAAGGGTCCTCTTCTTTCCAAACTGCCAAGGGCTACAGCAATGAGACCTCTGTCAAGGCGAGGGAAGCGTAAGCTGATGGATTCTCAAGCAGGTGCTTTGCCACAAAGCATCAGCACCCCACGGAAAGAATCTGGCTCCCTTTGCCCCTACGTTGCGTGTGTAGCTACACGCACAGAGGTGTCTCGATAGGAGCCAAGAATGTTCCTGAGAGAGGAGGTTCACTGTTGGGGGCCAGAGTGAGGCACTCCGCCCATGGCAAAGGTCATGAGGAAGGAGGCTCGACATACGCAAAGGCGGGATCGAGCCTCAGGAGTCCCCCTGGAAATCCTCGAGCATCTACCCCCATAACCAGAGCCTGCCTACCTTACTACTTTGTGCTCTCACCTACACCTCTGACTTTACGGGGGGCTGTCCCCCACCACCTCTTTCGGAGAAGGAGTTAACCTAGAGCTCCAGTTGATAAAAACCCCTGGGTGTGACAAGAGTGTTTTAACCTACAAACTCCTCTGAAGGTTCTCTAGCCTGCCTGACAGGCTTGTCCGGCCACATGTGATTGCTCACAGCCTCCCAACCATGAGAGGCACGAGATGCTTTAAACCTTCTAAAAACAGGTTCCTTAGAAAAGTTAGAAAATTAGTAGTATAAGTATAAATGGCTGATTAGAAATCATATTGGTGAAGGGTTTTTCATTTGTTGAGCTGATGTTTACTGCTAAGTCTCCACATCCCCTGCCCTTATACACATTAATGAATATATAGAAGGAATAAGTATTAACCTTTGATATAAATCACGTTAGACCTTAGGCTAAGTAAATTCTTGCCTTAACTAAAACCCACTACACCCTCACCCTATAGGAATGTAACTTTATTTGGGTGGCGTCTGTTTTAAGAATAATCACCCCTGGAGAAATAAGTGTCCTGGTTGACTGACCGCTGTCACAAGGAGAGGGTCGTAAATTGTCAGCAGGCCCCCCGGCCAGAAGATGATGTAACACCCCTAAGACCTCTGTATACTTTTGTATGAAGCACCTGACTTTGATAAAAGTCAGGACTGCTGACCCCACGTGACTTTTGCATAACATCTCAGTGTATAAAAGTAGACCATGGAAAATAAAGAATTGGGATCAGTTTCTCGAAATACTGGTCTCCCCATGTCTCTCTCTCTCTCTCACTCTGGTTGAGTCTCCATCTGGAGCGCGGAACCCACCAAGCTTACTAATTTTGCCTGGGCTTCTAAGATCCGACCGGGGAGGCCTCAGTGTCTCCTCTCCTTCGGGAGAACGGAAGGAGGCCTGCGGCCTACGTAAGTGGTTCAAGCTTCTTGTCTTGAAGTTTTATTGGTCCCCCGCGTAAACCAAGCTACTCAGCCTCTTTTCTCCACTGAATTTTCTTACTGAGCTATCCTCATTTTATTACTCTTTATATCCTTAATTAACGTTTAATTAAGCAGTTGTTCCCTGACCCTCGCCTACGCCGTCTCTGCTTCGAATACCCTGGATCAGCTGGGGCTGGACCCCGGCAGTTCACTAGAGATCTCCTACAGAGCATAGACCTGTCCATTTGGTTTTGCCTTCCCCTGTGAGTTGGGTCCCCGAGGTCCGCCCCAACTCCGGGGAAACAGCCCCTGAGAAAAGATCTCCAGGAACTGCTTTCCGCCCAGGCTGGGAAACGCTGTTCACAGGAAGTAAGGCAAGTGAGCCTCCTGAAGGGAAATAGAGGCCTTACTGTCCCTGGAGGAGCAGGCTGCCAGAGTGTGTGACACCTGACTGGTGCCTTACTGGCCTCAGCTCCGCTATTGCATGTTCATCTGAACTTGAACCCAGGCCTACTTGGAGAAGTGTTTGTGTGCCGATTTCCAGAAACTGCGAAGGGCTACAGCAATGATAACTCTCTCAGTGGTAAGGGAGAGCATTGTGTGGATTCTCAATTTGTTGTTTGAACGACAGCGTCAAAGCTGCACAGAGAGAATCAGGTCTCTGTGTCTCTATGTTGGGTATGCAGCTTCCCACACAGAGATGTCCCCGTTGGAGCCAAGAACATTCCGCATAGACTGAGGTTCACTAGAGCACTCCTAGAGAGCAAAGACTTATCCATGCGGTTTTCCCTTCCCCTGTGCGTGTGGGTCTCCGGGATCGGCCCCTGCTCCGTGGAAACAGCCTCTGAGAAAAGATCTCCAAGAATCTCTTATCCCCCAGGCTGGGAAGCGGAGTTCGCAGGAGGTGGGATAAGCAAGCTTCCTTCGGCAAGAAGAGACAGCCAACCGGCCTGTGTTTGGAAGCCTATATTTGCAAGGAATGGGTTAGTTTCTCCTGACCGAGACCGCCAGATGTGCTGAGAAGATAGAAATTCCAGAGGCAGGGTCGAGGTTCCTGACTGCGCTTTGCCAGCCTTGCAAAGACATTCCCAGATTCTAACGTTATTTTCCATGAAGGAGCAGGCATCGGGAATATGTCAGACTTGACTGGCGCCTTACTGGCCTCAGCTCAACTACTGCCTTTCCATTCAAACAAGGACAAGGGCCTACTTGGTGAAGGGTAAGGGTCTGCTTCTTTCCAAACTGCCAAGGACTACAGCAATGAGACCTCTGTCAAGGTGAGGGAAGCCTATGCGGATGAATTCTTAGCAGGTGCTTTGCCACAAAGCATCAGCACCCACGGAATCAGACTCCCTTTGCCACTATGTTGGGTGTGTAGCTTCATGCACAGAGGTGTCTCTGTAGAAGCCAAGAATGTTCCTGAGAGATGAGGTTCACTAGAGCTCTCCTACAGAGCATAGACCTGTCCATGTGGTTTTGTCTTCCCCTGTGAGTTGGGCCCCCGAGGTCCGACCCAGCTCCAGGGAAACAGCCCCTGAGAAAAAATCTCCAGGAACAGCTTTGCGCCCAGGCTGGGAAATGCAGTTCACAGGAGGCAAGGCAAGCGAGCCTCCTGCAGGGAAAAAGAGGCCTTACTGCTCCTGGACGATCAGGCTGCAAGAGTGTGTGAGACCTCACTTGTGCCTTACTGGCCTCAGCTCCGCCGTTGCCTGTTGTTCCGAGCTAGGACCCAGGCCTACTTGGAGAAGGGTTAGGGTGCGGATTTCTACAAACTGTCAAGAACGACAGCAATGAGAATTCTCTTAGCAGTAAGGGAGAGCATTGTATGGATTCTCAAGCTGTTGTTTGAATGACAGCTTCAAAGCTACACAGAGAGAATCAGGCTCTCTGTTCCCCTATTTTGGCTGTGCAGCTTCACACACAGAATTTGACTCTGTTGGAGCCAGAAATATTCCTGAAAGACTTAGGCTCACCAAAGCTGTCCTCCAGAGCAAAGACATTGGATGTGGTTTTGCCTTCCCTTGTCAGTATGGGTCCCCTAGCTTGGCCCCAGCTCCGGGGATACAGCCTCTGAAAAAAATCTTCCAAGAAGCGATTTTCCTCCAGGCTGTTAAGCGGAATTCGCAGTTTGCAAGTTAAGGAAGCCTGCTTCGTGGAAGAGCAAGCAGCCAACTGGCCCTGTGTTAGGAAGCCTGTATTTGAAAGGAATGGCTTAGCTTCTACAGCGGGAGAACCTCAGATCTGCTCAGGGGACTGAAATACTAGAGTCAGGGTCAAGGTTCTCCCTTGTCCTTTGCGCACCTTGCAAAGACATTCCTAGCTTCTAGCGTTAGTGTCCCTGTAGTAGCAGGCTGCAGGAGCGTGTGATAAATGACTGCCACGTTCCTGTCCTCAGCTCCGCTATTGACTTTCTATTCGAACTAGAACCCAGGCCTACTTTGAGAGGGGTTAGGGTCCAGTGTTTCCAAACTGCCAAGGGCTACGGCAATGCGAGCTCTGTCAGAGGTAAGAAAAGAGCAATTGGTTGGATTCTTCAGCTGCTGCGTGGCTACACAGCTTCCGCGCCGCATGGAGAGCATGAGGCTCCTTGTGGCCCTATTTTGGGTACGCAGCAACATGCACACAGAGTGTCTGTGTTCACTTATGTACAGGCTTATGTACACTAGAGCTCTCCTACAGAGCGAAGACCACTCAGTGGGCTCCAAGAGATACATGTCGCGACTCGAGAAGAGAGTGGAGTCCTTTGCTTCCCCTCGAGATGAGGCCTGACTCCCCGGGTGAGTATGGAATGCAACCCCAAATCCCTGTCGCCTATGGAGAGGAACATTAAGTCCTGGATACAAGCGTAGATGAGGTCTAGTTTGCACTTCAGTGAATGGAGCCCAATCCCCAGCTCTCCCTGGCAACTCAAATGGAAGATTAGACTTCCTGGGCCAACACAAGAGGAAGCCTGAATTCCCCGTCGTAACTCGAGAATCCCACCGCAACTCGAGAAAAACCACGTGCTTCCCTCGTCATCGCAAGATGAGGCCCTTTGTCCGCTACAGCATCTCAAGAGAAGTCCCACGTTCCATCCTGAAGTGCGAAACGGTACTTGGCACCCTTGATGCGACCCGAAAAGTTCCGCGACATACCAGACTCACTCAAGGGGAACACCGAGGTTCCCTGCACCACTTCATCTGAGCCCCTTCTCCTCTCCTGATTGCGACAGGAGGGTCGACTCCCCTTCTCTGTCTGCAAGGGGTTCCCGACCTTCCAGGCGCACCTCAGGATGAGGCCGGTCTCATGAGGAAGTTCGAGACGTAGCCTCGTGGGTGGTGCCACATGCCGAAAGACCCCAATTTCACGGTCCATTCTTGAAAAGAACCCGATGCCAGCACACCTCTTTGAAGGAAAACCTGTGGATGAAGGCACAAGACGAAGGGGCACTGACACCCGCGTGCATCGTCCAGAAAAACCCGCAGGTCCCACAGACATTTCGACAAGTGGATTGTGACCCTGTAAACAACTCGAAAGGCAAACGAAGTTCCACTTCCTCAACAGAAGATTAGGTGTGACTCTCTTTTGCCTACTCTGCAGGGACCATGGGATCCGAGTCAGAAACGGAGAGGAAGCCTGAGGTTCCTGCGTCCACTCGAGATGAGGCCCTCTTCCATTGCACCACACGCAGTGGAGTCCCGAGAGGCCCCTACCAACTCCACAGTATCCCTGAGTTCTCACAGGCACAATGAGAAGCTCCCTGAGGTCACAGGCACAAGTTGAGGGAACCCTGGGTTTTCTATCACGACTCGAGAAAGACCGAGAGAGTGCTTCAAAATGTCTTGAGTCGCGATTCCCCTACCATGACTTGAGAGCCATGACACGCTCCCCCTCGACACGCACATGGAGACCTGACTTCCCTGGCGCCGCAAGAGAGGCTCCCTGAGATCCTCGTCGTGCCTCGGGAGAAAACCCCCACGGGCGCCGCAGCTCGAGGAAACCCCTGAGACGCCCTCGTCCTCGCGAGATGAGGGCCTTCTTTTCCTGCATGGCCTGGAGAGCAATCCCGGGTCCTCTCTCCAAACGGAAGAGGAGGCTGGACTTCCTTGAGGCCGCTCAGGGGGCTCCAAGAGACCCGCGTCGCGATTCGAGAGGAGAGCGGAGTCCTTGGCTTCCCCTCGAGACGAGGCCTGACTCCCCGGGGGAGCCTGGAATGCAACCCCGAGATCCCTGCCTTCCCTGGAGAGGAATATTAGGTCCCGGACACACGCCTAGGTGAGGTCTCTTCGGCCCTGCAGTGACTCGAGCGCAACCCCCAGCTTTCCCTCGCAACCCGAGGGGAAGATTGGGCTTCCCAGGGCCAACCCGAGAGGAAGCATGAGATCCCCGTCATAACTCGAGAATGCCGCCGCAACTCGAGAAAAACCACGTGGTTCCCACCTCTTGGCAAGATGAGGCCCTTGCCCGCGACGGCGTCTCAAGGGAAGTCCCCTGTTCCGCCCTGAAGGGCGAAACGGTCCCTGACAGCCTTCCTGCGACCCCCAAAAGTCCCCCGACACGCCGGGTTCCCCCGAGGGGAACACCGAGGGTCCCGGCACCGCTTCCTCTGAGCCCCTTCTCCCCTCCTGATCGCGACAGGAGAGGCGATTCCCCTGCGTGGTCTGGAAGGGGTTCCCGGCCTTCCCGGCGCACCTCACGATGAGGCCGGTCTCACGAGGAAATTCGAGACGAGCCACGTGGGTGGTGCCACATGCCGAACGCCCCCGATTCCCCGGTCCGCTCTTGAGAAGGACCCGAGGTCCGGACCCCTCTTCAAAGGCAACCCTGTGGGTGAAGGCACAACACGAAGGGGCACTGCCACCCCCGTGCATCGTCCGCAAAGACCCGCGGGTTCCACACACAGCTCGACGAGGGGCCTGAGACTCCCTGAGCAACTCGAGAGGCCAGCGGGGTTCCCTTCCTCAGACAAGACGAGGCCAGACTCTCCTGTCCCAACTCTGCAGGGACCCTGCGGTCGGAGTCCGAAACGGAGAGGAAGCCTGAGGTTCCTGCCTCCCCTCGAGGTGAGGCCCTCTTCCGTTGCGCCAGACCCAGTGGAGCCCGAGGGGCCCCGCCACCTCCACAGGATCCCTCGCCTCTCAGAGGCACCCTGGGAAGTTCCCTAAGGTCCCCGGCAGAAGGCGAGGGAAACGAGGGTTTCCCGCCGCCCCCCGACAAAGACCTCGAGAGTCCTTCTTCAACGCGTCTCGAGGCCCTAGTCCCCTCCCATGACTCGAGAGCCAGGACGCGCTCCCCCTCGCCACGCGCATGGAGACCTGACATCCCTGGCGCCGCACGAGAGGCTCCCTGAGATCCTCGTCGTGCCTCGGGAGAAAACCCCCACGGGCGCCGCAGCTCGAGGAAACCCCTGAGACGCCCCCGTCCTCGCGAGCTGAGGGCCTTCTTTTCCTGCATGGCCTGGAGAGCAATCCTGGGTCCTCTCTCCAAACGGAAGAGGAGGCTGGACTCCCTTGAGGCCGCTCAGGGGGCTCCAAGAGACCCGCGTCGCGACTCGAGAGGAGAGCGGAGTCTTTGGCTTCCCCTCGAGATGAGGCCTGACTCCCCGGGGGAGCCTGGAATGCAACCCCGAGATCCCTGCCTTCCCTGGAGAGGAATATTAGGTCCCGGACACACGCCTAGGTGAGGTCTCTTCGGCCCTGCAGTGACCCGAGCGCAACCCCCAGCTTTCCCTCGCAACCCGAGGGGAAGATGGGGCTTCCCAGTGCCAACCCAAGGGGAAGGCTGAGATCCCCGTCGTAACTCGAGAATGCCGCCGCAACTCGAGAAAAACCACGTGGTTCCCACCTCTTAGCAAGATGAGGCCCTTGCCCGCGACGGCGTCTCAAGGGAAGTCCCCTGTTCCGCCCTGAAGGGCGAAACGGTCCCTGACAGCCTTCCTGCGACCCCCAAAAGTCCCCCGACTCGCCGGGGTGCCCCGAGGGGAACACCGAGGGTCCCGGCACCGCTTCCTCTGAGCCCCTTCTCCCCTCCTGATCGCGACAGGAGAGGCGATTCCCCTGCGTGGTCTGGAAGGGGTTCCGGGCCTTCCCGGCGCACCTCAGGATGAGGCCCGTCTCACGAGGACATTCGAGATGAGCCACGTGGGTGGGGCCACATGCCGAACGCCCCCGATTCCCCAGTCCGCCCTTGAGAAGGACCCGAGGCCCGGACCCCTCTTCGAAGGCAACCCTGTGGGTGAAGGCACAACACGAAGGGGCAGTGACACCCTCGTGCATCGTCCAGAAAAACCCGCAGGTTCCACATACAGCTCAACAAGTGGCTTGTCACCCCTGAAGAACTCGAGAGGCAAGTGGGTTTTCATTCCTCTACACAAGACGAGGCCTGACTCTCCTGTCCCAACTCTGCAGGGACTTTCCGATCCGAATCAGACCAGCGCCAGTGAAGTCACGAGAGAAACGCTGAGGTTCCTGCATCCACTCGAGATTAGGACCTCTTCCATTGCACGAAACCCAGTGCAGTCCCGAGAGAGGCGTCCCAGCTCCACAGTATCCCTGACTTCTCAGAGGCACCCTGAGAAGCTCCCTGAGGTCACCAGCACAATTCGAGTGAGCCCAGGGTTTACTGCCGCCACCATAGAAAGAACTCAAGAGTGCTTCTTCAACGCATTTTGAGGCCTGATTCCCCTACCATGACTCGAGGGCAATGACGCGCTCCCTCTGCTACACTCATGAAGCCCTGACTTCCCTGGCGCCACACGAGAGGCTCCCTGAGCTCCCCGTCATACCTCGTGAGAAACCAAACACTGGCGCCACAGATAGAGAAAACCCACGAGACGCCCCCATTTTCGCGACATGACGGCCTTCTTTTCTAGCATGGCCTGGAGAGCAATCCCGAGTCCTCTCTCCAAACTCCACAGTAGGCTTGACTCCCTTTTGGTCACTCAGTGGACTCCAAGACATACCCGTCGCGACTCGAGAGGAGAGCGGAGTCTTTTCCTTCCCCTCGAGGCGAGGCCTGACTCCTCGGGTGTGTCTGATATGTGAACCGGAGATCCCTGTCGCCCCTGGAGAGAAACATTAGGTCCTGGACACAAGCCTAGATGAGGTCTCTTTTTTCCTGCAGTGACTCGAGAGCAATCCCCAACTCTCCCTCGCAACTCGAATGGAAGACTGGACTTCCCT
Source organism: Bubalus kerabau (assembly GCF_029407905.1). Lineage (NCBI taxonomy): Eukaryota > Metazoa > Chordata > Mammalia > Artiodactyla > Bovidae > Bubalus > Bubalus kerabau. The sequence goes on from NC_073633.1 coordinate 1,792,413, forward strand.
GGGCCAACAGAAGAGGAAGCCTGAATTTCCCGTTGTAACTCAAGAATCCCGCCACAACTCGAGAAAAACCACGTCGTTCCCTCTTCATCGCAAGATGCGGCCATTGCCGCTACAGCGTCTCAAAAGAAGTCTTACGTTCCATCTTGAAGTGCGATACGGTACTTGGCACCTTTGATGCGACCCCAAAAGTTCCCCAACCACTGGTCTCACTGGAGGGGAACACCGAGGTTCCCGGCATCACCTCATCTGTGCCCCTTCTCCCCTCCTGATCGAGACAGGAGGGTCGATTCTCCTGCTTTGTCTGCAAGGGGTCCCGACCTTCCCGGCGCACCTCAGGATGAGGCCGGTCTCACTAGGAAATTCGAGACGTAGCCTGGTGGGTGGTGCCACATGCGGAAAGACCCCGATTTCCCGGTCCGCTCTTAATAAGAACCCGATGCCAGGACACCTCTTCGAAAGCAAACCTGTGGATGAATGCACAACACGAAGGGGTACTGACATCCCCATGCATAGTACGGAAAAACACGCAGATTCCAAACACAGATCGACAAGTGTCCTGTCATCCCTTGAAGAACTAGAGAGGCACGCGGAGTTCCGTTCCTCCACACAAGAGAAGGCCTGACTCTCCTTTCCCAACTCTGCAGGGACCGTGCGATCGGAGTCAGAAATGTAGATGAAACCTGACGTTCCTGCATCAACTCGAAATGAGGCCCTCTTCCATTGCGCCATACCCAGTGGAGTCCCGAGAGGCCCCTAAAACTCCACAGTATCCCTGATTCTCAGAGGCACCCTCAGAAGCTCTCTGCGGTCACTGGCACAAGTCGAGTGAACCCAGGGTTTCCTGCTGCATTCTGAGAAAGACCTTGAGAGTCCTTCTTTACCGCGTCTTGAGGCCCGACACCCTACCATGACTGGAGAGCAATGACGCATTCCCCTCGCCACGCCCATTGAAACCTAACTTCCCTGGCGCCACACGAGAGGCTCCCTGCGCTCCCCGTCCTACCTCATGAAAACCCCACACTGGCACCGCCGCTCGAGAAAACTCACGAGACGCCCCCATCATCGTAAGATGAGGGCCTTCTTTTCCTACATGACCTAGAGAGCAATCCCGAGTCCACTCTCCAAACTCCACTGGAGGCCTGAGTCCCTTTAGGCCACTCAGTAGCCTCCAAGAGATACACGTCGCTACTCTAGAGGAGAGCAGAGTCCTTTGCTTCCCCTCGAGCCGAGGCCTGACTACTTGGGTGAGTCTGGAATGGGATCCCGAGATCCGTGTTGCCCCTGTAGAGGAAAACTCGGTCCTGGACACAAGCCTAAATGAGGTCTTTTTTGTCCTGCATTGACTCAAGTGCAATCCCCAGCTCTCCCTCGCAACTCGAATGGATGATTGGACTTCCCTGGGCCAACACAAGAGGAAGCCTGTATTCCCCATTGTAATTCGAGAATCCCGCGGCAACTGGAGAAAAACAACGTGGCTCCTCCGTCATCGAAATATGAGGCCCCTGTCAGCTATAGCGTCTCCAGGGAAGTCCCATGTTCCGTCTTGAAGTGTGAAACGGTACTTGGCACCCTTGATGCGACCCCCAAATTTCCCTGACACCCCGGTCTCACTCGAGGAGAACATGGAGGTTCCCAGCACCGCTTCAGCTGAGCCTCTTCTCCCCTCCTGATGGCGACAGGAGGGTCGATTCCCCTGCTTTGTCTGGAAGGGGTTCCCAGACTTCCCGGCGAACCTCAGGATGAGGCCAGTCTCACGAGGGAAGTCGAGACGTAGCCTCGTGGGTTGTGCCACATGCCGAAAGACCCCGATTTCCTGGTCCGCTATTGATAAGATCCCGATGCCCGGTCACCTCTTCGAAGGTAACCCTGTGGATGAAGGCACAACACGAAGGGGCACTGATACCCCTGTGCATCGTCCCCCAAAACCGCAGGTTCCACATACAACTCGACAGGTGGCCTGTCATCCCGTGAACAACTCGAGAGGCAAGCGGAGTTCCATTACTCCACACAAGACGAGGTCTGACTCTCCTGTCCCAACTCTGCAGGGACCCTGCTATCCGAGTCAGAAATGGAGAGGAACCCTGACGTTACTGCCTCAATCCGAGATTAGGTCCTCTTCAATTGCACCAGTCCCTGTGATGTCCCGAGAAGCCCCTCTCAACTCCACAGTATCCCTGACTTCTCAGAGGAACCCCGCTAAGCTCCCTGAGGTCATGGGCACAAGTCGAGGGAACCCAGGGTTTCCTGCCACACCCTGAGAAAGACCTCGAGAGTTCTTCTTCGAAGAGTCTTGAGGCTTGATTCCCCTACCATGACTCGAGAGCAATGAGGCGCTCCCCCACGCCACGTCCATGGAGACCTGACTTCCGTGGCACCACAGGAGTCTCCCTGAGCTCCCCGTCCTATCTCGTGAGAAACCCCAACCAGGCACTGCACCTTGAGAAAACCCACGAGACGCCCCCGTCATCGTGAGATGAGGGCCTTCTTTTCCTGCATGGCCTAGAGAGCAATCCCGAGTCCTCTCTCCAAACTCCACAGGAGGCTTAACTCCATTTAGGCCACGCTTGGGCTCCAAGGGATACCCGTCGCAACTCGAGAGGAGAGCGGAGTCCATTCATTCCCTTCGAGACGAGGCCTGACTCCCCGGGTGAGTCTGGAATGCAACCCCGAGATCCCTGTCGCCCCTGGAGAGAAAAACTCGGTCCTGGACACAAACCTAGATGAGCTCTATTTTGCCCTGCAGTGACTCGAGAGCAATCTCCAGCTCTCACTTGCAACTCGAATGGAAGATTGGACTTCCCTGGGCCAACACAAGAGGAAACCTGTATTCCCCATCGTAACTCAAGAATCCTGCCGCAACTCGAGAAAAAACACGTGGGTCCCCCGTCAGCGCTAGATGAGGCCCTTGCCCACTACAGCATCTCAAGAGAAGTCCCAGGTTCCGTCTTGAAGTGCGAAACGGTACTTGGCACCCTTGATGCAACCAGAAAAGTTACCCGACTTTCACTCAAGGAGAGCACCGAGGTTCCCGGCACTACTTCATCTGAGCCCTTTCTCTCCTCCTGATCCCGAAAGTAGGGTCGATTCCCCTGCTTTGTTTGGAAAGGGTTCCTCGACTTTCCTGCGCGCCTCAGGATGAGGCCGGTCTCACGAGAAAATTCGAGACGTAGCCTAGTGGGTGGTGCAACATGCTGAAAGACCCCAATTTCCCGGTCCGCACTTGAGGAGAACACGATGCCCGGACACCTCTTCGAAGGCAACCCTGTGGATGAAGGCACAACAGGAAGGAGCACTGACGCCCCCGTGCATCTCCGAAAAACCCGCAGGTTCCACACACATCACGAAAAGTGGTGTTATCCTTGAACAACTTGAGATGTAAGCGGAGTTCCATTCCTCCGCAGAACACGAGACCTGACACTCCTGAGCAAACTCAACAGGGACCCTGCGATCTGAGTCAGATCCGGCCTCCAGGAAGTCAGGACCAGAACCCTGAGGTTCCTGCCTCAACTCGAGATGAGGCCCACTTCCATTGCACCAAACCCAGAGGAGTCCCGAGAGGCCTCTCCCAAATCCACAGTATCCCTGACTTCTCAGAGGCACCCTGAGATGCTTCCTGAGGTCACCGGCACAAGTCAAGGGAACCCAGGGTGTCCTGCCGCAACCCTAGAAAGACATCGAGAGTTCTTTTTCAACCCGTCATGAGGCCCGATTCCCCTACCCTGACTTGAGAGCAATGACGCGCTCCCCCTTGCCCCGCCCATGGAGACCTGACTTCCCTGTTGCCACACGAGAGGCTACCTGAACTCCCCGTCGTACCTCGTGAGAAACCCCACACTGGCGCCACAGCTCGAGAAAACCCACGAGACGCCCCTGTCATCTCGAGATGTGGGCCTTCTTTTCCTGCATGGCCTGGAGAGCAATCCCGAGTCCTCTCTCCAAACTGAAGAGGAGGGTTGACTCCCTTTAGACCACTCAGTGGGCTCCAAGAGATACGCGTCGCAACTCGAGAGGATAGCCGAGTCCTTTGCTTCCCCTCGAGACGAGGCCTAACTCCCCGGGTGAGTCTGTAATGCAAACCCGAGATCCCTGTCGCCCTTGGAGAGGATCATTGGGTCCTGAACACAAGGCTAGATGAGGTCGCTTTTGCCCTGCAGTAACTCGAGAGCACTCCCCAGCTTTCCCTCGCAACCCGAATGGAAGATTGGACCTCCCTGGGCCAACACAAGAGGAAGCCTGAATTCCCAGTAGTAATTCGAGAATTCCGCCTCAACTTGAGAAAAACCACGTGGTTCCCCCGTCATTGCAAGATGAGGCCCTTGCCCGCTCCAGCGTCTCAAGAGTAGTCCCACGTTCTGTCTTCAAGTGCGAAATGATATTTGGCACCCTTAATGCTACCCCAAAAGTTCCCCAACATACGGGTCGCACTAGAGGGGAACACCGAGGTTCCTGGCACCACTTCATCTGAGCCCCTTCTCCCCTCCTGATCGCGAAAGGAGGGTCAATTCCCCTGCTTTGTCTGCAAGGGGTTCCCGACCTTCTCCACGCACCTCAGATGAGGCTGTCTCACGAGGAAATTCGAGACGTAGCCTCGATGGTGGTGCCACATGCCGAAAGACCGCGATTTCCCAATCCGCTCTTGATAAGAACGCGATGCCCAGACACCTATTCGAAGATAGTCTGGATGAAGGCACAACACGAAGGGGCACTGACACGCCCGTGCATCGTCCGGAAAAGACCGCAGGTTACTCATACAGCTCAACAAGTGCCTGTCACCCAGTGAACAACTCGAGAGGCAAGCGGAGGTCCATTCCTGCACACAAGACAAGGCCTGACTCACCTCTCCCAACTATGCAGGGGGCTGCGATCGGAATCAGAAATGGAGAGGAACCCTGAGGTTCCTGCCTCCCCTCGAGATGAGGCCCCCTTCCATTTCACCAAACCCAGTGGAGTCCCGAGAGGTCTTTCCCAACTCCACAGTATCCCTGACTTCTCAGAGGCACCCGGAGAATCTCCCTGAGGTCACCGGCACAAGTCGAGGGAACCCAGGTATTCTTGCCAAGACCCGAGAGAGATCTTGAGAGTCCTTCAACGCGTCTAGAGGCCTGATTCCCCTACCATGACTCGAGAGCAATGATGCGCTCCCCCTCGCCACACGCATCGAGACCTAACTTCCCTGGCGCCACACAAGAGGCTCCCTGAGCTCCCCGTCGTACCTCCTGAGAAACCAACACAGGCGCTGCAGCTCGGTAAAACCACCGAGACCCCCCCCCCCGTCATCGTGAGATGAGGGCCTTCTTTTCCTGCATGTCCTGGAGTGCAATCCCGAGTCCTCTCTCCAAACTCCAGAGGAGGCTTGACTCCCTTTAGTCCACTCAGTGGGCTCCAAGAAATACCCGTCGCGACTCGAGAAGAGAGAGAAGTCCCTTGTTTCCCCTCGAGAGGACGCCTGACTCCTGGGTGAGTCTAGAATGCAACCCCAAGATCCCAGTCATCCCTTGAGAGGAACATTAGGTCCTAGACACAAGCCTGGATGAGGTTTCTTTTGCCCTGCAGTGACTCGAGCGCAACCCCCAGCTCTCCCTCGCCAACTCGAATGGAAGATTGGGCTTCCCTGGGCCAACACAAGAGGAAGCCAGAAATCCCCTTCGTAACTCGAGAATCCCGCCGCAACTCGAGAAAAACCACGTGTTTCCAACGTCATCCCAAGATGAGGCCCTTGCTGCTATGGCGTCTCAAGAAAAGAACCACGTTCCATCTTGAAGTGGGAAACGGTACTTTGCACCCTTGATGCGACACCAAATGTTCCCGGACACGCCGGTCTCACTCGACAGGAACACCGAGGTTCCCGCACCACTTCATCTGAGCACCTTCTCCCCTCCTGTTCGAGACAGGAGGGTCTATTCCCCTGCTTTGTTTGGAAGGGGTTCCCCACATTCCCGGCGCACCTCAGGATGAGGCCGGTCTCACGAGTAAATTCGAGACGTAGCATCGTGGGTGGTGTCACATGCCGAAATACCCCGATTTCCCGGCCCACTCTTGAGAAGAACCCGATGCCCGGACACCTCTTCGAAGGCAACCCTGTGGACGAAGGCACAAAACGAAGGGTCACTGACACTCCCGTGCATCATTCGGTAAAAGCCGCAGGTTCCACACACAGCTCGACAAGAGGCCTGTCATCCCATGAACAACTCGAGAGGCAAGCAGAGTTCCATTCCTCCACTCAAGACGAGGCCTGACTCTCCGGTCCCAACTCTGAAGGGACCCTGCGATCGGAGTCCGAAATGGAGAGGAACCCTGAGTTTCCTGACTCCACTCGAGATGAGGCCCTCTTCCATTACACCAAAAACAGTGGAGGCCCGAGAGGCCCCTCCCAAATCCACAGTATCGCGACTTCTCAGAGGCACCCTTAGAAGCTCCCTGAGGTCACTGGCACAAGTCGAGGGAACACAGGGTTTCCTGACGCAACCCGAGAAAGACCTCGAAAATCCTCCTTCAACGCATCTTGAATCCCGATTCCCCTACCATGACTCGAGAGCAATGACGCGTTCCCCCTCGCCACTCGCATGGAGACTTGACTTCCCTGGCGCCACACGAGAGGCTCCCTGAGCTCCCCGTCATACCTCGTGAGAAATCCCACACTGACTCCCCAGCTCGAGAAAACCCACGAGACGCCTCCGTCATCGCGAGATGAAGGCCTTCTTTTCCTGCATGGCCTGGAGAGCAATCTCGAGGCCTCTCTTCAAACTCCACAGGAGGCCTGACTCCCTTTAGGCCACTCTGTGGGCTCCAAGAGATACCCGTTGGGACTCGAGAGGAGAGCGGAATTCTTTGCTTCCCCTATATACCAGGCCTGACTCCTCAGGTGAGTCTGGAATGCAACCCCGAGATCCCTGTCTCCCCTGGAGAGGAACATTAGGTCCTAGACACAAGCATAGATGAGGTCTCATTTGCCCTGAAGTGACTCGAGAGCAATCCCCTGCTCTCCCTCGCACCTCGAATGGAAGAATGGACTTCCCTGGGACAACACAAGAGGAAACCTGAATTCCCCGTCGTAATTCGAAAATCCCGCCGCAACTCGAGGAAAACCACGTGGTTCCCCCGTCATCGCAAGATGAGGCCCTTGCCAGCTACAGCATCTCAGTAGAAGCCCTACGTTCCATCTTGAAGTTTAAAACGATAATTGGCAACCTTGATGTTAGCACAAAAGTTCCCCGACACCCTGGTCTCACTCGAGGGGAACACCAAGGTTCGGTGCCCCGCTTGTTCTGAGCCCCTTTTCCCCTCCTGATCGCGACGGGAGGGTCGATTACCCTGCTTTGTCTGGAAGGGGTTCCGGACCTTCCCGGCGCACCTCAGGATGAGGCCGGTCTCACGAGGAAATTCGAGACGTAGCCTTGTGGTTGGTGCCACACGCCGAAAGACCCCGATTTCCCTGTCTGCTCTTGATAAGAACCCAATGCTAGGACACCTCTTCGAAGGCAATCCTGTGGACGAAGGCACAAAACGAAGGGGTCTGACACCCTCCTGCATCGTTGGAAAAGCCCGCAAGTTCCACATACAGATCGACAAGTGGCCTGTCACCCCGTGAACAACTCGAGAGGCAAGAGAAGTTAAATTCCTCCACACAAGACGAGGCCTGACTCTCCTGTCACAACTCTAGGGACCTTGCGCACCGAGTCAGAAATGGAGAGGAAGCCTGAGGTTCCTGCCTCCACTCAAGATGAGGCCCTTTTCCATTGCCACAAAACCAGTGGAGTCCCGAGAGGCCCGTCCCAAATCCACAGTATGCCTGACTTCTCAGAGGCACCCTGAGAAGCTCCCTAAGGTCACCGGCAGAAGTCGACGGAACCCAGGGTTTCCTGCCACAACCCGAGAAAGACCTTGAGAGTCCTGCTTTAACGTGTCTTGAGGCCCGATTCCCGTATCATATCTCGAGAGCAATGACGCGCTCCCCCTTGCCATGCGCATGGAGACCTGAATTCCCTGGTGCCACACGAAAGGCTCCCTGAGCTTCCCGTCGCACCTCGTCAGAAACCGCACACTGGCACCGCAGCTCGAGAAAACCAACAAGACGCCCCTGTCATCGCGAGATGAGGGTCTTCTTTTCCTGCATGGCCTGGAGAGCAATCCTGAGTCCTCTCTCCAAACTCCACAGGGGGCTTGACTCCCTTTAGGCCACTCAGTGGGCTCCAAGAGACACCTGTGGTGACTCAAGAGGAGAGCGGGGTCCTTTGCTTCCCCTCGAGTCGAGCTCTGACTCCCAGGATGCGTCTGGAATGCAACCCCGAGATCGCTGTCGGTCCTGGAGAGGAATATTAGGTCCTGGACACAAGCCTAGATGAGGTCTCTTTTGCCCTGCAGTGACTCAAGAGCAAACCCCAGCTCTCCCTCGAAACTCGAATGGAAGATTGGACTTCCCTGGGCCAACACAAGAGGAAGCCTGAATTCCCCGTCGTAACTCGAGAATCCCGCCGCACCTTGAGAAAAACCACGTGATTCCCCCGTCATCCCAAGATGAGGCCCTTGCCCTCTACAGCGTGTCAAGAGAAGCCCCATGTCCGTATTGAAGTGCAAAACGGTACTTGGCACCCTTGAAGTGACCCCAAAAGTTTCCCGACACACCGGTCCCACTCGAGGGGAACACCGAGGTTCCCGGCACGACTTCAACTGAGCCCTTTCACTCCTCCTGATCGCGACAAGATGGTCGATTCCCCTGCTTTGTCTGGAAGGGGTTCCCGATCTTCATGGTGCACCTCAGGATGACACCAGTCTAACGAAGAAATTCGAGACGTAGCCTCATGGATGGTGCCACGTCCTGAAAGACCCCGATTTCCTGCTCTGCTATTGATAAGAACCCGATGTCCGGATACCTCTTTGAAGGCAACCCTGTGGATGAAGGCACAACACGAAGGGGCACTGACCCCCTCATGCATCTTACGGAAAAAACCGAAGGTTCCACTCACAGCTCGACAAATGGTCTGTTTTTCTGTGAACAACTCGAGAGGCAAGTGGAGTTCCATTCCTCCACACAAGACGAGGCCTGACTCTCCTGTCCCAACTCTTCAGGGACCCTGTGGTCGGAGTTTTAAATGGAGAGGAACCCTTAGGTTCCTGCCTCAACTCGAGATGAGAACCTTTGCCATTGCACCAAACCCAGTGGAGTTCCGAGAGCGCCTCCCAAGTCCACAGTATGCCTGACTTCTCAGAGGCACCCTGAGAAGCTCCCTGAGGTCACCGGTACAAGTCGAGGGAACCCAGGGTTTCCTGCCGCAACCTGAGAAAGACCTCGAGACTCCTTCTTCAACGCGTCTTGAGTCCCGATTTCCCTACCATGACTCGAGAGCATTTATGGGCTCCTCCTCATCACACGCATAGACACCTGACTTTCCTGGCGCCACACGAGAGGCTCCCTGAGCTCCCCGTCGTACCTCGTGAGAAAACTCATACTTGCGCTCCAACTCGAGAAAACCCACAAGACGCCCCGGTCATTGCGAGCTGAGGGCCTTCTTTCCTGTATGGCCTGGAGAGCAATCCCGACTCCTCTCTCCAACTCCACAGGAGGCTTGACTCCCTGGAGGCCACTCAGTGGGCTCCAAGAGATACCTATCGCGACCCAGGAGGATATCAGAATCCTTTGCTTCCCCTCGAGCCGAGGCCTGACTCACTGGGTGAGTCTGGAATGCATCCCCGTGATCCCTATCGCCCCTGGAGAGGAACATTAGGTCCTGGACACAAGCCTAGATGAGGTCTATTTTGACCTGCCGTGACTCGAGAGCAATTCCCACCCAGCTCTCCCTGGCAACTCGAATGGAAGAATGGACTTCCCTGGGCCAACAGAAGAGGAAGCCTGAATTCCCCGTCGTAAGTCAACAATCCCATCGCAACTCGAAAAAAACCACGTGGTTTCCCCTTCATCACAAGATGAGGCCCTTGCCCGCCACAGAGTCTCAAGAGAAGTCCCACGTTTCATCTTGAAGTTTGAAACAGTATTTGGCAAGCTTTGTGAGACCCCAAAAGTTCCCTGACATACCGGTCTCACTCAAGGGGAACACCGAGGTTCCCGGCACCACTTCATCTGAGCCCCTTCTCCCCTCCTGATCGCGACAGTAGGGTCGATTAACCTGCTTTGTCTGGAAGGCTTTCCTGACCTTCCAGGGGCACCTCAGCATGAGGCCCGTCTCACGAGGAAATTCGAGACGTAGCCTCGTGTGTGGTGCCGCATTCCAAAAGACCCCGATTTCCTGGTCTGCTCTTGATAAGAACCCGATGCCCGCACAGCACTTCGAAGGCAACCCTGTGGATGAAAGCACATCACGAAGGGGCACTGACACCCCCGTGCATTGTCTGGAAAAAACCGCAGGTTCCACACACAGCTCGACAAGTGGCCTGTCACTCCTTGAACAACTCGAGAGGCAAGCGGAGTTCCATTCCTCCACACAAGACGAGGCCTGACTCTCCTGTCCCAACTCTGCAGGGACCCTGCAATCTGAGTCAGAAATGGAGAGGAACCCTGAGGTTCCTTCCTGATCTCGAGATTAGGCCCTCTTCCATTGCAGCAAACCCAGTGGAGTCCCGAGAGGCCTCTCCCAGCTCCATAGTATCCCTGACTTCTCAGAGGCACACTGAGAAGCTACCTGAGGTCACAGGCACAAGTCGAGGGAACCCAGGGTTTCCTGCCGCAACCCGAGAAAGACCTCGAGCGTCCTTTTTCATTGCGTTGAGCCCTGATTCCACTACCATGACTCGAGAGCAATGACGTGCACCCCCTCGCCACTCGTATGGAGACTTGACTTCCCTGACACCACACGAGAGGCTCCCTGAGCTCCCGGTCGTACCTTGTGAGAAACCCCACACTGGCACCGCAGCTCCAGAAAAACCATGAGACTCCCCCGACATCGCGAGATGAGGGCCTTCTTTTCCTGCATGGCCTGGAGAGCAATCCCGCGTGCTCTCTCCAAACTCCACAAGAGAGGACCCAAGATTGCTGAGGAGTAGGACGGGGAGAACTCTTTCCCCCCCAAACAATTTCATCAAAAGAGCATTTAAACGTCGAGTAAATTCCACAATACAACTTATGAATGCTGCCAGAGGACATCAGGCACCCAGAAAAGAACCCAACTCTTGTAAAGTAGGTAGGAAAAAGTATAAAAGACAAAAAAAGAGACAAAAGAGGGAGGGAGGGTTTCCGTCCCGGGAAGATAGTCTTAAAAAGAGAAAAGTTTCCAAACACCAGGAAAGCTTTTCACTGCCAAATCTTTGCCAAGCTTTGGAAGCACAAAGGGCAACATAAGGGGGATAAAAATAAATAAACAATTAAAACTCGCAGATTGCAAGCCCTACGGTAACTCCCCCAGCCGCGAAGCAGTGCAGACGCCTGCTCACACCATTAGCAAGCAGGGGCTGGGCAGGGAGGCGCGGCGCGGGCTGCATCGCTTAGAGTAAGAATCTGGCCTGAATACCCTGAGCGCTATCTGAACGAAATAACTTGGGCTAGCAAACCAGACTCTGGGATATCTACCACGCAAAAAGCCAGCCCTAACCTAAGACACCGCCAGGCCCGCGCACGGAACAAAGGACTGAACAGAGATAGCCGGCTGCAGACCTTCCCCCTCCGGTGACAGGCAGCCAGAGCCGGAAGGGGGCAATCGCAGCCCCAGAGAGACATTATCTATAAAACTGTAAGCAGGCTTCTTTGCTAACTAAAACTTCTTGGGGATCTGGACGGTCAACATCTGCCTGAGAAGGTGCGCCTGTTTTACACCCAGATAACTGAGTGGTGGGGAGGCGATAAGTCACAACATTGGCGCTCGCCAAACACCTCATCACCTGAGCTGCTCGGACCTGGGAAGAGCACAAAACGCAGGCCCAACCGAGTCTGTGCCTCTGAGGACTACCCGAGTGCCTGAACCTGAGCGGCTTGGACCTGGGAGGTGCATGCAGCCCAGGGCCAGCCTCGGATTGTTCCCGGTGGAACAACCTAGAGCCCGAGCAGTGTGGGCAGGGAGGCTACACGTGCCAGGAGCGGGGGCAGACCCAGTGTGGCTGAGGCACTGCGAGCGCACGCCAGTGTTATTTGTTTGCAGCATCACTCCCTCCCTCCCTCCCCACAGCACAACTGAACAAGTGAGCCTAAAAAAAAAAAAGTGTCCTCCATCATCCCCTTTGTGTCAGGGCGTAAACCAGACACTGAAGAGACCAGCAAACAAAAGAAGCTATAACAGAGGGAAACGCCTTGGAAGCTACAGGCAATAGATTAAAACCCTGTGGTTACTAGGACTACATAGGAAGGCGCCTATAGATCTTGAGAAATATAAGTCGGACCAAGGAACTAGCCAAAAATGAACCGAACCCACGATACTCACAACAAAACCAGAGAAAGTCCTAGATATATTTTTATGATCATTCTTACTTTTTTTTAATTTTTTTAATTTTAAGTTCTCTATTGTTCATTTAATTTTCACTTTTATAACCTATTACTTTGCAAAAAAAAAGACCCTATTTTTTTCTTCTTCAGCAAACTTCATATATATATATATATATATATATATATATATATATATATATAAAATAATTTTTTGACCTTGTTTTTTTGTTTTGTTTTGTTTTGTTTCTTCTTTTCTTTAACATTGTATTTTTGAAATTCCAAACTGTACTCTAGATTTTTAATTTATGCTTTTTGATATTTGATATCAATTTTGTACCTGTAGTTTCTTTATAATTTTTGTGACATTGCTTGTTTTTGTTTGTTTGTTTTCTCTTTAGTTTTCTTCTTCCTTTTTTTTAACATTGTATTTTTGAAATTCCAAACTCTACTCTAGATTTTTAATTTTTGCTTTTTGGTATTAGTTATCAATTTTGTACCTGTATTTTCTTGATAATTTTTGCGACCTTGTTTGTTTTTCTTTGTTCGTTTTTTCTCTCTTTCTTTTCCTTCTTCTTTTCTTTAACATCGTATTTTTGAAATTCCAAACTCCACTCTAGATTTTTAATTTTTGCTTTTATGTATTTGTTACCAATTTTGTACCTTTAAGAACCCAATCTTCAGTACCCATTTTTCACTAGGGAGCGAGATTACTGGCTTGACTGCTCTCTCTCCCTTTGGACTCTCCTTTTTCTCCACCAGGTCGCCTGTGTCTCCTCCCTAACCCCTCTCTACTCTACCAAACTCTGTGAATTTCTGTGTATTCCAGACGGTGGAGAACACTTAGGGAACTGATTACTGGCTGGATCTGTCTCCCTCCTTTTCATTCCCCCCTTTTATCCTTCTGGCCACCTCTGTCTCCTTCCTCCTTCTTCTCATCTCTGTATAACTCTGTGAACATCTCTGAGCCGTCCAGTTGTGGAGTGCACATAAGGAAGTGACTACTGGCCAGCCCACTCTCTCCACTATTGATTCCACCTGATCTCATTTGGGTCACCTCTAACTCCCTCCTCCCTCTTCTCTTCTCCATGTAACGCTGTGAACCTTTCTGAGTGGCCCTCACAGTAGAGAAACTTTTCTTCTTTAACGTAGATGTTTTATCAATGGTGCTGTATAGAAGGAGAAGTTTTGAAACTACTGTAAAAGTAAGACAGATAACTGGAAGCAGGAGGCTTAAGTCCAAACCCTGACTCCAGGGAACTCCTGACTCCAAGGAACATTAATTGACAGGAGCTCATCAAATACCTCCATACCGACACTGAAATCAAGCACCACACAAGGGCCAACAAGTTCCAGGGCAAGACATACCAAGCAAATTCTCCAGCAACAAAGGAACGCAGCCCTGAGCTTCAAGATACAGGCTGCCCAAAGTCACCCCAAAACCACAAACATCTCATAACTCATTACTGGACACTTCATTGCACTCCAGAGAGAAGAAATACAGCTCCACCCACCAGAACACGGACACAAGCTTCCCTAACCAGGAAACCTTGACAAGACACCTGTACAAACCCACACACAGCGAGGAAATGCCACAGTAAAGAACTCCACAAACTGCCAGAATACAGAAAGGACACCCCAAACTCAGCAATTTAAACAAGATGAGACAGAGGAATACCCAGCAGATAAAGGAACAGGATAAATGCCCACCAAACCAAACAAAAGAGGAAGAGATAGGGAATCTACCTGATAAAGAATTCCGAGTAAGGATAGTGAAATGGATCTAAAATCTTGAAATTAAAATGGAATCACAGATAAATAGCCTGGAGACAAGGATTGAGAAGATGCAAGAAAGGTTTAACAAGGACCTAGAAGAAATAAAAAAAGAGTCAATATATAATGAATAATGCAATAAATGAAATTAAAAACACTCTGGAGGCAACAAATAGTAGAATAACAGAGGCAGAAGATAGGATTAGTGAATTCGAAGATAGAATGGTAGAAATAAATGAATCAGAGAGGACACATGAAAAACGAATGAAAAGAAATGAGCACAATCTCAGAGACCTCCAGGACAATATTAAACGCTACAACATTCGAATCATAGGGGTCCCAAAAGAAGAAGACAAAAAGAAAGACCGTGAGAAAATACTTGAGGAGATAATAGTTGAAAACTTCCCTAAAATGGGGAAGGAAATACTCACTCAAGTCCAAGAAACCCAGAGAGTCCCAAACAGGATAAAGCCAAGGCGAAACCCCCCAAGACACATATTAATCACATTAACAAAAATCAAACACAAAGAACAAATATGAAAAGCAGCAAGGGAAAAACAACAAATAACACACCAGGGAATTGCCATAAGGATAACAGCTGATCTTTCAATAGAAACTCTTCAAGCAAGGAGGGAATGGCAAGACATACTTAAAATGATGAAAGAAAATAACCTACAGCCCAGATTATTGTACCCAGCAAGGATCTCATTCAAGTATGAATGAGAAATCAAAAGCTTTTCAGACAAGCAAAAGCTGAGAGAATTCTGCACCACCAAACCAGCTCTCCAACAAATACTAAACAGGAAACACAAAAACGGTGTATAAATTCAAACCCCAAACAATAAAGTAAATGGCAATGGGATCATACTTATCAGTAATTACCTTAAACGTAAATGGGTTGAATGCTCCAACCAAAAGACAAAGACTGGCTGAATGGATACAAAAACAAGACCCCTACATATGTTGTCTACAAGAGACCCACCTCAAAACAGGGGATACATACAGACTGAAAGTGAAGGGCTGGAAAAAGATTTTCCATGCAAATAGGGACCAAAAGAAAGCAGGAGTAGCGATACTCATAGCAGATAAAACAGACTTTAAAACAAAGGCTGTGAAAAGAGACAAAGAAGGTCACTACATAATGATCAAAGGATCAATCCAAGAAGAAGATATAACAATTATAAATATATATGCACCCAACGTGGGAGCACCACAGTATGTAAGACAAATGCTAACAAGTATGAAAGGAGAAATTAACACTAACACAATAATAGTTGGAGATTTTAATACCCCACACACCTATGGATAGATCAACTAAACAGAAATTTAACAAGGAAACACAAACTTTAAATGATACAATAGACCAGTTAGACCTAATTGATATCTATAGGACATTTCATCCCAAAACAATGAATTTCAACTTTTTCTAAAGTGCACATGGAACCTTCTCCAGGATAGATCACATCCTGGGCCATAAAGCTAGCATTGGTAAATTCAAAAAAATAGAAATCATTCCAAGCATCTTTTCTGACCACAATGCAGTAAGATTAGATCTCAATTACAGGAGAAAAACTATTAAAAATTCCAACATATGGAGGCTGAACAACACGCTGCTGAATAACCAACAAATCACAGAAGAAATCAAAAAAGAAATCAAAATTTGCATAGAAACGGATGAAAATGAAAACACAACAACCCAAAACTTGTGGGACACGGTAAAAGCAGTCCTAAGGGGAAAGTTCATAGCAATACAGGCACACCTCAAGAAACAAGAAAAAAGTCAAATAAATAAACTAACTCTACACCTAAAGCAACTAGAAAAGGAAGAAATGAAGAACCCCAGGGTTAGTAGAAGGAAAGAAATCTTAAAAATTAGAGCAGAAATAAATGCAAAAGAAACAAAAGAGACCATAGCAAAAATCAACAAAACCAAAAGCTGGTTCTTTGAAACGATAAATAAAATTGACAAACCATTAGCCAGACTCATCAAGAAACAAAGGGAGAAAAATCAAATCAATAAAATTAGAAATGAAAATGGAGAGATCACAACAGAAAACACAGAAATACAAAGGATCATAAGAGACTACTATCAACAATTATATGCCAATAAAATGGACAACGTGGAAGAAATGGACAAATTCTTAGAAAAGTACAACTTTCCAAAACTGGACCAGGGAAGAACTAGAAAATCTTAACAGACCCATCACAAGCACGGAAATGGAAACTGTAACCAAAAATCTTCTAGCCAACAAAAGCCCAGGTCCAGACGGCTTCACAGCTGAATTCTACGAAAAATTTAGAGAAGAGCTAACACCTATCCTGCTCAAACTCTTCCAGAAAATTGCAGAGGAAGGTAAACTTCCAAACTCATTCTATGAGGCCACCATCAGCCTAATACCAAAACCTGACAAAGATCCCACAAAAAAAGAAAACTACAGGCCAATATCACTGATGACATAGATGCAAAAATCCTTAACAAAATTCTAGCAATCAGAATCCAACAACACATTAAAAAGATCATACACCATGACCAAGTGGGCTTTATCCCAGGGATGCAAGGATTCTTCAATATCCGCAAATCAATCAATGTAATACACCACCTTAACAAATTGAAAAATAAAAACCATATGATTTTCTCAATAGATGCAGAGAAAACCTTTGACGAAATTCAACATCCATTTATGATAAAAACTCTCCAGAAAGCAGGAATAGAAGGAACATACCTCAACATAATAAAAGCTATATATGACAAACCCACAGCAAACATTATCCTCAATGGTGAAAAATTGAAAGCATTTCCTCTAAAGTCAGGAACTAGACAAGGGTGCCCACTTTCACCATTACTATTCAACATAGCTTTGGAAGTTTTGGCCACAGCAATCAGAGCAGAAAAAGAAACAGAAGGAATCCAAATTGGAAAAGAAGAAGTAAAACTCTCACTGTTTGCAGATGACATGATCCTCTACATAGAAAACCCTAAAGATTCCACCAGAAAATTACTAGAACTAGTCAATGACTATAGTAAAGTTGCAGGATATAAAATCAACACACAGAAATCCCTTGAATTCCTATACACTAATAATGAGAAAACAGAAAGAGAAATTAAGGAAACAATTTCATTCACCATTGCAACGGAAAGAATAAAATACTTAGGAATATACCTACCTAAAGAAACTAAAGACCTATATATAGAAAATTATAAAACACTGGTGAAAGAAATCAAAGAGGACACTAATAGGTGGAGAAATATACCATGTTCATGGATTGGAAGAATCAATATAGTGAAAATGAGTATACTACCCAAGGCAATTTATAGATTCAATGCAATCCCTATCAAGCTACCAACAGTATTCTTCACAGAGCTAGAACAAATAATTTCACAATTTGTATGGAAATACAAAAAACCTCGAATAGCCAAAGCGATCTTGAGAAAGAAGAATGGAACTGGAGGAATCAACCTACCTGATTTCAGGCTCCGCTACAAAGCCACAGTTATCAAGACAGTATGGTACTGGCACAAAGACAGAAATATAGATTAGTGGAACGAAATAGAAAGCCCAGAGATAAATCCACACACATATGGACACCTTATCTTTGACAAA
Source organism: Bubalus kerabau (assembly GCF_029407905.1). Taxonomy (NCBI): domain Eukaryota; kingdom Metazoa; phylum Chordata; class Mammalia; order Artiodactyla; family Bovidae; genus Bubalus; species Bubalus kerabau. The sequence goes on from NC_073633.1 coordinate 1,810,149, forward strand.
GGAGGCAAAAATATACAATGGAGTAAAGACAATCTCTTTAACAAGTGGTGCTGGGAAATCTGGTCAACCACTTGTAAAAGAATGAAACTAGAACACTTTCTAACACAATACACAAAAATAAACTCAAAATGGATTAAAGATCTAAACATAAGACCAGAAACTATAAAACTCCTAGAGGAGAACATAGGCAAAACACTCTCTGAAATACATCACAGCAGGATCCTCTATGACCCACCTCCCAGAATATTGGAAATAAAAACAAAAATAAACAAATGGGACCGAATTAACCTTAAAAGCTTCTGCACATCAAAGCAAACTATTAGCAAGGTGAAAAGACAGCCTTCGGAATGGGAGAAAATAATAGGAAATGAAGCAACTGACAAACAACTAATCTCAAAAATATACAAGCAACTCCTACAGCTCAACTCCAGAAAAATAGATGAGCCAATCAAAAAATGGGCCAAAGAACTAAATAGACATTCCTCCAAAGAAGACATACAGATGGCTAACAAACACATGAAAAGATGCTCAAAATCACTCATTATCATAGAAATGCAAATCAAAACCACTATGAGGTACCATTTCACGCCAGTCAGAATGGCTGCAATCCAAAAGTCTACAAATAATAAATGCTGGAGAGGGTGTGGAGAAAAGGGAACCCTCTTACACTGTTGGTGGGAATGCAAACTAGTACAGCCACTATAGAGAACAGTGTGGAGATTCCTTAAAAAACTGGAAATAGAACTGCCTTATGATCCAGCAATCCCACTGCTGGGCATACACACTGAGGAAACCAGAAGGGAAAGAGACACGTGTACCCCAATGTTCATCGCAGCACTGTTTCTAATAGCCAGGACATGGAAGCAACCTAGATGTCCATCAGCAGATGAATGGATAAGAAAGCTGTGGTACATATACACAATGGAGTATTACTCCGCCATTAAAAAGAATAGAATGAATCAGTTCTAATGAGGTGGATGAAACTGGAGCCTATTATACAGAGTGAAGTAAGCCAGAAAGAAAAACACCAATACAGTATACTAACGCATATATATGGAACTTTGAAAGACGGTAACAATAACCCTGAGTACGAGACAGCAAAAGAGACACTGATGTATAGAAGAGTCTTATGGACTCTGTGGGAGAGGGAGAAGGTGGGAAGATTTGGGAGAATGGCATTGAAACATGTAAAATATCATGTATGAAAAGAGTTGCCAGTCCAGGTTTGATGCATGACACTGGATGCTTGGGGCTAGTGCACTGGGACGACCCAGAGGGATGCTATGGGGGGGAGGAGGGAGGAGGGTTCAGGATGGGGAGCACATGTATACCTGAGGCGGATTCATTTTGATATTTGGAAAAACTAATACAATTATGTAAAGTTTAAAAATAAAATAAAATTAAAAAAAAAAACCAACAGGAGGCTTGACTCCCTTTAAGCCACTCAGTGGTCTCCAAGAAATACCCGTCGGGACTCGAGAGCAGAGCAGAGTCCTTTCCTTCCTCTCGAGATGAGGTCTGACTCCTCGGGTGCGTCTAAAATGCAACCCCGAGATCTCTGTCACCCCTGGAGAGGAACATTAGGTCCTGGACACAAGCTTAGATGAGGTCTCTTTTGCCCTGAAGTGACTCGAGAGCAATCCCTAGCTCTCTCTCGCAACTCCAATGGAAGATTGGACTTCCCTGGGCCAACACAAGAGGAAGCCTGAATTCCCCATCGTAACTCGAGAATCCCGCCGAAACTCGAGAAAAACCACATGGTTACCCTGTCATCGCAAGATGAGGCCCTTGCCCGCTACAGCGTCTAAAGAGAAGTCCCAGGTTTCTTCTTGAAGTGTTTTCACACTTCAAGTGTGAAAACTTGGCACCCTTGATGCGATTCCAAAAGTTCCCCGACACCCTGGTCTCTCTCGAGGGGAACACCGAGGTTCCCGGTACGACTTCATCTGAGCCACTTCTCCCCTCCTGATTGTGACTGGAGGGTCGACTCCCGTGCTTTGTCTGGAAGGGGTTCCCAACCTTCCCGGCGCACCTCAGGATGAGGCCAGTCTAACGAGAATATTTGAGACATAGCTTCATGGGTGGTAACACATGCTGAAAGACCCCGATTCCCCGGTCCACTCTTGATAAGAACCCGATGCCCGGACACCTCTTGAAAGGCAACCCTGTGGAAGAAGGCACAACACTAAGGGGCACTGACACCCTCGTGCATCGTCCGGAAAAACCCCCAGATTCCAAACACAGTTCGACAAGTTGCCTGTCACCCCGTGAATAACTCGAGAGGCAAGCGGAGTTCCATTCCTCCTTACAAGACGAGGCCTGACTCTCCTGTCCCAACTCTGCAGGGACCCTGCGATCAGAGTCAGAAATGGAGACGAACCCTGAGGTTCCTGCCTCCACTCGAGATGAGGCCCTCTTCTATTGCACCAAACCCAGTGGAGTCCCGAGAGGGCCCTCCCAACTCCAGGGTATCCTTGACTTCTCAGAGGCACACTGAGAAGCTCCCTGAGGCCACCGGCACTAGTCGAGGGAACCCAGGGTTTACTGCCGTGACCCAAGAAACACCTTGAAAGTCCTTCTTTAACGGTTCTTGAGGACCGATACACCTTCCATGACTCTAGAGCAATGACACGCTCCCCCTCGCAATGCGCATGGAGACCTGACTTCCCAAGCGCCACATGAGAGGCTCCCTGAGCTCCCCATAGTACCTCATGAGAAACCCCACACTGGCGCTGCAGCTCGAGAAAACCCACGAGACGCCCCCTTCATCGCGAGATGATGGCCTTCTTTTCCTGCATGGCCTGGAGAGCAATCACGAGTCCTGTCTCCAAACTCCACAGGAGGCTTGACTCCCTTTAGGCCACTCAGTGGGCTCCAAGAGATACCCGTCGTAACTCGAGAGGAGAGTGGAGTCCTTCGCTTCCCCTCGAGACAAGGACTGACTCCCCGGGTGCATCAGGAAAGCAACCCCGAGATCCCTGTCCCCCCTGGAGACGAACATTATGTCCTGGACACAAGCCTAGATAAGGTCTCTTTTGCCCTGCAGTAACTCAAGCGCAATCCCTAGCTCTCCCTGGCAACTCGAATGGAAGACTGGACTTCCTGGGCCAACACAAGAGGAAGCCTGAATTCCCTGTCGTAACTCGAGAATCCCACCACAACTCGAGAAAAACCACGTGCTTCCCTCGTCATCGCAAGATGAGGCCCTTTGTCCGCTACAGCATCTCAAGAGAAGTCCCACGTTCCATCCTGAAGTGCGAAACGGTACTTGGCACCCTTGATGCGACCCCAAAAGTTCCGCGACATACCAGACTCACTCAAGGGGAACACCGAGGTTCCCGGCACCACTTCATCTGAGCCCCTTCTCCTCTCCTGATTGCGACAGGAGGGTCGACTCCCCTTCTCTGTCTGCAAGGGGTTCCCGACCTTCCGGGCGCACCTCAGGATGAGGCCGGTCTCATGAGGAAGTTCGAGACATAGCCTCGTGGGTGGTGCCACATGTCGAAAGACCCCAATTTCACGGTCCACTCTTGAAAAGAACCCGATGCCAGCACACTCTTTGAAGGAAAACCTGTGGATGAAGGCACAAGACGAAGGGGCACTGACACCCGCGTGCATCGTCCAGAAAAACCCGCAGGTCCCACAGACATTTCGACAAGTGGCCTGTCACCCTGTAAACAACTCGAAAGGCAAACGAAGGTCCATTCCTCAACAGAAGACTAGGTGTGACTCTCTTGTCCCTATTCTGCAGGGACCATGGGATCCGAGTCAGAAACGGAGAGGAAGCCTGAGGTTCCTGCGTCCACTCGAGATGAAGCCCTCTTCCATTGCACCACAACCAGTGGAGTCCCGAGAGGCCCCTACCAACTCCACAGTATCCCTGAGTTCTCAGAGGCACAAAAAGAAGCTCCCTGAGGTCACAGGCACAAGTTGAGGGAACCCTGGGTTTTCTGCTGTGACTCGAGAAAGACCTCGAGAGTGCTTCAAAATGTGTTGAGTCGCGATTCCCCTACCATGACTCGAGAGCCATGACACGCTCCCCCTCGCCACACGCATGGAGACCTGACTAACCTGGCACTGCACGAGAGGCTCCCTGAGTTCCTCATCGTACCTCGTGAGGAAACCCACACTGGCGCGGCAGCTCGAGAAAACACATGAGACACCCCGGTCATCGCGAGATGAGGGCCTCATTTTCCTGCATGGCCTGAAGACCAATCACGAGTCCTCTCTCCAAACTGAAGAGGAGGCTGGACTTCCTTGAAGCCGCTCAGGGGGCTCCAAGAGATCCGCGTCGCGATTCGAGAGGAGAGCGGAGTCCTTGGCTTCCCCTCGAGACGAGGCCTGACTCCCCGGGGGAGCCTGGAATGCAACCCCGAGATCCCTGCCTTCCCTGGAGAGGAATATTAGGTCCCGGACACATGCCTAGGTGAGGTCTCTTGGCCCCTGCAATGACTCGAGCGCAACCCCCAGCTTTCCCTCGCAACTCGAGGGGAAGATTGGGCTTCCCAGGGCCAACCCAAGAGGAAGGCTGAGATCCCCGTCGTAACTCGAGAATCCCGCCGCAACTCGAGAAAAACCACGTGGTTCCCACCTCTTGGCAAGATGAGGCCCTTGCCCGGGACGGCGTCTCAAGGGAGGTCCCCTGTTCCGCCCTGAAGGGTGAAACGGTCCTTGACAGCCTACCTGCGACACCCAAATGTTCCTCGACACGCCGTGTTCCCTCGAGGGGAACACCGAGTGTCCCGACACCTCTTCATCTGAGCCCCTTCTCCCCTCCTGATCGCGACAGGAGTGTCGATTCCCCTGCGTGGTCTAGAAGGGATTCCCGGCCTTCCCGGCGCATCTCAGGATGAGGCCATCCGCACGAGGAAATTCGAGGTGAGCCACGGGGGTGGTGCCACATGCCGATCGACCTCGATTTCCCGGTCCACTCTTGAGAAGAACCCGTTGCACGGACACCTCTTCGAATGCAACCCTGTGGGTGAAGGCACAACACGAAGGGGCACTGACACTCCCGTGCATCGTCCAGAAACACCCGTGGGTTCCACACACAGCTCGAAGAGGGGCCTGAGACCCCCTGAGAAACTCGAGAGGCAAGTGGAGTTCCCTTCCTCAGACAAGACGAGGCCTAACTCTCCGTTCCCAACTCTGCAGGGACCCTGAGGTCGGAGGGTCGGAGTCAGAAACAGAGAGGAAGCCTGAGGTTCCTGCCTGCCCTCGAGATGAGGCCCTCTTCCATTGCGCCAACCCCAGTGGAATCCCGAGAGGCCCCACTAACTCCACAGCATCACTCACCTCTCAGAGGCACCCTGGGAAGTTCCCTCAGGTCTCCGGCAGAAGTCGAGGGAAATGAGGGTTTCCCGCCGCCACTCGAGAAAGACCTCGATAGTCCTTCTTCAAAGTGTCTTGAGGCCCTTGTCCCCTCTCTGGACTAGAGAGCAATGATGCGCTCCCCCTCGCCTCGCGCATGCAGACCTGGCTTCCCTGGCGCCGCACTAGAGGCTCCCTGAGATCCTCGTCGTGCCTCAGGAGAAAACCCTCATGGGCGCCGCAGCTCGAGGAAACCCCTGAGACGCCCCCGTCCTCGCAAGCTGAGGGCCTTATTTTCCTGCCTGGCCTGGAGAGCAATCCCGAGTCCTCTCTCCAAACTGAAGAGTAGGCTGGACTCCCTTGAGGCGACTCAGTGGGCTCCAACAGATCCGCGTCGGGGCTCGAGAGGAAAGCGCACTCCTTTGTTTCCCCTCGAGGCGAGGCCTGACTCCCCGGGGGAGTCTGGAGTGCAATCCCGAGATCCTTGTCTTCCCTTGAGAGGACTATTAGGTCCTGGACACACGCCTAGATTAGGTCTCTTTGGCCTTGCAGTGATTCGAGCACAACATCCAGCTTTCCCTCGCAACTCGAAGGGAAGTTTGGGCTTCCCAGGGCCAACACAAGAGGAAGCCTGAAATCCACGTCGTAACTCGAGAATCCCGCCGCAACTCGAGAAAAACCACGTGGTTCCATCGTCTTCGCAGCATGAGGCCCTTGCCCGCCCCAGCGTCTCAAAAGAAGACCCACGTTCCTACTGAAGTGCAAAACGGTACTTGGCACCCATGATGGCACCCCCAAAGTTCCCCAACATACAGGTCTCACTCGAGGGTAACACCCATGTTCCCCGCACCACATCATTTGAGCCCCTTCTCCCCTCCTGATTGCAACAGGAGTGTCGATTCTCCTGCTTTGTGTGGAAGGGGTTACCGATCTTCCCAGCGCACATCAGGATGAGGCCGGTCTCACGAGGAAATTGGAGATGTAGCCTCGTGGGTGGTGCCACATGCGGAAAGACCCCATTTCCCGGTCAGCTATTAATAAGAACCCGATGCCCGTACACTTCTTGGAATGCATCCCGTAGGATGAAGGCACAACAAGGAGGGACCCTGAACACCCGTGCATCTTTTGGAAAATTCTGCAGGTTCCACATACAGCTCGACAAGTGACCTGTTACCTCGTGAACAACTCGAGAGGCAAGCTAAGTTTCATTTCTCCACAGAATACGAGGCCTGACTCTCCTGTCCCAACTCTGCAGGAATCCTGAGATCAGAGTCTGAAATGGAGAGGAACCCTGAGGTTCCTTCCTCAACACGAGATGAGGCCCTCTTGTATTATACCACACCCAGTGGAGTCCCGAGAGGCCCCTCCCAACTCCACAGTATCAGTGTCTTCTCAGAGGCACCCTGAGCAACTCCCTGAGGTCACCGGCACAAGTCGAGGGAACACAGGGTATCCTGCCGCAACCCGAGAAAGACCTCAAGAGTCCGTCTTCAACGCGTCTTGAGGACGGATTCCCCTACCATGACTCGAGAGCAATGACATGCTCCCCCTCGCCATGCGCATGGACACCTGACTTCCCTGGCGCCACATGAGAGGCTCCCTGAGCTCCCCGTCATACCTCGTGAGAAACCCCACACTGGCGCCGCAGCTCGGGAAAACCCACCGTCATCGCGAGATTGGGGACTTCTTTTCCTGCCTGACCTGGAGAGCAATCCCTGGTCTTTTCTCCAAACTTCACAGGAGGCTTTACTCCCTTTAGGCCACTCAATGGGCTCCAAGAGATACCTGTCGCGACTTGAGAGGAGAGCAGAGTACTTTGTTTCCCCTCGAGACGAGGCCTTACCTCGGGTGAGTCTGGAATGCAACCCCGAGATACCTGTTGCCCCTGTAGAGGAACATTATGTCCTGGACAAAAGACTAGATGAGGTCTATTTTGCCCTACAGTGACTCGAGAGCAACACCCATCTCTCCCTCGCAATTCGAATGGAAGATTGGTCTTCACTGGGCCAACACAAGAGGAAGTCTGAATTTCCCGTTGTAACTCGAGAATCCCGCCGCAACACTTAAAAACCACGTGGTTCCCCATTCATCGCAATATGAGGCCTTTGCCCGCTACAGAGTCTCAAGAGAAGTCCCATGTTTCGTCATAAAGTTCGAAATGCTACTTGGCACCCTTGATGCGACCCCAAAAGTTCCCCAATATACCGGTCTCACTCCAAGGGAACACCGAAGTTCCTGGCACCACTTCATTTGAGCCCCTTCTCCCCTCCTGATCACGGCAGGAAGGTCGATCCCCCTGCTTTGTCTAGAAGGCATTCCCGACCTTCATGGCGCACCTCAGGATGAGGCCAGTCTCACAAAGAAATTCGAGACGTAGCCTCGTGTTGGTGCCACGTGCCAAAAGACCCCGATTTCTCGGTCTTGCTCTTGATAAGAACCCGATGCCCGGACACCTCTTCTAAGGCAACCCTGTGGATGAAGGCACTACACGAGTGGGCACTGGCAACCCTGTTCATCGTCCGGAAAACCCCGCAGGATCCACATAGAGCTCCACAACTGGCCTGACACCCCTCAAACAATGAGAGAGGAAAGCGGAGTTCCCTTCCTCAGACAAGACGAGGCCTGAGTATCCAATCCCAACTCTGCAGGCACGCTTCGATCTGAGTCAGAAATGGAGAGGAAACCTGAGGTTCCTGCCTCAACCCGAGATAAGGCCCTCTTCCATTAAAACAAACCCAGTGGAGTCCCGAGAGTCCCCTCCCATCTCCACAGTATCCCTGACTTCTCATAGGCATTCTGAGAAGCTCCTTGAGGCCACCAGCAAAAGTCGAGGGAAATAAGAGTTTCCTGCCACAACCGAAGAAAGACCTCGAGAGTCCTTCTTCAATGCGTCTTGAGGTCAGATTCCCCTACCATAGCTCGAGAGCAATAATGCGCTCCCCCTCGCCACGCACATGGAGACCTGACTTCCCTGGTGCCACACGAGAGGCTCCCTGAGCTCCCCGTCGTACCTCGTGTGAAACCCCACACTGGCGCCGCAGATCGAGAAAACCCACAAGATCCCTCCGTCATCGCGAGATGAGGGCCATCTTTTCCTGCATGGCCTGGAGAGCAGTCCCAAGTCCTCTCTCCAAACTTCACAGGAGGCTTGACTCCCTTTAGGCCACAAAGTGGGCTCCAAGAGGTGCCCGTCGCGAATTGAAAGGAGAGCGGAGTCCTTTGCTTCCCTTTGACATGAGGCCTGACTCCCTGGGTGAGTCTGGAATGCAAACCTGAGATCCCTGTGGCCCTTGGAGAGGAACATTAGGTCCTGGACACAAGCCTAGATGAGGTCTCCTTTGCCCTGCAGTGACTCGAGCGCAACCCCCAGCTCTCCCTCGCAACTCGAATGGATGATTGGACTTCCCTGGCCCAACACAAGAGGAAGCCTGAAATCCCCGTCGTAACTCGAGAATCCCGCCGCAACTCGAGAAAAACCACGTGGCTCCCCCGTCATCGCAAGATGAGGCCCTTGGCCGCTACAGCGTGTCAAGAGAAGTCCCACGTTCCATCCTGAAGTACAGAACGGTACTTGGCACCCTTGATGCGACCCCCAAAGTTCCCTGACATACCGGTCTCACTCGAGGGAAACACCAAAGTTCATGGCACCACTTCCTGTGAGCCCCTTCACCCCTCCTGATCGCGACAGAAGGGTCAATTCCCATGTTTTGTCTGCAAGGGGTTCCCGACGTTCCCCGCGAACCTCCGGATGAGGCCGGTCTCATGAGGAAATTCGAAAAGTAGCCTCATGGTTGGTGCCATATGCTGAAAGATCCCGAATTCCCGGTCCACTCTAGATAAGAACCTGACGCCCGGACATCTCTTCGAAGGCAACCCTGTGGATGAAGGCACAACACGAAGGGACACTGACATCCCCATGCATCGTCTGGAAAAACCCGCAGATTCCACTCACAGCTCCAAATGTGGACTGTCACCTCGTGAAAAACTCGAGAGGCAAGTGAAGTTGCATTCCTTCACACAAGACGAGGCCTTACTCTCCTGTCCCAACTCTTCAGGGACCCTGCAATTGGAGTCAGAAATGGAGAGGAACCCTGAGGTTCCTGCCTCAACTAGAGAAGAGGCCCTCTTCCATTGAACCAAACTCAGTGGTGTCCCGAGAGGCCCCTCCTAACACCACAGTATCCCTGAATTCTCAGAGGCTCCCTGAGAAGCTACCTGAGGTCACTGGCACAAGTCGAGGGAACCCAGAATTTCCTGAAGTAACCCGAGAAAGACTTGGAGAGTCCTTTTTCAACATCTCTTGATGCCCGATTCCCCTACCATGACTCCAGAGCAAGGACGCGCTCCCCTCGCCACAAGCAGGAAAACTGACTTCCCCAGTACCACACAAGAGGCTCCCTGAGTACCCCATCGTACCTCGTGAGAAAACCCACAGTGGCGCCGCAGTTCGAGAAAAACCACAAGATGCCCCCGTCAAGGAGAGATGGGGGCCTTCTTTTGCTGCCTGACCTGGAGAGCAATTCCTGGTCCTCTCTCCAAACTTCACAGGAGTATTGACTCCCTTTAGGCCACTCAGTTGGGTCCAAGAAATACCCGGTGCGACTCGAGAGGAGAGCGGAGTCCTTTGCTTCCCTGGAGACGAGGCCTGACTCCCCGGGCGAGTTTGGAATGCAACCCCGAAATCCATGTCACCCCTGGAGTGGAACATTATGTCCTAGACACAAGCCTAGATGAGGTCTATTTTGCCCTACAGTGATCGAGAGCAACCTCCATCTCTCCTTCACAATTTGAATGGAAGATTGGTCTTCCCACGGTCAACACAAGAGGAAGTCTGAATTTCCCATCGTAATTCGAGAATTCAGCCTCAAGTCTTAAAAACCATGTGGTTCCCCCTTCATCGCAATATGAGGCCCTTGCCAGCTAGAGTCTCAAGAGAAGTCCCACGTTCCATCTTAAAGTTCGAAATGCTACTTGGCACCCTTGATGTGACCCCAAAGTTCCCCAACATACCGGTCTCACTCCAGGGGAACACCGAAGTTCCCGGTGTCTCCAGGGAAGTCCCATGTTCCGCCCTGAAGGGCGAAACGGTACTTGACACCCTTGATGCGACCGCAAAAGTTCCCCGACACGCTGGGTTCCCTCGAGGGGAACACCGAGGGTCCCGGCACCACTTCATCTGAGCCCCTTCTCCCCTCCTGATCGCGACAGGAGAGTCGATTCCCCTGCTTTGTCTGCAAGGGGTTCCCGACCTTCCCGGCTCACCTCAGGATGAGGCCGGTCTCCCGAGGAAATTCGAGACGTAGCCTCGTGGGTGGTACCACATGCTGAAAGACCCCAATTTTCCGGTACGCTCTTGAAAAGAACCCGATGCCCGGAAACCTCTTTGAAGGCAACCCTGTGGATGAAGGCACAACACGAAGGGGCACTGACACCCCCGTGCATCGTCCGGAAAAACCCGCAGGTTCCACACTCAGCTCAACAAGTGGCCTGTCACTCCGTGAACAACTCGAAAGGCAAGGGGAAATCCATTCCTCCACAGAAGACGAGGCGTGACTCTCTTGTCCATACTCTGCAGGTACCCTGAGACCCGAGTCAGATATGCAGAGGACCCCTGAGGTTCCTGCCTCCATTCGAGATGAGGCCCTCTTCGATTGCACCAAACCCAGTTGAGTAACGAAAGGCCCCTCCCAAATCCACAGTGTCCCTGACTTCTCAGAGGCACCCTTAGAAGTTGCCTGAGGTCACCGACACAAATCAAGGGAACCCAGGGTTCCCTGCCGCAACCCGAGAAAGACCTCAAGAGTCCTTCTTCAATGCGTCTTGAGGCCCGATTCGCCTACTATGACTCGAGAGCAATCACGCACTCCCCTTCACCACACGCGCGGAGACCTGACGTCCCTAGCACCACACGAGAGGCTTTCTGAGCTCCCCGTTGTACCTCGTGAGAAATCTGATACTGGCGCCGCATCTGGAGAAAACCCACGAGATGCCCCCATCATCGCGAGATGAGGGCCTTTTTTCCTGCATGGCCAGGAAAACAATCCCGAGTCATCTCCAAACTCCATAGGAGGCTTCACTCCCTTTACGCCACGCAGTGGGCTCCAAGAGATACCCGTCGCGACTCGACAGGAGAGCGGAGTCCTTTTTTTCCCCTCAAGACGAGGCCTGACTCTACGGCTGAGTCGAGAATGCAACCCTGAGATCCCTGTTGGCCCAGTAGTGGAACAATAGGTCCTGGACACAAGCGTAGATGAGGTCTATTTTGCCCTGCAGTGACTGGAGAGCAATCCCCAGTTCTAACTTGCAACTCGAATGGAATACTGGATTTTCCTGGCGCCATACAAGAGGCTCCCTGAGATCCCCGTGGTACTTCATGAGACACCCCACACTGGCGCCGCAGCTCGAGAAAACCCACGAGACGCCACCGTCATCTCGAGATGAGGGCCTTCTTTTCCTGCATGGCCTGGAGTCCAATCCCGAGTCCTCTCTCCAAACTCCACAGGAGGCTTGACTCCCTTTAGTACACACAGTGGGCTCCAAGAGATACCCATCGCGACTCGAGACGAGAGCGGAATTCTTTGCTTACCTTCGAGGTGAGAACTGACTCCCCAGATGAGTCTGGAATGCAAACCCGAGATCCCTGTCGCCCCTGGAGAGCAACGTTAGATCCTGGACACAAGCCTAGATTAGGTCTCTTTTGCCCTGCAGTGACTCTAGCGCAATCCCCAGCTCCCCCTCGCAACCCGAATGGAAGATTGGATTTCAAGGCCAACAAGAGGAAGCCTAAATTCCCGGTCATAACTCGAGAATCCCGCCGCAACTCGAGCAAAACCACGTGGTTCTCCCGTCATCGCAAGATGAGGCCCTTGCCCGCTACAGCGTTTCAAAAGATGTCCCAGGTTCCGTCTTGAAATGTGAAACGGTACTTGGCACCCTTGATGCGACCCCAAAAGTCCCCCAACACTCCGGTCTCACTCAAGGGGAACACCGAGGTTCCCGTCACCACTTCATTTAAGCCCCTTCTCCCCTCCTGATCGTAACCGGTGGGTCGATTCCCCTGCTTTGTCTGCAAGGGGGCCCGACCTTCCCTGCACAACTCAGGATGAGGCCGGTCTCATGGGGAAATTCGATACGTAGCTTTGTGGGTGGTGCCACTTGCTGAAAGACTCCAATTTCCCGGTCCGCTCTTGATAAGTATCCGATGCTCGGACACCTCTTGGAAGGCAGCCTTGAGTATGAAGGTACAACACGAAGGGGCACTAACACACCTGTGCATCATCCGGAAAAACGGGCAGGTTACACACACAGCTCGACAAGTGGCCTGTCACCTCGAGAACAACTCGAGAGGCAAGAGGAGTCCCATCCTCCAGAAAAGACGAGGCCTGACTCTCCTGTACCAACATGCAGGGACCTTGCGATCTGAGTCAGAAATGGAGAGGAACACTGAGGTTCCTGCTTCAACTCGAGATGAGTCCCTCTTACATTCCACCAAATGCAGAGGAGTCTCGAGAGGCCCCTCCAAACTGCACAGTATCCCTGACTTCTCAGAGGCACTCTGAGAAGCTCCCTGAGGTCGCAGGCACAAGTCAAGGGAACCCTGGGTTTTATGCAGTGACCCGAGAAAGACCTCGAGAGTCCTTCTTCAACCCGTCTTGAGGCCCAATTACCCTACCATGACCCGAGAGCAATGACGAGCTCCCCCTAGCCATATCATGGGGACCTGACTTCCCTGGCGCCACACGAGAGGCTCCCTGAGCTCCCTCTCGTACCTCGTCAGAAACCCGGCACTAGCGCAGCAGTCTAGAAAACCCAAGAGACGCCGCCATCATCGCGAGATGAGGGCCTTCTTTTCCTGCATGGCCTGGAGAGGAATCCCGAGTCCTCTATCCAAACACCACAGGAGGCTTGACTCCCTTTAGGGCACAAATTGGACCCAAGAGATACCCATCGCGACTCAAAAGGACAGCGGAGTTCTTTGCTTCCCCTCGAGACGAGGCCTGATTCCCCGGATGAGTCTGGTATGCAACCCCAAGATCCCTGTCTCCCCTAGGGACGAGCATTAAGTCCTGGACACAAGCCTAGATGAGGTCTATTTTGCCCTGCAGTGACTCGAGAGCAATCCCCAGCTCTCCCTTTAAACTCGAATGGAAGATAGGACTTCCCTGGCCCAACACATGAGGAAGACTGTATTCCCCGTCGAAACTCGAGAATCCCGCCACAACTCGAGAAACGCCACGTGGTTCCCCCGTCATCCCAAGATGAGGCCCTTGCCCCCTACAGCGTCTCAAGAGAAGTCCCACGTTCCGTCTTGAAGTGCGAAACGGTATTGGCACCCTTGATGCGCCCTCAAATATTCCTCGACACACCAGTCTGACTCGAGGAGAACACCGAGGTTCCCGGCACCACTACATCTGGGCCCCTTCTCCCCTCCTGATCGCGACAGGAGGGTCGATTCCCCTGTTTGGTTTGAAGGGGTTCCCACCTTTCCCGGTGCATCTCAGGATGAGGCCGGTCTCACGAGGATATTCGAGACATAGCCTCGTGGATGGTGACACATGCCGAAAGACCCCGATTTCCCGGTCCGCTCTTGATAAGATCCTGATGCCCGGACACCTCTTTGAAGATAACCCTTTTGATGAAGGCACAACACTTAGGGGCACTGACACCCCTGGGTATCGTCCGGAGAAACCCGCAGGTACCACACACAGCTCGAGAAGTGACCTGTCACCCCGTGAACAACTGGAGAGGCAAGCAGAGTTCCATTCCTCCACACAAGACGAGGCCTGACTCTCCTGTTCGAACTCTGCAGCGAAACTGCGATCTGAGTCAGATCTGGCCCAGGGGAAGTCAGGAGAGGAAACATGAGTTTCCTGCCTCCACTCGAGATGAGGCCCTCTTCCATTGCACCAAACCCAGTGGAGTCCCGAGAGGCCCCTCCCAACTGCACAGTATCCCTGACTTCTCAGAGGCACCCTTAGACCTTCCTGAGATCACCGGCACAAGTCGAGGGAACCAAGGGTTTCCTGCCCCAACCCGTAAAAGACCTCGAGAGTCCTTCTTCAACGCGTCTTGAGGTGCGATTCCCCTACCATGACTCGAGAGCAATGACGCGCTCCCCCTAGCCACGCGCATAGAAACCTGACTTCCCTGGCGCCACAGGAGAGGCTCCCTGAGCTCCCCATTATACCTCGTGAGCAACACCACACTGGAGCCGCAGCTCGAGAATACCCACGAGACGCCCCAGTCCTCACGAGATGAGGGGCTTCTTTTGCTGTATGGCCTGGAGAGCAATCCTGAGTCCTCTCTCCAAACTCCACAGGAGGCTTGACTCATTTTAGGCCACACAGTGAGCTCCAAGATATACCCGTCGCGACTTGACAGGAGAGCGGTGTCCTTGGCTTCCCCTCGAGACGAGGCCTGATTCCCCGGGTGAGTCGAGAATGCAATGCTGAGATCGCTGTCGCCCCAGCAGAGGAACATTAGGTCCTGGACACAAGCCTAGATGAGGTCTATTTGGCCCTGCAGTGTCTCGAGAGCAATCCCCAGTTCTAACTCACAATTCGAAAGAAAACTGGACTTCCCTGGGCCAGTTGAAGAGGAAGCCTGAATTCCCGGTTGTAACTCGAGAATCCCGCCCCAACTCAAGAAAAACCACGTGGTTCCCCCGTCATCGAAAGATGAGGCCCTTGCCCGCTACAGCGTCTCAAGAGAAGTCCCACGTTCCGTATTGAAGAGCGAAAAGTTACTTGGAACCCTTGATGCGACCCCAAAAGTTCCCCGACATACCAGTCTCACTTGAGGAGAACACCGAGGTTCCCAGCACCACTTCATCTGAGACTCTTCTCCCCTCTTGATCGCGACAGGAGGTTCGATTCCCCTGCTTTGTCTGGAAGGCGTTCCCGACCTTCCTGGCGCACATCAAGATGAGGCCAGTCTCACGAGGAAATTCGAGACATAGCCTCGTGGGTAGTGCGGCATGCCAAAAGACCCCGATTCCCTGGTCCGCTCTTGATAAGAACCCGATGGCAGAACCCAACTCGAAGGCAATCCTGTGGAACAAGGCACAACACGAAGGGGCAGTGACACCCCAGTGCATCGTCCAGAAAAACCCGCAAGTTCCACATACAAATCGACAAGTGGCCTGTCACCCCATGAACAATGCGAGAGTCAAGCGGAGTTCCATTCCTCCACACAAGACGAGGCCTGACTCTCCTGTCCCAGCTCTGCAGGGACTCTGCGATCCGAGTCAGATCCGGCGCATTCGAAGCCAGGAGAGGAACCCTGAGGTTCCTGCCTCAACTTGTCATGAGGCCCTCTTCCATTGCACCAAACCCAGTGGAGTTCCGAGAGGCCCCTCCCAACTCCACAGTGACCCTGACTTCTCAGAGGCACGCTGAGAAGCTTCCTGAGGTCACTGGCACAAGTCGATGGAACCCAGGGTTTCCTGCTGCAACCCAAGAAAGACCTCGAGAGTCCTTCTTTAACACGTTTTCAGGCCCAATTCCCCTACCATAACTCGAGAACAATGACGGGCTCCCTCTCACCACGTGCATAGAGACCTGACTGCCCTGGCACGACGTGAGAGGCTCACTGAGCTCCCAGTCTTACTTCGTGAGAAACCCCACACTAGTGCCACAGCTCGAGAAAACCTACGAAACGCCCCAGTCATTGGGAGATGAGGGCCTTCATTTCCTGCATTGCCTGGAGAGCAATCCCGTGTCCTCCCTCCAAACACCAGAGGAGGTTTGACTCCCTTTAAGCCACTCAGTGGGCTCCAAGACATACCCGTCCGACTCGAGAGGAGAGCAGAGTCCTTTGCTTCCCCTCGAGACGAGGCCTGACTCCAGGGTGAGTCTGGAATGCAACCTCGAGATTCCTGTCGCCCCTTGACATGAACATTAGATCCTGCACACAAGCCTTGGTGGGGTCTCTTTTGCCTTCAGTGACTAGAGCACACCTCCAGCTCTTCCTCGAATCTCGAATGGAAGATAAGACTTTTGTGGGCCAACACAACAGGAAGCATGAATTCCCTGTGGTAACTCAAATATCCCACCGCAACTAGAGAAAAACCAAGTGGCTCCCCAGTCATTCCAAGATGAGGCCCATGCCCGCTGGAGCACCCCAAGAGAAGTCCCACGTTCCAATTTGAAGAGCGAAACGGTACTTGGAACCCGTTATGCGAACCCAAAAGTTACCCGACATACCTGTCTCACTTGAGGGAAACACCGAGGTTCCCAGCAGCACTTCATCTGAGCCACTTCTCCCCTCCTGATCGCCACAGGAGGGTCGATTCCTCTGCTTTGTCTGGAAGGGTTTGATGACCTTCACGGCACACCTCAGGATGAGGCCGGTTTCATGAGGAAATTCGAGACTAGCCACGTGGGTGGTGCCAAATGCTGAACGACCCCGATTTCCCAGTCCGCTCTTCATAAGAACACGATGCCCGGACACCTCTTCGAAGGTAACCCTGTGGATGAAGACACATAACGAAGGGTCACTGACACCCCCATGCATCGTCTGGAAAAACCTGCAGATTCCACACACAGTTTGACAAGGGGCCTGAAACCCCATGAACAACTCGAGAGGCAAGCGGAGTTCCATTCCTCAGAAAAGACATAGCCTGACTCTCCTGTCCCAACTCTGCAGGGACACTACGATCAGAGTCAGAATTGGAGAGGAAGCCTGAGGTTCCTGCCTCCACTCGAGATGAGGCCCTCTTCCATTTAGACAAACCCAGTGGAGTCCCGAGAGGCCCCGCCAAATCCACAGCGTCCCTCACCTCTCAGAGGCACCCTGGGAAGTTTCCTCAGGTCCCCGGCAGAAGTCGGGGGAAATGAGGGTTTCCCGCTGCAACCCGAGAAAGACATCGAGAGTCCTTCTTCAACGCGTCTTGAGGCCCTAGTCCCCTCCCATGACTCGAGAACAATGATGCGCTCCTTCTCGCCACGTGCATGGAGACATGACTTCCCTGGAACCGCACGAGAGGCTCCCTGAGATCCTCGTCGTGCCTCGGGAGAAAACCCCCACGGGTGCCGCAGCTCGAGGAAACCCCTGAGATGCCCCCGTCCTCGCGAGGTGAGGGCCTTTTTTTCCTGCCTGGCCTGGAGAGTAATCACGAGTCCTCTCTCAAAAGTGAAGAGGAGGCTGGACTCCCTTGAGGCCACTCAGGGGGCACCAAGATATCCGCGTCGCGACTCGGGTGGAGAGCGGAGTCCTTTGCTTCCCCTCGAGGCGATGCCTGACTCCCCGGGGGAGCATGGGATGCAACTCCGAGATCCTTGTCTTCCCTGGAGAGGAGCATTAGGTCCTGGACACAAGCCTAGATGAGGTCTCTTTGGCCCTGCAGTGACTCGAGCGCAACCCCCAGCTTTCCCTCGCCACTAGAATAGAAGATTGGGCTACCCAGGGCCGACACAAGAGGAAGCCTGTAATCCCACGTCGTAACACGAGAATCCCGCCGCAACTCGAGAAAAACCACGTGGTTCCCACCTCTTCGCAAGATGAGGCCCTTGCCTGTAACGGCGTCTCAAGGGAAGTCCCCTGTTCCGCTTTGAAGTGCGAAACGGGACCTGACAGGTTTCATGTGACCCCAAAAGTTCCTCGACACGCCTGGTTCCCTCGAGGGGAACACCGAGGGTCCCGGCACCGCTTCCTCTGAGACCCTTCTCCCCTCCTGATCGCGACAGGAGAGTCGATTCCCCTGCGTGGTCTGGAAGGGGTTCCCGGCCTTCCTGGCGCACCTCAGGAGGAGGCCGGACTCACGAGGACATTTGAAATGAGCCACGTGGGTGGTGCCACACGCCGAACGACCCCGATTCCCCGGTCCGCACTTGAGAAGAACCCGATGACGTACCCCTCTTCGAAGGCAACCCTGTGGGTGAAGGCACAACACGAAGGGGCACTGCCACCCCCGTGCATCGTCCGCAAAGACCCGCGGGTTCCACACACAGCTCGACGAGGGGCCGGAGACCCCCTGAGCAACTCGAGAGGCCAGCGGGATTCCCTTCCTGAGACAAGACGAGGCCTGACTCTCCTGTCCCAACTCTGCAGGGACCCTGCGGTCGGAGTCCGAAACGGAGAGGAAGCCTGAGGTTCCTGCCTCCCCTCGAGGTGAGGCCCTCTTCCGTTGCGCCAGACCCAGCAGAGTCCCGAGGGGCCCCGCCACCTCCACAGGATCCCTCGCCTCTCAGAGGCACCCTGGGAAGTTCCCTAAGGTCCCCGGCAGAAGGCGAGGGACACGAGGGTTTCCCGCCGCCCCCCCGAGAAAGACCTCGAGAGTCCTTCTTCAACGCGTCTCGAGGCCCTAGTCCCCTCCCGTGACTCGAGAGCCAGGACGCGCTCCCCCTCGCCACGCGCATGGAGACCTGACTTCCCTGGCGCCGCACGAGAGGCTCCCTGAGATCCTCGTCGTGCCTCGGGAGAAAACCCCCACGGGCGCCGCAGCTCGAGGAAACCCCTGAGACGCCCCCGTCCTCGCGAGCTGAGGGCCTTCTTTTCCTGCATGGCCTGGAGAGCAATCCCGGGTCCTCTCTCCAAACGGAAGAGGAGGCTGGACTCCCTTGAGGCCGCTCAGGGGGCTCCAAGAGACCCGCGTCGCGACTCGAGAGGAGAGCGGAGTCCTTGGCTTCCCCTCGAGACGAGGCCTGACTCCCCGGGGGAGCCTGGAATGCAACCCCGAGATCCCTGCCTTCCCTGGAGAGGAATATGAGGTCCCGGACACACGCCTAGGTGAGGTCTCTTCGGCCCTGCAGTGACTCGAGCGCAACCCCCAGCTTTCCCTCGCAACCCGAGGGGAAGATTGGGCTTCCCAGGGCCAACCCAAGGGGAAGGCTGAGATCCCCGTCGTAACTCGAGAATCCCGCCGCAACTCGAGAGAAACCACGTGGTTCCCACCTCTTGGCAAGAGGAGGCCCTTGCCCGCCACGGCGTCTCAAGGGAAGTCCCCTGTTCCGCCCTGAAGGGCGAAACGGTCCCTGACAGCCTTCCTGCGACCCCCAAAAGTCCCCCGACACGCCGGGTTCCCTCGAGGGGAACACCGAGGGTCCCGGCACCGCTTCCTCTGAGCCCCTTCTCCCCTCCTGATCGCGACAGGAGAGGCGACTCCCCTGCGTGGTCTGGAAGGGGTTCCCGGCCTTCCCGGCGCACCTCAGGATGAGGCCGGTCTCACGAGGAAATTCGAGACGAGCCACGTGGGTGGGGCCACATGCCGAACGCCCCCGATTCCCCGGTCCGCCCTTGAGAAGGACCCGAGGCCCGGACCCCTCTTCGAAGGCAACCCTGTGGGTGAAGGCACAACACGAAGGGGCACTGCCACCCCCGTGCATCGTCCGCAAAGACCCGCGGGTTCCACACACAGCTCGACGAGGGGCCGGAGACCCCCTGAGCAACTCGAGAGGCCAGCGGGGTTCCCTTCCTCAGACAAGACGAGGCCTGACTCTCCTGTCCCAACTCTGCAGGGACCCTGCGGTCGGAGTCCGAAACGGAGAGGAAGCCTGAGGTTCCTGCCTCCCCTCGAGGTGAGGCCCTCTTCCGTTGCGCCAGACCCAGCGGAGTCCCGAGGGGCCCCGCCACCTCCACAGGATCCCTCGCCTCTCAGAGGCACCCTGGGAAGTTCCCTAAGGTCCCCGGCAGAAGGCGAGGGACACGAGGGTTTCCCGCCGCCCCCCCGAGAAAGACCTCGAGAGTCCTTCTTCAACGCGTCTCGAGGCCCTAGTCCCCTCCCGTGACTCGAGAGCCAGGACGCGCTCCCCCTCGCCACGCGCATGGAGACCTGACTTCCCTGGCGCCGCACGAGAGGCTCCCTGAGATCCTCGTCGTGCCTCGGGAGAAAACCCCCACGGGCGCCGCAGCTCGAGGAAAACCCTGAGACGCCCCCGTCCTCGCGAGCTGAGGGCCTTCTCTTCCTGCATGGCCTGGAGAGCAATCCCGGGTCCTCTCTCCAAACGGAAGAGGAGGCTGGACTCCCTTGAGGCCGCTCAGGGGGCTCCAAGAGACCCGCGTCGCGACTCGAGAGGAGAGCGCAGTCCTTGGCTTCCCCTCGAGACGAGGCCTGACTCCCCGGGGGAGCCTGGAATGCAAGCCCGAGATCCCTGCCTTCCCTGGAGAGGAATAGTAGGTCCCGGACACACGCCTAGGTGAGGTCTCTTCGGCCCTGCAGTGACTCGAGCGCAACCCCCAGCTTTCCCTCGCAACCCGAGGGGAAGATTGGGCTTCCCAGGGCCAACCCAAGGGGAAGGCTGAGATCCCCGTCGTAACCCGAGAATCCCGCCGCAACTCGAGAGAAACCACGTGGTTCCCACCTCTTGGCAAGAGGAGGCCCTTGCCCGCCACGGCGTCTCAAGGGAAGTCCCCTGTTCCGCCCTGAAGGGCGAAACGGTCCCTGACAGCCTTCCTGCGACCCCCAAAAGTCCCCCGACACGCCGGGTTCCCTCGAGGGGAACACCGAGGGTCCCGGCACCGCTTCCTCTGAGCCCCTTCTCCCCTCCTGATCGCGACAGGAGAGGCGATTCCCCTGCGTGGTCTGGAAGGGGTTCCCGGCCTTCCCGGCGCACCTCAGGATGAGGCCGGTCTCAAGAGGAAATTCGAGACGAGCCACGTGTGTGGGGCCACAGGCCGAACGCCCCCGATTCCCCGGTCCGCCCTTGAGAAGGACCCAAGGCCCGGACCCCTCTTCGAAGGCAACCCTGTGGGTGAAGGCACAACACGAAGGGGCACTGCCACCCCCGTGCATCGTCCGCAAAGACCCGCGGGTTCCACACACAGCTCGACGAGGGGCCGGAGACCCCCTGAGCAACTCGAGAGGCCAGCGGGGTTCCCTTCCTCAGACAAGACGAGGCCTGACTCTCCTGTCCCAACTCTGCAGGGACCCTGCGGTCGGAGTCCGAAACGGAGAGGAAGCCTGAGGTTCCTGCCTCCCCTCGAGGTGAGGCCCTCTTCCGTTGCGCCAGACCCAGCGGAGTCCCGAGGGGCCCCGCCACCTCCACAGGATCCCTCGCCTCTCAGAGGCACCCTGGGAAGTTCCCTAAGGTCCCCGGCAGAAGGCGAGGGACACGAGGGTTTCCCGCCGCCCCCCCGAGAAAGACCTCGAGAGTCCTTCTTCAACGCGTCTCGAGGCCCTAGTCCCCTCCCGTGACTCGAGAGCCAGGACGCGCTCCCCCTCGCCACGCGCATGGAGACCTGACTTCCCTGGCGCCGCACGAGAGGCTCCCTGAGATCCTCGTCGTGCCTCGGGAGAAAACCCCCACGGGCGCCGCAGCTCGAGGAAACCCCTGAGACGCCCCCGTCCTCGCGAGCTGAGGGCCTTCTTTTCCTGCATGGCCTGGAGAGCAATCCCGGGTCCTCTCTCCAAACGGAAGAGGAGGCTGGACTCCCTTGAGGCCGCTCAGGGGGCTCCAAGAGACCCGCGTCGCGACTCGAGAGGAGAGCGGAGTCCTTGGCTTCCCCTCGAGACGAGGCCTGACTCCCCGGGGGAGCCTGGAATGCAACCCCGAGATCCCTGCCTTCCCTGGAGAGGAATATGAGGTCCCGGACACACGCCTAGGTGAGGTCTCTTCGGCCCTGCAGTGACTCGAGCGCAACCCCCAGCTTTCCCTCGCAACCCGAGGGGAAGATTGGGCTTCCCAGGGCCAACCCAAGGGGAAGGCTGAGATCCCCGTCGTAACTCGAGAATCCCGCCGCAACTCGAGAGAAACCACGTGGTTCCCACCTCTTGGCAAGAGGAGGCCCTTGCCCGCCACGGCGTCTCAAGGGAAGTCCCCTGTTCCGCCCTGAAGGGCGAAACGGTCCCTGACAGCCTTCCTGCGACCCCCAAAAGTCCCCCGACACGCCGGGTTCCCTCGAGGGGAACACCGAGGGTCCCGGCACCGCTTCCTCTGAGCCCCTTCTCCCCTCCTGATCGCGACAGGAGAGGCGATTCCCCTGCGTGGTCTGGAAGGGGTTCCCGGCCTTCCCGGCGCACCTCAGGATGAGGCCGGTCTCACGAGGAAATTCGAGACGAGCCACGTGGGTGGGGCCACATGCCGAACGCCCCCGATTCCCCGGTCCGCCCTGGAGAAGGACCCGAGGCCCGGACCCCTCTTCGAAGGCAACCCTGTGGGTGAAGGCACAACACGAAGGGGCACTGCCACCCCCGTGCATCGTCCGAAAAGACCCGCGGGTTCCACACACAGCTCGACGAGGGGCCTGAGACCCCCTGAGGAACTCGAGAGGCCAGCGGGGTTCCCTTCCTCAGACAAGACCGGGCCTGACTCTCCTGTCCCAACTCTGCAGGGACCCTGCGGTCGGAGTCCGAAACGGAGAGGAAGCCTGAGGTTCCTGCCTCCCGTCGAGATGAGGCCCTCTTCCGTTGCGCCAGACCCAGCGGAGTCCCGAGGGGCCCCGCCACCTCCACAGGATCCCTCGCCTCTCAGAGGCACCCTGGGAAGTTCCCTAAGGTCCCCGGCAGAAGGCGAGGGACACGAGGGTTTCCCGCCGCCCCCCCCGAGAAAGACCTCGAGAGTCCTTCTTCAACGCGTCTCGAGGCCCTAGTCCCCTCCCGTGACTCGAGAGCCAGGACGCGCTCCCCCTCGCCATGCGCATGGAGACCTGACTTCCCTGGCGCCGCACGAGAGGCTCCCTGAGATCCTCGTCGTGCCTCGGGAGAAAACCCCCACGGGCGCCGCAGCTCGAGGAAACCCCTGAGACGCCCCCGTCCTCGCGAGCTGAGGGCCTTCTTTTCCTGCATGGCCTGGAGAGCAATCCCGGGTCCTCTCTCCAAACGGAAGAGGAGGCTGGACTCCCTTGAGGCCGCTCAGGGGGCTCCAAGAGACCCGCGTCGCGACTCGAGAGGAGAGCGGAGTCCTTGGCTTCCCCTCGAGACGAGGCCTGATTCCCCGGGGGAGCCTGGAATGCAACCCCGAGATCCCTGCCTTCCCTGGAGAGGAATAGTAGGTCCCGGACACAGGCCTAGGTGAGGTCTCTTCGGCCCTGCAGTGACTCGAGCGCAACCCCCAGCTTTCCCTCGCAACCCGAGGGGAAGATTGGGCTTCCCAGGGCCAACCCAAGGGGAAGGCTGAGATCCCCGTCGTAACCCGAGAATCCCGCCGCAACTCGAGAGAAACCACGTGGTTCCCACCTCTTGGCAAGAGGAGGCCCTTGCCCGCCACGGCGTCTCAAAGGAAGTCCCCTGTTCCTCCCTGAAGGGCGAAACGGTCCCTGACAGCCTTCCTGCGACCCCTAAAAGTCCCCCGACACGCCGGGTTCCCTCGAGGGGAACACCGAGGGTCCCGGCACCGCTTCCTCTGAGCCCCTTCTCCCCTCCTGATCGCGACAGGAGAGGCGATTCCCCTGCGTGGTCTGGATGGGGTTCCCGGCCTTCCCGGCGCACCTCAGGATGAGGCCGGTCTCACGAGGAAATTCGAGACGAGCCACGTGGGTGGGGCCACATGCCGAACGCCCCCGATTCCCCGGTCCGCCCTTGAGAAGGACCCGAGGCCCGGACCCCTCTTCGAAGGCAACCCTGTGGGTGAAGGCACAACACGAAGGGGCACTGCCACCCCCGTGCATCGTCCGCAAAGACCCGCGGGTTCCACACACAGCTCGACGAGGGGCCTGAGACCCTCTGAGCAACACGATAGACCAGCGGGGTTCCCTTCCTCAGACAAGACCAGGCCTGACTCTCCTGTCCCAACTCTGCAGGGACCCTGCGGTCGGAGTCCGAAACGGAGAGGAAGCCTGAGGTTCCTGCCTCCCCTCGAGGTGAGGCCCTCTTCCGTTGCGCCAGACCCAGCGGAGTCCCGAGGGGCCCCGCCACCTCCACAGGATCCCTCGCCTCTCAGAGGCACCCTGGGAAGTTCCCTAAGGTCCCCGGCAGAAGGCGAGGGACACGAGGGTTTCCCGCCGCCCCCCCGAGAAAGACCTCGAGAGTCCTTCTTCAACGCGTCTCGAGGCCCTTGTCCCCTCCCGTGACTCGAGAGCCAGGACGCGCTCCCCCTCGCCACGCGCATGGAGACCTGACTTCCCTGGCGCCGCACGAGAGGCTCCCTGAGATCCTCGTCGTGCCTCGGGAGAAAACCCCCACGGGCGCCGCAGCTCGAGGAAACCCCTGAGACGCCCCCGTCCTCACGAGCTGACGGCCTTCTTTTCCTGCATGGCCTGGAGAGCAATCCCGGGTCCTCTCTCCAAACGGAAGAGGAGGCTGGACTCCCTTGAGGCCGCTCAGGGGGCTCCAAGAGACCCGCGTCGCGACTCGAGAGGAGAGCGCAGTCCTTGGCTTCCCCTCGAGACGAGGCCTGACTCCCCGGGGGAGCCTGGAATGCAACCCCGAGATCCCTGCCTTCCCTGGAGAGGAATAGTAGGTCCCGGACACACGCCTAGGTGAGGTCTCTTCGGCCCTGCAGTGACTCGAGCGCAACCCCCAGCTTTCCCTCGCAACCCGAGGGGAAGATTGGGCTTCCCAGGGCCAACCCAAGGGGAAGGCTGAGATCCCCGTCGTAACTCGAGAATCCCGCCGCAACTCGAGAGAAACCACGTGGTTCCCACCTCTTGGCAAGAGGAGGCAATTGCCCGCTACGGCGTCTCAAAGGAAGTCCCCTGTTCCGCCCTGAAGGGCGAAACGGTCCCTGACAGCCTTCCTGCGACCCCCAAAGGTCCCCCGACACGCCGGGTTCCCTCGAGGGGAACACCGAGGGTCCCGGCACCGCTTCCTCTGAGCCCCTTCTCCCCTCCTGATCGCGACAGGAGAGGCGATTCCCCTGCGTGGTCTGGAAGGGGTTCCCGGCCTTCCCGGCGCACCTCAGGATGAGGCCGGTCTCACGAGGAAATTCGAGACGAGCCACGTGGGTGGGGCCACATGCCGAACGCCCCCGATTCCCCGGTCCGCCCTTGAGAAGGACCCGAGGCCCGGACCCCTCTTCGAAGGCAACCCTGTGGGTGAAGGCACAACACGAAGGGGCACTGCCACCCCCGTGCATCGTCCGCAAAGACCCGCGGGTTCCACACACAGCTCGACGAGGGGCCGGAGACCCCCTGAGCAACTCGAGAGGCCAGCGGGGTTCCCTTCCTCAGACAAGACGAGGCCTGACTCTCCTGTCCCAACTCTGCAGGGACCCTGCGGTCGGAGTCCGAAACGGAGAGGAAGCCTGAGGTTCCTGCCTCCCCTCGAGGTGAGGCCCTCTTCCGTTGCGCCAGACCCAGCGGAGTCCCGAGTGGCCCCGCCACCTCCACAGGATCCCTCGCCTCTCAGAGGCACCCTGGGAAGTTCCCTAAGGTCCCCGGCAGAAGGCGAGGGACACGAGGGTTTCCTGCCGCCCCCCGGGAAAGACCTCGAGAGTCCTTCTTCAACGCGTCTCGAGGCCCTAGTCCCCTCCCGTGACTCGAGAGCCAGGACGCGCTCCCCCTCGCCACGCGCATGGAGACCTGACTTCCCTGGCGCCGCACGAGAGGCTCCCTGAGATCCTCGTCGTGCCTCGGGAGAAAACCCCCACGGGCGCCGCAGCTCGAGGAAACCCCTGAGACGCCCCCGTCCTCGCGAGCTGAGGGCCTTCTTTTCCTGCATGGCCTGGAGAGCAATCCCGGGTCCTCTCTCCAAACGGAAGAGGAGGCTGGACTCCCTTGAGGCCGCTCAGGGGGCTCCAAGAGACCCGCGTCGCGACTCGAGAGGAGAGCGGAGTCCTTGGCTTCCCCTCGAGACGAGGCCTGACTCCCCGGGGGAGCCTGGAATGCAACCCCGAGATCCCTGCCTTCCCTGGAGAGGAATATGAGGTCCCGGACACACGCCTAGGTGAGGTCCCTTCGGCCCTGCAGTGACTCGAACGCAACCCCCAGCTTTCCCTCGCAACCCGAGGGGAAGATTGGGCTTCCCAGGGCCAACCCAAGGGGAAGGCTGAGATCCCCGTCGTAACTCGAGAATCCCGCCGCATCTCGAGAAAAACCACGTGGTTCCCACCTCTTGGCAAAAGGAGGCCCTTGCCCGCCACGGCGTCTCAAGGGAAGTCCCCTGTTCCGCCCTGAAGGGCGAGACGGTCCCTGACAGCCTTCCTGCGACCCCCAGAAGTCCCCCGACACGCCGGGGTCCCCTGAGGGGAACACCGAGGGCCCCGGCACCGCTTCCTCTGAGCCCCTTCTCCCCTCCTGATCGCGACAGGAGAGCCGATTTCCCTGCGTGGTCTGGAAGGGGTTCCCGGCCTTCCCGGCGCACCTCAGGATGAGGCCGGTCTCACGAGGAAATTCGAGACGAGACACGTGAGTGGGGCCACATGCCGAACGCCCCCGATTCCCCGGTCCGCCCTTGAGAAGGACCCGAGGCCAGGACCCCTCGTCGAAGGCAACCCTGTGGGTGAAGGCACAACACGAAGGGGCACTGCCACCCCCGTGCATCGTCCGCAAAGACCCGCGGGTTCCACACACAGCTCGACGAGGGGCCTGAGACCCCCTGAGCAACTCGAGAGGCCAGCGGGGTTCCCTTCCTCAGACAAGACGAGGCCTGACTCTCCTGTCCCAACTCTGCAGGGACCCTGCGGTCGGAGTCCGAAACGGAGAGGAATCCTGAGGTTGCTGCCTCCCCTCGAGGTGAGGCCCTCTTCCGTTGCGCCAGACCCAGCGGAGTCCCGAGGGGCCCCGCCACCTCCACAGGATCCCTCGCCTCTCAGAGGCACCCTGGGAAGTTCCCTAAGGTTCCCGGCAGAAGGCGAGGGACACGAGGGTTTCCCGCCGCCCCCCCGAGAAAGACCTCGAGAGTCCTTCTTCAACGCGTCTCGAGGCCCTAGTCCCCTCCCGTGACTCGAGAGCCAGGACGCGCTCCCCCTCGCCACGCGCATGGAGACCTGACTTCCCTGGCGCCGCACGAGAGGCTCCCTGAGATCCTCGTCGTGCCTCGGGAGAAAACCCCCACGGGCACCGCAGCTCGAGGAAACCCCTGAGACGCCCCCGTCCTCGCGAGCTGAGGGCCTTCTTTTCCTGCATGGCCTGGAGAGCAATCCCGGGTCCTCTCTCCAAACGGAAGAGGAGGCTGGACTCCCTTGAGGCTGCTCAGGGGGCTCCAAGAGACCCGCGTCGCGACTCGAGAGGAGATCGGAGTCCTTGGCTTCCCCTCGAGACGAGGCCTGACTCCCCGGGGGAGCCTGGAATGCAACCCCGAGATCCCTGCCTTCCCTGGAGAGGAATATTTGGTCCCGGACACACGCCTAGGTGAGGTCTCTTCGGCCCTGCAGTGACTCGAGGGCAATCCCCAGCTTTCCCTCGCAACCCGAGGGGAAGATTGGGCTTCCCATTGCCAACCCAAGGAGAAGGCTGAGATCCCCGTCGTAACTCGAGAATGCCGCCGCAACTCGAGAAAAACCACGTGGTTCCCACCTCTTGGCAAGATGAGGCCCTTGCCCGCGACGGCGTCTCAAGGGAAACCCCTGTTCCACACTGAAGGGCGAAACGGTCCCTGACAGCCTTCCTGCGACCCCCAAAAGTCCCCCTACACGTCGGGGTCCCCCGAGGGGAACACCGAGGGTCCCGGCAGCGCTTCCTCTGAGCCCCTTCTCCCCTCCTGATCGCGACAGGAGAGGCGATTCCCCTGAGTGGTCTGGAAGGGGTTCCCGGCCTTCCCGGCGCACCTCAGGATGAGGCCGGTCTCACGAGGAAATTCGAGACGAGCCACGTGGGTGGGGCCACATGCCGAACGCCCCCGATTCCCCGGTCCGCTCTTGAGAAGGACCCGAGGCCCGGACCCCTCTTCGAAGGCAACCCTGTGGGTGAAGGCACAAAACGAAGGGGCACTGCCAACCCCGTGCATCGTCTGCAAAGACCCGTGGGTACCACACACAGCTCGACGGGGGGCCTGAGACCCCCTGAGGAACTCGAGAGGCCAGCGGGGTTCCCTTCCTCAGACAAGACGAGGCCTTACTCTCCTGTCCCAACTCTGCAGGGACCCTGCGGTCGGAGTCCGAAACGGAGAGGAAGCCTGAGGTTCCTGCCTCCCCTCGAGGTGAGGCCCTCTTCCGTTGCGCCAGACCCAGCGGAGTCCCGAGGGGCCCCGCCACCTCCACAGGATCCCTCGCCTCTCAGAGGCACCCTGGGAAGTTCCCTAAGGTCCCCGGCAGAAGGCGAGGGAAACGAGGGTTTCCCGCCGCCCCCCGAGGAAGACCTCGAGAGTCCTTCTTCAACGCGTCTCGAGGCCCTAGTCCCCTCCCGTGACTCGAGAGCCAGGACGCGCTCCCCCTCGCCACGCGCACGGAGACCTGACTTCCCTGGCGCCGCACGAGAGGCTCCCTGAGATCCTCGTCGTGCCTCGGGAGAAAACCCCCACGGGCGCCGCAGCTCGAGGAAACCCCTGTGCCGCCCCCGTCCTCGCGAGCTGAGGGCCTTCTTTTCCTGCATGGCCTGGAGAGCAATCCCGGGTCCTCTCTCCAAACGGAAGAGGAGGCTGGACTCCCTTGGGGCCGCTCAGGGGGCTCCAAGAGACCCGCGTCGCAACTCGAGAGGAGAGCGGAGTCCTTGGCTTCCCCTCGAGACGAGGCCTGACTCCCCGGGGGAGCCTGGAATGCAACCCCGAGATCCCTGCCTTCCCTGGAGAGGAATATTAGGTCCCGGACACACGCCTAGGTGAGGTCTCTTCGGCCCTGCAGTGACCCGAGCGCATCCCCCAGCTTTCCCTCGCAACTCGAGGGGAAGATAGGGCTTCCCAGGGCCAACCCAAGAGGAAGCCTGAGATCCCCGTCGTAACTCGAGAATCCCAACGCAACTCGAGTAAAACCACGTGGTTCCCACCTCTTGGCAAGATGAGGCCCTTGCCCGCCACGGCGTCTCAAGGGAAGTCCCCTGTTCCGCCCTGAAGGGCGAAACGGTCCCTGACAGCTTTCCTGCGACCCCCAAAAGTCCCCCGACACGCCGGGGTCCCCTGAGGGGAAAACCGAGGGCCCCGGCACCGCTTCCTCTGAGCCCCTTCTCCCCTCCTGATCGAGACAGGAGAGGCGATTCCCCTGCGTGGTCTGGAAGGGGTTCCTGGCCTTCCCGGCGCACCTCAGGATGAGGCCGGTCTCACGAGGAAATTCGAGACGAGCCACGTGTGTGGGGCCACATGCCCAACGCCCCCGATTCCCCAGTCCGCCCTTGATATGGACCCGAGTCCTGGACCCCTCTTCGAAGGCAACCCTGTGCGTGAAGGCACAACACGAAGGAGCACTGCCAGCCCCGTGCATCATCCGCAAAGACCCGCGGGTTCCACACACAGCTCGACGAGGGGCCTGAGACCCCCTGAGCAAATCGAGAGGCCAGCGGGGTTCCCTTCCTCAGACAAGACCAGGCCTGACTCTCCTGTCCCAACTCTGCAGGGACCCTGCGGTCGGAGTCCAAAATGCAGAGGAAGCCTGAGCTTCCTGCCTCCCCTCGAGATGAGGCCCTCTTCCGTTGCGCCAGACCCAGCGGAGTCCCGAGGGGCCCCGCCACCTCCACAGGATCCCTCGCCTCTCAGAGGCACACTGGGAAGTTCCCTAAGGTCCCCGGCAGAAGGCGAGGGACACGAGGGTTTCCCGCCGCCCCCCCGAGAAAGACCTCGAGAGTCCTTCTTCAACGCGTCTCGAGGCCCTAGTCCCCTCCCGTGACTCGAGAGCCAGGACGCGCTCCCCCTCGCCACGCGCATGGAGACCTGACTTCCCTGGCGCCGCACGAGAGGCTCCCTGAGATCCTCGTCGTGCCTCGGGAGAAAACCCCCACGGGCGCCGCAGCTCGAGGAAAGCCCTGAGACGCCCCCGTCCTCGTGAGCTGAGGGCCTTCTTTTCCTGCATGGCCTGCAGAGGAATCCCGGGTCCTCTCTCCAAACGGAAGAGGAGGCTGGACTCCCTTGAGGCTGCTCAGGGGGCTCCAAGAGACCCGCGTCGCGTCTCGAGAGGAGATCGGAATCCTTGGCTTCCCCTCGAGACGAGGCCTGACTCCCCGGGGGAGCCTGGAATGCAACCCCGAGATCCCTGCCTTCCCTGGAGAGGAATATTTGGTCCCGGACACACGCCTAGGTGAGGTCTCTTCGGCCCTGCAGTGACTCGAGGGCAATCCCCAGCTTTCCCTCGCAACCCAAGGGGAAGATTGGGCTTCCCATTGCCAACCCAAGGAGAAGGCTGAGATCCCCGTCGTAACTCGAGAATGCCGCCGCAACTCGAGAAAAACCACGAGGTTCCCACCTCTTGGCAAGATGAGGCCCTTGCCCGCGACGGCGTCTCAAGGGAAACCCCTGTTCCACACTGAAGGGCGAAACGGTCCCTGACAGCCTTCCTGCGACCCCCAAAAGTCCCCCTACACGTCGGGGTCCCCCGAGGGGAACACCGAGGGTCCCGGCAGCGCTTCCTCTGAGCCCCTTCTCCCCTCCTGATCGCGACAGGAGAGGCGATTCCCCTGAGTGGTCTGGAAGGGGTTCCCAGCCTTCCCGGCGCACCTCAGGATGAGGCCGGTCTCACGAGGAAATTCGAGACGAGCCACGTGGGTGGGGCCACATGCCGAACGCCCCCGATTCCCCGGTCCGCTCTTGAGAAGGACCCGAGGCCCGGACCCCTCTTCGAAGGCAACCCTGTGGGTGAAGGCACAAAACGAAGGGGCACTGCCACCCCCGTGCATCGTCTGCAAAGACCCGTGGGTACCACACACAGCTCGACGGGGGGCCTGAGACCCCCTGAGCAACTCGAGAGGCCAGCGGGGTTCCCTTCCTCATACAAGACGAGGCCTTACTCTCCTGTCCCAACTCTTCAGGGACCCTGCGGTCGGAGTCCGAAACGGAGAGGAAGCCTGAGGTTCCTGCCTCCCCTCGAGGTGAGGCCCTCTTCCGTTGCGCCAGACCCAGCGGAGTCCCGAGGGGCCCCGCCACCTCCACAGGATCCCTCGCCTCTCAGAGGCACCCTGGGAAGTTCCCTAAGGTCCCCGGCAGAAGGCGAGGGAAACGAGGGTTTCCCGCCGCCCCCCGAGAAAGACCTCGAGAGTCCTTCTTCAACGCGTCTCGAGGCCCTAGTCCCCTCCCGTGACTCGAGAGCCAGGACGCGCTCCCCCTCGCCACGCGCATGGAGACCTGACTTCCCTGGCGCCGCACGAGAGGCTCCCTGAGATCCTCGTCGTGCCTCGGGAGAAAACCTCCACGGGCGCCGCAGCTCGAGGAAACCCCTGTGCCGCCCCCGTCCTCGCGAGCTGAGGGCCTTCTTTTCCTGCATGGCCTGGAGAGCAATCCCGGGTCCTCTCTCCAAACCGAAGAGGAGGCTGGACTCCCTTGGGGCCGCTCAGGGGGCTCCAAGAGACCCGCGTCGCAACTCGAGAGGAGAGCGGAGTCCTTGGCTTCCCCTCGAGACGAGGCCTGACTCCCCGGGGGAGCCTGGAATGCAACCCCGAGATCCCTGCCTTCCCTGGAGAGGAATATTAGGTCCCGGACACACGCCTAGGTGAGGTCTCTTCGGCCCTGCAGTGACCCGAGCGCATCCCCCAGCTTTCCCTCGCAACTCGAGGGGAAGATAGGGCTTCCCAGGGCCAACCCAAGAGGAAGCCTGAGATCCCCGTCGTAACTCGAGAATCCCGCCGCAACTCGAGAAAAACCACGTGGTTCCCACCTCTTGGCAAGATGAGGCCCTTGCCCGCAACGGCGTCTCAAGGAAGTCCCCTGTTCCGCCCTGAAGGGCGAAACGGTCCCTGACAGCCTTCCTGCGACCCTCAAAAGTCCCCCGACACGCCGGGTTCCCTCGAGGGCAACACCGAGGGTCCCGGCACCGCTTCATCTGACCCCCTTCTCCCCTCCTGATCGCGACAGGAGAGGCGATTCCCCTGCGTGGTCTGGAAGGAGTTCCCGGCCTTCCCGACGCAGCTC
This sequence comes from Bubalus kerabau, assembly GCF_029407905.1. Lineage (NCBI taxonomy): Eukaryota > Metazoa > Chordata > Mammalia > Artiodactyla > Bovidae > Bubalus > Bubalus kerabau. The sequence goes on from NC_073633.1 coordinate 1,842,256, forward strand.
AGCATGAGGCCGGTCTCACGAAGAAATTCGAGACGAGCCACTTGAGTGGTGCCACATGCCGAACGCCCCTGATTCCCCGGTCTGCTCTTGAGAAAGACAGTAGGCCCGGACCCCTCTTCGAAGTCAACCCTGCGGGTGAAGGCACAACACGAAGGGGCACTGCCACCCCCGTGCATCGTCCGCAAAGACCCACGGGTTCCACACACAGCTCGACGAGGGGCCTGAGACCCCCTGAGCAACTCGAGAGGCCAGCGGGGTTCCCTTCCTCAGACAAGACGAGGCCTGACTCTCCTGTCCCAACTCTGCAGGGACCCTGCGGTCGGAGTCCGAAACGGAGAGGAATCCTGAGGTTCCTGTCTCCCCTCGAGGTGAGGCCCTCTTCCATTGCACCAAACCCAGATGAGTCGCGAGAGGCCCCTCCCAACTCCACAGTATCCCTGAATTCTCAGAGGCACCTTGAGAATCTACCTGAGGTCACCGGCTCAAGTCCAGGGAACCCAGGGTTTCCTGCTGCGACCCGAGAAAGACCTTGAGAGTCCTTCGGCGCGTCTTGAGGCCCGATTCCCCTACCATGACTCGAGAGCAAAGACGCGCTCCCCATCGCCATGCGCATGGAGACCTAACTTCCCTGACTCCTGAAGAGAGTCTCCCTGAGCTCCCCGTCGTCCCTCTTCGGAAACCCCATTCAGGCACCGCAGCTCGAGAAAACCCACGATACGCCCCCGTCATCACGAGATGAGGGATTGTTTCCTGCCTGGCATGGAGAGCAAAACCGAGTCCTCTCTCCAGACTCCACAGGAGGCTTGACTCTCTTTAGGCCTCTCAGTTGGCTCCAAGAGATACCTGTCAGGACCTGAAGGGAGAGCAGAGTCCTTTGCTTCCCCTCGAGACGAGGCCTGACTCCCCGTGTGAGTCTGGAATGCAACCCCGAGTTCCTGTCACACCTGTAGAGGAAAACTCGGTCCTGGACACAAGCCTAGATGAGGTCTATTTTGCACTGCAGTTACTAGAGCGCAATCGCCAGCTCTCCCTCGCAAATCGAATTGAAGATTGGACTTCCCTGGGCCAATACAATTGGAAGCCTGAATTCGACATCGTAACTCGAGAATCCCGCCGAAACTCGAGAAAATCCACGTGGTTCCCCCATCAGCGCTAGATGAGGCCCTTGCCCGCTACAGCGACTCAAGAGAAGTCCCACTTTCTGTCTTGAAGTGCGAAACGGTATTTGGCACCCTTGATGCAATCTCAAAATTCCCCGACATACCGGTCTCACTCGAAAGGAACACCGAGGTTCCCGGAACCACTTCATTTGAGCTCCTTCTCTCCTCGTGATCGCGACAGGAGTGTCGATTCCCCTGCTATGTCTGGAAGGGGTTCCCGACCTTTCCAGCGCGCCTAAGGATGAGGCAGGTCTCACGAGGAAATTCGAGACATAGCCTCGTGGGTGGTGCCACAAGCCGAAAGACCCCGATTTCCCGGTCTGCTCTTGATAAGAACGTGATGCCCTGACACCTTTACGAAGGAAAACCTGTGGATGAAAGCACAACACGAAGGGGCACTGACACCCCCGTGCATCGTCCAGAAAAACCCGCAGGTTACAAACACAGTTCAACAAGTGGTCTGTCACCCCGTGAACAACTCGACAGGCAAGTGGAGTTCCATTCCTCCACACAAGACGAGACCTGATTTTCTGTACCAACTCTGCAGGGAAACTGCGATCCGAGTCAGTACCAGCGACAGGAAACCCAGGAGAGGAAACATGAGGTTCCTGCCTCCACTCGAGATGAGGCTCTCACCCATTGCACCAAACCCAGTGGAGTCCAGAGAGGCCCCTCCCAACTCCACAGTACCCCTGACTTCTCAGAGGCACCCGGAGAAGCTCCATGAGGTCACCGGCACATGTCGAGGGAACCCAGGGTTTCCTGCCACAATGGGAAAAAGACCTCGAGAGTCCTACTTCAACGTGTCTTGAAGCCCGAATCTGCTTCCATGTCTCTATAGAAATGACACGCACCCCCTCGCCACGCACATGGAGACCTGACTTCCCTGGCGCCATAAGAGAGGCTCCCTGAGCTCCCTGTCGTACCTCGTGAGAAACCCCACACTGACGCCGCAGCTTGAGAAAACTCACCATACGCCCCTGTCATCGCGAGATGAGGGCCTTCTTTTCCTGCATGGCCTGGAGAGGAATCCCGAATCCTCTTTCCAAACTCCACAGGAGGCTTGACTCCCTTTAGACCACTTAGTGGGCTCCAAGAGATACCCGTCGCGACTCGAGAGGAGAATTGAGTCCTTTGCTTCCCCTCGAGACAAGGCCTGACTCACCAGGTGGGTCTGGAATGCAACCCCGAGATCCCTGTCTCCCCTGGAGAGGAACATTAGGTCCTGGAAACAAGCCTAGATGAGGTCTCTTTTGCCCTTCTGTAACTCAAGAGCAATCCCCCGCTCTCCCTGACAACTCGAATGGAAGATTGGACTTCCCTGGGCCAACACAAGAGGAAGCCTGAATTCCCCTTCGTAACTCAAGAATCCCGCCGCAACTCGAGAAAAAGCACTTGGTTCCCTCGTCATCACAAGATGAGGCCCTTGCCCGCTACAGCTTCTCAAGAAAAGTCCCACGTTCCGTCTTGAAGTGCAAAACGATACTTGACACCCTTGATGTGACCCCAAAAGTTCCCCGAAATATCGGTCTCACTCGAGGTGAACACCGAGGTTCCCGGCACCAGTTTATCTGAGCCCCTTCTCCCCTCCTGTTCGTGATAGGAGGGTCACTTCCCCTGCTTTGTTTGTAAGGGGTTCCCGACCTTCACGGGGCACTTCAGGATGAGGCCAGTCTCACGAGGAAATTCGAGACGTAGCTCGCGGGTGGTACCACATGCCAAAAGACTATGATTTCCCGGTACACTCTTGATAAGAACCCGATGCCTGGACACCTCTTCGAAGGCAACCCTGTGGATGAAGGCACAACACAAAGGGGCACTGACACCCTCGTGCATCGTCCGGAAAAACCCGCAGGTTCCACATACAGCTCAACAAGTGGCTTGTCACCCCTGAAGAACTCGAGAGGCAAGTGGGGTTTCATTCCTCTACACAAGACGAGGCCTGACTCTCCTGTCCCAACTCTGCAGGGACTTTGCGATCCGAATCAGACCAGCGCCAGTGAAGTCACGAGAGGAACGCTGAGGTTCCTGCCTCCACTCGAGATTAGGACCTCTTCCATTGCACGAAACCCAGTGGAGTCCCGAGAGACGCGTCCCAGCTCCACAGTATCCCTGACTTCTCAGAGGCACCCTGAGAAGCTCCCTGAGGTCACCAGCACAATTCGAGTGAGCCCAGGGTTTACTGCCGCCACCATAGAAAGAATTCAAGAGTCCTTCTTCAACGCATTTTGAGGCCTGATTCCCCTACCATGACTCGAGGGCAATGACGCGCTCCCTCTGCTACACTCATGAAGCCCTGACTTCCCTGGCGCCACACGAGAGGCTCCCTGAGCTCCCCGTCATACCTCGTGAGAAACCAAACACTGGCGCCACAGATAGAGAAAACCCACGAGACGCCCCCATTTTCGCGACATGACGGCCTTCTTTTCTAGCATGGCCTGGAGAGCAATCCCGAGTCCTCTCTCCAAACTCCACAGTAGGCTTGACTCCCTTTTGGTCACTCAGTGGACTCCAAGACATACCCGTCGCGACTCGAGAGGAGAGCGGAGTCTTTTCCTTCCCCTCGAGGCGAGGCCTGACTCCTCGGGTGAGTCTGATATGCGAACCGGAGATCCCTGTCGCCCCTGGAGAGAAACATTAGGTCCTGGACACAAGCCTAGATGAGGTCTCTTTTTTCCTGCAGTGACTCGAGAGCAATCCCCAACTTTCCCTCGCAACTCGAATGGAAGACTGGACTTCCCTGGGCCAACAGAAAAGGAAGCCTGAATTTCCCGTTGTAACTCAAGAATCCCGCCACAACTCGAGAAAAACCACGTCGTTCCCTCTTCATCGCAAGATGCGGCCATTGCCACTACAGCGTCTCAAAAGAAGCCTTACGTTCCATCTTGAAGTGTGATACGGTACTTGGCACCTTTGATGCGACCCCAAAATTTCCCCAACACACTGGTCTCACTGGAGGGGAACACCGAGGTTCCCGGCATCACCTCATCTGTGCCCCTTCTCCCCTCCTGATCGAGACAGGAGGGTCGATTCCCCTGCTTTGTCTGCAAGGGGTTCCGACCTTCCCGGCGCACCTCAGGATGAGGCCGGTCTCACTAGGAAATTCGAGACGAGCCACGTGGGTGGTGCCACATGCGGAAAGACCCCGATTTCCCGGTCCGCTCTTAATAAGAACCCAATGCCAGGACACCTCTTCGAAAGCAAACCTGTGGATGAATGCACAACACGAAGGGGTACTGACATCCCCATGCATAGTACGGAAAAACACGCAGATTCCAAACACAGATCGACAAGTGTCCTGTCATCCCTTGAAGAACTAGAGAGGCATGCGGAGTTCCGTTCCTCCACACAAGAGAAGGCCTGACTCTCCTTTCCCAACTCTGCAGGGACCGTGCGATCAGAGTCAGAAATGTAGATGAAACCTGACGTTCCTGCATCAACTCGAAATGAGGCCCTCTTCCATTGCGCCATACCCAGTGGAGTCCCGAGAGGCCCCTAAAACTCCACAGTATCCCTGATTCTCAGAGGCACCCTCAGAAGCTCTCTGCGGTCACTGGCACAAGTCGAGTGAACCCAGGGTTTCCTGCTGCATTCTGAGAAAAACCTTGAGAGTCCTTCTTTACCGCGTCTTGAGGCCCGATACCCTACCATGACTGGAGAGCAATGACGCATTCCCCTCGCCACGCCCATTGAAACCTAACTTCCCTGGCGCCACACGGGAGGCTCCCTGAGCTCCTCGTCCTACCTCATGAAAACCCCACACTGGCACCGCCGCTCGAGAAAACTCACGAGACGCCCCCATCATCGTAAGATGAGGGCCTTCTTTTCCTACATGACCTAGAGAGCAATCCCGAGTCCACTCTCCAAACTCCACTGGAGGCCTGACTCCCTTTAGGCCACTCAGTAGCCTCCAAGAGATACACGTCGCTACTCTAGAGGAGAGCAGAGTCCGTTGCTTCCCCTCGAGCCGAGGCCTGACTACTTGGGTGAGTCTGGAATGGGATCCCGAGATCCGTGTCGCCCCTGTAGAGGAAAACTCGGTCCTGGACACAAGCCTAAATGAGGTCTTTTTTGTCCTGCATTGACTCAAGTGCAATCCCCAGCTCTCCCTCGCAACTCGAATGGATGATTGGACTTCCCTGGGCCAACACAAGAGGAAGCCTGTATTCCCCATTGTAATTCAAGAATCCCGCGGCAACTGGAGAAAAACAACGTGGCTCCTCCGTCATCAAAATATGAGGCCCCTGTCAGCTATAGCGTCTCCAGGGAAGTCCCATGTTCCGTCTTGAAGTGTGAAACGGTACTTGGCACCCTTGATGCGACCCCCAAATTTCCCTGACACCCCGGTCTCACTCGAGGAGAACATGGAGGTTCCCAGCACCGCTTCAGCTGAGCCTCTTCTCCCCTCCTGATGGCGACAGGAGGGTCGATTCCCCTGCTTTGTCTGGAAGGGGTTCCCAGACTTCCCGGCGAACCTCAGGATGAGGCCAGTCTCACGAGGGAAGTCGAGACGTAGCCTCGTGGGTTGTGCCACATGCCGAAAGACCCCGATTTCCTGGTCCGCTATTGATAAGATCCCGATGCCCGGTCACCTCTTCGAAGGTAACCCTGTGGATGAAGGCACAACACGAAGGGGCACTGACACCCCTGTGCATCGTCCCCCAAAACCGCAGGTTCCACATACAACTCGACAGGTGGCCTGTCATCCCGTGAACAACTCGAGAGGCAAGCGGAGTTCCATTACTCCACACAAGACGAGGTCTGACTCTCCTGTCCCAACTCTGCAGGGACCCTGCTATCCGAGTCAGAAATGGAGAGGAACCCTGACGTTACTGCCTCAATCCGAGATTAGGTCCTCTTCAATTGCACCAGTCCCTGTGATGTCCCGAGAAGCCCCTCTCAACTCCACAGTATCCCTGACTTCTCAGAGGAACCCCGCTAAGCTCCCTGAGGTCATGGGCACAAGTCGAGGGAACCCAGGGTTTCCTGCCACACCCCGAGAAAGACCTCGAGAGTTCTTCTTCGAAGCGTCTTGAGGCTCGATTCCCCTACCATGACTCGAGAGCAATGAGGCGCTCCCCCTCGCCACGTCCATGGAGACCTGACTTCCGTGGCACCACAGGAGTCTCCCTGAGCTCCCCGTCCTATCTCGTGAGAAACCCCAACCAGGCACTGCACCTTGAGAAAACCCACGAGACGCCCCCGTCATCGCGAGATGAGGGCCTTCTTTTCCTGCATGGCCTAGAGAGCAATCCCGAGTCCTCTCTCCAAACTCCACAGGAGGCTTAACTCCATTTAGGCCACTCTTGGGCTCCAAGGGATACCCGTCGCGACTCGAGAGGAGAGCGGAGTCCATTCATTCCCTTCGAGACGAGGCCTGACTCCCCGGGTGAGTCTGGAATGCAACCCCGAGATCCCTGTCGCCCCTGGAGAGAAAAACTCGGTCCTGGACACAAACCTAGATGAGCTCTATTTTGCCCTGCAGTGACTCGAGAGCAATCTCCAGCTCTCACTTGCAACTCGAATGGAAGATTGGACTTCCCTGGGCCAACACAAGAGGAAACCTGTATTCCCCATCGTAACTCAAGAATCCTGCCGCAACTCGAGAAAAAACACGTGGGTCCCCCGTCAGCGATAGATGAGGCCCTTGCCCACTACAGCATCTCAAGAGAAGTCCCAGGTTCCGTCTTGAAGTGTGAAACGGTACTTGGCACCCTTGATGCAACCAGAAAAGTTACCCGACTTTCACTCAAGGAGAGCACCGAGGTTCCCGGCACTACTTCATCTGAGCCCTTTCTCTCCTCCTGATCCTGAAAGTAGGGTCGATTCCCCTGCTTTGTTTGGAAAGGGTTCCCGGACTTTCCTGCGCGCCTCAGGATGAGGCCGGTCTCACGAGAAAATTCGAGACGTAGCCTAGTGGCTGGTGCAACATGCTGAAAGACCCCAATTTCCCGGTCCGCACTTGAGGAGAACACGATGCCCGGACACCTCTTCGAAGGCAACCCTGTGGATGAAGGCACAACAGGAAGGAGCACTGACGCCCCCGTGCATCTCCGAAAAACCCGCAGGTTCCACACACATCACGAAAAGTGGTGTTATCCTTGAACAACTTGAGATGTAAGCGGAGTTCCATTCCTCCGCAGAACACGAGACCTGACACTCCTGAGCAAACTCAACAGGGACCCTGCGATCTGAGTCAGATCCGGCCTCCAGGAAGTCAGGACCAGAACCCTGAGGTTCCTGCCTCAACTCGAGATGAGGCCCACTTCCATTGCACTAAACCCAGAGGAGTCCCGAGAGGCCTCTCCCAAATCCACAGTATCCCTGACTTCTCAGAGGCACCCTGAGACGCTCCCTGAGGTCACCGGCACAAGTCAAGGGAACCCAGGGTTTCCTGCCGCAACCCTAGAAAGACATCGAGAGTTCTTTTTCAACCCGTCATGAGGCCCGATTCCCCTACCCTGACTTGAGAGCAATGACGCACTCCCCCTTGCCCCGCCCATGGAGACCTGACTTCCCTGTTGCCACACGAGAGGCTACCTGAACTCCCCGTCGTACCTCGTGAGAAACCCCACACTGGTGCCGCAGCTCGAGAAAACCCACGAGACGCCCCCGTCATCTCGAGATGTGGGCCTTCTTTTCCTGCATGGCCTGGAGAGCAATCCCGAGTCCTCTCTCCAAACTGAAGAGGAGGGTTGACTCCCTTTAGACCACTCAGTGGGCTCCAAGAGATACGCGTCACAACTCGAGAGGATAGCCGAGTCCTTTGCTTCCCCTCAAGACGAGGCCTAACTCCCCGCGTGAGTCTGTAATGCAAACCCGAGATCCCTGTCGCCCTTGGAGAGGATCATTGGGTCCTGAACACAAGGCTAGATGAGGTCGCTTTTGCCCTGCAGTAACTCGAGAGCACTCCCCAGCTTTCCCTCGCAACCCGAATGGAAGATTGGACCTCCCTGGGCCAACACAAGAGGAAGCCTGAATTCCCAGTAGTAATTCGAGAATTCCACCTCAACTTGAGAAAAACCACGTGGTTCCCCCGTCATTGCAAGATGAGGCCCTTGCCCGCTCCAGCGTCTCAAGAGTAGCCCACGTTCTGTCTTCAAGTGCGAAATGATATTTGGCACCCTTAATGCTACCCCAAAAGTTCCCCGACATACGGGTCGCACTAGAGGGGAACACCGAGGTTCCTGGCACCACTTCATCTGAGCCCCTTCTCCCCTCCTGATCGCGAAAGGAGGGTCAATTCCCCTGCTTTGTCTGCAAGGGGTTCCCGACCTTCTCCACGCACCTCAGATGAGGCTGTCTCATGAGGAAATTCGAGACGTAGCCTCGATGGTGGTGCCACATGCCGAAAGACCGCGATTTCCCGATCCGCTCTTGATAAGAACGCGATGCCCAGACACCTATTCGAAGATAGTGTGGATGAAGGCACAACACGAAGGGGCACTGACAACCCCGTGCATCGTCCGGAAAAGACCGCGGGTTACTCATACAGCTCAACAAGTGCCTGTCACCCAGTGAACAACTCAAGAGGCAAGCGGAGGTCCATTCCTGCACACAAGACGAGGCCTGACTCACCTCTCCCAACTATGCAGGGGGCTGCGATCGGAATCAGAAATGGAGAGGAACCCTGAGGTTCCTGCCTCCCCTCGAGATGAGGCCCCCTTCCATTTCACCAAACCCAGTGGAGTCCCGAGAGGTCTTTCCTAACTCCACAGTATCCCTGACTTCTCAGAGGCACCCGGAGAATCTCCCTGAGGTCACCGGCACAAGTCGAGGGAACCCAGGTATTCTTGCCAAGACCCGAGAGAGATCTTGAGAGTCCTTCAACGCGTCTAGAGGCCTGATTCCCCTACCATGACTCGAGAGCAATGACGCGCTCCCCCTCGCCACACGCATCGAGACCTAACTTCCCTGGCGCCACACAAGAGGCTCCCTGAGCTCCCCGTCGTACGCTGCAGCTCGGTAAAACCACCGAGACCCCCCCCCTCGTCATCGTGAGATGAGGGCCTTCTTTTCCTGCATGTCCTGGAGTGCAATCCCGAGTCCTCTCTCCAAACTCCAGAGGAGGCTTGACTCTCTTTAGTCCACTCAGTGGGCTCCAAGAAATACCCGTCGCGACTCGAGAAGAGAGAGAAGTCCTTTGTTTCCCCTCGAGAGGACGCCTGACTCCTGGGTGAGTCTAGAATGCAACCCCAAGATCCCAGTCATCCCTTGAGAGGAACATTAGGTCCTAGACACAAGCCTGGATGAGGTTTCTTTTGCCCTGCAGTGACTCGAGCGCAACCCCCAGCTCTCCCTCGCAACTCGAATGGAAGATTGGGCTTCCCTGGGCCAACACAAGAGGAAGCCAGAAATCCCCTTCGTAACTCGAGAATCCCGCCGCAACTCGAGAAAAACCACGTGTTTCCAACGTCATCCCAAGATGAGGCCCTTGCTGCTATGGCGTCTCAAGAAAAGAACCACGTTCCGTCTTGAAGTGCGAAACGGTACTTTGCACCCTTGATGCGACACCAAATGTTCCCGGACACGCCGGTCTCACTCGACAGGAACACCGAGGTTCCCGCACCACTTCATCTGAGCACCTTCTCCCCTCCTGTTTGAGACAGGAGGGACTATTCCCCTTCTTTGTTTGCAAGGGGTTCCCCACATTCCCGGCGCACCTCAGGATGAGGCCGGTCTCACGAGGAAATTCGAGACATAGCGTCGTGGGTGGTGTCACATGCCGAAATACCCCGATTTCCCGGCCCACTCTTGAGAAGAACCCGATGCCCGGACACCTCTTCGAAGGCAACCCTGTGGACGAAGGCACAAAAAGAAGGGTCACTGACACTCCCATGCATCATTCGGTAAAAGCCGCAGGTTCCACACACAGCTCGACAAGAGGCCTGTCATCCCATGAACAACTCGAGAGGCAAGCAGAGTTCCATTCCTCCACTCAAGACGAGACCTGACTCTCCGGTCCCAACTCTGAAGGGACCCTGCGATCGGAGTCCGAAATGGAGAGGAACCCTGAGGTTCCTGACTCCACTCGAGATGAGGCCCTCTTCCATTACACCAAAAACAGTGGAGGCCCGAGAGGCCCCTCCCAAATCCACAGTATCGCGACTTCTCAGAGGCACCCTTAGAAGCTCCCTGAGGTCACTGGCACAAGTCGAGGGAACACAGGGTTTCCTGACGCAACCCGAGAAAGACCTCGAAAATCCTCCTTCAACGCATCTTGAATCCCGATTCCCCTACCATGACTCGAGAGCAATGACGCGTTCCCCCTCGCCACTCGCATGGAGACTTGACTTCCCTGGCGCCACACGAGAGGCTCCCTGAGCTCCCCGTCATACCTCGTGAGAAATCCCACACTGGCTCCCCAGCTCCAGAAAACCCACGAGACGCCTCCGTCATCGCGAGATGAAGGCCTTCTTTTCCTGCATGGCCTGGAGAGCAATCTCGAGGCCTCTCTTCAAACTCCACAGGAGGCCTGACTCCCTTTAGGCCACTCTGTGGGCTCCAAGAGATACCCGTTGGGACTCAAGAGGAGAGCGAAATTCTTTGCTTCCCTTATATACCAGGCCTGACTCCTCAGGTGAGTCTGGAATGCAACCCCGAGATCCCTGTCGCCCCTGGAGAGGAACATTAGGTCCTAGACACAAGCATAGATGAGGTCTCATTTGCCCTGAAGTGACTCGAGAGCAATCCCCTGCTCTCCCTCGCACCTCGAATGGAAGAATGGACTTCCCTGGGACAACACAAGAGGAAACCTGAATTCCCCGTCGTAATTCGAAAATCCCGCTGAAACTCGAGGAAAACCACGTGGTTCCCCCGTCATCGCAAGATGAGGCCCTTGCCAGCTACAGCGTCTCAGTAGAAGCCCTACGTTCCATCTTGAAGTTTAAAACGATAATTGGCAACCTTGATGTTAGCACAAAAGTTCCCCGACACCCTGGTCTCACTCGAGGGGAACACCAAGGTTCGGTGCACCGCTTGTTCTGAGCCCCTTATCCCCTCCTGATCGCGACGGGAGGGTCGATTACCCTGCTTTGTCTGGAAGGGGTTCCGGACCTTCCCGGCGCACCTCAGGATGAGGCCGGTCTCACGAGGAAATTCGAGACGTAGCCTTGTGGTTGGTGCCACACGCCGAAAGACCCCGATTTCCCTGTCTGCTCTTGATAAGAACCCAATGCTAGGACACCTCTTCGAAGGCAATCCTGTGGACGAAGGCACAAAACGAAGGGGTCTGACACCCTCCTGCATCGTTGGAAAAGCCCGCAAGTTCCACATACAGATTGACAAGTGGCCTGTCACCCCGTGAACAACTCGAGAGGCAAGTGAAGTTGCATTCCTTCACACAAGACGAGGCCTTACCCTCCTGGCCCAACTCTTCAGGGACCCTGCGATCGGAGTCAGAAATGGAGAGGAACCCTGAGGTTCCTGCCTCAACTAGAGAAGAGGCCCTCTTCCATTGAACCAAACTCAGTGGTGTCCCGAGAGGCCCCTCCCAACACCACAGTATCCCTGAATTCTCAGAGGCTCCCTGAGAAGCTACCTGAGGTCACTGGCACAAGTCGAGGGAACCCAGAGTTTCCTGAAGTAACTCGAGAAAGACTTGGAGAGTCCTTTTTCAACGTCTCTTGATGCCCGATTCCCCTACCATGACTCCAGAGCAAGGACGCGCTCCCCTTGCCACAAGCAGGAAAACTGACTTCCCTAGTACCACACAAGAGGCTCCCTGAGTACCCCATCATACCTCGTGAGAAAACCCACACTGGCGCCACAGTTCGAGAAAAACCACAAGATGCCCCCGTCAAGGAGAGATGGGGGCCTTCTTTTCCTGCCTGACCTGGAGAGCAATTCCTGGTCCTCTCTCCAAACTTCACAGGAGGATTGACTCCCTTTAGGCCACTCAGTTGGGTCCAAGAAATACCCGGTGCGACTCGAGAGGAGAGCGGAGTCCTTTGCTTCCCTGGAGACGAGGCCTGACTCCCCGGGTGAGTTTGGAATGCAACCCCGAGATCCCTGTCACCCCTGGAGTGGAACATTATGTCCTAGACACAAGCCTAGATGAGGTCTATTTTGCCCTACAGTGACTCGAGAGCAACCTCCATCTCTCCCTCACAATTTGAATGGAAGATTGGTCTTCCCACGGTCAACACAAGAGGAAGTCTGAATTTCCCATCGTAATTCGAGAATTCAGCCTCAAGTCTTAAAAACCATGTGGTTCCCCCTTCATCCCAATATGAGGCCCTTGCCAGCTAGAGTCTCAAGAGAAGTCCCACGTTCCATCTTAAAGTTCGAAATGCTACTTGGCACCCTTGATGCGACCCCAAAGTTCCCCAACATACCGGTCTCACTCCAGGGGAAAACCGAAGTTCCCGGTGTCTCCAGGGAAGTCCCATATTCCGTCCTTAAGTGCAAAACGGTACTTGACACCCTTGATGCGACCGCAAAAGTTCCCCGACACGCTGGGTTCCCTCGAGGGGAACACCGAGGGTCCCGGCACCACTTCATCTGAGCCCCTTCTCCCCTCCTGATCGCGACAGGAGAGTCGATTCCCTTGCGTGCTCTGGAAGGGGTTCCCGGCCTTCCTGGTGCACCTCAGGATGAGGCCGGTCTCAGGAGGAAATTCGAGACTAGCCATGTGTGAGGTGCCATGTGCCGAACGACACCGATTTTCCGGTCCGCTCTTGATAAGAACCCGATGCCCGGATACCTCTTCGAAGGCAACCCTGTGAGTGAAGGCACAACACGAAGGGGCACTGACACCCCCGTGCATCATCCGGAAAAACCCGCAGGGTCTACACACAGCTCGACAAGGGGCCTGAGACTCCCGGAACAACTCGAGAGGCAACCAGAATTCCATTCCTCAGACAAGACGAGGCATGACTCTCCTGTCCCAACACTGCAGGGACCGTGCAGTCGGAGTCAGAATTGGAGAGGAAGCCTGAGGTTCCTGCCTCCCCTCGAGATGAGGCCCTCTTCCATTGCACCGAACCCAGCAGAGTCCCGAGAGGCCCTGCCAACTCCACAGCATTCCTCACCTCTCAGAGGCACCCTTGTAAGTTCCCTATAGTCCCCTGCAGAAGTCGAGGGAAACGAGGGTTTCCCGCCGCCACCCTAGAAAGACCTCGAGAGTCCTTCTTCAACGCGTCTTGAGGCCCTAGTCACTTCCCATGACGCGAGAGTGATGACCAGCTCCCCTTCGCCATGCGCATGGAGACATGAGTTCCCTGGCGCCGCACGAGAGGCTCCCTGAGGTCCTCGTCGTGCCTCGTGAGAAAACCCCCACGGGCGCCGCAGCCTGAGGAAACCCATGAGATGCCCCCGTCATCGCGAGATGAGGGTCTTCTTTTCCTGCCTGACCTGGAGAGCAATCCCGAGTCCTCTCTCCAAACTGAAGAGGAGGCTCGACACCCTTGAGTCCACTCATTGGGCTCCAAGAGATCCGTGTCGCGACTTGACAGGAAAGTGGAGTCCTCTGCTTCCCCTCGAGGCGAGGCCTGACTCCCCGGGGGAGTCTGGAATGGAAACCCGAGACCTCTGTCTTCCCTTGAGAGGAATATTAGGTCCTGGACACACGCCTCGATGAGGTCTCTTTGGCCCTGTAGTGACTCGAGCAGAACCCCCAGCTTTCCCTCGCAACTCCAGGGGAAGATTGGGCTTCCCAGGGCCAACCCAAGAGGAAGCCTGAAATCCCCGTCGTTTTCGAGAATCCAGATGCAACTCGAGAAAAATGACGTGGTTCCAACGTCTTCACAGGATGAGGCCCTTGCCCGCTACAGCGTCTCCAGGGAAGTCCCATGTTCCGTCCTGAAGTGGGAAACGGTACTTGGCTCCCTTGATGCGACCCCTAAAGTTCCCTGAAACGCTGGGTTCCCTCGAGTGGAACACCAAGAGTGCCGGCCCCACTTCATCTGAGCCCCATCTCCCCTCCTGATCGCGACAGGAGAGTCGATTCCCCTTCTTTGTGTGGAAGGTGTTCCCGGCCTTCCCGGCGCACCTCAGGATGATGCTGGTCTCACGAGGAAATTCGAGATGAGCCACGTGGGTGGTGCCACATGTTCAACGACACCGATTTCCCGGTCCGCTCTTGAAATGAACCTGATGCCGGACACCTCTTTGAAGGCAACCCTGTGGGGGAAGGCACCAAATGAAGGGGCAATGACACCCCCGTGCATCTTCTGGAAACACCCGCAGGTTCCACACACAGCTCGACAAGGGGCCTGAGACCCACTGAACGACTCGAGAGGCAAGCAGAGTTCCATTACTCAGACAAGACGAGGCCTGACTCTCCTGTCCCAACCCTGCAGGGACCCTGCGGTCGGAGTCAGAAATGGAGAGGAAGCCTGAGGTTCCTGCCTCCAATCGAGATGAGGCCGTCTTTCATTTCGTCAAACCTAGTGGAGTCCCGAGAGGCCCCTCTAACTCCTCAGTATCCCTCACCTCTCAGAGGCACCTGGGAAGTTCCCTAAGGTCCCCGGCAGAAGGCGAGGGACACGAGGGTTTCCCGCCGCCCCCCCGACAAAGACCTCGAGAGTCCTTCTTCAACGCGTCTCGAGGCCCTAGTCCCCTCCCGTGACTCGAGAGCCAGGACGCGCTCCCCCTCGCCACGCGCATGGAGACCTGACTTCCCTGGCGCCGCACGAGAGGCTCCCTGAGATCCTCGTCGTGCCTCGGGAGAAAACCCCCACGGGCGCCGCAGCTCGAGGAAACCCCTGAGACGCCCCCGTCCTCGCGAGCTGAGGGCCTTCTTTTCCTGCATGGCCTGGAGAGCAATCCCGGGTCCTCTCTCCAAACGGAAGAGGAGGCTGGACTCCCTTGAGGCCGCTCAGGGGGCTCCAAGAGACCCGCGTCGCGACTCGAGAGGAGAGCGCAGTCCTTGGCTTCCCCTCGGGACGAGGCCTGACTCTCCGGGGGAGCCTGGAATGCAACCCCGAGATCCCTGCCTTCCCTGGAGAGGAATAGTAGGTCCCGGACACACGCCTAGGTGAGGTCTCTTCGGCCCTGCAGTGACTCGAGCGCAACCCCCAGCTTTCCCTCGCAACCCGAGGGGAAGATTGGGCTTCTCAGGGCCAACCCAAGGGGAAGCCTGAATTCCCGGTTGTAACTCGAGAATCCCGCCCCAACTCAGGAAAAACCACGTGGTTCCCCCGTCATCGAAAGATGAGGCCTTTGCCCGCTACAGCGTCTCAAGAGAAGTCCCACGTTCCGTATTGAAGAGCGAAAAGTTACTTGGAACCCTTGATGCGACCCCAAAAGTTCCCCGACATACCAGTCTCACTTGAGGAGAACACCGAGGTTCCAGGCACCACTTCATCTGAGACTCTTCTCCCCTCTTGATCGCGACAGGAGGTTCGATTCCCCTGCTTTGTCTGGAAGACATTCCCGACCTTCCTGGCGCACATCAAGATGAGGCCAGTCTCACGAGGAAATTTGAGACATAGCCTCGTGGGTGGTGCAGCATGCCAAAAGACCCCAATTCCCTGGTCCGCTCTTGATAAGAACCCGATGGCAGAACCCAACTCGAAGGCAATCCTGTGGATCAAGGCACAACACGAAGGGGCAGTGACACCCCGGTGCATCGTCCAGAAAAACCCGCAAGTTCCACATACAAATCGACAAGTGGCCTGTCACCCCATGAACAACGCGAGAGTCAAGCGGAGTTCCATTCCTCCACACAAGACGAGGCCTGACTCTCCTGTCCCAACTCTGCAGGGACTCTGCGATCCGAGTCAGATCTGGCGCATTCGAAGCCAGGAGAGGAACCCTGAGGTTCCTGCCTCAACTTGTCATGAGGCCCTCTTCCATTGCACCAAACCCAGTGGAGTTCCGAGAGGCCCCTCCCAACTCCACAGTGACCCTGACTTCTCAGAGGCACGCTGAGAAGCTTCCTGAGGTCACTGGCACAAGTCGATGGAACCCAGGGTTTCCTGCTGCAACCCAGGAAAGACCTCGAGAGTCCTTCTTTAACACGTCTTCAGGCCCAATTCCCCTACCATGACTCGAGAACAATGACGGGCTCCCTCTCACCACGTGCATAGAGACCTGACTGCCCTGGCACCACGTGAGAGGCTCACTGAGCTCCCAGTCTTACTTCGTGAGAAACCCCACACTAGTGCCACAGCTCGAGAAAACCTACGAAACGCCCCAGTCATTGGGAGATGAGGGCCTTCATTTCATGCATTCCCTGGAGAGCAATCCCGTGTCCTCCCTCCAAACACCAGAGGAGGTTTGACTCCCTTTAAGCCACTCAGTGGGCTCCAAGACATACCCGTCCGACTCGAGAGGAGAGCAGAGTCCTTTGCTTCCCCTCGAGACGAGGCCTGACTCCAAGGTGAGTCTGGAATGCAACCCCGAGATTTCTGTCGAGCCTTGACATGAACATTAGGTCCTGCACACAAGCCTTGGTGGGGTCTCTTTTGCCTTCAGTGACTAGAGCGCACCTCCAGCTCTTCCTCGAATCTCGAATGGAAGATAAGACTTTTGTGGGCCAACACAAGAGGAAGCATGAATTCCCTGTGGTAACTCAAATATCCCACCGCAACTCGAGAAAAACCAAGTGGTTCCGCAGTCATTCCAAGATGAGGCCCATGCCCGCTGGAGCACCCCAAGAGAAGTCCAACGTTCCATTTTGAAGAGCGAAACGGTACTTGGAACGCTTTATGCGACCCCAAAAGTTACCCGACATACCTGTCTCACTTGAGGGAAACACCGAGGTTCCCAGCAGCACTTCATCTGAGCCACTTCTCCCCTCCTGATCGCCACAGGAGGGTCGATTCCTCTGCTTTGTCTGGAAGAGTTTCATGACCTTCGCGGCACACTTCAGGATGAGGCCGGTTTCATGAGGAAATTCGAGACAACCCACGTGGGTGGTGCCAAATGCTGAACGACCCCGATATCCCGGTCCGCTCTTCATAAGAACCCGATGCCCGGACACCTCTTCGAAGGCAACCCTGTGGATGAAGACAAAAAACGAAGGGTCACTGACACCCCCTTGCATCGTCTGGAAAAACTTGCAGATTCCACACACAGTTTGACAAGGGGCCTGAAACCCCATGAACAACTCGAGAGGCAAGCGGGGTTCCCTTCCTCAGACAAGACGAGGCCTGACTCTCCTGTCCCAACTCTGCAGGGACCCTGTGGTTGGAGTCCGAAAAGGAGAGGAAGCCTAAGTTTCCTGTCTCCCCTCGAGATGAGGCCCTCTTCCATTGCGCCAAGCCCAGCGGAGTCCCGAGAGGCCCTGCCAACTCCACAGCATCCCTCACCTATCAGAGGCACCATGGGAAGTTCCCTCAGGTCCCCGGCAGAAGTCGAGGGAAACGAGGCTTTCCGGCCGCAACCCCAGAAAGACCTCGAGTGTCCTTCTTCAACGCGTCTGGAGGCCCTAGTCCTCTCCCATGACTGGAGAGCCATGACGCGCTTCCCCTCGCCACGCGCACAGAGACCTGACTTCCCTGGCACCGCACGAGAGGCTCCCTGAGATCCTCGTCTTGCCTCGTGAGAAAACCCCCACGGGCGCCGCAGCTCGAGGAAACCCCTGAGAAGCCCCCATCCTCGCGAGGTGAGGGCCTTCTTTTCCTGCCTGACCCAGAGCACAATCCCGTGTACTCTCTCCAAACTGAAGAGAAGGCCTGACTCCCTTGAGGCCACTCAGTGGGCTCCAAGAGATCTGCGTCGCGACTTGAGAGGAGAGCAGCATCCTTGGCTTGCCCTCGAGGCGAGGCCTGACTCCCCGGGGGAGTCTGGAACGCCACCCTGAGATCCCTGTCTTCCCTTGAGAGGAACGTTAAGTCCCAGACACAGGCCTAGATGAGGTCTCTTTGGCCCTGCAGTGACTCGAGTGCAACCCTCAGCTTTCCCTCCCAACTCGAATGGAAGATTAGGCTTCCCGGGGCCAACACAAGAGGAAGCCTGAAATCCCCGTCGTAACTCTAGAATCCCGCCGCAACTCGAGAAAATCCACATGGTCCCAACGTCTTCGCAAGATGAGGCCCTTGCCCGCTACGGCGTCTCAAGGGAAGTCCCAGGTTCTGTCCTGAAGTGCGAAACGGTACCTGACTCCTTTCATGCAACCCCCAAAAGTCCCCCACACGCCGGTTTCCCTCGAGGGTAACACCGAGGGTTCCGTCCCCACTTCATCTGAGCCCCTTCTCCCCTCCTGATGGCGACAGGAGAGTCGATCCCCCTGCGTTGTCTGGAAGGGTCCCCGGCCTTCCCAGCACACCTCAGGATGAAGCTGGCCTCACTAGGAAATTTGAGACTAGCCCCATGGGTGGTCCCACATGCCGAAAGACCCCGATTTCCCTGTCTGCTCTTGAAAAGAACCCGAGGCCCGGACACCTCTTCGAAGGCAACCCAGTGGGTGAAGGCACAACACGAAGGGGCACTGTCACCATCGTGCATTTCCGGAAACAGCCGCAGGTTCCACACACAGCTCAACAAGGGGCCTGAGACCCCCTGAGCACCTTGAGAGGCAAGCGGAGTGCCCTTCCTCAGACAAGACGATTCCTGACTCTCCTGTCCCAACTCTGCAGGGACCCTGCGGTCGGAGTCCGAAACGGAGAGGAAGCCTGAGGTTCCTGCCTTCCCTGGAGATGAGGCCCTCTTCCATTGCGCCAAACCCAGCGGAGTCCTGAGAGGCCCCGCCAACTCCACAGCATCCCTCATCTGTCAGAAGCACACTGGGAAGTTCCCTAAGGTCACTGGTAAACTTTTATTGCACAAGGTCCCCATGAAAAGGCCCACGCAGCAGGACAGCCACAGATTCTGTCTGCCATTAAAGGGCAGTAAGGTGCCCTCCCCTCTTCTTTGCTGCCTCGGCGGCCACCAGGGTGCAATTTGCGTACCCTTCCCTTTCCCATCCTAGCAGGTGCTCCAGGGCCCGCTGGCCTACAAAGTGCCAGAAGCAGGGCTGGGCCAGCCGGCCAGAATTCAGGGTTCTGTCCCTTGGACTTCCAGCGGACACTAGGCTGCTTGGGAAAACCGCGCAGACTCTGAGGTTTTTCAGCAGAGGGGTGGAGCGGTAAAGGCCTTGACCCCAAAGACGAGGCCTTTCTGCTACCGCCAGGTTGGGGAGCTCTGAGACTGTGCCAACACAGGGCGGAATACATGGTTCCCTGCTCCAGGCAGTCCCCGTTCCCTTACCTGTGTTCCGCACCCCTCCGCTGTGACCAATAGATGCCGATCCTTGGGGATCCAGGAGTTCACGAAATGTGCATTCCCAGCCGCAATGGCGACCCCCAACAGCACATCTGGAAAGCCCTCCCCCACCCCCGCCAGGAGCCGACCCCCACTGCGAACGGAACCCCACCCCGCCCCGCGCCGCCAGGTTTTGCCCCGGCCCTGCCGGGCTCCCGGCGGGTTCCCAGCCATATTGGCGACCCCCGGGAGCACAACAGGGACCGACCCCCCACCCACAGCGAGCGGAATCTCGACCTGTGCAGCCCAGGTTTACCCCACCCTGGCTGCGCTCCCGGCGCGTTTCCAGCTGCAGTGGCCATCTCCGAGAGCACAACTGGGAAGCCCTCCCCTACCCCCGCCAGGAGCCGACACCCGCCCTGCGCCGCCCGGGTTCGCCCCGCCCCTGCCGCGCTCCAGGGCCGCTGCCCACCTTCACCAGTGGCTCTCGGTGAGCCCCGTCCCCACACCCGGTTCCAGGAGAGTCTCTCGGACCTCGTTGCTGCTGCCAGGTCAAACATGAGGACAATACATACACCCCACAGAGACAATCCAAGCTGTCTATGATTTAGGGATAAAACGAGGACTACAGAAAGGCAAGATGACCTGACCTAGGAAGGCCATGATATTCTATAGAACCAGACAAAGTTGGTTACCAAGGAAACTTTTTTCCTTGGAACCCGGAAAGCTGGTTCTTTGCATATGCAATGACCAACAATTAGCTTGTTACCCAAGCCTGCCTTACTGCCACCCCCATCCCCCCACTCCCCAGAAGACTGGCTCAAAGTAATATTTTAAATCTCAGGCAGAAACCTGGAAGATGTCTTGTCTGTCTGTTTGGATTAAGCTATGTGTCAGTGTGAGCCCTGTGTTTTTTGATAATATTGCTCAAGTTCTGTGTTCTGATTTCAATGGTCTCAAGACAAGGCAGCCCTTCCAAATCAAACTGCTGGAAATACAAGAAAACATTGACCTAAATGAATGTCAGAGTCCCGTGAACTGGGAACTGGTCAATATTAAATATCTAGTATTTTTGGTTTTGCTCCTCCATTATAGACATGTCTAAGAGTCAACAACATTAAGCACAACATGTTCATAGTGCCTAGGTTTCTTTTGAGGTAAAAATTGCTCTATTGTTATATCTGTCACAAGCTTGTCAGCAAGAAACTACCTGGAAACGACAACAACAAAAGTAAAAAATGTAAATGTGATATGAGCTTTTAGACAAACTCTTTACAATAATTATACTCTAAAATATCTGCCTCTCATAGTCTTGATTGAAGGCAGAGGAGAAGGGGATGACAGAGGATAAGATGGTTGGATGGCATCACTGACTCGATGGACATGAGTTTGAGCAAGCCCCTGGAGCTGGTGACGGACACGGAAGCCTGGCGTCCTTCAGGCCACGGGGTCCCAAAGAGTCAGACACGACTGAGCAACTGAACTGAACTGAACTAACAAACGTTTCTCCAGGTGTTTTGGTTACCCGAGTTTCTATCCTTGTGATGACAGTGTATTGAATAGATAGGTCATTTCCAAATAAATGAAGGTTCTGAAACATTCACGACTTGAAAGGACCTCCCTTTTACACAGAAACAAAAGAGATTTTTGACTCTCCATGAATAGTGTCTGGCACCATCCTGACATGTTAAATGTAGGAAAGCAATTGTTTTGTTTTGTTTTGTTCTGTTCTTGGGGGTGGGGGGAGGGGGGCGGGCTATAGCGAATGCCAATATAAAAGTCAGTTCTTGGTTGCTGAAGGGAAATGTATGACTTGTTATTACAAGAAAGTATGTGGAATGCAATGGCACTTGAGGAAGGAAAACAAAGTAGTTCTGTCTTACAGGTGGCCGTTTCAGGATGGGAGAAGCAAAGGAATGGGTACAGAATGGGATAAGGAGGTTGTAGGGAAAGTGGACCCCCAGAAAAGAGTTCTGTGCCTAGCACAAGTTTTCTTGAGATGTCGAACTGCCTTTGCTAATGGAGTTTAAGTTTCTTTACCTCTTAAGTGATCTCTTCTAGGTTGACCTAGAACAGAAATCTTTTGTTAGCTTTGGCTAAGTGGAGAAGTAGTGTTTCACGGTGACATATGTGATCCTACCTGACTGTTCTCATCCCCTTTGATATCTATGCACTGCTTCTGCTGCTGCTGCTGCTAAGTCGTTTCAGTCGTGTCCGACTCTGTGCGACCCCATAGACGGCAGCCCACGAGGCCCCGCAGTCCCTGGGGTTCTCTAGGCAAGAACACTGGAGTGGGTTGCCATTTCCTCCTCCCATGCATGAAAGTGAAAAGTGAACGTGAAGTCGCTCAGTGGTGTCCAACTCTTAGCGACCCCATGGACTGCAGCCTACCAGGCTCCTCCATCCATGGGATTTTCCACGCAAGAGTACTGGAGTGGGGTGCCATTGCCTTCTCCCATATCTATGCACAAGCCTGCCTAAATAATTGACTTCTAGCTAGCTTTGGGATGCCAATGACCATCCACCCTTACAAGGCAACAGAGAAGAGAAAAACACTTACCACAGGAGGTCCTGGTAAGGAACGAGGAACTAACAAGCTCCCGCCAACCAGGATTCTGCAGAGGTCAACAAGAGGTCAGTAAGAGATGGAAGACTGCAGTCCAGAGGTCCTAGCAACTTCCATTTTGCAGCAGAGACCCAGCATAGTCAAAACGAATTCAATGTTGCAAAAAATAAGTAAACAAATAAAGGACAGAAGTTCTTTAAAAAACATGACTGAGATTAGGGGTGAGGCAGTACATGTACGGTGCCCGGAAAATCTTAAAGTATGAGAAAGGAAAGAAATTAAAGACAACTATCAAGCTGTCCAAACTGATAAAAACGAAAGATTACACAGTTTTTTCTGTATATATTACCAGATAATAATCTGAAAAGGAATTAAAAAAAATTCCCTTTCAATAATGTCAACATGAATACAACACTTTGCCATGGATGTAACGAGGATGACAAGACTGGCACACTGGAACTTATACACCCTGGCTGAAAACTATCCTGAATACATGGACAGGTATTCCATAACAATGGAAAGACTTAAGATGGCAATACCATGGAATGCATCTTCAATCTGAAATGAAGATTTGATATGATTTGATCGCTCAGAGCTTTTGTGTCATCAATTGTTATTAAAGTATAAATGAGATAGAGAAAGCTGCTGACTTAGACTTGAGGCGGGGTGTACGCCCTGCTGGTCTCTAGCCAGATATTCTACAGGCACTAGCAGTCAGCTAAGGAAAGAAAGGCACTGTCTCAGGGAATGGCACCAGGTCGCTCCCCCACGACATGCCTTGAGGTCACATTGGCAGCAGGTGAGTCATCCTGGGCCAAAAACTGATTGACATTAATCTTGAAGAAAGGCAGTATTGCAGGCAAATATATCATTTCCTTAACATGGATTAGGAGAACAAGGTACGAGGAAAACATACTGTTTTGTTCAAGTCGCTTCTGAGCCTATTGGGGGAACCGACCTGAAGCCAGAGTCCAGCAGATATACATAGGATATTTACATCGCTTAAGACAAACATTTCCTCAGGAACAAATGCATTGCTTAGCTCAAGGTTTGTCTGCGAAATTCTTACACCTCAGAAGATGGCTCCGAGCTGGGTTTCTACACACAAGAACATGAATGCAAAGGACAAGCCTGCACAGCCCATCTGCCCCCCTCCTCCACAGCCAGCAGCATTTCCAAGTGACCTCCTAAGGCCTTCCCCAAAATACAGGGGCACCTCTGGGTTTCCTGTTTCCCTCACTTCGAACACTTTTCTTAAAAAAAAAAAAAATCCTGCACACTTCTTGATAGAATGCCCCAGTGCAAGGAAAACAGGCCTTCAATACTTAAACCTCCCTGTGCCAAACACTTGGGGCTTGGTTTTGTTTTGTTTTTTAATTACACCACCACATAATTTAAACTTTTTACAATTTCTAATTATTCAGTACCAAAACACCAAACTTATTGCACAAGGTCCCCATGAAAAGGCCCACGCATCAGGACAGCCACAGATTCTGCCATGAAAGGGCAGCAAGGTGCCCTCCCCCCTTCTTTGCTGCCTGGGCGGCCACCAGGGTTTGAAATCCATGCACCCTACAAAGTTTCTAGGGTACAATCCGTGGACCCTTCCCTTTCCCATCCCAGCAGGTGCTCAAGGGCCCGCTGGCTTACAAAGTGCCAGAAGCAGGGCTGGGCCAGCCGGCCAGAGTTCAGTGTTCTGTGCCTTGGACTTCCAGCGGACACTAGGCTGCTTGGGAAAACCGTGCAGACTGAGATTTTTCAGCAAAGGGGTGGAGCGGTAAAGGCCTTGACACCAAGGGCGAGGCCTTTCTGCAACCACCAGGTTGGGGAGCTCCAAGAATGTGCCAACAGAGGGCAGAATACTTGGTTCCCTGCTCCAAGCAGTCCCAGTTCCCTGACCTGTGGCCCGCAGCCCTCCGCTGCAACCACTAGATGTGGATCCTTGGGGACACAGGAGCGTAGGAAATGGGCGTTCCTAGCCGCAGTGGCGACCCCCGAGAGCACAACTGGGACCGAACCCCCACCCACAGCCATCTAAATCTCGACCCGCGCAGCCCAGGTTTACCCCGCCCCGGGTGCACTCCCAGCGCGTTTCCAGCTGCAGTGGGGACCCCCGAGAGCACAACTGTTACCGCCCCCCACCCCCTCCCGACCAGAACCCCGACCCGCACCGCCCGGGATCGCCCCGCCCCTGGCGCGCTCCCGGGGCGTTGCCCACTTCCACCAGGGGCTCCTGGTGAGCCCCGTCCCCACGCCCGGTTCCAGGAGAGGCTCTCGGACCTCGCTACTGCCGCCAGGTCAAACACGAGGACAATACATCCACCCCACAGAGACAATCCAAGCTGTCTATGATTTAGGGATAAAACGAGGACTACAGAAAGGAAAGATGTCCTGACCTAGGAGGGCCATGAGAGTCTATAGATCCAAACAAAATTGGGTACCAAGGAAACTTTTTTCCTTGGAACCCGGAAAGCTGGTTCTTTGCATATGCAATGACCAACAATTAGCTTGTTACCCAAGCCTGTCTCGCTGCCACCCCCACTCCCCCCCCCCCCACTCCCCAGGAGAACGGCTCAAAGAAATATTTTAAATCTCAGGCGGAAAACTGGAAGATGTCTTGTCTGTCTGTCTGGATTAAGGTATGTGTCAGTGTGAGCCTTGTGTTTTTTGATAATATTGCTCAAGTTCTGTGTTCTGATTTCAATGGTCTCAAGACAAGGCAGCCCTTCCAAATCAAACTGCTGGAAATACAAGAAAACATTGACCTAAATGAATGTCAGAGTCCCGTGAACTGGGAACTAGTCAATATTAAATATCTAGTATTTTTGGTTTTGCTCCTCCACTATAGACATGTCTAAGAGTCAACAACATTAAGCACAACATGTTCATAGTGCCTAGGTTTCTTTTGAGGTAAAAATTGCTCTATTGTTATATGTGTCACAAGCTTGTCAGCAAGAAAGTACCTGGAAACAGCAACAACCAATGTAAAAAATGTAAATGTGATATGAGCTTTTAGATAAACTCTTAACAATAATTATACTCTAAAATATCTGCCTCTCATAGTCTTGATTGAAGGCAGAGGAGAAGGGGATGACAGAGGATAAGATGGTTGGATGGCATCACTGACTCGATGGACATGAGTTTGAGCAAGCCCCTGGAGTTGGTGATGGACACGGAAGCCTGGCGTCCTGCAGGCCACGGGGTCACAAAGAGTCAGACTCGACTGAGCAACTGAACTGAACTGAACTTACAATCGTTCCTCCAGGTGTTTTGGTTACCTGAGTTTCTATCCTGGTGCTAAACTAAGTGACGACAGTGTATTGAATAGCTAGGTCACTTCCAAATAAATGAAACTTCTTAAACATTCACGACTTGAAAGGACCTCCCTTTTACACAGAAACAAAAGAGATTTTTGACTCTGCATGAATAGTGACTGGCACCATCCGAACATATTAAATGTAAGAAAGCAATTTTTTTGTTTTGTTTTGTTTTGTTCTGTTCTTGCAGGAAGCGGGGTGGGCGCTATTATCACTGATAGGTATGCTCACCAATCTATCAAATGCCAATATAAGAGTGAGTTCTTGGTTGCTGAAGGGAAATGTATGACTTGTTATTACAAGAATGTATGGAATGCAATCACACTTTAAGAAGGAAAACGAAGTAGTTCTGTCTTACAGGTGGCATTTTCAGGACGGGAGAAGCAAAGGAATGGGTACAGAATGGGATAAGGAGGTTGTAGGGAAAGTAGGCCCCCAGAAAAGAGTTTTGTGCCTAGCACAAGTTTTCTTGAGATGTTGAACTGCCTTTGCTAATGGAGTTTAAGTTTCTTTACCTCTTAAGTGATCTCTTCTAGGTTGACCTAGAACAGAAATCTTTTGTTAGCTTTGGCTAAGAGGAGAAGTATTGTTTCACGGTGACCTATGTGATCCTACCTGACTGTTCTCATCCCCTTTGATATCTATGCACTGCTGCTGCTGCTGCTGCAGCTGCTAAGTGGTTCAGTTGAGGCCGACCCTGTGCCACGCCATAGATGGCAGCCCACCAGGCCCCGCAGTCCCTGGGGTTCTCTAGGCAAGAACACTGGAGTGGGTTGCCATTTCCTCCTCCTATGCATGAAAGTGAAAAGTGAAAATGAAGTCACTCAGTGGTGTCCGACTCTTAGCCACCCCATGGACTGCAGCCTACCAGGCTCCTCCGTCCTTGGGATTTTCCAGGAGTGGGGTGCCATTGCCTTCTCCCATATCTATGCACAAGCCTGCCTAAATAATTGACTTCTAGACAACTTTGGGATGCCCATGACCACCCAGCCTTACCAGGCAACAGAGAAGAGAAAAACACTTACCACAGGAGGTTCTGATAAGGAACAAGGAACTAACAAGCTCCCACCTACCAGGAATCTGCAGAGGTCAACAAGAGGTCAGCAAGAGATGAGAGACTGCAGTCCAGAGGTCCTAGCTACTTCCATTTAGCAACAAACACCCAGCATAGTCAAAACGATTTCAATGTTAAAGAATAAATAAATAAATAAATAAAAGGACAGAAGTTCTTTGAACACATGTCTGAATTTAGGGGTGAGGCATTACATATGTGTCCCAGGATAATCTTAAAGTGTCAGAAAGTAACGAAATTAAAGACAACTATCAAGCTGTCCAAACTGATAAAAATGAATGATTACACAGTTTTATCTGTATACATTAGCAGATAATAATCTGAAAAGGAATTTTAAAAAATTCCCTTTCAATAATATCAACATGAATAAAACACTTTGCCATGGATGTAACGAGGATGACAAGACTGGCACACTGGAAATTATACACCCTGGCTGAAAACTATCCTGAATACATGGACAGATATTCCATAACGATGGAAAGACTTAAGATGGCAATACCATGGAATGCATCTTCAATCTGAAATGAAGATTTGATATGATTTGATCGCTCAGAGCTTTTGTGTCATCAAGTGTTATTAAAGTATTAAAGAGATAGAGAAAGCTGCTGACTTAGACTTGAGGCGGGGTGGGGGGGGGTAGTAAGAGTACCCCCTGCTGGTCTTTAGCCAGATATTCTACAGGCACTAGCAGTCAGCTAAGGAAAGAAAGGAACTGTTTCAGGGAATGGCACCAGGCCCTTCCCCCACGACATGCATTGAGATAATATTGGCAGCAGGTGAGTCATCCCGGGCCAAAACTTGATTGACATGAATCTTGAAGAAAGGCAGTATTGCAGGCAAATATATCATTTCCTTAACATAGATAAGGAGAACAAGCTAGGAGGAAAACATGCTGTTTTGTTCAAATCGCTTCTGAGCCTTTTGGGGGAACCGACCTGAAGCCAGAGTCTAGCGGAAATACATAGGATATTTACATCGCATAAGACAAACATTTTCTTAGGAAAAAATGCATTGCTTAGCTCAAGGTTTGTCTGCGAAATTCTTACCCATCAGGAGATGGCTCCGAGCTGGGTTTCCACAAACAAGAACATCCATGCAAAGGACAAGCCTGCACAGCCCATCTGCCCTGCTCCCGCACAGCCAGCAGCATTTCCAAGTGACCTCCTAAGGCCTTCCCCAAAATACAGGGGCACCTCTGGGTTTCCTGTTTCCCTCACTTCGAACACTTTTCTTAAAAAAAAAAAAATCCTGCACACTTCTTGATAGAATGCCACAGTGCAAGGAATACAGTCCTTCAATATTTAAACCTCCATTTGCAAAACACTTGGAGCTTGGTTTTGTTTTGTTTTGTTTTTTAATTACACCACCACATAATTTAAAGCTTTTACACGTTCTAATTATTCAGTTCCAAAACACCAAACTTTTATTGCACAGGGTCCTCATGAAAAGGCCCACGCAGCTGGACAACCACAGATTCGGCCATGAAAGGTCAGCAAGGTGCCCACCCCCTTCTTTGCTGCCTGGGCGGCCACCAGGGTTTGAAATCCATGCACCCTACTAAGTTTCTAGGGTGCAATCCGTGGACCCTTCCCTTTCCCATCCCAGCAGGTGCTCAAGGGCCCGCTGGCTTACAAAGTGCCAGAAGCAGGGCTGGGCCAGCCGGCCAGAGTTCAGTGTTCTGTCCCTTGGACTTCCAGCGGACACTAGGCTGCTTGGAAGAACCGCGCAGACTCTGAGATTTTTCAGCAGAGGGGTGGAGCGGTAAAGGCCTTGACCCCAAAGGCAAGGTCTTTCTGCGACCGCCAGGTTGGGGAGCTCCGAGAATGTGCCAACAGACGGCAGAATACTTGGTTCCCTGCTCCACGCAGTCCCAGTTCCCTTACCTGTGGTCCGCAGCCCTCCACTGCACCCACGGGATGGCGATCCTTGGGGACCCAGGAGCGGACGAAATGGGCGATCCCAGCCGCAGTTGCAACCCCCGAGAGCGCAACTGGGAACCCCTCCCCATCCCCCCCATGAGCCGACCCCCGCCCCGCGCCCCCAGGGTTAGCCCCGCCCCTGCCGCGCTCCCGGCGCGTTCCCAGCCACAGTGGTGACCCCCGGGAGCACAACTGGGACCGACCCCCACCCAAAGCCATCGGAATCTCGACCCGCGCAGCCCGGGTTTACCCAGTCCCGGGTGCGCTCCCGGCGCGTTTTCAGCCTCAGTGTCCACCTCGGAGAGCACAACTGGGAAGCCCGCCCCCACCCCCGCCAGAAGCCGACCCCCGCCCCACGCCGCCCGCGTTCGCCCCGCCCCTGCACGGTCCAGGTACCTTCCCAGCTTCTAGCGTTCACGCCCGGGTAGGAGCAGGATGTAGGAGTATGGGAGATGTGTCTGGAGCCTGACAGCCTCAGCTCCGCTCTGGCCTGCCCTTTGGACCTAGGAGCCAGGCCAACTTGCAGAGGGCTTAGGGCCCCATTGTATGCAAACTACCAAGGCCTACCGCAAGGAGAGCTCTGTCCGAGGGAAGGGAAGCGCCCCAGGCTGCATTCCCAAGCTGTTGTTTAGCCGCCCAGACTCAGCGCTGCACAGGGGTAATCAGGCTCTCTGTGGCCGCAGCTTCACACACAGCTGTGTCTCCGTAGGAATCAAGAAAGATCCTGACAGAGTGAGGTTCATTAGAGCTATACTAAAGAGCAAAGGCTTGTCCATGTGGTCTTGCCTTCCCCTGTGCCTTTGGGTCTCCAGGCTCGGCCCCAGCTCCGTGGAAACAACCCCTGAGAAAATATCTTCAAGATCCACTTTTCCCAGTGTCTGGGAACCGGGGTTCGTAGGAGGAGAGAAAAGCACGCCTCCATAGGGAATGAAAAGGCAGCCCACCTGCCTGTGTTTTGAAGCCTCTATTTGGAAGGAATGGGTTAGCTTCTCCTAAAGGAGACCTCCAGATCTGCTCAGAAGTCGGTAATTTCAGAGGCAGGGTACTGGTTCCTGACTGCCCTTTGCTAGCCTTGCAAAGATATTCCTAGATTCTAGAGTTATTTTCCATGAAGGAGCAGGCTTCGGGAATGTGTCAGACGGGACTGGCTCCTTATTGACCTCAGCTCAGCTATTGCCTTTCCATTCAAACTAGGACAAGGGCCTACTTTATGAAGGGTAAGGGTCTTCTTCTTTGCAAACTGCCAAGGGCTACAGCAATGAGACCTCTGTCAAGGTGAGGGAAGCCTAAGAGGATGGATTCTCAAGCAGGTGCTTTGCCACAAAGCATCAGCACCCCACGGAGAGAATCAAGCTCCCTGTGCACCAATGTTGGGAGTGTAGCTTCACACACAGAGTTGTCTCTATAGGAGCCAAGAATGTTCCTGAGAGATTAGGTTCACTAAACCTCTCCTACAGAGCATAGACCTGTCCATGTGGTTTTGCCTTCCCCTGTGAGTTGGGTCCTCGAGGTCCGCCACACCTCCGGGGAAACTGTCCCTGAGAAAAGATCTCCAGGAACCGCTTCGCTGAGGCTGGGAAATGCTGTTCACATGAAGTAAGGCAAGCGAATCTCCTGCAGAGTAAAAGAGGCCTTACAGTCCCTGGAGGAGCAGGCTGCCAGAATGTGTGAAACCTGACTGTTGCCTTACTGGCCTCAGCTCCACCATTGCCTGTTCATCCGAGCTAGCACCCAGGCCTACTTGGAAAAGCGTTTGGGTGCGGATTTCTACAAAGTGCCAAGGGCTACAGCAGTGAGAATTCTCTCGGTGGTAAGGGAGAGCATTTTATGGATTCTCAAGCTGTTTTCTGAATGACAGCGTCAAAATGAACAGAGAGAATCAGGCTCTCTCTGCCCCTATGTTAGGTACGCAGCTTCACACACAGAGGTGTCTCTGTAGGAGCCAAGAATGCTCCTGAGAGATGAGGTTCACTAGAGGTCTGCTACAGAGCATAGACCTGTCCATGTGGTCTTGCCTTCCCCTGTGCCTTTGGGCCCCGGGCTCGGCCCCAGCTCCGTGGAAACAACCCCTGAGAAAATATCTTCAAGATACGCTTTTCCCAGAGGCTGGGAACTGGGGTTCATAGGAGGAGAGAAAAGCAAGCCTCCTTTGGGCACGAAAGGCAGCCAACCTGCCTGTGTTTTGAAGCCTCTATTTGGAAGGAATGGGTTGGCTTCTCCTAAAGGAGACCTCCAGATCTGCTCAGAAGTCGGTAATTCCAGAGGCAGGGTGCTGGTTCCTGACTGCCCTTTGCCAGCCTCGCAGAGACATTCCAACATTCTAGAGTTATATTCCATGAAGGAGCAGGCTTCGGGAATGTGTCAGAGGGGACTGGCTCCTTATTGGCCTCAGCTCAGCTATTGCCTTTCCATTCAAACTAGGACAAGGGCCTACTTTATGAAGGGTAAGGGTCTTCTTCTTTGAAACTGCCAAGGGCTACAGCAATGAGACCTCTGTCAAGGTGAGGGAAGCCTAAGAGGATGGATTCTCAAGCAGGTGCTTTACTACAAAGCATCAGCACCCCACGGAGGGAACCAAGATCCCTGTTCCCCAATGTTGGGAGTGTAGCTTCACACACAGAGTTGTCTCTATAGGAGCCAAGAATGTTCCTGAGAGATTAGGTTCACTAAACCTCTCCTACAGAGCATAGACGTGTCCATGTGGTTTTTCCTTCCCCTGTGAGTTGGGTCCCCGAGGTCCGCCACACCTCCGGGGAAACTGTCCCTGAGAAAAGATCTCCAGGAACCGCTTCGCTGAGGCTGGGAAACGCTGTTCACAGGAAGTAAGGCAAGCGAATCTCCTGCAGAGAAAAAGAGGCCTTACTGTCCCTGGAGGAGCAGGCTGCCAGAGTGTGTGAAACCTGACTGTTGCCTTACTGGCCTCAGTTCCACCATTGCCTGTTCCTCCGAACTAGGACCCAGGCCTATTTGGAGAAGCGTTTGGGTGCGGATTTCTACAAAGTGCCAAGGGCTACAGCAGTGAGAATTCTCTCAGCGGTAAGGGAGAGCATTTTATGGATTCTCAAGCTGTTTTCTGAACGACAGGGTCAAAATGAACTGAGAGAATCAGGCTCTCTGTGCCCCTATGTTAGGTACGCAGCTTCACACACAGAAGTGTCTCTATAGGAGCCAAGAATGTTCCTGAGAGATGAAGTTCACTAGAAGTCTGCTACAGAGCATAGACCTGTCCATATGGTTTTGCCTTGCCCTGTGAGTTGGGTCCCTGAGGTCCGCCCCAGCTCAGGGGAAGGAGCCCCTGAGAAAAGATCTCCAGGGACCGCTATTCCCCCAGGCTGGCAAACGCAGTTCACAGGAGGTAACACAAGCGAGCCTCCTGCAAGGCACAACAGGCCTTAGTCTCCCTGGACGATCAGGCTGCCAGAGTGTGTGAGACCTGACTGGTGCCTTACTGGCCTCAGCTCCGCCATTGCGTGTTTCTCCGAACTAGGACCTAGGCCTACTAGGAGAAGGGTTTGGGTATGGATTTCTTAATACTGCCAAGGGGTATAGCAATGAGAACTGTGTCACGGGTAAGGAAGAGCATTGTATGGATTTTCAAGCTGTTGTTTGAAAGACAGCTTCAAAGCTGCACAGAGAGAATCAGACTCTGTGTCTCCATGTTCGGTACACAGCTTCACAGACAGGGGTGTCTCCATAGGAAACAAGAACGTTCCTGACAGAGTGAGGTTCACTAGAGCTCTCCTAGAGAGCAAAGACTTGTCCATGTGGTTTTTCTTCCCCTGTGCGTTTGGGGCTCCCCGCTCTGCCCCAGCTCCGTGGAAACAACCCCTGAGAAAAGATCTTCAAGATCCGCTTTTCCCAGAGGCTGGGATGTGGGGTTCATAGGAGGCGGGAAAAGCAGGCCTCCTTCAGAGAGCAAGAGGCAGCCAAGCGGCCTGCGTTTGGAAGCCTCTATTTGGAAGAATGGGTTAGCTTCCCCTAAGGGAGACCTCCAGATCTGTTCAGAAGTCGGTAATTCCAGAGGCAGGGTGCAGGCTCCTGACTGCCCTTTGCCAGCCTTGCAGAGACATTCCTAGATTACAGCGTTATTTTCCATGAAGGAGCAGGCTTCGGGAATATGTCAGACTTGACTGGCGCCTTATTGGCCTCAGCTCAGCTCTTGCCTTTCCTTTCAAACTAGGACAAGGGCCCACTTTATGAAAGGTAAGCGTCCTCTTCTTTCCAAACTGCCAAGGGCTACAGCAATGAGACCTCTGTCAAGGTGAGGGAAGCGTAAGCTGATGGATTCTCAAGCAGGTGCTTTGCCACAAAGCATCAGCACCCCACGGAAAGAATCTGGCTCCCTTTGCCCCTACGTTGCATGTGTAGCTACACGCACAGAGGTGTCTCGATAGGAGCCAAGAATGTTCCTGAGAGAGGAGGTTCACTGTTGGGGGCCAGAGTGAGGCACTCCGCCCATGGCAAAGGTCATGAGGAAGGAGGCTCGACATACGCAAAGGCGGGATCGAGCCTCAGGAGTCCCCCTGGAAATCCTCGAGCATCTACCCCCATAACCAGAGCCTGCCTACCTTACTACTTTGTGCTCTCACCTACACCTCTGACTTTACGGGGGGCTGTCCCCCACCACCTCTTTCAGAGAAGGAGTTAACCTAGAGCTCCAGTTGATAAAAACCCCTGGGTGTGACAAGAGTGTTTTAACCTACAAACTCCTCTGAAGGTTCTCTAGCCTGCCTGACAGGCTTGTCCGGCCACATGTGATTGCTCACAGCCTCCCATCCATGAGAGGCACGAGATGCTTTAAACCTTCTAAAAACAGGTTCCTTAGAAAAGTTAGAAAATTATTAGTATAAGTATAATGGGCTGATTAGAAATCATATTGGTGAAGGGTTTTTCATTTGTTGAGCTGATGTTTACTGCTAAGTCTCCACATCCCCTGCCCTTATACACATTAATGAATATATAGAAGAAATAAGTATTAACCTTTGATATAAATCACGTTAGACCTTAGGCTAAGTAAATTCTTTCCTTAACTAAAACCCAATACACCCTCACCCTATAGGAATGTAACTTTATTTGGGTGGCGTCTGTTTTAAGAATAATCACCCCTGGAGAAATAAGTGTCCTGGTTGACTGACCGCTGTCACAAGGAGAGGGTCGTAAATTGTCAGCAGGC
Organism: Bubalus kerabau; assembly: GCF_029407905.1. Classification (NCBI taxonomy): domain Eukaryota; kingdom Metazoa; phylum Chordata; class Mammalia; order Artiodactyla; family Bovidae; genus Bubalus; species Bubalus kerabau. Next base: position 1,875,592 of record NC_073633.1, read on the forward strand.
CCCCCGGCCAGAAGATGATGTAACACCCCTAAGACCTCTGTATACTTTTGTATGAAGCACCTGACTTTGATAAAAGTCAGGACTGCTGACCCCACGTGACTTTTGCATAACATCTCAGTGTATAAAAGTAGACCTTGGAAAATAAAGAATTGGGATCAGTTTCTCGAAATACTGGTCTCCCCATGTCTCTCTCTCTCTCTCACTCTGGTTGAGTCTCCATCTGGAGCGCGGAACCCACCAAGCTTACTAATTTTGCCTGGGCTTCTAAGATCCGACCGGGGAGGCCTCAGTGTCTCCTCTCCTTCGGGAGAACGGAAGGACGCCTGCGGCCTACGTAAGTGGTGCAAGCTTCTTGTCTTGAAGTTTTATTGGTCCCCCGCGTAAACCAAGCTACTCAGCCTCTTTTCTCCACTGAATTTTCCTACTGAGCTATCCTCATTTTATTACTCTTTATATCCTTAATTAACGTTTAATTAAGCAGTTGTTCCCTGACCCTCGCCTACGCCGTCTCTGCTTCGAATACCCTGGATCAGCTGGGGCTGGACCCCGGCAGTTCACTAGAGATCTCCTACAGAGCATAGACCTGTCCATTTGGTTTTGCCTTCCCCTGTGAGTTGGGTCCCCGAGGTCCGCCCCAACTCCAGGGAAACAGCCCCTGAGAAAAGATCTCCAGGAACTGCTTTCCGCCCAGGCTGGGAAACGCTGTTCACAGGAAGTAAGGCAAGCGAGCCTCCTGAAGGGAAATAGAGGCCTTACTGTCCCTGGAGGAGCAGGCTGCCAGAGTGTGTGACACCTGACTGGTGCCTTACTGGCCTCAGCTCCGCTATTGCATGTTCATCTGAACTTGAACCCAGGCCTACTTGGAGAAGTGTTTGTGTGCCGATTTCCAGAAACTGCGAAGGGCTACAGCAATGATAACTCTCTCAGTGGTAAGGGAGAGCATTGTGTGGATTCTCAATTTGTTGTTTGAACGACAGCATCAAAGCTGCACAGAGAGAATCAGGTCTCTGTGTCTCTATGTTGGCTATGCAGCTTCCCACACAGAGATGTCCCCGTTGGAGCCAAGAACATTCCCCATAGACTGAGGTTCACTAGAGCACTCCTAGAGAGCAAAGACTTATCCATGCGGTTTTCCCTTCCCCTGTGCATGTGGGTCTCTGGGATCAGCCCCTGCTCCTTGGAAACAGCCTCTGAGAAAAGATCTCCAAGAACCTCTTATCACCCAGGCTGGGAAGTAGAGTTCACAGGAGGTGGGATAAGCAAGCTTCCTTCGGCAAGAAGAGACAGCCAACCGGCCTGTGTTTGGAAGCCTATATTTGCAAGGAATGGGTTAGTTTCTCCTGACCGAGACCGCCAGATGTGCTGAGAAGATAGAAATTCCAGAGGCAGGGTCGAGGTTCCTGACTGCCCTTTGCCAGCCTTGCAAAGACATTCCCAGATTCTAACGTTATTTTCCATGAAGGAGCAGGCATCGGGAATATGTCAGACTTGACTGGCGCCTTACTGGCCTCAGCTCAGCTACTGCCTTTCCATTCAAACAAGGACAAGGGCCTACTTGGTGAAGGGTAAGGGTCTGCTTCTTTCCAAACTGCCAAGGACTACAGCAATGAGACCTCTGTCAAGGTGAGGGAAGCCTATGCGGATGGATTCTTAGCAGGTGCTTTGCCACAAAGCATCAGCACCCACGGAGAGAATCAGACTCCCTTTGCCACTATGTTGGGTGTGTAGCTTCATGCACAGAGGTGTCTCTGTAGAAGCCAAGAATGTTCCTGAGAGATGAGGTTCACTAGAGCTCTCCTACAGAGCATAGACCTGTCCATGTGGTTTTGTCTTCCCCTGTGAGTTGGGCCCCCGAGGTCCGACCCAGCTCCAGGGAAACAGCCCCTGAGAAAAAATCTCCAGGAACAGCTTTGCGCCCAGGCTGGGAAATGCAGTTCACAGGAGGCAAGGCAAGCGAGCCTCCTGCAGGGAAAAAGAGGCCTTACTGCTCCTGGACGATCAGGCTGCAAGAGTGTGTGAGACCTCACTTGTGCCTTACTGGCTTCAGCTCCGCCATTGCCTGTTGTTCGGAGCTAGGACCCAGACCTACTTGGAGAAGGGTTAGGGTGCGGATTTCTACAAACTGTCAAGGACGAAAGCAATGAGAATTCTCTTAGCAGTAAGGGAGAGCATTGTATGGATTCTCAAGCTGTTGTTTGAATGACAGCTTCAAAGCTACACAGAGAGAATCAGGCTCTCTGTTCCCCTATTTTGGCTGTGCAGCTTCACACACAGAATTTGACTCTGTTGGAGCCAGAAATATTCCTGAAAGACTTAGGCTCACCAAAGCTGTCCTCCAGAGCAAAGACATTGGATGTGGTTTTGCCTTCCCTTGTCAGTATGGGTCCCCTAGCTTGGCCCCAGCTCCGGGGATACAGCCTCTGAAAAAAATCTTCCAAGAAGCGATTTTCCTCCAGGCTGTTAAGCGGAATTCGCAGTTTGCAAGTTAAGGAAGCCTGCTTCGTGGAAGAGCAAGCAGCCAACTGGCCCTGTGTTAGGAAGCCTGTATTTGAAAGGAATGGGTTAGCTTCTACAGCGGGAGAACCTCAGATCTGCTCAGGGGACTGAAATACTAGAGTCAGGGTCGAGGTTCTCCCTTGTCCTTTGCGCACCTTGCAAAGACATTCCTAGCTTCTAGCGTTAGTGTCCCTGTAGTAGCAGGCTGCAGGAGCGTGTGATAAATGACTGCCGCGTTCCTGTCCTCAGCTCCGCTATTGACTTTCTATTCGAACTAGAACCCAGGCCTACTTTGAGAGGGGTTAGGGTCCAGTGTTTTCAAACTGCCAAGGGCTACGGCAATGTGAGCTCTGTCAGAGGTAAGAAAAGAGCAATTGGTTGGATTCTTCAGCTGCTGCGTGGCTGCACAGCTTCCACGCCGCATGGAGAGCGTGAGGCTCCTTGTGGCCCTATTTTGGGTATGCAGCAACATACACACAGAATGTCTGTGTTCACTTATGTACAGGCTTATGAACACTAGAGCTCTCCTACAGAGCAAAGACCACTCAGTGGGCTCCAAGAGATACCTGTCGCGACTCGAGAAGAGAGTGGAGTCCTTTGCTTCCCCTCGAGATGAGGCCTGACTCCCCGGGTGAGTATGGAATGCAACCCCAAATCCCTGTCGCCTATGGAGAGGAACATTAAGTCCTGGATACAAGCCTAGATGAGGTCTAGTTTGCCCTTCAGTGAATGGAGCCCAATCCCCAGCTCTCCCTGGCAACTCGAATGGAAGATTAGACTTCCTGGGCCAACACAAGAGGAAGCCTGAATTCCCCGTCGTAACTCGAGAATCCCACCGCAACTCGAGAAAAACCACGTGCTTCCCTCGTCATCGCAAGATGAGGCCCTTTGTCCGCTACAGCATCTCAAGAGAAGTCCCACGTTCCATCCTGAAATGCGAAACGGTACTTGGCACCCTTGATGCGACCCCAAAAGTTCCGCGACATACCAGACTCACTCAAGGGGAACACCGAGGTTCCCGGCACCACTTCATCTGAGCCCTTTCTCCTCTCCTGATTGCGACAGGAGGGTCGACTCCCCTTCTCTGTCTGCAAGGGGTTCCCGACCTTCCGGGCGCACCTCAGGATGAGGCCGGTCTCATGAGGAAGTTCGAGACGTAGCCTCGTGGGTGGTGCCACATGTCGAAAGACCCCAATTTCACGGTCCACTCTTGAAAAGAACCCGATGCCAGCACACCTCTTTGAAGGAAAACCTGTGGATGAAGGCACAACACGAAGGGGCACTGACACCCGCGTGCATCGTCCAGAAAAACCCGCAGGTCCCACAGACATTTCGACAAGTGGACTGTCACCCTGTAAACAACTCGAAAGGCAAACGAAGGTCCATTCCTCAACAGAAGACTAGGTGTGACTCTCTTGTCCCTACTCTGCAGGGACCATGGGAACCGAGTCAGAAACGGAGAGGAAGCCTGAGGTTCCTGCGTCCACTCGAGATGAAGCCCTCTTCCATTGCACCACAACCACTGGAGTCCCGAGAGGCCCCTACCAACTCCACAGTATCCCTGAGTTCTCAGAGGCGCAATGAGAAGCTCCCTGAGGTCACAGGCACAAGTCGAGGGAACCCTGGGTTTTCTGCCATGACTCGAGAAAGACCTCGAGAGTGCTTCAAAATGTGTTGAGTCGCGATTCCCCTACCATGACTCGAGAGCCATGACACGCTCCCCCTCGCCACGCGCATGGAGACCTGACTAACCTGGCACTGCACAAGAGGCTCCATGAGTCCCTCATCGTACCTCGTGAGGAAACCCACACTGGCGCGGCAGCTCGAGGAAGCCCCTGAGACGCCCCCGTCCTCGTGAGCTGAGGGCCTTCTTTTCCTGCATGTCCTGGAGAGCAATCCCGGGTCCTCTCTCCAAATGAAAGAGGGGGCTGGAATCCCTTGAGGCCGCTCAGGGGGCTCCAAGAGACCCGCGTCGCGACTCGAGAGGAGAGCGGAGTCCTTGGCTTCCCCTCGAGACGAGGCCTGACTCCCCGGGGGAGCCTGGAATGCAACACCGAGATCCATGCCTTCACTGGAGAGGAATATTAGGTCCCGGACACACGCCTAGGTGAGGTCTCTTCGGCCCTGCAGTGACCCGAGCGCAACCCCCAGATTTCCCTCGCAACTCGAGGGGAAAATTGGGCTTCCCAGGGCCAACCCAAGAGGAAGCCTGACATCCCCGTCGTAAACCGAGAATCCCGCCGCAACTCGAGAAAAACCACGTGGTTCCCGCCTCTGGCAAGATGAGGCCCTTGCCCGCGACTGCGTCTCAAGGGAAGTCCCCTGTTCCGCCCTGAAGGGCGAAACGGTCCCTGACAGCCTTCCTGCGACCCCCAAAATTCCCCCGACACGCCGGGGTCCCCCGAGGGGAACACCGAGGATCCCGGCACCGCTTCCTCTGAGCCCCTTCTCCCCTCCTGATCGCGACAGGAGAGGCGATTCCCCTGCGTGGTCTGGAAGGGGTTCCCGGCCTTCCCGGCGCACCTCAGGATGAGGCCGGTCTCACGAGGAAATTCGAGACGAGCCACGTGGGTGGGGCCACATGCCGAACGCCCCCGATTCCCTGGTCCGCTCTTGAGAAGGACCCGAGGCCCGGACCCCTCTTCGAAGGCAACCCTGTGGGTGAAGGCACAACACGAAGGGGCACTGCCACCCCCGTGCATCGTCCGCAAAGACCCGCGGGTTCCACACACAGCTCGCCGAGGGGCCTGAGACCTTCTGAGCAACTCGAGAGGCCAGCGGGGTTCCCTTCCTCAGACAAGACGAGGCCTGACTCTCCTGTCTCAACTCTGCAGGGACCCTGAGGTCGGAGTCCGAAACGGAGAGGAAGCCTGAGGTTCCTGCCTCCCCTCGAGGTGAGGCCCTCTTCCGTTGCGCCAGACCCAGCGGAGTCCCGAGGGGCTCCTCCACCTCCACAGGATCCCTCGCCTCTCAGAGGCACCCTGGGAAGTTCCCTAAGGTCCCCGGCAGAAGGCGAGGGACACGAGGGTTTCCCGCCGCCCCCCGAGAAAGACCTCGAGACTCCTTCTTCAACGCGTCTCGAGGCCCTAGTCCCCTCCCGTGACTCGAGAGCCATGACGCGCTCCCCATCGCCACGCGCATGGAGACCTGACTTTCCTGGCGCCGCACGAGAGGCTCCCTGAGATCCTCGTCGTGCCTCGGGAGAAAACCCCCACGGGCGCCACAGCTCGAGGAAACCCCTGAGACGCCCCCGTCCTCGCGAGCTGAGGGCCTTCTTTTCCTGCATGGCCTGGAGAGCAATCCTGGGTCCTCTCTCCAAACGGAAGAGGAGGCTGGACTCCCTTGAGGCCTCTCAGGGGGCTCCAAGAGACCCGCGTCACGACTCGAGAGGAGAGCAGAGTCCTTGGCTTCCCCTCGAGACGAGGCCTGACTCCCAGGGGGGGCCTGGAATGCAACCCCGAGATCCCTGCCTTCCCTGGAGAGGAATATTAGGTCCCGGACACACGCCTAGGTGAGGTCTCTTGGGCACTGCAGTGACTCGAGCGCAACCCCCAGCTTTCCCTCTCACTCGAGGGGAAGATTGGGCTTCCCTGGGCCAACCCAAGGGGAAGCCTGAGATCCCCGTCGTAACTGGAGAATCCCGCCGCAACTCGAGGAATACCACGTGGTTCCTACGTCTTTGCAAGATGAGCCTCTTGCCCGCTATGGCGTCTCAAGGGAAGTCCCAGTTTCCGTCCTGAAGTGCGAAACAGTACCTGACACCTTTCATGCGACCCCCAGAATTTCCCCGACACACCGAGTTCCCTTGAGGGAAACACCGAGGGTCCCGACACCACTTCATCTGAGCCCCTTCTCCCCTCCTGATGGCGACAGGAGTGTCGATTCCCCTGCGTGGTCTGGAAGGGATTCCCGGCCTTCCCGGCGCATCTCAGGATGAGGCCGTCCGCACAAGGAAATTCGAGATGAGCCACGGGGGTGGTGCCACATGCCGATCGACCTCGATTTCCCGGTCCACTCTTGAGAAGAACCCGTTGCACGGACACCTCTTCGAAGGCAACCCTGTGGGTGAAGGCACAACACGAAGGGGCACTGACACTCCTGTGCATCGTCCAGAAACACCCGTGGGTTCCACACACAGCGCAAAGAGGGGCCTGAGACCCCCTGAGCAACTCGAGAGGCAAGCGGAGTTCCCTTCCTCAGACAAGACGAGGCCTAACTCTCCGCTCCCAACTCTGCAGGGACCCTGAGGTCGGAGGGTCGGAGTCAGAAACAGAGAGGAAGCCTGAGGTTCCTGCCTCCCCTCGAGATAAGGCCCTCTTCCATTGCGACAACCCCAGCGGAGTCCCGAGAGGCCCCTCCCATCTCCACAGTATCCCTGACTTCTCATAGGCATTCTGAGAAGCTCCTTGAGGCCACCGGCAAAAGTCGAGGGAAATAAGAGTTTCCTGCCACAACCGAAGAAAGACCTCGAGAGTCCTTCTTCAATGCGTCTTGAGGTCAGATTCCCCTACCATAGCTCGAGAGCAATAATGCGCTCCCCCTCGCCACGCACATGGAGACCTGACTTCCCTGGCACCACATGAGAGGCTCCCTGAGCTCCCTGTCGTACCTCGTGTGAAACCCCACACTGGCGCCTCAGCTCGAGAAAACCCACAAGATCCCTCCGTCATCGCGAGATGAGGGCCATCTTTTCCTGCATGGCCTGGAGAGCAGTCCCAAGTCCTCTCTCCAAACTTCACAGGAGGCTTGACTCCCTTTAGGCCACAAAGTGGGCTCCAAGAGGTGCCCGTCGCGACTCGAAAGGAGAGCGGAGTCCTTTGCTTCCCTTCGACATGAGGCCTGACTCCCTGGGTGAGTCTGGAATGCAAACCTGAGATCCCTGTGGCCCTTGGAGAGGAACATTAGGTCCTGGACACAAGCCTAGATGAGGTCTCCTTTGCCCTGCAGTGACTCGAGCGCAACCCCCAGCTCTCCCTCGCAACTCAAATGGATGATTGGACTTCCCTGGCCCAACACAAGAGGAAGCCTGAAATCCCCGTCGTAACTCGGGAATCCCGCCGCAACTCGAGAAAAACCACGTGGCTCCCCCGTCATCGCAAGATGAGGCCCTTGGCCGCTACAGCGTATCAAGAGAAGTCCCACGTTCCATCCTGAAGTACAAAACAGTACTTGGCACCCTTGATGCGACCCCCAAAGTTCCCTGACATACCGGTCTCACTCGAGGGAAACACCAAAGTTCACGGCACCACTTCCTGTGAGCCCCTTCACCCCTCCTGATCGCGACAGAAGGGTCGATTCCCATGTTTTGTCTGCAAGGGGTTCCCGACGTTCCCCGCGAACCTCCGGATGAGGCCGGTCTCATGAGGAAATTCGAAAAGTAGCCTCATGGTTGGTGCCATATGCTGAAAGATCCCGAATTCCCGGTCCACTCTAGATAAGAACCTGACGCCCGGACATCTCTTCGAAGGCAACCCTGTGGATGAAGGCACAACACGAAGGGACACTGACATCCCCATGCATCGTCTGGAAAAACCCGCCGATTCCACTCACAGCTCCAAATGTGGACTGTCACCTCGTGAACAACTCGAGAGGCAAGTGAAGTTGCATTCCTTCACACAAGACGAGGCCTTACTCTCCTGTCCCAACTCTTCAGGGACCCTGCAATTGGAGTCAGAAATGGAGAGGAACCCTGAGGTTCCTGCCTCAACTAGAGAAGAGGCCCTCTTCCATTGAACCAAACTCAGTGGTGTCCCGAGAGGCCCCTCCCAACACCACAGTATCCCTGAATTCTCAGAGGCTCCCTGAGAAGCTACCTGAGGTCACTGGCACAAGTCGAGGGAACCCAGAGTTTCCTGAAGTAACCCGAGAAAGACTTGGAGAGTCCTTTTTCAACGTCTCTTGATGCCCGATTCCCCTACCATGACTCCAGAGCAAGGACGCGCTCCCCTCGCCACAAGCAGGAAAACTGACTTCCCTAGTACCACACAAGAGGCTCCCTGAGTACCCCATCGTACCTCGTGAGAAAACCCACACTGGCGCCGCAGTTCGAGAAAAACCACAAGATGCCCCCGTCAAGGAGAGATGGGGGCCTTCTTTTCCTGCCTGACCTGGAGAGCAATTCCTGGTCCTCTCTCCAAACTTCACAGGAGGATTGACTCCCTTTAGGCCACTCAGTTGGGTCCAAGAAATACCCGGTGCGACTCGAGAGGAGAGCGGAGTCCTTTGCTTCCCTGGAGACGAGGCCTGACTCCCCGGGTGAGTTTGGAATGCAACCCCGAGATCCCTGTCGCCCCTGGAGTGGAACATTTTGTCCTAGACACAAGCCTAGATGAGGTCTATTTTGCCCTACAGTGACTCGAGAGCAACCTCCATCTCTCCCTCACAATTTGAATGGAAGATTGGTCTTCCCACGGTCAACACAAGAGGAAGTCTGAATTTCCCATCGTAATTCTAGAATTCCGCCTCAAGTCTTAAAAACCATGTGGTTCCCCCTTCATCCCAATATGAGGCCCTTGCCAGCTAGAGTCTCAAGAGAAGTCCCACGTTCCATCTTAAAGTTCGAAATGCTACTTGGCACCCTTGATGCGACCCCAAAGTTCCCCAACATACCGGTCTCACTCCAGGGGAACACTGAAGTTCCTGGTGTCTCCAGGGAAGTCCCATATTCCGTCCTTAAGTGCGAAACGGTACTTGACACCCTTGATGCGACCGCAAAAGTTCCCCGACACGCTGGGTTCCCTCGAGGGGAACACCGAGGGTCCCGGCACCACTTCATCTGAGCCCCTTCTCCCTTCCTGATCGCGACAGGAGAGTCGGTTCCCCTGCTTTGTCTGGAAGGGGTTCCCGGCCTTCCTGGCGCACCTCAGGATGAGGCCGGTCTCAGGAGGAAATTCGAGACTAGCCACGTGTGAGGTGCCACGTGCCGAACGACCCCGATTTTCCGGTCTGCTCTTGATAAGAACCCGATGCCCGGACACCTCTTCGAAGGCAACCCTGTGGGTGAAGGCACAACACGAAGGGGCACTGACACCCCCGTGCATCATGCGGAAAAACCCGCAGGGTCTACACACAGCTCGACAAGGGGCCTGAGACTCCCGGAACAACTCGACAGGTAACCAGAATTCCATTCCTCAGACAAGACGAGGCATGACTCTCCTGTCCCAACACTGCAGGGACCGTGCAGTCGGAGTCCGAAACCGAGAGGAAGCCTGAGGTTCCTGCCTCCCCTCGAGATGAGGCCCTCTTCCATTGCGCCGAACCCAGCAGAGTCCCGAGAGGCCCTGCCAACTACACAGCATCCCTCACCTCTCAGAGGCACCATGGGAAGTTCCCTAAGGTCCCCTGCAGAAGTCGAGGGAAATGAGGGTTTCCCGCCGCAACCCAAGAAAGACCTCGAGAGTCCTTCTTCAACGCCTCTTGAGGACCTAGCCACTTCCCATGACTCGAGAGTGATGACCAGCTCCCCCTCGCCATGCGCATGGAGACCTGACTTCCCTGGCGCCGCACGAGAGGCTCCCTGAGGTCCTCGTCGTGCCTCGTGAGAAAACCCCCATGGGCGCAGCAGCCTGAGGAAACCCATGAGACGCCCCCGTCATCGCGAGATGAGGGCCTTCTTTTCCTGCCTGGCCTGGAGAGCAATCCCGAGTCCTCTCTCCAAACTGAAGAGGAGGCTCGACACCCTTGAGTCCACTCAGTGGGCTCCAAGAGATCCGTGTCACGACTTGAGAGGAAAGCGGAGTCCTTTGCTTCCCCTCCAGGCGAGTCCTGACTCCCCGGGGGAGTCTGGAATGGAAACCCTGGATCCCTGTCTTCCCTTGAGAGGAATATTAGGTCCTGGACACACGCCTCGATGAGGTCTCTTTGGCCCTGTAGTGACTCGAGCAGAATTCCCAGCTTTCCATCGCAACTCGAATTGAAGATTGGGCTTCCCAGGGCCAACCCAAGAGAGACCTGAAATTCCTGTCGTTTTCGAGAATCCCGATGCAACTCAAGAAAAAGGACGTGGTTCCAACGTCTTCACAGGTTGAGGCCCTTGCCCGCTACAGCGTCTCCAGGGAAGTCCCATGTTCCGTCCTGAAGTGGGAAACGGTACTTGGCTCCCTTGATGCGACCCCTAAAGTTCCCTGAAACGCCGGGTTCCCTCGAGTGGAACACCGAGGGTCCCGGCACCACTTCATCTGAGCCCCATCTCCCCTCCTGATCGCGACAAGAGAATCGATTCCCCTACTTTGTGTGGAAGGGGTTCCCGGCCTTCCTGGCGCACCTCAGGATGATGCTGGTCTCATGAGGAAATTCGATATGAGCCACGTGGTTGGTGCCACATGCCGAATGACCCCGATTTCCCGGTCCGCTCTTGAAATGAACCCGATGCCCGGACACCTCTTTGAAGGCAACCCTGTGGGGGAAGGCACAAAACGAAGGGGCACTGACACCCCCATGCATCTTCTGGAAACACCCGCAGGTTCCACACACAGCTTGTCAAGGGCCCTGAGACCCCCTGAACGACTCGAGAGGCAAGCAGAGTTCCATTACTCAGACAAGACGAGGCCTGACTCTCCTGTCCCAACTCTGCAGGGACCCTGTGGTCGGAGTCAGAAATGGAGAGGAAGCCTGAGGTTCCTGCCTCCAATCGAGATGAGGCCCTCTTTCATTTCGTCAAACCTAGTGGAGTCCTGAGAGGCCCCTCTAACTCCTCAGTATCCCTCACCTCTCAGAGGCACCTGGGAAGTTCCCTAAGGTCCCCTGTAGAGGTCGAGGGAAACGAGTGTTTCCCGCCCCAACCCAAGAAAGACCTTGAGAGTCCTTCTTAAATGCCTCTTGAGGCCCTAGTCCCTCCCATGACTCGAGAGCAATGACGCGATCTGCCTGGCCACACGCATGGAATCAGGCTTCTCTGGCGCTGCACAAGAGGCTCCCTGAACTCCCCATCATATCTCGTGAGAAACCCCACACTGGCGCCGCAGCTCGAGAAAACCCATGAGACGCCCCCGTCATCTCGAGAGGAGGGCCATCTTTAACTGCATGGTATGCAGATCAAGCGTGAACCTTCTGTCCAAGCTACAGAGGACTTTTGACTCCCTTTAGGCCACTCATTGGGCTCCAAGAGTTACGTGTCGCGACTCGAGAGGATAGTGGAGTCCTTTGCTTCCACTCGAGACGAGGCGTGACCCACCGGGTGAGACTGGAATGCGACCCCGATATCCCTGTCGCCCCTGGAGAGGAACATTACGTCCTGGACCCAAGCCTAGATGAGGACTCTTTGCCCTGAAGTGACTCGAGAGCAACCCCCAGCTCTCTCTGACAAGTTGAATGGAAGATTGGACTTCCTGGGCCAACACAAGAGGAAGCCTGAATTCCCCGTTGTAACTCGAGAATCCCGCCTCAACTCGAGAAAAACCACGTGTTTCCCTCGTCATCGCAATATGAGGCCCTTGCCCGCTAGAGCATCTCCAGAGAATTCCCACGTTCCGTCTTGAAGTGCGAAACTGTACTTGGCACCCTTGATGCGACCTCAAAAGTGCCGTGACATACTGGTCTCACTCGAGGGGACCACCGAGGTTCCCGGCACCACTTCATCTGAGCCCCTTCTCCCCTTCTGATCGCGAGCGGTGGGTCGATTCCCCTGCTTTGTCTGCAAGGGGTTCCCGACCTTCCCGGCGCATCTCAGGATGAGGCCGGTATCCCGAGGAAATTCGAGACGTAGCCTCGTGGGTGGTACCACATGCTGAAAGACTCCAATTTTCCGGTACGCTCTTGAAAAGAACCCGATGCCCGGAAACCTCTTTGAAGGCAACCCTGTGGATAAAGGCACAACACGAAGGGGCACTGACACCCCCGTGCATCGTCCGGAAAAACCCGCAGGTTCCACACTCAGCTCAACAAGTGGCCTGTCACTCCGTGAACAACTCGAAAGGCAAGGGGAAATCCATTCCTCCACAGAAGACGAGGCGTGACTCTCTTGTCCATACTCTGCAGGTACCCTGCGACCCTAGTCAGAAATGGAGAGGACCCCTGACGTTCCTGCCTCCATTCGAGATGAGGCCCTCTTCGATTGCACCAAACCCAGTTGAGTAACGAAGGGCCCCTCCCAAATCCACAGTGTCCCTGACTTCTCAGAGGCACCCTTAGAAGTTGCCTGAGGTCACCGACACAAATCAAGGGAACCCAGGGTTCCCTGCCGCAACCCGAGAAAGACCTCAAGAGTCTTTCTTCAATGCGTCTTGAGGCCCGATTCGCCTACTATGACTCGAGAGCAATCACGCACTCCCCTTCACCACACGCACGGAGACCTGACGTCCCTAGCACCACACGAGAGGCTCTCTGAGCTCCCCGTTGTACCTCGTGAGAAATCTGATACTGGCGCCGCAGTTGGAGAAAACCCACGAGATGCCCCCGTCATCGCGAGATGAGGGCCTTTTTTCCTGCATGGCCAGGAAAACAATCCCGAGTCATCTCTCCAAACTCCATAGGAGGCTTCACTCCCTTTACGCCACGCAGTGGGCTCCAAGAGATACCCGTCGCGACTCGACAGGAGAGCGGAGTCCTTTTTTTCCCCTCAAGAGGAGGCCTGACTCTCTGGGTGAGTCGAGAATGCAACCCTGAGATCTCTGTTGGCCCAGTAGTGGAACACTAGGTCCTGGACACAAGCGTAGATGAGGTCTATTTTGCCCTGCAGTGACTGGAGAGCAATCCCCAGTTCTAACTTGCAACTCGAATGGAATACTGGATTTTCCTGGCGCCACACAAGAGGCTCCGTGAGATCCCCGTGGTACTTCATGAGACACCCCACACTGGTGCCGCAGCTCGAGAAAACCCACGTGACGCCACTGTCGTCTCGAGATGAGGGCCTTCTTTTCCTGCATGGCCTGGAGTCCAATCCCGAGTCCTCTCTCCAAACTCCACAGGAGGCTTGACTCCCTTTAGTACATACAGTGGGCTCCAAGAGATACCCATCGCGACTCGAGACGAGAGCGGAATTCTTTGCTTACCCTCGAGGTGAGAACTGACTCCCCGGATGAGTCTGGAATGCAAACCCGAGATCCCTGTCGCCCCTGGAGAGCAACGTTAGATCCTGGACACAAGCCTAGATTAGGTCTCTTTTGCCCTGCAGTGACTCTAGCGCAATCCCCAGCTCCCCCTCGCAACCCGAATGGAAGATTGGATTTCAAGGCCAACAAGAGGAAGCCTAAATTCCCGGTCATAACTCGAGAATCCCGCCGCAACTCGAGCAAAACCATGTGGTTCTCCCGTCATCGCAAGATGAGGCCCTTGCCCGCTACAGCGTTTCAAAAGATGTCCCAGGTTCCGTCTTGAAATGCGAAACAGTACTTGGCACCCTTGATGCGACCCCAAAAGTCCCCCAACACGCCGGTCTCACTCAAGGGGAACACCGAGGTTCCCGGCACCACTTCATTTAAGCCCCTTCTCCCCTCCTGATCGTGACCGGTGGGTCGATTCCCCTGCTTTGTCTGCAAGGGGGCCCGACCTTCCCTGCACAACTCAGGATGAGGCCGGTCTCATGGGGAAATTCGATACGTAGCTTTGTGGGTGGTGCCACTTGCTGAAAGACTCCAATTTCCCGGTCCGCTCTTGATAAGAATCCGATGCTCGGACACCTCTTGGAAGGCAGCCTTGAGTATGAAGGTACAACACGAAGGGGCACTAACACACCTGTGCATCATCCGGAAAAACGGGCAGGTTACACACACAGCTCGACAAGTGGCCTGTCACCTCGAGAACAACTCGAGAGGCAAGAGGAGTCCCATCCTCCAGAAAAGACGAGGCCTGACTCTCCTGTACCAACATGCAGGGACCTTGCGATCTGAGTCAGAAATGGAGAGGAACACTGAGGTTCCTGCTTCAACTCGAGATGAGTCCCTCTTACATTCCACCAAATGCAGAGGAGTCTCGAGAGGCCCCTCCAAACTGCACAGTATCCCTGACTTCTCAGAGGCACTCTGAGAAGCTCCCTGAGGTCGCAGGCACAAGTCAAGGGAACCCTGGGTTTTATGCAGTGACCCGAGAAAGACCTCGAGAGTCCTTCTTCAACCCGTCTTGAGGCCCGATTACCCTACCATGACTCGAGAGCAATGACGAGCTCCCCCAAGCCATCTCATGGGGACCTGACTTCCCTGGCGCCACACGAGAGGCTCCCTGAGCTCCCTCTCGTACCTCGTCAGAAACCCGGCACTAGCGCAGCAGTCTAGAAAACCCACGAGACGCCGCCATCATCGCGAGCTCAGGGCCTTCTTTTCCTGCATGGTCTGGAGGGGAATCCCGAGTCCTCTATCCAAACACCACAGGAGGCTTGACTCCCTTTAGGGCACACAGTGGGCTCCAAGAGATACCCATCGCGACTCAAAAGGACAGCGGAGCTCTTTGCTTCCCCTCGAGACGAGGCCTGATTCCCCGGGTGAGTCTGGTATGCAACCCCAAGATCCCTGTCGCCCCTAGGGACGAACATTAAGTCCTGGACACGAGCCTAGATGAGGTCTATTTTGCCCTGCAGTGACTCGAGAGCAATCCCCAGCTCTCCCTTTAAACTCGAATGGAAGATAGGACTTCCCTGGCCCAACACATGAGGAAGACTGTATTCCCTGTCGAAACTCGAGAATCCCGCCACAACTCGAGAAACGCCACGTGGTTCCCCCGTCATCCCAAGATGAGGCCCTTGCCCCCTACAGCGTCTCAAGAGAAGTCCCACGTTCCGTCTTGAAGTGCAAAACGGTATTGGCACCCTTGATGCGCCCTCAAAAGTTCCTCGACACACCAGTCTGACTCGAGGAGAACACCGAGGTTCCCGGCACCACTACATCTGGGCCCCTTCTCCCCTCCTGATCGCGACAGGAGGGTCGGTTCCCCTGTTTTGTCTTGAAGGGGTTCCCACCTTTCCCGGTGCATCTCAGGATGAGGCCGGTCTCACGAGGATATTCGAGACATAGCCACGTGGATGGTGACACATGCCGAAAGACCCCGATTTCCCGGTCCGCTCTTGATAAGATCCTGATGCCCGGACACCTCTTTGAAGATAACCCTTTTGATGAAGGCACAACACGAAGGGGCACTGACACCCCTGGGTATCGTCCGGAGAAACCCGCAGGTACCACACACAGCTCGAGAAGTGACCTGTCACCCCGTGAACAACTGGAGAGGCAAGCAGAATTCCATTCCTCCACACAAGACGAGGCCTGACTCTCCTGTTCGAACTCTGCAGCGAAACTGCGATCCGAGTCAGATCTGGCCCAGGGGAAGTCAGGAGATGAAACATGAGTTTCCTGCCTCCACTCGAGATGAGGCCCTCTTCCATTGCACCAAACCCAGTGGAGTCCCGAGAGACCCCTCCCAACTGCACAGTATCCCTGACTTCTCAGAGGCACCCTTAGACCTTCCTGAGATCACCGGCACAAGTCGAGGGAACCAAGGGTTTCCTGCCCCAACCCGTAAAAGACCTCGAGGGTCCTTCTTCAACGCGTCTTGAGGTGCGATTCCCCTACCATGACTCGAGAGCAATGACGCGCTCCGCCTAGCCACGCGCATAGAAACCTGACTTCCCTGGCGCCACAGGAGAGGCTCCCTGAGCTCCCCATTATACCTCGTGAGCAACACCACACTGGAGCCACAGCTCGAGAATACCCACGAGACGCCCCAGTCCTCACGAGATGAGGGCCTTCTTTTGCTGTATGGCCTGGAGAGCAATCCTGAGTCCTCTCTCCAAACTCCACAGGAGGCTTGACTCATTTTAGGCCACACAGTGAGCTCCAAGATATACCCGTCGCGACTTGACAGGAGAGCAGAGTCCTTTGCTTCCCCTCGAGACGAGGCCTGACTCCAGGGTGAGTCTGGAATGCAACCCCGAGATTCCTGTCGCCCCTTGACATGAACATTAGGTCCTGCACACAAGCCTTGGTGGGGTCTCTTTTGCCTTCAGTGACTAGAGCGCACCTCCAGCTCTTCCTCGAATCTCGAATGGAAGATAAGACTTTTGTGGGCCAACACAAGAGGAAGCATGAATTCCCTGTGGTAACTCAAATATCCCACCGCAACTAGAGAAAAACCAAGTGGTTCCCCAGTCATTCCAAGATGAGGCCCTTGCCCGCTGGAGCACCCCAAGAGAAGTCCCACGTTCCAATTTGAAGAGCGAAATGGTACTTGGAACGCGTTATGCGACCCCAAAAGTTACCCGACACACCTGTCTCACTTGAGGGAAACACCGAGGTTCCCAGCAGCACTTCATCTGAGCCACTTCTCCCCTCCTGATCGCCACAGGAGGGTCGAATCCTCTGCTTTGTCTGGAAGGGTTTCATGACCTTCGCGGCACACCTCAGGATGAGGCCGGTTTCATGAGGAAATTCGAGACTAGCCACGTGGGTGGTGCCAAATGCTGAACGACCCCGATTTCCCAGTCCGCTCTTCATAAGAACACGATGCCCGGACACCTCTTTGAAGGCAACCCTGTGGATGAAGACACAAAACGAAGGGTCACGGACACCCCCATGCATCGTCTGGAAAAACCTGCAGATTCCACACACAGTTTGACAAGGGGCCTGAAACCCCATGAACAACTCGAGAGGCAAGCGGAGTTCCATTCCTCAGAAAAGACATAGCTAGACTCTCCTGTCCCAACTCTGCAGGGACACTACGATCAGAGTCAGAATTGGAGAGGAAGCCTGAGGTTCCTGCCTCCCCTCGAGATGAGGCCCTCTTCCATTGCGACAAACCCAGTGGAGTCCCGAGAGGCCCCGCCAAATCCACAGCGTCCCTCACCTCTCAGAGGCACCCTGGGAAGTTTCCTCAGGTCCCCGGCAGAAGTCGGAGGAAACGAGGGTTTCCCGCTGCAACCCGAGAAAGACATCGAGAGTCCTCCTTCAAAGCGTCTTGAGGCCCTAGTCCCCTCCGGTGACTCGAGAGCCAGGACGCGCTCCCCCTCGCCACGCGCATGGAGACCTGACTTCCCTGGCGCCGCACGAGAGGCTCCCTGAGATCCTCGTCGTGCCTCGGGAGAAAACCCCCACGGGCGCCGCAGCTCGAGGAAACCCCTGAGACGCCCCCGTCCTCGCGAGCTGAGGGCCTTCTTTTCCTGCATGGCCTGGAGAGCAATCCCGGGTCCTCTCTCCAAACGGAAGAGGAGGCTGGACTCCCTTGAGGCCGCTCAGGGGGCTCCAAGAGACCCGCGTCGCGACTCGAGAGGAGAGCGGAGTCCTTGGCTTCCCCTCGAGACGAGGCCTGACTCCCCGGGGGAGCCTGGAATGCAACCCCGAGATCCCTGCCTTCCCTGCAGAGGAATATTAGGTCCCGGACACACGCCTAGGTGAGGTCTCTTCGGCCCTGCGGTGACTCGAGCGCAACCCCCAGCTTTCCCTCGCAACTCGAGGGGAAGATTGGGCTTCCCAGGGCCAACCCAAGGGGAAGGCTGAGATCCCCGTCGTAACTCGAGAATCCCACCGCAACTCGAGAAAAACCACGTGGTTCCCACCTCTTGGCAAGATGAGGCCCTTGCCCGCCACGGGGTCACAAGGGAAGTCCCCTCTTCCGCCCTGAAGGGCGAAACGGTCACTGACAGCTTTCCTGCGACCCCCAAAAGTCCCCCGACACGCCGGGTTCCCTCGAGGGGAACACCGAGGGTCCCGGCACCGCTTCCTCTGAGCCCCTTCTCCCCTCCTGATCGCGACAGGAGAGGCGATTCCCCTGCGTGGTCTGGAAGGGGTTCCCGGCCTTCCCGGCGCACCTCAGGATGAGGCCGGTCTCACGAGGAAATTCGAGACGAGCCACGTGGGTGGGGCCACATGCCGAACGCCCCCGATTCCCCGGTCCGCCCTTGAGAAGGACCCGAGGCCCGGACCCCTCTTCGAAGGCAACCCTGTGGGGGAAGGCCCAACACGAAGGGGCACTGCCAACCCCGTGCATCGTCCGCAAAGACCCGCGGGTTCCACACACAACTCGACGAGGGCCCTGAGACCCCCTGAGCGACTCGAGAGGCCAGCGGGGTTCCCTTCCTCAGACAAGACGAGGCCTGACTCTCCTGTCCCAACTCTACAGGGACCCTGCGGTCAGAGTCCGAAACGGAGAGGAAGCCTGAGGTTCCTGCCTCCCCTCGAGGTGAGGCCCTCTTCCGTTGCGCCAGACCCAGCGGAGTCCCGAGGGGCCCCGCCACCTCCACAGGATCCCTCGCCTCTCAGAGGCACCCTGGGAAGTTCCCTAAGGTCCCCGGCAGAAGGCGAGGGACACGAGGGTTTCCCGCCGCCCCCCCGAGAAAGACCTCGAGAGTCCTTCTTCAACGCGTCTCGAGGCCCTAGTCCCCTCCCGTGACTCGAGAGCCAGGACGCGCTCCCCCTCGCCACGCGCATGGAGACCTGACTTCCCTGGCGCCGCACGAGAGGCTCCCTGAGATCCTCGTCGTGCCTCGGGAGAAAACCCCCACGGGCGCCGCAGCTCGAGGAAACCCCTGAGACGCCCCCGTCCTCGCGAGCTGAGGGCCTTCTTTTCCTGCATGGCCTGGAGAGCAATCCCGGGTCCTCTCTCCAAACGGAAGAGGAGGCTGGACTCGCTTGAGGCCGTTCAGGGGGCTCCAAGAGACCCGCGTCGCGACTCGAGAGGAGAGCGGAGTCCTTGGCTTCCCCTCGAGACGAGGCCTGACTCCCCGGGGGAGCCTGGAATGCAACCCCGAGATCCCTGCCTTCCCTGTAGAGGAATAGTAGGTCCCGGACACACGCCTAGGTGAGGTCTCTTCGGCCCAGCGGTGACTCGAGCGCAACCCCCAGCTTTCCCTCGCAACTCGAGGGGAAGATTGGGCTTCCCAGGGCCAACCCAAGGGGAAGGCGGAGATCCCCGTCGTAACTCGAGAATCCCGCCGCAACTCGAGAAAAACCACGTGGTTCCCACCTCTTGGCAAGATGAGGCCCTTGCCCGCCACGGCGTCTCAAGGGAAGTCCCCTGTTCCACCCTGAAGGGCGAATCGGTCCCTGACAGCCTTCCTGCGACCCCCAAAAGTCCCCCGACACGCCGGGTTCCCTCGAGGGGAACACCGAGGGTCCCGGCACCGCTTCCTCTGAGCCCCTTCTCCCCTCCTGATCGCGACAGGAGAGGCGATTCCCCTGCGTGGTCTGGAAGGGGTTCCCGGCCTTCCCGGCGCACCTCAGGATGAGGCCGGTCTCACGAGGAAATTCGAGACGAGCCACGTGGGTGGGGCCACATGCCGAACGCCCCCGATTCCCCGGTCCGCCCTTGAGAAGGACCCGAGGCCCGGACCCCTCTTCGAAGGCAACCCTGGGGGGGAAGGCACAACACGTAGGGGCACTGCCACCCCCGTGCATCGTCCGCAAAGACCCGCGGGTTCCACACACAGCTCGACGAGGGGCCTGAGACCCCCTGAGCAACTCGAGAGGCCAGCGGGGTTCCCTTCCTCAGACAAGACGAGGCCTGACTCTCCTGTCCCGACTCTGCAGGGACCCTGCGGTCGGAGTCCGAAACGGAGAGGAAGCCTGAGGTTGCTGCCTCCCCTCGAGGTGAGGCCCTCTTCCGTTGCGCCAGACCCAGCGGAGTCCCGAGGGTCCCCGCCACCTCCACAGG
The DNA here is from genome assembly GCF_029407905.1 of Bubalus kerabau. Classification (NCBI taxonomy): domain Eukaryota; kingdom Metazoa; phylum Chordata; class Mammalia; order Artiodactyla; family Bovidae; genus Bubalus; species Bubalus kerabau. The sequence continues at coordinate 1,895,653 of NC_073633.1, forward strand.
ATCCCTCGCCTCTCAGAGGCACCCTGGGAAGTTCACTACGGTCCCCGGCAGAAGGCGAGGGACACGAGGGTTTCCCGCCGCCCCCCGAGAAAGACCTCGAGAGTCCTTCTTCAACGCGTCTCGAGGCCCTAGTCCCCTCCCGTGACTCGAGAGCCAGGACGCGCTCCCCCTCGCCACGCGCATGGAGACCTGACTTCCCTGGCGCCGCACGAGAGGCTCCCTGAGATCCTCGTCGTGCCTCGGGAGAAAACCCCCACGGGCGCCGCAGCTCGAGGAAACCCCGGAGACGCCCCCGTCCTCGCGAGCTGAGGGCCTTCTTTTCCTGCATGGCCTGGAGAGCAATCCCGGGTCCTCTCTCCAAACGGAAGAGGAGGCTGGACTCCCTTGAGGCCGCTCAGGGGGCTCCAAGAGACCCGCGTCGCGACTCGAGAGGAGAGCGGAGTCCTTGGCTTGCCCTCGAGACGAGGCCTGACTCCCCGGGGGAGCCTGGAATGCAACCCCGAGATCCCTGCCTTCCCTGGAGAGGAATAGTAGGTCCCGGACACACGCCTAGGTGAGGTCTCTTCGGCCCAGCGGTGACTCGAGCGGAACCCCCAGCTTTCCCTCGCAACCCGAGGGGAAGATTGGGCTTCCCAGGGCCAACCCAAGGGGAAGGCTGAGATCCCCGTCGTAACTCGAGAATCCCGCCGCAACTCGAGAAAAACCACGTGGTTCCCACCTCTTGGCAAGATGAGGCCCTTGCCTGCCACGGCGTCTCAAGGGAAGTCCCCTGTTCCGCCCTGAAGGGCGAAACGGTCCCTGACAGCCTTCCTGCGACCCCCAAAAGTCCCCCGACACACCGGGTTCCCTCGAGGGGTACACCGAGGGTCCCGGCACCGCTTCCTCTGAGCCCCTTCTCCCCTCCTGATCGCGACAGGAGAGGCGATTCCCCTGCGTGGTCTGGAAGGGGTTCCCGGCCTTCCCGGCGCCCCTCAGGGTGAGGCCGATCTCACGAGGAAATTCGAGACGAGCCACGTGGGTGGGGCCACATGCCGAACGCCCCCGATTCCCCGGTCCGCCCTTGAGAAGGACCCGAGGCCCGGACCCCTCTTCGAAGGCAAGCCTGTGGGTGAAGGCACAACACGAAGGGGCACTGCAACCCCCGTGCATCGTCCGCAAAGACCCGCGGGTTCCACACACAGCTCGACGAGGGGCCTGAGACCCCCTGAGCAACTCGAGAGGCCAGCGGGGTTCCCTTACTCAGACAAGACGAGGCCTGACTCTCCTGTCCCAACTCTGCAGGGACCCTGCGGCCGGAGTCCGAAACGGAGAGGAAGCCTGAGGTTCCTGCCTCCCCTCGAGGTGAGGCCCTCTTCCGTTGCGCCAGACCCAGCGGAGTCCCGAGTGTCCCCGCCACCTCCACAGGATCCCTCGCCTCTCAGAGGCACCCTGGGAAGTTCCCTAAGGTCCCCGGCAGAAGGCGAGGGACACGAGGGTTTCCCGCCGCCCCCCGAGAAAGACCTCGAGAGTCCTTCTTCAACGCGTCTCGAGGCCTTAGTCCCCTCCCGTGACTCGAGAGCCAGGACGCGCTCCCCCTCGCCACGCGCATGGAGACCTGACTTCCCTGGCGCCGCACGAGAGGCTCCATGAGATCCTCGTCGTGCCTCTGGAGAAAACCCCCACGGGCGCCGCAGCTCGAGGAAACCCCTGAGACGCCCCCGTCTTCGCGAGCTTAGGGCCTGCTTTTCCTGCATGGCCTGGAGAGCAATCCCGTGTCCTCTCTCCAAACGGAAGAGGAGGCTGGACTCCCTTGAGGCCGCTCAGGGGGCTCCAAGAGACCCGCGTCGCGACTCGAGAGGAGAGCGGAGTCCTTGGCTTGCCCTCGAGACGAGGCCTGACTCCCCGGGGGAGCCTGGAATGCAACCCCGAGATCCCTGCCTACCCTGGAGAGGAATATTAGGTCCCGGACACACGCCTAGGTGAGGTCTCTTCGGCCCCGCAGTGACTCGAGCGCAACCCCCAGCTTTCCCTTGCAACCCGAGGGGAAGATTGGGCTTCCCAGGGCCAACCCAAGGGGAAGGCTGAGATCCCTGTCGTAACTCGAGAATCCCGCCGCAACTCGAGAAAAGCCACGTGGTTCCCACCTCTTGGCAAGATGAGGCCCTTGCCCGCCACGGCGTCTCAAGGGAAGTCCCCTGTTCCGCCCTGAAGGGCGAAACGCTCCCTGACAGCCTTCCTGCGACCCCCAAAAGTCCCCCGACACCCCAGGTATCCCTCGAGGGGAACACCGAGGGTCCCGGCACCGCTTCCTCTGAGCCCCTTCTCCCCTCCTGACCGCGACAGGAGAGGCGATTCCCCTGCGTTGTCTGGAAGGGGTTCCCGGCCTTCCCGGCGCACCTCAGGATGAGGCCGGTCTCATGAGGAAATTCGAGACGAGCCACGTGGGTGGGGCCACATGCCGTACGCCCCCGATTCCCCGGTCCGCCCTTGAGAAGGACCCGAGGCCCGGACCCCTCTTCGAAGGCAACCCTGTGGGGGAAGGCACAACACGAAGGGGCACTGCCACCCCCGTGCATCGCCCGCAAAGACCCGCGGGTTCCACACACAGCTCGACGAGGGGCCTGAGACCCCCTGAGCAACTCGAGAGGCCAGCGGGGTTCCCTTGCTCAGACAAGGCGAGGCCTGACTCTCCTGTCCCAACTCTGCAGGGACCCTGCGGTCGGAGTCCGAAACGGAGAGGAAGCCTGAGGTTCCTGCCTCCCCTCGAGGTGAGGCCCTCTTCCGTTGCGCCAGACCCAGCGGAGTCCCGAGGGGCCCCGCCACCTCCACAGGATCCCTCGCCTCTCAGAGGCACCCTGGGAAGTTCCCTAAGGTCCCCGGCAGAAGGCGAGGGACACGAGGGTTTCCCGCCGACCCCCGAGAAAGACCTCGAGAGTCCTTCTTCAACGCGTCTCGAGGCCCTAGTCCCCTCCCGTGACTCGAGAGCCAGGACGCGCTCCCCCCTCGCCACGCGCATGGAGACCTGACTTCCCTGGTGCCGCACGAGAGGCTCCCTGAGATCCTCGTCGTGCCTCGGGAGAAAACCCCCACGGGCGCCGCAGCTCGAGGAAACCCCTGAGACGCCCCCGTCCTCGCGAGCTGAGGGCCTTCTCTTCTTGCATGGCCTGGAGAGCAATCCCGGGTCCTCTCTCCAAACGGAAGAGGAGGCTGGACTCCCTTGAGGCCGCTCAGGGGGCTCCAAGAGACCCGCGTCGCGACTCGAGAGGAGAGCGGAGTCCTTGGCTTCCCCTCGAGACGAGGCCTGACTCCCCGGGGGAGCCTGGAATGCAACCCCGAGATCCCTCCCTTCCCTGGAGAGGAATATTAGGTCCTGGACACACGCCTAGGTGAGGTCTCTTCGGCCCTGCGGTGACTCGAGCGCAACCCCCAGCTTTCCCTCGCAACCCGAGGGGAAGATTGGGCTTCCCAGGGCCAACCCAAGGGGAAGGCTGAGATCCCCGTCGTAACTCGAGAATCCCGCCGCAACTCGAGAAAAACCACGTGGTTCCCACCTCTTGGCAAGATGAGGCCCTTGCCCGCCAGGGCGTCTCAAGGGAAGTCCCCTGTTCCGCCCTGAAGGGCGAAACGGTCCCTGACAGCCTTCCTGCGACCCCCAAAAGTCCCCCGACACGCCGGGTTCCCTCGAGGGGAACACCGAGGGTCCCGGCACCGCTTCCTCTGAGCCCCTTCTCCCCTCCTGATCGCGACAGGAGAGGCGATTCCCCTGCGTGGTCTGGAAGGGGTTCCCGGCCTTCCCGGCGCACCTCAGGATGAGGCCGGTCTCACGAGGAAATTCGAGACGAGCCACGTGGGTGGGGCCACATGCCGAACGCCCCCGATTCCCTGGTCCGCCCTGGAGAAGGACCCGAGGCCCGGACCCCTCTTCGAAGGCAACCCTGTGGGGGAAGGCACAACACGAAGGGGCACTGCCACCCCCGTGCATCGTCCGCAAAGACCCGCGGGTTCCACACACAGCTCGACGAGGGGCCTGAGACCCCCTGAGCAACTCGAGAGGCCAGCGGGGTTCCCTTGCTCAGACAAGGCGAGGCCTGACTCTCCTGTCCCAACTCTGCAGGGACCCTGCGGTCGGAGTCCGAAACGGAGAGGAAGCCTGAGGTTCCTGCCTCCCCTCGAGGTGAGGCCCTCTTCCGTTGCGCCAGACCCAGCGGAGTCCCGAGGGGCCCCGCCACCTCCACAGGATCCCTCGATTCTCAGAGGCACCCTGGGAAGTTCCCTAAGGTCCCCGGCAGAAGGCGAGGGACACGAGGGTTTCCCGCCGCCCCCCGAGAAAGACCTCGAGAGTCCTTCTTCAACGCGTCTCGAGGCCCTAGTCCCCTCCCGTGACTCGAGAGCCAGGACGCGCTCCCCCCTCGCCACGCGCATGGAGACCTGACTTCCCTGGCGCCGCACGAGAGGCTCCCTGAGATCCTCGTCGTGCCTCGGGGGAAAACCCCCACGGGCGCCGCAGCTCGAGGAAACCCCTGAGACGCCCCCGTCCTCGCGAGCTGAGGGCCTTCTCTTCCTGCATGGCCTGGAGAGCAATCCCGGGTCCTCTCTCCAAACGGAAGAGGAGGCTGGACTCCCTTGAGGCCGCTCAGGGGGCTCCAAGAGTCCCGCGTCGCGACTCGAGAGGAGAGCGGAGTCCTTGGCTTCCCCTCGAGACGAGGCCTGACTCCCCGGGGGAGCCTGGAATGCAACCCCGAGATCCCTGCCTTCCCTGGAGAGGAATATTAGGTCCCGGACACACGCCTAGGTGAGGTCTCTTTGGCCCTGCGGTGACTCGAGCGCAACCCCCAGCTTTCCCTCGCAACCCGAGGGGAAGATTGGGCTTCCCAGGGCCAACCCAAGGGGAAGGCTGAGATCCCCGTCGTAACTCGAGAATCCCGCCGCAACTCGAGAAAAACCACGTGGTTCCCACCTCTTGGCAAGATGAGGCCCTTGCCCGCCAGGGCGTCTCAAGGGAAGTCCCCTGTTCCACCCTGAAGGGCGAAACGGTCCCTGACAGCCTTCCTGCGACCCCCAAAAGTCCCCCGACACGCCGGGTTCCCTCGAGGGGAACACCGAGGGTCCCGGCACCGCTTCCTCTGAGCCCCTTCTCCCCTGCTGATCGCGACAGGAGAGGCGATTCCCCTGCGTGGTCTGGAAGGGGTTCCCGGCCTTCCCGGCGCACCTCAGGATGAGGCCGGTCTCACGAGGAAATTCGAGACGAGCCACGTGGGTGGGGCCACATGCCGAACGCCCCCGATTCCCCGGTCCGCCCTTGAGAAGGACCCGAGGCCCGGACCCCTCTTCGAAGGCAACCCTGTGGGGGAAGGCACAACACGAAGGGGCACTGCCACCCCCGTGCATCGCCCGCAAAGACCCGCGGGTTCCACACACAGCTCGACGAGGGGCCTGAGACCCCCTGAGCAACTCGAGAGGCCAGCGGGGTTCCCTTGCTCAGACAAGGCGAGGCCTGACTCTCCTGTCCCAACTCTGCAGGGACCCTGCGGTCGGAGTCCGAAACGGAGAGGAAGCCTGAGGTTCCTGCCTCCCCTCGAGGTGAGGCCCTCTTCCGTTGCGCCAGACCCAGCGGAGTCCCGAGGGGCCCCGCCACCTCCACAGGATCCCTCGATTCTCAGAGGCACCCTGGGAAGTTCCCTAAGGTCCCCGGCAGAAGGCGAGGGACACGAGGGTTTCCCGCCGCCCCCCGAGAAAGACCTCGAGAGTCCTTCTTCAACGCGTCTCGAGGCCCTAGTCCCCTCCCGTGACTCGAGAGCCAGGACGCGCTCCCCCCTCGCCACGCGCATGGAGACCTGACTTCCCTGGCGCCGCACGAGAGGCTCCCTGAGATCCTCGTCGTGCCTCGGGAGAAAACCCCCACGGGCGCCGCAGCTCGAGGAAACCCCTGAGACGCCCCCGTCCTCGCGAGCTGAGGGCCTTCTCTTCCTGCATGGCCTGGAGAGCAATCCCGGGTCCTCTCTCCAAACGGAAGAGGAGGCTGGACTCCCTTGAGGCCGCTCAGGGGGCTCCAAGAGACCCGCGTCGCGACTCGAGAGGAGAGCGCAGTCCTTGGCTTCCCCTCGAGATGAGGCCTGACTCCCCGGGGGAGCCTGGAATGCAACCCCGAGATCCCTGCCTTCCCTGGAGAGGAATATTAGGTCCCGGACACACGCCTAGGTGAGGTCTCTTCGGCCCTGCGGTGACTCGAGCGCAACCCCCAGCTTTCCCTCGCAACCCGAGGGGAAGGTTGGGCTTCCCAGGGCCAACCCAAGGGGAAGGCTGAGATCCCCGTCGTAACTCGAGAATCCCGCCGCAACTCGAGAAAAACCACGTGGTTCCCACCTCTTGGCAAGATGAGGCCCTTGCCCGCCACGGCGTCTCAAGGGAAGTCCCCTGTTCCGCCCTGAAGGGCGAAACGGTCCCTGACAGCCTTCCTGCGACCCCTAAAAGTCCCCCGACACGCCGGGTTCCCTCGAGGGGAACACCGAGGGTCCCGGCACCGCTTCCTCTGAGCCCCTTCTCCCCTCCTGACCGCGACAGGAGAGGCGATTCCCCTGCGTTGTCTGGAAGGGGTTCCCGGCCTTCCCGGCGCACCTCAGGATGAGGCCGGTCTCATGAGGAAATTCGAGACGAGCCACGTGGGTGGGGCCACATGCCGTACGCCCCCGATTCCCCGGTCCGCCCTTGAGAAGGACCCGAGGCCCGGACCCCTCTTCGAAGGCAACCCTGTGGGGGAAGGCACAACACGAAGGGGCACTGCCACCCCCGTGCATCGCCCGCAAAGACCCGCGGGTTCCACACACAGCTCGACGAGGGGCCTGAGACCCCCTGAGCAACTCGAGAGGCCAGCGGGGTTCCCTTGCTCAGACAAGGCGAGGCCTGACTCTCCTGTCCCAACTCTGCAGGGACCCTGCGGTCGGAGTCCGAAACGGAGAGGAAGCCTGAGGTTCCTGCCTCCCCTCGAGGTGAGGCCCTCTTCCGTTGCGCCAGACCCAGCGGAGTCCCGAGGGGCCCCGCCACCTCCACAGGATCCCTCGCCTCTCAGAGGCACCCTGGGAAGTTCCCTAAGGTCCCCGGCAGAAGGCGAGGGACACGAGGGTTTCCCGCCGACCCCCGAGAAAGACCTCGAGAGTCCTTCTTCAACGCGTCTCGAGGCCCTAGTCCCCTCCCGTGACTCGAGAGCCAGGACGCGCTCCCCCCTCGCCACGCGCATGGAGACCTGACTTCCCTGGTGCCGCACGAGAGGCTCCCTGAGATCCTCGTCGTGCCTCGGGAGAAAACCCCCACGGGCGCCGCAGCTCGAGGAAACCCCTGAGACGCCCCCGTCCTCGCGAGCTGAGGGCCTTCTCTTCTTGCATGGCCTGGAGAGCAATCCCGGGTCCTCTCTCCAAACGGAAGAGGAGGCTGGACTCCCTTGAGGCCGCTCAGGGGGCTCCAAGAGACCCGCGTCGCGACTCGAGAGGAGAGCGGAGTCCTTGGCTTCCCCTCGAGACGAGGCCTGACTCCCCGGGGGAGCCTGGAATGCAACCCCGAGATCCCTCCCTTCCCTGGAGAGGAATATTAGGTCCTGGACACACGCCTAGGTGAGGTCTCTTCGGCCCTGCGGTGACTCGAGCGCAACCCCCAGCTTTCCCTCGCAACCCGAGGGGAAGATTGGGCTTCCCAGGGCCAACCCAAGGGGAAGGCTGAGATCCCCGTCGTAACTCGAGAATCCCGCCGCAACTCGAGAAAAACCACGTGGTTCCCACCTCTTGGCAAGATGAGGCCCTTGCCCGCCAGGGCGTCTCAAGGGAAGTCCCCTGTTCCGCCCTGAAGGGCGAAACGGTCCCTGACAGCCTTCCTGCGACCCCCAAAAGTCCCCCGACACGCCGGGTTCCCTCGAGGGGAACACCGAGGGTCCCGGCACCGCTTCCTCTGAGCCCCTTCTCCCCTCCTGATCGCGACAGGAGAGGCGATTCCCCTGCGTGGTCTGGAAGGGGTTCCCGGCCTTCCCGGCGCACCTCAGGATGAGGCCGGTCTCACGAGGAAATTCGAGACGAGCCACGTGGGTGGGGCCACATGCCGAACGCCCCCGATTCCCTGGTCCGCCCTGGAGAAGGACCCGAGGCCCGGACCCCTCTTCGAAGGCAACCCTGTGGGGGAAGGCACAACACGAAGGGGCACTGCCACCCCCGTGCATCGTCCGCAAAGACCCGCGGGTTCCACACACAGCTCGACGAGGGGCCTGAGACCCCCTGAGCAACTCGAGAGGCCAGCGGGGTTCCCTTGCTCAGACAAGGCGAGGCCTGACTCTCCTGTCCCAACTCTGCAGGGACCCTGCGGTCGGAGTCCGAAACGGAGAGGAAGCCTGAGGTTCCTGCCTCCCCTCGAGGTGAGGCCCTCTTCCGTTGCGCCAGACCCAGCGGAGTCCCGAGGGGCCCCGCCACCTCCACAGGATCCCTCGATTCTCAGAGGCACCCTGGGAAGTTCCCTAAGGTCCCCGGCAGAAGGCGAGGGACACGAGGGTTTCCCGCCGCCCCCCGAGAAAGACCTCGAGAGTCCTTCTTCAACGCGTCTCGAGGCCCTAGTCCCCTCCCGTGACTCGAGAGCCAGGACGCGCTCCCCCCTCGCCACGCGCATGGAGACCTGACTTCCCTGGCGCCGCACGAGAGGCTCCCTGAGATCCTCGTCGTGCCTCGGGGGAAAACCCCCACGGGCGCCGCAGCTCGAGGAAACCCCTGAGACGCCCCCGTCCTCGCGAGCTGAGGGCCTTCTCTTCCTGCATGGCCTGGAGAGCAATCCCGGGTCCTCTCTCCAAACGGAAGAGGAGGCTGGACTCCCTTGAGGCCGCTCAGGGGGCTCCAAGAGTCCCGCGTCGCGACTCGAGAGGAGAGCGGAGTCCTTGGCTTCCCCTCGAGACGAGGCCTGACTCCCCGGGGGAGCCTGGAATGCAACCCCGAGATCCCTGCCTTCCCTGGAGAGGAATATTAGGTCCCGGACACACGCCTAGGTGAGGTCTCTTTGGCCCTGCGGTGACTCGAGCGCAACCCCCAGCTTTCCCTCGCAACCCGAGGGGAAGATTGGGCTTCCCAGGGCCAACCCAAGGGGAAGGCTGAGATCCCCGTCGTAACTCGAGAATCCCGCCGCAACTCGAGAAAAACCACGTGGTTCCCACCTCTTGGCAAGATGAGGCCCTTGCCCGCCAGGGCGTCTCAAGGGAAGTCCCCTGTTCCACCCTGAAGGGCGAAACGGTCCCTGACAGCCTTCCTGCGACCCCCAAAAGTCCCCCGACACGCCGGGTTCCCTCGAGGGGAACACCGAGGGTCCCGGCACCGCTTCCTCTGAGCCCCTTCTCCCCTGCTGATCGCGACAGGAGAGGCGATTCCCCTGCGTGGTCTGGAAGGGGTTCCCGGCCTTCCCGGCGCACCTCAGGATGAGGCCGGTCTCACGAGGAAATTCGAGACGAGCCACGTGGGTGGGGCCACATGCCGAACGCCCCCGATTCCCCGGTCCGCCCTTGAGAAGGACCCGAGGCCCGGACCCCTCTTCGAAGGCAACCCTGTGGGGGAAGGCACAACACGAAGGGGCACTGCCACCCCCGTGCATCGCCCGCAAAGACCCGCGGGTTCCACACACAGCTCGACGAGGGGCCTGAGACCCCCTGAGCAACTCGAGAGGCCAGCGGGGTTCCCTTGCTCAGACAAGGCGAGGCCTGACTCTCCTGTCCCAACTCTGCAGGGACCCTGCGGTCGGAGTCCGAAACGGAGAGGAAGCCTGAGGTTCCTGCCTCCCCTCGAGGTGAGGCCCTCTTCCGTTGCGCCAGACCCAGCGGAGTCCCGAGGGGCCCCGCCACCTCCACAGGATCCCTCGATTCTCAGAGGCACCCTGGGAAGTTCCCTAAGGTCCCCGGCAGAAGGCGAGGGACACGAGGGTTTCCCGCCGCCCCCCGAGAAAGACCTCGAGAGTCCTTCTTCAACGCGTCTCGAGGCCCTAGTCCCCTCCCGTGACTCGAGAGCCAGGACGCGCTCCCCCCTCGCCACGCGCATGGAGACCTGACTTCCCTGGCGCCGCACGAGAGGCTCCCTGAGATCCTCGTCGTGCCTCGGGAGAAAACCCCCACGGGCGCCGCAGCTCGAGGAAACCCCTGAGACGCCCCCGTCCTCGCGAGCTGAGGGCCTTCTCTTCCTGCATGGCCTGGAGAGCAATCCCGGGTCCTCTCTCCAAACGGAAGAGGAGGCTGGACTCCCTTGAGGCCGCTCAGGGGGCTCCAAGAGACCCGCGTCGCGACTCGAGAGGAGAGCGCAGTCCTTGGCTTCCCCTCGAGATGAGGCCTGACTCCCCGGGGGAGCCTGGAATGCAACCCCGAGATCCCTGCCTTCCCTGGAGAGGAATATTAGGTCCCGGACACACGCCTAGGTGAGGTCTCTTCGGCCCTGCGGTGACTCGAGCGCAACCCCCAGCTTTCCCTCGCAACCCGAGGGGAAGGTTGGGCTTCCCAGGGCCAACCCAAGGGGAAGGCTGAGATCCCCGTCGTAACTCGAGAATCCCGCCGCAACTCGAGAAAAACCACGTGGTTCCCACCTCTTGGCAAGATGAGGCCCTTGCCCGCCACGGCGTCTCAAGGGAAGTCCCCTGTTCCGCCCTGAAGGGCGAAACGGTCCCTGACAGCCTTCCTGCGACCCCTAAAAGTCCCCCGACACGCCGGGTTCCCTCGAGGGGAACACCGAGGGTCCCGGCACCGCTTCCTCTGAGCCCCTTCTCCCCTCCTGATCGCGACAGGAGAGGCGATTCCCCTGCGTGGTCTGGAAGGGGTTCCCGGCCTTCCCGGCGCACCTCAGGATGAGGCCGGTCTCACGAGGAAATTCGAGACGAGCCACGTGGGTGGGGCCACATGCCGAACGCCCCCGATTCCCCGGTCCGCCCTTGAGAAGGACCCGAGGCCCGGACCCCTCTTCGAAGGCAACCCTGTGGGGGAAGGCACAACACGAAGGGGCACTGCCACCCCCGTGCATCGTCCGCAAAGACCCGCGGGTTCCACACACAGCTCGACGAGGGGCCTGAGACCCCCTGAGCAACTCGAGAGGCCAGCGGGGTTCCCTTGCTCAGACAAGGCGAGGCCTGACTCTCCTGTCCCAACTCTGCAGGGACCCTGCGGTCGGAGTCCGAAACGGAGAGGAAGCCTGAGGTTCCTGCCTCCCCTCGAGGTGAGGCCCTCTTCCGTTGCGCCAGACCCAGCGGAGTCCCGAGGGGCCCCGCCACCTCCACAGGATCCCTCGCCTCTCAGAGGCACCCTGGGAAGTTCCCTAAGGTCCCCGGCAGAAGGCGAGGGACACGAGGGTTTCCCGCCGCCCCCCGACAAAGAACTCGAGAGTCCTCCTTCAACGCGTCTCGAGGCCCTAGTCCCCTCCCGTGACTCGAGAGCCAGGACGCGCTCCCCCCTCGCCACGCGCATGGAGACCTGACTTCCCTGGCGCCGCACGAGAGGCTCCCTGAGATCCTCGTCGTGCCTCGGGAGAAAACCCCCACGGGCGCCGCAGCTCGAGGAAACCCCTGAGACGCCCCCGTCCTCGCGAGCTGAGGGCCTTCTCTTCCTGCATGGCCTGGAGAGCAATCCCGGGTCCTCTCTCCAAACGGAAGAGGAGGCTGGACTCCCTTGAGGCCGCTCAGGGGGCTCCAAGAGACCCGCGTCGCGACTCGAGAGGAGAGCGGAGTCCTTGGCTTCCCCTCGAGACGAGGCCTGACTCCCCGGGGGAGCCTGGAATGCAACCCCGAGATCCCTGCCTTCCCTGGAGAGGAATATTAGGTCCCGGACACACGCCTAGGTGAGGTCTCTTCGGCCCTGCGGTGACTCGAGCGCAACCCCCAGCTTTCCCTCGCAACCCGAGGGGAAGGTTGGGCTTCCCAGGGCCAACCCAAGGGGAAGGCTGAGATCCCCGTCGTAACTCGAGAATCCCGCCGCAACTCGAGAAAAACCACGTGGTTCCCACCTCTTGGCAAGATGAGGCCCTTGCCCGCCAGGGCGTCTCAAGGGAAGTCCCCTGTTCCGCCCTGAAGGGCGAAACGGTCCCTGACAGCCTTCCTGCGACCCCCAAAAGTCCCCCGACACGCCGGGTTCCCTCGAGGGGAACACCGAGGGTCCCGGCACCGCTTCCTCTGAGCCCCTTCTCCCCTCCTGATCGCGACAGGAGAGGCGATTCCCCTGCGTGGTCTGGAAGGGGTTCCCGGCCTTCCCGGCGCACCTCAGGATGAGGCCGGTCTCACGAGGAAATTCGAGACGAGCCACGTGGGTGGGGCCACATGCCGAACGCCCCCGATTCCCCGGTCCGCCCTTGAGAAGGACCCGAGGCCCGGACCCCTCTTCGAAGGCAACCCTGTGGGGGAAGGCACAACACGAAGGGGCACTGCCACCCCCGTGCATCGTCCGCAAAGACCCGCGGGTTCCACACACAGCTCGACGAGGGGCCTGAGACCCCCTGAGCAACTCGAGAGGCCAGCGGGGTTCCCTTGCTCAGACAAGGCGAGGCCTGACTCTCCTGTCCCAACTCTGCAGGGACCCTGCGGTCGGAGTCCGAAACGGAGAGGAAGCCTGAGGTTCCTGCCTCCCCTCGAGGTGAGGCCCTCTTCCGTTGCGCCAGACCCAGCGGAGTCCCGAGGGGCCCCGCCACCTCCACAGGATCCCTCGCCTCTCAGAGGCACCCTGGGAAGTTCCCTAAGGTCCCCGGCAGAAGGCGAGGGACACGAGGGTTTCCCGCCGCCCCCCGAGAAAGACCTCGAGAGTCCTCCTTCAACGCGTCTCGAGGCCCTAGTCCCCTCCCGTGACTCGAGAGCCAGGACGCGCTCCCCCCTCGCCACGCGCATGGAGACCTGACTTCCCTGGCGCCGCACGAGAGGCTCCCTGAGATCCTCGTCGTGCCTCGGGAGAAAACCCCCACGGGCGCCGCAGCTCGAGGAAACCCCTGAGACGCCCCCGTCCTCGCGAGCTGAGGGCCTTCTCTTCCTGCATGGCCTGGAGAGCAATCCCGGGTCCTCTCTCCAAACGGAAGAGGAGGCTGGACTCCCTTGAGGCCGCTCAGGGGGCTCCAAGAGACCCGCGTCGCGACTCGAGAGGAGAGCGGAGTCCTTGGCTTCCCCTCGAGACGAGGCCTGACTCCCCGGGGGAGCCTGGAATGCAACCCCGAGATCCCTGCCTTCCCTGGAGAGGAATATTAGGTCCCGGACACACGCCTAGGTGAGGTCTCTTCGGCCCTGCGGTGACTCGAGCGCAACCCCCAGCTTTCCCTCGCAACCCGAGGGGAAGGTTGGGCTTCCCAGGGCCAACCCAAGGGGAAGGCTGAGATCCCCGTCGTAACTCGAGAATCCCGCCGCAACTCGAGAAAAACCACGTGGTTCCCACCTCTTGGCAAGATGAGGCCCTTGCCCGCCACGGCGTCTCAAGGGAAGTCCCCTGTTCCGCCCTGAAGGGCGAAACGGTCCCTGACAGCCTTCCTGCGACCCCCAAAAGTCCCCCGACACGCCGGGTTCCCTCGAGGGGAACACCGAGGGTCCCGGCACCGCTTCCTCTGAGCCCCTTCTCCCCTCCTGATCGCGACAGGAGAGGCGATTCCCCTGCGTGGTCTGGAAGGGGTTCCCGGCCTTCCCGGCGCACCTCAGGATGAGGCCGGTCTCACGAGGAAATTCGAGACGAGCCACGTGGGTGGGGCCACATGCCGAACGCCCCCGATTCCCCGGTCCGCCCTTGAGAAGGACCCGAGGCCCGGACCCCTCTTCGAAGGCAACCCTGTGGGGGAAGGCACAACACGAAGGGGCACTGCCACTCCCGTGCATCGTCCGCAAAGACCCGCGGGTTCCACACTCAGCTCGACGAGGGGCCTGAGACCCCCTGAGCAACTCGAGAGGCCAGCGGGGTTCCCTTGCTCAGACAAGGCGAGGCCTGACTCTCCTGTCCCAACTCTGCAGGGACCCTGCGGTCGGAGTCCGAAACGGAGAGGAAGCCTGAGGTTCCTGCCTCCCCTCGAGGTGAGGCCCTCTTCCGTTGCGCCAGACCCAGCGGAGTCCCGAGGGGCCCCGCCACCTCCACAGGATCCCTCGCCTCTCAGAGGCACCCTGGGAAGTTCCCTAAGGTCCCCGGCAGAAGGCGAGGGACACGAGGGTTTCCCGCCGCCCCCCGAGAAAGACCTCGAGAGTCCTCCTTCAACGCGTCTCGAGGCCCTAGTCCCCTCCCGTGACTCGAGAGCCAGGACGCGCTCCCCCCTCGCCACGCGCATGGAGACCTGACTTCCCTGGCGCCGCACGAGAGGCTCCCTGAGATCCTCGTCGTGCCTCGGGAGAAAACCCCCACGGGCGCCGCAGCTCGAGGAAACCCCTGAGACGCCCCCGTCCTCGCGAGCTGAGGGCCTTCTCTTCCTGCATGGCCTGGAGAGCAATCCCGGGTCCTCTCTCCAAACGGAAGAGGAGGCTGGACTCCCTTGAGGCCGCTCAGGGGGCTCCAAGAGACCCGCGTCGCGACTCGAGAGGAGAGCGGAGTCCTTGGCTTCCCCTCGAGACGAGGCCTGACTCCCCGGGGGAGCCTGGAATGCAACCCCGAGATCCCTGCCTTCCCTGGAGAGGAATATTAGGTCCCGGACACACGCCTAGGTGAGGTCTCTTCGGCCCTGCGGTGACTCGAGCGCAACCCCCAGCTTTCCCTCGCAACCCGAGGGGAAGGTTGGGCTTCCCAGGGCCAACCCAAGGGGAAGGCTGAGATCCCCGTCGTAACTCGAGAATCCCGCCGCAACTCGAGAAAAACCACGTGGTTCCCACCTCTTGGCAAGATGAGGCCCTTGCCCGCCAGGGCGTCTCAAGGGAAGTCCCCTGTTCCGCCCTGAAGGGCGAAACGGTCCCTGACAGCCTTCCTGCGACCCCCAAAAGTCCCCCGACACGCCGGGTTCCCTCGAGGGGAACACCGAGGGTCCCGGCACCGCTTCCTCTGAGCCCCTTCTCCCCTCCTGATCGCGACAGGAGAGGCGATTCCCCTGCGTGGTCTGGAAGGGGTTCCCGGCCTTCCCGGCGCACCTCAGGATGAGGCCGGTCTCACGAGGAAATTCGAGACGAGCCACGTGGGTGGGGCCACATGCCGAACGCCCCCGATTCCCCGGTCCGCCCTTGAGAAGGACCCGAGGCCCGGACCCCTCTTCGAAGGCAACCCTGTGGGGGAAGGCACAACACGAAGGGGCACTGCCACCCCCGTGCATCGTCCGCAAAGACCCGCGGGTTCCACACACAGCTCGACGAGGGGCCTGAGACCCCCTGAGCAACTCGAGAGGCCAGCGGGGTTCCCTTGCTCAGACAAGGCGAGGCCTGACTCTCCTGTCCCAACTCTGCAGGGACCCTGCGGTCGGAGTCCGAAACGGAGAGGAAGCCTGAGGTTCCTGCCTCCCCTCGAGGTGAGGCCCTCTTCCGTTGCGCCAGACCCAGCGGAGTCCCGAGGGGCCCCGCCACCTCCACAGGATCCCTCGCCTCTCAGAGGCACCCTGGGAAGTTCCCTAAGGTCCCCGGCAGAAGGCGAGGGACACGAGGGTTTCCCGCCGCCCCCCGAGAAAGACCTCGAGAGTCCTCCTTCAACGCGTCTCGAGGCCCTAGTCCCCTCCCGTGACTCGAGAGCCAGGACGCGCTCCCCCCTCGCCACGCGCATGGAGACCTGACTTCCCTGGCGCCGCACGAGAGGCTCCCTGAGATCCTCGTCGTGCCTCGGGAGAAAACCCCCACGGGCGCCGCAGCTCGAGGAAACCCCTGAGACGCCCCCGTCCTCGCGAGCTGAGGGCCTTCTCTTCCTGCATGGCCTGGAGAGCAATCCCGGGTCCTCTCTCCAAACGGAAGAGGAGGCTGGACTCCCTTGAGGCCGCTCAGGGGGCTCCAAGAGACCCGCGTCGCGACTCGAGAGGAGAGCGGAGTCCTTGGCTTCCCCTCGAGACGAGGCCTGACTCCCCGGGGGAGCCTGGAATGCAACCCCGAGATCCCTGCCTTCCCTGGAGAGGAATATTAGGTCCCGGACACACGCCTAGGTGAGGTCTCTTCGGCCCTGCGGTGACTCGAGCGCAACCCCCAGCTTTCCCTCGCAACCCGAGGGGAAGGTTGGGCTTCCCAGGGCCAACCCAAGGGGAAGGCTGAGATCCCCGTCGTAACTCGAGAATCCCGCCGCAACTCGAGAAAAACCACGTGGTTCCCACCTCTTGGCAAGATGAGGCCCTTGCCCGCCAGGGCGTCTCAAGGGAAGTCCCCTGTTCCGCCCTGAAGGGCGAAACGGTCCCTGACAGCCTTCCTGCGACCCCCAAAAGTCCCCCGACACGCCGGGTTCCCTCGAGGGGAACACCGAGGGTCCCGGCACCGCTTCCTCTGAGCCCCTTCTCCCCTCCTGATCGCGACAGGAGAGGCGATTCCCCTGCGTGGTCTGGAAGGGGTTCCCGGCCTTCCCGGCGCACCTCAGGATGAGGCCGGTCTCACGAGGAAATTCGAGACGAGCCACGTGGGTGGGGCCACATGCCGAACGCCCCCGATTCCCCGGTCCGCCCTTGAGAAGGACCCGAGGCCCGGACCCCTCTTCGAAGGCAACCCTGTGGGGGAAGGCACAACACGAAGGGGCACTGCCACCCCCGTGCATCGTCCGCAAAGACCCGCGGGTTCCACACACAGCTCGACGAGGGGCCTGAGACCCCCTGAGCAACTCGAGAGGCCAGCGGGGTTCCCTTGCTCAGACAAGGCGAGGCCTGACTCTCCTGTCCCAACTCTGCAGGGACCCTGCGGTCGGAGTCCGAAACGGAGAGGAAGCCTGAGGTTCCTGCCTCCCCTCGAGGTGAGGCCCTCTTCCGTTGCGCCAGACCCAGCGGAGTCCCGAGGGGCCCCGCCACCTCCACAGGATCCCTCGCCTCTCAGAGGCACCCTGGGAAGTTCCCTAAGGTCCCCGGCAGAAGGCGAGGGACACGAGGGTTTCCCGCCGCCCCCCGAGAAAGACCTCGAGAGTCCTCCTTCAACGCGTCTCGAGGCCCTAGTCCCCTCCCGTGACTCGAGAGCCAGGACGCGCTCCCCCCTCGCCACGCGCATGGAGACCTGACTTCCCTGGCGCCGCACGAGAGGCTCCCTGAGATCCTCGTCGTGCCTCGGGAGAAAACCCCCACGGGCGCCGCAGCTCGAGGAAACCCCTGAGACGCCCCCGTCCTCGCGAGCTGAGGGCCTTCTCTTCCTGCATGGCCTGGAGAGCAATCCCGGGTCCTCTCTCCAAACGGAAGAGGAGGCTGGACTCCCTTGAGGCCGCTCAGGGGGCTCCAAGAGACCCGCGTCGCGACTCGAGAGGAGAGCGGAGTCCTTGGCTTCCCCTCGAGACGAGGCCTGACTCCCCGGGGGAGCCTGGAATGCAACCCCGAGATCCCTGCCTTCCCTGGAGAGGAATATTAGGTCCCGGACACACGCCTAGGTGAGGTCTCTTCGGCCCTGCGGTGACTCGAGCGCAACCCCCAGCTTTCCCTCGCAACCCGAGGGGAAGGTTGGGCTTCCCAGGGCCAACCCAAGGGGAAGGCTGAGATCCCCGTCGTAACTCGAGAATCCCGCCGCAACTCGAGAAAAACCACGTGGTTCCCACCTCTTGGCAAGATGAGGCCCTTGCCCGCCAGGGCGTCTCAAGGGAAGTCCCCTGTTCCGCCGTGAAGGGCGAAACGGTCCCTAACAGCCTTCCTGCGACCCCCAAAAGTCCCCCGACACGCCGGGTTCCCTCGAGGGGAACACCGAGGGTCCCGGCACCGCTTCCTCTGAGCCCCTTCTCCCCTCCTGATCGCGACAGGAGAGGCGATTCCCCTGCGTGGTCTGGATGGGGTTCCCGGCCTTCCCGGCGCACCTCAGGATGAGGCCGGTCTCACGAGGAAATTCGAGACGAGCCACGTGGGTGGGGCCACATGCCGAACGCCCCCGATTCCCCGGTCCGCCCTTGAGAAGGACCCGAGGCCCGGACCCCTCTTCGAAGGCAACCCTGTGGGGGAAGGCACAACACGAAGGGGCACTGCCACCCCCGTGCATCGTCCGCAAAGACCCGCGGGTTCCACACACAGCTCGACGAGGGGCCTGAGACCCCCTGAGCAACTCGAGAGGCCAGCGGGGTTCCCTTGCTCAGACAAGGCGAGGCCTGACTCTCCTGTCCCAACTCTGCAGGGACCCTGCGGTCGGAGTCCGAAACGGAGAGGAAGCCTGAGGTTCCTGCCTCCCCTCGAGGTGAGGCCCTCTTCCGTTGCGCCAGACCCAGCGGAGTCCCGAGGGGCCCCGCCACCTCCACAGGATCCCTCGCCTCTCAGAGGCACCCTGGGAAGTTCCCTAAGGTCCCCGGCAGAAGGCGAGGGACACGAGGGTTTCCCGCCGCCCCCCGAGAAAGACCTCGAGAGTCCTCCTTCAACGCGTCTCGAGGCCCTAGTCCCCTCCCGTGACTCGAGAGCCAGGACGCGCTCCCCCCTCGCCACGCGCATGGAGACCTGACTTCCCTGGCGCCGCACGAGAGGCTCCCTGAGATCCTCGTCGTGCCTCGGGAGAAAACCCCCACGGGCGCCGCAGCTCGAGGAAACCCCTGAGACGCCCCCGTCCTCGCGAGCTGAGGGCCTTCTCTTCCTGCATGGCCTGGAGAGCAATCCCGGGTCCTCTCTCCAAACGGAAGAGGAGGCTGGACTCCCTTGAGGCCGCTCAGGGGGCTCCAAGAGACCCGCGTCGCGACTCGAGAGGAGAGCGGAGTCCTTGGCTTCCCCTCGAGACGAGGCCTGACTCCCCGGGGGAGCCTGGAATGCAACCCCGAGATCCCTGCCTTCCCTGGAGAGGAATATTAGGTCCCGGACACACGCCTAGGTGAGGTCTCTTCGGCCCTGCGGTGACTCGAGCGCAACCCCCAGCTTTCCCTCGCAACCCGAGGGGAAGGTTGGGCTTCCCAGGGCCAACCCAAGAGGAAGGCTGAGATCCCCGTCGTAACTCGAGAATCCCGCCGCAACTCGAGAAAAACCACGTGGTTCCCACCTCTTGGCAAGATGAGGCCCTTGCCCGCCAGGGCGTCTCAAGGGAAGTCCCCTGTTCCGCCCTGAAGGGCGAAACGGTCCCTGACAGCCTTCCTGCGACCCCCAAAAGTCCCCCGACACGCCGGGTTCCCTCGAGGGGAACACCGAGGGTCCCGGCACCGCTTCCTCTGAGCCCCTTCTCCCCTCCTGATCGCGACAGGAGAGGCGATTCCCCTGCGTGGTCTGGAAGGGGTTCCCGGCCTTCCCGGCGCACCTCAGGATGAGGCCGGTCTCACGAGGAAATTCGAGACGAGCCACGTGGGTGGGGCCACATGCCGAACTCCCCCGATTCCCCGGTCCGCCCTTGAGAAGGACCCGAGGCCCGGACCCCTCTTCGAAGGCAACCCTGTGGGGGAAGGCACAACACGAAGGGGCACTGCCACCCCCGTGCATCGTCCGCAAAGACCCGCGGGTTCCACACACAGCTCGACGAGGGGCCTGAGACCCCCTGAGCAACTCGAGAGGCCAGCGGGGTTCCCTTGCTCAGACAAGGCGAGGCCTGACTCTCCTGTCCCAACTCTGCAGGGACCCTGCGGTCGGAGTCCGAAACGGAGAGGAAGCCTGAGGTTCCTGCCTCCCCTCGAGGTGAGGCCCTCTTCCGTTGCGCCAGACCCAGCGGAGTCCCGAGGGGCCCCGCCACCTCCACAGGATCCCTCGCCTCTCAGAGGCACCCTGGGAAGTTCCCTAAGGTCCCCGGCAGAAGGCGAGGGACACGAGGGTTTCCCGCCGCCCCCCGAGAAAGACCTCGAGAGTCCTCCTTCAACGCGTCTCGAGGCCCTAGTCCCCTCCCGTGACTCGAGAGCCAGGACGCGCTCCCCCCTCGCCACGCGCATGGAGACCTGACTTCCCTGGCGCCGCACGAGAGGCTCCCTGAGATCCTCGTCGTGCCTCGGGAGAAAACCCCCACGGGCGCCGCAGCTCGAGGAAACCCCTGAGACGCCCCCGTCCTCGCGAGCTGAGGGCCTTCTCTTCCTGCATGGCCTGGAGAGCAATCCCGGGTCCTCTCTCCAAACGGAAGAGGAGGCTGGACTCCCTTGAGGCCGCTCAGGGGGCTCCAAGAGACCCGCGTCGCGACTCGAGAGGAGAGCAGAGTCCTTGGCTTCCCCTCGAGACGAGGCCTGACTCCCCGGGGGAGCCTGGAATGCAACCCCGAGATCCCTGCCTTCCCTGGAGAGGAATATTAGGTCCAGGACACACGCCTAGGTGAGGTCTCTTCGGCCCTGCGGTGACTCGAGCGCAACCCCCAGCTTTCCCTCGCAACCCGAGGGGAAGGTTGAGCTTCCCAGGGCCAACCCAAGGGGAAGGCTGAGATCCCCGTCGTAACTCGAGAATCCCGCCGCAACTCGAGAAAAACCACGTGGTTCCCACCTCTTGGCAAGATGAGGCCCTTGCCCGCCAGGGCGTCTCAAGGGAAGTCCCCTGTTCCGCCCTGAAGGGCGAAACGGTCCCTGACAGCCTTCCTGCGACCCCCAAAAGTCCCCCGACACGCCGGGTTCCCTCGAGGGGAACACCGAGGGTCCCGGCACCGCTTCCTCTGAGCCCCTTCTCCCCTCCTGATCGCGACAGGAGAGGCGATTCCCCTGCGTGGTCTGGAAGGGGTTCCCGGCCTTCCCGGCGCACCTCAGGATGAGGCCGGTCTCACGAGGAAATTCGAGACGAGCCACGTGGGTGGGGCCACATGCCGAACGCCCCCGATTCCCCGGTCCGCCCTTGAGAAGGACCCGAGGCCCGGACCCCTCTTCGAAGGCAACCCTGTGGGGGAAGGCACAACACGAAGGGCACTGCCACCCCCGTGCATCGTCCGCAAAGACCCGCGGGTTCCACACACAGCTCGACGAGGGGCCTGAGACCCCCTGAGCAACTCGAGAGGCCAGCGGGGTTCCCTTGCTCAGACAAGGCGAGGCCTGACTCTCCTGTCCCAACTCTGCAGGGACCCTGCGGTCGGAGTCCGAAACGGAGAGGAAGCCTGAGGTTCCTGCCTCCCCTCGAGGTGAGGCCCTCTTCCGCTGCGCCAGACCCAGCGGAGTCCCGAGGGGCCCCGCCACCTCCACAGGATCCCTCGCCTCTCAGAGGCACCCTGGGAAGTTCCCTAAGGTCCCCGGCAGAAGGCGAGGGACACGAGGGTTTCCCGCCGCCCCCCGAGAAAGACCTCGAGAGTCCTCCTTCAACGCGTCTCGAGGCCCTAGTCCCCTCCCGTGACTCGAGAGCCAGGACGCGCTCCCCCCTCGCCACGCGCATGGAGACCTGACTTCCCTGGCGCCGCACGAGAGGCTCCCTGAGATCCTCGTCGTGCCTCGGGAGAAAACCCCCACGGGCGCCGCAGCTCGAGGAAACCCCTGAGACGCCCCCGTCCTCGCGAGCTGAGGGCCTTCTTTTCCTGCATGGCCTGGAGAGCAATCCCGGGTCCTCTCTCCAAACGGAAGAGGAGGCTGGACTCCCTTGAGGCCGCTCAGGGGGCTCCAAGAGACCCGCGTCGCGACTCGAGAGGAGAGCGGAGTCCTTGGCTTCCCCTCGAGACGAGGCCTGACTCCCCGGGGGAGCCTGGAATGCAATCGCGAGATCCCTGCCTTCCCTGGAGAGGAATATTAGGTCCCGGACACACGCCTAGGTGAGGTCTCTTCGGCCCTGCGGTGACTCGAGCGCAACCCCCAGCTTTCCCTCGCAACCCGAGGGGAAGGTTGGGCTTCCCAGGGCCAACCCAAGGGGAAGGCTGAGATCCCCGTCGTAACTCGAGAATCCCGCCGCAACTCGAGAAAAACCACGTGGTTCCCACCTCTTGGCAAGATGAGGCCCTTGCCCGCCAGGGCGTCTCAAGGGAAGCCCCCTGTTCCGCCCTGAAGGGCGAAACGGTCCCTGACAGCCTTCCTGCGACCCCCAAAAGTCCCCCGACACGCCGGGTTCCCTCGAGGGGAACACCGAGGGTCCCGGCACCGCTTCCTCTGAGCCCCTTCTCCCCTCCTGATCGCGACAGGAGAGGCGATTCCCCTGCGTGGTCTGGAAGGGGTTCCCGGCCTTCCCGGCGCACCTCAGGATGAGGCCGGTCTCACGAGGAAATTCGAGACGAGCCACGTGGGTGGGGCCACATGCCGAACGCCCCCGATTCCCCGGTCCGCCCTTGAGAAGGACCCGAGGCCCGGACCCCTCTTCGAAGGCAACCCTGTGGGGGAAGGCACAACACGAAGGGGCACTGCCACCCCCGTGCATCGTCCGCAAAGACCCGCGGGTTCCACACACAGCTCGACGAGGGGCCTGAGACCCCCTGAGCAACTCGAGAGGCCAGCGGGGTTCCCTTGCTCAGACAAGGCGAGGCCTGACTCTCCTGTCCCAACTCTGCAGGGACCCTGCGGTCGGAGTCCGAAACGGAGAGGAAGCCTGAGGTTCCTGCCTCCCCTCGAGGTGAGGCCCTCTTCCGTTGCGCCAGACCCAGCGGAGTCCCGAGGGGCCCCGCCACCTCCACAGGATCCCTCGCCTCTCAGAGGCACCCTGGGAAGTTCCCTAAGGTCCCCGGCAGAAGGCGAGGGACACGAGGGTTTCCCGCCGCCCCCCGAGAAAGACCTCGAGAGTCCTTCTTCAACGCGTCTCGAGGCCCTAGTCCCCTCCCGTGTCTCGAGAGCCAGGACGCGCTCCCCCCTCGCCACGCGCATGGAGACCTGACTTCCCTGGCGACGCACGAGAGGCTCCCTGAGATCCTCGTCGTGCCTCGGGAGAAAACCCCCACGGGCGCCGCAGCTCGAGGAAACCCCTGAGACGCCCCCGTCCTCGCGAGCTGAGGGCCTTCTCTTCCTGCATGGCCTGGAGAGCAATCCCGGGTCCTCTCTCCAAACGGAAGAGGAGGCTGGACTCCCTTGAGGCCGCTCAGGGGGCTCCAAGAGACCCGCGTCGCGACTCGAGAGGAGAGCGGAGTCCTTGGCTTCCCCTCGAGACGAGGCCTGACTCCCCGGGGGAGCCTGGAATGCAACCCCGAGATCCCTGCCTTCCCTGGAGAGGAATATGAGGTCCCGGACACACGCCTAGGTGAGGTCTCTTCGGCCCTGCGGTGACTCGAGCGCAACCCCCAGCTTTCCCTCGCAACCCGAGGGGAAGATTGGGCTTCCCAGGGCCAACCCAAGGGGAAGGCTGAGATCCCCGTCGTAACTCGAGAATCCCGCCGCAACTCGAGAAAAACCACGTGGTTCCCACCTCTTGGCAAGATGAGGCCCTTGCCCGCCACGGCGTCTCAAGGGAAGTCCCCTGTTCCGCCCTAAAGGGCGAAACGGTCCCTGACAGCCTTCCTGCGACCCCCAAAAGTCCCCCGACACGCCGGGTTCCCTCGAGGGGAACACCGAGGGTCCCGGCACCGCTTCCTCTGAGCCCCTTCTCCCCTCCTGATCGCGACAGGAGAGGCGATTCCCCTGCGTGGTCTGGAAGGGGTTCCCGGCCTTCCCGGCGCATCTCAGGAGGAGGCCGGTCTCACGAGGAAATTCGAGACGAGCCACGTGGGTGGGGCCACATGCCGAACGCCCCCGATTCCCCGGTCCGCCCTTGAGAAGGACCCGTGGCCCGGACCCCTCTTCGAAGGCAACCCTGTGGGTGAAGGCACAACACGAAGGGGCACTGCCACCCCCGTGCATCGTCCGCAAAGACCCGCGGGTTCCACACACAGCTCGACGAGGGGCCTGAGACCCCCTGAGCAACTCGAGAGGCCAGCGGGTTTCCCTTCCTCAGACAAGACGAGGCCTGACTCTCCTGTCCCAACTCTGCAGGGACCCTGCTGTCGGAGTCCGAAAAGGAGAGGAAGCCTGAGGTTCCTGCCTCCCCTCGAGGTGAGGCCCTCTTCCGTTGCGCCAGACCCAGCGGAGTCCCGAGGGGCCCCGCCACCTCCACAGGATCCCTCGCCTCTCAGAGGCACCCTGGGAAGTTCCCTAAGGTCCCCGGCAGAAGGCGAGGGACACGAGGGTTTCCCGCCGCCCCCCGAGGAAGACCTCGAGAGTCCTTCTTCAACGCGTCTCGAGGCCCTAGTCCCCTCCCGTGACTCGAGAGCCAGGACGCGCTCCCCCTCGCCACGCGCATGGAGACCTGACTTCCCTGGCGCCGCACGAGAGGCTCCATGAGATCCTCGTCGTGCCTCTGGAGAAAACCCCCACGGGCGCCGCAGCTCGAGGAAACCCCTGAGACGCCCCCGTCTTCGCGAGCTGAGGGCCTGCTTTTCCTGCATGGCCTGGAGAGCAATCCCGTGTCCTCTCTCCAAACGGAAGAGGGGGCTGGACTCCCTTGAGGCCGCTCAGGGGGCTCCAAGAGACCCGCGTCGCGACTCGAGAGGAGAGCGGAGTCCTTGGCTTGCCCTCGAGACGAGGCCTGACTCCCCGGGGGAGCCTGGAATGCAACCCCGAGATCCCTGCCTACCCTGGAGAGGAATATTAGGTCCCGGACACACGCCTAGGTGAGGTCTCTTCGGCCCCGCAGTGACTCGAGCGCAACCCCCAGCTTTCCCTTGCAACCCGAGGGGAAAATTGGGCTTCCCAGGGCCAACCCAAGGGGAAGGCTGAGATCCCCGTCGTAACTCGAGAATCCCGCCGCAACTCGAGAAAAGCCACGTGGTTCCCACCTCTTGGCAAGATGAGGCCCTTGCCCGCCACGGCGTCTCAAGGGAAGTCCCCTGTTCCGCCCTGAAGGGCGAAACGCTCCCTGACAGCCTTCCTGCGACCCCCAAAAGTCCCCCGACACCCCAGGTATCCCTCGAGGGGAACACTGAGGGTCCCGGCACCGCTTCCTCTGAGCCCCTTCTCCCCTCCTGACCGCGACAGGAGAGGCGATTCCCCTGCGTGGTCTGGAAGGGGTTCCCGGCCTTCCCGGCGCACCTCAGGATGAGGCCGGTCTCACGAGGAAATTCGAGACGAGCCACGTGGGTGGGGCCACATGCCGTACGCCCCCGATTCCCCGGTCCGCCCTTGAGAAGGACCCGAGGCCCGGACCCCTCTTCGAAGGCAACCCTGTGGGGGAAGGCACAACACGAAGGGGCACTGCCACCCCCGTGCATCGCCCGCAAAGACCCGCGGGTTCCACACACAGCTCGACGAGGGGCCTGAGACCCCCTGAGCAACTCGAGAGGCCAGCGGGGTTCCCTTGCTCAGACAAGGCGAGGCCTGACTCTCCTGTCCCAACTCTGCAGGGACCCTGCGGTCGGAGTCCGAAACGGAGAGGAAGCCTGAGGTTCCTGCCTCCCCTCGAGGTGAGGCCCTCTTCCGTTGCGCCAGACCCAGCGGAGTCCCGAGGGGCCCCGCCACCTCCACAGGATCCCTCGCCTCTCAGAGGCACCCTGGGAAGTTCCCTAAGGTCCCCGGCAGAAGGCGAGGGACACGAGGGTTTCCCGCCGACCCCCGAGAAAGACCTCGAGAGTCCTTCTTCAACGCGTCTCGAGGCCCTAGTCCCCTCCCGTGACTCGAGAGCCAGGACGCGCTCCCCCCTCGCCACGCGCATGGAGACCTGACTTCCCTGGTGCCGCACGAGAGGCTCCCTGAGATCCTCGTCGTGCCTCGGGAGAAAACCCCCACGGGCGCCGCAGCTCGAGGAAACCCCTGAGACGCCCCCGTCCTCGCGAGCTGAGGGCCTTCACTTCTTGCATGGCCTGGAGAGCAATCCCGGGTCCTCTCTCCAAACGGAAGAGGAGGCTGGACTCCCTTGAGGCCGCTCAGGGGGCTCCAAGAGACCCGCGTCGCGACTCGAGAGGAGAGCGGAGTCCTTGGCTTCCCCTCGAGACGAGGCCTGACTCCCCGGGGGAGCCTGGAATGCAACCCCGAGATCCCTCCCTTCCCTGGAGAGGAATATTAGGTCCTGGACACACGCCTAGGTGAGGTCTCTTCGGCCCTGCGGTGACTCGAGCGCAACCCCCAGCTTTCCCTCGCAACCCGAGGGGAAGATTGGGCTTCCCAGGGCCAACCCAAGGGGAAGGCTGAGATCCCCGTCGTAACTCGAGAATCCCGCCGCAACTCGAGAAAAACCACGTGGTTCCCACCTCTTGGCAAGATGAGGCCCTTGCCCGCCAGGGCGTCTCAAGGGAAGTCCCCTGTTCCGCCCTGAAGGGCGAAACGGTCCCTGACAGCCTTCCTGCGACCCCCAAAAGTCCCCCGACACGCCGGGTTCCCTCGAGGGGAACACCGAGGGTCCCGGCACCGCTTCCTCTGAGCCCCTTCTCCCCTCCTGATCGCGACAGGAGAGGCGATTCCCCTGCGTGGTCTGGAAGGGGTTCCCGGCCTTCCCGGCGCACCTCAGGATGAGGCCGGTCTCACGAGGAAATTCGAGACGAGCCACGTGGGTGGGGCCACATGCCGAACGCCCCCGATTCCCCGGTCCGCCCTGGAGAAGGACCCGAGGCCCGGACCCCTCTTCGAAGGCAACCCTGTGGGGGAAGGCACAACACGAAGGGGCACTGCCACCCCCGTGCATCGTCCGCAAAGACCCGCGGGTTCCACACACAGCTCGACGAGGGGCCTGAGACCCCCTGAGCAACTCGAGAGGCCAGCGGGGTTCCCTTCCTCAGACAAGGCGAGGCCTGACTCTCCTGTCCCAACTCTGCAGGGACCCTGCGGTCGGAGTCCGAAACGGAGAGGAAGCCTGAGGTTCCTGCCTCCCCTCGAGGTGAGGCCCTCTTCCGTTGCGCCAGACCCAGCGGAGTCCCGAGGGGCCCCGCCACCTCCACAGGATCCCTCGATTCTCAGAGGCACCCTGGGAAGTTCCCTAAGGTCCCCGGCAGAAGGCGAGGGACACGAGGGTTTCCCGCCGCCCCCCGAGAAAGACCTCGAGAGTCCTTCTTCAACGCGTCTCGAGGCCCTAGTCCCCTCCCGTGACTCGAGAGCCAGGACGCGCTCCCCCCTCGCCACGCGCATGGAGACCTGACTTCCCTGGCGCCGCACGAGAGGCTCCCTGAGATCCTCGTCGTGCCTCGGGGGAAAACCCCCACGGGCGCCGCAGCTCGAGGAAACCCCTGAGACGCCCCCGTCCTCGCGAGCTGAGGGCCTTCTCTTCCTGCATGGCCTGGAGAGCAATCCCGGGTCCTCTCTCCAAACGGAAGAGGAGGCTGGACTCCCTTGAGGCCGCTCAGGGGGCTCCAAGAGTCCCGCGTCGCGACTCGAGAGGAGAGCGGAGTCCTTGGCTTCCCCTCGAGACGAGGCCTGACTCCCCGGGGGAGCCTGGAATGCAACCCCGAGATCCCTGCCTTCCCTGGAGAGGAA
The DNA here is from genome assembly GCF_029407905.1 of Bubalus kerabau. NCBI lineage: Eukaryota > Metazoa > Chordata > Mammalia > Artiodactyla > Bovidae > Bubalus > Bubalus kerabau. Next base: position 1,922,894 of record NC_073633.1, read on the forward strand.
TATTAGGTCCCGGACACACGCCTAGGTGAGGTCTCTTCGGCCCTGCGGTGACTCGAGCGCAACCCCCAGCTTTCCCTCGCAACCCGAGGGGAAGATTGGGCTTCCCAGGGCCAACCCAAGGGGAAGGCTGAGATCCCCGTCGTAACTCGAGAATCCCGCCGCAACTCGAGAAAAACCACGTGGTTCCCACCTCTTGGCAAGATGAGGCCCTTGCCCGCCAGGGCGTCTCAAGGGAAGTCCCCTGTTCCACCCTGAAGGGCGAAACGGTCCCTGACAGCCTTCCTGCGACCCCCAAAAGTCCCCCGACACGCCGGGTTCCCTCGAGGGGAACACCGAGGGTCCCGGCACCGCTTCCTCTGAGCCCCTTCTCCCCTGCTGATCGCGACAGGAGAGGCGATTCCCCTGCGTGGTCTGGAAGGGGTTCCCGGCCTTCCCGGCGCACCTCAGGATGAGGCCGGTCTCACGAGGAAATTCGAGACGAGCCACGTGGGTGGGGCCACATGCCGAACGCCCCCGATTCCCCGGTCCGCCCTTGAGAAGGACCCGAGGCCCGGACCCCTCTTCGAAGGCAACCCTGTGGGGGAAGGCACAACACGAAGGGGCACTGCCACCCCCGTGCATCGCCCGCAAAGACCCGCGGGTTCCACACACAGCTCGACGAGGGGCCTGAGACCCCCTGAGCAACTCGAGAGGCCAGCGGGGTTCCCTTGCTCAGACAAGGCGAGGCCTGACTCTCCTGTCCCAACTCTGCAGGGACCCTGCGGTCGGAGTCCGAAACGGAGAGGAAGCCTGAGGTTCCTGCCTCCCCTCGAGGTGAGGCCCTCTTCCGTTGCGCCAGACCCAGCGGAGTCCCGAGGGGCCCCGCCACCTCCACAGGATCCCTCGATTCTCAGAGGCACCCTGGGAAGTTCCCTAAGGTCCCCGGCAGAAGGCGAGGGACACGAGGGTTTCCCGCCGCCCCCCGAGAAAGACCTCGAGAGTCCTTCTTCAACGCGTCTCGAGGCCCTAGTCCCCTCCCGTGACTCGAGAGCCAGGACGCGCTCCCCCCTCGCCACGCGCATGGAGACCTGACTTCCCTGGCGCCGCACGAGAGGCTCCCTGAGATCCTCGTCGTGCCTCGGGAGAAAACCCCCACGGGCGCCGCAGCTCGAGGAAACCCCTGAGACGCCCCTGTCCTCGCGAGCTGAGGGCCTTCTCTTCCTGCATGGCCTGGAGAGCAATCCCGGGTCCTCTCTCCAAACGGAAGAGGAGGCTGGACTCCCTTGAGGCCGCTCAGGGGGCTCCAAGAGACCCGCGTCGCGACTCGAGAGGAGAGCGCAGTCCTTGGCTTCCCCTCGAGATGAGGCCTGACTCCCCGGGGGAGCCTGGAATGCAACCCCGAGATCCCTGCCTTCCCTGGAGAGGAATATTAGGTCCCGGACACACGCCTAGGTGAGGTCTCTTCGGCCCTGCGGTGACTCGAGCGCAACCCCCAGCTTTCCCTCGCAACCCGAGGGGAAGGTTGGGCTTCCCAGGGCCAACCCAAGGGGAAGGCTGAGATCCCCGTCGTAACTCGAGAATCCCGCCGCAACTCGAGAAAAACCACGTGGTTCCCACCTCTTGGCAAGATGAGGCCCTTGCCCGCCACGGCGTCTCAAGGGAAGTCCCCTGTTCCGCCCTGAAGGGCGAAACGGTCCCTGACAGCCTTCCTGCGACCCCTAAAAGTCCCCCGACACGCCGGGTTCCCTCGAGGGGAACACCGAGGGTCCCGGCACCGCTTCCTCTGAGCCCCTTCTCCCCTCCTGATCGCGACAGGAGAGGCGATTCCCCTGCGTGGTCTGGAAGGGGTTCCCGGCCTTCCCGGCGCACCTCAGGATGAGGCCGGTCTCACGAGGAAATTCGAGACGAGCCACGTGGGTGGGGCCACATGCCGAACGCCCCCGATTCCCCGGTCCGCCCTTGAGAAGGACCCGAGGCCCGGACCCCTCTTCGAAGGCAACCCTGTGGGGGAAGGCACAACACGAAGGGGCACTGCCACCCCCGTGCATCGTCCGCAAAGACCCGCGGGTTCCACACACAGCTCGACGAGGGGCCTGAGACCCCCTGAGCAACTCGAGAGGCCAGCGGGGTTCCCTTGCTCAGACAAGGCGAGGCCTGACTCTCCTGTCCCAACTCTGCAGGGACCCTGCGGTCGGAGTCCGAAACGGAGAGGAAGCCTGAGGTTCCTGCCTCCCCTCGAGGTGAGGCCCTCTTCCGTTGCGCCAGACCCAGCGGAGTCCCGAGGGGCCCCGCCACCTCCACAGGATCCCTCGCCTCTCAGAGGCACCCTGGGAAGTTCCCTAAGGTCCCCGGCAGAAGGCGAGGGACACGAGGGTTTCCCGCCGCCCCCCGACAAAGACCTCGAGAGTCCTCCTTCAACGCGTCTCGAGGCCCTAGTCCCCTCCCGTGACTCGAGAGCCAGGACGCGCTCCCCCCTCGCCACGCGCATGGAGACCTGACTTCCCTGGCGCCGCACGAGAGGCTCCCTGAGATCCTCGTCGTGCCTCGGGAGAAAACCCCCACGGGCGCCGCAGCTCGAGGAAACCCCTGAGACGCCCCCGTCCTCGCGAGCTGAGGGCCTTCTCTTCCTGCATGGCCTGGAGAGCAATCCCGGGTCCTCTCTCCAAACGGAAGAGGAGGCTGGACTCCCTTGAGGCCGCTCAGGGGGCTCCAAGAGACCCGCGTCGCGACTCGAGAGGAGAGCGGAGTCCTTGGCTTCCCCTCGAGACGAGGCCTGACTCCCCGGGGGAGCCTGGAATGCAACCCCGAGATCCCTGCCTTCCCTGGAGAGGAATATTAGGTCCCGGACACACGCCTAGGTGAGGTCTCTTCGGCCCTGCGGTGACTCGAGCGCAACCCCCAGCTTTCCCTCGCAACCCGAGGGGAAGGTTGGGCTTCCCAGGGCCAACCCAAGGGGAAGGCTGAGATCCCCGTCGTAACTCGAGAATCCCGCCGCAACTCGAGAAAAACCACGTGGTTCCCACCTCTTGGCAAGATGAGGCCCTTGCCCGCCAGGGCGTCTCAAGGGAAGTCCCCTGTTCCGCCCTGAAGGGCGAAACGGTCCCTGACAGCCTTCCTGCGACCCCCAAAAGTCCCCCGACACGCCGGGTTCCCTCGAGGGGAACACCGAGGGTCCCGGCACCGCTTCCTCTGAGATCCTTCTCCCCTCCTGATCGCGACAGGAGAGGCGATTCCCCTGCGTGGTCTGGAAGGGGTTCCCGGCCTTCCCGGCGCACCTCAGGATGAGGCCGGTCTCACGAGGAAATTCGAGACGAGCCACGTGGGTGGGGCCACATGCCGAACGCCCCCGATTCCCCGGTCCGCCCTTGAGAAGGACCCGAGGCCCGGACCCCTCTTCGAAGGCAACCCTGTGGGGGAAGGCACAACACGAAGGGGCACTGCCACCCCCGTGCATCGTCCGCAAAGACCCGCGGGTTCCACACACAGCTCGACGAGGGGCCTGAGACCCCCTGAGCAACTCGAGAGGCCAGCGGGGTTCCCTTGCTCAGACAAGGCGAGGCCTGACTCTCCTGTCCCAACTCTGCAGGGACCCTGCGGTCGGAGTCCGAAACGGAGAGGAAGCCTGAGGTTCCTGCCTCCCCTCGAGGTGAGGCCCTCTTCCGTTGCGCCAGACCCAGCGGAGTCCCGAGGGGCCCCGCCACCTCCACAGGATCCCTCGCCTCTCAGAGGCACCCTGGGAAGTTCCCTAAGGTCCCCGGCAGAAGGCGAGGGACACGAGGGTTTCCCGCCGCCCCCCGAGAAAGACCTCGAGAGTCCTCCTTCAACGCGTCTCGAGGCCCTAGTCCCCTCCCGTGACTCGAGAGCCAGGACGCGCTCCCCCCTTGCCACGCGCATGGAGACCTGACTTCCCTGGCGCCGCACGAGAGGCTCCCTGAGATCCTCGTCGTGCCTCGGGAGAAAACCCCCACGGGCGCCGCAGCTCGAGGAAACCCCTGAGACGCCCCCGTCCTCGCGAGCTGAGGGCCTTCTCTTCCTGCATGGCCTGGAGAGCAATCCCGGGTCCTCTCTCCAAACGGAAGAGGAGGCTGGACTCCCTTGAGGCCGCTCAGGGGGCTCCAAGAGACCCGCGTCGCGACTCGAGAGGAGAGCGGAGTCCTTGGCTTCCCCTCGAGACGAGGCCTGACTCCCCGGGGGAGCCTGGAATGCAACCCCGAGATCCCTGCCTTCCCTGGAGAGGAATATTAGGTCCCGGACACACGCCTAGGTGAGGTCTCTTCGGCCCTGCGGTGACTCGAGCGCAACCCCCAGCTTTCCCTCGCAACCCGAGGGGAAGGTTGGGCTTCCCAGGGCCAACCCAAGGGGAAGGCTGAGATCCCCGTCGTAACTCGAGAATCCCGCCGCAACTCGAGAAAAACCACGTGGTTCCCACCTCTTGGCAAGATGAGGCCCTTGCCCGCCACGGCGTCTCAAGGGAAGTCCCCTGTTCCGCCCTGAAGGGCGAAACGGTCCCTGACAGCCTTCCTGCGACCCCCAAAAGTCCCCCGACACGCCGGGTTCCCTCGAGGGGAACACCGAGGGTCCCGGCACCGCTTCCTCTGAGCCCCTTCTCCCCTCCTGATCGCGACAGGAGAGGCGATTCCCCTGCGTGGTCTGGAAGGGGTTCCCGGCCTTCCCGGCGCACCTCAGGATGAGGCCGGTCTCACGAGGAAATTCGAGACGAGCCACGTGGGTGGGGCCACATGCCGAACGCCCCCGATTCCCCGGTCCGCCCTTGAGAAGGACCCGAGGCCCGGACCCCTCTTCGAAGGCAACCCTGTGGGGGAAGGCACAACACGAAGGGGCACTGCCACCCCCGTGCATCGTCCGCAAAGACCCGCGGGTTCCACACTCAGCTCGACGAGGGGCCTGAGACCCCCTGAGCAACTCGAGAGGCCAGCGGGGTTCCCTTGCTCAGACAAGGCGAGGCCTGACTCTCCTGTCCCAACTCTGCAGGGACCCTGCGGTCGGAGTCCGAAACGGAGAGGAAGCCTGAGGTTCCTGCCTCCCCTCGAGGTGAGGCCCTCTTCCGTTGCGCCAGACCCAGCGGAGTCCCGAGGGGCCCCGCCACCTCCACAGGATCCCTCGCCTCTCAGAGGCACCCTGGGAAGTTCCCTAAGGTCCCCGGCAGAAGGCGAGGGACACGAGGGTTTCCCGCCGCCCCCCGAGAAAGACCTCGAGAGTCCTCCTTCAACGCGTCTCGAGGCCCTAGTCCCCTCCCGTGACTCGAGAGCCAGGACGCGCTCCCCCCTCGCCACGCGCATGGAGACCTGACTTCCCTGGCGCCGCACGAGAGGCTCCCTGAGATCCTCGTCGTGCCTCGGGAGAAAACCCCCACGGGCGCCGCAGCTCGAGGAAACCCCTGAGACGCCCCCGTCCTCGCGAGCTGAGGGCCTTCTCTTCCTGCATGGCCTGGAGAGCAATCCCGGGTCCTCTCTCCAAACGGAAGAGGAGGCTGGACTCCCTTGAGGCCGCTCAGGGGGCTCCAAGAGACCCGCGTCGCGACTCGAGAGGAGAGCGGAGTCCTTGGCTTCCCCTCGAGACGAGGCCTGACTCCCCGGGGGAGCCTGGAATGCAACCCCGAGATCCCTGCCTTCCCTGGAGAGGAATATTAGGTCCCGGACACACGCCTAGGTGAGGTCTCTTCGGCCCTGCGGTGACTCGAGCGCAACCCCCAGCTTTCCCTCGCAACCCGAGGGGAAGGTTGGGCTTCCCAGGGCCAACCCAAGGGGAAGGCTGAGATCCCCGTCGTAACTCGAGAATCCCGCCGCAACTCGAGAAAAACCACGTGGTTCCCACCTCTTGGCAAGATGAGGCCCTTGCCCGCCAGGGCGTCTCAAGGGAAGTCCCCTGTTCCGCCCTGAAGGGCGAAACGGTCCCTGACAGCCTTCCTGCGACCCCCAAAAGTCCCCCGACACGCCGGGTTCCCTCGAGGGGAACACCGAGGGTCCCGGCACCGCTTCCTCTGAGCCCCTTCTCCCCTCCTGATCGCGACAGGAGAGGCGATTCCCCTGCGTGGTCTGGAAGGGGTTCCCGGCCTTCCCGGCGCACCTCAGGATGAGGCCGGTCTCACGAGGAAATTCGAGACGAGCCACGTGGGTGGGGCCACATGCCGAACGCCCCCGATTCCCCGGTCCGCCCTTGAGAAGGACCCGAGGCCCGGACCCCTCTTCGAAGGCAACCCTGTGGGGGAAGGCACAACACGAAGGGGCACTGCCACCCCCGTGCATCGTCCGCAAAGACCCGCGGGTTCCACACACAGCTCGACGAGGGGCCTGAGACCCCCTGAGCAACTCGAGAGGCCAGCGGGGTTCCCTTGCTCAGACAAGGCGAGGCCTGACTCTCCTGTCCCAACTCTGCAGGGACCCTGCGGTCGGAGTCCGAAACGGAGAGGAAGCCTGAGGTTCCTGCCTCCCCTCGAGGTGAGGCCCTCTTCCGTTGCGCCAGACCCAGCGGAGTCCCGAGGGGCCCCGCCACCTCCACAGGATCCCTCGCCTCTCAGAGGCACCCTGGGAAGTTCCCTAAGGTCCCCGGCAGAAGGCGAGGGACACGAGGGTTTCCCGCCGCCCCCCGAGAAAGACCTCGAGAGTCCTCCTTCAACGCGTCTCGAGGCCCTAGTCCCCTCCCGTGACTCGAGAGCCAGGACGCGCTCCCCCCTCGCCACGCGCATGGAGACCTGACTTCCCTGGCGCCGCACGAGAGGCTCCCTGAGATCCTCGTCGTGCCTCGGGAGAAAACCCCCACGGGCGCCGCAGCTCGAGGAAACCCCTGAGACGCCCCCGTCCTCGCGAGCTGAGGGCCTTCTCTTCCTGCATGGCCTGGAGAGCAATCCCGGGTCCTCTCTCCAAACGGAAGAGGAGGCTGGACTCCCTTGAGGCCGCTCAGGGGGCTCCAAGAGACCCGCGTCGCGACTCGAGAGGAGAGCGGAGTCCTTGGCTTCCCCTCGAGACGAGGCCTGACTCCCCGGGGGAGCCTGGAATGCAACCCCGAGATCCCTGCCTTCCCTGGAGAGGAATATTAGGTCCCGGACACACGCCTAGGTGAGGTCTCTTCGGCCCTGCGGTGACTCGAGCGCAACCCCCAGCTTTCCCTCGCAACCCGAGGGGAAGGTTGGGCTTCCCAGGGCCAACCCAAGGGGAAGGCTGAGATCCCCATCGTAACTCGAGAATCCCGCCGCAACTCGAGAAAAACCACGTGGTTCCCACCTCTTGGCAAGATGAGGCCCTTGCCCGCCAGGGCGTCTCAAGGGAAGTCCCCTGTTCCGCCCTGAAGGGCGAAACGGTCCCTGACAGCCTTCCTGCGACCCCCAAAAGTCCCCCGACACGCCGGGTTCCCTCGAGGGGAACACCGAGGGTCCCGGCACCGCTTCCTCTGAGCCCCTTCTCCCCTCCTGATCGCGACAGGAGAGGCGATTCCCCTGCGTGGTCTGGAAGGGGTTCCCGGCCTTCCCGGCGCACCTCAGGATGAGGCCGGTCTCACGAGGAAATTCGAGACGAGCCACGTGGGTGGGGCCACATGCCGAACGCCCCCGATTCCCCGGTCCGCCCTTGAGAAGGACCCGAGGCCCGGACCCCTCTTCGAAGGCAACCCTGTGGGGGAAGGCACAACACGAAGGGGCACTGCCACCCCCGTGCATCGTCCGCAAAGACCCGCGGGTTCCACACACAGCTCGACGAGGGGCCTGAGACCCCCTGAGCAACTCGAGAGGCCAGCGGGGTTCCCTTCCTCAGACAAGGCGAGGCCTGACTCTCCTGTCCCAACTCTGCAGGGACCCTGCGGTCGGAGTCCGAAACGGAGAGGAAGCCTGAGGTTCCTGCCTCCCCTCGAGGTGAGGCCCTCTTCCGTTGCGCCAGACCCAGCGGAGTCCCGAGGGGCCCCGCCACCTCCACAGGATCCCTCGCCTCTCAGAGGCACCCTGGGAAGTTCCCTAAGGTCCCCGGCAGAAGGCGAGGGACACGAGGGTTTCCCGCCGCCCCCCGAGAAAGACCTCGAGAGTCCTCCTTCAACGCGTCTCGAGGCCCTAGTCCCCTCCCGTGACTCGAGAGCCAGGACGCGCTCCCCCCTCGCCACGCGCATGGAGACCTGACTTCCCTGGCGCCGCACGAGAGGCTCCCTGAGATCCTCGTCGTGCCTCGGGAGAAAACCCCCACGGGCGCCGCAGCTCGAGGAAACCCCTGAGACGCCCCCTTCCTCGCGAGCTGAGGGCCTTCTCTTCCTGCATGGCCTGGAGAGCAATCCCGGGTCCTCTCTCCAAACGGAAGAGGAGGCTGGACTCCCTTGAGGCCGCTCAGGGGGCTCCAAGAGACCCGCGTCGCGACTCGAGAGGAGAGCGGAGTCCTTGGCTTCCCCTCGAGACGAGGCCTGACTCCCCGGGGGAGCCTGGAATGCAACCCCGAGATCCCTGCCTTCCCTGGAGAGGAATATTAGGTCCCGGACACACGCCTAGGTGAGGTCTCTTCGGCCCTGCGGTGACTCGAGCGCAACCCCCAGCTTTCCCTCGCAACCCGAGGGGAAGGTTGGGCTTCCCAGGGCCAACCCAAGGGGAAGGCTGAGATCCCCGTCGTAACTCGAGAATCCCGCCGCAACTCGAGAAAAACCACGTGGTTCCCACCTCTTGGCAAGATGAGGCCCTTGCCCGCCAGGGCGTCTCAAGGGAAGTCCCCTGTTCCGCCGTGAAGGGCGAAACGGTCCCTAACAGCCTTCCTGCGACCCCCAAAAGTCCCCCGACACGCCGGGTTCCCTCGAGGGGAACACCGAGGGTCCCGGCACCGCTTCCTCTGAGCCCCTTCTCCCCTCCTGATCGCGACAGGAGAGGCGATTCCCCTGCGTGGTCTGGATGGGGTTCCCGGCCTTCCCGGCGCACCTCAGGATGAGGCCGGTCTCACGAGGAAATTCGAGACGAGCCACGTGGGTGGGGCCACATGCCGAACGCCCCCGATTCCCCGGTCCGCCCTTGAGAAGGACCCGAGGCCCGGACCCCTCTTCGAAGGCAACCCTGTGGGGGAAGGCACAACACGAAGGGGCACTGCCACCCCCGTGCATCGTCCGCAAAGACCCGCGGGTTCCACACACAGCTCGACGAGGGGCCTGAGACCCCCTGAGCAACTCGAGAGGCCAGCGGGGTTCCCTTGCTCAGACAAGGCGAGGCCTGACTCTCCTGTCCCAACTCTGCAGGGACCCTGCGGTCGGAGTCCGAAACGGAGAGGAAGCCTGAGGTTCCTGCCTCCCCTCGAGGTGAGGCCCTCTTCCGTTGCGCCAGACCCAGCGGAGTCCCGAGGGGCCCCGCCACCTCCACAGGATCCCTCGCCTCTCAGAGGCACCCTGGGAAGTTCCCTAAGGTCCCCGGCAGAAGGCGAGGGACACGAGGGTTTCCCGCCGCCCCCCGAGAAAGACCTCGAGAGTCCTCCTTCAACGCGTCTCGAGGCCCTAGTCCCCTCCCGTGACTCGAGAGCCAGGACGCGCTCCCCCCTCGCCACGCGCATGGAGACCTGACTTCCCTGGCGCCGCACGAGAGGCTCCCTGAGATCCTCGTCGTGCCTCGGGAGAAAACCCCCACGGGCGCCGCAGCTCGAGGAAACCCCTGAGACGCCCCCGTCCTCGCGAGCTGAGGGCCTTCTCTTCCTGCATGGCCTGGAGAGCAATCCCGGGTCCTCTCTCCAAACGGAAGAGGAGGCTGGACTCCCTTGAGGCCGCTCAGGGGGCTCCAAGAGACCCGCGTCGCGACTCGAGAGGAGAGCGGAGTCCTTGGCTTCCCCTCGAGACGAGGCCTGACTCCCCGGGGGAGCCTGGAATGCAACCCCGAGATCCCTGCCTTCCCTGGAGAGGAATATTAGGTCCCGGACACACGCCTAGGTGAGGTCTCTTCGGCCCTGCGGTGACTCGAGCGCAACCCCCAGCTTTCCCTCGCAACCCGAGGGGAAGGTTGGGCTTCCCAGGGCCAACCCAAGGGGAAGGCTGAGATCCCCATCGTAACTCGAGAATCCCGCCGCAACTCGAGAAAAACCACGTGGTTCCCACCTCTTGGCAAGATGAGGCCCTTGCCCGCCAGGGCGTCTCAAGGGAAGTCCCCTGTTCCGCCCTGAAGGGCGAAACGGTCCCTGACAGCCTTCCTGCGACCCCCAAAAGTCCCCCGACACGCCGGGTTCCCTCGAGGGGAACACCGAGGGTCCCGGCACCGCTTCCTCTGAGCCCCTTCTCCCCTCCTGATCGCGACAGGAGAGGCGATTCCCCTGCGTGGTCTGGAAGGGGTTCCCGGCCTTCCCGGCGCACCTCAGGATGAGGCCGGTCTCACGAGGAAATTCGAGACGAGCCACGTGGGTGGGGCCACATGCCGAACGCCCCCGATTCCCCGGTCCGCCCTTGAGAAGGACCCGAGGCCCGGACCCCTCTTCGAAGGCAACCCTGTGGGGGAAGGCACAACACGAAGGGGCACTGCCACCCCCGTGCATCGTCCGCAAAGACCCGCGGGTTCCACACACAGCTCGACGAGGGGCCTGAGACCCCCTGAGCAACTCGAGAGGCCAGCGGGGTTCCCTTGCTCAGACAAGGCGAGGCCTGACTCTCCTGTCCCAACTCTGCAGGGACCCTGCGGTCGGAGTCCGAAACGGAGAGGAAGCCTGAGGTTCCTGCCTCCCCTCGAGGTGAGGCCCTCTTCCGTTGCGCCAGACCCAGCGGAGTCCCGAGGGGCCCCGCCACCTCCACAGGATCCCTCGCCTCTCAGAGGCACCCTGGGAAGTTCCCTAAGGTCCCCGGCAGAAGGCGAGGGACACGAGGGTTTCCCGCCGCCCCCCGAGAAAGACCTCGAGAGTCCTCCTTCAACGCGTCTCGAGGCCCTAGTCCCCTCCCGTGACTCGAGAGCCAGGACGCGCTCCCCCCTCGCCACGCGCATGGAGACCTGACTTCCCTGGCGCCGCACGAGAGGCTCCCTGAGATCCTCGTCGTGCCTCGGGAGAAAACCCCCACGGGCGCCGCAGCTCGAGGAAACCCCTGAGACGCCCCCGTCCTCGCGAGCTGAGGGCCTTCTCTTCCTGCATGGCCTGGAGAGCAATCCCGGGTCCTCTCTCCAAACGGAAGAGGAGGCTGGACTCCCTTGAGGCCGCTCAGGGGGCTCCAAGAGACCCGCGTCGCGACTCGAGAGGAGAGCAGAGTCCTTGGCTTCCCCTCGAGACGAGGCCTGACTCCCCGGGGGAGCCTGGAATGCAACCCCGAGATCCCTGCCTTCCCTGGAGAGGAATATTAGGTCCAGGACACACGCCTAGGTGAGGTCTCTTCGGCCCTGCGGTGACTCGAGCGCAACCCCCAGCTTTCCCTCGCAACCCGAGGGGAAGGTTGGGCTTCCCAGGGCCAACCCAAGGGGAAGGCTGAGATCCCCGTCGTAACTCGAGAATCCCGCCGCAACTCGAGAAAAACCACGTGGTTCCCACCTCTTGGCAAGATGAGGCCCTTGCCCGCCAGGGCGTCTCAAGGGAAGTCCCCTGTTCCGCCCTGAAGGGCGAAACGGTCCCTGACAGCCTTCCTGCGACCCCCAAAAGTCCCCCGACACGCCGGGTTCCCTCGAGGGGAACACCGAGGGTCCCGGCACCGCTTCCTCTGAGCCCCTTCTCCCCTCCTGATCGCGACAGGAGAGGCGATTCCCCTGCGTGGTCTGGAAGGGGTTCCCGGCCTTCCCGGCGCACCTCAGGATGAGGCCGGTCTCACGAGGAAATTCGAGACGAGCCACGTGGGTGGGGCCACATGCCGAACGCCCCCGATTCCCCGGTCCGCCCTTGAGAAGGACCCGAGGCCCGGACCCCTCTTCGAAGGCAACCCTGTGGGGGAAGGCACAACACGAAGGGCACTGCCACCCCCGTGCATCGTCCGCAAAGACCCGCGGGTTCCACACACAGCTCGACGAGGGGCCTGAGACCCCCTGAGCAACTCGAGAGGCCAGCGGGGTTCCCTTGCTCAGACAAGGCGAGGCCTGACTCTCCTGTCCCAACTCTGCAGGGACCCTGCGGTCGGAGTCCGAAACGGAGAGGAAGCCTGAGGTTCCTGCCTCCCCTCGAGGTGAGGCCCTCTTCCGCTGCGCCAGACCCAGCGGAGTCCCGAGGGGCCCCGCCACCTCCACAGGATCCCTCGCCTCTCAGAGGCACCCTGGGAAGTTCCCTAAGGTCCCCGGCAGAAGGCGAGGGACACGAGGGTTTCCCGCCGCCCCCCGAGAAAGACCTCGAGAGTCCTCCTTCAACGCGTCTCGAGGCCCTAGTCCCCTCCCGTGACTCGAGAGCCAGGACGCGCTCCCCCCTCGCCACGCGCATGGAGACCTGACTTCCCTGGCGCCGCACGAGAGGCTCCCTGAGATCCTCGTCGTGCCTCGGGAGAAAACCCCCACGGGCGCCGCAGCTCGAGGAAACCCCTGAGACGCCCCCGTCCTCGCGAGCTGAGGGCCTTCTTTTCCTGCATGGCCTGGAGAGCAATCCCGGGTCCTCTCTCCAAACGGAAGAGGAGGCTGGACTCCCTTGAGGCCGCTCAGGGGGCTCCAAGAGACCCGCGTCGCGACTCGAGAGGAGAGCGGAGTCCTTGGCTTCCCCTCGAGACGAGGCCTGACTCCCCGGGGGAGCCTGGAATGCAATCGCGAGATCCCTGCCTTCCCTGGAGAGGAATATTAGGTCCCGGACACACGCCTAGGTGAGGTCTCTTCGGCCCTGCGGTGACTCGAGCGCAACCCCCAGCTTTCCCTCGCAACCCGAGGGGAAGGTTGGGCTTCCCAGGGCCAACCCAAGGGGAAGGCTGAGATCCCCGTCGTAACTCGAGAATCCCGCCGCAACTCGAGAAAAACCACGTGGTTCCCACCTCTTGGCAAGATGAGGCCCTTGCCCGCCAGGGCGTCTCAAGGGAAGCCCCCTGTTCCGCCCTGAAGGGCGAAACGGTCCCTGACAGCCTTCCTGCGACCCCCAAAAGTCCCCCGACACGCCGGGTTCCCTCGAGGGGAACACCGAGGGTCCCGGCACCGCTTCCTCTGAGCCCCTTCTCCCCTCCTGATCGCGACAGGAGAGGCGATTCCCCTGCGTGGTCTGGAAGGGGTTCCCGGCCTTCCCGGCGCACCTCAGGATGAGGCCGGTCTCACGAGGAAATTCGAGACGAGCCACGTGGGTGGGGCCACATGCCGAACGCCCCCGATTCCCCGGTCCGCCCTTGAGAAGGACCCGTGGCCCGGACCCCTCTTCGAAGGCAACCCTGTGGGTGAAGGCACAACACGAAGGGGCACTGCCACCCCCGTGCATCGTCCGCAAAGACCCGCGGGTTCCACACACAGCTCGACGAGGGGCCTGAGACCCCCTGAGCAACTCGAGAGGCCAGCGGGTTTCCCTTCCTCAGACAAGACGAGGCCTGACTCTCCTGTCCCAACTCTGCAGGGACCCTGCTGTCGGAGTCCGAAAAGGAGAGGAAGCCTGAGGTTCCTGCCTCCCCTCGAGGTGAGGCCCTCTTCCGTTGCGCCAGACCCAGCGGAGTCCCGAGGGGCCCCGCCACCTCCACAGGATCCCTCGCCTCTCAGAGGCACCCTGGGAAGTTCCCTAAGGTCCCCGGCAGAAGGCGAGGGACACGAGGGTTTCCCGCCGCCCCCCGAGGAAGACCTCGAGAGTCCTTCTTCAACGCGTCTCGAGGCCCTAGTCCCCTCCCGTGACTCGAGAGCCAGGACGCGCTCCCCCTCGCCACGCGCATGGAGACCTGACTTCCCTGGCGCCGCACGAGAGGCTCCCTGAGATCCTCGTCGTGCCTCGGGAGAAAACTCCCACGGGCGCCGCAGCTCGAGGAAAGCCCTGAGACGCCCCCGTCCTCGCGAGCTGAGGGCCTTCTTTTCCTGCATGGCCTGGAGAGCAATCCCGGGTCCTCTCTCCAAACGGAAGAGGAGGCTGGACTCCCTTGAGGCCGCTCAGGGGGCTCCAAGAGACCCGCGTCACGACTCGAGAGGAGGGCAGAGTCCTTGGCTTCCCCTCGAGACGAGGCCTGACTCCCCGGGGGAGCCTGGAATGCAACCCCGAGATCCCTGCCTTCCCTGGAGAGGAATATTAGTTCCCGGACACACGCCTAGGTGCGGTCTCTTCGGCCCTGCAGTGACTCGAGCGCAACCCCCAGCTTTCCCTGGCAACTCGAGGGGAAGATTGGGCTTCCCAGGGCCAACCCAAGAGGAAGCCTAAGATCCCCGTCGTAACTCGAGAATCCCGCCGCATCTCGAGAAACACCACGAGGTTCCCACCTCTTCGCAAGATGAGGCCCTTGCCCGCTACGGCGTCTCAAGGGAAGTCCTAGGTTCTGTCCTGAAGTGCGAAACGGTACCTGACTCCTTTCATGCATCCCCCAAAAGTCCCTCACACGCCGGTTTCTCTCGAGGGTAACACCGAGGGTTCCGGCCCCACTTCATCCGAGCCCCTTCTCCCCTCCTGACCGCGACAGGAGAGTCGATCCCCCTGCGTTGTCTTGAAGGGTCCCCGGCCTTCCCGGCACACCTCAGGATGAAGCCGGCCTCACTAGGAAATTTGAGACTAGCCCCGTGGGTGGTCCCACATGCCGAAAGACCCCAATTTCCCTGTCTGCTCTTGAAAAGAACCCGAGGCCCGGACACCTCTTCGAAGGCAAGCCAGTGGGTGAAGGCACAACACGAAGGGGCACTGTCACTGTCGTGCATCGTCCGGAAACACCCGCAGGTTCCACACACAGCTCAACAAGGGGCCTGAGACCCCCTGAGCACCTCGAGAGGCAAGCGGAGTTCCCTTCCTCAGACAAGATGATTCCTGACTCTCTTGTCCCAACTCTGCAGGGACCCTGCGGTCGGAGTCCGAAACGGAGAGGAAGCCTGAGGTTCCTGCCTTCCCTGGAGATGAGGCCCTCTTCCAGTGCGCCAAACCCAGCGGAGTCCTGAGAGGCCCCGCCAACTCCACAGCATCCCTCATCTGTCAGAAGCACACTGGGAAGTTCCCTAAGGTCACCGGTAAACTTTTATTGCACAAGGTCCCCATGAAATGGCCCACGCAGCAGGACATCCACAGATTCTGTCTGCCATTAAAGGGGAGTAAGGTGCCCTCCGCACTTCTTTGCTGCCTTGGCGGCCACCAGGGTGCAATTCGCGTACCCTTCCCTTTCCCATCCTAGCAGGTGCTCCAGGGCCCGCTGGCCTACAAAGTGCCAGAAGCAGGGCTGGGCCAGCCGGCCAGAATTCAGGGTTCTGTCCCTTGGACTTCCAGCGGACACTAGGCTGCTTGGGAAAACCGCGCAGACTCTGAGGTTTTTCAGCAGAGGGGTGGAGCGGTAAAGGCCTTGACCCCAAAGACGAGGCCTTTCTGCGACCGCCAGGTTGGGGAGCTCTGAGACTGTGCCAACACAGGGCGGAATACATGGTTCCCTGCTCCACACAGTCCCCGTTCCCTTACCTGTGTTCCGCACCCCTCCGCTGTGGCCAATGGATGCCGATCCTTGGGGATCCAGGAGTTCACGAAATGGGCATTCCCAGCCGCAATGGCGACCCCCAACAGCACATCTGGAAAGCCCTCCCCACCCCCGCCAGGAGCCGACCCCCGCTGCGAACGGACCCCCCACCCCGCCCCGCGCCGCCAGGTTTCGCCCCGGCCCTGCCGGGCTCCCGGCGGGTTCCCAGCCACATTGGCGACCCCCGGGAGCACAACAGGGACCGACCACCCACCCACAGCGAGTGGAATCTCGACATGTGCAGCCCAGGTTTACCCCGCCCTGGGTGCGCTCCCAGAGCGTTTCCAGCCGCAGTGGCCATCTCCGAGAGCACAACTGGGAAGCCCTCCCCCAACCCCGCCAGGAGCCGACACCCGCCCTGCACCACCCGGGTTCGCCCCGCCCCTGCCGCGCTCCAGGGGCGCTGCCCACCTTCACCAGTGGCTCCTGGTGAGCCCCGTCCCCACGCCCGGTTCCAGGAGAGGCTCTCGGACCTCGCTGCTGCCGCCAGGTCAAACATGAGGACAATACATACACCCCACAGAGACAATCCAAGCTGTCTATGATTTAGGGATAAAACGAGGACTACAGAAAGGCAAGATGACCTGACCTAGGAGGGCCATGATATTCTATAGAACCAGACAAAGTTGGTTACCAAGGAAACTTTTTTCCTTGGAACCCGGAAAGCTGGTTCTTTGCATATGCAATGACCAACAATTAGCTTGTTACCCAAGCCTGCCTCGCTGCCACCCCCATCCCCCCACTCCCCAGAAGACTGGCTCAAAGAAATATTTTAAATCTCAGGCGGAAACCTGGAAGATGTCTTGTCTGTCTGTTTGGATTAAGGTATGTGTCAGTGTGAGCCCTGTGTTTTTTGATAATATTGCTCAAGTTCTGTGTTCTGATTTCAATGGTCTCAAGACAAGGCAGCCCTTCCAAATCAAACTGCTGGAAATACAAGAAAACATTGACCTAAATGAATGTCAGAGTCCCGTGAACTGGGAACAAGTCAATATTAAATATCTAGTATTTTTGGTTTTGCTCCTCCATTATAGACATGTCTAAGAGTCAACAACATTAAGCACAACATGTTCATAGTGCCTAGGTTTCTTTTGAGGTAAAAATTGCTCTATTGTTATATCTGTCACAAGCTTGTCAGCAAGAAAGTACCTGGAAACGACAACAACAAAAGTAAAAAATGTAAATGTGATATGAGCTTTTAGACAAACTCTTTACAATAATTATACTCTAAAATATCTGCCTCTCATAGTCTTGATTGAAGGCAGAGGAGAAGGGGATGACAGAGGATAAGATGGTTGGATGGCATCACTGACTCGATGGACATGAGTTTGAGCAAGCCCCTGGAGCTGGTGACGGACACGGAAGCCTGGCGTCCTTCAGGCCACGGGGTCCCAAAGAGTCAGACACGACTGAGCAACTGAACTGAACTGAACTAACAAACGTTTCTCCAAGTGTTTTGGTTACCCGAGTTTCTATCCTTGTGACGACAGTGTATTGAATAGCTAGGTCATTTCCAAATAAATGAAAGTTCTGAAACATTCACGACTTGAAAGGACCTCCCTTTTACACAGAAACAAAAGAGATTTTTGACTCTCCATGAATAGTGTCTGGCACCATCCTGACATGTTAAATGTACGAAAGCAATTGTTTTGTTTTGTTTTGTTTTGTTCTGTTCTTGGGGTTGGGGGGAGGGGGGCGGGCTATAGCGAATGTCAATATAAAAGTCAGTTCTTGGTTGCTGAAGGGAAATGTATGACTTGTTATTACAAGAAAGTATGTGGAATGCAATGGCACTTGAGGAAGGAAAACAAAGTAGTTCTGTCTTACAGGTGGCCGTTTCAGGATGGGAGAAGCAAAGGAATGGGTACAGAATGGGATAAGGAGGTTGTAGGGAAAGTGGACCCCCAGAAAAGAGTTCTGTGCCTAGCACAAGTTTTCTTGAGATGTCGAACTGCCTTTGCTAATGGAGTTTAAGTTTCTTTACCTCTTAAGTGATCTCTTCTAGGTTGACCTAGAACAGAAATCTTTTGTTAGCTTTGGCTAAGTGGAGAAGTAGTGTTTCACGGTGACATATGTGATCCTTCCTGACTGTTTGCAGCCCTTTTGATATCGATGCACTGCTTCTGCTGCTGCTGCCGCCGCTGCTGCTGCTAAGTCGTTTCAGTCGTGTCCGACTCTGTGCGACCCCATAGACGGCAGCCCACGAGGCCCCGCAGTCCCTGGGGTTCTCTAGGCAAGAACAATGGAGTGGGTTGCCATTTCCTCCTCCCATGCATGAAAGTGAAAAGTGAACGTGAAGTCGCTCAGTGGTGTCTGACTCTTAGCGACCCCATGGACTGCAGCCTACCAGGCTCCTCCATCCATGGGATTTTCCACGCAAGAGTACTGGAATGGGGTGCCATTGCCTTCTCCCATATCTATGCACAAGCCTGCCTAAATAATTGACTTCTAGCTAGCTTTGGGATGCCAATGACCATCCACCCTTACAAGGCAACAGAGAAGAGAAAAACACTTACCACAGGAGGTCCTGGTAAGGAACGAGGAACTAACAAGCTCCCGCCAACCAGGATTCTGCAGAGGTCAACAAGAGGTCAGTAAGAGATGGAAGACTGCAGTCCAGAGGTCCTAGCAACTTCCATCTTGCAGCAGAGACCCAGCATAGTCAAAACGAATTCAATGTTGCAAAAAATAAGTAAACAAATAAAGGACAGAAGTTCTTTGAACACATGACTGAGATTAGGGGTGAGGCAGTACATGTACGGTGCCCGGAAAATCTTAAAGTATGAGAAAGGAAAGAAATTAAAGACAACTATCAAGCTGTCCAAACTGATAAAAACGAAAGATTACACAGTTTTTTCTGTATATATTACCAGATAATAATCTGAAAAGGAATTAAAAAAAATTCCCTTTCAATAATGTCAACATGAATACAACACTTTGCCATGGATGTAACGAGGATGACAAGACTGGCACACTGGAACTTATACACCCTGGCTGAAAACTATCCTGAATACATGGACAGGTATTCCATAACAATGGAAAGACTTAAGATGGCAATACCATGGAATGCATCTTCAATCTGAAATGAAGATTTGATATGATTTGATCGCTCAGAGCTTTTGTGTCATCAATTGTTATTAAAGTATAAATGAGATAGAGAAAGCTGCTGACTTAGACTTGAGGCGGGGTGTACGCCCTGCTGGGCTCTAGCCAGATATTCTACAGGCACTAGCAGTCAGCTAAGGAAAGAAAGGCACTGTCTCAGGGAATGGCACCAGGCCCCTTCCCCACGACATGCCTTGAGGTCACATTGGCAGCAGGTGAGTCATCCTGGGCCAAAAACTGATTGACATGAATCTTGAAGAAAGGCAGTATTCCAGGCAAATATATCATTTCCTTAACATAGATTAGGAGAACAAGGTACGAGGAAAACCTACTGTTTTGTTCAAGTCACTTCTGAGCCTATTGGGGGAACCGACCTGAAGCCAGAGTCCAGCAAATATACATAGGATATTTACATCGCTTAAGACAAACATTTCCTCAGGAACAAATGCATTGCTTAGCTCAAGGTTTGTCTGCGAAATTCTTACACATCAGGAGATGGCTCCGAGCTGGGTTTCCACACACAAGAACATGAATGCAAAGGACAAGCCTGCACAGCCCATCTGCCCCCCTCCCCCACAGCCAGCAGCATTTCCAAGTGACCTCCTAAGGCCTTCCCCAAAATACAGGGGCACCTCTGGGTTTCCTGTTTCCCTCACTTCGAACACTTTTCTTAAAAAAAAAAAAAAATCCTGCACACTTCTTGATAGAATGCCACAGTGCAAGGAAAACAGGCCTTCAATACTTAACCCTCCCTGTGCCAAACACTTGGGGCTTGGTTTTGTTTTGTTTTGTTTTTTAATTACACCACCACATAATTTAAACTTTTTACAATTTCTATTTCAGTACCAAAACACCAAACTTTTATTGCACAAGGTCCCCATGAAAAGGCCCACGCATCAGGACAGCCACAGATTCTGCCATGAAAGAGCAACAAGGTGCCCTCCCCCCTTCTTTGCTGCCTGGGCGGCCACCAGGGTTTGAAATCCATGCACCCTACTAAGTTTCTAGGGTGCAATCCGTGGACCCTTCCCTTTCCCATCCCAGCAGGTGCTCAAGGGCCCGCTGGCTTACAAAGTGCCAGAAGCAGGGCTGGGCCAGCCGGCCAGAGTTCAGTGTTCTGTCCCTTGGACTTCCAGGGGACACTAGGCTGCTTGGGAAAACCGTGCAGACTGAGATTTTTCAGCAAAGGGGTGGAGCGGTAAAGGCCTTGACACCAAGGGAGAGGCCTTTCTGCAACCGCCAGGTTGGGGAGCTCCGAGAATGTGCCAACAGAGGGCGGAATACTTGGTTCCCTGCTCCAAGCAGTCCCAGTTCCCTGACCTGTGGCCCGCAGCCCTCCGCTGCACCCACTAGATGTGGATCCTTGGGGACACAGGAGCGTAGGAAATGGGCGTTCCTAGCCACAGTGGCGACCCCCGAGAGCACAACTGGGACCGAACCCCCACCCACAGCCATCTAAATCTCGACCCGCGCAGCCCAGGTTTACCCCGCCCCGGGTGCGCTCCCGGCGCGTTTCCAGCCGCAGTGGCCACCACCGAGAGCACAACTGGGAAGCCCTCCCCCACCCCCACCAGGAGCCGAACCCCGCCCCGCGCCACCCGGGTTCACCCCGCCCCTGCCGCACTCCCAGCGCGTTTCCAGCTGCAGTGGGGACCCCCGAGAGCACAACTGTTACCGCCCCCCACCCCCTCCCGACCAGAACCCCGACCCGCGCCGCCCGGGATCGCCCCGCCCCTGGCGCGCTCCCGGCGCGTTGCCCACTTCCACCAGGGGCTCCTGGTGAGCCCCATCCCCACGCCCGGTTCCAGGAGAGGCTCTCGGACCTCGCTACTGCCGCCAGGTCAAACACGAGGACAATACATCCACCCCACAGAGACAATCCAAGCTGTCTATGATTTAGGGATAAAACGAGGACTACAGAAAGGAAAGATGTCCTGACCTAGGAGGGCCATGAGAGTCTATAGATCCAAACAAAATTGGGTACCAAGGAAACTTTTTTCCTTGGAACCCGGAAAGCTGGTTCTTTGCATATGCAATGACCAACAATTAGCTTGTTACCCAAGCCTGCCTCGCTGCCACCCCCACTCCCCCCCCCCACTCCCCAGGAAAACGGCTCAAAGAAATGTTTTAAATCTCAGGCGGAAAACTGGAAGATGTCTTGTCTGTCTGTCTGGATTAAGGTATGTGTCAGTGTGAGCCTTGTGTTTTTTGATAATATTGCTCAAGTTCTGAGTTCTGATTTCAATGGTCTCAAGACAAGGCAGCCCTTCCAAATCAAACTGCTGGAAATACAAGAAGACATTGACCTAAATGAATGTCAGAGTCCCGTGAACTGGGAACTAGTCAATATTAAATATCTAGTATTTTTGGTTTTGCTCCTCCACTATAGACATGTCTAAGAGTCAACAACATTAAGCACAACATGTTCATAGTGCCTAGGTTTCTTCTAAGGTAAAAATTGCTCTATTGTTATATGAATCACAAGCTTGTCAGCAAGAAAGTACCTGGAAACAGCAACAACCAATGTAAAAAATGTAAATGTGATATGAGCTTTTAGATAAACTCTTAACAATAATTATACTCTAAAATATCCGCCTCTCATAGTCTTGATTGAAGGC
Organism: Bubalus kerabau; assembly: GCF_029407905.1. Lineage (NCBI taxonomy): Eukaryota > Metazoa > Chordata > Mammalia > Artiodactyla > Bovidae > Bubalus > Bubalus kerabau. Next base: position 1,944,091 of record NC_073633.1, read on the forward strand.
AGAGGAGAAGGGGATGACAGAGGATAAGATGGTTGGATGGCATCACTGACTCGATGGACATGAGTTTGAGCAAGCCCCTGGAGTTGGTGATGGACACGGAAGCCTGGCGTCCTGCAGGCCACGGGGTCACAAAGAGTCAGACTCGACTGAGCAACTGAACTGAACTGAACTTACAATCGTTCCTCCAGGTGTTTTGGTTACCTGAGTTTCTATCCTGGTGCTAAACTAAGTGACGACAGTGTATTGAATAGCTAGGTCACTTCCAAATAAATGAAACTTCTGAAACATTCACGACTTGAAAGGACCTCCCTTTTACACAGAAACAAAAGAGATTTTTGACTCTGCATGAATAGTGACTGGCACCATCCGAACATATTAAATGTAAGAAAGCAATTTTTTTGTTTTGTTTTGTTTTGTTCTGTTCTTGCAGGAAGCGGGGTGGGCGCTATTATCACTGATAGGTATGCTCACCAATCTATCAAATGCCAATATAAGAGTCAGTTCTTGGTTGCTGAAGGGAAATGTATGACTTGTTATTACAAGAATGTATGGAATGCAATCACACTTTAAGAAGGAAAACGAAGTAGTTCTGTCTTACAGGTGGCATTTTCAGGACGGGAGAAGCAAAGGAATGGGTACAGAATGGGATAAGGAGGTTGTAGGGAAAGTAGGCCCCCAGAAAAGAGTTTTGTGCCTAGCACAAGTTTTCTTGAGATGTTGAACTGCCTTTGCTAATGGAGTTTAAGTTTCTTTACCTCTTAAGTGATCTCTTCTAGGTTGACCTAGAACAGAAATCTTTTGTTAGCTTTGGCTAAGAGGAGAAGTATTGTTTCACGGTGACATATGTGATCCTACCTGACTGTTCTCATCCCCTTTGATATCTATGCACTGCTGCTGCTGCTGCTGCAGCTGCTAAGTGGTTCAGTTGAGGCCGACCCTGTGCCACGCCATAGATGGCAGCCCACCAGGCCCCGCAGTCCCTGGGGTTCTCTAGGCAAGAACACTGGAGTGGGTTGCCATTTCCTCCTCCTATGCATGGAAGTGAAAAGTGAAAATGAAGTCGCTCAGTGGTGTCCGACTCTTAGCCACCCCATGGACTGCAGCCTACCAGGCTCCTCCGTCCTTGGGATTTTCCAGGAGTGGGGTGCCATTGCCTTCTCCCATATCTATGCACAAGCCTGCCTAAATAATTGACTTCTAGCCAACTTTGGGATGCCCATGACCACCCACCCTTACCAGGCAACAGAGAAGAGAAAAACACTTACCACAGGAGGTTCTGATAAGGAACAAGGAACTAACAAGCTCCCACCTACCAGGATTCTGCAGAGGTCAACAAGAGGTCAGCAAGAGATGAGAGACTGCAGTCCAGAGGTCCTAGCTACTTCCATCTAGCAACAAACACCCAGCATAGTCAAAACGATTTCAATGTTAAAGAATAAATAAATAAATAAAAGGACAGAAGTTCTTTGAACACATGTCTGAATTTAGGGGTGAGGCATTACATATGTGTCCCAGGATAATCTTAAAGTGTCAGAAAGTAAAGAAATTAAAGACAACTATCAAGCTGTCCAAACTGATAAAAATGAATGATTACACAGTTTTATCTGTATACATTAGCAGATAATAATCTGAAAAGGAATTTTAAAAAATTCCCTTTCAATAATATCAACATGAATAAAACACTTTGCCATGGATATAACGAGGATGACAAGACTGGCACACTGGAAATTATACACCCTGGCTGAAAACTATCCTGAATACATGGACAGATATTCCATAACGATGGAAAGACTTAAGATGGCAATACCATGGAATGCATCTTCAATCTGAAATGAAGATTTGATATGATTTGATCGCTCAGAGCTTTTGTGTCATCAAGTGTTATTAAAGTATTAAAGAGATAGAGAAAGCTGCTGACTTAGACTCGAGGCGGGGTGGGGGAGGGGTAGTAAGAGTACCCCCTGCTGGTCTTTAGCCAGATATTCTACAGGCACTAGCAGTCAGCTAAGGAAAGAAAGGAACTGTTTCAGGGAATGGCACCAGGCCCTTCCCCCACGACATGCATTGAGATAATATTGGCAGCAGGTGAGTCATCCCGGGCCAAAACTTGATTGACATGAATCTTGAAGAAAGGCAGTATTGCAGGCAAATATATCATTTCCTTAACATAGATAAGGAGAACAAGCTAGGAGGAAAATATGCTGTTTTGTTCAAATCGCTTCTGAGCCTTTTGGGGGAACCTACCTGAAGGCAGAGTCTAGCGGAAATACATAGGATATTTACATCGCTTAAGACAAACATTTTCTTAGGAAAAAATGCATTGCCTAGCTCAAGGTTTGTCTGCGAAATTCTTACACATCAGGAGATGGCTCCGAGCTGGGTTTCCACACACAAGAACATCCATGCAAAGGACAAGCCTGCACAGCCCATCTGCCGCCCTCCCGCACAGCCAGCAGCATTTCCAAGTGACCTCCTAAGGCCTTCCCCAAAATACAGGGGCACCTCTGGGTTTCCTGTTTCCCTCACTTCGAACACTTTTCTTAAAAAAAAAAAAAATCCTGCACACTTCTTGATAGAATGCCACAGTGCAAGGAATACAGTCCTTCAATATTTAAACCTCCATTTGCAAAACACTTGGAGCTTGGTTTTGTTTTGTTTTGTTTTTTAATTACACCACCACATAATTTAAAGCTTTTACACGTTCTAATTATTCAGTTCCAAAACACCAAACTTCTATTGCACAGGGTCCTCATGAAAAGGCCCACGCAGCTGGACTACCACAGATTCTGCCATGAAAGGGCAGCAAGGTGCCCTCCCCCCTTCTTTGCTGCCTGGGCGGCCACCAGGGTTTGAAATCCATGCACCCTACTAAGTTTCTAGGGTGCAATCCGTGGACCCTTCCCTTTCCCATCCCAGCAGGTGCTCAAGGGCCCGCTGGCTTACAAAGTGCCAGAAGCAGGGCTGGGCCAGCCGGCCAGAGTTCAGTGTTCTGTCCCTTGGACTTCCAGCGGACACTAGGCTGCTTGGAACAACCGCGCAGACTCTTAGATTTTTCAGCAGAGGGGTGGAGCGGTAAAGGCCTTGACCCCAAAGGGAAGGCCTTTCTGCGACCGCCAGGTTGGGGAGCTCCGAGAATGTGCCAACAGACGGCGGAATACTTGGTTCCCTGCTCCACGCAGTCCCAGTTCCCTTACCTGTGGTCCGCAGCCCTCCACTGCACCCACGGGATGGCGATCCTTGGGGACCCAGGAGCGGACGAAATGGGCGTTCCCAGCCGCAGTTGCAACCCCCTAGAGGGCAACTGTGAACCCCTCCCCATCCCCCCCATGAGCCGACCCCCGCCCCGCGCCCCCAGGGTTAGCCCCGCCCCTGCCGCGCTCCCGGCGCGTTCCCAGCCGCAGTGGCGACCCCCGGGAGAACAACTGGGACCGACCCCCACCCAAAGCCATCGGAATCTCGACCCGCGCAGCCCGGGTTTACCCAGTCCCGGGTGCGCTCCCGGCGCGTTTTCAGCCTCAGTGTTCACCTCCGAGAGCACAACTGGGAAGCCCGCCCCCACCCCCGCCAGAAGCCGACCCCCGCCCCACGCCGCCCGCGTTCGCCCCGCCCCTGCACGGTCCAGGTACCTTCCCAGCTTCTAGCGTTCACGCCCGGGTAGGAGCAGGATGTAGGAGTATGGGAGATGTGTCTGGAGCCTGACAGCCTCAGCTCCGCTCTGGCCTGCCCTTTGGACCTAGGAGCCAGGCCAACTTGCAGAGGGCTTAGGGCCCCATTGTATGCAAACTACCAAGGCCTACCGCAAGGAGAGCTCTGTCCGAGGGAAGGGAAGCGCCCCAGGCTGCATTCCCAAGCTGTTGTTTAGCCGCCCAGACTCAGCGCTGCACAGGGGTAATCAGGCTCTCTGTGCCCGCAGCTTCACACACAGGTGTGTCTCCGTAGGAATCAAGAAAGATCCTGACAGAGTGAGGTTCATTAGAGCTATACTAAAGAGCAAAGGCTTGTCCATGTGGTCTTGCCTTCCCCTGTGCCTTTGGGTCTCCAGGCTCAGCCCCAGCTCTGTGGAAACAACCCCTGAGAAAATATCTTCAAGATCCCCTTTTCCCAGTGTCTGGGAACCGGGGTTCGTAGGAGGAGAGAAAAGCACGCCTCCATAGGGAACGAAAAGGCAGCCCACCTGCCTGTGTTTTGAAGCCTCTATTTGGAAGGAATGGGTTAACTTCTCCTAAAGGAGACCTCCAGATCTGCTCAGAAGTTGGTAATTCCAGAGGCAGGGTACTGGTTCCTGACTGCCCTTTGCTAGCCTTGCAAAGATATTCCTAGATTCTAGAGTTATTTTCCATGAAGTAGCAGGCTTCGGGAATGTGTCAGACGGGACTGGCTCCTTATTGACCTCAGCTCAGCTATTGCCTTTCCATTCAAACTAGGACAAGGCCCTACTTTATGAAGGGTAAGGGTATTCTTCTTTGCAAACTGCCAAGGGCTACAGCAATGAGACCTCTGTCAAGGTGAGGGAAGCCTAAGAGAATGGATTCTCAAGCAGGTGCTTTGCCACAAAGCATCAGCACCCCACGGAGAGAATCAAGCTCCCTGTGCACCAATGTTGGGAGTGTAGCTTCACACACAGAGTTGTCTCTATAGGAGCCAAGAATGTTCCTGAGAGATTAGGTTCACTAAACCTCTCCTACAGAGCATAGACCTGTCCATGTGGTTTTGCCTTCCCCTGTGAGTTGGGTCCCCGAGGTCCGCCACACCTCCGGGGAAACTGTCCCTGAGAAAAGATCTCCAGGAACCGCTTCACCGAGGCTGGGAAATGCTGTTCACATGAAGTAAGGCAAGCGAATCTCCTGCAGAGTAAAAGAGGCCTTACAGTCCCTGGAGGAGCAGGCTGCCAGAATGTGTGAAACCTGACTGTTGCCTTACTGGCCTCAGCTCCACCATTGCCTGTTCATCCGAGCTAGCACCCAGGCCTACTTGGAAAAGCGTTTGGGTGCAGATTTCTACAAAGTGCCAAGGGCTACAGCAGTGAGAATTCTCTCGGTGGTAAGGGAGAGCATTTTATGGATTCTCAAGCTGTTTTCTGAATGACAGCGTCAAAATGAACAGAGAGAATCAGGCTCTCTCTGCCCCTATGTTAGGTACGCAGCTTCACACACAGAGGTGTCTCTGTAGGAGCCAAGAATGCTCCTGAGAGATGAGGTTCACTAGAGGTCTGCTACAGAGCATAGACCTGTCCATGTGGTCTTGCCTTCCCCTGTGCCTTTGGGCCCCGGGCTCGGCCCCAGCTCCGTGGAAACAATCCCTGAGAAAATGTCTTCAAGATACGCTTTTCCCTGAGGCTGGGAACTGGGGTTCATAGGAGGAGAGAAAAGCAAGCCTCCTTCGGGCACGAAAGGCAGCCAACCTGCCTGTGTTTTGAAGCCTCTATTTGGAAGGAATGGGTTAGCTTCTCCTAAAGGAGACCTCCAGATCTGCTCAGAAGTCGGTAATTCCAGAGGCAGGGTGCTGGTTCCTGACTGCCCTTTGCCAGCCTTGCAAAGACATTCCAAGATTCTAGAGTTATATTCCATGAAGGAGCAGGCTTCGGGAATGTGTCAGAGGGGACTGGCTCCTTATTGGCCTCAGTTCAGCTATTGCCTTTCCATTCAAACTAGGACAAGGGCCTACTTTATGAAGGGTAAGGGTCTTCTTCTTTGAAACTGCCAAGGGCTACAGCAATGAGACCTCTGTCAAGGCGAGGGAAGCGTAAGCTGATGGATTCTCAAGCAGGTGCTTTGCCACAAAGCATCAGCACCCCACGGAAAGAATCTGGCTCCCTTTGCCCCTACGTTGCATGTGTAGCTACACACACAGAGGTGTCTCGATAGGAGCCAAGAATGTTCCTGAGAGAGGAGGTTCACTGTTGGGGGCCAGAGTGAGGCACTCCGCCCATGGCAAAGGTCATGAGGAAGGAGGCTCGACATACGCAAAGGCGGGATCGAGCCTCAGGAGTCCCCCTGGAAATCCTCGAGCATCTACCCCCATCACCAGAGCCTGCCTAGCTTACTACTTTGTGCTCTCACCTACACCTCTGACTTTACGGGGGGCTGTCCCCCACCACCTCTTTCGGAGAAGGAGTTAACCTAGAGCTCCAGTTGATAAAAACCCCTGGGTGTGACAAGAGTGTTTTAACCTACAAACTCCTCTGAAGGTTCTCTAGCCTGCCTGACAGGCTTGTCCGGCCACATGTGATTGCTCACAGCCTCCCAACCATGAGAGGCACGAGATGCTTTAAACCTTCTAAAAACAGGTTCCTTAGAAAAGTTAGAAAATTATTAGTATAAGTATAATGGGCTGATTAGAAATCATATTGGTGAAGGGTTTTTCATTTGTTGAGCTGATGTTTACTGCTAAGTCTCCACATCCCCTGCCCTTATACACATTAATGAATATATAGAAGAAATAAGTATTAACCTTTGATAGAAATCACGTTAGACCTTAGGCTAAGTAAATTCTTTCCTTAACTAAAACCCACTACACCCTCACCCTATAGGAATGTAACTTTATTTGGGTGGCGTCTGTTTTAAGAATAATCACCCCTGGAGAAATAAGTGTCCTGGTTGACTGGCCGCTGTCACAAGGAGAGGGTCGTAAATTGTCAGCAGGCCCCCCGGCCAGAAGATGATGTAACACCCCTAAGACCTCTGTATACTTTTGTATGAAGCACCTGACTTTGATAAAAGTCAGGACTGCTGACCCCACGTGACTTTTGCATAACATCTCAGTGTATAAAAGTAGACCATGGAAAATAAAGAATTGTGATCAGTTTCTCGAAATACTGGTCTCCCCATGTCTCTCTCTCTCTCTCACTCTGGTTGAGTCTCCATCTGGAGCGCGGAACCCACCAAGCTTACTATTTTTGCCTGGGCTTCTAAGATCCGACCGGGGAGGCCTCAGTGTCTCCTCTCCTTCGGGAGAACGGAAGGACGCCTGCGGCCTACGTAACTGGTGCAAGCTTCTTGTCTTGAAGTTTTATTGGTCCCCCGCGTAAACCAAGCTACTCAGCCTCTTTTCTCCACTGAATTTTCCTACTGAGCTATCCTCATTTTATTACTCTTTATATCCTTAATTAACGTTTAATTAAGCAGTTGTTCCCTGACCCTCGCCTACGCCGTCTCTGCTTCGAATACCCTGGATCAGCTGGGGCTGGACCCCGGCAGTTCACTAGAGATCTCCTACAGAGCATAGACCTGTCCATTTGGTTTTGCCTTCCCCTGTGAGTTGGGTCCCCGAGGTCCGCCCCAACTCCGGGGAAACAGCCCCTGAGAAAAGATCTCCAGGAACTGCTTTCCGCCCAGGCTGGGAAACGCTGTTCACAGGAAGTAAGGCAAGCGAGCCTCCTGAAGGGAAATAGAGGCCTTACTGTCCCTGGAGGAGCAGGCTGCCAGAGTGTGTGACACCTGACTGGTGCCTTACTGGCCTCAGCTCCGCTATTACATGTTCATCTGAACTTGAACCCAGGCCTACTTGGAGAAGTCTTTGTGTGCCGATTTCCAGAAACTGCGAAGGGCTACAGCAATGATAACTCTCTCAGTGGTAAGGGAGAGCATTGTGTGGATTCTCAATTTGTTGTTTGAACGACAGCGTCAAAGCTGCACAGAGAGAATCAGGTCTCTGTGTCTCTATGTTGGCAATGCAGCTTCCCACACAGAGATGTCCCCGTTGGAGCCAAGAACATTCTCCATAGAGTGAGGTTCACTAGAGCACTCCTAGAGAGCAAAGACTTATCCATGCGGTTTTCCCTTCCCCTGTGCGTGTGGGTCTCTGGGATCAGCCCCTGCTCCTTGGAAACAGCCTCTGAGAAAAGATCTCCAAGAACCTCTTATCACCCAGGCTGGGAAGAGGAGTTCACAGGAGGTGGGATAAGCAAGCTTCCTTCGGCAAGAAGAGACAGCCAACCGGCCTGTGTTTGGAAGCCTATATTTGCAAGGAATGGGTTAGTTTCTCCTGACCGAGACCGCCAGATGTGCTGAGAAGATAGAAATTCCAGAGGCAGGGTCGAGGTTCCTGACTGCCCTTTGCCAGCCTTGCAAAGACATTCCCAGATTCTAACGTTATTTTCCATGAAGGAGCAGGCATCGGGAATATGTCAGACTTGACTGGCGCCTTACTGGCCTCAGCTCAGCTACTGCCTTTCCATTCAAACAGGGACAAGGGCCTACTTGGTGAAGGGTAAGGGTCTGCTTCTTTCCAAACTGCCAAGGACTACAGCAATGAGACCTCTGTCAAGGTGAGGGAAGCCTATGCGGATGGATTCTTAGCAGGTGCTTTGCCACAAAGCATCAGCACCCACGGAGAGAATCAGACTCCCTTTGCCACTATGTTGGGTGTGTAGCTTCATGCACAGAGGTGTCTCTGTAGAAGCCAAGAATGTTCCTGAGAGATGAGGTTCACTAGAGCTCTCCTACAGAGCATAGACCTGTCCATGTGGTTTTGTCTTCCCCTGTGAGTTGGGCCCCCGAGGTCCGACCCAGCTCCAGGGAAACAGCCCCTGAGAAAAAATCTCCAGGAACAGCTTTGCGCCCAGGCTGGGAAATGCAGTTCACAGGAGGCAAGGCAAGCGAGCCTCCTACAGGGAAAAAGAGGCCTTACTGCTCCTGGACGATCAGGCTGCAAGAGTGTGTGAGACCTCACTTGTGCCTTACCGGCCTCAGCTCCGCCGTTGCCTGTTGTTCCGAGCTAGGACCCAGGCCTACTTGGAGAAGGGTTAGGGTGCGGATTTCTACAAACTGTCAAGGACGACAGCAATGAGAATTCTCTTAGCAGTAAGGGAGAGCATTGTATGGATTCTCAAGCTGTTGTTTGAATGACAGCTTCAAAGCTACACAGAGAGAATCAAGCTCTCTGTTCCCCTATTTTGGCTGTGCAGCTTCACACACAGAATTTGACTCTGTTGGAGCCAGAAATATTCCTGAAAGACTTAGGCTCACCAAAGCTGTCCTCCAGAGCAAAGACATTGGATGTGGTTTTGCCTTCCCTTGTCAGTATGGGTCCCCTAGCTTGGCCCCAGCTCCGGGGATACAGCCTCTGAAAAAAATCTTCCAAGAAGCGATTTTCCTCCAGGCTGTTAAGCGGAATTTGCAGTTTGCAAGTTAAGGAAGCCTGCTTCGTGGAAGAGCAAGCAGCCAACTGGCCCTGTGTTAGGAAGCCTGTATTTGAAAGGAATGGGTTAGCTTCTACAGCGGGAGAACTTCAGATCTGCTCAGGGGACTGAAATACTAGAGTCAGGGTCGAGGTTCTCCCTTGTCCTTTGCGCACCTTGCAAAGACATTCCTAGCTTCTAGCGTTAGTGTCCCTGTAGTAGCAGGCTGCAGGAGCGTGTGATAAATGACTGCCGCATTCCTGTCCTCAGCTCCGCTATTGACTTTCTATTCGAACTAGAACCCAGGCCTACTTTGAGAGGGGTTAGGGTCCAGTGTTTTCAAACTGCCAAGGGCTACGGCAGTGCGAGCTCTGTCAGAGGTAAGAAAAGAGCAATTGGTTGGATTCTTCAGCTGCTGCGTGGCTGCACAGCTTCCGCGCCGCATGGAGAGCATGAGGCTCCTTGTGGCCCTATTTTGGGTATGCAGCAACATGCACACAGAATGTCTGTGTTCACTTATGTACAGGCTTATGAACACTAGAGCTCTCCTACAGAGCAAAGACCACTCTGTGGGCTCTAAGAGATACCTGTCGCGACTCGAGAAGAGAGTGGAGTCCTTTGCTTCCCCTCGAGATGAGGCCTGATTTCCGGGTGAGTATGGAATGCAACCCCAAATCCCTGTCGCCTATGGAGAGGAACATTAAGTCCTGGATACAAGCCTAGATGAGGTCTAGTTTGCACTTCAGTGAATGGAGCCCAATCCCCAGCTCTCCCTGGCAACTCGAATGGAAGATTAGACTTCCTGGGCCAACACAAGAGGAAGCCTGAATTCACCGTCGTAACTCGAGAATCCCACCGCAACTCGATAAAAACCACGTGCTTCCCTCGTCATCGCAAGATGAGGCCCTTTGTCCGCTACAGCATCTCAAGAGAAGTCCCACGTTCCATCCTGAAGTGCGAAACGGTACTTGGCACCCTTGATGCGACCCCAAAAGTTCCGCGACATACCAGACTCACTCAAGGGGAACACCGAGGTTCCCAGCACCACTTCATCTGAGCCCCTTCTCCTCTCCTGATTGCGACAGGAGGGTCGACTCCCCTTCTCTGTCTGCAAGGGGTTCCCGACCTTCCGGGCGCACCTAAGGATGAGGCCGGTCTCATGAGGAAGTTCGAGACGTAGCCTCGTGGGTGGTGCCACATGTCGAAAGACCCCAATTTCACGGTCCACTCTTGAAAAGAACCCGATGCCAGCACACCTCTTTGAAGGAAAACCTGTGGATGAAGGCACAAGACGAAGGGGCACTGACACCCGCGTGCATCGTCCAGAAAAACCCGCAGGTCCCACAGACATTTCGACAAGTGGCCTGTCACCCTGTAAACAACTCGAAAGGCAAACGAAGGTCCATTCCTCAACAGAAGACTAGGTGTGACTCTCTTGTCCCTACTCTGCAGGGACCATGGGATCCGAGTCAGAAACGGAGAGGAAGCCTGAGGTTCCTGCGTCCACTCGAGATAAAGCCCTCTTCCATTGCACCACAACCAGTGGAGTCCCGAGAGGCCCCTACCAACTCCACAGTATCCCTGAGTTCTCAGAGGCACAATGAGAAGCTCCCTGAGGTCACAGGCACAAGTCGAGGGAACCCTGGGTTTTCTGCCGTGACTCGAGAAAGACCTCGCGAGTGCTTCAACATGTGTTGAGTCGCGATTCCCCTACCATGACTCGAGAGCCATGACGCGCTCCCCCTCGCCACGCGCATGGAGAACTGACTAACCTGGCACTGCACGAGAGGCTCCATGAGTTCCTCATCGTACCTCGTGAGGAAACCCACACTGGCGCGGCAGCTCGAGGAAACACATGAGACACCCCGGTCATCGCGAGATTTGGGCCTTATTTTCCTGCATGGCCGGGAGACCAATCACGAGTCCTCTCTCCAAACTGAAGAGGAGGGTGGACTACCTTGAAGCCGCTCAGGGGGCACCAAGAGATCCGCGTCGCGACTCGAGAGGAGAGCGGAGTCCTTGGCTTCCCCTTTAGACGAGGCCTGACTCCCCGGGGGAGCCTAGAATGGAACACCGAGATCCCCGCCTTCCCTGGAGAGGAATATTAGGTCCCGGACACACGCCTAGGTGAGGTCTCTTGGCCCCTGCAGTGACTCGAGCGCAACCCCCAGCTTTCCCTCGCAACTCGAGGGGAAGATTGGGCTTCCCAGGGCCAAGCCAAGGGGAAGGCTGAGATCCCCGTCGTAACTCGAGAATCCCGCCGCAACTCGAGAAAAACCACGTGGTTCCCACCTCTTGGCAAGATGAGGCCCTTGCCCTCGACGGCGTCTCAAGGGAAGTCCCCTGTTCCGCCCTGAAGGGTGAAACGGTCCCTGAGAGCCTACCTGCGACCACCAAAAGTTCCCCAACACGCCGTGTTCCCTCGAGGGGAACACCGAGTGTCCCGGCACTGCTTCATCTGAGACCATTCTCCCCTCCGGAACGCGACAGGAGAGTCGATTCCCCTGCGTGGTCTGGAAGGGGTTCACGGCCTTCCCGGCGCACCTCAGGATGAGGCTGTGCTCACGAGGAAATTCGAGACCAGCCACGTGGGTGGTGACACATGCCGAACGCCCCCGATTCCCCGGTCCGCTCTTGAGAATGACCCGAGACCCAGACCCCTCTTCGAAGGCAACCCTGTGGGGGAAGGCACAACACGAAGGGGCACTGCCACCCCCGTGCATCGTCCGCAAAGACCCGCGGGTTCCACACACAGCTCGACGAGGGGCCTGAGACCCCCTGAGCAACTCGAGAGGCCAGCGGGGTTCCCTTGCTCAGACAAGACGAGGCCTGACTCTCCTGTCCCAACTCTGCAGGGACCCTGCGGGCGGAGTCCGAAACGGAGAGGAAGCCTGAGGTTCCTGCCTCCCCTCGAGGTGAGGCCCTCTTCCGTTGCGCCAGACCCAGCGGAGTCCCGAGGGGCCCCGCCACCTCCACAGGATCCCTCGCCTCTCAGAGGCACCCTGGGAAGTTCCCTAAGGTCCCCGGCAGAAGGCGAGGGAACCAAGGGTTTCCCGCCGCCCCCCGAGAAAGACCTCGAGAGTCCTTCAACGCGACTCGAGGCCCTAGTCCCCTCCCGTGACTCGAGAGCAATGAAGCGCTTCCCCTCGCCACGCGCATGGAGACCTGACTTCCCTGGCACCACAAGAGAGGCTCCCTGAGATCCTCGTCGTGCCTCGGGAGAAAACCCCCACGGGCGCTGCAGCTCGAGGAAACCCCTCAGACGCCCCCAACCTCGCGAGCTGAGGGCCTTCTTTTCGTGCATGGGCTGGAGAGAAATCCCGGGTCCTCTCTCCAAACGGAAGAGGAGGCTGGACTCCCTTGAGGCCGCTCAGGGGGCTCCAAGAGACCCGCGTCGCGACTCGAGAGGAGAGCGGAGTCCTTGGCTTCCCCTCGAGACGAGGCCTGACTCCCCGGGGGAGCCTGGAATGCAACCCCGAGATCCCTGCCTTTCTTGGGGAGGAATATTATGTCCCGGACACACGCCTAGGTGAGGTCTCTTCGGCCCTGCAGTGATTCGAGTGCAAACCCCAGGTTTCCCTCGCAACTCGAGGGGAAGATTGGGCTTCCCAGGGCCAACCCAAGGGGAAGGCTGAGATCCCTGTCGTAACTCGAGAATCCCGCCGGAACTCGAGAAAAACCACGTGGTTCCCACCTCTTGGCAAGATGAGGCCCTTGCCCGCCACGGCGTCTCAAGGGAAGTCCCCTGTTCCGCCCTGAAGTGCGAAATGGTCCCTGACAGCCTTCCTGCGACCCCCAAAAGTTCCCCGACACGCCGAGTTCCCCGAGGGGAACACCGAGGGTCCCGGCACCGCTTCCTCTGAGCCCGTTCTCCCCTCCTGATCGCGACAAGAGAGGCGATTCCCCTGCGTGGTCTGGAAGGGGTTCCCGGCCTTCCCGGCGCACCTCAGGATGAGGCCGGTCTCACGAGGAAATTTGAGACTAGCCACGTGGGTGGGGCCACATGCCGAACGCCCCCGATTCCCCGGTCCGCTCTTGAGAAGGACCCGAGGCCCGGACCCCTCTTCAAAGGCAACCCTGTGGGTGAAGGCACAACACGAAGGGGCCCTGCCAACCCCGTGCATCGTCCGCAAAGACCCGCGGGTTCCACACACAGCTCGACGAGGGGCCTGAGACCCCCTGAGCAACTCGATAGGCCAGCGGGGTTCCCTTCCTCAGACAAGACGAGGCCTGACTCTCCTGTCCCAACTGTGCAGGGACCCTGCGGTCGGAGTCCGAAACGGAGAGGAAGCCTGAGGTTCCTGCCTCCCCTCGAGGTGAGGCCCTCTTCCGTTGCGCCAGACCCAGCGGAGTCCCGAGTGGCCCCGCCACCTCCACAGGATCCCTCGCCTCTCAGAGGCACCCTGGGAAGTTCCCTAAGGTCCCCGGCAGAAGGCGAGGGACACGAGGGTTTCCTGCCGCCCCCCGAGAAAGACCTCGAGAGTCCTTCTTCAACGCGTCTCGAGGCCCTAGTCCCCTCCCGTGACTCGAGAGCCAGGACGCGCTCCCCCTCGCCACGCGCATGGAGACCTGACTTCCCTGGCGCCGCACGAGAGGCTCCCTGAGATCCTCGTCGTGCCTCGGGAGAAAACCCCCACGGGCGCCGCAGCTCGAGGAAAGCCCTGAGACGCCCCCGTCCTCGCGAGCTGAGGGCCTTCTTTTCCTGCATGGCCTGGAGAGCAATCCCGGGTCCTCTCTCCAAACGGAAGAGGAGGCTGGACTCCCTTGAGGCCGCTCAGGGGGCTCCAAGAGCCCCGCGTCGCGACTCGAGAGGAGAGCGGAGTCCTTGGCTTCCCCTCGAGACGAGGCCTGACTCCCCGGGGGAGCCTGGAATGCAACCCCGAGATCCCTGCCTTCCCTGGAGAGGAATATTAGGTCCCGGACACACGCCTAGGTGAGGTCTCTTCGGCCCTGCGGTGACTCGAGCGCAACCCCCAGCTTTCCCTCGCAACCCGAGGGGAAGATTGGGCTTCCCAGGGCCAACCCAAGGGGAAGGCTGAGATCCCCGTCGTAACTCGAGAATCCCGCCGCAACTCGAGAAAAACCACGTGGTTCCCACCTCTTGGCAAGATGAGGCCCTTGCCCGCCACGGCGTCTCAAGGGAAGTCCCCTGTTCCGCCCTGAAGGGCGAAACGGTCCCTGACAGCCTTCCTGCGACCCCCAAAAGCCCCCCGACACGCCGGGTTCCCCCGAGGGGAACACCGAGGGTCCCGGCACCGCTTCCTCTGAGCCCCTTCTCCCCTCCTGATCGCGACAGGAGAGGCGATTCCCCTGCGTGGTCTGGAAGGGGTTCCCGGCCTTCCCGGCGCACCTCAGGATGAGGCCGGTCTCACGAGGAAATTCGAGACGAGCCACGTGGGTGGGGCCACATGCCGAACGCCCCCGATTCCCCGGTCCGCTCTTGAGAAGGACCCGAGGCCCGGACCCCTCTTCGAAGGCATCCCTGTGGGTGAAGGCACAACATGAAGGGGCACTGCCACCCCCGTGCATCGTCCGCAAAGACGCGCGGGTTCCACACACAGCTCGACGCGGGGCCTGAGACCCCCTGAGCAACTCGAGAGGCAAGCGGAGTTCCCTTCCTCAGACAAGACGAGGCCTGACTCTCCTGTCCCAACTCTGCAGGGACCCTGAGGTCGGAGGGTCGGAGTCAGAAAAGAGAGGAAGCCTGAGGTTCCTGCCTCCCCTCGAGATGAGGCCCTCTTCCATTGCGCCAACCCCAGCGGAGTCCCGAGAGGCCCCGCTAACTCCACAGCATCCCTCACCTCTCATAGGCACCCTGGGAAGTTCCCTAAGGTCCCCGGCAGAAGGCGAGGGAAATGAGGGTTTTCCTCCGCCACTCGAGAAAGACTTCGATAGTCCTGCTGCAAAGTGTCTTGAGGCCCTTGTCCCCTCTCTGGACTAGAGAGCAATGATGCGCTCCCCCTCGCCTCGCGCATGCAGACCTGGCTTCCCTGGCGCCGCACGAGAGGCTCCCTGAGATCCTCGTCGTGCCTCGGGAGAAAACCCCCACGGCACCGCAGCTCGAGGAAACCCCTGAGACGCCCCCGTCCTCGCGAGCTGAGGGCCTTCTTTTCCTGCCTGGCCTGGAGAGCAATCCCGAGTCCTCTCTCCAAACTGAAGAGTAGGATGGATTCCCTTGAGGCGACTCAGGGGGCTCCAAGAGATCCGCGTCGCGGCTCGAGAGGAGAGCGCAGTCCTTTGCTTCCCCTCGAGGCGAGGCCTGACTCCCCGGGGGAGTCTGGAGTGCAATCCCGAGATCCTTGTCTTCCCTTGAGAGGACTATTAGGTCCTGGACACACGCCTAGATGAGGTCTCTTCGGCCTTGCAGTGATTCGAGCACAACATCCAGCTTTCCCTCGCAACTCGAAGGGAAGTTTGGGCTTCCCAGGTCCAACACAAGAGGAATCCTGAAATCCCCGTCGTAACTCGAGAATCCTGCCGCAACTCGAGAAAAACCACGTGGTTCCATCGTCTTCGCAGCATGAGGCCCTTGCCCGCCACAGCGTCTCTAAAGAAGTCCCACGTTCCTACTGAAGTGCAAAACGGTACTTGGCACCCATGATGGCACCCCCAAAGTTCCCCAACATACAGGCCTCACTCGAGGGTAACACCCATGTTCCCCGCACCACATCATTTGAGCCCCTTCCCCCCTCCTGATTGCAACAGGAGTGTCGATTCTCCTGCTTTGTGTGGGAGGGGTTACCGATCTTCCCAGCGCACATCAGGATGAGGCCGGTCTCAAGAGGCAATTGGAGATGTAGCCTCGTGGGTGGTGCCACATGCGGAAAGACCCCATTTCCAGGTCAGCTATTAATAAGCACCCGATGCCCGTACACTTCTTCGAATGCATCCCGTAGGATGAAGGCACAACAAGGAGGGACCCTGAACACCCGTGCATCTTTTGGAAAATTCTGCAGGTTCCACATACAGCTCGACAAGTGACCTGTTACCTCGTGAACAACTCGAGAGGCAAGCTAAGTTTCATTTCTCCACAGAATACGAGGCCTGACTCTCCTGTCCCAACTCTGCAGGAATCCTGAGATCGGAGTCTGAAATGGAGAGGAACCCTGAGGTTCCTTCCTCAACACGAGATGAGGCCCTCTTGTATTATACCACACCCAGTGGAGTCCCGAGAGGCCACTCCCAACCCCACAGTATCAGTGTCTTCTCAGAGGCACCCTGAGCAACTCCCTGAGGTCACCGGCACAAGTCGAGGGAACACAGGGTATCCTGCCACAACCCGAGAAAGACATCAAGAGTTCGTCTTCAACGCGTTTTGAGGACGGATTCCCCTACCATGACTCGAGAGCAATGACACGCTCCCCCTCGCCATGCGCATGGACACCTGACTTCCCTGGCGCCACATGAGAGGCTCCCTGAGCTCCCCGTCATACCTCGTGAGAAACCCCACACTGGCGCCGCAGCTCGGGAAAACCCACCGTCATCGCGAGATGGGGGCCTTCTTTTCCTGCCTGACCTGGAGAGCAATTCCTGGTCCTCTCTCCAAACTTCACAGGAGTATTGACTCCCTTTAGGCCACTCAGTTGGGTCCAAGAAATACCCGGTGCGACTCGAGAGGAGAGCGGAGTCCTTTGCTTCCCTGGAGACGAGGCCTGACTCCCCGGGTGAGTTTGGAATGCAACCCCGAGATCCCTGTCGCCCCTGGAGTGGAACATTATGTCCTAGACACAAGCCTAGATGAGGTCTATTTTGCCCTACAGTGACTCGAGAGCAACCTCCATCTCTCCCTCACAATTTGAATGGAAGATTGGTCTTCCCACGGTCAACACAAGAGGAAGTCTGAATTTCCCATCGTAATTCGAGAATTCAGCCTCAAGTCTTAAAAACCATGTGGTTCCCCCTTCATCGCAATATGAGGCCCTTGCCAGCTAGAGTCTCAAGAGAAGTCCCACGTTCCATCTTAAAGTTCGAAATGCTACTTGGCACCCTTGATGCGACCCCAAAGTTCCCCAACATACCGGTCTCACTCCAGGGGAACACCGAAGTTCCGGTGTCTCCAGGGAAGTCCCATGTTCTGTCCTTAAGTGCGAAACGGTACTTGACACCCTTGATGCGACCGCAAAAGTTCCCCGACACGCTGGGTTCCCTCGAGGGGAACACCGAGGGTCCCGGCACCACTTCATCTGAGTCCCTTCTCCCCTCCTGATCGCGACAGGAGAGTCGATTCCCCTGCGTGGTCTGGAAGGGGTTCCCGGCCTTCCTGGCGCACCTCAGGATGAGGCCGGTCTCAGGAGGAAATTCGAGACTAGCCACGTGTGAGGTGCCACGTGCCGAACGACCCCGATTTCCGGTCCGCTCTTGATAAGAACCCGATGCCCGGACACCTCTTCGAAGGCAACCCTGTGGGTGAAGGCACAATACGAAGGGGCACTGACACCCCCGTGCATCATCCGGAAAAACCCGCAGGGTCTACACACAGCTCGACAAGGGGCCTGAGACTCCCAGAACAACTCGAGAGGCAACCAGAATTCCATTCCTCAGACAAGACGAGGCATGACTCTCCTGTCCCAACACTGCAGGGACCGTGCAGTTGGAGTCCGAAACGGAGAGGAAGCCTGAGGTTCCTGCCTCCCCTCGAGATGAGGCCCTCTTCCATTGCGCCGAACCCAGCAGAGTCCCGAGAGGCCCTGCCAACTCCACAGCATCCCTCACCTCTCAGAGGCACCGTGGGAAGTTCCCTAAGGTCCCCTGCAGAAGTCGAGGGAAACGAGGGTTTCCCGCCGCAACCCGAGAAAGACCTCGAGAGTCCTTCTTCAACGCCTCTTGACGACCTAGCCGCTTCCCATGACTCGAGAGTGATGACCAGCTCCCCCTCGCCATGCGCATGGAGACCTGACTTCCCTGGCGCCGCACGAGAGGCTCCCTGAGGTCCTCGTCGTGCCTCGTGAGAAAACCCCCATGGGCGCAGCAGCCTGAGGAAACCCATGAGACGCCCCCGTCATCGCGAGATGAGGGCCTTCTTTTCCTGCCTGGCCTGGAGAGCAATCCCGAGTCCTCTCTCCAAACTTAAGAGGAGGCTCGACACCCTTGAGTCCACTCAGTGGGCTCCAAGAGATCCGTGTCGCGACTTGAGAGGAAAGCGGAGTCCTTTGCTTCCCCTCCAGGCGAGTCCTGACTCCCCGGGGGAGTCTGGAATGGAAACCCGGGATCCCTGTCTTCCCTTGAGAGGAATATTAGGTCCTGGACACACGCCTCGATGAGGTCTCTTTGGCCCTGTAGTGACTCGAGCAGAACCCCCAGCTTTCCATCGCAACTCGAATTGAAGATTGGGCTTCCCAGAGCCAACCCAAGAGAGACCTGAAATTCCTGTCGTTTTCGAGAATCCCGATGCAACTCAAGAAAAACGACGTGGTTCCAACGTCTTCACAGGATGAGGCCCTTGCCCGCTACAGCGTCTCCAGGGAAGTCCCATGTTCTGTCCTGAAGTGGGAAACGGTACTTGGCTCCCTTGATGCGACCCCTAAAGTTCCCTGAAACGCCGGGTTCCCTCGAGTGGAACACCGAGGGTCCCGGCACCACTTCATCTGAGCCCCATCTCCCCTCCTGATCGCGACAGGAGAATCCATTCCCCTACTTTGTGTGGAAGGGGTTCCCGGCCTTCCCGGCGCACCTCAGGATGATGCTGGTCTCACGAGGAAATTCGAGATGAGCCACGTGGGTGGTGCCACATGCAGAATGACCCCGATTTCCCGGTCCGCTCTTGAAATGAACCCGATGCCCGGACACCTCTTTGAAGGCAACCCTGTGGGGGAAGGCACAAAACGAAGGGGCACTGACACCCCCATGCATATTCTGGAAACACCCGCAGGTTCCACACACAGCTTGTCAAGGGCCCTGAGACCCCCTGAACGACTCGAGAGGCAAGCAGAGTTCCGTTACTCAGACAAGACGAGGCCTGACTCTCCTGTCCCAACTCTGCAGGGACCCTGCGGTCGGAGTCAGAAATGGAGAGGAAGCCTGAGGTTCCTGCCTCCAATCGAGATGAGGCCCTCTTTCATTTCGTCAAACCTAGTGGAGTCCCGAGAGGCCCCTCTAACTCCTCAGTATCCCTCACCTCTCAGAGGCACCTGGGAAGTTCCCTAAGGTCCCCTGTAGAGGTCGAGGGAAACGAGTGTTTCCCGCCCCAACCCAAGAAAGACCTTGAGAGTCCTTCTTAAATGCGTCTTGAGGCCCTAGTCCCTCCCATGACTCGAGAGCAATGACGCGATCTGCCTGGCCACACGCATGGAGTCAGGCTTCTCTGGCGCTGCACAAGAGGATCCTGAACTCCCCATCATATCTCGTGAGAAACCCCACACTGGCGCCGCAGCTCGAGAAAACCCATGAGACGCCCCCGTCATCACGAGAGGAGGGCCATCTTTAACTGAATGGTATGCAGATCAAGCGTGAACCTTCTGTCCAAGCTACACAGGACGCTTGACTCCCTTTAGGCCACTCATTGGGCTCCAAGAGTTACGCGTCCCGACTCGAGAGGATAGTGGAGTCCTTTGCTTCTTCTCGAGACGAGGCGTGACCCACCGGGTGAGACTGGAATGCGACTCCGATATCCCTGTCGCCCCTGGAGAGGAACATTACGTCCTGGACCCAAGCCTAGATGAGGACTCTTTGCCCTGAAGGGACTCGAGAGCAACCCCCAGCTCTCTCTGACAAGTTGAATGGAAGATTGGACTTCCTGGGCCAACACAAGAGGAAGCCTGAATTCCCCGTTGTAACTCAAGAATCCCGCCTCAACTCGAGAAAAACCACGTGTTTCCCTCGTCATCGCAATATGAGGCCCTTGCCCGCTACAGCATCTCCAGAGAATTCCCACGTTCCGTCTTGAAGTGCGAAACTGTACTTGGCACCCTTGATGCGACCTCAAAAGTGCCGTGACATACCGGTCTCACTCGAGGGGACCACCGAGGTTCCCGGCACCACTTCATCTGAGCCCCTTCTCCCCTTCTGATCGCGAGCGGTGGGTCGATTCCCCTGCTTTGTCTGCAAGGGGTTCCTGACCTTCCCGGCGCACCTCAGGATGAGGCCGGTCTCCCGAGGAAATTCGAGACGTAGCCTCGTGGGTGGTACCACATGCTGAAAGACCCCAATTTTCCGGTACGCTCTTGAAAAGAACCCGATGCCCGGACACCTCTTTGAAGGCAACCCTGTGGATGAAGGCACAACACGAAGGGGCACTGACACCCCCGTGCATCGTCCGGAAAAACCCGCAGGTTCCACACTCAGCTCAACAAGTGGCCTGTCACTCCGTGAACAACTCGAAAGGCAAGGGGAAATCCATTCCTCCACAGAAGACGAGGCGTGACTCTCTTCTCCATACTCTGCAGGTACCCTGCGACCCGAGTCAGAAATGGAGAGGACCCCTGACGTTCCTGCCTCCATTCGAGATGAGGCCCTCTTCGATTGCACCAAACCCAGTTGAGTAACGAAGGGCCCCTCCCAAATCCACAGTGTCCCTGACTTCTCAGAGGCCCCCTTAGAAGTTGCCTGAGGTCACCGACACAAATCAAGGGAACCCAGGGTTCCCTGCCGCAACCCGAGAAAGACCTCGAGAGTCCTTCTTCAATGCGTCTTGAGGCCCGATTCGCCTACTATGACTCGAGAGCAATCACGCACTCCCCTTCACCACACGCACAGAGACCTGACGTCCCTAGCACCACACGAGAGGCTCTCTGAGCTCCCCGTTGTACCTCGTGAGAAATCTGATACTGGCGCCGCAGCCTGAGAAAACCCACGAGATGCCCCCGTCATCGCGAGATGAGGGCCTTTTTTCCTGCATGGCCAGGAAAACAATCCCGAGTCATCTCTCCAAACTCCATAGGAGGCTTCACTCCCTTTACGCCACGCAGTGGGCTCCAAGAGATACCCGTCGCGACTCGACAGGAGAGCGGAGTCCTTTTTTTCCCCTCAAGACGAGGCCTGACTCTCCGGGTGAGTCGAGAATGCAACCCTGAGATCCCTGTTGGCCCAGTAGTGGAACACTAGGTCCTGGACACAAGCGTAGATGAGGTCTATTTTGCCCTGCAGTGACTGGAGAGCAATCCCCAGTTCTAACTTGCAACTCGAAAGGAATACTGGATTTTCCTGGCGCCATACAAGAGGCTCCCTGAGATCCCCGTGGTACTTCATGAGACACCCCACACTGGCGCCGCAGCTCGAGAAAACCCATGAGACGCCACCGTCATCTCGAGATGAGGGCCTTCTTTTCCTGCATGGCCTGGAGTCCAATCCCAAGTCCTCTCTCCAAACTCCACAGGAGGCTTGACTCCCTTTAGTACACACAGTGGGCTCCAAGAGATACCCATCGCGACTCGAGACGAGAGCGGAATTCTTTGCTTACCCTCGAGGTGAGAACTGACTCCCCGGATGAGTCTGGAATGCAAACCCGAGATCCCTGTCGCCCCTGGAGAGCAACGTTAGATCCTGGACACAAGCCTAGATTAGGTCTCTTTTGCCCTGCAGTGACTCTAGCGCAATCCCCAGCTCCCCCTCGCAACCCGAATGGAAGATTGGATTTCAAGGCCAACAAGAGGAAGCCTAAATTCCCGGTCATAACTCGAGAATCCCGCCGCAACTCGAGCAAAACCATGTGGTTCTCCCGTCATCGCAAGATGAGGCCCTTGCCCGCTACAGCGTTTCAAAAGATGTCCCAGGTTCCGTCTTGAAATGCGAAACGGTACTAGGCACCCTTGATGCGACCCCAAAAGTCCCCCAACACGCCGGTCTCACTCAAGGGGAACACCGAGGTTCCCGGCACCACTTCATTTAAGCCCCTTCTGCCCTCCTGATCGTGACCGGTGGGTCGATTCCCCTGCTTTGTCTGCAAGGGGGCCCGACCTTCCCTGCACAACTCAGGATGAGGCCGGTCTCATGGGGAAATTCGATACGTAGCTTTGTGGGTGGTGCCACTTGCTGAAAGACTCCAATTTCCAGGTCCGCTCTTGATAAGAATCCGATGCTCGGACACCTCTTGGAAGGCAGCCTTGAGTATGAAGGTACAACACGAAGGGGCACTAACACACCTGTGCATCATCCGGAAAAACGGGCAGGTTACACACACAGCTCGACAAGTGGCCTGTCACCTCGAGAACAACTCGAGAGGCAAGAGGAGTCCCATCCTCCAGAAAAGACGAGGCCTGACTCTCCTGTACCAACATGCAGGGACCTTGCGATCTGAGTCAGAAATGGAGAGGAACACTGAGGTTCCTGCTTCAACTCGAGATGAGTCCCTCTTACATTCCACCAAATGCAGAGGAGTCTCGAGAGGCCCCTCCAAACTGCACAGTATCCCTGACTTCTCAGAGGCACTCTGAGAAGCTCCCTGAGGTCGCAGGCACAAGTCAAGGGAACCCTGGGTTTTATGCAGTGACCCGAGAAAGACCTCAAGAGTCCTTCTTCAACCCGTCTTGAGGCCCGATTACCCTACCATGACTCGAGAGCAATGACGAGCTCCCCCTAGCCATCTCATGGGGACCTGACTTCCCTGGCGCCACACGAGAGGCTCCCTGAGCTCCCTCTCGTACCTCGTCAGAAACCCGGCACTAGCGCAGCAGTCTAGAAAACCCACGAGACGCCGCCATCATCGCAAGATGAGGGCCTTCTGTTCCTGCATGGCCTGGAGAGGAATCCCGAGTCCTCTATCCAAACAGCACAGGAGGCTTGACTCCCTTTAGGGCACACAGTGGGCTCCAAGAGATACCCATCGCGACTCAAAAGGACAGCGGAGTTCTTTGCTTCCCCTCGAGACGAGGCCTGATTCCCCGGGTGAGTCTGGTATGCAACCCCAAGATCCCTGTCGCCCCTAGGGACGAACATTAAGTCCTGGACACAAGCCTAGATGAGGTCTATTTTGCCCTGCAGTGACTCGAGAGCAATCCCCAGCTCTCCCTTTAAACTCGAATGGAAGATAGGACTTCCCTGGCCCAACACATGAGGAAGACTGTATTCCCCGTCGAAACTCGAGAATCCCGCCACAACTCGAGAAACGCCACGTGGTTCCCCCGTCATCCCAAGATGACGCCCTTGCCCCCTACAGCGTCTCAAGAGAAGTCCCACGTTCCGTCGTGAAGTGCGAAACGGTATTGGCACCCTTGATGCGCCCTCAAAAGTTCCTCGACACACTGGTCTGACTCGAGGAGAACACCGAGGTTCCCGGCACCACTACATCTGGGCCCCTTCTCCCCTCCTGATCGCGACAGGAGGGTCGATTCCCCTGTTTTGTCTTGAAGGGGTTCCCGCCTTTCCCGGTGCATCTCAGGATGAGGCCGGTCTCACGAGGATATTCGAGACATAGCCACGTGGATGGTGACACATGCCGAAAGACCCCGATTTCCCGGTCCGCTCTTGATAAGATCCTGATGCCCGGACACCTCTTTGAAGATAACCCTTTTGATGAAGGCACAACACTTAGGGGCACTGACACCCCTGGGTATCGTCCAGAGAAACCCGCAGGTACCACACACAGCTCGAGAAGTGACCTGTCACCCCGTGAACAACTGGAGAGGCAAGCAGAGTTCCATTCCTCCACACAAGACGAGGCCTGACTCTCCTGTTTGAACTCTGCAGCGAAACTGCGATCCGAGTCAGATCTGGCCCAGGGGAAGTCAGGAGAGGAAACATGAGTTTCCTGCCTCCACTCGAGATGAGGCCCTCTTCCATTGCACCGAACCCAGTGGAGTCCAGAGAGACCCCTCCCAACTGCTCAGTATCCCTGACTTCTCAGAGGCACCCTTAGACCTTCCTGAGATCACCGGCACAAGTCGAGGGAACCAAGGGTTTCCTGCCCCAACCCGTAAAAGACCTCGAGAGTCCTTCTTCAACGCGTCTTGAGGTGCGATTTCCCTACCATGACTCGAGAGCAATGACGCGCTCCCCCTAGCCACGCGCATAGAAACCTGACTTCCCTGGCGCCACAGGAGAGGCTCCCTGAGCTCCCCATTATACCTCGTGAGCAACACCACACTGGAGCCGCAGCTCGAGAATACCCACGAGACGCCCCAGTCCTCACGAGATGAGGGCCTTCCTTTGCTGTATGGCCTGGAGAGCAATCCTGAGTCCTCTCTCCAAACTCCACAGGAGGCTTGACTCATTTTAGGCCACACAGTGAGCTCCAAGATATACCCGTCGCGACTTGACAGGAGAGCGGTGTCCTTGGCTTCCCCTCGAGACGAGGCCTGACTCCCCGGGTGAGTCGAGAATGCAATGCTGAGATCGCTTTCGCCCCAGCAGAGGAACATTAGGTCCTGGACACAAGCCTAGATGAGGTCTATTTGGCCCTGCAGTGTCTCGAGAGCAATCCCCAGTTCTAACTCACAATTCGAATGAAAACTGGACTTCCCTGGGCCAGTTGAAGAGGAAGCCTGAATTCCCCGTTGTAACTCGAGAATCCCACCCGAACTCAAGAGAAACCACGTGGTTCCCCCGTCATCGAAAGATGAGGCCCTTGCCCGCTACAGCGTCTCAAGAGAAGTCCCACGTTCCGTATTGAAGAGCGAAAAGTTACTTGGAACCCTTGATGCGACCCCAAAAGTTCCCCGACATACCAGTCTCACTTGAGGAGAACACCGAGGTTCCTGGCACCACTTCATCTGAGACTCTTCTCCCCTCTTGATCGCGACAGGAGGTTCGATTCCCCTGCTTTGTCTGGAAGGCGTTCCCGACCTTCCTGGCGCACATCAAGATGAGGCCAGTCTCACGAGGAAATTCGAGACATAGCCTCGTGGGTGGTGCGACATGCCAAAAGACCCCGATTCCCTGGTCCGCTCTTGATAAGAACCCGATGGCAGAACCCAACTCGAAGGCAATCCTGTGGATCAAGGCACAACACGAAGGGGCAGTGACACCCCAGTGCATCGTCCAGAAAAACCTGCAAGTTCCACATACAAATCGACAAGTGGCCTGTCACCCCATGAACAACGCGAGAGTCAAGCGGAGTTCCATTCCTCCACACAAGACGAGGCCTGACTCTCCTGTCCCAACTCTGCAGGGACTCTGCGATCCGAGTCAGATCCGGCGCATTCGAAGCCAGGAGAGGAACCCTGTGGTTCCTGCCTCAACTTGTCATGAGGCCCTCTTCCACTGCACCAAACACAGTGGAGTTCCGAGAGGCCCCTCCCAACTCCACAGTGACCCTGACTTCTCAGAGGCACGCTGAGAAGCTTCCTGAGGTCACTGGCACAAGTCGATGGAACACAGGGTTTCCTGCTGCAACCCAAGAAAGACCTCGAGAGTCCTTCTTTAACACGTTTTCAGGCCCAATTCCCCTACCATGACTCGAGAACAATGACGGGCTCCCTCTCACCACGTGCATAGAGACCTGACTGCCCTGGCACCACATGAGAGGCTCACTGAGCTCCCAGTCTTACTTCCTGAGAAACCCCACACTAGCGCCACAGCTCGAGAAAACCTACGAGACGCCCCAGTCATCGGGAGACGAGGGCCTTCATTTCCTGCATTGCCTGGAGAGCAATCCCGTGTCCTCCCTCCAAACACCAGAGGAGGTTTGACTCCCTTTAAGCCACTCAGTGGGCTCCAAGACATACCCGTCCGACTCGAGAGGAGAGCAGAGTCCTTTGCTTCCCCTCGAGACGAGGCCTGACTCCAGGGTGAGTCTGGAATGCAACCCCGAGATTCCTGTCGCCCCTTGGCATGAACATTAGGTCCTGCACACAAGCCTTGGTGGGGTCTCTTTTGCCTTCAGTGACTAGAGCGCACCTCCAGCTCTTCCTCGAATCTCGAATGGAAGATAAGACTTTTGTGGGCCAACACAAGAGGAAGCATGAATTCCCTGTGGTAACTCAAATATCCCACCGCAACTCGAGAAAAACCAAGTGGTTCCCCAGTCATTCCAAGATGAGGCCCTTGCCCGCTGGAGCACCCCAAGAGAAGTCCCACGTTCCAATTGGAAGAGCGAAACGGTACTTGGAACGCGTTATGCGACCCCAAAAGTTACCCGACATACCTGTCTCACTTGAGGGAAACACCGAGGTTCCCAGCAGCACTTCATCTGAGCCACTTCTCTCCTCCTGATCGCCACAGGAGGGTCGATTCCTCTGCTTTGTCTGGAAGGGTTTCATGACCTTCGCGGCACACCTCAGGATGAGGCCGGTTTCATGAGGAAATTCGAGACTAGCCACGTGGGTGGTGCCAAATGATGAACGACCTCGATTTCCCAGGCCGCTCTTCATAAAAACACGATGCCCGGACACCTCTTCGAAGGCAACCCTGTGGATGAAGACACAAAACGAAGGGTCACTGACACCCCCATGCATCGTCTGGAAAAACCTGCAGATTTCACACACAGTTTGACAAGGGGCCTGAAACCCCATGAAAAACTCGAGAGGCAAGCGGAGTTCCATTCCTCAGAAAACACATAGCCTGACTCTCCTGTCCCAACTCTGCAGGGACACTACGATCAGAGTCAGAATTGGAGAGGAAGCCTGAGGTTCCTGCCTCCACTCGAGATGAGGCCCTCTTCCATTGCGACAAACCCAGTGGAGTCCCGAGAGGCCCCGCCAACTCCACAGCGTCCCTCACCTCTCAGAGGCACCCTGGGAAGTTCCCTCAGGTCCCCGGCAGAAGTCGGGGGAAAAGAGGGTTTCCCGCTACAACCCGAGAAAGACATCAAGAGTCCTTCTTCAACGCGTCTTGAGGCCCTAGTCCCCTACAATGACTCGAGAACAATGACGCGCTCCTTCTCGCCATGTGCATGGAGACCTGACTTCCCTGGCGCCGCACGAGAGGCTCCCTGAGATCCTCGTCGTGCCTCGGGAGAAAACCCCCACGGGCGCCGCAGCTCGAGGAAACCCCTGAGACGCCCCCGTCCTCGCGAGCTGAGGGCCTTCTTTTCCTGCATGGCCTGGAGAGCAATCCCGGGTCCTCTCTCCAAACGGAAGAGGAGGCTGGACTCCCTTGAGGCCGCTCAGGGGGCTCCAAGAGACCCGCGTCGCGACTCGAGAGGAGAGCAGAGTCCTTGGCTTCCCCTCGAGACGAGGCCTGACTCCCCGGGGGAGCCTGGAATGCAACCCCGAGATCCCTGCCTTCCCTGGAGAGGAATATCAGGTCCCGGACACACGCCTAGGTGAGGTCTCTTCGGCCCTGCGGTGACTCGAGCGCAACCCCCAGCTTTCCCTCGCAACCCGAGGGGAAGATTGGGCTTCCCAGGGCCAACCCAAGGGGAAGGCTGAGATCCCCGTCGTAACTCGAGAATCCCGCCGCAACTCGAGAAAAACCACGTGGTTCCCACCTCTTGGCAAGATGAGGCCCTTGCCCGCCACGGCGTCTCAAGGGAAGTCCCCTGTTCCGCTCTGAAGGGCGAAACGGTCCCTGACAGCCTTCCTGCGACCCCCAAAAGTCCCCCGACACGCCGGGTTCCCTCGAGGGGAACACCGAGGTTCCCGGCACCGCTTCCTCTGAGCCCCTTCTCCCCTCCTGATCGCGACAGGAGAGGCGATTCCCCTGCGTGGTCTGGAAGGGGTTCCCGGCCTTCCCGGCGCACCTCAGGATGAGGCCGGTCTCACGAGGAAATTCGAGACGAGCCACGTGGGTGGGGCCACATGCCGAACGCCCCCGATTCCCCGGTCCGCCCTTGAGAAGGACCCGAGGCCCGGACCCCTCTTCGAAGGCAACCCTGTGGGTGAAGGCACAACACGAAGGGGCACTGCCACCCCCG
This sequence comes from Bubalus kerabau, assembly GCF_029407905.1. NCBI lineage: Eukaryota > Metazoa > Chordata > Mammalia > Artiodactyla > Bovidae > Bubalus > Bubalus kerabau. The sequence goes on from NC_073633.1 coordinate 1,971,933, forward strand.
TGCATCGTCCGCAAAGGTCCGCGGGTTCCACACACAGCTCGACGAGGGGCCTGAGACCCCCTGAGCAACTCGAGAGGCAAGCGGGGTTCCCTTCCTCAGACAAGACGAGGCCTGACTCTCCTGTCCCAACTCTGCAGGGACCCTGCGGTCGGAGTCCGAAACGGAGAGGAAGCCTGAGTTTCCTGCCTCCCCTCGAGGTGAGGCCCTCTTCCGTTGCGCCAGACCCAGCGGAGTCCCGAGGGGCCCCGCCACCTCCACAGGATCCCTCGCCTCTCAGAGGCACCCTGGGAAGTTCCCTAAGGTCCCCGGCAGAAGGCGAGGGACACGAGGGTTTCCCGCCGCCCCCCGAGAAAGACCTCGAGAGTCCTTCTTCAACGCGTCTCGAGGCCCTAGTCCCCTCCCGTGACTCGAGAGCCAGGACGCGCTCCCCCTCGCCACGCGCATGGAGACCTGACTTCCCTGGCGCCGCACGAGAGGCTCCCTGAGATCCTCGTCGTGCCTCGGGAGAAAACCCCCACGGGCGCCGCAGCTCGAGGAAACCCCTGAGACGCCCCCGTCCTCGCGAGCTGAGGGCCTTCTTTTCCTGCATGGCCTGGAGAGCAATCCCGGGTCCTCTCTCCAAACGGAAGAGGAGGCTGGACTCCCTTGAGGCCGCTCAGGGGGCTCCAAGAGACCCGCGTCGCGACTCGAGAGGAGAGCAGAGTCCTTGGCTTCCCCTCGAGACGAGGCCTGACTCCCCGGGGGAGCCTGGAATGCAACCCCGAGATCCCTGCCTTCCCTGGAGAGGAATATTAGGTCGCGGACACACGCCTAGGTGAGGTCTCTTCGGCCCTGCAGTGACTCGAGCGCAACCCCCAGCTTTCCCTCGCAACCCGAGGGGAAGATTGGGCTTCCCAGGGCCAACCCAAGGGGAAGGCTGAGATCCCCGTCGTAACTCGAGAATCCCGCCGCAACTCGAGAAAAACCACGTGGTTCCCACCTCTTGGCAAGATGAGGCCCTTGCCCGCCACGGCGACTCAAGGGAAGCCCCCTGTTCCGCCCTGAAGGGCGAAACGTTCCCTGACAGCCTTCCTGCGACCCCCAAAAGTCCCCCGACACGCCGGGTTCCCTCGAGGGGAACACCGAGGGTCCCGGCACCGCTTCCTCTGAGCCCCTTCTCCCCTCCTGATCGCGACAGGAAAAGCGATTCCCGTGCGTGGTCTGGAAGGGGTTCCCGGGCTTCCTGGCGCATCTCAGGATGAGACCGGTCTCACGAGGAAATTCGAGATGAGCCACGTGGGTGGGGCCACATGCCGAACGCCCCCGATTCCCCGGTCCGCTCTTGAGAAGGACCCGAGGCCCGGACCCCTCTTCGAAGGCAACCCTGTGGGTGAAGGCACAACACGAAGGGGCACTGCCACCCCCGTGCATCGTCCACAAAGACCCGCGGGTTCCACACACAGCTCGACGAGGGGCCTGAGACCCCCTGAGCAACTCGAGAGGCCAGCGGGGTTCCCTTCCTCAGACAAGACGAGGCCTGACTCTCCTGTCCCAACTCTGCAGGGACCCTGCGGTCGGAGTCCGAAACGGAGAGGAAGCCTGAGGTTCCTGCCTCCCCTCTAGGTGAGGCCCTCTTCCGTTGCGCCAGACCCAGCGGAGTCCCGAGGGGCCCCGCCACCTCCACAGGATCCCTCGCCTCTCAGAGGCACCCTGGGAAGTTCCCTAAGGTCCCCGGCAGAAGGCGAGGGACACGAGGGTTTCCCGCCGCCCCCAGAGAAAGACCTCGAGAGTTCTTCTTCAACGCGTCTCGAGGCCCTAGTCCCTTCCCGTGACTCGAGAGCCAGGACGCGCTCCCCCTCGCCACGCGCATGGAGACCTGACTTCCCTGGCGCCGCACGAGAGGCTCCCTGAGATCCTCGTCGTGCCTCGGGAGAAAACCCCCACGTGCCGGGAGCCGGCGAGAGACATTCCACTCGTGACAAAGGTCATGAGGAAGGGGGCTCGGCATACGCAAAGGCGGGATCCAGCCTCGGGAGTGCCCCCGGATATTCTCGAGCATCTACCCCCCAAAAACCAGAGTCTGCCTACTTTATTGCTTTGTGCTCTCACCTCTGACTTTACTGAGGGCTGTCCCCCACCACCATCTCACTCTCTCTGTCAAAGAGTTAACTTACAGCTCCAATTAATAAAGTTCCTGGGCAATTAGGAGTGTTTAAATCCAAACCCCTCAGATGGCTCTCTAACTCGCCTGACAAGTTTACCCAGACACCTACAGCTATGCATACGATTGTTTACAGTCTCCCAGCCTCCAGAGGCACGGGAAGCTTAAGATATTCAAATAGCTTAGAGCCTCTCAGAGAATTAGAAACTGTCAGAATAAAACTAGTAAAAGATTTCATTGATGAGCCAATGTTTGTTGCCAAGTTTTCACATCCCTTGAATTGTATCCTTGAATGTGCATTAATTAATATAGTTGGTATGTAGAAAAAATAAGTAGTGGCCTTGGTGTTAGTAACTTTAGACCCTTAAGGTAGTTAATTCTTTCCTTTGTAAACCCATTACACATCCACCCTATAGGAACGTAATCTTATCTTCGGAGGATGGCGCCAAACCTTAAAATAATTACTCTTAGAGAAAATAAGTCTTTGTTGATAAGTCCTTGTCAAGAGTCATAAAATGTTAATAGGCCTCTGGCCAGAAGATGATGTAAATCACCTAAACCATTTGTATACGATAAATCTGCAGGAAAGAAACCCTGGTTTTTGATAAGCATCAAAGACTGCTGATTTTGCATCCCCTATTGTCCTCTATGTGTAACTTAGGGTATAAAAGCCCCTGTTGAAAATAAAGCTATGGGCCTTGCTCACCAACGCTTGGTCCCCCCATGTCATTCTTCCCTTTAACTTCTAGCTGAGTGTCCATCTGGAGCGTGGATGTCCTCTGCGACCATTTATTTGCCTGGGCTTCTAAGACCCACTCGAGAAGGTGTCTAAGGTGGGGCACCTTCCGCTATTCGAGAGGGCGCCTGCGGCCTCCGTGGTCAGAGCTAACCTGGTGTCACGGGTTATATTGATTTTCCGCGTAAACCAAGCCACTCAGCTTCTTTTCTCCACTGAATTTTCCTACTGAGCTATCCTCTTTCTATTCCTCTTTATTATATCTAATTAACATTTGAATAGGTCGCCTAGCCGTCTCTCCTTCGAAGACCCTGGATCAGCCGGGGCTGGACCCCGGCAGGTGGCGCCCGAAACAGGTTTTTCGAAGGTAAGCTCCCCAAAGCAATTAGGGTCATCAGCCCTTTTGCTCCCCCTTTCTCGGAACAACTGGGTCATCAGCTCTCTTGTTCCCCCACGGAGCAGTTTGGGTCATCAGCTCTACTGCTCCCCCCTCGGAACAGTTTGGGTCACCAGCCTTCTGTTCCCCCCCCCCCCGGGACAATCTGGGTCATCAGCCCTAATGTCCTTCCAGTGTTCGGGACGGCTAGGACCCCACTCAAGGGTGCCGCGGACCCCCCTGTAGGACAGACAGGGCGAGAGGAGTGGGAAGTGTTGAAAGTGTTAAAGTGTTAGACTTAGAGAGAGAAAACAGTTTCTGAAGTTAAAAGGCCAAAGAAAAGCCTGATCTTTTGATAGCTAAAAGCAAAATCTTTTACTATACTTAATTTTCTGACATGGGTAACACTGAATCAAATGAAAGACAGCTCTTTATAGGAGTAATCTTACAGTTATTAAATAAAAGAGGAATCAAAGTTAAAAAATCTGCCATTCAATCATTTTTTTCATTTGTACAAGAGCACTGTCCCTGGTTCCCAGACGAAGGCTCTGTTAACTTAGATGTCTGGGAAAAAGTAGGAAAACAGCTAAAAACTTACCATGCCGAACATGGCTCAGAAAATGTCCCTAATGACGCTTTTTCCTTATGGAACATCATTAGAGATGTCTTAGACCCTGCCCCCGATTCAGAAAAAGTACATCTTAAAGGGGATAGTGAAGAAAATGCTGTGGCTAAACCTGCCCCTGAATCTAAAAAAGTAACCTTTAAAGAGGAAAATGAGGTCGAAACTGTAGTTAAACCTCAGGAAAATGAGAAAAATGAAGACCCACCTGACTATCGGCAACTAAGAAAAATGTTAGCAGCCATGACTACTCAGGAACAACTTAAAGTTAGGGATGAGAAACAAGATCAGCCTTCCCCAAAAGAAAAAGAGAATTTAGGCGAGATAATAGCTAAATATCACTCTGATGGAGATCGGCATCTCTTAAACAATGATGCCCCAAAAGGCCTAAGAGAAACTTCCCCTGTCAGACCACCCGTTCCTAGGAGCTTGAGGGAAACATCCCTTATCAGACAGTCTGTAAGATTTAGTCACCAAACAGTTAAAAGATCTCCAGAACAGGAGAAGAGAAATACGGGACGCTCCCATCCCCCCATGCCTCCTCCTCCATGTGGGGGTAAAGGGCCTCCGCTAGGAGTTTCCCAGAAAGGGGTTTTCTCTAGTCCCGAGGATAAATTTGATCCTCAACTTGAGGCTTCTTTTTTAGTCCCCTCTGCAGTTTAGATAGGGTAAAGAGGGTACAAAATAAATAAAAATATTCTCAAAAAAAAAAAATGGGTTTCTCTGCATCTAAGAATAGACAAATGTTTATTGGCTCTGTGTATTATGATTAGACATGTCCTGGACCTCCGTCATGAGGCTGTTAAATAGCCTATGAGAGAGGCTATAGCGGTGGATGGTGGTGAGTCTCCACTTTCTGCACAGATCATAATTTCTGCTATTGGAAAAAAAAAAAAAAAAGAGGGAGAAAGTGCTTTACCTCCCAAGGAAGGAGAGGGCTTACAGGACGCTGCGGCTGAGCGCCCTGGCGAGCTCCCTCCCCCTCTGCGCAAACCTTTAAAAAACTTATCCACCACTTTCTGATTTAAGGCGATTGCCACCGCCTCCGTTTGTGCCTCCCAGGACCCAGGAGTTCCCCACTTTGCCCCCAAAGCCTCTCAAAGAGTTGCCTAAGCCTGAGGAAGATAAAAAGTTTTTTAAACAAAGGAGCTTTTAGTACACAATATGCAGAGCGTGCTCCTTGGAGAAAACCCCCTCAGGGGGGGTCTCACCCAGGCTAGGAGAAAAGGCAAGAGGATTGAGCAACAATATTAACCCCTGACGTGCCGCTTACTTCAATTCCAACGGGAGTGGCTGGCCCCCTACCTGAGGACTTTGGAAGATTTGTCCTGGGGCGTAGCTCGCTTTCTTTTCAAATAAAAAAAAAAAAAAAGAAAGAAAAAAAGAAATTTCGGTGGTGCATGGTGTAGTAGATTCTGATTATATTGAGAAATTAAAGTCTTGATCTCACTGTCTACCAAAACTGTATAAATTAATAAAGGTTAAAGAGTAACATAGCTTTTGCTTTTACCTTATTATCAGAAAAGAAAAAACTTGACTTCTCAAGATAAGAGCCACAAAACATTTGAATCTAGTGATCTAGCCTTTTGGGTGCAGGAAATTACAGCTCCAAGGCCTTTAAAAGATCTTTTAATTCAAGGGAATAAAATGTCAAGACTGAGTTACAAGCAGTTATTTAGGCCTTTCAACATTTAGGAGACCACACCTTTAATCTTTTGACTGACTCCTGATATATTGTAGGGTTGTTTCCTCATATTGAAACTGCTAATATTCCAAAAAATAAAACTACTATCTTCTCCTTGTTATCTGATTTACAGAAAGATTAAACACAGAGATAAAAAATATTTTGTGGGACATAGAGCCCATTCCAGCTTGCCCGGCCCTTTACATGAAGGAAATGCTTTGGCAGATGCATTGACTAAAGTAATTGTTTTAAACTTAAATAAAAAGATTGATAAGGCCAAAAATTCTCACAAAATTCACCATCAAAATGCAGCTGGTTCAAGGTATAAATTTCATATCTCTAGGTAAACAGCTAGACAAATAGTTATGTCCAAATTGTAATTAATCACTTAAACGTAAACACACAGGGGCAGACTACAATGATGAGACACTAGATGCCTGAATTACAGGCTACGACTCGGCCCCTGGTCAAGTAAAAAGACCTCCATACTGGAGAGTGAAAAAGGCCAGATGTGTTGCTAACTTGTGGGAGAGGGTATGCTTGTATATTTCTACAGAATGCAGATTCTTCGATTTGGATCTCAGACAAATTCGTCATGTCACGTTCCCCAAAGACCAGGTTCACGGCGCGCACTCGCTCGCTCCCCCTCCCCCAGCCAGCTCTCGCCTCCGCGCCGCCAGCAGCGCCCAGTACCCTTCTCGCTGCACCCTGCGACCTAGAGCAAAGAAGTCTGTGCGGTGAGTGAGGGCCAGAGAGGAAAGCGCGCTCGCGGAATGCAGTCCAGACCAGCGCGCTCCCGCCGGCGAGAGGGGAACGCTGAGAGCCCAAGCCGCGGCGGCTAGCCCAAGGCCGCGAGCCCCGCCCCTCCGCCCGCCGTAAGCGCCGAGGCCCACAGCTTGCCGCTCGCGTTCTGCCTCCTGATGCTGGGGACACTGCTCCCCGGGGCCGACGCCTGCAGCTGCTTCCTGGCTCATCTTGTTTAAACCCTCAATATAATGTTTGCTCCTTTGTGGTAGTGGTGTTGTGAACAATGTGTGCTTTCATCTTGTTTGACCCCCCAATATAATGTTTGTTCTTTTGTTGTGTTGAAACGCCCACCCTATCTCATGATACCTGTGTCTGTGCATTCTTACTGGTATGATAATTACGGTTTGGCTGTATCACAACAACTGCAGGATTTAATGCGAACCCGACGGTTTGTGGGCTTACTTATCTTGGGAATAGCAGCTTTGATAAGTGCAATCACTTCTGTTACTGTGACAGCAATATCATTGACTCAACAAGTACATACTGCTCAATATGTTGATTCTATGTCCAAAAATGTTTCTTTAGCATTGGCAACACAGGAAGCTATAGACAGGAAATTAGAAATGAGGGTAGACGCCCTAGAGGAAGCAGTAATACATATTGGGACTGAATTGCAGGCTTTAAAGGTGAAAATGGCATTGTCCTGTCATGCTGACTATCGGTGGATATGTGTAACACCCCTGAAAGTAAATGAGACAGATTTTGAATGGGAAAAGATTAAAAACCATATTTCAGGTATCTGGAACAGCTCTGACATTGGTCTAGACTTAGGGAAACTTCACAATCAAATAGCAACTATGGAACACTCCCGATTAGATTTTACTGCCGCTGGAACAGCAAATGATTTCTTCCATACTTTCTCTAACTACATTTCAGGAAAAAATATGCTGTCTACCTTCCTTAGCTATGTTACTGTGGCTGTTTAAATTCTGCTTCTCATATTCATTCTTCCTTGTATTGTCAGGATTCTTCGGCAGAGCATACAGAGGCTCGCGACTGAGCTACATCTGGCTGTTTTAAGAAATAAAAAAGGGGGAGATGCCGGGAGCCGGCGAGAGACATTCCACTCGTGACAAAGGTCATGAGGAAGGGGGCTCGGCATACGCAAAGGCGGGATCGAGCCTCGGGAGTGCCCCCGGATATTCTCGAGCATCTACCCCCCAAAAACCAGAGTCTGCCTACTTTATTGCTTTGTGCTCTCACCTCTGACTTTACTGGGGGCTGTCCCCCACCACCATCTCACTCTCTCTGTCAAAGAGTTAACTTACAGCTCCAATTAATAAAGTTCCTGGGCAATTAGGAGTGTTTAAATCCAAACCCTTCAGATGGCTCTCTAACTCGCCTGACAAGTTTACCCGGACACCTACAGCTATGCATACGATTGTTTACAGTCTCCCAGCCTCCAGAGGCACGGGAAGCTTAAGATATTCAAATAGCTTAGAGCCTCTCAGAGAATTAGAAACTGTCAGAACAAAACTAGTAAAAGATTTCATTGATGAGCCAATGTTTGTTGCCAAGTTTTCACATCCCTTGAATTGTATCCTTGAATGTGCATTAATTAATATAGTTGGTATGTAGAAAAAATAAGTAGTGGCCTTGGTGTTAGTAACTTTAGACCCTTAAGGTAGTAAATTCTTTCCTTTGTAAACCCATTACACATCCACCCTATAGGAACGTAATCTTATCTTCGGAGGATGGCGCCAAACCTTAAAATAATTACTCTTAGAGAAAATAAGTCTTTGTTGATAAGTCCTTGTCAAGAGTCATAAAATGTTAATAGGCCTCTGGCCAGAAGATGATGTAAATCACCTAAACCATTTGTATACGATAAATCTGCAGGAAAGAAACCCTGGTTTTTGATAAGCATCAAAGACTGCTGATTTTGCATCCCCTATTGTCCTCTATGTGTAACTTAGGGTATAAAAGCCCCTGTTGAAAATAAAGCTATGGGCCTTGCTCACCAACGCTTGGTCTCCCCATGTCATTCTTCCCTTTAACTTCTAGCTGAGTGTCCATCTGGAGCGTGGATGTCCTCTGCGACCATTTATTTGCCTGGGCTTCTAAGACCCACTCGAGAAGGTGTCTAAGGTGGGGCACCTTCCGCTATTCGAGAGGGCGCCTGCGGCCTCCGTGGTCAGAGCTAACCTGGTGTCACGAGTTATATTGATTTTCCGCGTAAACCAAGCCACTCAGCTTCTTTTCTCCACTGAATTTTCCTACTGAGCTATCATCATTCTATTCCTCTTTATTATATCTAATTAACATTTGAATAGGTCGCCTAGCCGTCTCTCCTTCGAAGACCCTGGATCAGCCGGGGCTGGACCCCGGCACCCACGGGCGCCGCAGCTCGAGGAAACCCCTGAGACTCCCCCGTCCTCGCGAGCTGAGGGCCTTCTTTTCCTGCATGGCCTGGAGAGCAATCCCGGGTCCTCTCTCCAAACGGAAGAGGAGGCTGGACTCCCTTGAGGCCGCTCAGGGGGCTCCAAGAGACCCGCGTCGCGACTCGAGAGGAGAGCGGAGTCCTTGGCTTCCCCTCGAGACGAGGCCTGACTCCCCGGGGGAGCCTGGAATGCAACCCCGAGATCCCTGCCTTCCCTGGAGAGGAATATCAGGTCCCGGACACACGCCTAGGTGAGGTCTCTTCGGCCCTGCAGTGACTCGAGCGCAACCCCCAGCTTTCCCTCGCAACCCGAGGGGAAGATTGGGCTTCCCAGTGCCAACCCAAGGGGAAGGCTGAGATCCCCGTCGTAACTCGAGAATGCCGCCGCAACTCGAGAAAAACCACGTGGTTCCCACCTCTTGGCAAGATGAGGCCCTTGCCCGCCACGGCGTCTCAAGGGAAGTCCCCTGTTCCGCCCTGAAGGGCGAAACGGTCCCTGACAGCCTTCCTGCGACCCCCAAAAGTCCCCCGACACACCAGGTTCCCCCGAGGGGAACACCGAGGGTCCCGGCACCGCTTCCTCTGAGCCCCTTCTCCCCTCCTGATCGCGACAGGAGAGGCGATTCCCCTGCGTGGTCTGGAAGGGGTTCCCGGCCTTCCCGGCGCACCTCAGGATGAGGCCGGTCTCACGAGGAAATTCGAGACGAGCCACGTGGGTGGGGCCATATGCCGAACGCCCCCGGTTCCCCGGTCCGCCCTTGAGAAGGACCCGAGGCCCGGACCCCTCTTCGAAGGCAACCCTGTGGGTGAAGGCACAACACGAAGGGGCACTGCCACCCCCGTGCATCGTCCGCAAAGACCCGCGGGTTCCACACACAGCTCGACGAGGGGCCTGAGACCCCCTGAGCAACTCGAGAGGCCAGCGGGGTTCCCTTCCTCAGACAAGACGAGGCCTGACTCTCCTGTCCCAACTCTGCAGGGACCCTGCGGTCGGAGTCCGAAACGGAGAGGAAGCCTGAGGTTCCTGCCTCCCCTCGAGGTGAGGCCCTCTTCCGTTGCGCCAGACCCAGCGGAGTCCCGAGAGGCCCCGCCACCTCCACAGGATCCCTCGCCTCTCAGAGGCACCCTGGCAAGTTCCCTAAGGTCCCCGGCAGAAGGCGAGGGACACGAGGGTTTCCCGCCGCCCCCCGAGAAAGACCTCGAGAGTCCTTCTTCAACGCGTCTCGAGGCCCTAGTCCCCTCCCGTGACTCGAGAGCCAGGACGCGCTCCCCCTCGCCACGCGCATGGAGACCTGACTTCCCTGGCGCCGCACGAGAGGCTCCCTGAGATCCTCGTCGTGCCTCGGGAGAAAACCCCCACGGGCGCCGCAGCTCGAGGAAACCCCTGAGACGCCCCCGTCCTCGCGAGCTGAGGGCCTTCTTTTCCTGCATGGCCTGGAGAGCAATCCCGGGTCCTCTCTCCAAACGGAAGAGGAGGCTGGACTCCCTTGAGGCCGCTCAGGGGGCTCCAAGAGCCCCGCGTCGCGACTCGAAAGGAGAGCGGAGTCCTTGGCTTCCCCTCGAGACGAGGCCTGACTCCCCGGGGGAGCCTGGAGTGCAACCCCGAGATCCCTGCCTTCCCTGGAGAGGAATATTAGGTCCCGGACACACGCCTAGGTGAGGTCTCTTCGGCCCTGCAGTGACTCGAGCGCAACCCCCAGCTTTCCCTCGCAACCCGAGGGGAAGATTGGGCTTCCCAGTGCCAACCCAAGGGGAAGGCTGAGATCCCCGTCGTCACTCGAGAATCCCGCCGCAACTCGAGAAAAACCACGTGGTTCCCACCTCTTGGCAAGATGAGGCCCTTGCCCGCGACGGCTTCTCAAGGGAAGTCCCCTGTTCCGCCCTGAAGGGCGAAACGGTCCCTGGCAGCCTTCCTGCGACCCCCAAAAGTCCCCCGACACGCCGGGTTCCCCCGAGGGGAACACCGAGGGTCCCGGCTCCGCTTCCTCTGAGCCCCTTCTCCCCTCCTTATCGCGACAGGAGAGGCGATTCCCCTGCGTGGTCTGGAAGGGGTTCCCGGCCTTCCCAGCGCACCTCAGGATGAGGCCGGTCTCACGAGGAAATTCGAGACGAGCCACGTGGGTGGTGCCACATGCCGAACGCCCCCGGTTCCCCGGTCCGCCCTTGAGAAGGACCCGAGGCCCGGACCCCTCTTCGAAGGCAACCCTGAGGGTGAAGGCACAACACGAAGGGGCACTGCCACCCCCGTGCATCGTCCGCAAAGACCCGCGGGTTCCACACACAGCTCGACGAGGGGCCTGAGACCCCCTGAGCAACTCGAGAGGCCAGCGGGGTTCCCTTCCTCAGACAAGACGAGGCCTGACTCTCCTGTCCCAACTCTGCAGGGACCCTGCGGTCGGAGTCCGAAACGGAGAGGCAGCCTGGGGTTCCTGCCTCCCCTCGAGGTGAGGCCCTCTTCCGTTTTGCCAGACCCAGCGGAGTCCCGAGAGGCCCCGCCACCTCCACAGGATCCCTCGCCTCTCAGAGGCACCCTGGGAAGTTCCCTAAGGTCCCCGGCAGAAGGCGAGGAAACGAGGGTTTCCCACCGCCCTTCAAAAAAGACCTCGAGAGTCCTTCTTCAACGCGTCTCGAGGCCCTAGTCCCCTCCCATGACTCGAGAGCCATGACTCGATCCCCATTGCCACCGCATGGAGACCTGACTTCCCTGGCGCCACACGAGAGGCTCCCTGAGATCCTCGTAGTGCCTCGGGAGAAAAACCCAATGGGCACCGCAGCTCGAGGAAACCCCTGAGACGCCCCCGTCCTCGCGAGCTGAGGGCCTTCTTTTCCTGCATGGCCTGCAGAGCAATCCCGTGTCCTGTCTCCAAACTGAAAAGGAGGCTGGACTCCCTTGAGGCCGCTCAGGGGGCTCCAAGAGACCTGCGTCGCGACTCGAGAGGAGAGCTGAGTCCTTGGCTTCCCCTCGAGACGAGGCCTGACTCCCCAGGGGAGCCTGGAATGCAACCCCGAGATCCTTGCCTTCCCTGGAGAGGAATATTAGGTCCCGGACACACGCCTAGGTGAGGTCTCTTGGGCCCTGCAGTGACTCAAGCGCAACCCCCAGCTTTCCCTCTCACTCGAGGGGAAGATTGGGCTTCCCAGGGCCAACCCAAGGGGAAGCCTGAGATCCCCGTTGTAACTCGAGAATTCCGCGGCAACTCGAGGAAAACCACGTGGTTCCTACGTCTTTGCAAGATGAGCCTCTTGCCCGCTATGGCGTCTCAAGGGAAGTCCCAGTTTCTGTCCTGAAGTGCCAAACAGTACCTGACACCTTTCATGTGACCCCCAGAATTTCCCCGACACACCGAGTTCCCTCGAGGGAAACACCGAGGGTCCCGACACCACTTCATCTGAGCCCCTTCTCCCCTCCTGATGGCGACAGGAGTGTCGATTCCCCTGCGTGGTCTGGAAGGGATTCCCGGCCTTCCCGGCGCATCTCAGGATGAGGCCGTCCGCACAAGGAAATTCGAGATGAGCTACGGGGGTGGTGCCACATGCCGATCGACCTTGATTTCCCGGTCCACTCTTGAGAAGAACCCGTTGCACGGACACCTCTTCGAAGGCAACCCTGTGGGTGATGGCACAACACGAAGGGGCACTGACACTCCCGTGCATCGTCCAGAAACACCCGTGGGTTCCACACACAGCTCGAAGAGGGGCCTGAGACCCCCTGAGCAACTCGAGAGGCAAGCGGAGTTCCCTTCCTCAGACAAGACGAGGCCTAACTCTCCGCTCCCAACTCTGCAGGGACCCTGAGGTCGGAGGGTCGGAGTCAGAAACAGAGAGGAAGCCTGAGGTTACTGCCTCCCCTCGAGATAAGGCCCTCTTCCATTGCGACAACGCCAGCGGAGTCCCGAGAGGCCCCTCCCATCTCCACAGTATCCCTGACTTCTCATAGGCATTCTGAGAAGCTCCTTGAAGCCACCGGCAAAAGTCGAGGGAAATAAGAGTTTCCTGCCACAACCGAAGAAAGACCTCGAGAGTCCTTCTTCAATGCGTCTTGAGGTCAGATTCCCCTACCATAGCTCGAGAGCAATAATGCGCTCCCCCTCGCCACGCACATGGAGACCTGACTTCCCTGGCACCACACGAGAGGCTCCCTGAGCTCCCCATACTACCTCGTGTGAAACCCCACACTGGCGCCGCAGCTCGAGAAAACCCACAAGATCCCTCCGCCATCGCGAGATGAGGGCCATCTTTTCCTGCATGGCCTGGAGAGCAGTCCCAAGTCCTCTCTCCAAACTTCACAGGAGGCTTGACTCCCTTTAGGCCACAAAGTGGGCTCCAAGAGGTGCCCGTCGCGACTTGAAAGGAGAGCGGAGTCCTTTGCTTCCCTTCGACATGAGGCCTGACTCCCTGGGTGAGTCTGGAATGCAAACCTGAGATCCCTGTGGCCCTTGGAGAGGAACATTAGGTCCTGGACACAAGCCTAGATGAGGTCTCCTTTGCCCTGCAGTGACTCGAGCGCAACCCCCAGCTCTCCCTCGCAACTCGAATGGATGATTGGACTTCCCTGGCCCAACACAAGAGGAAGCCTGAAATCCCCGTCATAACTCGAGAATCCCGCCGCAACTCGAGAAAAACCACGTGGCTCCCCCGTCATCGCAAGATGAGGCCCTTGGCCGCTACAGCGTATCAAGAGAAGTCCCACGTTCCATCCTGAAGTACAAAACGGTACTTGGCACCCTTGATGCGACCCCCAAAGTTCCCTGACATACCGGTCTCACTCGAGGGAAACACCAAAGTTCACGGCACCACTTCCTGTGAGCCCCTTCACCCCTCCTGATCGCGACAGAAGGGTCGATTCCCATGTTTTGTCTGCAAGGGGTTCCCGACGTTCCCCGCGAACCTCCGGATGAGGCCGGTCTCATGAGGAAATTCGAAAAGTAGCCTCATGGTTGGTGCCATATGCTGAAAGATCCCGAATTCCCGGTCCACTCTAGATAAGAACCTGACGCCCGGACATCTCTTCGAAGGCAACCCTGTGGATGAAGGCACAACACGAAGGGACAATGACATCCACATGCATCGTCTAGAAAAACCCGCCGATTCCACTCACAGCTCCAAATGTGGACTGTCACCCCGTGAACAACTCGAGAGGCAAGTGAAGTTGCATTCCTTCACACAAGACGAGGCCTTACCCTCCTGGCCCAACTCTTCAGGGACCCTGCAATCGGAGTCAGAAATGGAGAGGAACCCTGAGGTTCCTGCCTCAACTAGAGAAGAGGCCCTCTTCCATTGAACCAAACTCAGTGGTGTCCCGAGAGGCCCCTCCCAACACCACAGTATCCCTGAATTCTCAGAGGCTCCCTGAGAAGCTACCTGAGGTCACTGGCACAAGTCGAGGGAACCCAGAGTTTCCTGAAGTAACCCGAGAAAGACTTGGAGAGTCTTTTTTCAACGTCTCTTGATGCCCGATTCCCCTACCATGACTCCAGAGCAAGGACGCGCTCCCCTCGCCACAAGCAGGAAAACTGACTTCCCTAGTACCACACAAGAGGCTCCCTGAGTACCCCATCATACCTCATGAGAAAACCCACAGTGGCGCCGCAGTTCGAGAAAAACCACAAGATGCTCCCGTCAAGGAGAGATGGGGGCCTTCTTTTCCTGCCTGACCTGGAGAGCAATCCCTGGTCCTCTCTCCAAACTTCAGAGGAGGATTGACTCCCTTTAGGCCACTCAGTTGGGTCCAAGAAATACCCGGTGCGACTCGAGAGGAGAGTGGAGTCCTTTGCTTCCCTGGAGACGAGGCCTGACTCCCCGGGTGAGTTTGGAATGCAACCCCGAGATCCCTGTCGCCCCTGGAGTGGAACATTATGTCCTAGACACAAGCCTAGATGAGGTCTATTTTGCCCTACAGTCATCGAGAGCAACCTCCATCTCTCCCTCACATTGAATGGAAGATTGGGCTTCCCACGGTCAACACATGAGGAAGTCTGAATATCCCATCGTAATTCGAGAATTCAGCCTCAAGTCTTAAAAACCATGTGGTTCCCCCTTCATCGCAATATGAGGCCCTTGCCTGCTAGAGTCTCAAGAGAAGTCCCACGTTCCATCTTAAAGTTCGAAATGCTACTTGGCACCCTTGATGCGACCCAAAGTTCCCCAACATACCGGTCTCACTCCAGGGGAACACCGAAATTCCCGGCGTCTCCAGGGAAGTCCCATGTTCTGTCCTTAAGTGCGAAACGGTACTTGACACCCTTGATGCGACCGCAAAAGTTCCCGACACGCTGGGTTCCCTCGAGGGGAACACAAAGGGTCCCGGCACCACTTCATCTGAGCCCCTTCTCCCCTCCTGATCGCGACAGGAGAGGCGATTCCCCTGCTTTCTCTGGAAGGGGTTCCCGGCCTTCCTGGTGCACCTCAGGATGAGGCCGGTCTCAGGAGGAAATTCGAGACCAGCCATGTGTGAGGTGCCACGTGCCGAACGACACCGGTTCTCCGGTCCGCTCTTGATAAGAACCTGATGCCCGGACACCTCTTCGAAGGCAACCCTGTGAGTGAAGGCACAACACGAAGGGGCACTGACACCCCCGTGCATCATCCGGAAAAACCCACAGGGTCTACCCACAGCTCGACAAGGGGCCTGAGACTCCCGGAACAACTCGAGAGGCAACCAGAATTCCATTCCTCAGACAAGACGAGGCCTGACTCTCCTGTCCCAACCCTGCAGGGACCCTGCGGTCGGAGTCAGAAATGGAGAGGAAGCCTGAGGTTCCTGCCTCCAATCGAGATGAGGCCCTCTTTCATTTCGTCAAACCTAGTGGAGTCCCGAGAGGCCCCTCTAACTCCTCAGTATCCCTCACCTCTCAGAGGCACCTGGGAAGTTCCCTAAGGTCCCCGGTAGAGGTCGAGGGAAACGAGTGTTTCCCGCCCCAACCCAAGAAAGACCTCGAGAGTCCTTCTTAAATGCGTCTGGAGGCCCTAGTCCCTCTCATGACTCCAGAGCAATGACGCGATCTGCCTGGCCACACGCATGGAGGCCTGACTTCTCTGGCGCCGCACGAGAGGCTCCCTGAGCTCCCCATCATATCTCGTGAGAAACCCCACACTGGCGCCGCAGCTCGAGAAAACCCATGAGACGCTCCCGTCATCACGAGAGGAGGGCCATCTTTAACTGAATGGTATGCAGATCAAGCGTGAACCTTCTGTCCAAGCTACACAGGACGCTTGACTCCCTTTAGGCCACTCATTGGGCTCCAAGAGTTACACGTCGCGACTCGAGAGGATAGTGGAGTCCTTTGCTTCCACTCGAGACGAGGCGTGACCCACCGGGTGAGACTGGAATGCGACCCCGATATCCCTGTTGCCCCTGGAGAGGAACACTACGTCTTGGACCCAAGCCTAGATGAGGACTCTTTGCCCTGAAGTGACTCGAGAGCATCCCACAGCTCTCTCTTACAAGTTGAATGGAAGATTGGACTTCCTGGGCCAACACAAGAGGAAGCCTGAATTCCCCGTCGTAACTCGAGAATCCCGCCGCAACTCGAGAAAAACCACGTGTTTCCCTCGTCATCGCAATATGAGGCCCTTGCCCGCTACAGCATCTCCAGAGAATTCTCACGTTCCGTCTTGAAGTGGGAAACTGTACTTGGCACCCTTGAATGCGACCTCAAAAGTGCCGTGACATACCGGTCTCACTCGAGGGGACCACCGAGGTTCCTGGCACCACTTCATCTGAGCCCCTTCTCCCCTTCTGATCGCGACCGGTGTGTCGATTCCCCTGCTTTGTCTGCAAGGGTTCCCTACATTCCCGGCGAACCTCAGGATGAGGCCGGACTCCCGAGGAAATTCGAGACGTAGCCTCGTGGGTGGTACCACATGCTGAAAGACCCCAATTTTCTGGTACGCTCTTGAAAAGAACCCGATGCCCGGACACCTCTTTGAAGGCAACCCTGTGGATGAAGGCACAACACGAAGGGGCACTGATACCCCTGTGCATCGTCCGGAAAAACCCGCAGGTTCCACACACAGCTCAACAAATGGCCTGTCACTCCGTGAACAACTCGAAAGGCAAGCGGAGATCCATTCCTCCACGGAAGACGAGGCGTGACTCTCTTGTCCGTACTCGGCAGGTACTCTGCGACCCGAGTCAGTAATGGAGAGGACCCCTGAGGTTCCTGCCTCCATTCGAGATGAGGCCCTCTTCGATTTCACCAAACCCAGTTGAGTAACGAAAGGCCCCTCCCAAATCCACAGTGTCCCTGACTTCTCAGAGGCACCCTGAGAAGTTGCCTGAGGTCACCGACACAAGTCGAGGGAACCCAGGGTTCCCTGCCGCAACCCGAGAAAGACCTCGAGAGTCCTTCTTCAATGCGTCTTGAGGCCCGATTCGCCTACTATGACTCGAGAGCAATCACGCACTCCCCTTCACCACACGCACGGAGACCTGACGTCCCTAGCACCACACGAGAGGCTCTCTGAGCTCCCTGTTGTACCTCGTGAGAAATCTGATACTGGCGCCGCAGCTGGAGAAAACCCACGAGACGCCCCCGTCATCGCGAGATGAGGGCCTTTTTTCCTGCATGGCCAGGAAAACAATCCCAAGTCATCTCTCCAAACTCCATAGGAGGCTTCACTCCATTTACGCCATGCAGTGGGCTCCAAGAGGTACCCGTCGCGACTCGACAGGAGAGCGGAGTCCTTTTTTTCCCCTCAAGATGAGGCCTGACTCTCCGGGTGAGTTGAGAATGCAACCCTGAGATCCCTGTCAGCCCAGTAGTGGAACACTAGGTCCTGGACACAAGCGTAGATGAGGTCTATTTTGCCCTGCAGTGACTGGAGAGCAATCCCCAGTTCTAACTTGCAACTCGAATGGAATACTGGATTTTCCTGACGCCACACAAGAGCCTCCCTGAAATCCCTGTGGTACTTCATGAGACACCCCACACTGGCGCCGCAGCTCGAGAAATCCCACGAGACGCCACCATCATCTCGAGATGAGGGCCTTCTTTTCCTGCATGGCCTGGAGTCCAATCCCGAGTCCTCTCTCCAAACTCCACAGGAGGCTTGACTCCCTTTAGTACACACATTGGGCTCCAAGAGACACCCATCGTGACTCGAGACGAGAGCGGAATTCTTTGCTTACCTTCGAGGTGAGAACTGACTCCCCGGATGAGTCTGGAATGCAAACCCGAGATCCCTGTCGCCCCTGGAGAGCAACGTTAGATCCTGGACACAAGCCTAGATTAGGTCTCTTTTGCCCTGCAGTGACTCTAGCGCAATCCCCAGCTCCCCCTCGCAACCCGAATGGAAGATTGGATTTCAAGGCCAACAAGAGGAAGCCTAAATTCCCGGTCATAACTCGAGAATCCCGCCGCAACTCGAGCAAAACCACGTGGTTCTCCCGTCATCGCAAGATGAGGCCCTTGCCCGCTACAGCGTTTCAAAAGATGTCCCAGGTTCCGTCTTGAAATGCGAAACGGTACTTGGCACCCTTGATGCGACCCCAAAAGTCCCCCAACACGCCGGTCTCACTCAAGGGGAACACCGAGGTTCCCGGCACCACTTCATTTAAGCCCCTTCTCCCCTCCTGATCGTGACCGGTGGGTCGATTCCCCTGCTTTGTCTGCAAGGGGGCCCGACCTTCCCTGCACAACTCAGGATGAGGCCGGTCTCATGGGGAAATTCGATACGTAGCTTTGTGGGTGGTGCCACTTGCTGAAAGACTCCAATTTCCAGGTCCGCTCTTGATAAGAATCCGATGCTCGGACACCTCTTGGAAGGCAGCCTTGAGTATGAAGGTACAACACGAAGGGGCACTAACACACCTGTGCATCATCCGGAAAAACGGGCAGGTTACACACACAGCTCGACAAGTGGCCTGTCACCTCGAGAACAACTCGAGAGGCAAGAGGAGTCCCATCCTCCAGAAAAGACGAGGCCTGACTCTCCTGTACCAACATGCAGGGACCTTGCGATCTGAGTCAGAAATGGAGAGGAACACTGAGGTTCCTGCTTCATCTCGAGATGAGTCCCTCTTACATTCCACCAAATGCAGAGGAGTCTCGAGAGGCCCCTCCAAACTGCACAGTATCCCTGACTTCTCAGAGGCACTCTGAGACGCTCCCTGAGGTCGCAGGCACAAGTCAAGGGAACCCTGGGTTTTATGCAGTGACCCGAGAAAGACCTCGAGAGTCCTTCTTCAACCCGTCTTGAGGCCCGATTACCCTACCATGACTCGAGAGCAATGACGAACTCCCCCTAGCCATCTCATGGGGACCTGACTTCCCTGGCGCCACACGAGAGGCTCCCTGAGCTCCCTCTCGTACCTCGTCAGAAACCCGGCACTAGCGCGGCAGTCTAGAAAACCCACAAGAGGCCGCCGTCATCACGAGATGAGGGCCTTCTTTTCCTGCATGGCCTGGAGAGGAATTCCGAGTCCTCTATCCAAACAGCACAGGAGGCTTGACTCCCTTTAGGGCACACAGTGGGCTCCAAGAGATACCCATCGCGACTCAAAAGGACAGCGGAGTTCTTTGCTTCCCCTCGAGACGAGGCCTGATTCCCCGGGTGAGTCTGGTATGCAAGCCCGAGACCCCTGTCGCCCCTAGGGACGAACATTAAGTCCTGGACACAAGGCTAGATGAGGTCTATTTTGCCCTGCAGTGACTCGAGGGCAATCCCCAGCTCTCCCTTGAAACTCGAATGGAAGATAGGACTTCCCTGGGCCAACACATGAGGAAGAATGTATTCCCCATCGAAACTCGAGAATCCCGCCACAACTCGAGAAACGCTACGTGGTTCCCCCGTCATCGCAAGATGAGGCCCTTGCCCCCTACAGCGTCTCAAGAGAAGTCCCACGTTCCATCTTGAAGTGCGAAACGGTATCGGCACCCTTGATGCAACCTCAAAAGTTCCTCGACACACCAGTCTGACTCGAGGAGAACACCGAGGTTCCCGGCACCACTACATCTGGGCCCCTTCTCCCCTCCTGATCGCGACAGGAGGGTCGATTCCCCTGTTTTGTCTTGAAGGGGTTCCCGCCTTTCCCGGTGCATCTCAGGATGAGGCCTGTCTCACGAGGATATTCGAGACATAGCCACGTGGATGGTGACACATGCCGAAAGACCCCGATTTCCCGGTTCGCTCTTGATAAGATCCCAATGCCCGGACACCTCTTTGAAGATAACCCTTTTGATGAAGGCACAACACGAAGGGGCACTGACACCCCCGGGTATCGTCCGGAGAAACCCGCAGGTACCACACACAGCTCGAGAAGTGACCTGTCACCCCGTGAACAACTGGAGAGGCAAGCAGAGTTCCATTCCTCCACACAAGACGAGGCCTGACTCTCCTGTTCGAACTCTGCAGCGAAACTGCAATCCGAGTCAGATCTGGCCCAGGGGAAGTCAGGAGAGGAAACATGAGTTTCCTGCCTCCACTCGAGATGAGGCCCTCTTCCATTGCACCGAACCCAGTGGAGTCCCGAGAGGCCCCTCCCAACTGCACAGTATCCCTGACTTCTCAGAGGCACCCTTAGACCTTCCTGAGATCACCGGCACAAGTCGAGGGAACCAAGGGTTTCCTGCCCCAACCCGTAAACGACCTCGAGAGTCCTTCTTCAACGCATCTTGAGGTGCGATTCCCCTACCATGACTCAAGAGCAATGACGCACTCCGCCTAGCCACGCGCATAGAAACCTGACTTCCCTGGCGCCACAGGAGAGGCTCCCTGACCTCCCCATTATACCTCGTGAGCAACACCACACTGGAGCCGCAGCTCGAGAATACCCACGAGACGCCCCAGTCCTCACGAGATGAGGGCCTTCTTTTGCTGTATGGCCTGGAGAGCAATCCTGAGTCCTCTCTCCAAACTCCACAGGAGGCTTGACTCATTTTAGGCCACACAGTGAGCTCCAAGATATACCCGTCGCGACTTGACAGGAGATCGGTGTCCTTGGCTTCCCCTCGAGATGAGGCCTGATTCCCCGGGTGAGTCGAGAATGCAATGCCGAGATCGCTGTCGCCCCAGCAGAGGAACATTAGGTCCTGGACACAAGCTTAGATGAGGTCTATTTGGCCCTGCAGTGTCTCGAGAGCAATCCCCAGTTCTAACTCGCAATTCGAATGAAAACTGGACTTCCCTGGGGTAGTTGAACAGGAAGCCTGAATTCGCCGTCGTAACTCGAGAATCCCACCGCAACTCAAGAAAAACCACGTGGTTCCCCCGTCATCGAAAGATGAGGCCCTTGCCCGCTACAGCGTCTCAAGAGAAGACCCACGTTCCGTATTGAAGAGCGAAAAGTTACTTGGAACCCTTGATGCGACCCCAAAAGTTCCCCGACATACCAGTCTCACTTGAGGAGAACACCGAGGTTCCCGGCACCACTTCATCTGAGACTCTTCTCCCCTCTTGATCGCGACAGGAGGTTCGATTCCCCTGCTTTGTCTGGAAGGTATTCCCGACCTTCCTGGCGCACATCAAGATGAGGCCAGTCTCACGAGGAAATTTGAGACATAGCCTCGTGGGTGGTGCGGCATGCCAAAAGACCCCAATTCCCTGGTCCGCTCTTGATAAGAACCCGATGGCAGAACCCAACTCGAAGGCAATCCTGTGGATCAAGGCACAACACGAAGGGGCAGTGACACCCCGGTGCATCGTCCAGAAAAACCCAAAAGTTCCACATACAAATCGACAAGTGGCCTGTCACCCCATGAACAACGCGAGAGTCAAGCGGAGTTCCAGTCCTCCACACAAGACGAGGCCTGACTCTCCTGTCCCAACTCTGCAGGGACTCTGCGATCCGAGTCAGATCCGGCGCATTCGAAGCCAGGAGAGGAACCCTGAGGTTCCTGCCTCAACTTGTCATGAGGCCCTCTTCCATTGCACCAAACCCAGTGGAGTTCAGAGAGGCCCCTCCCAACTCCACAGTGACCCTGACTTCTCAGAGGCACGCAGAGAAGCTTCCTGAAGTCACTGGCACAAGTCGATGGAACCCAGGGTTTCCTGCTGCAACCCAGGAAAGACCTCGAGAGTCCTTCTTTAACACCTCTTCAGGCCCAATTCCCCTACCATGACTCGAGAACAATGACGGGCTCCCTCTCACCACGTGCATAGAGACCTGACTGCCCTGGCACCACGTGAGAGGCTCACTGAGCTCCCAGTCTTACTTCGTGAGAAACCCCACACTAGCGCCACAGCTCGAGAAAACCTACGAGACGCCCCAGTCATTGGGAGATGAGGGCCTTCATTTCATGCATTCCCTGGAGAGCAATCCCGTGTCCTCCCTCCAAACACCAGAGGAGGTTTGACTCCCTTTAAGCCACTCAGTGGGCTCCAAGACATACCCGTCCGACTCGAGAGGAGAGCAGAGTCCTTTGCTTCCCCTCGAGTTGAGGGCTGACTCCAAGGTGAGTCTGGAATGCAACCCCGAGATTTCTGTCGAGCCTTGACATGAACATTAGGTCCTGCACACAAGCCTTGGTGGGGTCTCTTTTGCCTTCAGTGACTAGAGCGCACCTCCAGCTCTTCCTCGAATCTCGAATGGAAGATAAGACTTTTGTGGGCCAACACAAGAGGAAGCATGAATTCCCTGCGGTAACTCAAATATCCCACCGCAACTCGAGAAAAACCAAGTGGTTCCGCCGTCATTCCAAGATGAGGCCCATGCCCGCTGGAGCACCCCAAGAGAAGTCCAACGTTCCATTTTGAAGAGCAAAACGTTACTTGGAACGCTTTATGCGACCCCAAAAGTTACCCGACATACCTGTCTCACTTGAGGGAAACACCGAGGTTCCCAGCAGCACTTCATCTGAGCCACTTCTCCCCTCCTGATCGCCACAGGAGGGTCGATTCCTCTGCTTTGTCTGGAAGAGTTTCATGAACTTTGCGGCACATTTCAGGATGAGGCCGGTTTCATGAGGAAATTCGAGACAACCCACGTGGGTGGTGCCAAATGCTGAACGACCCCGATATCCCGGTCCGCTCTTCATAAGAACCCGATGCCCGGACACCTCTTCGAAGGCAACCCTGTGGATGAAGACACAAAACGAAGGGTCACTGACACCCCCGTGCATCGTCTGGAAAAACCTGCAGATTCCACACACAGTTTGACAAGGGGCCTGAAACCCCATGAACAACTCGAGAGGTAAGCGGAGTTCCATTCCTCAGAAAAGACGTAGCCTGTCTCTCCTGTCCCAACTCTGCAGGGACCCTGATGTCGGAGTCCGAAAAAGAGAGGAAGTCTGAGGTTCCTGTCTCCCCTCGAGATGAGCCCCTCTTCCATTGCAACAAACCCAGCGGAGTCCCGAGAGGCACCGCCAACTCCACAGTATCCCTCAACTCTCAGAGACACCCTGGGAAGTTCCCTAAGGTCCCCGGCAGAAGGCGAGGGAAACGACTTTTTCCCGCCACAACCCGAGAAAGACCTCAAGAGTCCCTCTTCAACGCGTCTTGAGGCCCTAGTCCCCTCCCATTACTCGAGAGCCACAACGCGCTCCTCCTCGCTACGCGCAGGGAGACCTGACTTCCCTGGCGCCGCACGAGAGGCTCCATGAGATCCTCGCCGTGCCTCGCGAGAAAACCCCCACGGGCGCCGCAGCTTGAGGAAACCCCTGAGACGCCCCCGTCCTCGCGATGTGAAGGGACTTCTTTTCCTGCATGGCCTGGAGAACAATCCTGAGCCCTCTCTCCAAAATGAAGAGGAGGATTGACTCCACTGACGCCACTAGGGGGCTCCAAGATATCCGCGTCGCGACTCGGGAGGACAGCAGAGTCCTTTGCTTCCTCTCGAGACGAGGCCTGACACCCAGGGGGATCCTGGAATGCAACCCCGAGATCCCTGCCTTCCCTGGAGAGGAACATTAGGTCCTGGACACAAGCCTAGATGAGGTCTCTTTGGCCCTGCAGTGACTCGAGCGCAACCCCCAGCTTTCCCTCGCCAATCGAATGGAAGACTGGGCTTCCCAGGGCCAACAGAGGAGGAAGCCTGTAATCCCCATCGTCACTCGAGAATCCAGCCGCAACTCGAGAAAAAACACGTGGTTCCAACGTCTTCGCAAGATGAGGCCCTTGCCCACTACAGCGTCTCAGGGGAAGTCCCATGTTCCGCCCTGAAGTGCGAAACAGTACCTGACACCCTTCGTGCGACCCCCAAAAGCTCCCCGACACGCCGGGTACCCTCGAGGGAACACCGAGAGTCCCGGCACAGCTTCATCTGAGCCCGTTCTCCCCTCCTGATCACGACAGGAGAGTCGATTCCCCTGCGTGGTCTGAAAGGTGTTCCCGGCCTGCACGGCGCCCCTCAGGATGAGGCCGGCCTCGCGAGGAAATTCGAGACAAGCCCCGTGGCTGGTGCCCCATGTTGAACGACCCTGATTTCCCGGTCCGCAGTTGAGGAGAACCCGATGCCCGGACACCTCTTCGAAGGCCACCTTGTGAGTGAAGGAACAACACGAAGGGGCACTGACACTCCCGTGCATCGTCCGGAAACACCCGCGGTTTCCACACACAACTCCACGAGGGGACTGAGACTCCCTGAGCAACTCGAGAGGCAAGCGGAGTTCCCTTCCTCAGACAAGACGAGGCCTGACTCTCCTGCCCCAATGCTGCAGGGACACTGCTGTCGGAGTACGAAACGGAGAGGAAGCCTGCGGTCCTGTCTCCCCTCGAGATGAGGCCCTCTTCGATTGCGCCAAACCCAGAGGAGTCCCGAGATGGCCCACCAACTCCACAGCATCCCTCACCTCTAAGAGGAACCCTGGGAAGTTCCCTCAGGTCACCGGGAGAAGTCGAGGGAAACGAGGGTTTCCCGCTGCAAGCCGAGAAAGACCTCGAGAGACCTTGTTCTACATGCCTTGATGCCCTAGTCCCCTCCCAGGACTCGAGAACAATGACGCGCTCCCCCTCGCCACGCTCATGGTGACCTGACTTCCATGGCGCCGCACGAGAGGCTCCCTGAGATCCTCGTCGTGCCACGGGAGAAAACCCCCAGGGGCGCCGCAGCTCGAGGAAACCCCTGAGACGCCCCCGTCCTCGCGAGCTGAGGGCCTTCTTTACCTGCATGGCCTGGAGAGCAATCCCGGGTCCTCTCTCCAAACGGAAGAGGAGGCTGGACTCCCTTGAGGCCGCTCAGAGGGCTCCAAGAGACCCGCGTCGCGTCTCGAGAGGAGAGCGGAGTCATTGGCTTCCCCTCGAGACGAGGCCTGACTCCCCGGGGGAGCCTGGAATGCAACCCCGAGATCCCTGCCTTCCCTGGAGAGGAATATTAGGTCCCGGACACACGCCTAGGTGAGGTCTCTTCGGCCCTGCAGTGACTCGAGCGCAACCCCCAGCTTTCCCTCGCAACCCGAGGGGAAGATTGGGCTTCCCAGGGCCAACCCAAGGGGAAGGCTGAGATCCCCGTCGTAACTCGAGAATGCCGCCGCAACTCGAGAAAAACCACGTGGTTCCCACCTCTTGGCAAAATGAGGCCCTTGCCCGCGACGGTGTCTCAAGGGAAGTCCCCTGTTCCGCCCTGAAGGGCGAAACGGTCCCTGACAGCCTTCCTGTGACCCCCCAAAAGTCCCTCGACACGCCGGGGTCCACCGAGGGGAACACCGAGGGTCCCGGCACCGCCTCCTCTGAGCCCCTTCTCCCCTCCTGATCGCGACAGGAGAGGCGATTCCCCTGCGTGGTCTGGAAGGGGTTCCCGGCCTTCCCGGCGCACCTCAGGATGAGGCCGGTCTCACGAGGAAATTCGAAACGAGCCACGTGGGTGGGGCCACATGCCGAACGCCCCCGATTCCCCGGTCCGCTCTTGAGAAGGACCCGAGGCCCGGACCCCTCTTCGAAGGCAACCCTGTGGGTGAAGGCACAACACGAAGGGGCACTGCCACCCCCATGCATCGTCCGCAAAGACCCGCGGGTTCCACACACAGCTCGACGAGTGTCCTGAGACCCCCTGAGCAACTCGAGAGGCCAGCGGGGTTCCCTTCCTCAGAAACGACGAGGCCTGACTCTCCTGTCCCAACTCTGCAGGGATCCTGCGGTCGGAGTCCGAAACGGAGAGGAAGACTGAGGTTCCTGCCTCCCCTCGAGGTGAGGCCCTCTTCCGTTGCGCCAGACCCAGCGGAGTCCCGAAGGGCCGCGCCACCTCCACAGGATCGCTCGCCTCTCAGAGGCACCCTGGCAAGTTCCCTAAGGTCCCCGGCAGAAGGCGAGGGAAACGAGGGTTTCCCGCCGCCCCCCGAGAAAGACCTCGAGAGTCCTTCTTCAACGCGTCTCGAGGCCCTAGTCCCCTCCCGTGACTCGAGAGCCAGGACGCGCTCCCCCTCGTCATGCGCATGGAGACCTGACTTCCCTGGCGCCGCACTAGAGACTCCCTGAGATCCTCGTCGTGCCTCGGGAGAAAACCCCCACGGGCGCCGCAGCTCGAGGAAACCCCTGAGACGCCCCCGTCCTCGCGAGCTGACGGCCTTCTTTTCCTGCATGGCCTGGAGAGCAATCCCGGGTCCTCTCTCCAAACGGAAGAGGAGGCTGGACTCCCTTGACCGCTCAGGGGGCTCCAAGAGACCCGCGTCGCGAATCGAGAGGAGAGCGGAGTCATTGGCTTCCCCTCGAGATGAGGCCTGACTCCCCGGGGGAGCCTGGAGTGCAACCCCGAGATCCCTGCCTTACCTGGAGAGGAATATTAGGTCCCGGACACACGCCTAGGTGAGGTCTCTTCGGCCCTGCAGTGACTCGAGCGCAACCCCCAGCTTTCCCTCGCAACCCGAGGGGAAGATTGGGCTTCCCAGGGCCAACCCAAGGGGAAGGCTGAGATCCCCGTCGTAACTCGAGAATGCCGCCGCAACTAGAGAAAAACCACGTGGTTCCCACCTCTTGGCAAGAAGAGGCCCTTGCCCGCGACGGCGTCTCAAGGGAAGTCCCCTGTTCCGCCCTGAAGGGCGAAACGGTCCCTGACAGCCTTCCTGCGACCCCCAAGAGCCCCCCGACACACCGGGGTCCCCCGAAGGGAACACCGAGTGTCCCGGCACCGCTTCCTCTGAGCCCCTTCTCCCCTCCTGATCGCAACAGGACAGGCGATTCCCCTGCGTGGTCTGGAAGGGGTTCCCGGCCTTCCCGGCGCACCTCAGGATGAGGCCGGTCTCACGAGGAAATTCGAGACGAGCCACGTGGGTGGGGCCACATGCCGAACGCCCCCGATTCCCCGGTCCGCCCTTGAGAAGGACCCGAGGCCCGGACCCCTCTTCGAAGGCAACCCTGTGGGTGAAGGCACAACACGAAGGGGCACTGCCACCCCCGTGCATCGTCGGCAATCACCCGCGGGTTCCACACACAGCTCGACGAGGGGCCTGAGACCCCCTAAGCAACTCGAGAGGCCATCGGGGTTCCCTTCCTCAGACAAGATGAGGCCTGACTCTCCTGTCCCAACTCTGCAGGGACCCTGCGGTCGGAGTCCGAAACGGAGAGGAAGCCTGAGGTTCCTGCCTCCCCTCGAGGTGAGGCCCTCTTCCGTTTTGCCAGACCCAGCGGAGTCCCGAGAGGCCCCGCCAACTCCCCAGGATCCCTCGCCTCTCAGAGGCACCCTGGGAAGTTCCCTAAGGTCCCCGGCAGAAGGCGAGGGAAACGAGGGTTTCCCGCCGCCCCCCGACAAAGACCTCGAGAGTCCTTCTTCAACGCGTCTCCAGGCCCTAGTCCCCTCCCGTGACTCGAGAACAATGACGCGCTCCCCCTTGCCATGCGCATGGAGACCTGACTTCCCTGGCGCCGCACGAGAGGCTCCCTGAGATCCTCGTCGTGCCTCGTGAGAAAACCCCCACGGGCGCCGCAGCTCGAGGAAACCCCTGAGACGCCCCCGTCCTCGCGAGCTGAGGGCCTTCTTTTCCTGCATGGCCTGCAGAGCAATCCCGGGTCCTCTCTCCAAACGGAAGAGGAGGCTGGACTCCCTTGAAGCCGCTCAGGGGGCTCCAAGAGACCCGCGTCGCGACTCGAGAGGAGAGCGGATTCCTTGGCTTCACCTGGAGACGAGGCCTGACTCCCCGCGGGAGCCTGGAGTGGAACCCCGAGATCCCTGCCTTCCCTGGGGAGGAATATTAGGTCCCGGACACACGCCTAGGTGAGGTCTCTTCGGCCCTGCAGTGACTCGAGCGCAACCCCCAGCTTTTCCTCGCAACCTGAGGGGAAGATTGGGCTTCCCAGGGCCAACCCAAGGGGAAGGCTGAGATCCCCGTCGTAACTCGAGAATGCCGCCGCAACTAGAGAAAAACCACGTGGTTCCCACCTCTTGGCAAGATGAGGCCCTTGCCCGCGACGGCGTCTCAAGGGAAGTCCCCTGTTCCGCCCTGAAGGGCGAAACGGTCTCTGACAGCCTTCCTGCGACCACCAAGAGTCCCCCGACACGCCGGGTTCCCCCGAGGGGAACACCGAGGGTCCCGGCACCGCTTCCTCTGAGCACCTTCTCGCCCCGTGATCGCGACAGGAGAGGCGATTCCCCTGCGTGGTTTGGAAGGGGTTCCCGGCCTTCCCGGCGCACCTCAGGATGAGGCCGGTCTCACGAGGAAATTCGAGACGACCCACGTGTGTGGTGCCACAGGCCGAACTCCCCCGATTCCCTCGTCCGCCCTTGAGAATGACCCGAGGCCCGGACCCCTCTTCGAAGGCAACCCTGTGGGTGAAGGCACAACACGAAGGGGCACTGCCACCCCCGTGCATCGTCCGCAAAGACCCGCGGGTTCCACACACAGCTCGACGAGGGGCCTGAGACCCCCTGAGCAACTCGAGAGGCCAGCGGGGTTCCCTTCCTCAGACAAGACGAGGCCTGACTCTCCTGTCCCAACTTTACAGGGACCCTGCGGTCGGAGTCCGAAACAGAGAGGCAGCCTGGGTTTCCTGCCTCCCCTCGAGGTGAGGCCCTCTTCCGTTTTGCCAGACCCAGCGGAGTCCCGAGAGGCCCCGCCAACTCCCCAGGATCCCTCGCCTCTCAGAGGCACCCTGGGAAGTTCTCTAAGGTCACCGGCAGAAGGCGAGGGGGACGAGGTTTTCCCGCCGCCCCCCAAAAAAGACCTCGACTGTCCTTCTTCAGCGCGTCTCGAGGCCCTATACCCCTCCCGTGACTCGAGAGCCATGACTTGATCCCCATCGCCACCGTATGGAGACCTGACTTCCCTGGCGCCGCACGAGAGGCTCCCTGAGATCCTCGTAGTGCCTCGGGAGAAAACCCCCACGGGCACCGCAGCTCGAGGAAACCCCTGAGATGCCCCCGTCCTCGCGAGCTGAGGGCCTTCTTTTCCTGCATGGCCTGCAGAGCAATCCCGGGTCCTGTCTCCAAACTGAAGAGGAGGCTGGACTCCCTTGAGGACGCTCAGGGGGCTCCCAGAGACCCGCGTCGCGACTCGAGAGGAGGGCGGAGTCCTTGATTCCCCTTGAGACGAGGCCTGACTCCCCGGGGGAGCCTGGGATGCAACCCCGAGATCCCTGCCTTCCCTGGAGAGGAATATTAGGTCCCGGACACACGCCTAGGTGAGGTCTCTTGGGCCCTGCAGTGACTCGAGCGCAACCCCCAGCTTTCTCTCGCAACTCGAGGGGAAGTTTGGGCTTCCCAGGGCCAACCCAAGAGGAAGCCTGAGATCCCCGTCGTAACTCGAGAATCCTGCCGCAACTCGAGGAAAACCACGTGGTTCCAACGTCTTTGCAAGATGAGCCTCTTGCCCGCTATGGCGTCTCAAGGGAAGTCCCATTTTCCGTCCTGAAGTGCGAAACGGTACCTGACACCTTTGTTGCGACCCCCAGAAATGCCCCGACACACCAGGTTCCCTCGAGGGAAACACCGAGGGTCCCGACACCACTTCATCTGAGACCCTTCTCTCCTCCTGATCGCGACAGGAGTGTCGATTCCCCTGCGTGGTCTGGAAGGTATTCCCGGCCTTCCCGGCGCATCTCAGGATGGGGCCGTCCGCACGAGGAAATTCGAGGTGAGCCACGGGGGTGGTGCCACATGCCGATCGACCTCGATTTCCCGGTCCACTCTTGAGAAGAACCCGTTGCACGGACACCTCTTCGAAGGCAACCCTGTGGGTGAAGGCACAACACGAAGGGGCACTGACACTCCCGTGCATCGTCCAGAAACACCCGTGGGTTCCACACACAGCTCGAAGAGGGGCCTGAGACCCCCTGAGCAACTCGAGAGGCAAGTGGAGTTCCCTTCCTCAGACAAGACGAGGCCTAACTCTCCGCTCCCAACTCTGCAGGGTCCCTGAGGTCGGAGGGTCGGAGTCAGAAACAGAGAGGAAGCCTGAGGTTCCTGCCTGCCCTCGAGATGAGGCCCTCTTCCATTGCGCCAACCCCAGTGGAATCCCGAGGGGCCCCGCCACCTCCGCCGGATCCCTCACCTCTCAGAGGCACCCTGGGAAGTTCCCTCAGGTCCCCGGCAAAAGTCGAGGGAAATGAGGGTTTCCCGCCGCCACTCGAGAAAGACCTCGATAGTCCTTCTTCAAAGTGTCTTGAGGCCCTTGTCCCCTCTCTGGACTAGAGAGCAATGATGCGCTCCCCCTCGCCTCGCGCATGCAGACCTGGCTTCCCTGGTGCCGCACGAGAGGCTCCCTGAGATCCTCTTCGTGCCTCGGGAGAAAACCCCCATGGGCGCCGCAGCTCGAGGAAACCCCTGAGACGCCCCCGTCCTCGCGAGCTGAGGGCCTTCTTTTCCTGCATGGCCTGGAGAGCAATACCGAGTCCTCTCTCCAAACTGAAGAGTATGCTGGACTCCCTTGAGGCGACTCAGTGGGCTCCAAGAGATCCGCGTCGGGGCTCGAGAGGAGAGTGCAGTCCTTTGCTTCCCTTCGAGGCGAGGCCTGACTCCCCGGGGGAGTCTGGAGTGCAATCCCGAGATGCTTGTCTTCCCTTGAGAGGACTATTAGGTCCTGGACACACGCCTAGATGAGGTCTCTTTGGCCTTGCAGTGATTCGTGCACAACATCCAGCTTTCCCTCGCAACTCGAAGGGAAGTTTGGGCTGCCCAGGGCCAACACAAGAGGAAGCCTGAAATCTACGTCGTAACTCGAGAATCCCGCCGCAACTCGAGAAAAACCACGTGGTTCCATCGTCTTCGCAGCATGAGGCCCTTGCCCGCCACAGCGTCTCAAAAGAAGTCCCACGTTCCTACTGAAGTGCAAAACGGTACTTGGCACCCATGATGGCACCCCCAAAGTTCCCCAACATACAGGCCTCACTCGAGGGTAACACCCATGTTCCCCGCACCACATCATTTGAGCCCCTTCTCCCCTCCTGATTGCAACAGGAGTGTCGATTCTCCTGCTTTGTGTGGAAGGGGTTACCGATCTTCCCAGCGCACATCAGGATGAGGCCGGTCTCACGAGGAAATTGGAGATGTAGCCTCGTGGGTGGTGCCACATACGGAAAGACCCCATTTCCCGGTCAGCTATTAATAAGAACCTGATGCCCGTACACTTCTTGGAATGCATCCCGTAGGATGAAGGCACAACAAGGAGGGACCCTGAACACCCGTGCATCTTTTGGAAAATTCTGCAGGTTCCACATACAGCTCGACAAGTGACCTGTTACCTCGTGAACAACTCGAGAGGCAAGCTAAGCTTCATTTCTCCACAGAATACGAGGCCTGACTCTCCTGTCCCAACTCTGCAGGAATCCTGAGATCGGAGTCTGAAATGGAGAGGAACCCTGAGGTTCCTTCCTCAACACGAGATGAGGCCCTCTTGTATTATACCACACCCAGTGGAGTCCCGAGAGGCCCCTCCCAACTCCACAGTATCAGTGTCTTCTCAGAGGCACCCTGAGCAACTCCCTGAGGTCACCGGCACAAGTCGAGGGAACACAGGGTATCCTGCCGCAACCCGAGAAAGACCTCAAGAGTCCGTCTTCAACGCGTCTTGAGGACGGATTCCCCTACCATGACTCGAGAGCAATGACACGCTCCCCCTCGCCATGCGCATGGACACCTGACTTCCCTGGCGCCACATGAGAGGTTCCCTGAGCTCCCCGTCATACCTCGTGAGAAACCCCACACTGGCGCCACAGCTCGGGAAAACCCACCGTCATCGCGAGATTGGGGACTTCTTTTCCTGCCTGACCTGGAGAGCAATCCCTGGTCCTTTCTCCAAACTTCACAGTAGGCTTTACTCCCTTTAGGCCACTCAATGGGCTCCAAGAGATACCTGTGGCGGCTTGAGAGGAGAGCAGAGTACTTTGTTTCCCCTCGAGACGAGGCCTTACCTCGGGTGAGTCTGGAATGCAACCCCGAGATCCCTGTTGCCCCTGGAGAGGAACATTATGTCCTGGACAAAAGCCTAGATGAGGTCTATTTTGCCCTACAGTGAATCGAGAGCAACACCCATCTCTCCCTCGCAATTCGAATGGAAGATTGGTCTTCACTGGGCCAACACAAGAGGAAGTCTGAATTTCCCGTTGTAACTCGAGAATCCCGCCGCAACTCTTAAAAACCAAGTGGTTCCCCATTCATCGCAATATGAGGCCTTTGCCCGCTACAGAGTCTCAAGAGAAGTCCCATGTTTCGTCATAAAGTTCGAAATGCTACTTGGCACCCTTGATGCGACCCCAAAATTCCCCAATATACCGGTCTCACTCCAAGGGAACACCGAAGTTCCTGGCACCACTTCATTTGAGCCCCTTCTCCCCTCCTGATCACGGCAGGAAGGTCGATCCCCCTGCTTTGTCTAGAAGGCGTTCCCGACCTTCATGGCGCACCTCAGGATGAGGCCAGTCTCACGAAGAAATTCGAGACGTAGCCTCGTGTTGGTGCCACGTGCCAAAAGACCCCGATTTCTCGGTCTTGCTCTTGATAAGAACCCGATGCCCGGACACCTCTTCTAAGGCAACCCTGTGGATGAAGGCACTACACGAGGGGGCACTGGCAACCCTGTTCATCGTCCGGAAAACCCCGCAGGATCCACATACAGCTCCACAACTGGCCTGTCACCCCTTAAACAATGAGAGAGGAAAGCGGAGTTCCCTTCCTCAGACAAGACGAGGCCTGAGTATCCAATCCCAACTCTACAGGCACGCTTCGATCTGAGTCAGAAATGGAGAGGAAACCTGAGGTTCCTGCCTCAACCCGAGATGAGGCCCTCTTCCATTAAAACAAACCCAGTGGAGTCCCGAGAGGCCCCTCCCATCTCCACAGTATCCCTGAATTCTCATAGGCATTCTGAGAAGCTCCTTGAGGCCACCAGCAAAAGTCGAGGGAAATAAGAGTTTCCTGCCACAACCAAAGAAAGACCTCGAGAGTCCTTCTTCAATGCGTTTTGAGGTCAGATTCCCCTACCATAGCTCGAGAGCAATAATGCGCTCCCCCTCGCCACGCACATGGAGACCTGACTTCCCTGGCGCCACACGAGAGGCTCCCTGAGCTCCCCGTCGTACCACGTGTGAAACCCCACACTGGCGCCGCAGCTCGAGAAAACCCACAAGATCCCTCCGTCATCGCGAGATGAGGGCCATCTTTTCCTGCATGGCCTGGAGAGCAGTCCCAAGTCCTCTCTCCAAACTTCACAGGAGGCTTGACTCCCTTTAGGCCACAAAGTGGGCTCCAAGAGGTGCCCGTCGCGACTCGAAAGGAGAGCGGAGTCCTTTGCTTCCCTTTGACATGAGGCCTGACTCCCTGGGTGAGTCTGGAATGCAAACCTGAGATCCCTGTGGCCCTTGGAGAGGAACATTAGGTCCTGGACACAAGCCTAGATGAGGTCTCCTTTGCCCTGCAGTGACTCGAGCGCAACCCCCAGCTCTCCCTCGCAACTCGAATGGATGATTGGACTTCCCTGGCCCAACACAAGAGGAAGCCTGAAATCCCCGTCGTAACTCGAGAATCCCACCGCAACTCGAGAAAAACCACGTGGCTCCCCCGTCATCGCAAGATGAGGCCCTTGGCCGCTACAGCGTATCAAGAGAAGTCCCACGTTCCATCCTGAAGTACAAAACGGTACTT
Source organism: Bubalus kerabau (assembly GCF_029407905.1). Lineage (NCBI taxonomy): Eukaryota > Metazoa > Chordata > Mammalia > Artiodactyla > Bovidae > Bubalus > Bubalus kerabau. The sequence goes on from NC_073633.1 coordinate 2,005,618, forward strand.
GGCACCCTTGATGCGACCCCCAAAGTTCCCTGACATACCGGTCTCACTCGAGGGAAACACCAAAGTTCACGGCACCACTTCCTGTGAGCCCCTTCACCCCTCCTGATCGCGACAGAAGGGTCGATTCCCATGTTTTGTCTGCAAGGGGTTCCCGACGTTCCCCGCGAACCTCCGGATGAGGCCGGTCTCATGAGGAAATTCGAAAAGTAGCCTCATGGTTGGTGCCACATGTTGAAAGATCCCGAATTCCCGGTCCACTCTAGATAAGAACCTGACGCCCGGACATCTCTTCGAAGGCAACCCTTTGGATGAAGGCACAACACGAAGGGACATTGACATCCCCATGCATCGTCTGGAAAAACCCGCCGATTCCACTCACAGCTCCAAATGTGGACTGTCACCCCGTGAACAACTCGAGAGGCAAGTGAAGTTGCATTCCTTCACACAAGACGAGGCCTTACTCTCCTGTCCCAACTCTTCAGGGACCCTGCGATCGGAGTCAGAAATGGAGAGGAACCCTGAGGTTCCTGCCTCAACTAGAGAAGAGGCTCTGTTCCATTGAACCAAACTCAGTGGTGTCCCGAGAGGCCCCTCCCAACACCACAGTATCCCTGAATTCTCAGAGGCTCCCTGAGAAGCTACCTGAGGTCACTGGCACAAGTCGAGGGAACCCAGAGTTTCCTGAAGTAACCCGAGAAAGACTTGGAGAGTCCTTTTTCAACGTCTCTTGATGCCCGATTCCCCTACCATGACTCCAGAGCAAGGACGCGCTCCCCTCGCCACAAGCAGGAAAACTGACTTCCCTAGTACCACACAAGAGGCTCCCTGAGTACCCCATCGTACCTCGTGAGAAAACCCACAGTGGCGCCGGAGTTCGAGAAAAACCACAAGATGCCCCCGTCAAGGAGAGATGGGGGCCTTCTTTTCCTGCCTGACCTGGAGAGCAATCCCTGGTCCTCTCTCCAAACTTCACAGGAGGATTGACTCCCTTTAGGCCACTCAGTTGGGTCCAAGAAATACCCGGTGCGACTCGAGAGGAGAGCGGAGTCCTTTGCTTCCCTGGAGACGAGGCCTGACTCCCCGGGTGAGTTTGGAATGCAACCCCGAGATCCATGTCACCCCTGGAGTGGAACATTATGTCCTAGACACAAGCCTAGATGAGGTCTATTTTGCCCTACAGTGACTCGAGAGCAACCTCCATCTCTCCCTCACAATTTGAATGGAAGATTGGTCTTCCCACGGTCAACACAAGAGGAAGTCTGAATTTCCCATCGTAATTCGAGAATTCAGCCTCAAGTCTTAAAAACCATGTGGTTCCCCTTCATCGCAATATGAGGCCCTTGCCAGCTAGAGTCTCAAGAGAAGTCCCACGTTCCATCTTAAAGTTCGAAATGCTACTTGGCACCCTTGATGCGACCCCAAAGTTGCCCAACATACCGGTCTCACTCCAGGGGAACACCGAAGTTCCCGGTGTCTCCAGGGAAGTCCCATGTTCCGCCCTGAAGGGCGAAACGGTACTTGACACCCTTGATGCGACCGCAAAAGTTCCCCGACACGCTGGGTTCCCTCGAGGGGAACACCGAGGGTCCCGGCACCACTTCATCTGAGCCCCTTCTCCCCTCCTGATCGCGAGAGGAGGGTCGATTCCCCTGCTTTGTCTGGAAGGGGTTCCCGGCCTTCCTGGTGCACCTCAGGATGAGGCCGGTCTCAGGAGGAAATTCGAGACTAGCCACGTGTGAGGTGCCACGTGCCGAACCACTCCGATTTTCTGGTCCGCTCTTGATAAGAACCCGATGCCCGGACCCCTGTTCGAAGGCAACCCTGTGGGTGAAGGCACAACACGAAGGGGAACTGACACCCCCGTGCATCATCCGGAAAAACCCGCAGGGTCTACACACAGCTCGACAAGGGGCCTGAGACTCCCGGAACAACTCGAGAGGCAACCAGAATTCCATTCCTCAGACAAGACGAGGCATGACTCTCCTGTCCCAACAATGCAGGGACCGTGCAGACGGAGTCTGAAACTGAGAGGAAGCCTGAGGTTCCTGCCTCCCCTCGAGATGAGGCCCTCTTCCATTGCACCGAACCCAGCAGAGTCCCGAGAGGCCCTGCCAACTACACAGCATCCCTCACCTCTCAGAAGCACCTTGGGAAGTTCCCTAAGGTCCCCTGCAGAAGTCGAGGGAAACGAGGGTTTCCCGCCGCAACCTGAGAAAGACCTCGAGAGTCCTTCTTCAACGCCTCTTGAGGACCTAGCCGTTTCCCATGACTCGAGAGTGATGACCAGCTCCCCCTCGCCATGCGCATGGAGACCTGACTTCCCTGGCGCCGCACGAGAGGCTCCCTGAGGTCCTCGTCGTGCCTCGTGAGAAAACCCCCATGGGCGCAGCAGCCTGAGGAAACCCATGAGACGCCCCCGTCATCGTGAGATGAAGGCCTTCTTTCTTGCCTGGCCTGGAGAGCAATCCCGAGTCCTCTCTCCAAACTGAAGAGGAGGCTCGACACCCTTGAGTCCACTCAGTGGACTCCAAGAGATCCGTGTCGCGACTTGAGAGGAAAGCGGAGTCCTTTGCTTCCCCTACAGGCGAGTCCTGACCCCCCGGGGGAGTCTGGAATGGAAACCCGTGATTCCTGTCTTCCCTTGAGAGGAATATTAGGTCCTGGACACACGCCTCGATGAAGTCTCTTTGGCCCTGTAGTGACTCGAGCAGAACCCCCAGCTTTCCATCGCAACTCGAATTGAAGATTGGTCTTCCCAGGGCCAACCCAAGAGGAAGCCTGAAATTCCTGTTGTTTTCGAGAATCCCGATGCAACTCGAGAAAAACGACATGGTTCCAACGTCTTCACAGGATGAGGCCCTTGCCCGCTACAGCATCTCCAGGGAAGTCCCATGTTCCGTCCTGAAGTGGGAAACGGTACTTGGCTCCCTTGATGCGACCCCTAAAGTTCCCTGAAACGCCGGGTTCCCTCGAGTGGAACACCGAGGGTCCCGGCACCACTTCATCTGAACCCCATCTCCCCTCTTTATCGCGACAGGAGAATCGATTCCCCTACTTTGTGTGGAAGGTGTTCCCGGCCTTCCCGGCGCACCTCAGGATGATGCTGGTCTCACGAGGAAATTCGAGATGAGCCACGTGGGTGGTGCCACATGCCGAATGACCCCGATTTCCCGGTGCGCTCTTGAAATGAACCCTAAGCCCGGACACCTCTTTGAAGAAACCCTGTGGGGGAAGGCACAAAACGAAGGGGCACTGACACCCCCATGCATCTTCTGGAAACACCCGCAGGTTCCACACACAGCTTGTCAAGGGCCCTGAGACCCCCTGAACGACTCGAGAGGCAAGCAGAGTTCCGTTACTCAGACAAGACGAGGCCTGACTCTCCTGTCCCAACTCTGCAGGGACCCTGCGGTCGGATTCAGAAATGGAGAGGAAGCCTGAGGTTCCTGCCTCCAATCGAGATGAGGCCCTCTTTCATTTCGTCAAACCTAGTGGAGTCCCGAGAGGCCCCTCTAACTCCTCAGTATCCCTCACCTCTCAGAGGCACCTGGGAAGTTCCCTAAGGTCCCCTGTAGAGGTCGATGGAAACGAGTGTTTCTCGCCCCAACCCAAGAAAGACCTTGAGAGTCCTTCTTAAATGCCTCTTGAGGCCCTAGTCCCTCCCATGACTCGAGAGCAATGACGCGATCTGCCTGGCCACACGCATGGAGTCAGGCTTCTCTGGCGCCGCACGAGAGGCTCCTGAACTCCCCATCATATCTCGTGAGAAACCCCACACTGGCGCCGCAGCTCGAGAAAACCCATGAGACGCCCCCGTCATCACGAGAGGAGGGCCATCTTTAACTGCATGGTATGCAGATCAAGCGTGAACCTTCTGTCCAAGCTACACAGGACGCTTGACACCCTTTAGGCCACTCATTGGGCTCCAAGAGTTACGCGTCCCGACTCGAGAGGATAGTGGAGTCCTTTGCTTCCACTCGAGACGAGGCGTGACCCACCGGGTGAGACTGGAATGCGACCCCAATATCCCTGTCGCCCCTGGAGAGGAACATTACGTCCTGGACCCAAGCCTAGATGAGGACTCTTTGCCCTGAAGTGACTCGAGAGCAACCCCCAGCTCTCTTTGACAAGTTGAATGGAAGACTGGACTTCCTGGGCCAACACAAGAGGAAGCCTGAATTCCCCGTTGTAACTCGAGAATCCCGCCTCAACTCGAGAAAAACCACGTGTTTCCCTCGTCATCGCAATATGAGGCCCTTGCCCGCTAGAGCATCTCCAGAGAATTCCCACGTTCCGTCTTGAAGTGCGAAACTGTACTTGGCACCCTTGATGCGACCTCAAAAGTGCCGTGACATACCGGTCTCACTCGAGGGGACCACCGAGGTTCCCGGCACCACTTCATCTGAGCCCCTTCTCCCCTTCTGATCGCGACCGGTGGTTCGATTCCCCTGCTTTGTCTGCAAGGGGTTCCCTACCTTCCCGGCGAACCTCAGGATGAGGCCGGTCTCCCGAGGAAATTCGAGACGTAGCCTCGTGGGTGGTACCACATGCTGAAAGACCCCAATTTTCCGGTACGCTCTTGAAAAGAACCCGATGCCCGGAAACCTCTTTGAAGGCAACCCTGTGGATGAAGGCACAACACGAAGGGGCACTGACACCCCCGTGCATCGTCCGGAAAAACCCGCAGGTTCCACACTCAGCTCAACAAGTGGCCTGTCACTCCGTGAACAACTCGAAAGGCAAGGGGAAATCCATTCCTCCACAGAAGACGAGGCGTGACTCTCTTGTCCATACTCTGCAGGTACCCTGCGACCCGAGTCAGATATGGAGAGGACCCCTGAGGTTCCTGCCTCCATTCGAGATGAGGCCCTCTTCGATTGCACCAAACCCAGTTGAGTAACGAAAGGCCCCTCCCAAATCCACAGTGTCCCTGACTTCTCAGAGGCACCCTTAGAAGTTGCCTGAGGTCACCGACACAAGTCGAGGGAACCCAGGGTTCCCTGCCGCAACCCGAGAAAGACCTCAAGAGTCCTTCTTCAATGCGTCTTGAGGCCCGATTCGCCTACTATGACTCGAGAGCAATCACGCACTCCCCTTCACCACACGCACGGAGACCTGACGTCCCTAGCACCACACGAGAGGCTCTCTGAGCTCCCCGTTGTACCTCGTGAGAAATCTGATACTGGCGCCGCAGCTGGAGAAAACACACGAGACGCCCCCGTCATCGCGAGATGAGGGCCTTTTTTCCTGCATGGCCAGGAAAACAATCCCGAGTCATCTCTCCAAACTCCACAGGAGGCTTGACTCCCTTTAGTACACACAGTGGGCTCCAAGAGATACCCATCGCGACTCGAGACGAGAGCGGAATTCTTTGCTTACCCTTGAGGTGAGAACTGACTCCCCGGATGAGTCTGGAATGCAAACCCGAGATCCCTGTCGCCCCTGGAGAGCAACGTTAGATCCTGGACACAAGCCTAGATTAGGTCTCTTTTGCCCTGCAGTGACTCTAGCACAATCCCCAGCTCCCCCTCGCAACCCAAATGGAAGATTGGATTTCAAGGCCAACAAGAGGAAGCCTAAATTCCCGGTCATAACTCGAGAATCCCGCCGCAACTCGAGCAAAACCACGTGGTTCTCCCGTCATCGCAAGATGAGGCCCTTGCCCGCTACAGCGTTTCAAAAGATGTCCCAGGTTACGTCTTGAAATGCGAAACGGTACTTTGCACCCTTGATGCGACCCCAAAAGTCCCCCAACACGCCGGTCTCACTCAAGGGGAACACCGAGGTTCCCGGCACCACTTCATTTAAGCCCCTTCTCCCCTCCTGATCGTGACCGGTGGGTCGATTCCCCTTCTTTGTCTGCAAGGGGGCCCGACCTTCCCTGCACAACTCAGGATGAGGCCGGTCTCATGGGAAATTCGATACGTAGCTTTGTGGGTGGTGCCACTTGCTGAAAGACTCCAATTTCCCGGTCCGCTCTTGATAAGAATCCGATGCTCGGACACCTCTTGGAAGGCAGCCTTGAGTATGAAGGTACAACACGAAGGGGCACTAACACACCTGAGCATCATCCGGAAAAACGGGCAGGTTACACACACAGCTCGACAAGTGGCCTGTCACCTCGAGAACAACTCGAGAGGCAAGAGGAGTCCCATCCTCCAGAAAAGACGAGGCCTGACTCTCCTGTACCAACATGCAGGGACCTTGCGATCTGAGTCAGAAATGGAGAGGAACACTGAGGTTCCTGCTTCAACTCGAGATGAGTCCCTCTTATATTCCACCAAATGCAGAGGAGTCTCGAGAGGCCCCTCCAAACTGCACAGTATCCCTGACTTCTCAGAGGCACTCTGAGAAGCTCCCTGAGGTCGCAGGCACAAGTCAAGGGAACCCTGGGTTTTATGCAGTGACCCGAGAAAGACCTCGAGAGTCCTTCTTCAACCCGTCTTGAGGCCCGATTACCCTACCATGACTCGAGAGCAATGACGAGCTCCCCCTAGCCATCTCATGGGGAACTGACTTCCCTGGCGCCACACGAGAGGCTCCCTGAGCTCCCTCTCTTACCTCGTCAGAAACCCGGCACTAGCGCAGCAGTCTAGAAAACCCACGAGACGCCGCCATCATCGCGAGATGAGGGCCTTCTTTTCCTGCATGGCCTGGAGAGGAATCCCGAGTCCTCTATCCAAACACCACAGGAGGCTTGACTCCCTTTAGGGCACACAGTGGGCTCCAAGAGATACCCATCGTGACTCAAAAGGACAGCGGAGTTCTTTGCTTCCCCTCGAGACGAGGCCTGATTCCCCGGGTGAGTCTGGTATGCAACCCCAAGATCCCTGTCGCCCCTAGGGACGAGCATTAAGTCCTGGAGACAAGCCTAGATGAGGTCTATTTTGCCCTGCAGTGACTCGAGAGCAATCCCCAGGTCTCCCTTGAAACTCGAATGGAAGATAGGACTTCCCTGGCCCAACACATGAGGAAGACTGTATTCCCCGTCAAAACTCGAGAATCCCGCCACAACTCGATAAACGCCACGTGGTTCCCCCGTCATCCCAAGATGAGGCCCTTGCCCCCTACAGCGTCTCAAGAGAAGTCCCACGTTCCGTCTTGAAGTGCGAAACGGTATTGGCACCCTTGATGCGCCCTCAAAAGTTCCTCGACACACCAGTCTGACTCGAGGAGAACACCGAGGTTCCCGACACCACTACATCTGGGCCCCTTCTCCCCTCCTGATCGCGACAGGAGGGTCGATTCCCCTGTTTTGCCTTGAAGGGGTTCCCGCCTTTCGCGGTGCATCTCAGGATGAGGCCGGTCTCACGAGGATATTCGAGACATAGCCACGTGGATGGTGACACATGCCGAAAGACCCCGATTTCCCGGTCCGCTCTTGATAAGATCCTGATGCCCGGACACCTCTTTGAAGATAACCCTTTTGATGAAGGCACAACACTTAGGGGCACTGACACCCCTGGGTATCGTCCGGAGAAACCCGCAGGTACCACACACAGCTCGAGAAGTGACCTGTCACCCCGTGAACAACTGGAGAGGCAGGCAGAGTTCCATTCCTCCACACAAGACGAGGCCTGACTCTCCTGTTCGAACTCTGCAGCGAAACTGCGATCCGAGTCAGATCTGGCCCAGGGGAAGTCAGGAGAGGAAACATGAGTTTCCTGCCTCCACTCGAGATGAGGCCCTCTTCCATTGCACCGAACCCAGTGGAGTCCCGAGAGACCCCTCCCAACTGCACAGTATCCCTGACTTCTCAGAGGCACCCTTAGACCTTCCTGAGATCACCGGCACAAGTCGAGGGAACCAAGGGTTTCCTGCCCCAACCCGTAAACGACCTCGAGAGTCCTTCTTCAACGCATCTTGAGGTGCGATTCCCCTACCATGGCTCGAGAGCAATGACGCGCTCCCCCTAGCCACGTGCATAGAAACCTGACTTCCCTGGCGCCACAGGAGAGGCTCCCTGAGCTCCCCATTATACCTCGTGAGCAACACCACACTGGAGCCACAGCTCGAGAATACCCACGAGACGCCCCAGTCCTCATGACATGAGGGCCTTCTTTTGCTGTATGGCCTGGAGAGCAATCCTGAGTCCTCTCTCCAAACTCCACAGGAGGCTTGACTCATTTTAGGCCACACAGTGAGCTCCAAGATATACCCGTCGCGACTTGACAGGAGAGCGGTGTCCTTGGCTTCCCCTCGAGACGAGGCCTGACTCCCCGGGTGAGTCGAGAATGCAATGCTGAGATCGCTTTCGCCCCAGCAGAGGAACATTAGGTCCTGGACACAAGCCTAGATGAGGTCTATTTGGCCCTGCAGTGTCTCGAGAGCAATCCCCAGTTCTAACTCACAATTCGAATGAAAACTGGACTTCCCTGGGCCAGTTGAAGAGGAAGCCTGAATTCCCGGTTGTAACTCGAGAATCCCGCCCCAACTCAAGAAAAACCACGTGGTTCCCCCGTCATCGAAAGATGAGACCCTTGCCCGCTACAGCGTCTCAAGAGAAGTCCCACGTTCCGTATTGAAGAGCGAAAAGTTACTTGGAACCCTTGATGCGACCCCAAAAGTTCCCCGACATACCAGTCTCACTTGAGGAGAACACCGAGGTTCCCGGCACCACTTCATCTGAGACTCTTCTCCCCTCTTGATCGCGACAGGAGGTTCGATTCCCCTGCTTTGTCTGGAAGGCGTTCCCGACCTTCCTGGAGCACATCAAGATGAAGCCAGTCTCACGAGGAAATTCGAGACATAGCCTCGTGGGTGGTGCGACATGCCAAAAGACCCCAATTCCCTGGTCTGCTCTTGATAAGAACCCGATGGCAGAACCCAACTCGAATGCAATCCTGTGGAACAAGGCACAACACGAAGGGGCAGTGACACCCCAGTGCATCGTCCAGAAAAACCCTCAAGTTCCACATACAAATCGACAATTGGCCTGTCACCCCATGAACAACGCGAGAGTCAAGCGGAGTTCCATTCCTCCACACAAGACGAGGCCTGACTCTCCTGTCCCAACTCTGCAGGGACTCTGCGATCCGAGTCAGATCCGGCGCATTCGAAGCCAGGAGAGGAACCCTGTGGTTCCTGCCTCAACTTGTCATGAGGCCCTCTTCCACTGCACCAAACCCAGTGGAGTTCCGAGAGGCCCCTCCCAACTCCACAGTGACCCTGACTTCTCAGAGGCACGCTGAGAAGCTTCCTGAGGTCACTGGCACAAGTCGATGGAACCCAGGGTTTCCTGCTGCAACCCAAGAAAGACCTCGAGAGTCCTTCTTTAACACGTTTTCAGGCCCAATTCCCCTACCATGACTCGAGAACAATGACGGGCTCCCTCTCACCACGTGCATAGAGACCTGACTGCCCTGGCACCACATGAGAGGCTCACTGAGCTCCCAGTCTTACTTCGTGAGAAACCCCACACTAGCGCCACAGCTCGAGAAAACCTACGAGACGCCCCAGTCATCGGGAGACGAGGGCCTTCATTTCCTGCATTGCCTGGAGAGCAATCCCGTGTCCTCCCTCCAAACACCAGAGGAGGTTTGACTCCCTTTAAGCCACTCAGTGGGCTCCAAGACATACCCGTCCGACTCGAGAGGAGAGCAGAGTCCTTTGCTTCCCCTCGAGACGAGGCCTGACTCCAGGGTGAGTCTGGAATGCAACCCCGAGATTCCTGTCGCCCCTTGGCATGAACATTAGGTCCTGCACACAAGCCTTGGTGGGGTCTCTTTTGCCTTCAGTGACTAGAGCGCACCTCCAGCTCTTCCTCGAATCTCGAATGGAAGATAAGACTTTTGTGGGCCAACACAAGAGGAAGCATGAATTCCCTGTGGTAACTCAAATATCCCACCGCAACTAGAGAAAAACCAAGTGGTTCCCCAGTCATTCCAAGATGAGGCCCTTGCCCGCTGGAGCACCCCAAGAGAAGTCCCACGTTCCAATTTGAAGAGCGAAACGGTACTTGGAACGCGTTATGCGACCCCAAAAGGTACCCGACATACCTGTCTCACTTGAGGGAAACACCGAGGTTCCCAGCAGCACTTCATCTGAGCCACTTCTCCCCTCCTGATCGCCACAGGAGGGTCGATTCCTCTGCTTTGTCTGGAAGGGTTTCATGACCTTCGCGGCACACCTCAGGATGAGGCCGGTTTCATGAGGAAATTCGAGACTAGCCACGTGGGTGGTGCCAAATGCTGAACGACCCCGATTTCCCAGTCCGCTCTTCATAAGAACACGATGCCCGGACACCTCTTCGAAGGCAACCCTGTGGATGAAGACACAAAACGAAGGGTCACTGACACCCCCATGCATCGTCTGGAAAAACCTGCAGATTCCACACACAGTTTGACAAGGGGCCTGAAACGCCATGAACAACTCGAGAGGCAAGCGGAGTTCCATTCCTCAGAAAAGACATAGCCTGACTCTCCTGTCCCAACTCTGCAGGGACACTACGATCAGAGTCAGAATTGGAGAGGAAGCCTGAGGTTCCTGCCTCCACTCGAGATGAGGCCTTCTTCCATTGCGACAAACGCAGTGGAGTCCCGAGAGGCCTCGCCAAATCCATAGCGTCCCTCACCTCTCAGAGGCACCCTGGGAAGTTTCCTCAGGTCCCCGGCAGAAGTCGGGGGAAACGAGGGTTTCCCGCTGCAACCCGAGAAAGACATCGAGAGTCCTTCTTCAACGCGTCTTGAGGCCCTAGTCCCCTCCCATGACTCGAGAACAATGACGCGCTCCTTCTCGCCACGTGCATGGAGACATGACTTCCCTGGCGCCGCACGAGTGGCTCCCTGAGATCCTCGTCCTGCCTCGGGAGAAAACCCCCATATGTGCCACAGCTCGAGGAAACCCCTGAGATGCCCCCGTCCTCGCGAGGTGAGGGCCTTCTTTTCCTGCCTGGCCTGGAGAGTAATCAGGAGTCCTCTTTCAAAAGTGAAGAGGAGGCTGGACTCCCTTGAGGCCACTCAGGGGGCACCAAGATATCCGCATCGCGACTCGGGAGGAGAGCGGAATCCTTTGCTTCCCCTCGAGGCGAGGCCTGACTCCCCGGGGGAGCATGGGATGCAACCCCGAGATCATTGTCTTCCCTGGAGAGGAGCATTAGGTCCTGGACACACGCCTAGGTGAGGTCTCTTTGGCCCTGCAGTGACTCGAGCGCAACCCCCAGCTTTCCCTTGCAAATCGAGGGGAAGTTTGGGATTCCCAGGGCCAACCCAAGAGAAAGCCTGAGATCCCCGTCGTAACTCGAGAATCCCGCCGCAACTACAGAAAACCCACGTGGTTCCCACATCTTCGCAAGATGCGGCCCTTGCCCGCGAAAGGGTCTCAAGGGAAGTCCCCTGTTCCACCCTGAAGTGCGAAACGGGACCTGACGGCCTTCATGCGCCCCCAAAACTTACCCGACACGCCGGCTTCCCTTGAGGGGAACACCGAGGGTCCCAGCACCGCTTCCTCTAAGCCCCTTCTCCCCTTCTGATCGCGACAGGAGAGGCGATTCCCCTGCGTGGTCTGGAAGGGGTTCCCGGCCTTCCCGGCGCACCTCAGAATGAGGCCGGTCTCACGAGGAAATTCGAGGCGAGCCACGTGGGTGGGGCCACATGCCGAACGCCCCGATTCCCCGGTCCGCTCTTGAGAAATACCCGAGACCCGGACCCCTCTTCGAAGGCAACCCTGTGGGTGAAGGCACAACACGAAGGGGCACTGCCACCCCCGTGCATCGTCCGCAAAGACCCGTGGGTTCCACACACAGCTCGACGAGGGGCCTGAGACCCCCTGAGCAACTCGAGAGGCCAGCGGGGTTCCCTTCCTCAGACAAGACGAGGCCTGACTCTCCTGTCCCAACTCTGCAGGGACCCTGCGGTCGGAGTCCGAAACGGAGAGGAAGCCTGAGGTCCCTGCCTCCCCTCGAGGTGAGGCCCTCTTCCGTTGCGCCAGACCCAGCGGAGTGCCGAGGGGCCCGGCCCCCTCCACAGGATCCCTCGCCTCTCAGAGGCACCCTGGGAAGTTCCCTAAGGTCCCCGGCAGAAGGCGAGGGAAACGAGGGTTTCCCGCCGCCCCCCCGAGAAAGACCTCAAGAGTCCTTCTTTGACGCGTCTCGAGGCCCTAGTCCCCTCCCGTGACTCGAGAGCCAGGACGCACTCCCCCTCGCCACGCGCATGGAGACCTGACTTCCCTGGCGCCGCACGAGAGGCTCCCTGAGATCCTCGTCGTGCCTCGGGTGAAAACCCCCACGGGCGCCGCAGCTCGAGGAAACCCCTGAGACGCCCCCGTCCTGGCGAGCTGAGGGCCTTCTTTTCCTGCATGGCCTGGAGAGCAATCCCGGGTCCTCTCTCCAAACGGAAGAGGAGGTTGGACTCCCTTGAGGCCGCACAGGGGGCTCCAAGAGACCCGCGTCGCGACTCGAGAGGAGAGCGGAGTCCTTGGCTTGCCCTCGAGACGAAGCCTGACTCCCCGGGTGAGCCTGGAATGCAACCCTGAGATCCCTGCCTTCCCTTGAGAGGAATATTAGGTCCCGGACACACGCCTAGGTGAGGTCTCTTCGGCCCTGCAGTGACTCGAGCGCAACCCCCAGCTTTCCCTCGCAACCCGAGGGGAAGATTGGGCTTCCCAGGGCCAAGCCAAGGGGAAGGCTGAGATCCCCGTCGTAACTCGAGAATCCCGCCGCAACTCGAGAAAACCCACGTGGTTCCCACCTCTTGGCAAGATGAGGCCCTTGCCCGCGACGGCGTCTCAAGGGAAGTCCGCTGTTCTGCCCTGAAGGCCGAAACGGTCCCTGACAGCCTTCCTGCGACCCCCAAGAGTGCCCCGACACGCCGGGTTCCCTCGAGGGGAACACCAAGGGTCCCGGCACCGCTTCCTCTGAGCCCCTTCTCCCCTCCTGATCGCGACAGGAGAGGCGATTCCCCTGCGTGGTCTGGAAGGGGTTCCCGGCCTTCCCGGCGCACCTCAGGATGAGGCCAGTCTCACGAGGAAATTCGAGTCGAGCCACGTGGGTGGTGCCACATGCCGAACGCCCCCGATTCCCCGGTCCGCCCTTGAGAAGGACCCGAGGCCCGGACCCCTCTTCGAAGGCAACCCTGTGGGTGAAGGCACAACACGAAGGGGCACTGCCACCCCCGTGCATCGTCCGCAAAGACCCGCGGGTTCCACACACAGCTCGACGAGGGGCCTGAGACCCCCTGAGCAACTCGAGAGGCCAGCGGGGTTCCCTTCCTCAGACAAGACGAGGCCTGACTCTCCTGTCCCAACTCTGCAGGGACCCTGCGGTCTGAGTCCGAAACGCAGAGGAAGCCTGAGGTTGCTGCCTCCCCTCGAGGTGAGGCCCTCTTCCGTTGCGCCAGACCCAGCGGAGTCCCGAGGGGCCCCGCCACCTCCCCAGGATCCCTCGCCTCTCAGAGGCACCCTGGGAAGTTCCCTAAGGTCCCCGGCAGAAGGCGAGGGAAACGAGGGTTTCCCGCCGCCCCCCGACAAAGACCTCGAGAGTCCTTCTTCAACGCGTCTCGAGGCCCTAGTCCCCTCCCGTGACTCGAGAGCCAGGACGCGCTCCCCCTCGCCACACGCATGGAGACCTGACTTCCCTGGCGCCGCACGAGAGGCTCCCTGAGTTCTTCGTCGTGCCTCGGGAGAAAACCCCCACGGGCGCCGCAGCTCGAGGAAACCCCTGAGACGCCCCCGTCCTCGCGAGCTGAGGGCCTTCTTTTCCTGCATGGCCTGGAGAGCAATCCCGGGTCCTCTCTCCAAACGGAAGAGGAGGCTGGACTCCCTTGAGGCCGCTCAGGGGGCTCCAAGAGCCCCGCGTCGCGACTCGAGAGGAGAGCGCAGTCCTTGGCTTCCCCTCGAGATGAGGCCTGACTCCCCGGGGGAGCCTGGAATGCAACCCCGAGATCCCTGCCTTCCCTGGAGAGGAATATTAGGTCCCGGACACACGCCTAGGTGAGGTCTCTTCGGCCCTGCAGTGACTCGAGCGCAACCCCCAGCTTTCCCTTGCAACCCGAGGGGAAGATTGGGCTTCCCAGGGCCAACCCAAGGGGAAGGCTGAGATCCCCGTCGTAACTCGAGAATGCCGCCGCAACTCGAGAAAACCCACGTGGTTCCCACCTCTTGGCAAAATGAGGCCCTTGCCCGCGACGGCGTCTCAAGGGAAGTCCCCTGTTCCGCCCTGCAGGGCGAAACGGTCCCTGACAGCCTTCCTGCGACCCCCAAAAGTCCCCGGACATGCCGGGGTCCCCCGAGGGGAACACCTAAGGTCCCGGCCCCGCTTCCTCTGAGCCCCTTCTCCCCTCCTGATCGCGACAGGAGAGACGATTCCCCTGCGTGGTCTGGAAGGGGTTCCCGGCCTTCCCGGCGCACCTCAGGATGAGGCCGGTCTCACGAGGAAATTCGAGACGAGCCACGTGGGTGGGGCCACATGCCGAACGCCCCAGATTCCCCGGTCCGCTCTTGAGAAGGACCTGAGGCCCGGACCCCTCTTCGAAGGCAACCCTGTGGGTGAAGGCACAACACGAAGGGGCACTGCCACCCCCGTGCATCGTCGGCAATCACCCGCGGGTTCCACACACAGCTCGACGAGGGGCCTGAGACCCCCTGAGCAACTCGAGAGGCAAGCGGGGTTCCCTTCCTCAGACAAGACGAGGCCTGACTCTCCTGTCCCAACTCCGCAGGGACCCTGAAGTTGGAGTCCGTAACGGAGAGGAAGCCTGAGGTTCCTGCCTCCCCTCGAGATGAGGCCCTCTTCCAGTGCGCCAAACCCAGCTTAGTCCCGAGAGGCCCCGCCAACTCCACAGCATCCCTCACCTCTCAGAGGCTCCCTGGGAAGTTCCCTCAGGTCTCCGGCAGAAGTCGAGGGAAACGAGGGTTTCCCATCGCCACCCGAGAAAGACCTCGAGAGTCCTTCTTCAACGTGTGTGAGGCCCTAGTCCCCTCCCTGGAGTAGAAAGCAAAGATGCGCTGCCCCTCGCCTCCCCCATGGAGACCTGGCTTCCCTAGCGCCGCACGAGAGGCTCCTGAGATCCTCGTCGTGCCTTGTGAGAAAACCCCCACGGGCGCGCAGCTCGAGGAAACCCCTGAGACGCCCCCGTCCTCTCGAGGTGAGGGCCTTCTTTTCCTGTCTGGCCTGGAGAGCAATTCCGAGTCCTCTCTCCAAACTGAAGAGGAGGCTTGACTCCCTTGAGGCCACTCAGTGGGCTCCAAGAGATCCGCGTCGTGGCTCGAGAGGAGAGCGCAGTCCTTTGCTTCCCCTCGAGGCGAGGCCTGACTCCCCGGGGGAGTCTGGAGTGCGATCCCGAGATCCTTGTCTTTCCATGAGAGGACTATTAGGTCCTGGACACATGCCTAGATGAGGTCTCTTTGGCCCTGCAGTGACTCGAGCACAACCCCCAGCTTTCGCTCGCAACTCAAAGGGAAGTTTGGGCTTCCCAGGGCCAACACAAGAGGAAGCCTGAAATCCCCATCATAACTCGAGAATCCCGCCACAACTCGAGAAAAACCACGTGGTTTCATCGTCTTCGCAGCATGAGCCCCTTGCCCTCCACAGCGTCTCAAAAGATGTCCACGTTCCCACTGAAGTGCAAAACAGTACTTGGCACCCATGATGGCACCCCCAATGTTCCCCAACATACATGCCTCACTCGAGGGGAACACCCATGTTCCCCACACCACATCATTTGAGCCCCTTCTCCCCTCCTGATTGCAACAGGAGTGTCGATTCTCCTGCTTTGTCTGGAAGGCATTACCGATCTTCCCAGCGCACCTCAGGATGAGGCCGGTCTCACGAGGAAATTGGAGATGTAGCCTCGTGGGTGGTGCCACATACGGAAAGACCCCATTTCCTGGTCCGCTATTAATAAGAACCCGATGCCCGTACACTTCTTCGAATGCATCCCGTTGGATGAAGGCACAACAAGGAGGGGCCCTGCACACCCGTGCATCTTTTGGAAAATTCTGCAGGTTCCACATACAGCTCGACAAGTGACCTGTTACCTCGTGAACAACTCGAGAGGCAAGCTAAGTTTCATTTCTCCACAGAATACGAGGCCTGACTCTCCTGTCCCAACTCTGCAGGAATCCTGAGATCGGAGTCTGAAATGGAGAGGAACCCTGAGGTTCCTTCCTCAACACGAGATGAGGCCCTCTTGCATTATACCACACCCAGTGGTGTCCCGAGTGGCCCCTCCCAACTCCACAGAATCCCTGACTTCTCAGAGGCACCATGTTAAGCTCCCTGAGGTCACCAGCACAAGTCGAGAAAAACCAGGGTTTCCTGCCGCAACCGGAAAAAGACCTTGAGAGTCGTTCTTCAACGCCTCTTGAGGCCCGATTCCCCTACCATGACTCGAGAGCAATGACGCGCTCCCCCTCCACACGTGCATGGAGACCTGTCTTTCCTGTCACCACACGAGAGACTCCCTGAGCTCCCCATCGTATCTTGTGAGAAACCCCATCCTTGCACCGCACCTCGAGAAAATGCACAAGACGCCCCCGTCATCACGTTATGAGGGCCTTCTTTTCCTGCATGGCCTGGAGAGCAATCCCGAGTCCTCTCTCCAATCTCCACAGGAGGCTTGACTCCCTTTAGGCCACACAATGGGCTCTAAGAGATACCCGTCGCGACTCAAGAGGAGATGGGAGTCCATTCATTACCCTCTTGAAGAGGCCTGACTCCTCGGGAGGATCTGGAATGCAACTCCGAGATCCCTGTTGCCCCTTGAAAGGAACATTAGGTCCTAGACACAAGCCTAGATGAGGTCTCTTTTGCCCTGCAATAACTCGAGCCAACCCCCAGCTCTAGCTCTCAACTCGTATGGAAATTTGGACTTCCCTGGGCCAACACAAGAGGAAGCCTGAATTCCCTGCCGCAACTCGAGAAAAACCACGTGGTTCCCCCGTCATCACAAGATGGGGCCCGTGCTCACTACGGCGTCTCAAGAGAAGTCCCACGTTCTGTGTTGAAGTGCAAAACGTTACTTGGCACCCTTAATGCGACCCCAAATGTTCCCCGACACACCGGTTTCATTTGAGGGGAACACCGAGGTTCCCGGCACCACTTCTTTTGAGCCCCTTCTCCCCTCCTGATAGCGACAAGAGGGTCGATTCCCCTGCTTTGACTTAAAGGAGTTCCCGACATTCACGGCGCACCTCAGGATGAAGCCGGACTCATGGGAAATTTCGAGACGTGGCCTCATGGGGGGTGCCACATGCCGAAAGACCCCGATTTCCCAGTACACTCTTGAGAAGAACCCGATGACCAGACACCTCTTTGAAGACAACCCTGTGGATGAAGGTACAACAAAAGGGGCACTGACACCCCTGTGCATCGTCTGGAAAAACCCGCAGGTTCCACATACAGCTCTACAAGAGGCCTGTCACCCCATGAACAACTCGAGATGCAAGCGGATTTCCATTCCTCCACACAAGATGAGTCCTGACTCTCCTCTCCCAACTCTGCAGGAACATGCGATCCAAGGCAGAAATGAAGAGGAAACCTGATGTTCCTGCTTTATCTAAAGATGATGCCTTTTTCCATTTCACCAAACCCAGTGGAGTTCCGAGAGGTCACTCCCAACTCCACAGTATCCCTGATTTCACATAGGCACCTGAGAAGCTCCCTGACGTAACATGCATGAGTCGAGGGAACCCATGGTTTCCTGCCACAACCTGAGAAAGACCTTGAGAGTCCTTCTTCAATGCGTCTTGAGGTCAAAATCCCCTATCATGACAAGAGAGCAATGACGCACTCCCCCTCGCCACGCGCATGGAGACCTGACTTCCCTGGCGCCGCACAAGATGCTCCCTGAGCTCCCAGCCTTACCACGAGGGAAACACCACACTTGTGCCTCAGCTCGAGAAAACCAACGAGATGCCCCTGTCATCGCGAGATGAGGGCCTTCTTTTTCTGCATGGCCTGGAGAGCAATACCGAGTCCTCTCTCCAAAATCCACAGGAAGCTTGGCTCCCTGTAGGCCACTCAGTGGGCTCCAAGAGATATCCGTCGCGACTCGAGAGGAGAGTGGAGTCATTTGCTTCCCCTCGAGACGAGGCCTGACTCCCCGGGTGAGTCTGGAATGCAACCCCGAGATCCCTGTCGCCCCTGGAGAGGAACATTAGATCCTGGACACAAGCCAAGATGAGGTCTCTTTTTCCCTACAGTGACTTGTGCGCAATCCCCAGCTCTCCCTCGCAACTCGAATTGAAGATTGGACTTCCCTGGGCCAACACAAGAGGAAGCCTGAAATCCCCGTCGTAACTTGAGAATCCCACCGTAACTGGAGAAAAACCAAGTGATTGCCCCATCATCGCAATATGAGGCACTTTCCCGCTACAGCGTCTCAAGAGTAGTCCCACGTTCCATCTTGAAGTGCGAAACAGTACTTGGCACCCTTGATGCGACCCCAAAAGTTCCCCAACATACCGGTCTCACTTGAGGGGAACACCGAAGTTCCCGGCACCATTTCTTTTGAGCGCCTTCTCCCCTCCTGATCACGACAGGAGGGTCGATTCCCCTGCTTTGTCTGCAAGGGTTTCCCGACCTTAACGGCGCACCTCAGGATGATGCCGGTCTCACGAGGAAGTTCGAGACGTAGCCTCGTGGGTGGTGCCACATGCCGAAAGACTCCGATTGCCCGGTCCGCTCTTGATAAGAACCTGATGCCTGGACACCCCTTAGAAGGCAACCCTGTGGATGAAGGCACAACACGAAGGGGCACAGACACACCCGTGCATCGTCTGGAAAAACCTACAGGTTCCACACACAGCTCGACACGTGGTCTGTCACCCCGTGCACAACTCGAGAGGCAAGCTGAGTTCCATTCTCCACACAGGACGAGGCCTGACTCTCCTGTCCCAAATCTGCTGGGACCCTGCAATCCGAATCAGAAATGGAGAGGAACCCTGAGGTTCCTGCCTCAACTCAAGATGAGGCCCTCTTCCATAGCACCAAAACCACTGGAGTCCCGAGAGGTCCCTCCAACCCACAGTGTCCCTGACTTCTCAGAGGCACCCTGACAAGCTCCCTGAGATCTCCGGCACAAGTCGATGGAACCCAGGGTTTCCTGCCGCAACCCGAGAAAGATTGGACAGTCCTTCTTTGATGCGTCTTGAGGCCCGATTCCCCTACCATGTCTCAAGAGCAATGAAGCACTCCCAGTACCCATGCGCATGGAGACTTAACTTCCCTGGCACCTCACGAGAGGCTCCCTGAGGTCCCCATCGTACCTCGTGAGAAACCCCACACTGGCGCCGCAGCTCGAGAAAACCCACGAGACGCCCCCGTTATCGTGAGATGAGGGCCATCATTAACTGCATGGCCTGGAGGGCAATCCCGAGTCGTCTCTCCAAACTCCACGGGAGGCTTGACTCACTAAGGCTACTCAGTGCGCTCAATAGGTACCCGTCGCGACTCGAGAGGAAAGCGGAGTACTTTGCTTCCCCTAGAAACAAGGCCGGACTTCCCGGGTGAGTCTGGAATGCCACCCCGAGATCCCTGTCACCCATGGAGAGGAATATTCGGTCCTGGACACAAGCCTAGATATGGTCTATTTTGCCCTGCAGTGACTCGAGTGGGATCACAGCTCACCCTCGCAACTCGAATGAAAGATTGGACTTCCATGGGCCAACACAGGAGGAAATCTGAATTCCCCGTCGAAACTCGAGACTCCCGCCGCAATGCGAGAAAAACGACGTGGTTCACTCGTCATCCCAAGATGAGGCCCTGGCCCGCTACAGCGTCTCAAGTGAAGTCCCACGTTCCGTCTTGAAGTGCGAAATGCTACTTTTCACCCTTGATGTAACCCCAAAAGTTCCCCGACACACCGTTCTCACCGAGGGGAACACCGAAGTTCCCGGCACCACTTCATCTGATCACTTTCTCCCCTCCTGATCACGACAGGAGGGTAAATTCCCCTGCTTTGTCTGGAAGGAGTTCCCGCCCATCCCGGCGCACCTAAGGATGAGGCCTTTCTCAGGAGGAAATTCGAGACGTAGCCTCGTGGGTGGTGCCACATGCCGAAAGACCCCGATTGTGTGGTCCGCTCTATATAAGAACCCGATGCCCGGACACCACTTCGAAGGCAACCCTGTGGATGAAGGCACAACAGAAGGGTTACTAAAACTCCCGTGCATCGTCCAGAAAAACCCGCAGGTTCTACACACAGCTCGACAAGTGGAATGTCACCCCGTGAACAACTCGATAGGCAAGCAGAGTTCGTTTCCTCCACACAAGACGAGGCCTGACTCTCCTGTCCCAACTCTTCAGGGACCCTGCCATCCGAGTCAGAAATGGAGAGGAAACCTGAGGTTCCTGCCTCAACTCGAGATGAGGCCCTCTTGCATTGCACCAAACCCAGATGAGTCGCGAGAGGCCCCTCCCAACTCCACAGTATCCCTGAATTCTCAGAGGCACCTTGAGAATCTACCTGAGGTCACCGGCACAAGTCGAGGGAACCTAGGGTTTCCTGCTGCGACCCGAGAAAGACCTTGAGAGTCCTTCGGCGCGTCTTGAGGCCCAATTCCCCTACCATGACTCGAGAGCAAAGACCCGCTCCCCATCGCCATGTGCATGGAGACCTGACTTCCCTGACGCCTGAAGAGAGTCTCCCTGAGCTCCCCGTCGTACGTCTTTGGAAACCCCATTCAGGCACCGCAGCTCGAGAAAACCCACGATACGCCCCCGTCATCACGAGATGAGGGACTTCTTTCCTGCCTGGCATGGAGAGCAAAACCGAGTCCTCTCTCCAGACTCCACAGGAGGCTTGATTCTCTTTAGGCCTCTCAGTTGGCTCCAAGAGATACCTGTCAGGACTTGAAGGGAGAGCGGAGTCCTTTGCTTCCCCTCGAGACGAGGCCTGACTCCCCGTGTGAGTCTGGAATGCAACCCCGAGTTCCTGTCGCACCTGGAGAGGAAAACTCGGTCCTGGACACAAGCCTAGATGAGGTCTATTTTGCACTGCAGTTACTAGAGAGCAATCGCCAGCTCTCCCTTGCAAATCGAATGGAAGATTGGACTTCCCTGGGCCAACACAAGAGGAAGCCTGAATTCCCCGTTGTAACTCGAGAATCCCGCCGCAGCTTGAGAAAAACCACGTGGCTCCCCCGTCATCGCAAGATGAGGCCCTTGGCCACTACAGGGTATCAAGAGAAGTCCCACGTTCCATCCTGAAGTACAAAACGGTACTTGGCACCCTTGATGCGACCCCCAAAGTTCCCTGACATACCGGTCTCACTCGAGGGAAACACCAAAGTTCACGGCACCACTTCCTGTGAGCCACTTCACCCCTCCTGATCGCGACAGGAGGGTCGATGCCCATGCTTTTTCTGCAAGGGTTCCCGACGTTCCCCGTGAACCTCCGGATGAGGCCGGTCTCATGAGGAAATTCGAAAAGTAGCCTCATGGTTGGTGCCACATGTTGAAAGATCCCGAATTCCCGGTCCACTCTAGATAAGAACCTGACGCCCGGACATCTCTTCGAAGGCAACCCTTTGGATGAAGGCACAACACGAAGGGACATTGACATCCCCATGCATCGTCTGGAAAAACCCGCCGATTCCACTCACAGCTCCAAATGTGGACTGTCACCCCGTGAACAACTCGAGAGGCAAGTGAAGTTGCATTCCTTCACACAAGACGAGGCCTTACTCTCCTGTCCCAACTCTTCAGGGACCCTGCGATAGGAGTCAGAAATGGAGAGGAACCCTGAGGTTCCTGCCTCAACTAGAGAAGAGGCTCTCTTCCATTGAACCAAACTCAGTGGTGTCCCGAGAGGCCCCTCCCAACACCACAGTATCCCTGAATTCTCAGAGGCTCCCTGAGAAGCTACCTGAGGTCACTGGCACAAGTCGAGGGAACCCAGAGTTTCCTGAAGTAACCCGAGAAAGACTTGGAGAGTCCTTTTTCAACGTCTCTTGATGCCCGATTCCCCTACCATGACTCCAGAGCAAGGACACGCTCCCATCGCCACAAGCAGGAAAACTGACTTCCTTAGTACCACACAAGAGGCTCCCTGAGTACCCCATCATACCTCGTGAGAAAACACACAGTGGCGCCGCAGTTCGAGAAAAGCCACAAGATGCCCCCGTCAAGGAGAGATGGGGGCCTTCTTTTCCTGCCTGACCTGGAGAGCAATCCCTGGTCCTCTCTCCAAACTTCACAGGAGGATTGACTCCCTTTAGGCCACTCAGTTGGGTCCAAGAAATACCCGGTGCGACTCGAGAGGAGAGCGGAGTCCTTTGCTTCCCTCGAGACGAGGCCTGACTCCCCTGGTGAGTTTGGAATGCAACCCCGAGATCCCTGTCGCCCCTGGAGTGGAACATTATGTCCTAGACACAAGCCTAGATGAGGTCTATTTTGCCCTACAGTGACTCGAGAGCAACCTCCATCTCTCCCTCACAATTTGAATGGAAGATTGGTCTTCCCACGGTCAACACAAGAGGAAGTCTGAATTTCCCATCGTAATTCGAGAATTCAGCCTCAACTCTTAAAAACCATGTGGTTCCCCCTTCATCGCAATATGAGGCCCTTGCCAGCTAGAGTCTCAACAGAAGTCCCACATTCCATCTTAAAGTTCGAAATGCTACTTGGCACCCTTGATGCGACCCCAAAGTTCCCCAACATACCGGTCTCACTCCAGGGGAACACCGAAGTTCCGGGTGTCTCCAGGGAAGTCCCATGTTCCGTCCTTAAGTGCGAAACGGTACTTGACACCCTTGATGCGACCGCAAAAGTTCCCCGACACGCTGGGTTCCCTCGAGGGGAACACCGAGGGTCCAGGCACCACTTCATCTGAGCCCCTTCTCCCCTCCTGATCGTGACAGCAGAGTCGATTCCCCTGCTTTCTCTGGAAGGGGTTCCCGGCCTTCCTGGTGCACCTCAGGATGAGGCCGGTCTCAGGAGGAAATTCTTGACTAGCCATGTGTGAGGTGCCACGTGCCGAACGACCCTGATTTTCCGGTCCGCTCTTGATAAGAACCCGATGCCCGGACACCTCTTCAAAGGCAACCCTGTGAGTGAAGGCACAACACGAAGGGGCACTGACACCCTCGTGCATCATCCAGAAAAACCCGCAGGGTCTACACACAGCTCGACAAGGGGCCTGAGACTCCCGGAACAACTCGAGAGGCAACCAGAATTCCATTCCTCAGACAAGACGTGGCATGACTCTCCTGTCCCAACACTGAACGGACCGTGCAGTCGGAGTCAGAATCGGAGAGGAAACCTGAGGTTCCTGCCTCCCCTCGAGATGAGGCACTCTTCCATTGCGCTGAACCCAGCAGAGTCCCGAGAGGCCCTGCCAACTCCACAGTATCCCTCACGTCTCAGAGGCACCCTGGGAAGTTCCCTATAGTCCCCTGCAGAAGTCGAGGGAAACGAGGGTTTCCCGCCGCCACCCGAGAAAGACCTCGAGAGTCCTTCTTCAACGCGTCTTGAGGCCCTAGTCATTTCCCATGACTCGAGAGTGATGACCAGCTCCCCCTCGCCATGCGCATGGAGACATGAGTTCCCTGGCGCCGCACGAGAGGCTCCCTGAGGTCCTCATCGTGCCTCGTGAGAAAACCCCCACGGGCGCCACAGCCTGAGGAAACCCATGAGACGCCCCCGTCATCGCGAGCTGAGGGCCTTCTTTTCCTGCCTGTCCTGGAGAGCAATCCCGAGTCCTCTCTACAAACTGAAGAGGAGGCTCGACACCCTTGAGTCCACTCATTGGGCTCCAAGAGATCCGTGTCGCGACTTGAGAGGAAAGCGGAGTCCTCTGCTTCCCCTCGAGGCGAGGCCTGACTCCCCAGGGGAGTCTGGAATGGAAACCCGTGATCCCTGTCTTCCCTTGAGAGGAATATTAGGTCCTGGACACACGCCTCGATGAGGTCTCTTTGGCCCTGTAGTGACTCGAGCAGAACCCCCAGCTTTCCTTCGCAACTCCAGGGGAAGATTGGGCTTCCCAGGGCCAACCCAAGAGGAAGCCTGATATCCCCGTCGTTTTCGAGAATCCAGACGCAACTCGAGAAAAACGACGTGGTTCCAACGTCTTCACAGGATAAGGCCCTTGCCCGCTACAGCGTCTCCAGGGAAGTCCCATGTTCCGTCCTGAAGTGGGAAACGGTACTTGGCTCCCTTGATGCGACCCCTAAAGTTCCCTGAAACGCCGGGTTCCCTCGAGTGGAACACCTAGAGTCCTGGCCCCACTTCATCTGAGCCCCATCTCCCCTCCTGATCTCGACAGGAGAGTCGATTCCCCTGCTTTGTGTGGAAGGTGTTCCCGGCCTTCCCGGCGCACCTCAGGATGATGCTGGTCTCACGAGGAAATTCGAGATGAGCCACGTGGGTGGTGCCACATGCCGAACGACCTCGATTTCCCGGTCCGCTCTTGAAATGAACCCGATGCTCGGACACCTCTTTGAAGGCAACCCTGTGGGGGAAGGCACAAAATGAAGGGGCAATGACACCCCCGTGCATCTTCTGGAAACACCCGCAGGTTCCACACACAGCTCGACAAGGGGCCTGAGACCCACTGAACGACTCGAGAGGCAAGCAGAGTTCCATTACTCAGACAAGACGAGGCCTGACTCTCCTGTCCCAACCCTGCAGGGACCCTGCAGTCGGAGTCAGAAATGGAGAGGAAGCCTGAGGTTCCTGCCTCCAATCAAGATGAGGCCCTCTTTCATTTCGTCAAACCTAGTGGAGTCCCGAGAGGCCCCTCTAACTCCTCAGTATCCCTTACCTCTCAGAGGCACCTGGGAAGTTCCCTAAGGTCCCCTGTAGAGGTCGAGGGAAACGAGTGTTTCCCGCCCCAACCCAAGAAAGACCTCGAGAGTCCTTCTTAAATGCGTCTTGAGGCCCTAGTCCCTCCCATGACTCCAGAGCAATGACGCGATCTGCCTGGCCACACTCATGGAGGCCCGACTTCTCTGGCGCCGCACGAGAGGCTCCCTGAGCTCCCCATCATATCTCGTGAGAAACCCCACACTGGCGCCACAGCTCTAGAAAAACCCATGAGACGTTCCCGTCATCACGAGAGGAGGGCCATCTTTAACTGCATGGTATGCAGATCAAGCGTGAACCTTCTGTCCAAGCTACACAGGACGCTTGACTCCCTTTAGGCCACTCATTGGGCTCCAAGAGTTACACGTCGCGACTCGAGAGGATAGTGGAGTCCTTTGCTTCCACTCGAGACGAGGCGTGATCCAACGGGTGAGACTGGAATGAGACCCCGATATCCCTGTTGCCCCTGGAGAGGAACACTACGTCCTGGACCCAAGCCTAGATGAGGACTCTTTGCCCTGAAGTGACTCGAGAGCAACCCCCAGCTCTCTCTGACAAGTTGAATGGAAGATTGGACTTCCTGGGCCAACACAAGAGGAAGCCTGAATTCCCCGTTGTAACTCGAGAATCCCGCCTCAACTCGAGAAAAACCACGTGTTTCCCTCGTCATCGCAATATGAGGCCCTTGCCCGCAACAGCATCTCCAGAGAATTCCCACGTTCCGTCTTGAAGTGCGAAACTATGCTTGGCACCCTTGATGCGACCTCAAAAGTGCCGTGACATACCGGTCTCACTCGAGGGGACCACCGAGGTTCCCGGCACCACTTCATCTGAGCCCCTTCTCCCCTTCTGATCGCGACCGGTGGGTCGATTCCCCTGCTTTGTCTGCAAGGGGTTCCCTACCTTCCCGGCGAACCTCAGGATGAGGCCGGTCTCCCGAGGAAATTCGACACGTAGCCTCGTGGATGGTACCACATGCTGAAAGACCCCAATTTTCTGGTACGCTCTTGAAAAGAACCCGATGCCCGGACACCTCTTTGAAGGCAACCCTGTGGATGAAGGCACAACACGAAGGGGCACTAACACCCCTGTGCATCGTCCGGAAAAACCCGCAGGTTCCACACTCAGCTCAACAAGAGGCCTGTCACTCTGTGAACAACTCAAAAGGCAAGCGGAGATCCATTCCTCCACAGAAGACGAGGCGTGACTCTCTTGTCCATACTCGGCAGGTATCTGCGACCCGAGTCAGAAATGGAGAGGACCCCTGAGGTTCCTGCCTCCATTCGAGATGAGGCCCTCTTTGATTGCACCAAACCCAGTTGAGTAACGAAAGGCCCCTCCCAAATCCACAGTGTCCCTGACTTCTCAGAGGCACCCTGAGAAGTTGCCTGAGGTCACCGACACAAGTCGAGGGAACCCAGGGTTCCCTGCCGCAACCCGAGAAAGACCTCGAGAGTCCTTCTTCAATGCGTCTTGAGGCCAGATTCGCCTACTATGACTCGAGAGCAATCACGCACTCCCCTTCACCACACACACGGAGACCTGACGTCCCTAGCACCACACGAGAGGCTCTCTGAACTCCCCGTCGTACCTCGTGAGAAATCTGATACTGGCGCCGCAGCTGGAGAAAACCCACGAGACGCCCCCGTCATCGCGAGATGAGGGCCTTTTTTCCTGCATGGCCAGGAAAACAATCCCGAGTCATCTCTCCAAACTCCATAGGAGGCTTCACTCCCTTTACGCCACGCAGTGGGCTCCAAGAGATACCCGTCGCGACTCGACAGGAGAGCGGAGTCCTTTTTTTCCCCTCAAGACGAGGCCTGACTCTCCGGTTGAGTCGAGAATGCAACCCTGAGATCCCTGTCGGCCCAGTAGTGGAACACTAGGTCCTGGACACAAGCGTAGATGAGGTCTATTTTGCCCTGCAGTGACTGGAGAGCAATCCCCAGTTCTAACTTGCAACTCGAATGGAATACTGGATTTTCCTGGCGCCACACAAGAGGCTCCCTGAGATCCCCGTGGTACTTCATGAGACACCCCACACTGGCGCCGCAGCTCGAGAAAACCCACGAGATGCCACCGTCATTTCGAGATGAGGGCCTTCTTTTCCTGCATGGCCTGGAGTCCAATCCCGAGTCCTCTCTCCAAACTCCACAGGAGGCTTGACTCCCTTTAGTACACACAGTGGGCTCCAAGAGATACCCATCGCGACTCGAGATGAGAGCGGAATTCTTTGCTTACCCTCGAGGTGAGAACTGACTCCCCGGATGAGTCTGGAATGCAAACCCGAGATCCCTGTCGCCCCTGGAGAGCAACGTTAGATCCTGGACACAAGCCTAGATTAGGTCTCTTTTGCCCTGCAGTGACTCTAGTGCAATCCCCAGCTCCCCCTCGCAACCCGAATGGAAGATTGGATTTCAAGGCCAACAAGAGGAAGCCTAAATTCCTGGTCATAACTCGAGAATCCCGCTGCAACTCGAGCAAAACCACGTGGTTCTCCCGTCATCGCAAGATGAGGCCCTTGCCCGCTACAGCGTTTCAAAAGATTTCCCAGGTTCCGTCTTGAAGTGCGAAAAGGTACTTGGCAACCTTGATGCGACCCCAAAAGTCCCCCAACACGCCGGTCTCACTCAAGGGGAACACCGAGGTTCCCGGCACCACTTCATTTAAGCCCCTTCTCCCCTCCTGATCGTGACCGGTGGGTCGATTCCCCTGCTTTGTCTGCAAGGGGGCCCGACC
This sequence comes from Bubalus kerabau, assembly GCF_029407905.1. Taxonomy (NCBI): domain Eukaryota; kingdom Metazoa; phylum Chordata; class Mammalia; order Artiodactyla; family Bovidae; genus Bubalus; species Bubalus kerabau. Next base: position 2,033,096 of record NC_073633.1, read on the forward strand.
TTCCCTGCACAACTCAGGATGAGGCCGGTCTCATGGGGAAATTCGATACGTAGCTTTGTGGGTGGTGCCACTTGCTGAAAGACTCCAATTTCCCGGTCCGCTCTTGATAAGAATCCGATGCTCGGACACCTCTTGGAAGGCAGCCTTGAGTATGAAGGTACAACACGAAGGGGCACTAACACACCTGTGCATCATCCGGAAAAACGGGCAGGTTACATACACAGCTCGACAAGTGGCCTGTCACCTCGAGAACAACTCGAGAGGCAAGAGGAGTCCAATCCTCCAGAAAAGACGAGGCCTGACTCTCCTGTACCAACATGCAGGGACCTTGCGATCTGAGTCAGAAATGGAGAGGAACACTGAGGTTCCTGCTTCAACTCGAGATGAGTCCCTCTTACATTCCACCAAATGCGGAGGAGTCTCGAGAGGCCCCTCCAAACTGCACAGTATCCCTGACTTCTCAGAGGCACTCTGAGAAGCTCTCTGAAGTCGCAGGCACAAGTCAAGGGAACCCTGGGTTTTATGCAGTGACCCGAGAAAGACCTCGAGAGTCCTTCTTCAACCCGTCTTGAGGCCCGATTACCCTACCATGACTCAAGAGCAATGACGAACTCCCCCTAGCCATCTCATGGGTACCTGACTTCCCTGGCGCCACACGAGAGGCTCCCTGAGCTGCCTCTCGTACCTCGTCAGAAACCTGGAACTAGCGCGGCAGTCTAGAAAACCCACGAGACGCCACCGTCATCGCGAGATGAGGGCCTTCTTTTCCTGCATGGCCTGGAGAGGAATCCCGAGTCCTCTATCCAAACACCACAGGAGGCTTGACTCCCTTTAGGGCACACAGTGGACTCCAAGAGATACCCATCGCGACTCAAAAGGACAGCAGAGTTCTTTGCTTCCCCTCGAGACGAGGCCTGATTCCCCGGGTGAGTCTGGTATGCAACCCCAAGATCCCTGTCGCCCCTAGGGACGAGCATTAAGTCCTGGACACAAGCCTAGATGAGGTCTATTTTGCCCTGCAGTGACTCGAGGGCAATCCCCAGCTCTCCCTTTAAACTCGAATGGAAGATAGGACTTCCCTGGGCCAACACATGAGGAAGACTGTATTCCCCGTCGAAACTCGAGAATCCCGCCACAACTCGAGAAACGCCACGTGGTTCCCCCGTCATCGCAAGATGAGGCCCTTGCCCCCTACAGCGTCTCAAGAGAAGTCCCACGTTCTGTCTTGAAGTGCGAAACGGTATTGGCACTCTTGATGCGACCTCAAAAGTTCCTCGACACACTGGTCTGACTCGAGGAGAACACCGAGGTTCCCGGCACCACTACATCTGAGCCCCTTCTCCCCTCCTGAACGCGACAGGAGGGTCGATTACCCTGTTTTGTCTTGAAGGGGTTTCCGCCTTTCGCGGTGCATCTCAGGATGAGGCCGGTCTCACGAGGATATTCGAGACATAGCCTCGTGGATGGTGCCACATGCCGAAAGACCCCGATTACCCGGTTCGCTCTTGATAAGATCCCAATGCCCGGACACCTCTTTGAAGATAACCCTTTTGATGAAGGCACAACACTTAGGGGCACTGACACCCCCGGTTATCGTCCGGAGAAACCCGCAGGTACCACACACAGCTCGAGAAGTGACCTGTCACCCCGTGAACAACTGGAGAGGCAAGCAGAGTTCCATTCCTCCACACAAGACGAGGCCTGACTCTCCTGTTCGAACTCTGCAGCAAAACTGCGATCCGAGTCAGACCTGGCCCAGGGGAAGTCAGGAGAGGAAACATGAGTTTCCTGCCTCCACTCGAGATGAGGCCCTCTTCCATTGCACCGAACCCAGTGGAGTCCCGAGAGGCCCCTCCCAACTGCACAGTATCCCTGACTTCTCAGAGGCACCCTTAGACCTTCCTGAGATCACCGGCACAAGTCGAGGGAACCAAGGGTTTCCTGCCCCAACCCGTAAAAGACCTCGAGAATCCTTCTTCAACGCGTCTTGAGGTGCGATTCCCCTACCATGACTCGAGAGCAATGACGCGCTCCCCCTAGCCACGCGCATAGAAACCTGACTGCCCTGGCACAACGTGAGAGGCTCACTGAGCTCCCAGTCTTACTTCGTGAGAAACCCCACACTAGCGCCACAGCTCGAGAAAACCTACGAGACGCCCCAGTCATCGGGAGATGAGGGCCTTCATTTCCTGCATTGCCTGGAGAGCAATCCCGTGTCCTCCCTCCAAACACCAGAGGAGGTTTGACTCCCTTTAAGCCACTCAGTGGGCTCCAAGACATACCCGTCCGACTCGAGAGGAGAGCAGAGTCCTTTGCTTCCCCTCGAGATGAGGCCTGACTCCAAGGTGAGTCTGGAATGCAACCCCGAGATTTCTGTCGAGCCTTGACATGAACATTAGGTTCTGCAAACAAGCCTTGGAGGGGTCTCTTTTGCCTTCAGTGACTAGAGCGCACATCCAGCTATTCCTCGAATCTCGAATGGAAGATAAAACTTTTGTGGGCCAACACAATAGGAAGCATGAATTCCCTGTGGTAACTCAAATATCCCACCGCAACTCGAGAAAAACCAAGTGGTTCCGCAGTCATTACAAGATGAGGCCCTTGCACGCTGGAGCACCCCAAGAGAAGTCCAACTTTCCATTTTGAAGAGCGAAACGGTACTTGGAACGCTTTATGCGACCCCAAAAGTTACCCGACATACCTGTCTCACTTGAGGGAAACACCGAGGTTCCCAGCAGCACTTCATCTGAGCCACTTCTCCCCTCCTGATCGCCACAGGAGGGTCGATTCCTCTGCTTTGTCTGGAAGAGTTTCATGACCTTCGCGGCACACCTCAGGATGAGGCCGGTTTCATGAGGAAATTCGAGACAACCCACGTGGGTGGTGCCAAATGATGAACGACCCCGATTTCCCGGTCCGCTCTTCATAAGAACCCGATGCCTGGACACCTCTTAGATGGCAACCCTGTGGATGAAGACACAAAACGAAGGGTCACTGACACCCCCGTGCATCGTCTGGAAAAACCTGCAGATTCCACACACAGTTTGACAAGGGGCCTGAAAACCCATGAACAACTCGAGAGGCAAGCGGAGTTCCATTCCTCAGAAAAGAAGTAGCCTGACTCTCCTGTCCCAACTCTGCAGGGACCCTGATGTCGGAGTCCAAAACAGAGAGGAAGTCTGAGGTTCCTGCCTCCCTTCGAGATGAGGCCCTCTTCCATTGCGCGAAACCCAGCGGAGAACCGAGAGGCCCCGCAAACTCCACAGTATCCCTCAACTCTCAGAGACACCCTGGGAAGTTCCCTAATGTCCCCAGCAGAAGGCGAGGGAAACGAGGGTTTCCCGCCGCCCCCCGAGAAAGACTTCGAGAGTGCTTCTTCAACGTGTCTCGAGGCCCTAGTCCTCTCCCGTGACTCGAGAGCCATGACGCGCTCCCCCTCGCCACACACATGGAGACCTGACTTTCCAGGCGCCGCACGAGAGGCTCCCTGAGATCCTCGTCGTGCCTCGGGAGAAAACCCCCACGGGTGCCGCAGCTCGAGGAAACATCTGAGACACCCACGTCCTTGCGAGCTGAGGGCCTTCTTTTCCTGCATGGCCTGGAGAGCAATCCCGGGTCCTCTCTCCAAACAGAAGAGGAGGCTGGACTCCCTTGAGGCCGCTCAGGGGGCTCCAAGAGATCCGCCTCGCGACTCGAGAGGAGAGCGGAGTCCTTGGCTTCCCCTCGAGACGAGGCCTGACTCCCCGGGGGAGCCTGGAATGCAACCCCGAGATCCCTGCCTTCCCTGGAGAGGAATATTAGGTCCCGGACACACGCCTAGGTGAGGTCTCTTCGGCCCTGCAGTGACTCGAGCGCAACCCCCAGCTTTCCCACGCAACTCGAGGGGAAGATTGGGCTTCCCAGGGCCAACCCAAGAGGAAGCCTGAGATCCCCGTCGTAACTCGAGAATCCCGCCGCAACTCGAGAAAAACCACGTGGTTCCCACCTCTTGGCAAGATGAGGCCCTTGCCCGCGACGGAGTCTCAAGGGAAGTCCCCTGTTCCGCCCTGAAGGGCGAAACGGTCCCTGACAGCCTTCATGCGTCCCCCAAAAGTCCCTCACACGCCGGTTTCCCTCGAGTGTAACACCGAGGGTTCCGGCCCCACTTCATCTGAGCCCCTTCTCCCCTCCTGATGGCGACAGGAGAGTCGATCCCCCTGCGTTGTCTTGAAGGGTCCCCGGCCTTCCCGGCACATCTCAGGATGAAGCCGGCCTCACTAGGAAATTTGAGACTAGCCCCGTGGGTGGTCCCACATGCCGAAAGACCCCAATTTCCCTGTCCGCTCTTGAAAAGAACCCGAGGCCCGGACACCTCTTCGAAGGCAAGCTAGTGGGTGAAGGCACAACACGAAGGGGCACTGTCACTGTCGTGCATCGTCCGGAAACACCCGCAGGTTCCACACACAGCTCAACAAGGGGCCTGAGACCCCCTGAGCACCTCGAGAGGCAAGCGGAGTTCCCTTCCTCAGACAAGACGATTCCTGACTCTCTTGTCCCAACTCTGCAGGGACCCTGCGGTCGGAGTCCGAAACGGAGAGGAAGCCTGAGGTTCCTACCTTCCCTGGAGATGAGGCCCTCTTCCATTGCGCCAAACCCAGCAGAGTCCTGAGAGGCCCCGCCAACTCCACAGCATCCCTCACCTCTCAGAGGCACCCTGGGAAGTTCCCTAAGGTCCCCGGCAGAAGGCGAGGGAAACGAGGGTTTCCCGCCGCCCCCCGAGAAAGACCTTGAGAGTCCTTCTTTACCGTCTTGAGGCCCGATACCCTACCATGACTGGAGAGCAATGACGCATTCCCCTCGCCACGCCCATTGAAACCTAACTTCCCTGGCGTCACACGAGAGGCTCCCTGCGCTCCCCGTCCTACCTCATGAAAACCCCACACTGGCACCGCCGCTCGAGAAAACTCACGAGACGCCCCCATCATCGTAAGATGAGGGCCTTCTTTTCCTACATGACCTAGAGAGCAATCCCGAGTCCACTCTCCAAACTCCACTGGAGGCCTGAGTCCCTTTAGGCCACTCAGTAACCTCCAAGAGATACACGTCGCTACTCTAGAGGAGAGCAGAGTCCGTTGCTTCCCCTCGAGCCGAGGCCTGACTACTTGGGTGAGTCTGGAATGGGATCCCGAGATCCGTGTTGCCCCTGTAGAGGAAAACTCGGTCCTGGACACAAGCCTAAATGAGGTCTTTTTTGTCCTGCATTGACTCAAGTGCAATCCCCAGCTTTCCCTCGCAACTCGAATGGATGATTGGACTTCCCTGGGCCAACACAAGAGGAAGCCTGTATTCCCCATTGTAATTCGAGAATCCCGCGGCAACTGGAGAAAAACAACGTGGCTCCTCCGTCATCGAAATATGAGGCCCCTGTCAGCTATAGCGTCTCCAGGGAAGTCCCATGTTCCGTCTTGAAGTGTGAAACGGTACTTGGCACCCTTGATGCGACCCCCAAATTTCCCTGACACCCCGGTCTCACTCGAGGAGAACATGGAGGTTCCCAGCACCGCTTCAGCTGAGCCTCTTCTCCCCTCCTGATGGCGACAGGAGGGTCGATTCCCCTGCTTTGTCTGGAAGGGGTTCCCAGACTTCCCGGCGAACCTCAGGATGAGGCCAGTCTCACGAGGGAAGTCGAGACGTAGCCTCGTGTTGGTGCCACATGCCGAAAGACCCCGATTTCCTGGTCCGCTATTGATAAGATCCCGATGCCCGGTCACCTCTTCGAAGGTAACCCTGTGGATGAAGGCACAACACGAAGGGGCACTGACACCTCTGTGCATCGTCCCCCAAAACCGCAGGTTCCACATACAACTCGACAGGTGGCCTGTCATCCCGTGAACAACTCGAGAGGCAAGCGGAGTTCCATTACTCCACACAAGACGAGGTCTGACTCTCCTGTCCCAACTCTGCAGGGACCCTGCTATCCGAGTCAGAAATGGAGAGGAACCCTGACGTTACTGCCTCAATCCGAGATTAGGTCCTCTTCAATTGCACCAGTCCCTGTGATGTCCCGAGAAGCCCCTCTCAACTCCACAGTATCCCTGACTTCTCAGAGGAACCCCGCTAAGCTCCCTGAGGTCATGGGCACAAGTCGAGGGAACCCAGGGTTTCCTGCCACACCCCGAGAAAGACCTCGAGAGTTCTTCTTCGAAGCGTCTTGAGGCTTGATTCCCCTACCATGACTCGAGAGCAATGAGGCGCTCCCCCACACCACGTCCATGGAGACCTGACTTCCGTGGCACCACAGGAGTCTCCCTGAGCTCCCCGTCCTATCTCGTGAGAAACCCCAACCAGGCACTGCACCTTGAGAAAACCCACGAGACGCCCCCGTCATCGTGAGATGAGGGCCTTCTTTTCCTGCATGGCCTAGAGAGCAATCCCGAGTCCTCTCTCCAAACTCCACAGTAGGCTTAACTCCATTTAGGCCACGCTTGGGCTCCAAGGGATACCCGTCGCAACTCGAGAGGAGAGCGGAGTCCATTCATTCCCTTCGAGACGAGGCCTGACTCCCCGGGTGAGTCTGGAATGCAACCCCGAGATCCCTGTCGCCCCTGGAGAGAAAAACTCGGTCCTGGACACAAACCTAGATGAGCTCTATTTTGCCCTGCAGTGACTCGAGAGCAATCTCCAGCTCTCACTTGCAACTCAAATGGAAGATTGGACTTCCCTGGGCCAACACAAGAGGAAACCTGTATTCCCCATCGTAACTCAAGAATCCTGCCGCAACTCGAGAAAAAACACGTGGGTCCCCCGTCAGCGCTAGATGAGGCCCTTGCCCACTACAGCATCTCAAGAGAAGTCCCAGGTTCCGTCTTGAAGTGCGAAACGGTACTTGGCACCCTTGATGCAACCAGAAAAGTTACCCGACTTTCACTCAAGGAGAGCACCGAGGTTCCCGGCACTACTTCATCTGAGCCCTTTCTCTCCTCCTGATCCCGAAAGTAGGGTCGATTCCCCTGCTTTGTTTGGAAAGGGTTCCTCGACTTTCCTGCGCGCCTCAGGATGAGGCCGGTCTCACGAGAAAATTCGAGACGTAGCCTAGTGGGTGGTGCAACATGCTGAAAGACCCCAATTTCCCGGTCCGCACTTGAGGAGAACACGATGCCCGGACACCTCTTCGAAGGCAACCCTGTGGATGAAGGCACAACAGGAAGGAGCACTGACGCCCCCGTGCATCTCCGAAAAACCCGCAGGTTCCACACACATCACGAAAAGTGGTGTTATCCTTGAACAACTTGAGATGTAAGCGGAGTTCCATTCCTCCGCAGAACACGAGACCTGACACTCCTGAGCAAACTCAACAGGGACCCTGCGATCTGAGTCAGATCCGGCCTCCAGGAAGTCAGGAGCAGAACCCTGAGGTTCCTGCCTCAACTCGAGATGAGGCCCACTTCCATTGCACCAAACCCAGAGGAGTCCCGAGAGGCCTCTCCCAAATCCACAGTATCCCTGACTTCTCAGAGGCACCCTGAGACGCTTCCTGAGGTCACCGGCACAAGTCAAGGGAACCCAGGGTTTCCTGCCGCAACCCTAGAAAGACATCGAGAGTTCTTTTTCAACCCGTCTAGAGGCCTGATTCCCCTACCATGACTCGAGAGCAATGATGCGCTCCCCCTCGCCACACGCATCGAGACCTAACTTCCCTGGCGCCACACAAGAGGCTCCCTGAGCTCCCCGTCGTACCTCCTGAGAAACCAACACAGGCGCTGCAGCTCGGTAAAACCACCGAGACCCCCCCCCGCCCCGTCATCGTGAGATGAGGGCCTTCTTTTCCTGCATGTCCTGGAGTGCAATCCCGAGTCCTCTCTCCAAACTCCAGAGGAGGCTTGACTCCCTTTAGTCCACTCAGTGGGCTCCAAGAAATACCCGTCGCGACTCGAGAAGAGAGAGAAGTCCTTTGTTTCCCCTCGAGAGGACGCCTGACTCCTGGGTGAGTCTAGAATGCAACCCCAAGATCCCAGTCATCCCTTGAGAGGAACATTAGGTCCTAGACACAAGCCTGGATGAGGTTTCTTTTGCCCTGCAGTGACTCGAGCGCAACCCCCAGCTCTCCCTCGCAACTGGAATGGAAGATTGGGCTTCCCTGGGCCAACACAAGAGGAAGCCAGAAATCCCCTTCGTAACTCGAGAATCCCGCCGAAACTCGAGAAAAACCACGTGTTTCCAACATCATCCCAAGATGAGGCCCTTGCTGCTATGGCGTCTCAAGAAAAGAACCACGTTCCGTCTTGAAGTGCGAAACGGTACTTTGCACCCTTGATGCAACACCAAATGTTCCCGGACACGCCGGTCTCACTCGACAGGAACACCGAGGTTCCCGCACCACTTCATCTGAGCACCTTCTCCCCTCCTGTTCGAGACAGGAGGGTCTATTCCCCTGCTTTGTTTGGAAGGGGTTCCCCACATTCCCGGCGCACCTCAGGATGAGGCCGGTCTCACGAGGAAATTCGAGACGTAGCATCGTGGGTGGTGTCACATGCCGAAATACCCCGATTTCCCGGCCCACTCTTGAGAAGAACCCGATGCCCGGACACCTCTTTGAAGGCAACCCTGTGGACGAAGGCACAAAACGAAGGGTCACTGACACTCCCATGCATCATTCGGTAAAAGCCGCAGGTTCCACACACAGCTCGACAAGAGGCCTGTCATCCCATGAACGACTCGAGAGGCAAGCAGAGTTCCGTTACTCAGACAAGACGAGGCCTGACTCTCCGGTCCCAACTCTGAAGGGACCCTGCGATCGGAGTCCGAAATGGAGAGGAACCCTGAGGTTCCTGACTCCACTCGAGATGAGGCCCTCTTCCATTACACCAAAAACAGTGGAGGCCCGAGAGGCCCCTCCCAAATCCACAGTATCGCGACTTCTCAGAGGCACCCTTAGAAGCTCCCTGAGGTCACTGGCACAAGTCGAGGGAACACAGGGTTTCCTGACGCAACCCGAGAAAGACCTCGAAAATCCTCCTTCAACGCATCTTGAATCCCGATTCCCCTACCATGACTCGAGAGCAATGACGCGTTCCCCCTCGCCACTCGCATGGAGACTTGACTTCCCTGGCGCCACACGAGAGGCTCCCTGAGCTCCCCGTCATACCTCGTGAGAAATCCCACACTGGCTCCCCAGCTCCAGAAAACCCACGAGACGCCTCCGTCATCGCGAGATGAAGGCCTTCTTTTCCTGCATGGCCTGGAGAGCAATCTCGAGGCCTCTCTTCAAACTCCACAGGAGGCCTGACTCCCTTTAGGCCACTCTGTGGGCTCCAAGAGATACCCGTTGGGACTCGAGAGGAGAGCGGAATTCTTTGCTTCCCCTATATACCAGGCCTGACTCCTCAGGTGAGTCTGGAATGCAACCCCGAGATCCCTGTCGCCCCTGGAGGGGAACATTAGGTCCTAGACACAAGCATAGATGAGGTCTCATTTGCCCTGAAGTGACTCGAGAGCAATCCCCTGCTCTCCCTCGCACCTCGAATGGAAGAATGGACTTCCCTGGGACAACACAAGAGGAAACCTGAATTCCCCGTCGTAATTCGAAAATCCCGCTGCAACTCGAGGAAAACCACGTGGTTCCCCCGTCATCGCAAGATGAGGCCCTTGCCAGCTACAGCATCTCAGTAGAAGCCCTACGTTCCATCTTGAAGTTTAAAACGATAATTGGCAACCTTGATATTAGCACAAAAGTTCCCCGACACCCTGGTCTCACTCGAGGGGAACACCAAGGTTCGGTGCACCGCTTGTTCTGAGCCCCTTATCCCCTCCTGATCGCGACGGGAGGGTCGATTACCCTGCTTTGTCTGGAAGGGGTTCCGGACCTTCCCGGCGCACCTCAGGATGAGGCCGGTCTCACGAGGAAATTCGAGACGTAGCCTTGTGGTTGGTGCCACACGCCGAAAGACCCCGATTTCCCTGTCTGCTCTTGATAAGAACCCAATGCTAGGACACCTCTTCGAAGGCAATCCTGTGGACGAAGGCACAAAACGAAGGGGTCTGACACCCTCCTGCATCGTTGGAAAAGCCCGCAAGTTCCACATACAGATCGACAAGTGGCCTGTCACCCCGTGAACAACTCGAGAGGCAAGAGGAGTTAAATTCCTCCACACAAGACGAGGCCTGACTCTCCTGTCCCAACTCTGCATGGACACTGAGATCCGATTCAGAAATGGAGAGGAACCATGAGGTTCCTGCCTCAACTCGAGATAAGGCCCTCTTCTACTGCACCAAACCCAGTGGAGTTCGGAGCGGCCCCTCCCAACTGCACAGTATCCCTGACTTCTCAGAGGCACCCTGAAAAGCTCCCTGAGGTCACGGGCATAAGTCGACGGAACCCAGGGTTTCCTGCCGTAACCTGAGAAAAACCTCGAGAGTCCTTCTTCACGCGTCTTGAGGCCCGATTCCCCTACCATGACTGGAGAAAAATGACGCGCTCCCCCTCGCCACGCGCATGAAGATCTGACTTCCCCGGCACCACATGAGAGGCTCCCTGAGCTCCCCATCGTACCTCGTGAGAAACCCCACACTGGCGCCGCAGCTCGAGAAAACCCACGAGACGCCCCTGTCATGGTGAAATGAGGGCCTTCTTTCCTGCATGACCTGAAGAGCAATCCCGAATCCTCTCTCCAAACTCCAAAGGAGGCTTGACTCCCTTTAGGTCACTCAGTGGGCTCCAAGAGCTACCCGTCAATACTCAGGAGGAGAGCGGTGTCCTTTGCTTCCCCTCGAGATGAGGCCTGACTACGAGGGTGAGTCTGGAATGCAACCCTGGATCCCTGTCGCCCCTGGAGAGGAACCTTAGGTCCTGGACAAAAGCCTAGAGGAGGTCTCTTTGGCCCTGCAGTGACTCAAGCGCAACCCCTAGCTTTCCCTTGCAACTCGAATGGAAGATTGGCCTTTCTGAGCCAACACAAGAGGAAGCCTGAATTTCCAGTTGTAATTTGAGAAACCCGCCGCAACTCGAGAAAAATCACGTGGTTCCCCGTATTGCAAGATGAGGCCCTTGCCCCCTACAGCGTCTCAAGAGAAGTCTCACATTCCGTCTTGAAGTGCAAAACAGTACTTGGCACCCTTGATGCGACCCCAAAAGTTCCCCTATATACCGATCTCACTAGAGGGGACACTGAAGTTTCCGGCACCACTTCATCTGAGGCCTTTCTCCTCTCCTGATCGCGATAGGAGGGTCGATTCCACTGCTTTGTCTCGAAGGGATTCCCGACCTTCCCGGCACACCTCAGGATGAGGCCGGTCTCACGAGGAAATTCGAGAGGTAGCCTCGAGGGCCATACTACATGCCGAAAGACCCCGATTCCATGGTCCACTTTTGATCAAAACCAGACTCCTGGACACCTCTTCGAAGGCAAGCCTGTGGATGAAGGCACAACACGTAGGGGCACTGACACCCCGTGCATCTTCCGGAAAAACCCGCAGGTTCCTCACACAGCTCCACAAGTGGTCTGTCACCTCGTGAACAACTCGAGAAGCAAGTGGAGTTCCATTCCTCCACACAAGACGATGCCTGACTCTCCTGTCACAACTCTAGGGACCTTGCGCACCGAGTCAGAAATGGAGAGGAAGCCTGAGGTTCCTGCCTCCACTCAAGATGAGGCCCTTTTCCATTGCCACAAAACCAGTGGAGTCCCGAGAGGCCCGTCCCAAATCCACAGTATGCCTGACTTCTCAGAGGCACCCTGAGAAGCTCCCTAAGGTCACCGGCAGAAGTCGACGGAACCCAGGGTTTCCTGCTGCAACCCGAGAAAGACCTTGAGAGTCCTGCTTTAACGTGTCTTGAGGCCCGATTCCCGTATCATATCTCGAGAGCAATGACGCGCTCCCCCTTGCCATGCGCATGGAGACCTGAATTCCCTGGTGCCACACGAAAGGCTCCCTGAGCTTCCCGTCGCACCTCGTCAGAAACCGCACACTGGCACCGCAGCTCGAGAAAACCAACAAGACGCCCCTGTCATCGCGAGATGAGGGTCTTCTTTTCCTGCATGGCCTGGAGAGCAATCCTGAGTCCTCTCTCCAAACTCCACAGGGGGCTTGACTCCCTTTAGGCCACTCAGTGGGCTCCAAGAGACACCTGTGGTGACTCAAGAGGAGAGCGGGGTCCTTTGCTTCCCCTCGAGTCGAGCTCTGACTCCCAGGATGCGTCTGGAATGCAACCCCGAGATCGCTGTTGGCCCTGGAGAGGAATATTAGGTCCTGGACACAAGCATAGATGAGGTCTCTTTTGCCCTGCAGTGACTCAAGAGCAAACCCCAGCTCTCCCTCGAAACTCGAATGGAAGATTGGACTTCCCTGGGCCAACACAAGAGGAAGCCTGAATTCCCCGTCGTAACTCGAGAATCCCGCCGCACCTTGAGAAAAACCACGTGATTTCCCCGTCATCCCAAGATGAGGCCCTTGCCCTCTACAGCGTGTCAAGAGAAGCCCCAAGTCCGTATTGAAGTGCAAAACGGTACTTGGCACCCTTGAAGTGACCCCAAAAGTTTCCCGACACACCGGTCCCACTCGAGGGGAACACCGAGGTTCCCGGCACGACTTCAACTGAGCCCTTTCACTCCTCCTGATCGCGACAAGATGATCGATTCCCCTGCTTTGTCTGGAAGGGGTTCCCGATCTTCATGGTGCACCTCAGGATGACACCAGTCTAACGAAGAAATTCGAGACGTAGCCTCATGGATGGTGCCACGTTCTGAAAGACCCCGATTTCCTGCACTGGTATTGATAAGAACCCGATGTCCGGATACCTCTTTGAAGGCAACCCTGTGGATGAAGGCACAACACGAAGGGGCACTGACCCCCTCATGCATCTTACGGAAAAAACCGAAGGTTCCACTCACAGCTCGACAAATGGTCTGTTATCCTGTGAACAACTCGAGAGGCAAGTGGAGTTCCATTCCTCCACACAAGACGAGGCCTGACTCTCCTGTCCCAACTCTTCAGGGACCCTGTGGTCGGAGTTTTAAATGGAGAGGAACCCTTAGGTTCCTGCCTCAACTCGAGATGAGAACCTTTGCCATTGCACCAAACCCAGTGGAGTTCCGAGAGCGCCTCCCAAGTCCACAGTATGCCTGACTTCTCAGAGGCACCCTGAGAAGCTCCCTGAGGTCACCGGTACAAGTCGAGGGAACCCAGGGTTTCCTGCCGCAACCTGAGAAAGACCTCGAGACTCCTTCTTCAACGCGTCTTGAGTCCCGATTTCCCTACCATGACTCGAGAGCATTTATGGGCTCCTCCTCATCACACGCATAGACACCTGACTTTCCTGGCGCCACACGAGAGGCTCCCTGAGCTCCCTGTCGTACCTCGTGAGAAAACTCATACTTGCGCTCCAACTCGAGAAAACCCACAAGACGCCCCCGTCATTGCGAGCTGAGGGCCTTCTTTCCTGTATGGCCTGGAGAGCAATCCCGAGTCCTCTCTCCAACTCCACAGGAGGCTTGACTCCCTGGAGGCCACTCAGTGGGCTCCAAGAGATACCTATCGCGACCCAGGAGGATATCAGAATCCTTTGCTTCCCCTCGAGCCGAGGCCTGACTCACTGGGTGAGTCTGGAATGCGTCCCCGTGATCCCTATCGCCCCTGGAGAGGAACATTAGGTCCTGGACACAAGCCTAGATGAGGTCTATTTTGACCTGCCGTGACTCGAGAGCAATTCCCACCCAGCTCTCCCTGGCAACTCGAATGGAAGAATGGACTTCCCTGGGCCAACAGAAGAGGAAGCCTGAATTCCCCGTCGTAAGTCAACAATCCCATCGCAACTCGAAAAAAACCACGTGGTTTCCCCTTCATCACAAGATGAGGCCCTTGCCCGCCACAGAGTCTCAAGAGAAGTCCCACGTTTCATCTTGAAGTTTGAAACAGTATTTGGCAAGCTTTGTGAGACCCCAAAAGTTCCCTGACATACCGGTCTCACTCAAGGGGAACACCGAGGTTCCCGGCACCACTTCATCTGAGCCCCTTCTCCCCTCCTGATCGCGACAGTAGGGTCGATTAACCTGCTTTGTCTGGAAGGCTTTCCTGACCTTCCAGGGGCACCTCAGCATGAGGCCCGTCTCACGAGGAAATTCGAGACGTAGCCTCGTGTGTGGTGCCGCATTCCAAAAGACCCCGATTTCCTGGTCCACTCCTGATAAGAACCCGATGCCCGCACACCACTTCGAAGGCAACCCTGTGGATGAAAGCACATCACGAAGGGGCACTGACACCCCCGTGCATTGTCTGGAAAAAACCGCAGGTTCCACACACAGCTCGACAAGTGGCCTGTCACTCCTTGAACAACTCGAGAGGCAAGCGGAGTTCCATTCCTCCACACAAGACGAGGCCTGACTCTCCTGTCCCAACTCTGCAGGGACCCTGCAATCTGAGTCAGAAATGGAGAGGAACCCTGAGGTTCCTTCCTGATCTCGAGATTAGGCCCTCTTCCATTGCAGCAAACCCAGTGGAGTCCCGAGAGGCCTCTCCCAGCTCCATAGTATCCCTGACTTCTCAGGGGCACACTGAGAAGCTACCTGAGGTCACAGGCACAAGTCGAGGGAACTCAGGGTTTCCTGCCGCAACCCGAGAAAGACCTCGAGCGTCCTTTTTCATTGCGTTGAGCCCTGATTCCACTACCATGACTCGACAGCAATGACGTGCGCCCCCTCGCCACTCGTATGGAGACTTGACTTCCCTGACACCACACGAGAGGCTCCCTGAGCTCCCGGTCGTACCTTGTGAGAAACCCCACACTGGCACCGCAGCTCCAGAAAAACCACGAGACTCCCCCGACATCGCGAGATGAGGGCCTTCTTTTCCTGCATGGCCTGGAGAGCAATCCCGCGTGCTCTCTCCAAACTCCACAAGAGAGGAGCCAAGATTGCTGAGGAGTAGGACGGGGAGAACTCTTTCCCCCCCAAACAATTTCATCAAAAGAGCATTTAAATGTCGAGTAAATTCCACAATACAACTTATGAATGCTGCCAGAGGACATCAGGCACCCAGAAAAGAACCCAACTCTTGGAAAGTAGGTAGGAAAAAGTATAAAAGACAAAAAAAGAGACAAAAGAGGGAGGGAGGGATTTCCGTCCCGGGAAGATAGTCTTAAAAAGAGAAAAGTTTCCAAACACCAGGAAAGCTTTTCACTGCCAAATCTTTGCCAAGCTTTGGAAGCACAAAGGGCAACATAAGGGGGATAAAAATAAATAAACAATTAAAACTCGCAGATTGCAAGCCCTACGGTAACTCCCCCAGCCGCGAAGCAGTGCAGACGCCTGCTCACACCATTAGCAAGCAGGGGCTGGGCAGGGAGGCGCAGCGCGGGCTGCATCGCTTAGAGTAAAAATCTGGCCTGAATACCCTGAGCGCTATCTGAACGAAATAACTTGGGCTAGCAAACCAGACTCTGGGATATCTACCACGCAAAAAGCCAGCCCTAACCTAAGACACCGCCAGGCCCTCGCACGGAACAAAGGACTGAACAGAGATAGCCGGCTGCAGACCTTCCCCGTCCGGTGACAGGCAGCCAGAGCCGGAAGGGGGCGATCGCAGCCCCAGAGAGACATTATCTATAAAACTGTAAGCAGGCTTCTTTGCTAACTAAAACTTCTTGGGGATCTGGACGGTCAACATCTGCCTGAGAAGGTGCGCCTGTTTTACACCCAGATAACCGAGTGGCGGGGAGGCGATAAGTCACAACATTGGCGCTCGCCAAACACCTCATCACCTGAGCTGCTCGGACCTGGGAAGAGCACAAAACGCAGGCCCAACCGAGTCTGTGCCTCTGAGGACTACCCGAGTGCCTGAACCTGAGCGGCTTGGACCTGGGAGGTGCATGCAGCCCAGGGCCAGCCTCGGATTGTTCCCGGTGGAACAACCTAGAGCCCGAGCAGTGTGGGCAGGGAGGCTACACGTGCCGTGAGCGGGGGCAGACCCAGTGTGGCTGAGGCACTGCGAGCGCACGCCAGTGTTATTTGTTTGCAGCATCACTCCCTCCCTCCCTCCCCACAGCGCAACTGAACAAGTGAGCCTAAAAAAAAAAAGTGTCCTCCACCATCCCCTTTGTGTCAGGGCGTAAACCAGACACTGAAGAGACCAGCAAACAAAAGAAGCTATAACAGAGGGAAACGCCTTGGAAGCTACAGGCAATAGATTAAAACCCTGTGGTTACTAGGACTACATAGGAAGGCGCCTATAGATCTTGAGAAATATAAGTCGGACCAAGGAACTAGCCAAAAATGAACCGAACCCACGATACTCACAACAAAACCAGAGAAAGTCCTAGATATATTTTTATGATCATTCTTACTTTTTTTTAATTTTTTTAATTTTAAGTTCTCTATTGTTCATTTAATTTTCACTTTTATAATCTATTACTTTGCAAAAAAAAAAAGACCCTATTTTTTTCTTCTTCAGCAAACTTCATATATATATATATATATATATATATAAAATAATTTTTTGACCTTGTTTTTTTGTTTTGTTTTGTTTTGTTTTCTTCTTTTCTTTAACATTGTATTTTTGAAATTCCAAACTGTACTCTAGATTTTTAATTTATGCTTTTTGATATTTGATATCAATTTTGTACCTGTAGTTTCTTTATAATTTTTGCGACATTGCTTGTTTTTGTTTGTTTGTTTTCTCTTTAGTTTTCTTCTTCCTTTTTTTTAACATTGTATTTTTGAAATTCCAAACTCTACTCTAGATTTTTAATTTTTGCTTTTTGGTATTAGTTATCAATTTTGTACCTGTATTTTCTTGATAATTTTTGCGACCTTGTTTGTTTTTCTTTGTTCGTTTTTTCTCTCTTTCTTTTCCTTCTTCTTTTCTTTAACATCGTATTTTTGAAATTCCAAACTCTACTCTAGATTTTTAATTTTTGCTTTTATGTATTTGTTACCAATTTTGTACCTTTAAGAACCCAATCTTCAGTACCCATTTTTCACTAGGGAGCGAGATTACTGGCTTGACTGCTCTCTCTCCCTTTGGACTCTCCTTTTTCTCCACCAGGTCGCCTGTGTCTCCTCCCTAACCCCTCTCTACTCTACCAAACTCTGTGAATTTCTGTGTATTCCAGACGGTGGAGAACACTTAGGGAACTGATTACTGGCTGGATCTGTCTCCCTCCTTTTCATTCCCCCCTTTTATCCTTCTGGCCACCTCTGTCTCCTTCCTCCTTCTTCTCATCTCTGTATAACTCTGTGAACATCTCTGAGCCGTCCAGTTGTGGAGTGCACATAAGGAAGTGACTACTGGCCAGCCCACTCTCTCCACTATTGATTCCACCTGATCTCATTTGGGTCACCTCTAACTCCCTCCTCCCTCTTCTCTTCTCCATGTAACGCTGTGAACCTTTCTGAGTGGCCCTCACAGTAGAGAAACTTTTCTTCTTTAACGTAGATGTTTTATCAATGGTGCTGTATAGAAGGAGAAGTTTTGAAACTACTGTAAAAGTAAGACAGATAACTGGAAGCAGGAGGCTTAAGTCCAAACCCTGACTCCAGGTAACTCCTGACTCCAAGGAACATTAATTGACAGGAGCTCATCAAATGCCTCCATACCGACACTGAAATCAAGCACCACACAAGGGCCAACAAGTTCCAGGGCAAGACATACCAAGCAAATTCTCCAGCAACAAAGGAACGCAGCCCTGAGCTTCAAGATACAGGCTGCCCAAAGTCACCCCAAAACCACAAACATCTCATAACTCATTACTGGACACTTCATTGCACTCCAGAGAGAAGAAATACAGCTCCACCCACCAGAACACGGACACAAGCTTCCCTAACCAGGAAACCTTGACAAGACACCTGTACAAACCCACACACAGCAAGGAAATGCCACAGTAAAGAACTCCACAAACTGCCAGAATACAGAAAGGACACCCCAAACTCAGCAATTTAAACAAGATGAGACAGAGGAATACCCAGCAGATAAAGGAACAGGATAAATGCCCACCAAACCAAACAAAAGAGGAAGAGATAGGGAATCTACCTGATAAAGAATTCCGAGTAAGGATAGTGAAATGGATCTAAAATCTTGAAATTAAAATGGAATCACAGATAAATAGCCTGGAGACAAGGATTGAGAAGATGCAAGAAAGGTTTAACAAGGACCTAGAAGAAATAAAAAAAGAGTCAATATATAATGAATAATGCAATAAATGAAATTAAAAACACTCTGGAGGCAACAAATAGTAGAATAACAGAGGCAGAAGATAGGATTAGTGAATTCGAAGATAGAATGGTAGAAATAAATGAATCAGAGAGGATACATGAAAAACGAATTAAAAGAAATGAGCACAATCTCAGAGACCTCCAGGACAATATTAAACGCTACAACATTCGAACCATAGGGGTCCCAGAAGAAGAAGACAAAAAGAAAGACCGTGAGAAAATACTTGAGGAGATAATACTTGAAAACTTCCCTAAAATGGGGAAGGAAATACTCACTCAAGTCCAAGAAACCCAGAGAGTCCCACACAGGATAAAGCCAAGGCGAAACCCCCCAAAACACATATTAATCACATTAACAAAAATCAAACACAAAGAACAAATATGAAAAGCAGCAAGGGAAAAACAACAAATAACACACCAGGGAATTGCCATAAGGATAACAGCTGATCTTTCAATAGAAACTCTTCAAGCAAGGAGGGAATGGCAAGACATACTTAAAATGATGAAAGAAAATAACCTACAGCCCAGATTATTGTACCCAGCAAGGATCTCATTCAAGTATGAATGAGAAATCAAAAGCTTTTCAGACAAGCAAAAGCTGAGAGAATTCTGCACCACCAAACCAGCTCTCCAACAAATACTAAACAGGAAACACAAAAACGGTGTATAAATTCAAACCCCAAACAATAAAGTAAATGGCAATGGGATCATACTTATCAGTAATTACCTTAAACGTAAATGGGTTGAATGCTCCAACCAAAAGACAAAGACTGGCTGAATGGATACAAAAACAAGACCCCTACATATGTTGTCTACAAGAGACCCACCTCAAAACAGGGGATACATACAGACTGAAAGTGAAGGGCTGGAAAAAGATTTTCCGTGCAAATAGGGACCAAAAGAAAGCAGGAGTAGCGATACTAATATCAGATAAAATAGACTTTAAAACAAAGGCTGTGAAAAGAGACAAAGAAGGTCACTACATAATGATCAAAGGATCAATCCAAGAAGAAGATATAACAATTATAAATATATATGCACCCAACGTGGGAGCACCACAGTATGTAAGACAAATGCTAACAAGTATGAAAGGAGAAATTAACACTAACACAATAATAGTTGGAGAGTTTAATACCCCACTCACACCTATGGATAGATCAACTAAACAGAAATTTAACAAGGAAACACAAACTTTAAATGATACAATAGACCAGTTAGACCTAATTGATATCTATAGGACATTTCATCCCAAAACAATGAATTTCACCTTTTTCTAAGGTGCACATGGAACCTTCTCCAGGATAGATCACATCCTGGGCCATAAAGCTAGCATTGGTAAATTCAAAAACATAGAAATCATTCCAAGCATCTTTTCTGACCACAATGCAGTAAGATTAGATCTCAATTACAGGAGAAAAACTATTAAAAATTCCAACATATGGAGGCTGAACAACACGCTGCTGAATAACCAACAAATCACAGAAGAAATCAAAAAAGAAATCAAAATTTGCATAGAAATGGATGAAAATGAAAACACAACAACCCAAAACTTGTGGGACACGGTAAAAGCAGTCCTAAGGGGAAAGTTCATAGCAATACAGGCACACCTCAAGAAACAAGAAAAAAGTCAAATAAATAAACTAACTCTACACCTAAAGCAACTAGAAAAGGAAGAAATGAAGAACCCCAGGGTTAGTAGAAGGAAAGAAATCTTAAAAATTAGAGCAGAAATAAATGCAAAAGAAACAAAAGAGACCATAGCAAAAATCAACAAAACCAAAAGCTGGTTCTTTGAAACGATAAATAAAATTGACAAACCATTAGCCAGACTCATCAAGAAACAAAGGGAGAAAAATCAAATCAATAAAATTAGAAATGAAAATGGAGAGATCACAACAGAAAACACAGAAATACAAAGGATCATAAGAGACTACTATCAACAATTATATGCCAATAAAATGGACAACGTGGAAGAAATGGACAAATTCTTAGAAAAGTACAACTTTCCAAAACTGGACCAGGGAAGAACTAGAAAATCTTAACAGACCCATCACAAGCACGGAAATGGAAACTGTAATCAAAAATCTTCCAGCCAACAAAAGCCCAGGTCCAGACGGCTTCACAGCTGAATTCTACGAAAAATTTAGAGAAGAGCTAACACCTATCCTGCTCAAACTCTTCCAGAAAATTGCAGAGGAAGGTAAACTTCCAAACTCATTCTATGAGGCCACCATCAGCCTAATACCAAAACCTGACAAAGATCCCACAAAAAAAGAAAACTACAGGCCAATATCACTGATGACATAGATGCAAAAATCCTTAACAAAATTCTAGCAATCAGAATCCAACAACACATTAAAAAGATCATACACCATGACCAAGTGGGCTTTATCCCAGGGATGCAAGGATTCTTCAATATCCGCAAATCAATCAATGTAATACACCACCTTAACAAATTGAAAAATAAAAACCATATGATTTTCTCAATAGATGCAGAGAAAACCTTTGACAAAATTCAACATCCATTTATGATAAAAACTCTCCAGAAAGCAGGAATAGAAGGAACATACCTCAACATAATAAAAGCTATATATGACAAACCCACAGCAAACATTATCCTCAATGGTGAAAAATTGAAAGCATTTCCTCTAAAGTCAGGAACTAGACAAGGGTGCCCACTTTCACCATTACTATTCAACATAGCTTTGGAAGTTTTGGCCACAGCAATCAGAGCAGAAAAAGAAACAAAAGGAATCCAAATTTGAAAAGAAGAAGTAAAACTCTCACTGTTTGCAGATGACATGATCCTCTACATAGAAAACCCTAAAGATTCCACCAGAAAATTACTAGAACTAGTCAATGACTATAGTAAAGTTGCAGGATATAAAATCAACACACAGAAATCCCTTGAATTCCTATACACTAATAATGAGAAAACAGAAAGAGAAATTAAGGAAACAATTTCATTCACCATTGCAACGGAAAGAATAAAATACTTAGGAATATACCTACCTAAAGAAACTAAAGACCTATATATAGAAAACTATAAAACACTGGTGAAAGAAATCAAAGAGGACACTAATAGGTGGAGAAATATACCATGTTCATGGATTGGAAGAATCAATATAGTGAAAATGAGTATACTACCCAAGGCAATTTATAGATTCAATGCAATCCCTATCAAGCTACCAACAGTATTCTTCACAGAGCTAGAACAAATAATTTCACAATTTGTATGGAAATACAAAAAACCTCGAATAGCCAAAGCGATCTTGAGAAAGAAGAATGGAACTGGAGGAATCAACCTACCTGATTTCAGGCTCCGCTACAAAGCCACAGTTATCAAGACAGTATGGTACTGGCACAAAGACAGAAATATAGATTAGTGGAACGAAATAGAAAGCCCAGAGATAAATCCACACACATATGGACACCTTATCTTTGACAAAGGAGGCAAAAATATACAATAGAGTAAAGACAATCTCTTTAACAAGTGGTGCTGGGAAATCTGGTCAACCACTTGTAAAAGAATGAAACTAGAACACTTTCTAACACAATACACAAAAATAAACTCAAAATGGATTAAAGATCTAAACGTAAGACCAGAAACTATAAAACTCCTAGAGGAGAACATAGGCAAAACACTCTCTGAAATACATCACAGCAGGATCCTCTATGACCCACCTCCCAGAATATTGGAAATAAAAACAAAAATAAACAAATGGGACCGAATTAGCCTTAAAAGCTTCTGCACATCAAAGCAAACTATTAGCAAGGTGAAAAGACAGCCTTCGGAATGGGAGAAAATAATAGGAAATGAAGCAACTGACAAACAACTAATCTCAAAAATATACAAGCAACTCCTACAGCTCAACTCCAGAAAAATAGATGACCCAATCAAAAAATGGGCCAAAGAACTAAATAGACATTTCTGCAAAGAAGACATACAGATGGCTAACAAACACATGAAAAGATGCTCAAAATCACTCATTATCATAGAAATGCAAATCAAAACCACTATGAGGTACCATTTCACGCCAGTCAGAATGGCTGCAATCCAAAAGTCTACAAATAATAAATGCTGGAGAGGGTGTGGAGAAAAGGGAACCCTCTTACACTGTTGGTGGGAATGCAAACTAGTACAGCCACTATAGAGAACAGTGTGGAGATTCCTTAAAAAACTGGAAATAGAACTGCCTTATGATCCAGCAATCCCACTGCTGGGCATACACACTGAGGAAACCAGAAGGGAAAGAGACACGTGTACCCCAATGTTCATCGCAGCACTGTTTCTAATAGCCAGGACATGGAAGCAACCTAGATGTCCATCAGCAGATGAATGGATAAGAAAGCTGTGGTACATATACACAATGGAGTATTACTTCGCCATTAAAAAGAATAGAATGAATCAGTTCTAATGAGGTGGATGAAACTGGAGCCTATTATACAGAGTGAAGTAAGCCAGAAAGAAAAACACCAATACAGTATACTAACGCATATATATGGAACTTTGAAAGACGGTAACAATAACCCTGAGTACGAGACAGCAAAAGAGACACTGATGTATAGAAGAGTCTTATGGACTCTGTGGGAGAGGGAGAAGGTGGGAAGATTTGGGAGAATGGCATTGAAACATGTAAAATATCATGTATGAAAAGAGTTGCCAGTCCAGGTTTGATGCATGACACTGGATGCTTGGGGCTAGTGCACTGGGACGACCCAGACGGATGCTATGGGGGGGAGGAGGGAGGAGGGTTCAGGATGGGGAGCACATGTATACCTGAGGCGGATTCATTTTGATATTTGGAAAAACTAATACAATTATGTAAAGTTTAAAAATAAAATAAAATTAAAAAATAAATCCACAGGAGGCTTGACTCCCTTTAGGCCACTCAGTGGTCTCCAAGAAATACCCGTCGGGACTCGAAAGCAGAGCAGAGTCCTTTCCTTCCTCTCGAGATGAGGTCTGACTCCTCGGGTGCGTCTAAAATGCAACCCCGAGATCTCTGTCGCCCCTGGAGAGGAACATTAGGTCCTGGACACAAGCTTAGATGAGGTCTCTTTTGCCCTGAAGTGACTCGAGAGCAATCCCTAGCTCTCTCTCGCAACTCCAATGGAAGATTGGACTTCCCTGGGCCAACACAAGAGGAAGCCTGAATTCCCCATCGTAACTCGAGAATCCCGCCGAAACTCGAGAAAAACCACATGGTTACCCTGTCATCGCAAGATGAGGCCCTTGCCCGCTACAGCGTCTAAAGAGAAGTCCCAGGTTTCTTCTTGAAGTGTTTTCACACTTCAAGTGTGAAAACTTGGCACCCTTGATGCGATTCCAAAAGTTCCCCGACACCCTGGTCTCTCTCGAGGGGAACACCGAGGTTCCCGGTACGATTTCATCTGAGCCACTTCTCCCCTCCTGATTGTGACTGGAGGGTCGACTCCCGTGCTTTGTCTGGAAGGGGTTCCCAACCTTCCCGGCGCACCTCAGGATGAGGCCGGTCTAACGAGAATATTTGAGACGTAGCTTCATGGGTGGTAACACATGCTGAAAGACCCCGATTCCCCGGTCCACTCTTGATAAGAACCCGATGCCCGGACACCTCTTGAAAGGCAACCCTGTGGAAGAAGGCACAACACGAAGGGGCACTGACACCCTCGTGCATCGTCCGGAAAAACCCCCAGATTCCAAACACAGTTCGACAAGTTGCCTGTCACCCCGTGAATAACTCGAGAGGCAAGCGGAGTTCCATTCCTCCTTACAAGACGAGGCCTGACTCTCCTGTCCCAACTCTGCAGGGACCCTGCGATCAGAGTCAGAAATGGAGACGAACCCTGAGGTTCCTGCCTCCACTCGAGATGAGGCCCTCTTCTATTGCACCAAACCCAGTGGAGTCCCGAGAGGGCCCTCCCAACTCCAGGGTATCCTTGACTTCTCAGAGGCACACTGAGAAGCTCCCTGAGGCCACCGGCACTAGTCGAGGGAACCCAGGGTTTACTGCCGTGACCCAAGAAACACCTTGAAAGGCCTTCTTTAACGGTTCTTGAGGACCGATACACCTTCCATGACTCTAGAGCAATGACACGCTCCCCCTCGCAATGCGCATGGAGACCTGACTTCCCAAGCGCCACATGAGAGGCTCCCTGAGCTCCCCGTAGTACCTCATGAGAAACCCCACACTGGCGCTGCAGCTCGAGAAAACCCACGAGACGCCCCCTTCATCGCGAGATGATGGCCTTCTTTTCCTGCATGGCCTGGAGAGCAATCACGAGTCCTCTCTCCAAACTCCACAGGAGGCTTGACTCCCTTTAGGCCACTCAGTGGGCTCCAAGAGATACCCGTCGCAACTCGAGAGGAGAGCGGAGTCCTTTGCTTCCTCTCGAGACAAGGACTGACTCCCCGGGTGCATCAGGAAAGCAACCCCGAGATCCCTGTCCCCCCTGGAGACGAACATTATGTCCTGGACACAAGCCTAGATAAGGTCTCTTTTGCCCTGCAGTAACTCAAGCGCAATCCCTAGCTCTCCCTCGCAACTCGAATGGAAGACTGGACTTCCCTGGGCCAACACAAGAGGAAGCCTGAATTTCCTGACCTAACTCGAGAATCCCGCCACAACTCGAGAAAAACGACGTGGTTAACCCGTCACCACAAGATGAGGCCCTTGCCAGCTACAGCGTCTCAAGAGAAGTCTCACGTTCCGTCTTGAAGTTTGAAATGGTACTTAGCACCTTTGATGTGACTCCAAAAGTTCCCCGACATCCCAGTTTTACTTGAGGGGAACATCGAGGTTCCCGGCACCACTTCATCTGAGCCCCTTCTCCCCTCCTGATCGGGACAAGAGGGTCGATTCACTTGCTTTGTCTGAAAGGGTTACCGACCTTCCTGGTGCACCTCAGGTTGAGGTCCGTCTCAAGAAGAAATTCGAGACGTAGGCTTGTGGGTGGTGCCACATGCCGAAAGACACTGATTTCCTGGTCTGCTCTTGATAAGAATCTGAAGGCTGGATACCTCTTCGAAGGCAACCCTGTGTATGAAGGCAAAAAACGAAGGGGAACTGACACCCCCATGCATCGTCCGGATAAAACCGCAGGTTCCACACACAGCTCGACAAGTGGCCTGTTATCCGGTGAACAACTCGAGAGTCCAGTGGAGTTCCATTCCTCCACACAAGACGAGGCCTGACTCTCCTGTCCTAACTCTGTAGGGACTCTGTGTTCAGAGTCAGAAATGGAGAGCAACCCTGAGGTTCCTGCTTCAAATCGAGATGAGGCCCTCTTCTGACAAGGTCCAGCCTCGGCTGGTCCAGGGTTTTCGAAGGGGAGACAGAGTAGGCGACCTATTGATTTATTTATTGAAGATATAAAGAGTAATAGAATGAGGATAGCTCAGTAGGAAAATTTAGTGGAGAAAAGAAGCTGAGTAGCTTGGTTTATGCGGAAAATCAGTATAACCCGTGACACCAGGTTAGCTCTGACCACGGAGGCCGCAGGCTCCCTCTCGAATAGCGAAAAGTGCCCCACCTTAGACACCTTCTCAAGTGGTCTTCGAAGCCCAGGCAAATAAATGGTCGCAGAGGATATCCGCGCACCAGATGGACACTCATCTGAAAATTGAGGGGAAGAATGACTTAGGAGACTAAGCGTTGGCAATCAAGGCCCGTAGCTTTATTTTCAACAGGTGTTTTTATACCCTAAGTTACACATAGAGGATAATGGGGATGCAAAGACAGCAGCCTTTGATCCTTATCAAAAACCAGAGTTTCTGTCCTGCAAATGTATCGTATACAAATGGTTTAGGTGATTTACATCATCTTCTAGCCAGAAGACCTATTAACATTTTATGACTCTTGACAAAGACTTATCAACCGTAAGACTTATTTTCTCTAAGAGTAATTATTTTAAGGTTTGGCCCCATCTTTCGAAGATAAAATTGCATTCCTATAGGGCAGATGTGTAATGGGCTTACAACAAAGGAAATAATTTATTACCTTAAGGGTCTAAAGTTAGTAACACCAAGGCCACTACTTATTTCTTCTGCATACCAACTATATTAATTAATACACATTCAAGGATACAATTCAGGGGATGTGGAAACTTGGCAACAAGCATTGGTTCATCAATGAAATCTTTTACTAGTTTTATTCTGACAGTTTCTAACTCTCTGAGAGGCTCTAAGCTATTTGAATATCTTAAGCTTCCCGTGCCTCTCGAGGCTCGGAGACTGCAAACAATTGTATGCATTGCTGTAGGAGACCGGGTAAACTTGTCAGGCGAGTTAGAGAGCCATCTGACTTGTTTGGATTTAAACACTCCTAATTGCCCAGGAACTTTATTAATTGGAGCTGTAAGTTAGCTCTTTGACAGAGAGAGTGAGATGGTGGTGGGGGACAGCCCCCAGTAAAGTCAGAGGTGAGAGCACAAAGCAATAAAGTAGGCAGACTCTGGTTTTGGGGGGTAGATGCTCAAGAATATCCGGGAGGACTCCCGAGGCTCGATCCCGCCTTTGTGTATGCCCAGCCTCCTTCCTCATGACCTTTGTCACGAGTGGAATGTCTCTCGCCGGCTCCCGGCATCTCCCCGTTTTTTATTTCTTAAAACAGCCAGATGTAGCTCAGTCGCGAGCCTCTGGATACTCTGCCGAAGAATCCTGACAATACAAGGAAGAATGATTATGAGAAGCAGAATTAAAGCAGCCACCGCAGCATAGCTAAAGACATTAGACAGAATATTCTTTCCTGAGATGTAGTTAGGGAAAGTATGGAAGAAATCATTTGCTGTTCCAGCAGCAGTAAAATCTAATTGGGAGTGCTCCATGGTTGCTATTTGATAGTGAAGTTTCCCTACGTCTCAACCAATGTCAGAGCTGTTCCAGATACCTGAAATATGGTTTTTAATCTTTTCCCATTCAAAATCTGTCTCATTTACTTTCAGGGGTGTTCCACATATCCACCGATAGTCAGCATGACAAGACAATGCCATTTTCACCTTTAAAGCCTGCAATTCAGTCCCAATATGTATTACTGCTTTCTCTAGGGCGTCTACCCTCATTTCTAATTTTCTCTCTATAGCTTCCTGTGTTGCCAATGTTAAAGAAACATTTTTGGACATAGAATCAACATATTGAGCAGTATGTACTTGTTGAGTCAATGATATTGCTGCCACAGTAACAGAAGTGATTGCACTTATCAAAGCTGCTGTTCCCAAGATAAGTAAGCCCACAAACCGTCGTGTTTGCATTAAATCCTGTAGTTGTTGTAATACAGCAAGACCATAATTCAATAAGTGGTTACATCATAAGATAAGGTGGATGTTGTAGCATTACCAAGGAGCAAACATTATATTGAGGGTTTAAACAAGATGAACCAGGGAGCAGCTGTAGGCGTCAGCCCGGGGGAGCAGTGTCCCCAGCATCAGGAGGCAGAACGCGAGCGGCAGGCTGTGGGCCAAGGCGCCTATGGTGGGCGGAGGGGCAGGGTTCGTGGTTTAGGGCTAGCCGCCACCGCTTGGGCTCAGGGCGGTCCCCTCTCGCCGGTGGGGCCACGCTGGTCTGGACGGCACTCCGCGGGCGCGCTTTCCTCTCTGGCCCTCACTTGCTGCACAGACTTCTTTGCTCTAGGTCACGGGGTGCAGAGAGGTGGGTGCGAGGTGCTGCTGGTGGCACGGAGGCGAGAGCTGGCTGGGGGAGGGGGAGCGAGCGAGTGCGCGGGCCGCGAACCTGGTCTTTGGGGAATGTGACATGACGAATTTGTCTGAGATCCAAACCGGAGAATCTGCATTCTGTAGAAATATACAAGCATACCCTCTCCCACAAGTTAGCAACACATCTGGCCTTTTTCACTCTCCCGTAAGGAGGCCTTTTTACTTGACCAGGGGCCGAGTCGTAGCCTGTAATTCAGGCATCTAGTGTCTCATCATTGCAGTCTGCCCCCGTGTGTTTACGTTTAAGTGATTAATTACAATTGGAACATAACTTCACTATTTGTCTAGCTGTTTCCCTATGGATATGTTAATTTAGGTCTAATGTTTAGTTTAGGTCTCTGTATAAATTTAAGTAATAAATGTATAACCTCCTTATCTCATTTTGGTATACAGGTATACAGATAGACCTAAATGCAAAATGCATTTATATATGTATTTATATATGGCAACAAGTATAAAGTTATTGACATATAATATATATAAATCAATATACTTGAATTAATCTTTATAATTAATATATTAATTAATATATATTACAACAATACAACACATACACAGCTAATACCAACCAACACAAACCAATATACTGTAATAATACATGTCACACATTTATAATTATACAGTGTATAGAACATATATCATCACAGCACATCAATCCATACCAATTAATATCAGCCACACACACATTATATTACTGCCATATATATTTAATTATACAGTATATATATATGTGTGTGTATATAGTATACATATTAATTTATATACAAATTAATTAAGTATAGATCTATAAATAGAATTAGGTGTACCTTTATTATATTTTATTTATACCCATACCTAATTAGGCAAACTGTAATTAGGCAAATACATTTATATTATGTATTTATAACAATATATAAAGTATTGTTAAATGTACCACCTGTACAGCATCTCCACCCCACATACCACTTTCTCTAATCCCACCAACTCATTTTCAGTATTATGTGTTGGCCAGGAGCTGGGCCAGTCTTTCCCAGCAATGTTAAGAGACGTCTGTTCCTGTGTCTAATAGCCCTGGCGTTTTATTCTCTTGAATTAAAAGATCTTTTAAAGGCCTTGGAACTGTAATTTCCTGCACCCAAAAGGCTAGATCACTAGATCCAAATGTTTTGTGGCTCTTAGATTGAGAAGTCAAGTTTTTCCTTGTCTGATAGTAAGGTAAAAGTAAAAGCTGCGTTACTCTTTGACCTTTATTAATTTGTACAGTTTTGATAGGCAGTGAGATCAAGACTTTAATTTCTCAATATCATCAGAATCTACTACACCATGCACCAGCGAAATTTCTTTTCTTTCTTTTTTTTTTTATTTAATTTTTTTTTTAAAAGAAAGCAAGCTACGCCCCAGGACAAATCTTACAATGTCCTCAGATAGGGGGCCAGCCACTCCGGTTGGAATTGGAGTAAGCGGCACATCAGGGGTTAATATTGTTATTAAATCTCCTTGCCTTTTCGCTTTTCTCCTAGCCTGGGTGAGACCCCCCTGAGGGAGTTTTCTCCAAGGACCACGCTCTGCATATTGTGTACTAAAAGCTCCTTTGTTTAAAAAGCTTTTTATCTTCCTCAGTCTTAGGCAACACTTTGGGAGGCTTTGGGGGCAAAGTGGGGAACTCCTGGGTCCTGGGAGGCACAATCGAAGGCGGTGGCAGTCGCCTTAAAGCAGAAAGTGGTGGATAAGTTTTTTAAAGGTTTGCGCAGAGGGGGAGGGAGCTCGCCAGGGCTCTCGGCCGCAGCGTCCTGTAAGCCCTCTCCTTCCTTGAGAGGTAGACCACTTTCTCCCTCCTTTTTTTTTTCAATGGCAGAAAATATGATCTGTGCAGTAAATGGAGACTCACCACCATCCACCTCTATAGCCTCCCCCATAGTCTATTTAACAGCCTCGTGACGGAGGTCCAGGACATTTCTAATCATATTCCACACTCAATAAATATTTGTCTATTCTTAGATGCAGAGAAATCCATTTTTAATTTTTTTTTAATTTTAGAGAATATTTTTATTTATTTTGTAACCTCTTTACCCTGGCTAAACTGCAGAGGGGACTAGAAAAGAAGCCTCAAGGTGAGGATCAAGTTCATCCTTGGGACTAGAGAAAATCCT
This sequence comes from Bubalus kerabau, assembly GCF_029407905.1. NCBI lineage: Eukaryota > Metazoa > Chordata > Mammalia > Artiodactyla > Bovidae > Bubalus > Bubalus kerabau. The sequence goes on from NC_073633.1 coordinate 2,063,097, forward strand.
TCTCCGGGAAACTCCTAGCGGTGGCCCTTTACCCCGACATGGAGGAGGAGGCATAGGGGGATGGGAGCGTCCCGAAGTTTTCCTCTTCTGTTCCGGAGATCCTTTAACTGTTTGGTAACTAAATCTTACGAACTGTCTGATCGGGGATGTTTCCCTCAACCTCCTAGGAGCGGATGGTCTGATTAGGGATGTTTTCTTAAACTTTTAGGAGCATCTTTAGCTTAAAAAAAAAAAAATCCTCATCAGAATGGCATCGAGCTGCTGTTTCCTCTAAACCTTTTTCAAATTGAGGGGAGAGCTGATCTTTCTTTTCATCCCTATCTTTTACATGCTCATTGGCAGTCATAGCGGCTAGCCATTCATTTAGCTGTCGATAGCTAGGTATAGCCTCTTCATTTTCACTTTTCTTTATAACAGGTACCTTTTCAAATTTGCTTTTTTGTTTAACAGGTACTTTTCCAACTTTACTTTCCTCTTTAACAGGTACCTTTTCAAATTCATGAGCTGGATCTAAAACATCTCTAGTCATATTCCACAGAGGAAAGGTGTAAGTAGGGATTTTTTCCAAACCTTGCTGAGCACAATAAGCTCTTAGCTGTTTTCCTAGTTTTTTCAAGATATCTAGGTTAACAGTGCCTTGTTGTAGAAACCAAGGGCAGTGGTCTTGTACAAATGTACAAAATGATTGAATGGAAGATTTTTTAACCTTGATTCTTCTTTTACTTAATAACTGTAAAATTACTCCTATAAAGAGCTGTCTTTCATTTGATTCAGTGTTGCCCATGTCAGAAACTTAAGGATAGTAAAAGATTTTGCTTTTAGCTATCTAAAGATTAGGCCTTTTTTGTCAGCCTTTTTAGAAACCGTTTTTTCTCTCTAACTCTTCAACACTTCCCACTCCTCTCGCCCTGTCTATTCTACAGGGGGATCTGCAGCCCCCTAAGTGGGATCCTATCTGTCCCCAAAACTGAACACTGGGGGAATGGGGTTGGGGATTTACCTTCGAAATGCCTGTCTCGGGCGCCACCTGCAGAGGTCCAGCCCCAGCTGATCCAGGGTATTCGAAGGGAAGATGGAGTAGGCGACCTATTTATATATTTATTTATTCATCAAAGATATAAAGAGTAATAGAATGAGGATAGCTCAGTAGGAAAATTCAGTGGAGAAAAGCAGCTGAGTAGCTTGGTTTACGCGGAAAATCAATATAACCCGTGACACCAGGTTAGCTCTGACCACGGAGGCTGCAAGTGCCCTCTAGAATAGAGGAAGGTGCCCCACCTTAGACACCTTATCGAGTGGGTCTTCGAAGCCCAGGCAAATAAATGGTCGCAGAGGATATCCGCGCTCCAGATGGACACTCATCTGAAAATTGAGGGGAATAATGACATGGGGAGACCAAGCGTTGGCGAGCAAGGCCCGTAGCTTTATTTTCAACACAGGTTTTAATACCCTAAGTTACACATAGAGGATAATAGGGGATGCAAAGTCAGCAGTCTTTAATCCTTATCAAAAACCAAGGTTTCTTTTCTGCAGATTTATCGTATAAAAATGGTTTAGATGATTTACATCATCTTCTGGCCAGAAGACCTATTAACATTTTATGACTCTTGACAAAGACTTATCAACCATAAGAGTTATTTTCTCTAAGAGTAATTGTTTAAGGTTTGGCGCCATCTTTCGAAGATAAAATTGCATTCCTATAGGGAGGATGTGTAATGGGTTTACAACAAAGAAAAGAATTTATTACCTTAAGGGTCTAAAGTTACCAACATCAAGGCCACTACTTATTTTTTCTACATACCAACTATATTAATTAGCACACATTCAAGGATACAATTCAGGGGATGTGGAAACTTGGCAAAAAGCATTGGTTCATCAATGAAATCTTTTACTAGTTTTATTCTGACAGTTTCTAACTCTCTGAGAGGCTCTAAGCTATTTGAATATCTTAAACTTCCCGTGCGTCTCGAGGCTGGGAGACTGTACACAATCGTATGCATAGCTGTAGGAGACCGGGTAAACTTGTCAGGCGAGTTAGAAAACCATCTGAGGGGTTTGGATTTAAACACTACTAATTGCCCAGGAACATTATTAGTTGGAGCTGTAAGTTAGCTCTTTGACAGAGAGAGTGAGATGGTGGTGGGGGACATCCCCAGTAATGTCAGAGGTGAGAGAACAAAGCAATAAAGAAGGCAGACTTTGGTTTTTGGGGGTAGATGCTGAAGAATATACGGGGGAACTCCCGGAGGCTCGATCCCGCCTTTGCGTATGCCGAGACTCTTTCCTCATGACATTTGTAACGAGTGGAATGTCTCTCGCTGGCTCCCGGCAATCTTCCATTGCACCAAACGCAGTGGAGTCCCGAGAGGCCCCTCCCAACACCACAGTATCAGTGTCTTCTCAGAGGCACCCTGAGCAACTCCCTGAGGTCACCGGCACAAGTCGAGGGAACACAGGGTATCCTGCCGCAACCCGAGAAAGACCTCAAGAGTCCGTCTTCAACGCGTCTTGAGGACGGATTCCCCTACCATGACTCGAGAGCAATGACACGCTCCCCCTCGCCATGCGCATGGACACCTGACTTCCCTGGCGCCACATGAGAGGCTCCCTGAGCTCCCCGTCATACCTCGTGAGAAACCCCACACTGGCGCCACAGCTCGGGAAAACCCACGAGACGCCACCGTCATCGCGAGATTGGGGACTTCTTTTCCTGCCTGACCTGGAGAGCAATCCCTGGTCCTTTCTCCAAACTTCACAGGAGGCTTTACTCCCTTTAGGCCACTCAATGGGCTCCAAGAGATACATGTCGTGACTTGAGAGGAGAGCAGAGTACTTTGTTTCCCCTCGAGATGAGGCCTTACCTCGGGTGAGTCTGGAATGCAACCCCGAGATCCCTGTTGCCCCTGGAGAGGAACATTATGTCCTGGACAAAAGCCTAGATGAGGTCTATTTTGCCCTACAGTGACTCGAGAGCAACACCCATCTCTCCCTCGCAATTCGAATGGAAGATTGGTCTTCACTGGGCCAACACAAGAGGAAGTCTGAATTTCCCGTTGTAACTCGAGAATCCCGCCGCAACTCTTAAAAACCACGTGGTTCCCCATTCATCACAATATGAGGCCTTTGCCCGCTACAGAGTCTCAAGAGAAGTCCCATGTTTCGTCATAAAGTTCGAAATGCTACTTGGCACCCTTGATGCGACCCCAAAAGTTCCCCAATATACCGGTCTCACTCCAAGGGAACACCGAAGTTCCTGGCACCACTTCATATGAGCCCCTTCTCCCCTCCTGATCACGGCAGGAAGGTCGATTCCCCTGCTTTGCCTAGAAGGGGTTCCCGACCTTCATGGCGCACCTCAGGATGAGGCCAGTCTCACGAAGAAATTCGAGACGTAGCCTCGTGTTGGTGCCACGTGCCGAAAGACCCCGATTTCTCGGTCTTGCTCTTGATAAGAACCCGATGCACGGACACCTCTTCTAAGGCAACCCTGTGGATGAAGGCACTACACGAGGGGGCACTGGCAACCCTGTTCATCGTCTGGAAAATCCCACAGGATCCACATACAGCTCCACAACTGGCCTGTCACCCCTTAAACAACGAGAGAGGAAAGCGGAGTTCCCTTCCTCAGACAAGACGAGGCCTGAGTATCCAATCCCAACTCTGCAGGCACGCTTCGATCTGAGTCAGAAATGGAGAGGAAACCTGAGGTTCCTGCCTCAACCCGAGATGAGGCCCTCTTCCATTAAAACAAACCCAGTGGAGTCCCGAGAGGCCACTCCCATCTCCACAGTATCCCTGACTTCTCATAGGCATTCTGAGAAGCTCCTTGAGGCCACCGGCAAACGTCGAGGGAAATAAGGGTTTCCTGCCACAACCGAAGAAAGACCTCGAGAGTCCTTCTTCAACGCGTCTTGAGGAGAGATTCCCCTACCATGGCTCGAGAGCAATAACGCGCTCCCCCTTGCCACGCACATGGAGACCTGACTTCCCTGGCGCCACATGAGAGGCTCCCTGAGCTCCCTGTCGTACCTCGTGTGAAACCCCACACTGGCGCCGCAGCTCGAGAAAACACACAAGACCCCTCCGTCATCGCGAGATGAGGGCCATCTTTTCCTGCATGGCCTGGAGAGCAGTCCCAAGTCCTCTCTCCAAACTTCACAGGAGGCTTGACTCACTTTAGGCCACAAAGTGGGCTCCAAGAGGTGCCTGTCGCAACTCGAAAGGAGAGCGGAGTCCTTTGCTTCCCTTCGACATGAGGCCTGACTCCCTGGGTGAGTCTGGAATGCAAACCTGAGATCCCTGTGGCCCTTGGAGAGGAACATTAGGTCCTGGACACAAGCCTAGATGAGGTCTCCTTTGCCCTGCAGTGACTCGAGCGCAACCCCCAGCTCTCCCTCGCAACTCGAATGGATGATTGGACTTCCCTGGCCCAACACAAGAGGAAGCCTGAAATCCCCGTCGTAACTCGAGAATCCCGCCGCAACTCGAGAAAAACCACGTGGCTCCCCCGTCATCGCAAGATGAGGCCCTTGGCCGCTACAGCATATCAAGAGAAGTCCCACGTTCCATCCTGAAATACAGAACGGTACTTGGCACCCTTGATGCGACCCCCAAAGTTCCCTTACATACCGGTCTCACTCGAGGGAAACACCAAAGTTCATGGCACCACTTCCTGTGAGCCCCTTCACCCCTCCTGATCGCGACAGGAGGGTCGACTCCCATGCTTTGTCTGCAAGGGGTTCCCGACGTTCCCCGCGAACCTCCGGATGAGGCCGGTCTCATGAGGAAATTCAAAAAGTAGCCTCATGGTAGGTGCCACATGTTGAAAGATCCCGAATTCCCGGTCCACTCTAGATAAGAACCTGATGCCCGGACATCTTTTCGAAGGCAACCCTGTGGATGAAGGCACAACACGAAGGGACACTGACATCCCCATGTATCGTCTGGAAAAACCCGCCGATTCCACTCACAGCTCCAAATGTGGACTGTCACCTCGTGAACAACTCGAGAGGCAAGTGAAGTTGCATTCCTTCACACAAGACGAGGCCTTACCCTCCTGGCCCAACTCTTCAGGGACCCTGCGATCGGAGTCAGAAATGGAGAGGAACCCTGAGGTTCCTGCCTCAACTAGAGAAGAGGCCCTCTTCCATTGAACCAAACTCAGTGGTGTCCCGAGAGGCCCCTCCCAACACCACAGTATCCCTGAATTCTCAGAGGCTCCCTGAGAAGCTACCTGAGGTCACTGGCACAAGTCGAGGGAACCCAGAGTTTCCTGAAGTAACCCGAGGAAGACTTGGAGAGTGCTTTTTCAACGTCTCTTGATGCCCGATTCCCCTACCATGACTCCAGATCAAGGACGCGCTCCCCTCGCCACAAGCAGGAAAACTGACTTCCCTAGTACCACACAAGAGGCTCCCTGAGTACCCCATCGTACCTCGTGAGAAAACCCACAGTGGCACTGCAGTTCGAGAAAAACCACAAGATGCCCCCGTCAAGGAGAGATGGGGGCCTTCTTTTCCCGCCTGACCTGGAGAGCAATCCCTGGTCCTCTCTCCAAACTTCACAGGAGGATTGACTCCCTTTAGGCCACTCAGTTGGGTCCAAGAAATACCCGGTGCGACTCGAGAGGAGAGCGGAGTCCTTTGCTTCCCTCGAGACGAGGCCTGACTCCCCGGGTGAGTTTGGAATGCAACCCCGAGATCCCTGTCGCCCCTGGAGTGGAACATTATGTCCTAGACACAAGCCTAGATGAGGTCTATTTTGCCCTACAGTGATCGAGAGCAACCTCCATCTCTCCCTCACAATTTGAATGGAAGATTGGGCTTCCCACGGTCAACACATGAGGAAGTCTGAATTTCCCATCGTAATTCGAGAATTCAGCCTCAAGTCTTAAAAACCATGTGGTTCCCCCTTCATCACAATATGAGGCCCTTGCCAGCTAGAGTCTCAAGAGAAGTCCCATGTTCCATCTTAAAGTTCGAAATGCTACTTGGCACCCTTGATGCGACCCCAAAGTTCCCCAACATACCGGTCTCACTCCAAGGGAACAGCGAAATTCCCGGCGTCTCCAGGGAAGTCCCATGTTCTGTCCTTAAGTGCGAAACGGTACTTGACACCTTGATGCGACCGCAAAAGTTCCCCGACACGCTGCGTTCCCTCGAGGGGAACACCAAGGGTCCCGGCACCACTTCATCTGAGCCCCTTCTCCCCTCCTGATCGCGACAGGAGAGTCGATTCCCCTGCTTTCTCTGGAAGGGTTTCCCGGCCTTCCCGTTGCACCTCAGGATGAGGCCGGTCTCAGGAGGAAATTCGAGACTAGCCATGTGTGAGGTGCCACGTGCCGAACGACCCTGATTTTCCGGTCCGCTCTTGATAAGAACCCGATGCCCGGACACCTCTTCAAAGGCAACCCTGTGAGTGAAGGCACAACACGAAGGGGCACTGACACCCCCGTGCATCATCCGGAAAAACCCGCAGGGTCTACACACAGCTCGACAAGGGGCCTGAGACTCCCGGAACAACTCGAGAGGCAACCAGAATTCCATTCCTCAGACAAGACGAGGCATGACTCTCCTGTCCCAACACTGCAGGGACCGTGCAGTCGGAGTCCGAAACCGAGAGGAAGCCTGAGGTTCCTGCCTCCCCTCGAGATGAGGCCCTCTTCCATTGCGCCGAACCCAGCAGAGTCCCGAGAGGCCCTGCCAACTACACAGCATCCCTCACCTCTCAGAGGCACCGTGGGAAGTTCCCTAAGGTCCCCTGCAGAAGTCGAGGGAAACGAGGGTTTCCCGCCGCAACCCGAGAAGGACCTCGAGAGTCCTTCTTCAACGCCTCTTGAGGACCTAGCCGTTTCCCATGACTCGAGAGTGATGACCAGCTCCCCCTCGCCATGCGCATGGAGACCTGACTTCCCTGGCGCCGCACGAGAGGCTCCCTGAGGTCCTCGTCGTGCCTCGTGTGAAAACCCCCATGGGCGCAGCAGCCTGAGGAAACCCATGAGACGCCCCCGTCATCGCGAGATGAGGGCATTCTTTTCTTGCCTGGCCTGGAGAGCAATCCCGAGTCCTCTCTCCAAACTGAAGAGGAGGCTCGACACCCTTGAGTCCACTCAGTGGGCTCCAAGATATCCGTGTCGCGACTTGAGAGGAAAGCGGAGTCTTTGCTTCCCCTCCAGGCGAGTCCTGACCCCCCGGGGGAGTCTGGAATGGAAACCCGTGATCCCTGTCTTCCCTTGAGAGGAATATTAGGTCCTGGACACACGCCTCGATGAGGTCTCTTTGGCCCTGTAGTGACTCGAGCAGAACCCCCAGCTTTCCATCGCAACTCGAATTGAAGATTGGTCTTCCCAGGGCCAACCCAAGAGGAAGCCTGAAATTCCTGTCGTTTTCGAGAATCCCGATGCAACTCGAGAAAAACGACGTGGTTCCAACGTCTTCACAGGATGAGGCCCTTGCCCGCTACAGCGTCTTCAGGGAAGTCCCATGTTCCGTCCTGAAGTGGGAAACGGTACTTGGCTCCCTTGATGCAACCCCTAAAGTTCCCTGAAACGCCAGGTTCCCTCGAGTGGAACACCGAGGGTCCCGGCACCACTTCATCTGAACCCCATCTCCCCTCCTGATCGCGACAGGAGAATCGATTCCCCTACTTTGTGTGGAAGGTGTTCCCGGCCTTCCCTGCGCACCTCAGGATGATGCTGGTCTCACGAGGAAATTCGAGATGAGCCACGTGGGTGGTGCCACATGCAGAATGACCCCGATTTCCCAGTCCGCTCTTGAAATGAACCCGATGCCCGGACACCTCTTTGAAGGCAACCCTGTAGGGGAAGGCACAAAACGAAGGGGCACTGACACCCCCATGCATCTTCTGGAAACACCCGCAGGTTCCACACACAGCTTGTCAAGGGCCCTGAGACCCCCTGAACGACTCGAGAGGCAAGCAGAGTTCCGTTACTCAGACAAGACGAGGCCTGACTCTCCTGTCCCAACTCTGCAGGGACCCTGCGGTCGGAGTCAGAAATGGAGAGGAAGCCTGAGGTTCCTGCCTCCAATCGAGATGAGGCCCTCTTTCATTTCGTCAAACCTAGTGGAGTCCCGAGAGGCCCCTCAAACTCCTCAGTATCCCTCACCTCTCAGAGGCACCTGGGAAGTTCCCTAAGGTCCCCTGTAGAGGTCGATGGAAACGAGTGTTTCTCGCCCCAACCCAAGAAAGTCCTTGAGAGTCCTTCTTAAATGCCTCTTGAGGCCCTAGTCCCTCCCATGACTCGAGAGCAATGACGCGATCTGCCTGGCCACACGCATGGAGTCAGGCTTCTCTGGCGCCGCACGAGAGGCTCCCTTAACTCCCCATCATATCTCGTGAGAAAACCCACACTGGCGCCGCAGCTCGAGAAAACCCATGAGACGCCCCCGTCATCGCGAGATGAGGGCCTTTTTTCCTGCATGGCCAGGAAAACAATCCCGAGTCATCTCCAAACTCCATAGGAGGCTTCACTCCCTTTACGCCACGCAGTGGGCTCCAAGAGATACCCGTCGCGACTCGACAGGAGAGCGGAGTCCTTTTTTTCCCCTCAAGACGAGGCCTGACTCTCCGGCTGAGTCGAGAATGCAACCCTGAGATCCCTGTTGGCCCAGTAGTAGAACACTAGGTCCTGGACACAAGCGTAGATGAGGTCTATTTTGCCCTGCAGTGACTGGAGAGCAATCCCCAGTTCTAACTTGCAACTCGAATGGAATACTGGATTTTCCTGGCGCCATACAAGAGGCTCCCTGAGATCCCCGTGGTACTTCATGAGACACCCCACACTGGCGCCGCAGCTCGAGAAAACCCACGAGACGCCACCGTCATCTCGAGATGAGGGCCTTCTTTTCCTGCATGGCCTGGAGTCCAATCCCGAGTCCTCTCTCCAAACTCCACAGGAGGCTTGACTCCCTTTAGTACACACAGTGGGCTCCAAGAGATACCCATCGCGACTCGAGACGAGAGCGGAATTCTTTGCTTACCCTCGAGGTGAGAACTGACTCCCCGGATGATTCTGGAATGCAAACCCGAGATCCCTGTCGCCCCTGGAGAGCAATGTTAGATCCTGGACACAAGCCTAGATTAGGTCTCTTTTGCCCTGCAGTGACTCTAGTGCAATCCCCAGCTCCCCCTCGCAACCCGAATGGAAGATTGGATTTCAAGGCCAACAAGAGGAAGCCTAAATTCCCGGTCATAACTCGAGAATCCCGCCGCAACTCGAGCAAAACCACGTGGTTCTCCCGTCATCGCAAGATGAGGCCCTTGCCCGCTACAGCGTTTCAAAAGATGTCCCAGGTTCCGTCTTGAAATGCGAAACGGTACTTGGCACCCTTGATGCGACCCCAAAAGTCCCCCAACACGCCGGTCTCACTCAAGGGGAACACCGAGGTTCCTGGCACCACTTCATTTAAGCCCCTTCTCCCCTCCTGATCGTGACCGGTGGGTCGATTCCCCTGCTTTGTCTGCAAGGGGGCCCGACCTTCCCTGCACAACTCAGGATGAGGCCGGTCTCATGGGGAAATTCAATACGTAGCTTTGTGGGTGGTGCCACTTGCTGAAAGACTCCAATTTCCCGGTCCGCTCTTGATAAGAATCCGATGCTCGGACACCTCTTGGAAGGCAGCCTTGAGTATGAAGGTACAACACGAAGGGGCACTAACACACCTGAGCATCATCCGGAAAAACGGGCAGGTTACACACACAGCTCGACAAGTGGCCTGTCACCTCGAGAACAACTCGAGAGGCAAGAGGAGTCCCATCCTGCAGAAAAGACGAGGCCTGACTCTCCTGTGCCAACATGCAGGGACCTTGCGATCTGAGTCAGAAATGGAGAGGAACACTGAGGTTCCTGCTTCAACTCGAGATGAGTCCCTCTTACATTCCACCAAATGCAGAGGAGTCTCGAGAGGCCCCTCCAAACTGCACAGTATCCCTGACTTCTCAGAGGCACTCTGAGAAGCTCCCTGAGGTCGCAGGCACAAGTCAAGGGAACCCTGGGTTTTATGCAGTGACCCGAGAAAGACCTCGAGAGTCCTTCTTCAACCCGTCTTGAGGCCCGATTACCCTACCATGACTCGAGAGCAATGACGAGCTCCCCCTAGCCATCTCATGGGGACCTGACTTCCCTGGCGCCACACGAGAGGCTCCCTGAGCACCCTCTCGTACCTCGTCAGAAACCCGGCACTAGCGCAGCAGTCTAGAAAACCCACGAGATGCTGCCATCATCGCGAGATGAGGGCCTTCTTTTCCTGCATGGCCTGGAGAGGAATCCCGAGTCCTCTATCCAAACACCACAGGAGGCTTGACTCCCTTTAGGGCACAAATTGGCCCCAAGAGATACCCATCGCGACTCAAAAGGACAGCGGAGTTCTTTGCTTCCCCTCAAGACGAGGCCTGATTCCCCGGGTGAGTCTGGTATGCAACCCCAAGATCCCTGTCTCCCCTAGGGACGAGCATTAAGTCCTGGACACAAGCCTAGATGAGGTCTATTTTGCCCTGCAGTGACTCGAGGGCAATCCCCAGCTCTCCCTTTAAACTCGAATGGAAGATAGGACTTCCCTGGCCCAACACATGAGGAAGACTGTATTCCCCGTCGAAACTCGAGAATCCCGCCACAACTCGAGAAACGCCACGTGGTTCCCCCGTCATCCCAAGATGAGGCCCTTGCCCCCTACAGCGTCTCAAGAGAAGTCCCATGTTCCGTCTTGAAGTGCGAAACGGTATTGGCACCCTTGATGCGCCCTCAAATGTTCCTCGACACACCAGTCTGACTCGAGGAGAACACCGAGGTTCCCGGCACCACTACATCTGGGCCCCTTCTCCCCTCCTGATCGCGACAGGAGGGTCGATTCCCCTGTTTTGTCTTGAAGGGGTTCCCACCTTTCCCGGTGCATCTCAGGATGAGGCCGGTCTCACGAGGATATTCGAGACATAGCCTCGTGGATGGTGACACATGCCGAAAGACCCCGATTTCCCGGTCCGCTCTTGATAAGATCCTGATGCCCGGACACCTCTTTGAAGATAACCCTTTTGATGAAGGCACAACACTTAGGGGCACTGACACCCCTGGGTATCGTCCGGAGAAACCCGCAGGTACCACACACAGCTCGAGAAGTGACCTGTCACCCCGTGAACAACTGGAGAGGCAAGCAGAGTTCCATTCCTCCACACAAGACGAGGCCTGACTCTCCTGTTCGAACTCTGCAGCGAAACTGCGATCCGAGTCAGATCTGGCCCAGGGGAAGTCAGGAGAGAAAACATGAGTTTCCTGCCTCCACTCGAGATGAGGCCCTCTTCCATTGCACCGAACCCAGTGGAGTCCCGAGAGGCCCCTCCCAACTGCACAGTATCCCTGACTTCTCAGAGGCATCCTTAGACCTTCCTGAGATCACCGGCACAAGTCGAGGGAACCAAGGGTTTCCTGCCCCAACCCGTAAAAGACCTCGAGAGTCCTTCTTCAACGCGTCTTGAGGTGCGATTCCCCTACCATGACTCGAGAGCAATGACGCGCTCCCCCTAGCCACGCGCATAGAAACCTGACTTCCCTGGCGCCACAGGAGAGGCTCCCTGAGCTCCCCATTATACCTCGTGAGCAACACCACACTGGAGCCACAGCTCCACATACAAGTTCCCGCAAGTGGCCTGTAACCCCATGAACAACGCGATATTCAAGCGGAGTTCCATTCCTCCACACAAGACGAGGCCTGACTCTCCTGTCCCAACTCTGCAGGGACTCTGCGATCCGAGTCAGATCCAGCGCATTCGAAGCCAGGAGAGGAACCCTGTGGTTCCTGCCTCAACTTGTCATGAGGCCCTCTTCCATTGCACCAAACCCAGTGGAGTTCCGAGAGGCCCCTCCCAACTCCACAGTGACCCTGACTTCTCAGAGGCACGCTGAGAAGCTTCCTGAGGTCACTGGCACAAGTCGATGGAACCCAGGGTTCCCTGCTGCAACCCAAGAAAGACCTCGAGAGTCCTTCTTTAACACGTTTTCAGGCCCAATTCCCCTACCATGACTCGAGAACAATGACGGGCTCCCTCTCACCACGTGCATAGAGACCTGACTGCCCTGGCACCACATGAGAGGCTCACTGAGCTCCCAGTCTTACTTCGTGAGAAACCCCACACTAGCGCCACAGCTCGAGAAAACCTACGAGACGCCCCAGTCATCGGGAGACGAGGGCCTTCATTTCCTGCATTGCCTGGAGAGCAATCCCGTGTCCTCCCTCCAAACACCAGAGGAGGTTTGACTCCCTTTAAGCCACTCAGTGGGCTCCAAGACATACCCGTCCGACTCGAGAGGAGAGCAGAGTCCTTTGCTTCCCCTCGAGACGAGGCCTGACTCCAGGGTGAGTCTGGAATGCAACCCCGAGATTCCTGTCGCCCCTTGACATGAACATTAGGTCCTGCACACTAAGCCTTGGTGGGGTCTCTTTTGCCTTCAGTGACTAGAGCACACCTCCAGCTCTTCCTCGAATCTCGAATGGAAGATAAGACTTTTGTGGGCCAACACAAGAGGAAGCATGAATTCCCTGTGGTAACTCAAATATCCCACCGCAACTAGAGAAAAACCAAGTGGTTCCCCAGTCATTCCAAGATGAGGCCCTTGCCCGCTGGAGCACCCCAAGAGAAGTCCCACGTTCCAATTTGAAGAGCGAAACGGTACTTGGAACGCGTTATGCGACCCCAAAAGTTACCCGACATACCTGTCTCACTTGAGGGAAACACCGAGGTTCCCAGCAGCACTTCATCTGAGCCACTTCTCCCCTCCTGATCGCCACAGGAGGGTCGATTCCTCTGCTTTGTCTGGAAGGGTTTCATGACCTTCACGGCACACCTCAGGATGAGGCCGGTTTCATGAGGAAATTCGAGACTAGCCACGTGGGTGGTGCCAAATGCTAAACGACCCCGATTTCCCAGTCCACTCTTCATAAGAACACGATGCCCGGACACCTCTTCGAAGGCAACCCTGTGGATGAAGACACAAAACGAAGGGTCACTGACACCCCCATGCATCGTCTGGAAAAACCTGCAGATTCCACACACAGTTTGACAAGGGGCCTGAAACCCCATGAACAACTCGAGAGGCAAGCGGAGTTCCATTCCTCAGAAAAGACATAGCCTGACTCTCCTGTCCCAACTCTGCAGGGACACTACGATCAGAGTCAGAATTGGAGAGGAAGCCTGAGGTTCCTGTCTCCACTCGAGATGAGGCCCTCTTCCATTGCGACAAACCCAGTGGAGTCCCGAGAGGCCCCGCCAAATCCACAGCGTCCCTCACCTCTCAGAGGCACCCTGGGAAGTTTCCTCAGGTCCCCGGCAGAAGTCGGGGGAAACGAGGGTTTCCCGCTGTAACCCGAGAAAGACATCGAGAGTCCTTCTTCAACGCGTCTTGAGGCCCTAGTCCCCTCTCATGACTCGAGAACAATGACGCGCTCCTTCTCGCCACATGCATGGAGACATGACTTCCCTGGAACCGCACGAGAGGCTCCCTGAGATCCTCGTCGTGCCTCGGGAGAAAACCCCCACGGGCGCCGCAGCTCGAGGAAACCCCTGAGACGCCCCCGTCCTCGCGAGCTGAGGGCCTTCTTTTCCTGCATGGCCTGGAGAGCAATCCCGGGTCCTCTCTCCAAACGGAAGAGGAGGCTGGACTCCCTTGAGGCCGCTCAGGGGGCTCCAAGAGACCCGCGTCGCGACTCGAGAGGAGAGCGGAGTCCTTGGCTTGCCCTCGAGACGAGGCCTGACTCCCTGGGGGAGCCTGGAATGCAACCCCGAGATCCCTGCCTTCCCTGGAGAGGAATATTAGGTCCCGGACACACGCCTAGGTGAGGTCTCTTCGGCCCTGCAGTGACTCGAGCGCAACCCCCAGCTTTCCCTCGCAACCCGAGGGGAAGATTGGGCTTCCCAGGGCCAACCCAAGGGGAAGGCTCAGATCCCCGTCGTAACTCGAGAATCCCGCCGCAACTCGAGAAAAACCACGTGGTTCCCACGTCATGGCAAGATGAGGCACTTGCCCGCAATGGCGTCTCAAGGGAAGTCCCCTGTTCCGCCCTGAAGGGCGAAACGGTCCCTGACAGCCTTCCTGCGACCCCCAAAAGTCCCCCGACACGCCGGGGTCCCCCGAGGGGAACACCGAGGGTCCCGGCACCGCTTCCTCTGAGCCCCTTCTCCCCTCCTGATCGCGACAGAAGAGGCGATTCCCCTGCGTGGTCTGGAAGGGGTTCCCGGCCTTCCCGGCGCACCTCAGGATGAGGCCGGTCTCACGAGGAAATTCGAGACGAGCCACGTGGGTGGGGCCACATGCCGAACGCCCCCGATTCCCCGGTCTGCTCTTGAGAAGGACCCGAGGCCCGGACCCCTCTTCGAAGGCAACCCTGTGGGTAAAGGCACAACACGAAGGGGCACTGCCACCCCCGTGCATCGTCCGCAAAGACCCGCGGGTTCCACACACAGCTCGACGAGGGGCCTGAGACCCCCTGAGCAACTCGAGAGGCCAGCGGGGTTCCCTTCCTCAGACAAGACGAGGCCTGACTCTCCTGTCCCAACTCTGCAGGGACCCTGCGGTCGGAGTCCGAAACGGAGAGGAAGCCTGAGGTTCCTGCCTCCCCTCGAGGTGAGGCCCTCTTCCGTTGCGCCAGACCCAGCGGAGTCCCGAGGGGCCCCGCCACCTCCACAGGATCCCTCGCCTCTCAGAGGCACCCTGGGAAGTTCCCTAAGGTCCCCGGCAGAAGGCGAGGGAAACGAGGGTTTCCCGCCGCCCCCCGAGAAAGACCTCGAGAGTCCTTCTTCAACGCGTCTCGAGGCCCTAGTCCCCTCCCGTGACTCGAGAGCCATGACGCGCTCCCCCTCACCACGCGCATGGAGACCTGACTTCCCTGGCGCCGCACGAGAGGCTCCCTGAGATCCTCGTCATGCCTCGGGAGAAAACCCCCACGGGCGCCGCAGCTCGAGGAAACCCCTGAGACGCCCCCGTCCTCGCGAGCTGAGGGCCTTCTTTTCTGCATGGCCTGGAGAGCAATCCCGGGTCCTCTCTCCAAACGGAAGAGGAGGCTGGACTCCCTTGAGGCCGCTCAGGGGGCTCCAAGAGACCCGCGTCGCGACTCGAGAGGAGAGCGGAGTCCTTGGCTTCCCCTCGAGACGAGGCCTGACTCCCCGGGGGAGCCTGGAATGCAACCCCGAGATCCCTGCCTTCCCTGGAGGGGAATATTAGGTCCCGGACACACGCCTAGGTGAGGTCTCTTGGGCCCTGCAGTGACTCGAGTGCTACCCCCAGATTTCCCTCGCTACTTGAATGGGAGATGGGGCTTCCCAAGGCCAACCCAAGAGGAAGCCTGAAATCCTCGTCGAAACTCGAGAATCCTGCCACAACTCGAGAAAAACCACGTGGTTTCAACGTCTTCGCAAGATGAGGCCCTTGCCCGGTACAGCGTCTCAAGGGAAGTCCCATGTTCCGTCGTGAAGTGAGACACGGTACCTGACACCCTTCATGCGACATCCAAAAGTTCCCCGACATGCCGGGTTCTCTTGAGGGGAACACCGAGTGACCCGGAACCACTTCCTCTGAGCTCCTACTCCTCTCCTGTTCGCGACAGGAGAGTTGATTCCCCTGCGTGGTCTGGAAGGGGTTCCCGGCCTGCACGGCGCCCCTCAGGATGAGGCCGGCCTCGCGAGGAAATTCGAGACAAGCCCCATGGATGGTGCCCCATGTTGAACCACCCTGATTTCCCGGTCCGCAGTTCAGGAGAACCCAATGCCCGGACACCTCTTCGAAGGCCACCCTGTGAGTGAAGGAACAACCCGAAGGGGCACTGACACTCCCGTGCATCGTCCGGAAACACCCGCGGTTTCCACACACAGCTCCACGAGGGGACTGAGACTCCCTGAGCAACTCGAGAGGCAAGCGGAGTTCCCTTCCTCAGACAAGACGAGGCCTGACTCTCCTGCCCCAACGCTGCAGGGACACTGCTGTCGGAGTACGAAACGGAGAGGAAGCCTGAGGTCCTGTCTCCCCTCGAGATGAGGCCCTCTTCGATTGCGCCAAACCCAGAGGAGTCCCGAGATGGCCCACCAACTCCACAGCATCCCTCACCTCTAAGAGGAACCCTGGGAAGTTCCCTCAGGTCACCGGGAGAAGTCGAGGGAAACGAGGGCTTCCCGCTGCAAGCCGAGAAAGACCTCAAGAGTCCTTCTTCTACACGCCTTGATGCCCTACTCCCCTCCCAGGACTCGAGAAGAATGACGCGCTCCCCCTCGCCATGCTCATGGAGACCTGACTTCCCTGGCGCCGCACGAGAGGCTCCCTGAGAACCTCGTCGTGCCTCGTGAGAAAAGCCCCACGGACGCCGCAGCTCGAGGAAACCCCTGAGAAGCCCCCGTCCTCGCGAGGTGAGGGCCTTCTTTTCCTGCCTTTCCTGGAGAGCAATCCCGAGTCCTCTCTCCAAACTGAAGATTAGGCTTGACTCCCTTGAGGCCAGTCAGAGGGCTCCAAGAGATCCGCGTCGTGGCTCAAGAGAAGAGCGGAGTCCTTTGCTTCCCCTCGAGGCGAGGCCTGACTCCACGGGGGACTCTGGAGTGCAACCCCGGGATCCCTCTCTTCCCTTGAGAGTACTACTAGGTCCTGGACACACGCCTAGATGAGGTCTCTTGGGCCCTGCAGTGACTCGAGCGCAACCCCCAGCTTTCCCTCGCAACTCGAATGGAAGATGGGGCTTCCCAGGGCCAACCCAAGAGGAAGCCTGAAATCCCCGTCGTAACTCGAGAATCCCGCCGCAACTCGAGAAAAACCACGTGGTCCCAACGTCTTCGTAAGATGGGTCCCTTGCCCGCTACGGCGTCTCAAGGGAAGTCTCACGTTCCGTCCTGAGTTGCGAAACGGTACCTGACACCCTTCATGTGACCTCCAAAATTTCCCAGACACGCCGGGTTCCCTCGAGGGGAACACCGAGGGTCCTGGCACCCCTTCATCTGAGCCCCTTCTCCCCTCCTCATCACGACAGGAGAGTCGATTCCCCTGCTTATTCTGGAAGGGGTTCCCGGCTTTCCCGGCACACCTCAGGATGAGGCCGGCCTCCCGAGGAAATTCGAGACGAGCCCCGTGGGTTGTGCCACATGCCGAACGACCCCGATTTCCCAGTCCGCTCTGGATAAGAACCCGATGCCCAGACACCTCTTTGAAGGCAACCCTGTGGGTGAAGTTACCATTCGAAGGGGCACTGACACCCCCGTGCGTCGTCCGGAAAAACCCGCGGTTTCCACACACAGCTCGACAAGGTGCGTGAGACACCCTGAGCAATTCGAGAGGCAAGCGGAGTTCCCTTCCTCAGACAAGACGAGGCCTGACTCTCCTGTCCCAACTCTGCAGGGACCCTGTGGCTGGAGTCCGAAAAGGAGAGGAAGCCTAAGTTTCCTGTCTCCCCTCGAGATGAGGCCCTCTTCCATTGCGCCAAGCCCAGCGGAGTCCCGAGAGGCCCCGCCAACTCCACAGCATCCCTCACCTATCAGAGGCACCATGGGAAGTTCCCTCAGGTCCCCGGCAGAAGTCGAGGGAAACGAGGCTTTCCCGCCGCAACCCCAGAAAGACCTCGAGTGTCCTTCTTCAACGCGTCTGGAGACCCTAGTCCTCTCCCATGACTGGAGAGCCATGACGCGCTCCCCCTCGCCACGTGCACAGAGACCTGACTTCCCTGGCACCGCACGAGAGGCTCCCTGAGATCCTCGCCTTGCCTCGTGAGAAAACCCCCACGGGCGCCGCAGCTCGAGGAAACCCCTGAGAAGCCCCCATCCTCGCGAGGTGAGGGCCTTCTTTTCCTGCCTGACCCAGAGCACAATCCCGAGTCCTCTCTCCAAACTGAAGAGAAGACCTGACTCCCTTGAGGCCACTCAGTGGGCTCCAAGAGATCTGCGTCACGACTTGAGAGGAGAGCAGCATCCTTGGCTTGCCCTCGAGGCGAGGCCTGACTCCCCGGGGGAGTCTGGAACGCCACCCTGAGATCCCTGTCTTCCCTTGAGAGGAACGTTAAGTCCCGGACAAAGGCCTAGATGAGGTCTCTTTGGCCCTGCAGTGACTCGAGTGTAACCCTCAGCTTTCCCTCGCAACTCAAATGGAAGATTAGGCTTCCCGGGGCCAACACAAGAGGAAGCCTGAAATCCCCGTCGTAACTCTAGAATCCCGCCGCAACTCGAGAAAATCCACATGGTCCCAACGTCTTCGCAAGATGAGGCCCTTGCCTGCTACGGCGTCTCAAGGGAAGTCCCAGGTTCTGTCCTGAAGTGCGAAACGGTACCTGACTCCTTTCATGCAACCCCCAAAAGTCCCCCACACGCCGGTTTCCCTCGAGGGTAACACCGAGGGTTCCGTCCCCACTTCATCTGAGCCCCTTCTCCCCTCCTGATGGCGACAGGAGAGTCGATCCCCCTGCGTTGTCTGGAAGGGTCCCCGGCCTTCCCAGCACACCTCAGGATGAAGCCGGCCTCACTAGGAAATTTGAGACTAGCCCCGTGGGTGGTCCCACATGCCGAAAGACCCCGATTTCCCTGCCCGCTCTTGAAAAGAACCCGAGGCCCGGACACCTCTTCGAAGGCAACCCAGTGGGTGAAGGCACAACACGAAGGGGCACTGTCACCGTCGTGCATTTCCGGAAACACCCGCAGGTTCCACACACAGCTCAACAAGGGGCCTGAGACCCCCTGAGCACCTCGAGAGGCAAGCGGAGTTCCCTTCCTCAGACAAGACGATTCCTGACTCTCCTGTCCCAACTCTGCAGGGACCCTGCGGTCGGAGTCCGAAACGGAGAGGAAGCCTGAGGTTCCTGCCTTCCCTGGAGATGAGGCCCTCTTCCATTGTGCCAAACCCAGCGGAGTCCTGAGAGGCCCCGCCAACTCCACAGCATCCCTCATCTGTCAGAAGCACACTGGGAAGTTCCCTAAGGTCACCAGTAAACTTTTATTGCACAAGGTCCCCATGAAAAGGCCCATGCAGTAGGACAGCCACAGATTCTGTCTGCCATTAAAGGGCAGTAAGGTGCCCTCCCCCCTTCTTTGCTGCCTCGGCGGCCACCAGGGTGCAATTCGCGTACCCTTCCCTTTCCCATCCTAGCAGGTGCTCCAGGGCCCGCTGGCCTACAAAGTGCCAGAAGCAGGGCTGGGCCAGCCGGCCAGAATTCAGGGTTCTGTCCCTTGGACTTCCAGCGGACACTAGGCTGCTTGGGAAAACCGCGCAGACTCTGAGGTTTTTCAGCAGAGGGGTGGAGCGGTAAAGGCCTTGACCCCAAAGACGAGGCCTTTCTGCGACCGCCAGGTTGGGGAGCTCTGAGACTGTGCCAACACAGGGCGGAATACATGGTTCCCTGCTCCACGCAGTCCCCGTTCCCTTACCTGTGTTCCGCACCCCTCCGCTGTGGCCAATGGATGCCGATCCTTGGGGATCCAGGAGTTCACGAAATGGGCATTCCCAGCCGCAATGGCGACCCCCAACAGCACATCTGGAAAGCCCTCCCCCACACCCGCCAGGAGCCGACCCCCACTGCGAACGGAACCCCACCCCGCCCCGCGCCGCCAGGTTTCGCCCCGGCCCTGCCGGGCTCCCGGCGGTTTCCCAGCCATATTGGCGACCCCCGGGAGCACAACAGGGACCGACCCCCCAACCACAGCGAGCAGAATCTCGACCTGTGCAGCCCAGGTTTACCCCACCCTGGCTGCGCTCCCGGCGCGTTTCCAGCTGCAGTGGCCATCTCCGAGAGCACAACTGGGAAGCCCTCCCCTACCCCCGCCAGGAGCCGACACCCGCCCTGCGCCGCCCGGGTTCGCCCCACCCCTGCCGCGCTCCAGGGGCGCTGCCCACCTTCACCAGCGGCTCTCGGTGAGCCCCGTCCCCACGCCCGGTTCCAGGAGAGGCTCTCGGACCTCGCTGCTGCCGCCAGGTCAAACATGAGGACAATACATACACCCCACAGAGACAATCCAAGCTGTCTTTGATTTAGGGATAAAACGAGGACTACAGAAAGGCAAGATGACCTGACCTAGGAGGGCCATGATATTCTATAGAACCAGACAAAGTTGGTTACCAAGGAAACTTTTTTCCTTGGAACCCGGAAAGCTGGTTCTTTGCATATGCAATGACCAACAATTAGCTTGTTACCCAAGCCTGCCTTACTGCCACCCCCATCCCCCAACTCCCCAGAAGACTGGCTCAAAGAAATATTTTAAATCCCAGGCGGAAACCTGGAAGATGTCTTGTCTGTCTGTTTGGATTAAGGTATGTGTCAGTGTGAGCCCTGTGTTTTTTGATAATATTGCTCAAGTTCTGTGCTCTGATTTCAATGGTCTCAAGACAAGGCAGCCCTTCCAAATCAAACTGCTGGAAATACAAGAAAACATTGACCTAAATGAATGTCAGAGTCCCGTGAACTGGGAACTAGTCAATATTAAATATCTAGTATTTTTGGTTTTGCTCCTCCATTATAGACATGTCTAAGAGTCAACAACATTAAGCACAACATGTTCATAGTGCCTAGGTTTCTTTTGAGGTAAAAATTGCTCTATTGTTATATGTGTCACAAGCTTGTCAGCAAGAAACTACCTGGAAACGACAACAACAAAAGTAAAAAATGTAAATGTGATATGAGCTTTTAGACAAACTCTTTACAATAATTATACTCTAAAATATCTGCCTCTCATAGTCTTGATTGAAGGCAGAGGAGAAGGGGATGACAGAGGATAAGATGGTTGGATGGCATCACTGACTCGATGGACATGAGTTTGAGCAAGCCCCTGGAGCTGGTGACGGACACGGAAGCCTGGCGTCCTTCAGGCCACGGGGTCCCAAAGAGTCAGACACGACTGAGCAACTGAACTGAACTGAACTAACAAACGTTTCTCCAGGTGTTTTGGTTACCCGAGTTTCTATCCTTGTGACGACAGTGTATTGAAAACTAGGTCATTTCCAAATAAATGAAAGTTCTGAAACATTCACGACTTGATAGGACCTCCCTTTTACACAGAAAAAAAAGAGATTTTTGACTCTCCATGAATAGTGTCTGGCACCATCCTGACATGTTAAATGTACGAAAGCAATTGTTTTGTTTTGTTTTGTTCTGTTCTTGGGGGTGGGGGGAGGGGGGCGGGCTATAGCGAATGCCAATATAAAAGTCAGTTCTTGGTTGCTGAAGGGAAATGTATGACTTGTTATTACAAGAAAGTATGTGGAATGCAATGGCACTTGAGGAAGGAAAACAAAGTAGTTCTGTCTTACAGGTGGCCGTTTCAGGATGGGAGAAGCAAAGGAATGGGTACAGAATGGGATAAGGAGGTTGTAGGGAAAGTGGACCCCCAGAAAAGAGTTCTGTGCCTAGCACAAGTTTTCTTGAGATGTCGAACTGCCTTTGCTAATGGAGTTTAAGTTTCTTTACCTCTTAAGTGATCTCTTCTAGGTTGACCTAGAACAGAAATCTTTTGTTAGCTTTGGCTAAGTGGAGAAGTAGTGTTTCACGGTGACATATGTGATCCTTCCTGACTGTTTGCAGCCCTTTTGATATCGATGCACTGCTTCTGCTGCTGCTGCCGCCGCTGCTGCTGCTAAGTCGTTTCAGTCGTGTCCGACTCTGTGCGACCCCATAGACGGCAGCCCACGAGGCCCCGCAGTCCCTGGGGTTCTCTAGGCAAGAACACTGGAGTGGGTTGCCATTTCCTCCTCCCATGCATGAAAGTGAAAAGTGAACGTGAAGTCGCTCAGTGGTGTCCGACTCTTAGCAACCCCATGGACTGCAGCCTACCAGGCTCCTCCATCCATGGGATTTTCCACGCAAGAGTACTGGAGTGGGGTGACATTGCCTTCTCCCATATCTATGCACAAGCCTGCTTAAATAATTGACTTCTAGCTAGCTTTGGGATGCCAATGACCATCCACCCTTACAAGGCAACAGAGAAGAGAAAAACACTTACCACAGGAGGTCCTGGTAAGGAACGAGGAACTAACAAGCTCCCGCCAACCAGGATTCTGCAGAGGTCAACAAGAGGTCAGTAAGAGATGGAAGACTGCAGTCCAGAGGTCCTAGCAACTTCCATCTTGCAGCAGAGACCCAGCATAGTCAAAACGAATTCAATGTTGCAAAAAATAAGTAAACAAATAAAGGACAGAAGTTCTTTGAACACATGACTGAGATTAGGGGTGAGGCAGTACATGTACGGTGCCCGGAAAATCTTAAAGTATGAGAAAGGAAAGAAATTAAAGACAACTATCAAGCTGTCCAAACTGATAAAAACGAAAGATTACACAGTTTTTTCTGTATATATTACCACATAATAATCTGAAAAGGAATTAAAAAAAATTCCCTTTCAATAATGTCAACATGAATACAACACTTTGCCATGGATGTAACGAGGATGACAAGACTGGCACACTGGAACTTATACACCCTGGCTGAAAACTATCCTGAATACATGGACAGGTATTCCATAACAATGGAAAGACTTAAGATGGCAATACCATGGAATGCATCTTCAATCTGAAATGAAGATTTGATATGATTTGATCGCTCAGAGCTTTTGTGTCATCAATTGTTATTAAAGTATAAATGAGATAGAGAAAGCTGCTGACTTAGACTTGAGGCGGGGTGTACGCCCTGCTGGGCTCTAGCCAGATATTCTACAGGCACTAGCAGTCAGCTAAGGAAAGAAAGGCACTGTCTCAGGGAATGGCACCAGGCCCCTCCCCCACGACATGCCTTGAGGTCACATTGGCAGCAGGTGAGTCATCCTGGGCCAAAAACTGATTGACATGAATCTTGAAGAAAGGCAGTATTCCAGGCAAATATATCATTTCCTTAACATAAATTAGGAGAACAAGGTACGAGGAAAACATACTGTTTTGTTCAAGTCGCTTCTGAGCCTATTGGGGGAACCGACCTGAAGCCAGAGTCCAGCAGATATACATAGCATATTTACATCGCTTAAGACAAACATTTCCTCAGGAACAAATGCATTGCTTAGCTCAAGGTTTGTCTGCGAAATTCTTACACATCAGGAGATGGCTCCGAGCTGGGTTTCTACACACAAGAACATGAATGCAAAGGACAAGCCTGCACAGCCCATCTGCCCCCCTCCCCCACAGCCAGCAGCATTTCCAAGTGACCTCCTAAGGCCTTCCCCAAAATACAGGGGCACCTCTGGGTTTCCTGTTTCCCTCACTTCGAACACTTTTCTTAAAAAAAAAAAAATCCTGCACACTTCTTGATAGAATGCCACAGTGCAAGGAAAACAGGCCTTCAATACTTAACCCTCCCTGTGCCAAACACTTGGGGCTTGGTTTTGTTTTGTTTTGTTTTTTAATTACACCACCACATAATTTAAACTTTTTACAATTTCTAATTATTCAGTACCAAAACACCAAACTTTTATGGCACAAGGTCCCCATGAAAAGGCCCACGCATCAGGACAGCCACAGATTCTGCCATGAAAGGGCAGCAAGGTGCCCTCCCCCCTTCTTTGCTGCCTGGGCGGCCACCAGGGTTTGAAATCCATGCACCCTACTAAGTTTCTAGGGTGCAATCCGTGGACCCTTCCCTTTCCCATCCCAGCAGGTGCTCAAGGGCCCGCTGGCTTACAAAGTGCCAGAAGCAGAGCTGGGCCAGCCGGCCAGAGTTCAGTGTTCTGTCCCTTGGACTTCCAGCCGACACTAGGCTGCTTGGGAAAACCGTGCAGACTGAGATTTTTCAGCAAAGGGGTGGAGCGGTAAAGGCCTTGACACCAAGGGCGAGGCCTTTCTGCCACCTCCAGGTTGGGGAGCTCCGAGAATGTGCCAACAGAGGGCGGAATACTTGGTTCCCTGCTCCAAGCAGTCCCAGTTCCCTGACCTGTGGCCCGCAGCCTTCCGCTGCACCCACTAGATGTGGATCCTTGGGGACACAGGAGCGTAGGAAATGGGCATTCCTAGCCGCAGTGGCGACCCCCGAGAGCACAACTGGGACCAAACCCCCACCCACAGCCATCTAAATCCCGACCCGCGCAGCCCAGGTTTACCCCGCCCCGGGTGCGCTCCCGGCGCGTTTCCAGCCGCAGTGGCCACCACCGAGAGCACAACTGGGAAGCCCTCCCCCACCCCCGCCAGGAGCCGAACCCCGCCCCGCACCACCCGGGTTCACCCCGCCCCTGCCGCACTCCCAGCGCGTTTCCAGCTGCAGTGGGGACCCCCGAGAGCACAACTGTTACCGCCCCCCACCCCCTCCCGACCAGAACCCCGACCCGCGCCGCCCGGGATCGCCCCGCCCCTGGCGCGCTCCCGGCGCGTTGCCCACTTCCACCAGGGGCTCCTGGTGAGCCCCGTCCCCACGCCCGGTTCCAGGAGAGGCTCTCGGACCTCGCTACTGCCGCCAGGTCAAACATGAGGACAATACATCCACCCCACAGAGACAATCCAAGCTGTCTATGATTTAGGGATAAAACGAGGACTACAGAAAGGAAAGATGTCCTGACCTAGGAGGGCCATGAGATTCTATAGATCCAAACAAAATTGGGTACCAAGGAAACTTTTTTCCTTGGAACCCGGAAAGCTGGTTCTTTGCATATGCAATGACCAACAATTAGCTTGTTACCCAAGCCTGCCTCGCTGCCACCCCCACTCCCCCCCCCACTCCCCAGGAAAACGGCTCAAAGAAATATTTTAAATCTCAGGCGGAAAACTGGAAGATGTCTTGTCTGTCTGTCTGGATTAAGGTATGTGTCAGTGTGAGCCTTGTGTTTTTTGATAATATTGCTCAAGTTCTGAGTTCTGATTTCAATGGTCTCAAGACAAGGCAGCCCTTCCAAATCAAACTGCTGGAAATACAAGAAAACATTGACCTAAATGAATGTCAGAGTCCTGTGAACTGGGAACTAGTCAATATTAAATATCTAGTATTTTTGGTTTTGCTCCTCCACTATAGACATGTCTAAGAGTCAACAACATTAAGCACAACATGTTCATAGTGCCTAGGTTTCTTTTGAGGTAAAAATTGCTCTATTGTTATATGTGTCACAAGCTTGTCAGCAAGAAAGTACCTGGAAACAGCAACAACCAATGTAAAAAATGTAAATGTGATATGAGCTTTTAGATAAACTCTTAACAATAATTATACTCTAAAATATCTGCCTCTCATAGTCTTGATTGAAGGCAGAGGAGAAGGGGATGACAGAGGATAAGATGGTTGGATGGCATCACTGACTCGATGGACATGAGTTTGAGCAAGCCCCTGGAGTTGGTGATGGACACGGAAGCCTGGCGTCCTGCAGGCCACGGGGTCACAAAGAGTCAGACTCGACTGAGCAACTGAACTGAACTGAACTTACAATCGTTCCTCCAGGTGTTTTGGTTACCTGAGTTTCTATCCTGGTGCTAAACTAAGTGACGACAGTGTATTGAATAGCTAGGTCACTTCCAAATAAATGAAACTTCTGAAACATTCACGACTTGAAAGGACCTCCCTTTTACACAGAAACAAAAGAGATTTTTGACTCTGCATGAATAGTGACTGGCACCATCCGAACATATTAAATGTAAGAAAGCAATTTTTTTGTTTTGTTTTGTTTTGTTCTGTTCTTGCAGGAAGCGGGGTGGGCGCTATTATCACTGATAGGTATGCTCACCAATCTATCAAATGCCAATATAAGAGTGAGTTCTTGGTTGCTGAAGGGAAATGTATGACTTGTTATTACAAGAATGTGTGGAATGCAATCACACTTTAAGAAGGAAAACGAAGTAGTTCTGTCTTACAGGTGGCATTTTCAGGACGGGAGAAGCAAAGGAATGGGTACAGAATGGGATAAGGAGGTTGTAGGGAAAGTAGGCCCCCAGAAAAGAGTTTTGTGCCTAGCACAAGTTTTCTTGAGATGTTGAACTGCCTTTGCTAATGGAGTTTAAGTTTCTTTACCTCTTAAGTGATCTCTTCTAGGTTGACCTAGAACAGAAATCTTTTGTTAGCTTTGGCTAAGAGGAGAAGTATTGTTTCACGGTGACATATGTGATCCTACCTGACTGTTCTCATCCCCTTTGATATCTATGCACTGCTGCTGCTGCTGCTGCAGCTGCTAAGTGGTTCAGTTGAGGCCGACCCTGTGCCACGCCATAGATGGCAGCCCACCAGGCCCCACAGTCCCTGGGGTTCTCTAGGCAAGAACACTGGAGTGGGTTGCCATTTCCTCCTCCTATGCATGAAAGTGAAAAGTGAAAATGAAGTCGCTCAGTGGTGTCCGACTCTTAGCCACCCCATGGACTGCAGCCTACCAGGCTCCTCCATCCTTGGGATTTTCCAGGAGTGGGGTGCCATTGCCTTCTCCCATATCTATGCACAAGCCTGCCTAAATAATTGACTTCTAGCCAACTTTGGGATGCCCATGACCACCCACCCTTACCAGGCAACAGAGAAGAGAAAAACACTTACCACAGGAGGTTCTGATAAGGAACAAGGAACTAACAAGCTCCCACCTACCAGGAATCTGCAGAGGTCAACAAGAGGTCAGCAAGAGATGAGAGACTGCAGTCCAGAGGTCCTAGCTACTTCCATCTAGCAACAAACACCCAGCATAGTCAAAACGATTTCAATGTTAAAGAATAAATAAATAAATAAATAAAAGGACAGAAGTTCTTTGAACACATGTCTGAATTTAGGGGTGAGGCATTACATATGTGTCCCAGGATAATCTTAAAGTGTCAGAAAGTAAAGAAATTAAAGACAACTATCAAGCTGTCCAAACTGATAAAAATGAATGATTACACAGTTTTATCTGTATACATTAGCAGATAATAATCTGAAAAGGAATTTTAAAAAATTCCCTTTCAATAATATCAACATGAATAAAACACTTTGCCATGGATGTAACGAGGATGACAAGACTGGCACACTGGAAATTATACACCCTGGCTGAAAACTATCCTGAATACATGGACAGATATTCCATAACGATGGAAAGACTTAAGATGGCAATACCATGGAATGCATCTTCAATCTGAAATGAAGATTTGATATGATTTGATCGCTCAGAGCTTTTGTGTCATCAAGTGTTATTAAAGTATTAAAGAGATAGAGAAAGCTGCTGACTTAGACTTGAGGCGGGGTGGGGGGGGTAGTAAGAGTACCCCCTGCTGGTCTTTAGCCAGATATTCTACAGGCACTAGCAGTCAGCTAAGGAAAGAAAGGAACTGTTTCAGGGAATGGCACCAGGCCCTTCCCCCACGACATGCATTGAGATAATATTGGCAGCAGGTGAGTCATCCCGGGCCAAAACTTGATTGACATGAATCTTGAAGAAAGGCAGTATTGCAGGCAAATATATCATTTCCTTAACATAGATAAGGAGAACAAGCTAGGAGGAAAACATGCTGTTTTGTTCAAATCGCTTCTGAGCCTTTTGGGGGAACCGACCTGAAGCCAGAGTCTAGCGGAAATACATAGGATATTTACATCGCTTAAGACAAACATTTTCTTAGGAAAAAATGCATTGCTTAGCTCAAGGTTTGTCTGCGAAATTCTTACACATCAGGAGATGGCTCCGAGCTGGGTTTCCACACACAAGAACATCCATGCAAAGGACAAGCCTGCACAGCCCATCTGCCGCCCTCCCGCACAGCCAGCAGCATTTCCAAGTGACCTCCTAAGGCCTTCCCCAAAATACAGGGGCACCTCTGGGTTTCCTGTTTCCCTCACTTCGAACACTTTTCTTAAAAAAAAAAAAATCCTGCACACTTCTTGATAGAATGCCACAGTGCAAGGAATACAGTCCTTCAATATTTAAACCTCCATTTGCAAAACACTTGGAGCTTGGTTTTGTTTTGTTTTGTTTTTTAATTACACCACCACATAATTTAAAGCTTTTACACGTTCTAATTATTCAGTTCCAAAACACCAAACTTTTATTGCACAGGGTCCTCATGAAAAGGCCCACGCAGCTGGACAACCACAGATTCTGCCATGAAAGGGCAGCAAGGTGCCCTCCCCCCTTCTTTGCTGCCTGGGCGGCCACCAGGGTTTGAAATCCATGCACCCTACTAAGTTTCTAGGGTGCAATCCGTGGACCCTTCCCTTTCCCATCCCAGCAGGTGCTCAAGGGCCCGCTGGCTTACAAAGTGCCAGAAGCAGGGCTGGGCCAGCCGGCCAGAGTTCAGTGTTCTGTCCCTTGGACTTCCAGCGGACACTAGGCTGCTTGGAAGAACCGCGCAGACTCTGAGATTTTTCAGCAGAGGGGTGGAGCGGTAAAGGCCTTGATCCCAAATGCAAGGCCTTTCTGCGACCGCCAGGTTGGGGAGCTCCGAGAATGTGCCAACAGACGGCGGAATACTTGGTTCCCTGCTCCACGCAGTCCCAGTTCCCTTACCTGTGGTCCGCAGCCCTCCACTGCACCCACGGGATGGCGATCCTTGGGGACCCAGGAGCGGACGAAATGGGCATTCCCAGCCGCAGTTGCAACCCCCGAGAGCGCAACTGGGAACCCCTCCCCATCCCCCCCATGAGCCGACCCCCGCCCCGAGCCCCCAGGGTTAGCCCCGCCCCTGCCGCGCTCCCGGCGCATTCCCAGCCGCAGTGGCGACCCCCGGGAGCACAACTGGGACGCCCGCCCCCACCCCCGCCAGAAGCCGACCCCCGCCCCACACCGCCCGCGTTCGCCCCGCCCCTGCACGGTCCAGGTACCTTCCCAGCTTCTAGCGTTCACGCCCGGGTAGGAGCAGGGCGTAGGAGTATGGGAGATGTGTCTGGAGCCTGACAGCCTCAGCTCCGCTCTGGCCTGCCCTTTGGACCTAGGAGCCAGGCCAACTTGCAGAGGGCTTAGGGCCCCATTGTATGCAAACTACCAAGGCCTACCGCAAGGAGAGCTCTGTCCGAGGGAAGGGAAGAGCCCCAGGCTGCATTCCCAAGCTGTTGTTTAGCCGCCCAGACTCAGCGCTGCACAGGGGTAATCAGGCTCTCTGTGCCTGCAGCTTCACACACAGGTGTGTCTCCGTAGGAATCAAGAAAGATCCTGACAGAGTGAGGTTCATTAGAGCTATACTAAAGAGCAAAGGCTTGTCCATGTGGTCTTGCCTTCCCCTGTGCCTTTGGGTCTCCAGGCTCGGCCCCAGCTCCGTGGAAACAACCCCTGAGAAAATATCTTCAAGATCCACTTTTCCCAGTGTCTGGGAACCGGGGTTCGTAGGAGGAGAGAAAAGCACGCCTCCATAGGGAACGAAAAGGCAGCCCACCTGCCTGTGTTTTGAAGCCTCTATTTGGAAGGAATGGGTTAGCTTCTCCTAAAGGAGACCTCCAGATCTGCTCAGAAGTCGGTAATTCCAGAGGCAGGGTACTGGTTCCTGACTGTCCTTTGCTAGCCTTGCAAAGATATTCCTAGATTCTAGAGTTATTTTCAATGAAGGAGCAGGCTTCGGGAATGTGTCAGACGGGACTGGCTCCTTATTGACCTCAGCTCAGCTATTGCCTTTCCATTCAAACTAGGACAAGGCCCTACTTTATGAAGGGTAAGGGTCTTCTTCTTTGCAAACTGCCAAGGGCTACAGCAATGAGACCTCTGTCAAGGTGAGGGAAGCCTAAGAGGATGGATTCTCAAGCAGGTGCTTTGCCACAAAGCATCAGCACCCCACGGAGAGAATCAAGCTCCCTGTGCACCAATGTTGGGAGTGTAGCTTCACACACAGAGGTGTCTCTATAGGAGCCAAGAATGTTCCTGAGAGATTAGGTTCACTAAACCTCTCCTACAGAGCATAGACCTGTCCATGTGGTTTTGCCTTCCCCTGTGAGTTGGGTCCTCGAGGTCCGCCACACCTCCGGGGAAACTGTCCCTGAGAAAAGATCTCCAGGAACCGCTTCGCCTAGGCTGGGAAATGCTGTTCACATGAAGTAAGGCAAGCGAATCTCCTGCAGAGTAAAAGAGGCCTTACAGTCCCTGGAGGAGCAGGCTGCCAGAATGTGTGAAACCTGACTGTTGCCTTACTGGCCTCAGCTCCACCATTGCCTGTTCATCCGAGCTAGCACCCAGGCCTACTTGGAAAAGCGTTTGGGTGCAGATTTCTACAAAGTGCCAAGGGCTACAGCAGTGAGAATTGTCTCGGTGGTAAGGGAGAGCATTTTATGGATTCTCAAGCTGTTTTCTGAATGACAGCGTCAAAATGAACAGAATCAGGCTCTCTCTGCCCCTATGTTAGGTACGCAGCTTCACACACAGAGGTGTCTCTGTAGGAGCCAAGAATGCTCCTGAGAGATGAGGTTCACAAGAGGTCTGCTACAGAGCATAGACCTGTCCATGTGGTCTTGCCTTCCCCTGTGCCTTTGGGCCCCGGGCTCGGCCCCAGCTCCGTGGAAACAACCCCTGAGAAAATATCTTCAAGATACGCTTTTCCCAGAGGCTGGGAACTGGGGTTCATAGGAGGAGAGAAAAGCAAGCCTCCTTCGGGCACGAAAGGCAGCCAACCTGCCTGTGTTTTGAAGCCTCTATTTGGAAGGAATGGGTTAGCTTCTCCTAAAGGAGACCTCCAGATCTGCTCAGAAGTCGGTAATTCCAGAGGCAGGGTGCTGGTTCCTGACTGCCCTTTGCCAGCCTTGCAAAGACATTCCAATATTCTAGAGTTATATTCCATGAAGGAGCAGGCTTCGGGAATGTGTCAGAGGGGACTGGCTCCTTATTGGCCTCAGCTCAGCTATTGCCTTTCCATTCAAACTAGGACAAGGGCCTACTTTATGAAGGGTAAGGGTCTTCTTTTTTGAAACTGCCAAGGGCTACAGCAATGAGACCTCTGTCAAGGCGAGGGAAGCCTAAGAGGATGGATTCTCAAGCAGGTGCTTTACTACAAAGCATCAGCACCCCACGGAGAGAACCAAGATCCCTGTTCCCCAATGTTGGGAGTGTAGCTTCACACACAGAGTTGTCTCTATAGGAGCCAAGAATGTTCCTGAGAGATTAGGTTCACTAAACCTCTCCTACAGAGCATAGACCTATCCATGTGGTTTTTCCTTCCCCTGTGAGTTGGGTCCCCGAGGTCCGCCACACCTCCGGGGAAACTGTCCCTGAGAAAAGATCTCCAGGAACCGCTTCGCTGAGGCTGGGAAACGCTGTTCACAGGAAGTAAGGCAAGCGAATCTCCTGCAGAGAAAAAGAGGCCTTACTGTCCCTGGAGGAGCAGGCTGCCAGAGTGTGTGAAACCTGACTGTTGCCTTACTGGCCTCAGTTCCACCATTGCCTGTTCCTCCGAACTAGGACCCAGGCCTATTTGGAGAAGCGTTTGGGTGCGGATTTCTACAAAGTGCCAAGGGCTACAGCAGTGAGAATTCTCTCAGCGGTAAGGGAGAGCATTTTATGGATTCTCAAGCTGTTTTCTGAACGACAGGGTCAAAATGAACTGAGAGAATCAGGCTCTCTGTGCCCCTATGTTAGGTACGCAGCTTCACACACAGAAGTGTCTCTATAGGAGCCAAGAATGTTCCTGAAAGATGAGGTTCACTAGAAGTCTGCTACAGAGCATAGACCTGTCCATATGGTTTTGCCTTGCCCTGTGAGTTGGGTCCCCGAGGTCCGCCCCAGCTCAGGGGAAGGAGCCCCTGAGGAAAGATCTCCAGGGACCGCTATTCCCCCAGGCTGGCAAACGCAGTTCACAGGAGGTAACACAAGCGAGCCTCCTGCAAGGCACAACAGGCCTTAGTCTCCCTGGACGATCAGGCTGCCAGAGTGTGTGAGACCTGACTGGTGCCTTACTGGCCTCAGCTCCGCCATTGCATGTTCCTTCGAACTAGGACACAGGCCTACTAGGAGAAGGGTTTGGGTATGGATTTCTAAATACTGCCAAGGGGTATAGCAATGAGAACTGTGTCACGGGTAAGGAAGAGCATTGTATGGATTTTCAAGCTGTTGTTTGAACGACAGCTTCAAAGCTGCACAGAGAGAATCAGACTCTGTGTCTCCATGTTCGGTACACAGCTTCACAGACAGGGGTGTCTCCATAGGAAACAAGAACGTTCCTGACAGAGTGAGGTTCACTAGAGCTCTCCTAGAGAGCAAAGACTTGTCCATGTGGTTTTTCTTCCCCTGTGCGTTTGGGGCTCCAGGCTCGGCCCCAGCTCCGTGGAAACAACCCCTGAGAAAAGATCTTCAAGATCCGCTTTTCCCAGAGGCTGGGATGTGGGGTTCATAGGAGGCGGGAAAAGCAGGCCTCCTTCAGAGAGCAAGAGGCAGCCAAGCGGCCTGCGTTTGGAAGCCTCTATTTGGAAGAATGGGTTAGCTTCCCCTAAGGGAGACCTCCAGATCTGTTCAGAAGTCGGTAATTCCAGAGGCAGGGTGCAGGCTCCTGACTGCCCTTTGCCAGCCTTGCAGAGACATTCCTAGATTACAGCGTTATTTTCCATGAAGGAGCAGGCTTCGGGAATATGTCAGACTTGACTGGCGCCTTATTGGCCTCAGCTCAGCTCTTGCCTTTCCTTTCAAACTAGGACAAGGGCCCACTTTATGAAAGGTAAGGGTCCTCTTCTTTCCAAACTGCCAAGGGCTACAGCAATGAGACCTCTGTCAAGGCGAGGGAAGCGTAAGCTGATGGATTCTCAAGCAGGTGCTTTGCCACAAAGCATCAGCACCCCACGGAAAGAATCTGGCTCCCTTTGCCCCTACGTTGCGTGTGTAGCTACACGCACAGAGGTGTCTCGATAGGAGCCAAGAATGTTCCTGAGAGAGGAGGTTCACTGTTGGGGGCCAGAGTGAGGCACTCCGCCCATGGCAAAGGTCATGAGGAAGGAGGCTCGACATACGCAAAGGTAGGATCGAGCCTCAGGAGTCCCCCTGGAAATCCTCGAGCATCTACCCCCATAACCAGAGCCTGCCTACCTTACTACTTTGTGATCTCACCTACACCTCTGACTTTACGGGGGGCTGTCCCCCACCACCTCTTTCGGAGAAGGAGTTAACCTAGAGCTCCAGTTGATAAAAACCCCTGGGTGTGACAAGAGTGTTTTAACCTACAAACTCCTCTGAAGGTTCTCTAGCCTGCCTGACAGGCTTGTCCGGCCACATGTGATTGCTCACAGCCTCCCAACCATGAGAGGCACGAGATGCTTTAAACCTTCTAAAAACAGGTTCCTTAGAAAAGTTAGAAAATTATTAGTATAAGTATAATGGGCTGATTAGAAATCATATTGGTGAAGGGTTTTTCATTTGTTGAGCTGATGTTTACTGCTAAGTCTCCACATCCCCTGCCCTTATACACATTAATGAATATATAGAAGAAATAAGTATTAACCTTTGATATAAATCACGTTAGACCTTAGGCTAAGTAAATTCTTTCCTTAACTAAAACCCACTACACCCTCACCCTATAGGAATGTAACTTTATTTGGGTTGGCGTCTGTTTTAAGAATAATCACCCCTGGAGAAATAAGTGTCCTGGTTGACTGACCGCTGTCACAAGGAGAGGGTCGTAAATTGTCAGCAGGCCCCCCGGCCAGAAGATGATGTAACACCCCTAAGACCTCTGTATACTTTTGTATGAAGCACCTGACTTTGATAAAGTCAGGACTGCTGACCCCACGTGACTTTTGCATAACATCTCAGTGTATAAAAGTAGACCATGGAAAATAAAGAATTGGGATCAGTTTCTCGAAATACTGGTCTCCCCATGTCTCTCTCTCTCTCTCACTCTGGTTGAGTCTCCATCTGGAGCGCGGATCCCACCAAGCTTACTAATTTTGCCTGGGCTTCTAAGATCCGACCGGGGAGGCCTCAGTGTCTCCTCTCCTTCGGGAGAACGGAAGGACGCCTGCGGCCTACGTAAGTGGTGCAAGCTTCTTGTCTTGAAGTTTTATTGGTCCCCCGCGTAAACCAAGCTACTCAGCCTCTTTTCTCCACTGAATTTTCCTACTGAGCTATCCTCATTTTATTACTCTTTATATCCTTAATTAACGTTTAATTAAGCAGTTGTTCCCTGACCCTCGCCTACGCCGTCTCTGCTTCGAATACCCTGGATCAGCTGGGGCTGGACCCCGGCAGTTCACTAGAGATCTCCTACAGAGCATAGACCTGTCCATTTGGTTTTGCCTTCCCCTGTGAGTTGGGTCCCCGAGGTCCGCCCCAACTCCGGGGAAACAGCCCCTGAGAAAAGATCTCCAGGAACTGCTTTCCGCCCAGGCTGGGAAACGCTGTTCACAGGAAGTAAGGCAAGCGAGCCTCCTGAAGGGAAATAGAGGCCTTACTGTCCCTGGAGGAGCAGGCTGCCAGAGTGTGTGACACCTGACTGGTGCCTTACTGGCCTCAGCTCCGCTATTGCATGTTCATCTGAACTTGAACCCAGGCCTACTTGGAGAAGTGTTTGTGTGCCGATTTCCAGAAACTGCGAAGGGCTACAGCAATGATAACTCTCTCAGTGGTAAGGGAGAGCATTGTGTGGATTCTCAATTTGTTGTTTGAACGACAGCGTCAAAGCTGCACAGAGAGAATCAGGTCTCTGTGTCTCTATGTTGGCAATGCAGCTTCCCACACAGAGATGTCCCCGTTGGAGCCAAGAACATTCCCCACAGACTGAGGTTCACTAGAGCACTCCTAGAGAGCAAAGACTTATCCATGCGGTTTTCCCTTCCCCTGTGCGTGTGGGTCTCTGGGATCAGCCCCTGCTCCTTGGAAACAGCCTCTGAGAAAAGATCTCCAAGAACCTCTTATCACCCAGGCTGGGAAGTGGAGTTCACAGGAGGTGGGATAAGCAAGCTTCCTTCGGCAAGAAGAGACAGCCAACCGGCCTGTGTTTGGAAGCCTATATTT
Source organism: Bubalus kerabau (assembly GCF_029407905.1). Classification (NCBI taxonomy): domain Eukaryota; kingdom Metazoa; phylum Chordata; class Mammalia; order Artiodactyla; family Bovidae; genus Bubalus; species Bubalus kerabau. The sequence goes on from NC_073633.1 coordinate 2,097,858, forward strand.
GCAAGGAATGGGTTAGTTTCTCCTGACCGAGACCGCCAGATGTGCTGAGAAGATAGAAATTCCAGAGGCAGGGTCGAGGTTCCTGACTGCCCTTTGCCAGCCTTGCAAAGACATTCCCAGATTCTAACGTTATTTTCCATGAAGGAGCAGGCATCGGGAATATGTCAGACTTGACTGGCGCCTTACTGGCCTCAGCTCAGCTACTGCCTTTCCATTCAAACAAGGACAAGGGCCTACTTGGTGAAGGGTAAGGGTCTGCTTCTTTCCAAACTGCCAAGGACTACAGCAATGAGACCTCTGTCAAGGTGAGGGAAGCCTACGCGGATGGATTCTTAGCAGGTGCTTTGCCACAAAGCATCAGCACCCACGGAGAGAATCAGACTCCCTTTGCCACTATGTTGGGTGTGTAGCTTCATGCACAGAGGTGTCTCTGTAGAAGCCAAGAATGTTCCTGAGAGATGAGGTTCACTAGAGCTCTCCTACAGAGCATAGACCTGTCCATGTGGTTTTGTCTTCCCCTGTGAGTTGGGCCCCCGAGGTCCGACCCAGCTCCAGGGAAACAGCCCCTGAGAAAAAATCTCCAGGAACAGCTTTGCGCCCAGGCTGGGAAATGCAGTTCACAGGAGGCAAGGCAAGCGAGCCTCCTGCAGGGAAAAAGAGGCCTTACTGCTCCTGGACGATCAGGCTGCAAGAGTGTGTGAGACCTCCCTTGTGCCTTACTGGCCTCAGCTCCGCCGTTGCCTGTTGTTCCGAGCTAGGACCCAGGCCTACTTGGAGAAGGGTTAGGGTGCGGATTTCTACAAACTGTCAAGGACGACAGCAATGAGAATTCTCTTAGCAGTAAGGGAGAGCATTGTATGGATTCTCAAGCTGTTGTTTGAATGACAGCTTCAAAGCTACACAGAGAGAATCAGGCTCTCTGTTCCCCTATTTTGGCTGTGCAGCTTCACACACAGAATTTGACTCTGTTGGAGCCAGAAATATTCCTGAAAGACTTAGGCTCACCAAAGCTGTCCTCCAGAGCAAAGACATTGGATGTGGTTTTGCCTTCCCTTGCCAGTATGGGTCCCCTAGCTTGGCCCCAGCTCCGGGGATACAGCCTCTGAAAAAAATCTTCCAAGAAGCGATTTTCCTCCAGGCTGTTAAGCGGAATTCGCAGTTTGCAAGTTAAGGAAGCCTGCTTCGTGGAAGAGCAAGCAGCCAACTGGCCCTGTGTTAGGAAGCCTGTATTTGAAAGGAATGGGTTAGCTTCTACAGCGGGAGAACCTCAGATCTGCTCAGGGGGCTGAAATACTAGAGTCAGGGTCGAGGTTCTCCCTTGTCCTTTGCGCACCTTGCAAAGACATTCCTAGCTTCTAGCGTTAGTGTCCCTGTAGTAGCAGGCTGCAGGAGCGTGTGATAAATGACTGCCGCGTTCCTGTCCTCAGCTCCGCTATTGACTTTCTATTCGAACTAGAACCCAGGCCTACTTTGAGAGGGGTTAGGGTCCAGTGTTTCCAAACTGCCAAGGGCTACGGCAATGCGAGCTCTGTCAGAGGTAAGAAAAGAGCAATTGTTTGGATTCTTCAGCTGCTGCGTGGCTGCACAGCTTCCGCGCCGCATGGAGAGCATGAGGCTCCTTGTGGCCCTATTTTGGGTATGCAGCAACATGCACACAGAATGTCTGTGTTCACTTATGTACAGGCTTATGAACACTAGAGCTCTCCTACAGAGCAAAGACCACTCAGTGGGCTCCAAGAGACACCTGTCGCGACTCGAGAAGAGAGTGGAGTCCTTTGCTTCCCCTCGAGATGAGGCCTGACTCCCCGGGTGAGTATGGAATACAACCCCAAATCCCTGTCGCCTATGGAGAGGAACATTAAGTCCTGGATACAAGCCTAGATGAGGTCTAGAATGCCCTTCAGTGAATGGAGCCCAATCCCCAGCTCTCCCTGGCAACTCGAATGGAAGATTAGACTTCCTGGGCCAACACAAGAGGAAGCCTGAATTCCCTGTCGTAACTCGAGAATCCCACCGCAACTCGAGAAAAACCACGTGCTTCCCTCGTCATCGCAAGATGAGGCCCTTTGTCCGCTACAGCATCTCAAGAGAAGTCCCACGTTCCATCCTGAAGTGCGAAACGGTACTTGGCACCCTTGATGCGACCCCAAAAGTTCCGCGACATACCAGACTCACTCAAGGGGAACACCGAGGTTCCCGGCACCACTTCATCTGAGCCCCTTCTCCTCTCCTGATTGCGACAGGAGGGTCGACTCCCCTTCTCTGTCTGCAAGGGGTTCCCGACCTTTCGGGCACACCTCAGGATGAGGCCGGTCTCATGAGGAAGTTCGAGACATAGCCTCGTGGGTGGTGCCACATGTCGAAAGACCCCAATTTCACGGTCCACTCTTGAAAAGAACCCGATGCCAGCACACCTCTTTGAAGGAAAACCTGTGGATGAAGGCACAACACGAAGGGGCACTGACACCCGTGTGCATCGTCCAGAAAAACCCGCAGGTCCCACAGATATTTCGACAAGTGGCCTGTCACCCTGTAAACAACTCGAAAGGCAAACGAAGGTCCATTCCTCAACAGAAGACTAGGTGTGACTCTCTTGTCCCTATTCTGCAGGGACCATGGGATCCGAGTCAGAAACAGAGAGGAAGCCTGAGGTACCTGCGTCCACTCGAGATGAAGCCCTCTTCCATTGCACCACAACCAGTGGAGTCCCGAGAGGCCCCTACCAACTCCACAGTATCCCTGAGTTCTCAGAGGCACAAAAAGAAGCTCCCTGAGGTCACAGGCACAAGTCGAGGGAACCTTGGGTTTTCTGCCGTGACTCGAGAAAGACCTCGAGAGTGCTTCAAAATGTGTTGAGTCGCGATTCCCCTACCATGACTCGAGAGTCATGACACGCTCCTCCTCGCCACGCGCATGGAGACCTGACTAACCTGGAACTGCACGAGAGGCTCCATGAGTTCCTCATCGTACCTCGTGAGGAAACCCACACTGGCGCGGCAGCTCGAGGAAACACATGAGACACTCCGGTCATCGCGAGATGAGGGCCTTATTTTCCTGCATGGCCTGGAGACCAATCACGAGTCCTCTCTCCAAACTGAAGAGGAGGCTGGACTCCCTTGAAGCCGCTCAGGGGGCTCCAAGAGATCCGCGTCGCGACTCGAGAGGAGAGCGGAGTCCTTGGCTTCCCCTCGAGACGAGGCCTGACTCCCCGGGGGAGCCTGGAATGCAACCCCGAGATCCCTGCCTTCCCTGGAGAGGAATAGTAGGTCCCGGACACACGCCTAGGTGAGGTCTCTTCGGCCCTGCAGTGACTCGAGCGCAACCCCCAGCTTTCCCTCGCAACCCGAGGGGAAGATTGGGCTTCCCAGGGCCAACCCAAGGGGAAGGCTGAGATCCCCGTCGTAACTCGAGAATCTCGCCGCAACTCGAGAAAAACCACGTGGTTCCCACCTCTTGGCAAGATGAGGCCCTTGCCCGCCACGGCGTCTCAAGGGAAGTCCCCTGTTCCGCCCTGAAGGGCGAAACGGTCCCAGACAGCCTTCCTGCGACCACCAAAAGACCCCCGACACGCCGGGTTCCCTCGAGGGGAACACCGAGGGTCCCGGCACTGCTTCCTCTGAGCCCCTTCTCCCCTCCTGACCGCGACAGGAGAGGCGATTCCCCTGCGTGGTCTGGAAGGGGTTCCCGGCCTTCCCGGCGCACCTCAGGATGAGGCCGGTCTCACGAGGAAATTGGAGACGAGCCACGTGGGTGGGGCCACAAGCCGAACGCCCCCGATTCCCCGGTCCGCCCTTGAGAAGGACCCGAGGCCCGGACCCCTCTTCGAAGGCAACCCTGTGGGGGAAGGCACAACACGAAGGGGCACTGCCACCCCCGTGCATCGTCCGCAAAGACCCGCGGGTTCCACACACAGCTCGACGAGTGGCCTGAGACCCCCTGAGCAACTCGAGAGGCCAGCGGGGTTCTCTTCCTCACAAAAGACCAGGCCTGACTCTCCTGTCCCAACTCTGCAGGGACCCTGCGGTCGGAGTCCGAAACGGAGAGGAAGCCTGAGGTTCCTGCCTCCCCTCGAGGTGAGGCCCTCTTCCGTTGCGCCAGACCCAGCGGAGTCCCGAGGGGCCCCGCCAACTCCACAGGATCGCTCGCCTCTCAGAGTCACCCTGGGAAGTTCCCTAAGGTCCCCGGCAGAAGGCGAGGGACACGAGGGTTTCCCGCCGCCCCCCCCCCGAGAAAGACCTCGAGAGTCCTTTTTCAACGCGTCTCGAGGCCCTAGTACCCTCCCGTGACTCGAGAGCCAGGACGCGCTCCCCCTCGCCACGCGCATGCAGACCTGACTTCCCTGGCGCCGCACGAGAGGCCCCCTGAGATCCTCGTCGTGCCTCGGGAGAAAACCCCCACGGGCGCCGCAGCTCGAGGAAACTCCTGAGACGCCCCTGTCCTCGCGAGCTGAGGGCCTTCTTTTCCTGCATGGCCTGGAGAGCAATCCCGGGTCCTCTCTCCAAACGGAAGAGGTGGCTGGACTCCCTTGAGGCCGCTCAGGGGGCTCCAAGAGACCCGCGTCGCGACTCGAGAGGAGAGCGGAGTCCTTGGCTTCCCCTCGAGACGAGGCCTGACTCCCCGGGGGAGCCTGGAATGCAACCCCGAGATCCCTGCCTTCCCTGGAGAGGAATATTAGGTCCCGGACACACGCCTAGGTGAGGTCTCTTCGGCCCTGCAGTGACTCGAGCGCAACCCCCAGCTTTCCCTCGCAACCCGAGGGGAAGATTGGGCTTCCCAGGGCCAACCCAAGGGGAAGGCTGAGATCCCCGTCGTAACTCGAGAATCCCGCCGCAACTCGAGAAAAACCACGTGGTTCCCACCTCTTGGCAAGATGAGGCCCTTGCCCGCCACGGCGTCTCAAGGGAAGTCCCCTGTTCCACCCTGAAGGGCGAAACGGTCCCTGACAGCCTTCCTGCGACCCCCAAAAGTCCCCCGACACGCCGGGTTCCCTCGAGGGGAACACCGAGGGTCCCGGCACCGCTTCCTCTGAGCCCCTTTTCCCCTCCTGACCGCGACAGGAAAGGCGATTCCCCTGCGTGGTCTGGAAGGGGTTCCCGGCCTTCCCGGCGCACCTCAGGATGAGGCCGGTCTCACGAGGAAATTCGAGACGAGCCACGTGGGTGGGGCCACATGCCGAACGCCCCCGATTCCCCGGTCCGCCCTTGAGAAGGACCCGAGGCCCGGACCCCTCTTCGAAGGCAACCCTGTGGGTGAAGGCACAACAGGAAGGGACACTGCCACCCCTGTGCATCGTCCGCAAAGACCCGCGGGTTCCACACACAGCTCGACCAGGGGCCTGAGACCCCCTGAGCAACTCGAGAGGCCAGCGGGGTTCCCTTCCTCAGACAAGACCAGGCCTGACTCTCCTGTCCCAACTCTGCAGGGACCCTGCGGTCGGAGTCCGAAACGGAGAGGAAGCCTGAGGTTCCTGCCTCCCCTCGAGGTGAGGCCCTCTTCCGTTGCGCCAGACCCAGCGGAGTCCTGAGGGGCCCCGCCACCTCCACAGGATCCCTCGCCTCTCAGAGGCACCCTGGGAAGTTCCCTAAGGTCCCCGGCAGAAGGCGAGGGACACGAGGGTTTCCCGCCGCCCCCCCGAGAAAGACCTCGAAAGTCCTTCTTCAACGCGTCTCGAGGCCCTAGTCCCCTCCCGTGACTCGAGAGCCAGGACGCGCTCCCCCTCGCCACGCGCATGGAGACCTGACTACCCTGGCGCCGCACGAGAGGCTCCCTGAGATCCTCGTTGTGCCTCGGGAGAAAACCCCCACGGGCGCCGCAGCTCGAGGAAACCCCTGAGACGCCCCCGTCCTCGCGAGCTGAGGGCCTTCTTTTCCTGCATGGCCTGGAGAGCAATCCCGGGTCCTCTCTCCAAACGGAAGAGGAAGCTGGACTCCCTTGAGGCCGCTCAGGGGGCTCCAAGAGACCCGCGTCGCGACTCGAGAGGAGAGCGGAGTCCTTGGCTTGCCCTCGAGACGAGGCCTGACTCCCCGGGGGAGCCTGGAATGCAACCCCGAGATCCCTGCCTTCCCTGGAGAGGAATAGTAGGTCCCGGACACACGCCTAGGTGAGGTCTCTTCGGCCCTGCAGAGACTCGAGTGCAACCCCCAGCTTTCCCTCGCAACCCGAGGGGAAGATTGGGCTTCCCAGGGCCAACCCAAGGGGAAGGCTGAGATCCCCGTCGTAACTCGAGAATCCCGCCGCAACTCGAGAAAAACCACGTGGTTCCCACCTCTTGGCAAGATGAGGCCCTTGCCCGCCACGGCGTCTCAAGGGAAGTCCCCTGTTCCGCCCTGAAGGGCGAAACGGTCCCTGACAGCCTTCCTGCGACCCCCAAAAGTCCCCCGAGGGGAACACCGAGGGTCCCGGCACCGCTTCCTCTGAGCCACTTCTCCCCTCCTGATCGCGACAGGAGAGGCGATTCCCCTGCGTGGTCTGGAAGGGGTTCCCGGCCTTCCCGGCGCACCTCAGGATGAGGCCGGTCTCACGAGGAAATTCGAGACGAGCCACGTGGGTGGGGCCACATGCCGAACGCCCCCGATTCCCCGGTCCGCTCTTGAGAAGGACCCGAGGCCCGGACCCCTCTTCGAAGGCAACCCTGTGGGTGAAGGCACAACACGAAGGGGCACTGCCACCACCGTGCATCGTCCGCAAAGACCCGCGGGTTCAACACACAGCTCGACGAGGGGCCTGAGACCCCCTGAGCAACTCGAGAGGCCAGCGGGGTTCCCTTCCTCAGACCAGACGAGGCCTGACTCTCCTGTCCCAACTCTGCAGGGACCCTGCGGTCGGAGTCCGAAACGGAGAGGAAGCCTGAGGTTCCTGCCTCCCCTCGAGGTGAGGCCCTCTTCCGTTGCGCCAGACCCAGCGGAGTCCCGAGGGGCCCCGCCACCTCCACAGGATCCCTCGCCTCTCAGAGGCACCTTGGGAAGTTCCCTAAGGTCCCCGGCAGAAGGCGAGGGACACGAGGGTTTCCCGCCGCCCCCCCACCCGAGAAAGATCTCGAGAGTCCTTCTTCAACGCGTCTCGAGGCCCTAGTCCCCTCCCGTGACTCGAGAGCCAGGACGCGCTCCCCCTCGCCACGCGCATGGAGACCTGACTTCCCTGGCGCCGCACGAGAGGCTCCCTGAGATCCTCGTCGTGCCTCGGGAGAAAACCCCCACGGGCGCCGCAGCTCGAGGAAACCCCGGAGACGCCCCCGTCCTCGCGAGCTGAGGGCCTTCTTTTCCTGCATGGCCTGGAGAGCAATCCCGGGTCCTCTCTCCACACGGAAGAGGAGGCTGGACTCCCTTGAGGCCGCTCAGGGGGCTCCAAGAGACCCGCGTCGCGACTCGAGAGGAGAGCGGAGTCCTTGGCTTCCCCTCGACACGAGGCCTGACTCCCCGGGGAAGCCTGGAATGCAACCCCGAGATCCCTGCCTTCCCTGGAGAGGAATAGTAGGTCCCGGACACACGCCTAGGTGAGGTCTCTTCGGCCCTGCAGTGACTCGAGCGCAACCCCCAGCTTTCCCTCGCAACCCGAGGGGAAGATTCGGCTTCCCAGGGCCAACCCAAGGGGAAGGCTGAGATCCCCGTCGTAACTCGAGAATCCCGCCGCAACTCGAGAAAAACCACGTGGTTCCCACCTCTTGGCAAGATGAGGCCCTTGCCCGCTACGGCGTCTCAAGGGAAGTCCCCTGTTCCGCCCTGAAGGGCGAAACGGTCCCTGACAGCCTTCCTGCGACCCCCAAAAGTCCCCCGACACGCCGGGTTCCCTCGAGGGGAACACCGAGGGTCCCGGCACCGCTTCCTCTGAGCCCCTTCTCCCCCTCCTGACCGCGACAGGAGAGGCGATTCCCCTGCGTGGTCTGGAAGGGGTTCCCGGCCTTCCCGGTGCACCTCAGGATGAGGCCGGTCTCACGAGGAAATTCGAGACGAGCCACGTGGGTGGGGCCACATGCCGAACGCCCCCGATTCCCCGGTCCGCCCTTGAGAAGGACCCGAGGCCCGGACCCCTCTTCGAAGGCAACCCTGTGGGTGAAGGCACAAGACGAAGGGGCACTGCCACCCCCGTGCATCGTCCGCAAAGACCCGCGGGTTCCACACACAGCTCGACGAGGGGCCTGAGACCCCCTGAGCAACTCGAGAGGCCAGCGGGGTTCCCTTCCTCAGACAAGACGAGGCCTGACTCTCCTGTCCCAACTCTGCAGGGACCCTGCGGTCGGAGTCCGAAACGGAGAGGAAGCCTGAGGTTCGTGCCTCCCCTCGAGGTGAGGCCCTCTTCCGTTGCGCCAGACCCAGGGGAGTCCCGAGGGGCCCCGCCACCTCCACAGGATCCCTCGCCTCTCAGAGGCACCCTGGGAAGTTCCCTAAGGTCCCCGGCAGAAGGCGAGGGACACGAGGGTTTCCCGCCGCCCCCCGAGAAAGACCTCGAGAGTCCTTCTTCAACGCGTCTCGAGGCCCTAGTCCCCTCCCGTGACTCGAGAGCCAGGACGCGCTCCCCCTCGCCACGCGCATGCAGACCTGACTTCCCTGGCGCCGCACGAGAGGCTCCCTGAGATCCTCGTTGTGCCTCGGGAGAAAACCCCCACGGGCGCCGCAGCTCGAGGAAACCCCTGAGACGCCCCCGTCCTCGCGAGCTGAGGGCCTTCTTTTCCTGCATGGCCTGGAGAGCAATCCCGGGTCCTCTCTCCAAACGGAAGAGGAGGCTGGACTCCCTTGAGGCCGCTCAGGGGGCTCCAAGAGACCCGCGTCGCGACTCGAGAGGAGAGCGGAGTCCTTGGCTCCCCCTCGAGACGAGGCCTGACTCCCCGGGGGAGCCTGGAATGCAACCCCGAGATCCCTGCCTTCCCTGGAGAGGAATATTAGGTCCCGGACACACGCCTAGCTGAGGTCTTTTCGGCCCTGCCGTGACTCGAGCGCAACCCCCAGCTTTCCCTCGCAACCCGAGGGGAAGATTGGGCTTCCCAGGGCCAACCCAAGGGGAAGGCTGAGATCCCCGTCGTAACTCGAGAATCCCGCCGCAACTCGAGAAAAACCACGTGGTTCCCACCTCTTGGCAAGATGAGGCCCTTGCCCGCCACGGCGTCTCAAGGGAAGTCCCCTGTTCCGCCCTGAAGGGCGAAACGGTCCCTGACAGCCTTCCTGCGACCCCCAAAAGTCCCCCGAGGGGAACACCGAGGGTCCCGGCACCGCTTCCTCTGAGCCCCTTCTCCCCTCCTGATCGCGACAGGAGAGGCGATTCCCCTGCGTGGTCTGGAAGGGGTTCCCGGCCTTCCCGGCGCACCTCAGGATGAGGCCGGTCTCACGAGGAAATTCGAGACGAGCCACGTGGGTGGGGCCACATGCCGAACGCCCCCGATTCCCCGGTCCGCTCTTGAGAAGGACCCGAGGCCCGGACCCCTCTTCGAAGGCAACCCTGTGGGTGAAGGCACAACACGAAGGGGCACTGCCACCCCCGTGCATCGTCCGCAAAGGCCCGCGGGTTCCACACACAGCTCGACGAGGGGCCTGAGACCCCCTGAGCAACTCGAGAGGCCAGCGGGGTTCCCTTCCTCAGACCAGACGAGGCCTGACTCTCCTGTCCCAACTCTGCAGGGACCCTGCGGTCGGAGTCCGAAACGGAGAGGAAGCCTGAGGTTCCTGCCTCCCCTCGAGGTGAGGCCCTCTTCCGTTGCGCCAGACCCAGCGGAGTCCCGAGGGGCCCCGCCACCTCCACAGGATCCCTCGCCTCTCAGAGGCCCCCTGGGAAGTTCCCTAAGGTCCCCGGCAGAAGACGAGGAAAACGAGGGTTCCCCGCCGCCCCCCGAGAAAGACCTCGAGAGTCCTTCTTCAACGCGTCTCGAGGCCCTAGTCCCCTCCCGTGACTCGAGAGCCAAGACGCGCTCCCCCTCGCCACGCGCATGGAGACCTGACTTCCCTGGCGCTGCACGAGAGGCTCCCTGAGATCCTCGTCGTGCCTCGGGAGAAAATCCCCACGGGCGCCGCAGCTCGAGGAAACCCCTGAGACGCCACCGTCCTCGCGAGCTGAGGGCCTTCTTTTCCTGCATGGCCTGGAGAGCAATCCCGGGTCCTCTCTCCAAACGGAAGAGGAGGCTGGACTCCCTTGAGGCCGCTGAGGGGGCTCCAAGAGAACCGCGTCGCAACTCGAGAGGAGAGCGGAGTCCTTGGCTTCCCCTCGAGACGAGGCCTGACTCCCGGGGGAGCCTGGAATGCAACCCCGAGATCCCTGCCTTCACTGGAGAGGAATATTAGGTCCCGGACACACGCCTAGGTGAGGTCTCTTCGGCCCTGCAGTGACTCGAGCGCAACCCCCAGCTTTCCCTCGCAACCCGAGGGGAAGATTCGGCTTCCCAGGGCCAACTCAAGGGGAAGGCTGAGATCCCCGTCGTAACTCGAGAATCCCGCCGCAACTCGAGAAAAACCACGTGGTTCCCACCTCTTGGCAAGATGAGGCCCTTGCCCGCGACGGCGTCTCAAGGGAAGTCCCCTGTTCCGCCCTGAAGGGTGTAACGGTCCCTGACAGCCTTCCTGCGACCCCCAAGAGACCCCGACACGCCGGGTTCCCCCGAGGGGAACACCAAGGGTCCCGGCACCGCTTTCTCTGAGCCCCTTCTCCCCTCCTGACCGCGACAGGAGAGGCGATTCCCCTGCGTGGTCTGGAAGGGGTTCCCGGCCTTCCCGGCGCACCTCAGGATGAGGCCGGTCTCACGAGGAAATTCGAGACGAGCCACGTGGGTGGGGCCACATGCCGAACGCCCCCGATTCCCCGGTCCGCCCTTGAGAAGGACCCGAGGCCCGGACCCCTCTTCGAAGGCAACCCTGTGGGTGAAGGCACAACATGAAGGGGCACTGCCACCCCCGTGCATCGTCCGCAAAGACCCGCGGGTTCCAAACACAGCTCGACGAGGGGCCTGAGACCCCCTGAGCAACTCGAGAGGCCAGCGGGGTTCCCTTCCTCAGACAAGTCAAGGCCTGACTCTCCTGTCCCAACTCTGCAGGGACCCTGCGGTCGGAGTCCGAAACGGAGAGGAAGCCTGAGCTTCCTGCCTCCCTTCGAGGTGAGGCCCTCTTTCCTTGCGCAAGACCCAGCGGAGTCCCGAGGCGCCCCGCCACCTCCACAAGATCCCTCGCCTCTCAGAGGCACCCTGGGAAGTTCCCAAATGTCCCCCGCAGAAGGCGAGGGAATCGAGGGTTTCCCGCCGCCTCCCGAGAAAGACCTCGAGAGTCCTTCTTCAACGCGTCTCGAGGCCCTAGTACCCTCCCGTGACTCGAGAGCCATGACGCGCTCCCCCTCGCCACGCGCATGGAGACCTGACTTCCCTGGCGTCGCACGAGAGGCTCCCTGAGATCCTCGTCGTGCCTCAGGAGAAAACCCCCACGGGAGCCGCAGCTCGAGGAAACCCCTGAGACGCCCCCGTCCTCGCTAGCTGAGGGCCTTCTTTTCCTGCATGGCCTGCAGAGCAATCCCGGGTCCTGTCTCCAAACTGAAGAGGAGGCTGGACTCCCTTGAGGCCGCTCAGGGGGCTCCCAGAGACCCGCGTCACGACTCGAGAGGAGGGCGGAGTCCTTGGCTTCCCCTCGAGACGAGGCCTGACTCCCCGGGGGAGCCTGGAATGCAACCCCGAGATCCCTGCCTTCCCTGGAGAGGAATATTAGGTCCCGGACCCACGCCTAGATGAGGTCTCTTGGGCCCTGCAGTGACTCGAGCACAACCCCCAGCTTTCCCTCTCACTCGAGGGGAAGATTGGGCTTCCCAGGGCCAACCCAAGAGGAAGCCTGAGATCCACGTCGTAACTCGAGAATCCCGCCGCAACTCGAGGAAAACCACGTGATTCCAACGTCTTTGCAAGATGAGCCTCTTGCCCGCTATGGCGTCTCAAGGGAAGTCCCATTTTCCGTCCTGAAGTGCGAAATAGTACCTGACACCTTTCATGCGACCCTCAGAAGTTCCCCGACACACCGGGTTCCCTCGAGGGAAACACCGAGGGTCCCGAAACCACTTCATCTGAGCCCCTTCTCCCCTCCTGATGGCGACAGCAGAGGCGATTCCCCTGCGTGGTCTGGAAGGGATTCCCGGCCTTCCCGGCGCATCTCAGGATGAGGCCGTCCGCACGAGGAAATTCGAGGTGAGCCACGGGTGTGGTGCCACATGCCGATCGACCTCGATTTCCCGGTCCACTCTTGAGAAGAACCCGTTGCACGGACACCTCTTCGAAGGCAACCCTGTGGGTGAAGGCACAACACGAAGGGGCACTGACACTCCCGTGCATCGTCCAGAAACACCCGTGGGTTCCACACACAGCTCCAAGAGGGGCCTGAGACCCCCTGAGCAACTCGAGAGGCAAGCGGAGTTCCCTTCCTCAGACAAGACGAGGCCTAACTCTCCGCTCCCAACTCTGCAGGGACCCTGAGGTCGGAGGGTCGGAGTCAGAAACAGAGAGGAAGCCTGAGGTTCCTGCCTCCCCTCGAGATAAGGCCCTCTTCCTTTGCGCCAACCCCAGCGGAATCCCGAGAGGCCCCGCTAACTCCACAGCATCCCTCACCTCTCAGAGGCACCCTGCGAAGTTCCCTCAGGTCCCCGGCAGAAGTCGAGGGAAATGAGGATTTCCCTCCGCCACTCGAGAAAGACCTCGATAGTCCTTCTTCAAAGTGTCTTGAGGCCCTTGTCCCCTCTCTGGACTAGAGAGCAATGATGTGCTCCCCCTCGCCTCGCGCATGGAGACCTGATTTCCCTGGCGCCGCACGAGAGGCTCCCTGAGATCCTCGTCGTGCCTCGGGAGAAAACCCCCACGGGCGCCGCAGCTCGAGGAAACCCCTGAGACGCCCCCGTCCTCGCGAGCTGAGGACCTTCTTTTCCTGCCTGGCCTGGAGAGCAATCCCGAGTCCTCTCTCCAAACTGAAGAGTAGGATGGATTCCCTTGAGGCGATTCAGTGGGCTCCAAGAGATCCGCGTCGGGGCTCTAGAGGAGAGCGCAGTCCTTTGCTTCCCCTCGAGGCGAGGCCTGACTCCCCGGGGAAGTCTGGAGTGCAATCCCGGGATCCTTGTCTTCCCTTGAGAGGACTATTAGGTCCTGGACACACGCCTAGGTGAGGTCTCTTTGGCCTTGCAGTGATTCGAGCACAACATCCAGCTTTCCCTCGCAACTCGAAGGGAAGTTTGGGCTTCCCAGGGCTAACATAAGAGGAAGCCTGAAATCCCCGTCGTAACTCGAGAATCCCGCCGCAACTCGAAAAAAACCACGTGGTTCCATCGTCTTCGCAGCATGAGGCCCTTGCCCGCCACAGCGTCTCAAAAGAAGTCCCACGTTCCTACTGAAGTGCAAAACGGTACTTGGCACCCATGATGGCACCCCCAAAGTTCCCCAACATACAGGCCTCACTCGAGGGTAACACCCATGTTCCCCGCACCACATCATTTGAGCCCCTTCTCCCCTCCTGATTGCAACAGGAGTGTCTTTTCTCCTGCTTTGTGTGGAAGGGGTTACCGATCTTCCCAGCGCACATCAGGATGAGGCCTGTCTCACGAGGAAATTGGAGATGTAGCCTCGTGGGTGGTGCCACATGCGGAAAGACCCCATTTCCCGGTCAGCTATTAATAAGAACCCGATGCCCGTACACGTCTTGGAATGCATCCCGTAGGATGAAGGCACAACAAGGAGGGACCCTGAACACCCGTGCATCTTTTGGAAAATTCTGCAGGTTCCACATACAGCTCGACAAGTGACCTGTTACCTCGTGAACAACTCGAGAGGCAAGCTAAGTTTCATTTCTCCACAGAATACGAGGCCTGACTCTCCTGTCCCAACTCTGCAGGAATCCTGAGATCGGAGTCTGAAATGGAGAGGAACCCTGAGGTTCCTTCCTCAACACGAGATGAGGCCCTCTTGTATTATACCACACCCAGTGGAGTCCCGAGAGGCCCCTCCCAACTCCACAGTATCAGTGTCTTCTCAGAGGCACCCTGAGCAACTCCCTGAGGTCACCGGCACAAGTCGAGGGAACACAGGGTATCCTGCCGCAACCCGAGAAAGACCTCAAGAGTCCGTCTTCAACGCGTCTTGAGGACGGATTCCCCTACCATGACTCGAGAGCAATGACACGCTCCCCCTCGCCATGCGCATGGACACCTGACTTCCCTGGCGCCACATGAGAGGTTCCCTGAGCTCCCCGTCATACCTCGTGAGAAACCCCACACTGGCGCCGCAGCTCGGGAAAACCCACCGTCATCGCGAGATTGGGGACTTCTTTTCCTGCCTGACCTGGAGAGCAATCCCTGGTCTTTTCTCCAAACTTCACAGGAGGCTTTACTCCCTTTAGGCCACTCAATGGGCTCCAAGAGATACCTGTCGCGACTTGAGAGGAGAGCAGAGTACTTTGTTTCCCCTCGAGACGAGGCCTTACCTCGGGTGAGTCTGGAATGCAACACCGAGATCCCTGTTGCCCCTGGAGAGGAACATTATGTCCTGGACAAAAGCCTAGATGAGGTCTATTTTGCCCTACAGTGACTCGAGAGCAACACCCATCTCTCCCTCGCAATTCGAATGGAAGATTGGTCTTCACTGGGCCAACACAAGAGGAAGTCTGAATTTCCCGTTGTAACTCGAGAATCCCACCACAACTCTTAAAAACCACGTGGTTCCCCATTCATCGCAATATGAGGCCTTTGCCCGCTACAGAGTCTCAAGAGAAGTCCCATGTTTCGTCATAAAGTTCGAAATGCTACTTGGCACCCTTGATGCGACCCCAAAAGTTCCCCAATATACCAGTCTCACTCCAAGGGAACACTGAAGTTCCTGGCACCACTTCATTTGAGCCCCTTCTCCGCTCCTGATCACGGCAGGAAGGTCGATCCCCCTGCTTTGTCTAGAAGGGGTTCCCGACCTTCATGGCGCACCCCAGGATGAGGCCAGTCTCACGAAGAAATTCGAGACGTAGCCTCGTGTTGGTGCCACGTGCCAAAAGACCCCGATTTCTCGGTCTTGCTCTTGATAAGAACCAGATGCCCGGACACCTCTTCTAAGGCAACCCTGTGGATGAAGGCACTACACGAGGGGGCAGTGGCAACCCTGTTCATCGTCCGGAAAACCCCGCAGGATCCACATACAGCTCCACAACTGGCCTGTCACCCCTTAAACAATGAGAGAGGAAAGCGGAGTTCCCTTCCTCAGACAAGACGAGGCCTGAGTATCCAATCCCAACTCTGCAGGCACGCTTCGATCTGAGTCAGAAATGGAGAGGAAACCTGAGGTTCCTGCCTCAACCCGAGATGAGGCCCTCTTCCATTAAAACAAACCCAGTGGAGTCCCGAGAGGCCCCTCCCATCTCCACAGTATCCCTGACTTCTCATAGGCATTCTGAGAAACTCCTTGAGGCCACCGGCAAAAGTCGAGGGAAATAAGGGTTTCCTGCCACAACCGAAGAAAGACCTCGAGAGTCCTTCTTCAATGTGTCTTGAGGTCAGATTCCCCTACCATAGCTCGAGAGCAATAATGCGCTCCCCCTCGCCACGCACATGGAGACCTGACTTCCCTGGCGCCACACGAGAGGCTCCCTGAGCTCCCCGTCGTACCTCGTGTGAAACCCCACACTGGCGCCGCAGCTCGAGAAAACCCACAAGATCCCTCCGTCATCGCGAGATGAGGGACATCTTTTCCTGCATGGCCTGGAGAGCAGTCCCAAGTCCTCTCTCCAAACTTCACAGGAGGCTTGACTCCCTTTAGGCCACAAAGTGGGCTCCAAGAGGTGCCCGTCGCGACTCGAAAGGAGAGCGGAGTCCTTTGCTTCCCTTTGACATGAGGCCTGACTCCCTGGGTGAGTCTGGAATGCAAACCTGAGATCCCTGTGGCCCTTGGAGAGGAACATTAGGTCCTGGACACAAGCCTAGATGAGGTCTCCTTTGCCCTGCAGTGACTCGAGCGCAACCCCCAGCTCTCCCTCGCAACTCGAATGGATGATTGGACTTCCCTGGCCCAACACAAGAGGAAGCCTGAAATCCCCGTCGTAACTCGAGAATCCCGCCGCAACTCGAGAAAAACCACGTGGCTCCCCCGTCATCGCAAGATGAGGCCCTTGGCCGCTACAGCGTATCAAGGGAAGACCCACGTTCCATCCTGAAGTACAAAACGGCACTTGGCACCCTGGATGCGACCCCCAAAGTTCCCTGACATACCGGTCTCACTCGAGGGAAACACCAAAGTTCACGGCACCACTTCCTGTGAGCCCCTTCACCCCTCCTGATCGCGACAGAAGGGTCGATTCCCATGTTTTGTCTGCAAGGGGTTCCCGACGTTCCCCGCGAACCTCCGGATGAGGCCGGTCTCATGAGGAAATTCGAAAAGTAGCCTCATGGTTGGTGCCATATGCTGAAAGATCCCGAATTCCCGGTCCACTCTAGATAAGAACCTGACGCCCGGACATCTCTTCGAAGGCAACCCTGTGGATGAAGACACAACACGAAGGGACATTGACATCCCCATGCATCGTCTGGAAAAACCTGCAGATTCCACTCACAGCTCCAAATGTGGACTGTCACCTCGTGAACAACTCGAGAGGCAAGTGAAGTTGCATTCCTTCACACAAGACGAGGCCTTACTCTCCTGTCCCAACTCTTCAGGGACCCTGCAATTGGAGTCAGAAATGGAGAGGAACCCTGAGGTTCCTGCCTCAACTAGAGAAGAGGCCCTCTTCCATTGAACCAAACTCAGTGGTGTCCCGAGAGGCCCCTCCCAACACCACAGTATCCCTGAATTCTCAGAGGCTCCCTGAGAAGCTACCTGAGGTCACTGGCACAAGTCGAGGGAACCCAGAGTTTTCTGAAGTAACCCGAGAAAGACTTGGAGAGTCCTTTTTCAACGTCTCTTGATGCCCGATTCCCCTACCATGACTCCAGATCAAGGACGCGCTCCCCTCGCCACAAGCAGGAAAACTGACTTCCCTAGTACCATACAAGAGGCTCCCTGAGTACCCCATCATACCTCGTGAGAAAACCCACACTGGCGCCGCAGTTCGAGAAAAACCACAAGATGCCCCCATCAAGGAGAGATGGGGGCCTTCTTTTCCTGCCTGACCTGGAGAGCAATCCCTGGTCCTCTCTCCAAACTTCACAGGAGTATTTACTCCCTTTAGGCCACTCAGTTGGGTCCAAGAAATACCCGGTGCGACTCGAGAGGAGAGCGGAGTCCTTTGCTTCCCTGGAGACGAGGCCTGACTCCCCGGGTGAGTTTGGAATGCAACCCCGAGATGCCTGTCGCCCCTGGAGTGGAACATTATGTCCTAGACACAAGCCTAGATGAGGTCTATTTTGCCCTACAGTGATTGAGAGCAACCTCCATCTCTCCCTCACAATTTGAATGGAAGATTGGTCTTCCCACGGTCAACACAAGAGGAAGTCTAAATTTCCCATCGTAATTCGAGAATTCAGCCTCAAGTCTTAAAAACCATGTGGTTCCCCCTTCATCGCAATATGAGGCCCTTGCCACCTAGAGTCTCAAGAGAAGTCCCACGTTCCATCTTAAAGTTCGAAATGCTACTTGGCACACTTGATGTGACCCCAAAGTTCCCCAACATACCGGTCTCACTCCAGGGGAACACCGAAGTTCCCGGTGTCTCCAGGGAAGTCCCATGTTCCGCCCTGAAGGGCGAAACGGTACTTGACACCCTTGATGCGACCGCAAAAGTTTCCCGACATGCTGGGTTCCCTCGAGGGGAACAACGAGGGTCCCGGCACCACTTCATCTGAGCACCTTCTCCCCTCCTGATCGCGACAGGAGAGTTGATTCCCCTGCTTTGTCTGGAAGGGGTTCCCGGCCTTCCTGGCGCACCTCAGGATGAGGCCGGTCTCAGGAGGAAATTCGAGACTAGCCACGTGTGAGGTGCCACGTGCCGAACGACTCTGATTTTCCGGTCCTCTCTTGATAAGAACCCGATGCCCGGACACCTCTTCGAAGGCAACCCTGTGGGTGAAGGCACAACACGAAGGGGCACTGACACCCCCGTGCATCATCCGGAAAAACCCGCAGGGTCTACACACAGCTCGACAAGGGGCCTGAGACTCCCGGAACAACTCGAGAGGCAACCAGAATTCCATTCCTCAGACAAGACGAGGCATGACTCTCCTGTCCCAACACTGCAGGGACCGTGCAGTCGGAGTCTGAAACCAAGAGGAAGCCTGAGGTTCCTGCCTCCCCTCGAGATGAGGCCCTCTTCCATTGCACCGAACCCAGCAGAGTCCCGAGAGGCCCTGCCAACTACACAGCATCCCTCGCCTCTCAGAGGCACCGTGGGAAGTTCCCTAATGTCCCCTGCAGAAGTCGAGTGAAACAAGGGTTTCCCGCCGCAACCCGAGAAAGACCTCGAGAGTCCTTCTTCAACGCCGCTTGAGGACCTAGCCGTTTCCCATGACTCGAAAGTGATGACCAGCTCCCCCTCGCCATGCGCATGGAGACCTGACTTCCCTGGCGCCGCACGAGAGGCTCCCTGAGGTCCTCGTCGTGCCTCGTGAGAAAACCCCCATGGGCGCAGCAGCCTGAGGAAACCCATGAGACGCCCCCTTCATCGCGAGATGAGGGCCTTCTTTTCCTGACTGTCCTGGAGAGCAATCCCTAGTCCTCTCTCCAAACTGAAGAGGAGGCTCGACACCCTTGAGTCCACTCAGTGGGCTCCAAGAGATCCGTGTCGCAACTTGAGAGGAAAGCGGAGTCCTTTGCTTCCCCTCCAGGCGAGTCCTGACCCCCCGGGGGAGTCTGGAATGGAAACCCGTGATCCCTGTCTTCCCTTGAGAGGAATATTAGGTCCTGGACACACGCCTCGATGAGGTCTCTTTGGCCCTGTAGTGACTCGAGCAGAACCCCCAGCTTTCCATCGCAACTCGAATTGAAGATTGGTCTTCCCAGGGCCAACCCAAGAGGAAGCCTGAAATTCCTGTCGTTTTTGAGAATCCCGATGCAACTCGAGAAAAACGACGTGGTTCCAACGTCTTCACAGGATGAGGCCCTTGCCCGATACAGCGTCTCCAGGGAAGTCCCATGTTCCGTCCTGAAGTGGGAAAAGGTACTTGGCTCCCTTGGTGCCACCCCTAAAGTTCCCTGAAACGCCGGGTTCCCTCGAGTGGAACACCGAGGGTCCTGGCACCACTTCATCTGAGCCCCATCTCCCCTCCTGATCGCGACAGGAGAATCGATTCCCCTACTTTGTGTGCAAGGTGTTCCCGGCCTTCCCGGCGCACCTCAGGATGATGCTGGTCTCATGAGGAAATTCGAGATGAGCCACGTGGGTGGTGCCACATGCAGAATGACCCCGATTTCCCGGTCCGCTCTTGAAATGAACCCGATGCCCGGACACCTCTTTGAAGGAAACCCTGTGGGGAAAGGCACAAAACGAAGGGGCACTGACACCCCCATGCATCTTCTGGAAACACCCGCAGGTTCCACACACAGCTTGTCAAGGGCCCTGAGACCCCCTGAACGACTCGAGAGGCAAGCAGAGTTCCGTTACTCAGACAAGACGAGGCATGACTCTCCTGTCCCAACTCTGCAGGGACCCTGCGGTCGGAGTCAGAAATGGAGAGGAAGCCTGAGGTTCCTGCCTCCAATCGAGATGAGGCCCTCTTTCATTTCGTCAAACCTAGTGGAGTCCCGAGAGGCCCCTCAAACTCCTCAGTATCCCTCACCTCTCAGAGGCACCTGGGAAGTTCCCTAAGGTCCCCTGTAGAGGTCGAGGGAAACGAGTGTTTCCCGCCCCAACCCAAGAAAGACCTTGAGAGTCCTTCTTAAATGCCTCTTGAGGCCCTAGTCCCTCCCATGACTCGAGAACAATGACGCGATCTGCCTGGCCACACGCATGGAGTCAGGCTTCTCTGGCGCCGCACGAGAGGCTCCCTGAACTCCCCATCATATCTCGTGAGAAACCCCACACTGGCGCTGCAGCTCGTGAAAACCCATGAGACGCCCCCGTCATCACGAGAGGAGGGCCATCTTTAACTGCATGGTATGCAGATCAAGCGTGAACCTTCTGTCCAAGCTACACAGGACGCTTGACTCCCTTTAGGCCACTCATTGGGCTCCAAGAGTTACGCGTCCCGACTCGAGAGGATAGTGGAGTCCTTTGCTTCCACTCGAGACGAGGCGTGACCCACCGGGTGAGACTGGAATGCGACCCCGATATCCCTGTCGCCCCTGGAGAGGAACATTAAGTCCTGGACCCAAGCCTAGATGAGGACTCTTTGCCCTGAAGTGACTCGAGAGCAACCCCCAGCTCTCTCTGGCAAGTTGAATGGAAGATTGGACTTCCTGGGCCAACACAAGAGGAAGCCTGAATTCCCCATTGTAACTCGAGAATCCCGCCTCAACTCGAGAAAAACCACGTGTTTCCCTCGTCATCGCAATATGAGGCCCTTGCCCGCTACAGCATCTCCAGAGAATTCCCACGTTCCATCTTGAAGTGCGAAACTGTACTTGGCACCCTTGATGCGACCTCAAAAGTGCCGTGACATACCGGTCTCACTCGAGGGGACCACCGAGGTTCCCGGCACCACTTCATCTGAGCCCCTGCTCCCCTTCTGATCGCGAGCGGTGGGTCGATTCCCCTGCTTTGTCTGCAAGGGGTTCCCGAGCTTCCCGGCGCACCTCAGGATGAGGCCGGTCTCCCGAGGAAATTCGAGACGTAGCCTCGTGGGTGGTACCACATGCTGAAAGACCCCAATTTTCCGGTACGCTCTTGAAAAGAACCCGATGCCCGGAAACCTCTTTGAAGGCAACCCTGTGGATGAAGGCACAACACGAAGGGGCACTGACACCCCCGTGCATCATCCGGAAAAACCCGCAGGTTCCACACTCAGCTCAACAAGTGGCCTGTCACTCCGTGAACAACTCGAAAGGCAAGGGGAAATCCATTCCTCCACAGAAGACGAGGCGTGACTCTCTTGTCCATACTCTGCAGGTACCCTGCGACCCGAGTCAGATATAGAGAGGACCCCTGAGGTTCCTGCCTCCATTCGAGATGAGGCCCTCTTCGATTGCACCAAACCCAGTTGAGTAACGAAAGGCCCCTCCCAAATCCACAGTGTCCCTGACTTCTCAGAGGCACCCTTAGAAGTTGCCTGAGGTCACCGACACAAATCAAGGGAACCCAGGGTTCCCTGCCGCAACCCGAGAAAGACCTCAAGAGTCCTTCTTCAATGCGTCTTGAGGCCCGATTCGCCTACTATGACTCAAGAGCAATCACGCACTCCCCTTCACCACACGCACGGAGACCTGACGTCCCTAGCACCACACGAGAGGCTCTCTGAGCTCCCCGTTGTACCTCGCGAGAAATCTGATACTGGCGCCGCAGCTGGAGAAAACCCACGAGATGCCCCCGTCATCGCGAGATGAGGGCCTTTTTTCCTGCATGGCCAGGAAAACAATCCCGAGTCATCTCCAAACTCCATAGGAGGCTTCACTCCCTTTAAGCCACGCAGTGGGCTCCAAGAGATACCCGTCACGACTCGACAGGAGAGCGGAGTCCTTTTTTTCCCCTCAAGACGAGGCCTGACTCTCCGGGTGAGTCGAGAATGCAACCCTGAGATCCCTGTTGGCCCAGTAGTGGAACACTAGGTCCTGGACACAAGCGTAGATGAGGTCTATTTTGCCCTGCAGTGACTGGAGAGCAATCCCCAGTTCTAACTTGCAACTCGAAAGGAATACTGGATTTTCCTGGCGCCATACAAGAGGCTCCCTGAGATCCCCGTGGTACTTCATGAGACACCCCACACTGGCGCCGCAGCTCGAGAAAACCCACGAGATGCCACCGTCATCTCGAGATGAGGGCCTTCTTTTCCTGCATGGCCTGGAGTCCAATCCCGAGTCCTCTCTCCAAACTCCACAGGAGGCTTGACTCCCTTTAGTACACACATTGGGCTCCAAGAGATACCCATCGCGACTCGAGACGAGAGCAGAATTCTTTGCTTACTCTCGAGGTGAGAACTGACTCCCGGGATGAGTCTGGAATGCAAACCCGAGATCCCTGTCGCACCTGGAGAGCAACGTTAGATCCTGGACACAAGCCTAGATTAGGTCTCTTTTGCCCTGCAGTGACTCTAGCGCAATCCCCAGCTCCCCCTCGCAACCCGAATGGAAGATTGGATTTCAAGGCCAACAAGAGGAAGCCTAAATTCCCGGTCATAACTCGAGAATCCCGCCGCAACTCGAGCAAAACCACGTGGTTCTCCCGTCATCGCAAGATGAGGCCCTTGCCCGCTACAGCGTTTCAAAAGATGTCCCAGGTTCCGTCTTGAAATGCGAAACGGTACTTGGCACCCTTGATGCGACCCCAAAAGTCCCCCAACACGCCGGTCTCACTCAAGGGGAGCACCGAGGTTCCCGGCACCACTTCATTTAAGCCCCTTCTCCCCTCCTGATCGTGACCGGTGGGTCGATTCCCCTGCTTTGTCTGCAAGGGGGCCCGACCTTCCCTGCACAACTCAGGATGAGGCCGGTCTCATGGGGAAATTCGATACGTAGCTTTGTGGGTGGTGCCACTTGCTGAAAGACTCCAATTTCCCGGTCCGCTCTTGATAAGAATCCGATGCTCGGACACCTCTTGGAAGGCAGCCTTGAGTATGAAGGTACAACACGAAGGGGCACTAACACACCTGTGCATCATCCGGAAAAAAGGGCAGGTTACATACACAGCTCGACAAGTGGCCTGTCACCTCGAGAACAACTCGAGAGGCAAGAGGAGTCCCATCCTCCAGAAAAGACGAGGCCTGACTCTCCTGTACCAACATGCAGGGACCTTGCGATCTGAGTCAGAAATGGAGAGGAACACTGAGGTTCCTGCTTCAACTCGAGATGAGTCCCTCTTACATTCCACCAAATGCAGAGGAGTCTCGAGAGGCCCCTCCAAACTGCACAGTATCCCTGACTTCTCAGAGGCACTCTGAGACGCTCCCTGAGGTCGCAGGCACAAGTCAAGGGAACCCTGGGTTTTATGCAGTGACCCGAGAAAGACCTCGAGAGTCCTTCTTCAACCCGTCTTGAGGCCCGATTACCCTACCATGACTCGAGAGCAATGACGAGCTCCCCCTAGCCATCTCATGGGGACCTGACTTCCCTGGCGCCACACGAGAGGCTCCCTGAGCTCCCTCTCGTACCTCGTCAGAAACCCGGCACTAGCGCGACAGTCTAGAAAACCCACAAGACGCCGCCGTCATCGCGAGATGAGGGCCTTCTTTTCCTGCATGGCCTGGAGAGGAATCCCGAGTCCTCTATCCAAACAGCACAGGAGGCTTGACTCCCTTTAGGGCACACAGTGGGCTCCAAGAGATACCCATGGCGACTCAAAAGGACAGCGGAGTTCTTTGCTTCCCCTAGAGACGAGGCCTGATTCCCCGGGTGAGTCTGGTATGCAAGCCCGAGATCCCTGTCGCCCCTAGGGATGAACATTAAGTCCTGGACACAAGCCTAGATGAGGTCTATTTTGCCCTGCAGTGACTCGAGGGCAATCCCCAGCTCTCCCTTGAAACTCGAATGGAAGATAGGACTTCCCTGGGACAACACATGAGGAAGACTGTATTCCCCGTCGAAACTCGAGAATCCCGCCACAACTCGAGAAACGCCACGTGGTTCCCCCGTCATCGCAAGATGAGGCCCTTGCCCCCTACAGCGTCTCAAGAGAAGTCCCACGTTCCGTCTTGAAGTGCGAAACGGTATTGGCACCCTTGATGCGACCTCAAAAGTTCCTCGACACACTGGTCTGACTCGAGGAAAACACCGAGGTTCCCGGCACCACTACATCTAGGCCCCTTCTCCCCTCCTGATCGCGACAGGAGGGTCGATTCCCCTGTTTTGTCTTGAAGGGGTTCCCGCCTTTCCCGGTACATCTCAGGATGAGGCCGGTCTCACGAGGATATTCGAGACATAGCCTCGTGGATGGTGACACATGCCGAAAGACCCCGATTTCCCAGTTCGCTCTTGATAAGATCCCAATGCCCGGACACCTCTTTGAAGATAACCCTTTTGATGAAGGCACAACACGAAGGGGCACTGACACCCCCGGGTATCGTCCGGAGAAACCCGCAGGTACCACACACAGCTCGAGAAGTGACCTGTCACCCCGTGAACAACTGGAGAGGCAAGCAGAGTTCCATTCCTCCACACAAGACGAGGCCTGACTCTCCTGTTCGAACTCTGCAGCGAAACTGCGATCCGAGTCAGATCTGGCCCAGGGGAAGTCAGGAGAAGAAACATAAGTTTCCTGTCTCCACTCGAGATGAGGCCCTCTTCCATTGCACCGAACCCAGTGGAGTCCCGAGAGGCCCCTCCCAACTGCACAGTATCCCTGACTTCTCAGAGGCACCCTTAGACCTTCCTGAGATCACCGGCACAAGTCGAGGGAACCAAGGGTTTCCTGCTCCAACCCGTAAAAGACCTCGAGAGTCCTTCTTCAACGCGTCTTGAGGTGCGATTCCCCTACCATGACTCGAGAGCAATGACGCGCTCCCCCTAGCCACGTGCATAGAAACCTGACTTCCCTGGCGCCACAGGAGAGGCTCCCTGAGCTCCCCATTATACCTCGTGAGCAACACCACACTGGAGCCGCAGCTCGAGAATACCCACGAGACGCCCCAGTCCTCACGAGATGAGGGCCTTCTTTTGCTGTATGGCCTGGAGAGCAATCCTGAGTCCTCTCTCCAAACTCCACAGGAGGCTTGACTCATTTTAGGCCACACAGTGAGCTCCAAGATATACCCGTCGCGACTTGACAGGGGAGCGGTGTCCTTGGCTTCCCCTCGAGACGAGGCCTGACTCCCCGGGTGAGTCGAGAATGCAATGCCGAGATCGCTTTCGCCCCAGCAGAGGAACATTAGGTCCTGGACACAAGCCTAGATGAGGTCTATTTGGTCCTGCAGTGTCTCGAGAGCAATCCCCAGTTCTAACTCGCAATTCGAATGAAAACTGGACTTCCCTGGGCCAGTTGAACAGGAAGCCTGAATTCCCCGTCGTAACTCGAGAATCCCGCTGCAACTCAAGAAAAACCACGTGGTTCTCCCGTCATCGAAAGATGAGGCCCTTGCCCGCTACAGCGTCTCAAGAGAAGTCCCACGTTCCGTATTGAAGAGCGAAAAGTTACTTGGAACCCTTGATGCGACTCCAAAAGTTCCCCGACATACCATTCTCACTTGAGGAGAACACCGAGGTTCCCGGCACCACTTCATCTGAGACTCTTCTCCCCTCTTGATCACGACAGGAGGTTCGATTCCCCTGCTTTGTCTGGAAGGCATTCCCGACCTTCCTGGCGCACATCAAGATGAGGCCAGTCTCACGAGGAAATTTGAGACATAGCCTCGTGGGTGGTGCGGCATGCCAAAAGACCCCGATTCCCTGGTCCGCTCTTGATAAGAACCCGATGGCAGAACCTAACTCGAAGGCAATCCTGTGGATCAAGGCACAACACGAAGGGGCAGTGACACCCCGGTGCATCGTCCAGAAAAACCCGCAAGTTCCACATACAAATCGACAAGTGGCCTGTCACCCCATGAACAACGCGAGAGTCAAGCGGAGTTCCATTCCTCCACATAAGACGAGGCCTGACTCTCCTGTCACAACTCTGCAGGGACTCTGCGATCCGAGTCAGATCCGGCGCATTCGAAGCCAGGAGAGGAACCCTGAGGTTCCTGCCTCAACTTGTCATGAGGCCCTCTTCCATTGCACCAAACCCAGTGGAGTTCCGAGAGGCCCCTCCCAACTCCACAGTGACCCTGACTTCTCAGAGGCACGCTGAGAAGCTTCCTGAGGTCACTGGCACAAGTCGATGGAACCCAGGGTTTCCTGCTGCAACCCAGGAAAGACCTCGAGAGTCCTTCTTTAACACGTCTTCAGGCCCAATTCCCCTACCATGACTCGAGAACAATGACAGGCTCCCTCTCACCACGTGCATAGAGACCTGACTGCCCTGGCACCACATGAGAGGCTCACTGAGCTCCCAGTCTTACTTCGTGAGAAATCCCACACTAGCGCCACAGCTCGAGAAAACCTACGAGACGCCCCAGTCATTGGGAGATGAGGGCCTTCATTTCATGCATTCCCTGGAGAGCAATCCCGTGTCCTCCCTCCAAACACCAGAAGAGGTTTGACTCCCTTTAAGCCACTCAGTGGGCTCCAAGACATACCCGTCCGACTCGAGAGGAGAGCAGAGTCCTTTGCTTCCCCTCGAGACGAGGCCTGCCTCCAAGGTGAGTCTGGAATGCAACCCCGAGATTTCTGTCGAGCCTTGACATGAACATTAGGTCCTGCACACAAGCCTTGGTGGGGTCTCTTTTGCCTTCAGTGACTAGAGCGCACCTCCAGCTCTTCCTCGAATCTCGAATGGAAGATAAGACTTTTGTGGGCCAACACAAGAGGAAGCATGAATTCCCTGTGGTAACTCAAATATCCCACCGCAACTCGAGAAAAACCAAGTGGTTCCGCAGTCATTCCAAGATGAGGCCCATGCCCGCTGGAGCACCCCAAGAGAAGTCCAACGTTCCATTTTGAAGAGCGAAACGGTACTTGGAACGCGTTATGCGACCCCAAAAGTTACCCGACATACCTGTCTCACTTGAGGGAAACACCGAGGTTCCCAGCAGCACTTCATCTGAGCCACTTCTCCCCTCCTGATCGCCACAGGAGGGTCGATTCCTCTGCTTTGTCTGGAAGAGTTTCATGACCTTCGCGGCACACTTCAGGATGAGGCCGGTTTCATGAGGAAATTCGAGACTAGCCACGTGGGTGGTGCCAAATGCTGAACGACCCCGATATCCCGGTCCGCTCTTCATAAGAACCTGATGCCCGGACACCTCTTCGAAGGCAACCCTGTGGATGAAGACACAAAACGAAGGGTCACTGACACCCCCGTGCATCGTCTGGAAAAACCTGCAGATTCCACACACAGTTTGACAAGGGGCCTGAAACCCATGAACAACTCGAGAGGCAAGCGGAGTTCCATTCCTCAGAAAAGACGTAGCCTGACTCTCCTGTCCCAACTCTGCAGGGACCCTGATGTCGGAGTCCGAAACAGAGAGGAAGTCTGAGGTTCCTGCCTCCCCTCGAGATGAGCCCCTCTTCCATTGCGACAAACCCAGCGGAGTCCCGAGAGGCACCGCCAACTCCACAGTATCCCTCAACTCTCAGAGACACCCTGGGAAGTTCCCTAAGGTCCCCGGCAGAAGTCGAGGGAAACGACTTTTTCCCGCCACAACCCGAGAAAGACCTCGAGAGTCCCTCTTCAACGCGTCTTGAGGCCCTAGTCCCCTCCCATTACTCGAGAGCCACAACGCGCTCCTCCTCGCTACGCGCAGGGAGACCTGACTTCCCTGGCGCCGCACGAGAGGCTCCATGATCCTCGCCGTGCCTCAAGAGAAAACCCCCACGGGCGCCGCAGCTCGAGGAAACCCCTGAGACGCCCCCGTCCTCGCGAGGTGAAGGGCCTTCTTTTCCTGCATGGCCTGGAGAACAATCCCGAGCCCTCTCTCCAAAATGAAGAGGGGGCTTGACTCCATTGACGCCACTAGGGGGCTCCAAGAGATCCGCTTCGCGACTCGGGAGGACAGCGGAGTCCTTTGCTTCCCCTCGAGATGAGGCCTGACACCCAGGGGGATCCTGGAATGCAACCCCGAGATCCCTGCCTTCCCTGGAGAGGAACATTAGGTCCTGGACACAAGCCTAGATGAGGTCTCTTTGGCCCTGCAGTGACTCGAGCGCAACCCCCAGCTTTCCCTCGCCAATCCAATGGAAGACTGGGCTTCCCAGGGCCAACAGAGGAGGAAGCCTGTAATCCCCATCGTCACTCGAGAATCCTGCCGCAACTCTAGAAAAACCACGTGGTTTCACGTCTTCGCAAGATGAGGCCCTTGCCCGGTACGGCGTCTCAAGAGAAGTCCCATGTTCCGTCGTGAAGTGAGACACGGTACCTGACACCCTTCATGCGACATCCAAAAGCTCCCTGAAACGCCGGGTACCCTCGAGGGAACACCGAGAGTCCCGGCACAGCTACATCTGAGCCCGTTCTCCCCTCCTGATCACGACAGGAGAGTCGATTCCCCTGCGTGGTTCAGAAGGGGTTCCCGGCCTTCCCGGTGCACCTCAGGATGAGGCCGGTCTCACAGGGAAATTCGAGACGAGCCACGTGGGTGGTGCCACATGCCAAATGCCCCCGATTCCCCGGTCCGCTTTTGAGAAGGACCCGAGGCCCGGACCCCTCTTTGAAGGCAACCCTGTGGGTGAAGGCACAACACGAAGGGACACTGACACCCCCGTGCATCATCCGGAAAGACCCGCGGGTTCCACACAGAGCTCGACCAGGGGCCTGAAAACCCCTGACAACTCGAGAGGCAAGCGGGGTTCCCTTCCTCAGACAAGACGAGGCATGACTCTCCTGTCCCAACTCTGCAGGGACCCTGTGGTCGGAGCGGAAACAGAGAGGAAGCCTGAGGTTCCTGCCTCCCCTCGAGGTGAGGCCCTCTTCCGTTGCGCGAGACCCAGCGGAGTCCCGAGAGGCCCCGCCTACTCCACAGGATCCCTCACCTCTCAGAGGCACCCTGGGAAGTTCCCTAAGATCCCCGGCAGAAGGTGAGGGAAACGAGGGTTTCCCGCCGCCACCCGAGAAAGACCTCGAGAGTCCTTCTTCAATGCGTCTCGAGGCCCTAGTCCCCTCCAGTGACTCGAGTGCCATGACGCGCTCCCCCTCGCCACGCGCATGGAGACCTGACTTCCCTGGCGCCGCACGAGAGGCTCCCTGAGATCCTCGTCGTGCCTCGGGAGAAAACCCCCACGGTCGCTGCAGCTCGAGGAAACCCCTGAGACGCCCCCGTCCTCGCGAGCTGAGGGCCTTCTATTCCTGCATGGCCTGGAGAGCAATCCCGGGTCCTCTCTCCAAACTGAAGAGGAGGCTGGACTCCCTTGAGGCCACTCAGTGGGCTCCAAGAGATCCGCGTCGCCACTCGAGAGGAGAGCGGAGTCCTTGGCTTCCCCTCGAGACGAGGCCTGACTCCCCGAGGGAGCCTGAAATGCAACCCCGAGATCCCTGACTTCCCTGGAGAGGAATATTAGTTCCCGGACACACGCCTTGATGAGGTCTCTTTTGCCCTGCAGTGACTCGAGCGCTACCCCCAGATTTCCCTCACTACTTGAATGGGAGATGGGGCTTCCCAAGGCCAACCCAAGAGGAAGCCTGAAATCCTCGTCGAAACTCGAGAATCCTGCCGCAACTCGAGAAAAACCACGTGGTTTCAAAGTCTTTGCAAGATGAGGCCCTTGCCCGGTACGGCGTCTCAAGGGAAGTCCCATGTTCCGTCGTGAAGTGAGACACGGTACCTGACACCCTTCATGCGACATCCAAAAGTTCCCCGACATGCCGGGTTCCCTTGAGGGGAACACCGAGAGTCCCCGCACCACTTCCTCTGAGCTCCTACTCCTCTCCTGTTCGCGACAGGAGAGTTGATTCCCCTGCGTCGTCTGGAAGGGGTTACCGTCCTGCACGGCACCCCTCAGGATGAGGCCAGCCTCGCGAGGAAATTCGAGACAAGCCCCGTGGCTGGTGCCCCATGTTGAACGACCCTGATTTCCCGGTCCGCAGTTGAGGAGAACCCGATGCCCGGACACCTCTTCGAAGGCCACCCTGTGAGTGAAGGAACAACACGAAGGGGCACTGACACTCCCGTGCATCGTCTGGAAACACCCGCGGTTTCCACACACAGCTCCACGAGGGGACTGAGACTCCCTGAGCAACTCGAGAGGCAAGCGGAGTTCCCTTCCTCAGACAAGACGAGGCCTGACTCTCCTGCCCCAACGCTGCAGGGACACTGCTGTCGGAGTACGAAATGGAGAGGAAGACTGAGGTCCTGTCTCCCCTCGAGAAGAGGCCCTCTTCGATTGCGCCAAACCCAGAGGAGTCCCGAGATGGCCCACCAACTCCACAGCATCCCTCACCTCTAAGAGGAGCCCTGGGAAGTTCCCTCAGGTCACCGGGAGAAGTCGAGGGAAACGAGGGTTTCCCGCCGCCCCCCGAGAAAGACCTCGAGAGTCCTTCTTCTACACGCCTTGATGCCCTACTCCCCTCCCAGGACTCGAGAACAATGACGCGCTCCCCCTCGCCACGCTCATGGAGACCTGACTTCCCTGGCGCCGCACGAGAGGCTCCCTGAGAACCTCGTCGTGCCTCGTGAGAAAAGCCCCACGGACGCGGCAGCTCGAGGAAACCCCTGAGAAGCCCCCGTCCTTGCGAGGTGAGGGCCTTCTTTTCCTGCCTTTCCTGGAGAGCAATCCCGAGTCCTCTCTCCAAACTGAAGATTAGGCTTGACTCCCTTGAGGCCACTCAGAGGGCTCCAAGAGATCCGCGTCCTGGCTCAAGAGAAGAGCGGAGTCCTTTGCTTCCCCTCGAGGCGAGGCCTGACTCCACGGGGGACTCTGGAGTGCAACCCCGGGATCCCTGTCTTCCCTTGAGAGTACTACTAGGTCCTGGACACACGCCTAGATGAGGTCTCTTGGGCCCTGCAGTGACTCGAGCGCAACCCCCAGCTTTCCCTCGCAACTCGAATGGAAGATGGGGCTTCCCAGGGCCAACCCAAGAGGAAGCCTGAAATCCCCGTCGTAACTCGAGAATCCCGCCGCAACTCGAGAAAAACCACGTGGTCCCTACGTCTTCACAAGATGGGGCCCTTGCCCGCTACGGCGTCTCAAGGGAAGTCTCACGTTCCGTCCTGAATTGCGAAACGGTACCTGACACCCTTCATGCGACCTCCAAAATTTCCCAGACACGCCGGGTTCCCTCGAGGGGAACACCGAGGGTCCTGGCACCCCTTCATCTGAGCCCCTTCTCCCCTCCTCATCACGACAGGAGAGTCGATTCCCCTGCATATTCTGGAAGGGGTTCCCGGCTTTCCCGGCACACCTCAGGATGAGGCCGGCCTCCCGAGGAAATTCGAGACGAGCCCCGTGGGTTGTGCCACATGCCGAACGACCCCGATTTCCCAGTCCGCTCTGGATAAGAACCCGATGCCCGGACACCTCTTCGAAGGCAACCCTGTGGGTGAAGTTACCATTCGAAGGGGCACTGACACCCCCGTGCGTCGTCCGGAAAAACCCGTGGTTTCCACACACAGCTCGACGAGGTGCGTGAGACACCGTGAGCAATTTGAGAGGCAAGCGGAGTTCCCTTCCTCAGACAAGACGAGGCCTGACTCTCCTGTCCCAACTCTGCAGGGACCCTGTGGTTGGAGTCCGAAAGGAGAGGAAGCCTAAGTTTCCTGTCTCCCCTCGAGATGAGGCCCTCTTCCATTGCGCCAAGCCCAGCAGAGTCCCAAGAGGCCCCGCCAACTCCACAGCATCCCTCACCTATCAGAGGCACCATGGAAAGTTCCCTCAGGTCCCCTGCAGAAGTCGAGGGAAACGAGGCTTTCCCGCCGCAACCCCAGAAAGACCTCGCGTGTCCTTCTTCAACGCGTCTGGAGGCCCTAGTCCTCTCCCATGACTGGAGAGCCATGACGCGCTCCCCCTCGCCATGCGCACAGAGACCTGACTTCCCTGGCACCGCAGGAGAGGCTCCCTGAGATCCTCGTCTTGCCTCGTGAGAAAACCCCCACGGGCGCCGCAGCTCGAGGAAACCCCTGAGAAGCCCCCATCCTCGCAAGGTGAGGGCCTTCTTTTCCTGCCTGACCCAGAGCGCAATCCCGAGTCCTCTCTCCAAACTGAAGAGAAGGCCTGACTCCCTTGAGGCCACTCAGTGGGCTCCAAGAGATCTGCGTCGCGACTTGAGAGGAGAGCGGCATCCTTGGCTTGCCCTAGAGGCAAGGCCTGACTCCCCGGGGGAGTCTGGAACGCCACCCTGAGATTCCTGTCTTCCCTTGAGAGGAACGTTAAGTCCCGGACACAGGCCTAGATGAGGTCTCTTTGGCCCTGCAGTGACTCGAGTGCAACCCTCAGCTTTCCCTCGCAACTCGAATGGAAGATTAGGCTTCCCGGGGCCAAGACAAGAGGAAGCCTGAAATCCCCGTAGTAACTCTAGAATCCCGCCGCAACTCAAGAAAATCCACATGGTCCCAACGTCTTCGCAAGATGAGGCCCTTGCCCGCTACGGCGTCTCAAGGGAAGTCCCAGGTTCTGTCCTGAAGTGCGAAACGGTACCTGACTCCTTTCATGCAACCCCCAAAAGTCCCCCACACGCCGGTTTCCCTCGAGGGTAACACCGAGGGTTCCGTCCCCACTTCATCTGAGCCCCTTCTACCCTCCTGATGGTGACAGGAGAGTCGATCCCCCTGCATTGTCTGGAAGGGTCCCCGGCCTTCCCAGCACACCTCAGGATGAAGCCGGCCTCACTAGGAAATTTGAGACTAGCCCCGTGGGTGGTCCCACATGCCGAAAGACCCCGATTTCCCTGTCTGCTCTTGAAAAGAACCCGAGGCCCGGACACCTCTTCGAAGGCAACCCAGTGGGTGAAGGCACAACACGAAGGGGCACTGTCACCGTCGTGCATTTCCGGAAACACCCGCAGGTTCCACACACAGCTCAACAAGGGGCTTGAGACCCCCTGAGCACCTCGAGAGGCAAGCGGAGTTCCCTTCCTCAGACAAGACGATTCCTGACTCTCCTGTCCCAACTCTGCAGGGACCCTGCGGTCGGAGTCCGAAACGGAGAGGAGGCCTGAGGTTCCTGCCTTCCCTGGAGATGAGGCCCTCTTCCATTGCGCCAAACCCAGCGGAGTCCTGAGAGGCCCCGCCAACTCCACAGCATCCCTCATCTGTCAGAAGCACACTGGGAAGTTCCCTAAGGTCACCGGTAAACTTTTATTGCACAAGGTCCCCATGAAAAGGCCCACGCAGCAGGACAGCCACAGATTCTGTCTGCCATTAAAGGGCAGTAAGGTGCCCTCCCCCCTTCTTTGCTGCCTCGGCGGCCACCAGGGTGCAATTCGCGTACCCTTCCCTTTCCCATCCTAGCAGGTGCTCCAGGGCCCGCTGGCCTACAAAGTGCCAGAAGCAGGGCTGGGCCAGCCGGCCAGAATTCAGGGTTATGTCCCTTGGACTTCCAGCGGACCCTAGGCTGCTTGGGAAAACCGCGCAGACTCTGAGGTTTTTCAGCAGAGGGGTGGAGCGGTAAAGGCCTTGACCCCAAAGACGAGGCCTTTCTGCGACCGCCAGGTTGGGGAGCTCTGAGACTGTGCCAACACAGGGCGGAATACATGGTTCCCTGCTCCAGGCAGTCCCCGTTCCCTTACCTGTGTTCCGCACCCCTCCGCTGTGGCCAATGGATGCCGATCCTTGGGGATCCAGGAGTTCACGAAATGGGCATTCCCAGCCGCAATGGCGACCCCCAACAGCACATCTGGAAAGCCCTCCCCCACCCCCGCCAGGAGCCGACCCCCACTGCGAACGGAACCCCACCCCGCCCCGCGCCGCCAGGTTTCGCCCCGGCCCTGCTGGGCTCCCGGCGGGTTCCCAGCCATATTGGCGACCCCCGGGAGCACAACAGGGACCGACCACCCACCCACAGCGAGCGGAATCACGACCTGTGCAGCCCAGGTTTACCCCACCCTGGCTGCGCTCCCGGCGCGTTTCCAGCTGCAGTGGCCATCTCCGAGAGCACAACTGGGAAGCCCTCCCCTACCCCCGCCAGGAGCCGACACCCGCCCTGCGCCTCCGGGTTCGCCCCGCCCCTGCCGCGCTCCAGGGGCGCTGCCCACCTTCACCAGTGGCTCTCGGTGAGCCCCGTCCCCACGCCCGGTTCCAGGAGAGGCTCTCGGACCTCGCTGCTGCCGCCAGGTCAAACATGAGGACAATACATACACCCCACAGAGACAATCCAAGCTGTCTATGATTTAGGGATAAAACGAGGACTACAGAAAGGCAAGATGACCTGACCTAGGAGGGCCATCATATTCTATAGAACCAGACAAAGTTGGTTACCAAGGAAACTTTTTTCCTTGGAACCCGGAAAGCTGGTTCTTTGCATATGCAATGACCAACAATTAGCTTGTTACCCAAGCCTGCCTCGCTGCCACCCCCATGCCCCCACTCCCCAGAAGACTGGCTCAAAGAAATATTTTAAATCTCAGGCGGAAACCTGGAAGATGTCTTGTCTGTCTGTTTGGATTAAGGTATGTGTCAGTGTGAGCCCTGTGTTTTTTGATAATATTGCTCAAGTTCTGAGTTCTGATTTCAATGGTCTCAAGACAAGGCAGCCCTTCCAAATCAAACTGCTGGAAATACAAGAAAACATTGACCTAAATGAATGTCAGAGTCCCGTGAACTGGGAACTGGTCAATATTAAATATCTAGTATTTTTGATTTTGCTCCTCCATTATAGACATGTCTAAGAGTCAACAACATTAAGCACAACATGTTCATAGTGCCTAGGTTTCTTTTGAGGTAAAAATTGCTCTATTGTTATATCTGTCACAAGCTTGTCAGCAAGAAACTACCTGGAAACGACAACAACAAAAGTAAAAAATGTAAATGTGATATGAGCTTTTAGACAAACTCTTTACAATAATTATACTCTAAAATATCTGCCTCTCATAGTCTTGATTGAAGGCAGAGGAGAAGGGGATGACAGAGGATAAGATGGTTGGATGGCATCACTGACTCGATGGACATGAGTTTGAGCAAGCCCCTGGAGCTGGTGACGGACACGGAAGCCTGGCGTCCTTCAGGCCACGGGGTCCCAAAGAGTCAGACACGACTGAGCAACTGAACTGAACTGAACTAACAAACGTTTCTCCAGGAGTTTTGGTTACCCGAGTTTCTATCCTTGTGACGACAGTGTATTGAATAGCTAGGTCATTTCCAAATAAATGAAAGTTCTGAAACATTCACGACTTGAAAGGACCTCCCTTTTACACAGAAACAAAAGAGATTTTTGACTCTCCATGAATAGTGTCTGGCACCATCCTGACATGTTAAATGTAAGAAAGCAATTGTTTTGTTTTGTTTTGTTCTGTTCTTGGGGGTGGGGGGAGGGGGGCGGGCTATAGCGAATGCCAATATAAAAGTCAGTTCTTGGTTGCTGAAGGGAAATGTATGACTTGTTATTACAAGAAAGTATGTGGAATGCAATGGCACTTGAGGAAGGAAAACAAAGTAGTTCTGTCTTACAGGTGGGCGTTTCAGGATGGGAGAAGCAAAGGAATGGGTACAGAATGGGATAAGGAGGTTGTAGGGAAAGTGGACCCCCAGAAAAGAGTTCTGTGCCTAGCACAAGTTTTCTTGAGATGTCGAACTGCCTTTGCTAATGGAGTTTAAGTTTCTTTACCTCTTAAGTGATCTCTTCTAGGTTGACCTAGAACAGAAATCTTTTGTTAGCTTTGGCTAAGTAGAGAAGTAGTGTTTCACGGTGACATATGTGATCCTTCCTCACTGTTTGCAGCCCTTTTGATATCGATGCACTGCTTCTGCTGCTGCTGCCACCGCTGCTGCTGCTAAGTCGTTTCAGTCGTGTCCGACTCTGTGCGACCCCATAGACGGCAGCCCACGAGGCCCCGCAGTCCCTGGGGTTCTCTAGGCAAGAACACTGGAGTGGGTTGCCATTTCCTCCTCCCATGCATGAAAGTGAAAAGTGAACGTGAAGTCGCTCAGTGGTGTCCGACTCTTAGCGACCCCATGGACTGCAGCCTTCCAGGCTCCTCCATCCATGGGATTTTCCACGCAAGAGTACTGGAGTGGGGTGCCATTGCCTTCTCCCATATCTATGCACAAGCCTGCCTAAATAATTGACTTCTAGCTAGCTTTGGGATGCCAATGACCATCCACCCTTACAAGGCAACAGAGAAGAGAAAAACACTTACCACAGGAGGTCCTGGTAAGGAACGAGGAACTAACAAGCTCCCGCCAACCAGGATTCTGCAGAGGTCAACAAGAGGTCAGTAAGAGATGGAAGACTGCAGTCCAGAGGTCCTAGCAACTTCCATCTTGCAGCAGACACCCAGCATAGTCAAAACGAATTCAATGTTGCAAAAAATAAGTAAACAAATAAAGGACAGAAGTTCTTTGAACACATGACTGAGATTAGGGGTGCGGAAGTACATGTACGGTGCCCGGAAAATCTTAAAGTATGAGAAAGGAAAGAAATTAAAGACAACTATCAAGCTGTCCAAACTGATAAAAACGAAAGATTACACAGTTTTTTCTGTATATATTACCACATAATAATCTGAAAAGGAATTAAAAAAAATTCCCTTTCAATAATGTCAACATGAATACAACACTTTGCCATGGATGTAACGAGGATGACAAGACTGGCACACTGGAACTTATACACCCTGGCTGAAAACTATCCTGAATACATGGACAGGTATTCCATAACAATGGAAAGACTTAAGATGGCAATACCATTGAATGCATCTTCAATCTGAAATGAAGATTTGATATGATTTGATCGCTCAGAGCTTTTGTGTCATCAATTGTTATTAAAGTATAAATGAGATAGAGAAAGCTGCTGACTTAGACTTGAGGCGGGGTGTACGCCCTGCTGGTCTCTAGCCAGATATTCTACAGGCACTAGCAGTCAGCTAAGGAAAGAAAGGCACTGTCTCAGGGAATGGCACCAGGCCCCTCCCCCACGACATGCCTTGAGGTCACATTGGCAGCAGGTGAGTCATCCTGGGCCAAAAACTGATTGACATGAATCTTGAAGAAAAGCAGTATTCCAGGCAAATATATCATTTCCTTAACATAGATAAGGAGAACAAGCTAGGAGGAAAACATGCTGTTTTGTTCAAATCGCTTCTGAGCCTTTTGGGGGAACCGACCTGAAGCCAGAGTCTAGCGGAAATACATAGGATATTTACATTGCTTAAGACAAACGTTTTCTTAGGAAAAAATGCATTGCTTAGCTCAAGGTTTGTCTGCGAAATTCTTACACATCAGGAGATGGCTCCGAGCTGGGTTTCCACACACAGGAACATCCATGCAAAGGACAAGCCTGCACAGCCCATCTGCCGCCCTCCCGCACATCCAGCAGCATTTCCAAGTGACCTCCTAAGGCCTTCCCCAAAATACAGGGGCACCTCTGGGTTTCCTGTTTCCCTCACTTCGAACACTTTTCTTAAAAAAAAAAAAAATCCTGCACACTTCTTGATAGAATGCCACAGTGCAAGGAATACAGTCCTTCAATATTTAAACCTCCATTTGCAAAACACTTGGAGCTTGGTTTTGTTTTGTTTTGTTTTTTAATTACACCACCACATAATTTAAAGCTTTTACACGTTCTAATTATTCAGTTCCAAAACACCAAACTTTTATTGCACAGGGTCCTCATGAAAAGGCCCACGCAGCTGGACAACCACAGATTCTGCCATGAAAGGGCAGCAAGGTGCCCTCCCCCCTTCTTTGCTGCCTGGGCGGCCACCAGGGTTTGAAATCCATGCACCCTACTAAGTTTCTAGGGTGCAATCCGTGGACCCTTCCCTTTCCCATCCCAGCAGGTGCTCAAGGGCCCGCTGGCTTACAAAGTGCCAGAAGCAGGGCTGGGCCAGCCGGCCAGAGTTCAGTGTTCTGTCCCTTGGACTTCCAGCGGACACTAGGCTGCTTGGAAGAACCGCGCAGACTCTGAGATTTTTCAGCAGAGGGGTGGAGCGGTAAAGGCCTTGACCCCAAAGGCAAGGCCTTTCTGCGACCGCCAGGTTGGGGAGCTCCGAGAATGTGCCAACAGACGGCGGAATACTTGGTTCCCTGCTCCACGCAGTCCCAGTTCCCTTACCTGTGGTCCGCAGCCCTCCACTGCACCCACGGGATGGCGATCCTTGGGGACCCAGGAGCGGACGAAATGGGCGTTCCCAGCCGCAGTTGCAACCCCCGAGAGCGCAACTGGGAACCCCTCCCCATCCCCCCCATGAGCCGACCCCCGCCCCGCGCCCCCAGGGTTAGCCCCGCCCCTGCCGCGCTCCCGGCGCGTTCCCAGCCTCAGTGGCGACCCCCGGGAGCACAACTGGGACCGACCCCCACCCAAAGCCATCGGAATCTCGACCCGCGCAGCCCGGGTTTACCCAGTCCCGGGTGCACTCCCGGCGCGTTTGCAGCCTCAGTGTCCACCTCTGAGAGCACAACTGGGAAGCCCGCCCCCACCCCCGCCAGAAGCCGACCCCCGCCCCACGCCGCCCGCGTTCGCCCCGCCCCTGCATGGTCCAGGTACCTTCCCAGCTTCTAGCGTTCACGCCCGGGTAGGAGCAGGATGTAGGAGTATGGGAGATGTGTCTGGAGCCTGACATCCTCAGCTCCGCTCTGGCCTGCCCTTTGGACCTAGGAGCCAGGCCAACTTGCAGAGGGCTTAGGGCCCCATTGTATGCAAACTACCAAGGCCTACCGCAAGGAGAGCTCTGTCCGAGGGAAGGGAAGCGCCCCAGGCTGCATTCCCAAGCTGTTGTTTAGCCGCCCAGACTCAGCGCTGCACAGGGGTAATCAGGCTCTCTGTGCCCGCAGCTTCACACACAGGTGTGTCTCTGTAGGAATCAAGAAAGATCCTGACAGAGTGAGGTTCATTAGAGCTATACTAAAGAGCAAAGGCTTGTCCATGTGGTCTTGCCTTCCCCTGTGCCTTTGGGTCTCCAGGCTCGGCCCCAGCTCCGTGGAAACAACACCTGAGAAAATATCTTCAAGATCCACTTTTCCCAGTGTCTGGGAACCGGAGTTCGTAGGAGGAGAGAAAAGCACGCCTCCATAGGGAACGAAAAGGCAGCCCACCTGCCTGTGTTTTGAAGCCTCTATTTGGAAGGAATGGGTTAGCTTCTCCTAAAGGAGACCTCCAGATCTGCTCAGAAGTCGGTAATTCCAGAGGCAGGGTACTGGTTCCTGACTGCCCTTTGCTAGCCTTGCAAAGATATTCCTAGATTCTAGAGTTATTTTCCATGAAGGAGCAGGCTTCGGGAATGTGTCAGACGGGACTGGTTCCTTATTGACCTCAGCTCACCTATTGCCTTTCCATTCAAACTAGAACAAGGCCCTACTTTATGAAGGGTAAGGGTCTTCTTCTTTGCAAACTGCCAAGGGCTACAGCAATGAGACCTCTGTCAAGGTGAGGGAAGCCTAAGAGGATGGATTCTCAAGCAGGTGCTTTGCCACAAAGCATCAGCACCCCACGGAGAGAATCAAGCTCCCTGTGCACCAATGTTGGGAGTGTAGCTTCACACACAGAGTTGTCTCTATAGGAGCCAAGAATGTTCCTGAGAGATTAGGTTCACTAAACCTCTCCTACAGAGCATAGACCTGTCCATGTGGTTTTGCCTTCCCCTGTGAGTTGGGTCCTCGAGGTCTGCCACACCTCCGGGGAAACTGTCCCTGAGAAAAGATCTCCAGGAACCGCTTCGCCGAGGCTGGGAAATGCTGTTCACATGAAGTAAGGCAAGCGAATCTCCTGCATAGTAAAAGAGGCCTTACAGTCCCTGGAGCAGCAGGCTGCCAGAATGTGTGAAACCTGACTGTTGCCTTACTGGCCTCAGCTCCACCATTGCCTGTTCATCCGTGCTAGCACCCAGGCCTACTTGGAAAAGCGTTTGGGTGCAGATTTCTACAAAGTGCCAAGGGCTACAGCAGTGAGAATTCTCTCAGTGGTAAGGGAGAGCATTTTATGGATTCTCAAGCTGTTTTCTGAATGACAGCGTCAAAATGAACAGAGAGAATCAGGCTCTCTCTGCCCCTATGTTAGGTACGCAGCTTCACACACAGAGGTGTCTCTGTAGGAGCCAAGAATGCTCCTGAGAGATGAGGTTCACTAGAGGTCTGCTACAGAGCATAGACCTGTCCATGTGGTCTTGCCTTCCCCTGTGCCTTTGGGCCCCGGGCTCGGCCCCAGCTCCGTGGAAACAACCCCTGAGAAAATATCTTCAAGATACGCTTTTCCCAGAGGCTGGGAACTGGGGTTCATAGGAGGAGAGAAAAGCAAACCTCCTTCGGGCACGAAAGGCAGCCAACCTGCCTGTGTTTTGAAGCCTCTATTTGGAAGGAATGGGTTAGCTTCTCCTAAAGGAGACCTCCAGATCTGCTCAGAAGTCGGTAATTCCAGAGGCAGGGTGCTGGTTCCTGACTGCCCTTTGCCAGCCTTGCAAAGACATTCCAAGATTCTAGAGTTATATTCCATGAAGGAGCAGGCTTCGGGAATGTGTCAGAGGGGACTGGCTCCTTATTGGCCTCAGCTCAGCTATTGCCTTTCCATTCAAACTAGGACAGGGCCTACTTTATGAAGGGTAAGGGTCTTCTTTGAAACTGCCAAGGGCTACAGCAATGAGACCTCTGTCAAAGCGAGGGAAGCCTAAGAGGATGGATTCTCAAGCAGGTGCTTTACTACAAAGCATCAGCACCCCACGGAGAGAACCAAGATCCCTGTTCCCCAATGTTGGGAGTGTAGCTTCACACACAGAGTTGTCTCTATAGGAGCCAAGAATGTTCCTGAGAGATTAGGTTCACTAAACCTCTCCTACAGAGCATAGACCTGTCCATGTGGTTTTTCCTTCCCCTGTGAGTTGGGTCCCCGAGGTCCGCCACACCTCCGGGGAAACTGTCCCTGAGAAAAGATCTCCAGGAACCGCTTCGCTGAGGCTGGGAAACGCTGTTCACAGGAAGTAAGGCAAGCGAATCTCCTGCAGAGAAAAAGAGGCCTTACTGTCCCTGGAGGAGCAGGCTGCCAGAGTGTGTGAAACCTGACTGTTGCCTTACTGGCCTCAGTTCCACCATTGCCTGTTCCTCCGAACTAGGACCCAGGCCTATTTGGAGAAGCGTTTGGCTGCGGATTTCTACAAAGTTCCAAGGGCTACAGCAGTGAGAATTCTCTCAGCGGTAAGGGAGAGCATTTTATGGATTCTCAAGCTGTTTTCTGAACGACAGGGTCAAAATGAACTGAGAGAATCAGGCTCTCTGTGCCCCTATGTTAGGTACGCAGCTTCACACACAGAAGTGTCTCTATAGGAGCCAAGAATGTTCCTGAGAGATGAGGTTCACTAGAAGTCTGCTACAGAGCATAGACCTGTCCATATGGTTTTGCCTTGCCCTGTGAGTTGGGTCCCCGAGGTCCGCCCCAGCTCAGGGGAAGGAGCCCCTGAGAAAAGATCTCCAGGGACCGCTATTCCCCCAGGCTGGCAAACGCAGTTCACAGGAGGTAACACAAGCGAGCCTCCTGCAAGGCACAACAGGCCTTAGTCTCCCTGGACGATCAGGCTGCCAGAGTGTGTGAGACCTGACTGGTGCCTTACTGGCCTCAGCTCCGCCATTGCGTGTTTCTCCGAACTAGGACCCAGGCCTACTAGGAGAAGGGTTTGGGTATGGATTTCTAAATACTGCCAAGGGGTATAGCAATGAGAACTGTGTCACGGGTAAGGAAGAGCATTGTATGGATTTTCAAGCTGTTGTTTGAACGACAGCTTCAAAGCTGCACAGAGAGAATCAGACTCTGTGTCTCCATGTTCGGTACACAGCTTCACAGACAGGGGTGTCTCCATAGGAAACAAGAACGTTCCTGACAGAGTGAAGTTCACTAGAGCTCTCCTAGAGAGCAAAGACTTGTACATGTGGTTTCTCTTCCCCTGTGCGTTTGGGGCTCCAGGCTCGGCCCCAGCTCCGTGGAAACAACCCCTGAGAAAAGATCTTCAAGATCCGCTTTTCCCAGAGGCTGGGATGTGGGGTTCATAGGAGGCGGGAAAAGCAGGCCTCCTTCAGAGAGCAAGAGGCAGCCAAGCGGCCTGCGTTTGGAAGCCTCTATTTGGAAGAATGGGTTAGCTTCCCCTAAGGGAGACCTCCAGATCTGTTCAGAAGTCGGTAATTCCAGAGGCAGGGTGCAGGCTCCTGACTGCCCTTTGCCAGCCTTGCAGAGACATTCCTAGATTACAGCGTTATTTTCCATGAAGGAGCAGGCTTCGGGAATATGTCAGACTTGACTGGCGCCTTATTGGCCTCAGCTCAGCTCTTGCCTTTCCTTTCAAACTAGGACAAGGGCCCACTTTATGAAAGGTAAGGGTCCTCTTCTTTCCAAACTGCCAAGGGCTACAGCAATGAGACCTCTGTCAAGGCGAGGGAAGCGTAAGCTGATGGATTCTCAAGCAGGTGCTTTGCCACAAAGCATCAGCACCCCACGGAAAGAATCTGGCTCCCTTTGCCCCTACGTTGCGTGTGTAGCTACACGCACAGAGGTGTCTCGATAGGAGCCAAGAATGTTCCTGAGAGAGGAGGTTCACTGTTGGGGGCCAGAGTGAGGCACTCCGCCCATGGCAAAGGTCATGAGGAAGGAGGCTCGACATACGCAAAGGCGGGATCGAGCCTCAGGAGTCCCCTTGGAAATCCTCGAGCATCTACCCCCATCACCAGAGCCTGCCTACCTTACTACTTTGTGCTCTCACCTACACCTCTGACTTTACGGGGGGCTGTCCCCCACCACCTCTTTCGGAGAAGGAGTTAACC
The DNA here is from genome assembly GCF_029407905.1 of Bubalus kerabau. Classification (NCBI taxonomy): domain Eukaryota; kingdom Metazoa; phylum Chordata; class Mammalia; order Artiodactyla; family Bovidae; genus Bubalus; species Bubalus kerabau. Next base: position 2,140,257 of record NC_073633.1, read on the forward strand.
TAGAGCTCCAGTTGATAAAAACCCCTGGGTGTGACAAGAGTGTTTTAACCTACAAACTCCTCTGAAGGTTCTCTAGCCTGCCTGACAGGCTTGTCCGGCCACATGTGATTGCTCACAGCCTCCCAACCATGAGAGGCACGAGATGCTTTAAACCTTCTAAAAACAGGTTCCTTAGAAAAGTTAGAAAATTATTAGTATAAGTATAATGGGCTGATTAGAAATCATATTGGTGAAGGGTTTTTCATTTGTTGAGCTGATGTTTACTGCTAAGTCTCCACATCCCCTGCCCTTATACACATTAATGAATATATAGAAGAAATAAGTATTAACCTTTGATATAAATCACGTTAGACCTTAGGCTAAGTAAATTCTTTCCTTAACTAAAACCCACTACACCCTCACCCTATAGGAATGTAACTTTATTTGGGTGGCGTCTGTTTTAAGAATAATCACCCCTGGAGAAATAAGTGTCCTGGTTGACTGACCGCTGTCACAAGGAGAGGGTCGTAAATTGTCAGCAGGCCCCCCGGCCAGAAGATGATGTAACACCCCTAAGACCTCTGTATACTTTTGTATGAAGCACCTGACTTTGATAAAAGTCAGGACTGCTGACCCCACGTGACTTTTGCATAACATCTCAGTGTATAAAAGTAGACCATGGAAAATAAAGAATTGGGATCAGTTTCTCGAAATACTGGTCTCCCCATGTCTCTCTCTCTCTCTCTCACTCTGGTTGAGTCTCCATCTGGAGCGCGGAACCCACCAAGCTTACTAATTTTGCCTGGTCTTCTAAGATCCGACCGGGGAGGCCTCAGTGTCTCCTCTCCTTCGGGAGAACAGAAGGACGCCTGCGGCCTACGTAAGTGGTGCAAGCTTCTTGTCTTGAAGTTTTATTGGTCCCCCGCGTAAACCAAGCTACTCAGCCTCTTTTCTCCACTGAATTTTCCTACTGAGCTATCCTCATTTTATTACTCTTTATATCCTTAATTAACGTTTAATTAAGCAGTTGTTCCCTGACCCTCGCCTACGCCGTCTCTGCTTCGAATACCCTGGATCAGCTGGGGCTGGACCCCGGCAGTTCACTAGAGATCTCCTACAGAGCATAGACCTGTCCATTTGGTTTTGCCTTCCCCTGTGAGTTGGGTCCCCGAGGTCCGCCCCAACTCCGGGGAAACAGCCCCTGAGAAAAGATCTCCAGGAACTGCTTTCCGCCCAGGCTGGGAAACGCTGTTCACAGGAAGTAAGGCAAGCGAGCCTCCTGAAGGGAAATAGAGGCCTTACTGTCCCTGGAGGAGCAGGCTGCCAGAGTGTGTGACACCTGACTGGTGCCTTACTGGCCTCAGCTCCGCTATTGCATGTTCATCTGAACTTGAACCCAGGCCTACTTGGAGAAGTGTTTGTGTGCCGATTTCCAGAAACTGCGAAGGGCTACAGCAATGATAACTCTCTCAGTGGTAAGGGAGAGCATTGTGTGGATTCTCAATTTGTTGTTTGAACGACAGCGTCAAAGCTGCACAGAGAGAATCAGGTCTCTGTGTCTCTATGTTGGCAATGCAGCTTCCCACACAGAGATGTCCCCGTTGGAGCCAAGAACATTCCCCACAGACTGAGGTTCACTAGAGCACTCCTAGAGAGCAAAGACTTATCCATGCGGTTTTCCCTTCCCCTGTGCGTGTGGGTCTCCGGGATCGGCCCCTGCTCCGTGGAAACAGCCTCTGAGAAAAGATCTCCAAGAACCTCTTATCCCCCAGGCTGGGAAGCGGAGTTCACAGGAGGTGGGATAAGCAAGCTTCCTTCGGCAAGAAGAGACAGCCAACCGGCCTGTGTTTGGAAGCCTATATTTGCAAGGAATGGGTTAGTTTCTCCTGACCGAGACCGCCAGATGTGCTGAGAAGATAGAAATTCCAGAGGCAGGGTCGAGGTTCCTGACTGCCCTTTGCCAGCCTTGCAAAGACATTCCCAGATTCTAACGTTATTTTCCATGAAGGAGCAGGCATCGGGAATATGTCAGACTTGACTGGCGCCTTACTGGCCTCAGCTCAGCTACTGCCTTTCCATTCAAACAAGGACAAGGGCCTACTTGGTGAAGGGTAAGGGTCTGCTTCTTTCCAAACTGCCAAGGACTACAGCAATGAGACCTCTGTCAAGGTGAGGGAAGCCTATGCGGATGGATTCTTAGCAGGTGCTTTGCCACAAAGCATCAGCACCCACGGAGAGAATCAGACTCCCTTTGCCACTATGTTGGGTGTGTAGCTTCATGCACAGAGGTGTCTCTGTAGAAGCCAAGAATGTTCCTGAGAGATGAGGTTCACTAGAGCTCTCCTACAGAGCATAGACCTGTCCATGTGGTTTTGTCTTCCCCTGTGAGTTGGGCCCCCGAGGTCCGACCCAGCTCCAGGGAAACAGCCCCTGAGAAAAAATCTCCAGGAACAGCTTTGCGCCCAGGCTGGGAAATGCAGTTCACAGGAGGCAAGGCAAGCGAGCCTCCTACAGGGAAAAAGAGGCCTTACTGCTCCTGGACGATCAGGCTGCAAGAGTGTGTGAGACCTCACTTGTGCCTTACTGGCCTCAGCTCCGCCGTTGCCTGTTGTTCCGAGCTAGGACCCAGGCCTACTTGGAGAAGGGTTAGGGTGCGGATTTCTACAAACTGTCAAGGACGACAGCAATGAGAATTCTCTTAGCAGTAAGGGAGAGCATTGTATGGATTCTCAAGCTGTTGTTTGAATGACAGCTTCAAAGCTACACAGAGAGAATCAGGCTCTCTGTTCCCCTATTTTGGCTGTGCAGCTTCACACACAGAATTTGACTCTGTTGGAGCCAGAAATATTCCTGAAAGACTTAGGCTCACCAAAGCTGTCCTCCAGAGCAAAGACATTGGATGTGGTTTTGCCTTCCCTTGTCAGTATGGGTCCCCTAGCTTGGCCCCAGCTCCGGGGATACAGCCTCTGAAAAAAATCTTGCAAGAAGCGATTTTCCTCCAGGCTGTTAAGCGGAATTCGCAGTTTGCAAGTTAAGGAAGCCTGCTTCGTGGAAGAGCAAGCAGCCAACTGGCCCTGTGTTAGGAAGCCTGTATTTGAAAGGAATGGGTTAGCTTCTACAGCGGGAGAACCTCAGATCTGCTCAGGGGACTGAAATACTAGAGTCAGGGTCGAGGTTCTCCCTTGTCCTTTGCGCACCTTGCAAAGACATTCCTAGCTTCTAGCGTTAGTGTCCCTGTAGTAGCAGGCTGCAGGAGCGTGTGATAAATGACTGCCGCGTTCCTGTCCTCAGCTCCGCTATTGACTTTCTATTCGAACTAGAACCCAGGCCTACTTTGAGAGGGGTTAGGGTCCAGTGTTTCCAAACTGCCAAGGGCTACGGCAATGCGAGCTCTGTCAGAGGTAAGAAAAGAGCAATTGGTTGGATTCTTCAGCTGCTGCGTGGCTGCACAGCTTCCGCGCCGCATGGAGAGCATGAGGCTCCTTGTGGCCCTATTTTGGGTATGCAGCAACATGCACACAGAATGTCTGTGTTCACTTATGTACAGGCTTATGAACACTAGAGCTCTCCTACAGAGCAAAGACCACTCAGTGGGCTCCAAGAGATACCTGTCGCGACTCGAGAAGAGAGTGGAGTCCTTTGCTTCCCCTCGAGATGAGGCCTGACTCCCCGGGTGAGTATGGAATGCAACCCCAAATCCCTGTCGCCTATGGAGAGGAACATTAAGTCCTGGATACAAGCCTAGATGAGGTCTAGTTTGCCCTTCAGTGAATGGAGCCCAATCCCCAGCTCTCCCTGGCAACTCGAATGGAAGATTAGACTTCCTGGGCCAACACAAGAGGAAGCCTGAATTCCCCGTCGTAACTCGAGAATCCCACCGCAACTCGAGAAAAACCACGTGCTTCCCTCGTCATCGCAAGATGAGGCCCTTTGTCCGCTACAGCATCTCAAGAGAAGTCCCACGTTCCATCCTGAAGTGCGAAACGGTACTTGGCACCCTTGATGCGACCCCAAAAGTTCCGCGACATACCAGACTCACTCAAGGGGAACACCGAGGTTCCCTGCACCACTTCATCTGAGCCCCTTCTCCTCTCCTGATTGCGACAGCAGGGTCGACTCCCCTTCTCTGTCTGCAAGGGGTTCCTGACCTTCCGGGCGCACCTCAGGATGAGGCCGGTCTCATGAGGAAGTTCGAGACATAGCCTCGTGGGTGGTGCCACATGTCGAAAGACCCCAATTTCACGGTCCACTCTTGAAAAGAACCCGATGCCAGCACACCTCTTTGAAGGAAAACCTGTAGATGAAGGCACAACACGAAGGGGCACTGACACCCACGTGCATCGTCCAGAAAAACCCGCAGGTCCCACAGACATTTCGACAAGTGGCCTGTCACCCTGTAAACAACTCGAAAGGCAAACGAAGGTCCATTCCTCAACAGAAGACTAGGTGTGACTCTCTTGTCCCTATTCTGCAGGGACCATGGGATCCGAGTCAGAAACGGAGAGGAAGCCTGAGGTTCCTGCGTCCACTCGAGACGAAGCCCTCTTCCATTGCACCACAACCAGTGGAGTCCCGAGAGGCCCCTACCAACTCAAAAGTATCCCTGAGTTCTCAGAGGCAGAAAAAGAAGATCCCTGAGGTCACAGGCACAAGTCGAGGGACCCCTGGGTTTTCTGCCGTGACTCGAGAAAGACCTCGAGAGTGCTTCAAAATGTGTTGAGTCGCGATTCCCCTACCATGACTCGAGAGGCATGACACGCTCCCCCTCGCCAAGCGCATGGAGACTTGACTAACCTGGCACTGCACGAGAGGCTCCATGAGTTCCTCATCGTACCTCGTGAGGAAACCCACACTGGCGCGGCAGATCGAGGAAACACATGAGACACCCCGGTCATCGCGAGATGAGGGCCTTCTTTTCCTGCATGGCCTGGAGAGCAATCCCGGGTCCTCTCTCCAAACGGAAGAGGAGGCTGGACTCGCTTGAGGCCGCTCAGGGGGCTCCAAGAGACCCGCGTCGCGACTCGAGAGGAGAGCGGAGTCCTTGGCTTCCCCTCGAGACGAGGCCTGACTCCCCGGGGGAGCTTGGAATGCAACCCCGAGATCCCTGCCTTCCATGGAGAGGAATATTAGGTCCCGGACACACGCCTAGGTGAGGTCTCTTCGGCCCTGCAGTGACTCGAGCGCAACCCCCAGCTTTCCCTCGCAACCCGAGGGGAAGATTGGGCTTCCCAGGGCCAACCCAAAGGGAAGGCTGAGATCCCCGTCATACCTCGAGAATGCCGCCGCAACTCGAGACAAACCACGTGGTTCCCACCTCTTGGCAAGATGAGGCCCTTGCCCGTGACGGCGTCTCAAGGGAAGTCCCCTGTTCCGCCCTGAAGGGCGAAACGGCCCCTGACAGCCTTCCTGCGACCCCCAAAAGTTCCCCGACACCCCGGGTTCCCTCGAGGGCAACACCGAGGGTACCGGCACCGCTTCCTCTGAGCTCCTTCTCCCCTCCTGATCCCGACAGGAGAGGCGATTCCCCCTTGTGGTCTGGAAGGGGTTCCCGGCCTTCCCGGCGCACCTCAGCATGAGGCCGGTCTCACGAGGAAATTCGAGACGAGCCACGTGGGTGGTGCCACATGCTGAACGCCCCCGATTCCCCGGTCCGCTCTTGAGAAGGACCCGAGGCCCGGACCCCTCTTCGAAGGCAACCCTGTGGGTGAAGGCACAACACGAAGGGGCACTGCCACCCCCGTGCATCGTCCGCAACGACCCGCGGGTTCCACACACAGCTCGACGAGGGGCCTGAGACCCCCTGAGCAACTCGAGAGGCCAGCGGGCTTCCCTTCCTCAGACAAGACGAGGCCTGACTCTCCTGTCCCAACTCTGCAGGGACCCTGCGGTCGGAGTCCGAAACGGAGAGGAATCCTGAGGTTCCTGTCTCCCCTCGAGGTGAGGCCCTCTTCCATTGCACCAAACCCAGATGAGTCGCGAGAGGCCCCTCCCAACTCCACAGTATCCCTGAATTCTCAGAGACACCTTGAGAATCTACCTGAGGTCACCGGCTCAAGTCCAGGGAACCCAGGGTTTCCTGCTGCGACCCGAGAAAGACCTTGAGAGTCCTTCGGCGCGTCTTGAGGCCCGATTCCCCTACCATGACTCGAGAGCAAAGACCCGCTCCCCATCGCCATGCGCATGGAGACCTGACTTCCCTGACTCCTGAAGAGAGTCTCCCTGAGCTCCCCGTCGTACCTCTTCGGAAACCCCTTTCAGGCACCGCAGCTCGAGAAAACCCACGATACGCCCCCGTCATCACGAGATGAGGGACTTGTTTCCTGCCTGGCATGGAGAGCAAAACCGAGTCCTCTCTCCAGACTCCACAGGAGGCTTGACTCTCTTTAGGCCTCTCAGTTGGCTCCAAGAGATACCTGTCAGGACCTGAAGGGAGAGCAGAGTCCTTTGCTTCCCCTCGAGACGAGGCCTGACTCCCCGTGTGAGTCTGGAATGCAACCCCGAGTTCCTGTCACACCTGGAGAGGAAAACTCGGTCCTGGACACAAGCCTAGATGAGGTCTATTTTGCACTGCAGTTACTAGAGCGCAATCGCCAGCTCTCCCTCGCAAATCGAATTGAAGATTGGACTTCCCTGGGCCAATACAATTGGAAGCCTGAATTCGACATCGTAACTCGAGAATCCCGCCGAAACTCGAGAAAATCCACGTGGTTCCCCCATCAGCGCTAGATGAGGCCCTTGCCCGCTACAGCAACTCAAGAGAAGTCCCTCTTTCTGTCTTGAAGTGCGAAACGGTACTTGGCACCCTTGATGCAATCTCAAAATTCCCCGACATACCGGTCTCACTCGAAAGGAACACCGAGGTTCCCGGAACCACTTCATTTGAGCTCCTTCTCCCCTCGTGATCGCGACAGGAGTGTCGATTCCCCTGCTATGTCTGGAAGGGGTTCCCGACCTTTCCAGCGCGCCTAAGGATGAGGCAGGTCTCACGAGGAAATTCGAGACATAGCCTCGTGGGTGGTGCCACAAGCCGAAAGACCCCGATTTCCCGGTCTGCTCTTGATAAGAACGTGATGCCCTGACACCTTTACGAAGGAAAACCTGTGGATGAAAGTACAACACGAAGGGGCACTGACACCCTCGTGCATCGTCCAGAAAAACCCGCAGGTTACAAACACAGTTCAACAAGTGGTCTGTCACCCCGTGAACAACTCGACAGGCAAGTGGAGTTCCATTCCTCCACACAAGACGAGACCTGATTTTCTGTACCAACTCTGCAGGGAAACTGCGATCCGAGTCAGTACCAGCGACAGGAAACCCAGGAGAGGAAACATGAGGTTCCTGCCTCCACTCGAGATGAGGCTCTCATCCATTGCACCAAACCCAGTGGAGTCCAGAGAGGCCCCTCCCAACTCCACAGTACCCCTGACTTCTCAGAGGCACCCGGAGAAGCTCCATGAGGTCACCGGCACATGTCGAGGGAACCCAGGGTTTCCTGCCACAATGGGAAAAAGACCTCGAGAGTCCTACTTCAACGTGTCTTGAAGCCCGACTCTGCTTCCATGGCTCTATAGAAATGACACGCACCCCCTCGCCACGCACATGGAGACCTGACTTCCCTGGCGCCATAAGAGAGGCTCCCTGAGCTCCCTGTCGTACCTCGTGAGAAACCCCACACTTACGCCGCAGCTTGAGAAAACTCGCCATACGCCCCTGTCATCGCGAGATGAGGGCCTTCTTTTCCTGCATGGCCTGGAGAGGAATCCCGAATCCTCTTTCCAAACTCCACAGGAGGCTTGAATCCCTTTAGGCCACTTAGTGGGCTCCAAGAGATACCCGTCGCGACTCGAGAGGAGAATTGAGTCCTTTGCTTCCCCTCGAGACAAGGCCTGACTCACCAGGTGGGTCTGGAATGCAACCCCGAGATCCCTGTCTCCCCTGGAGAGGAACATTAGGTCCTGGAAACAAGCCTAGATGAGGTCTCTTTTGCCCTTCTGTAACTCGAGAGCAATCCCCCGCTCTCCCTGACAACTCGAATGGAAGATTGGACTTCCCTGGGCCAACACAAGAGGAAGCCTGAATTCCCCTTCGTAACTCGAGAATCCCGCCGCAACTCGAGAAAAAGCACTTGGTTCCCTCGTCATCACAAGATGAGGCCCTTGCCCGCTACAGCTTCTCAAGAAAAGTCCCACGTTCCGTCTTGAAGTGCAAAACGATACTTGACACCCTTGATGTGACCCCAAAAGTTCCCCGAAATATCGGTCTCACTCGAGGTGAACACCGAGGTTCCCGGCACCAGTTTATCTGAGCCCCTTCTCCCCTCCTGTTCGTGATAGGAGGGTCACTTCCCCTGCTTTGTTTGTAAGGGGTTCCCGACCTTCACGGGGCACTTCAGGATGAGGCCAGTCTCACGAGGAAATTCGAGACGTAGCTCGCGGGTGGTACCACATGCCAAAAGACTATGATTTCCCGGTATGCTCTTGATAAGAACCCGATGCCTGGACACCTCTTCGAAGGCAACCCTGTGGATGAAGGCACAACACAAAGGGGCACTGACACCCTCGTGCATCGTCCGGAAAAACCCGCAGGTTCCACATACAGCTCAACAAGTGGCTTGTCACCCCTGAAGAACTCGAGAGGCAAGTGGGGTTTCATTCCTCTACACAAGACGATGCCTGACTCTCCTGTCCCAACTCTGCAGGGACTTTGCGATCCGAATCAGACCAGCGCCAGTGAAGTCACGAGAGGAACGCTGAGGTTCCTGCCTCCACTCGAGATTAGGACCTCTTCCATTGCACGAAACCCAGTGGAGTCCCGAGAGACGCGTCCCAGCTCCACAGTATCCCTGACTTCTCAGAGGCACCCTGAGAAGCTCCCTGAGGTCACCAGCACAATTCGAGTGAACCCAGGGTTTACTGCCGCCACCATAGAAAGAACTCAAGAGTCCTTCTTCAACGCATTTTGAGGCCTGATTCCCCTACCATGACTCGAGGGCAATGACACGCTCCCTCTGCTACACTCATGAAGCCCTGACTTCCCTGGCGCCACACGAGAGGCTCCCTGAGCTCCCCGTCATACCTCGTGAGAAACCAAACACTGGCGCCACAGATAGAGAAAACCCACGAGACGCCCCCATTTTCGCGACATGACGGCCTTCTTTTCTAGCATGGCCTGGAGAGCAATCCCGAGTCCTCTCTCCAAACTCCACAGTAGGCTTGACTCCCTTTTGGTCACTCAGTGGACTCCAAGACATACCCGTCGCGACTCGAGAGGAGAGCGGAGTCTTTTCCTTCCCCTTGAGGCGAGGACTGACTCCTCGGGTGTGTCTGATATGTGAACCGGAGATCCCTGTCGCCCCTGGAGAGAAACATTAGGTCCTGGACACAAGCCTAGATGAGGTCTCTTTTTTCCTGCAGTGACTCGAGAGCAATCCCCAACTCTCCCTCGCAACTCGAATGGAAGACTGGACTTCCCTGGGCCAACAGAAGAGGAAGCCTGAATTTCCCGTTGTAACTCAAGAATCCCGCCACAACTCGAGAAAAACCACGTCGTTCCCTCTTCATCGCAAGATGCGGCCATTGCCGCTACAGCGTCTCAAAAGAAGTCTGACGTTCCATCTTGAAGTGCGATACGGTACTTGGCACCTTTGATGCGACCCCAAAAGTTCCCCAACACACTGGTCTCACTGGAGGGGAACACCGAGGTTCCCGGCATCACCTCATCTGTGCCCCTTCTCCCCTCCTGATCGAGACAGGAGGGTCGATTCCCCTGCTTTGTCTGCAAGGGGTTCCGACCTTCCCGGCGCACCTCAGGATGAGGCCGGTCTCACTAGGAAATTCGAGACGTAGCCTGGTGGGTGGTGCCACATGCGGAAAGACCCCGATTTCCCGGTCCGCTCTTAATAAGAACCCGATGCCAGGACACCTCTTCGAAAGCAAACCTGTGGATGAATGCACAACACGAAGGGGTACTGACATCCCCATGCATAGTACGGAAAAACACGCAGATTCCAAACACAGATCGACAAGTGTCCTGTCATCCCTTGAAGAACTAGAGAGGCATGCGGAGTTCCGTTCCTCCACACAAGAGAAGGCCTGACTCTCCTTTCCCAACTCTGCAGGGACCGTGCGATCGGAGTCAGAAATGTAGATGAAACCTGACGTTCCTGCATCAACTCGAAATGAGGCCCTCTTCCATTGCTCCATACCCAGTGGAGTCCCGAGAGGCCCCTAAAACTCCACAGTATCCCTGATCCTCAGAGGCACCCTCAGAAGCTCTCTGCGGTCACTGGCACAAGTCGAGTGAACCCAGGGTTTCCTGCTGCATTCTGAGAAAGACCTTGAGAGTCCTTCTTTACCGCGTCTTGAGGCCCGATACCCTACCATGACTGGAGAGCAATGACGCATTCCCCTCGCCACGCCCATTGAAACCTAACTTCCCTGGCACCACACGAGAGGCTCCCTGCGCTCCCCGTCCTACCTCATGAAAACCCCACACTGGCACCGCCACTCGAGAAAACTCACGAGACGCCCCCATCATCGTAAGATGAGGGCCTTCTTTTCCTACATGACCTAGAGAGCAATCCCGAGTCCACTCTCCAAACTCCACTGGAGGCCTGACTCCCTTTAGGCCACTCAGTAGCCTCCAAGAGATACACGTCGCTACTCTAGAGGAGAGCAGAGTCCGTTGCTTCCCCTCAAGCCGAGGCCTGACTACTTGGGTGAGTCTGGAATGGGATCCCGAGATCCGTGTTGCCCCTGTAGAGGAAAACTCGGTCCTGGACACAAGCCTAAATGAGGTCTTTTTTGTCCTGCATTGACTCAAGTGCAATCCCCAGCTCTCCCTCGCAACTCGAATGGATGATTGGACTTCCCTGGGCCAACACAAGAGGAAGCCTGTATTCCCCATTGTAATTCGAGAATCCCGCGGCAACTGGAGAAAAACAACGTGGCTCCTCCGTCATCGAAATATGAGGCCCCTGTCAGCTATAGCGTCTCCAGGGAAGTCCCATGTTCCGTCTTGAAGTGTGAAACGGTACTTGGCACCCTTGATGCGACCCGCAAATTTCCCTGACACCCCGGTCTCACTCGAGGAGAACATGGAGGTTCCCAGCACCGCTTCAGCTGAGCCTCTTCTCCCCTCCTGATGGCGACAGGAGGGTCGATTCCCCTGCTTTGTCTGGAAGGGGTTCCCAGACTTCCCGGCGAACCTCAGGATGAGGCCAGTCTCACGAGGGAAGTCGAGACGTAGCCTTGTGGGTTGTGCCACATGCCGAAAGACCCCGATTTCCTGGTCCGCTATTGATAAGATCCCGATGCCCGGTCACCTCTTCGAAGGTAACCCTGTGGATGATGGCACAACACGAAGGGGCACTGACACCCCTGTGCGTCGTCCCCCAAAACCGCAGGTTCCACATACAACTCGACAGGTGGCCTGTCATCCCGTGAACAAGTCGAGAGGCAAGCGGAGTTCCATTACTCCACACAAGACGAGGTCTGACTCTCCTGTCCCAACTCTGCAGGGACCCTGCTATCCGAGTCAGAAATGGAGAGGAACCCTGACGTTACTGCCTCAATCCGAGATTAGGTCCTCTTCAATTGCACCAGTCCCTGTGATGTCCCGAGAAGCCCCTCTCAACTCCACAGTATCCCTGACTTCTCAGAGGAACCCCGCTAAGCTCCCTGAGGTCATGGGCACAAGTCGAGGGAACACAGGGTTTCCTGCCACACCCCGAGAAAGACCTCGAGAGTTCTTCTTCGAAGCGTCTTGAGGCTTGATTCCCCTACCATGACTCGAGAGCAATGAGGCGCTCCCCCACGCCACGTCCATGGAGACCTGACTTCCGTGGCACCACAGGAGTCTCCCTGAGCTCCCCGTCCTATCTCGTGAGAAACCCCAACCAGGCACTGCACCTTGAGAAAACCCACGAGACGCCCCCGTCATCGCGAGATGAGGGCCTTCTTTTCCTGCATGGCCTAGAGAGCAATCCCGAGTCCTCTCTCCAAACTCCACAGGAGGCTTAACTCCATTTAGGCCACTCTTGGGCTCCAAGGGATACCCGTCGCGACTGGAGAGGAGAGTGGAGTCCATTCATTCCCTTCGAGACGAGGCCTGACTCCCCGGGTGAGTCTGGAATGCAACCCCGAGATCCCTGTCGCCCCTGGAGAGAAAAACTCGGTCCTGGACACAAACCTAGATGAGCTCTATTTTGCCCTGCAGTGACTCGAGAGCAATCTCCAGCTCTCACTTGCAACTTGAATGGAAGATTGGACTTCCCTGGGCCAACACAAGAGGAAACCTGTATTCCCCATCGTAACTCAAGAATCCTGCCGCAACTCGAGAAAAAACACGTGGGTCCCCCGTCAGCGCTAGATGAGGCCCTTGCCCACTACAGCATCTCAAGAGAAGTCCCAGGTTCCGTCTTGAAGTGCGAAACGGTACTTGGCACCCTTGATGCAACCAGAAAAGTTACCCGACTTTCACTCAAGGAGAGCACCGAGGTTCCCGGCACTACTTCATCTGAGCCCTTTCTCTCCTCCTGATCCCGAAAGTAGGGTCGATTCCCCTGCTTTGTTTGGAAAGGGTTCCCGGACTTTCCTGCGCGCCTCAGGATGAGGCCGGTCTCACGAGAAAATTCGAGACGTAGCCTAGTGGGTGGTGCAACATGCTGAAAGACCCCAATTTCCCGGTCCACACTTGAGGAGAACACGATACCCGGACACCTCTTCGAAGGCAACCTTGTGGATGAAGGCACAACAGGAAGGAGCACTGACGCCCCCGTGCATCTCCGAAAAACCCGCAGGTTCCACACACATCACGAAAAGTGGTGTTATCCTTGAACAACTTGAGATGTAAGCGGAGTTCCATTCCTCCGCAGAACACGAGACCTGACACTCCTGAGCAAACTCAACAGGGACCCTGTGATCTGAGTCACATCCGGCCTCCAGGAAGTCAGGAGCAGAACCCTGAGGTTCCTGCCTCAACTCGAGATGAGGCCCACTTCCATTGCACCAAACCCAAAGGAGTCCCGAGAGGCCTCTCCCAAATCCACAGTATCCCTGACTTCTCAGAGGCACCCTGAGACGCTCCCTGAGGTCACCGGCACAAGTCAAGGGAACCCAGGGTTTCCTGCCGCAACCCTAGAAAGACATCGAGAGTTCTTTTTCAACCCGTCATGAGGCCCGATTCCCCTACCCTGACTTGAGAGCAATGACGCGCTCCCCCTTGCCCCGCCCATGGAGACCTGACTTCCCTGTTGTCACACGAGAGGCAACCTGAACTCCCCGTCGTACCTCGTGAGAAACCCCACACTGGCGCCGCAGCTCGAGAAAACCCACGAGACACCCCCGTCATCTCGAGATGTGGGCCTTCTTTTCCTGCATGGCCTGGAGAGCAATCCCGAGTCCTCTCTCCAAACTGAAGAGGAGGGTTGACTCCCTTTAGACCACTCAGTGGGCTCCAAGAGATACGTGTCACAACTCGAGAGGATAGCCAAGTCCTTTGCTTCCCCTCGAGACGAGGCCTAACTCCCCGGGTGAGTCTGTAATGCAAACCCGAGATCCCTGTCGCCCTTGGAGAGGATCACTGGGTCCTGAACACAAGGCTAGATGAGGTCGCTTTTGCCCTGCAGTAACTCGAGAGCACTCCCCAGCTTTCCCTCGCAACCCGAATGGAAGATTGGACCTCCCTGGGCCAACACAAGAGGAAGCCTGAATTCCCAGTAGTAATTCGAGAATTCCGCCTCAACTTGAGAAAAACCACGTGGTTCCCCCGTCATTGCAAGATGAGGCCCTTGCCCGCTCCAGCGTCTCAAGAGTAGTCCCACGTTCTGTCTTCAAGTGCGAAATGATATTTGGCACCCTTAATGCTACCCCAAAAGTTCCCCGACATACGGGTCGCACTAGAGGGGAACACCGAGGTTCCTGGCACCACTTCACCTGAGCCCCTTCTCCCCTCCTGATCGCGAAAGGAGGGTCAATTCCCCTGCTTTGTCTGCAAGGGGTTCCCGACCTTCTCCACGCACCTCAGATGAGGCTGTCTCACGAGGAAATTCGAGACGTAGCCTCGATGGTGGTGCCACATGCCGAAAGACCGCGATTTCCCGATCCGCTCTTGATAAGAACGCGATGCCCAGACACCTATTCGAAGATAGTGTGGACGAAGGCACAACACGAAGGGGCACTGACACCCCCGTGCATCGTCCAGAAAAGACCGCAGGTTACTCATACAGCTCAACAAGTGCCTGTCACCCAGTGAACAACTCGAGAGGCAAGCGGAGGTCCATTCCTGCACACAAGACAAGGCCTGACTCACCTCTCCCAACTATGCAGGGGGCTGCGATCGGAATCAGAAATGGAGAGGAACCCTGAGGTTCCTGCCTCCCCTCGAGATGAGGCCCCCTTCCATTTCACCAAACCCAGTGGAGTCCCGAGAGGTCTTTCCCAACTCCACAGTATCCCTGACTTCTCAGAGGCACCCGGAGAATCTCCCTGAGGTCACCGGCACAAGTCGAGGGAACCCAGGTATTCTTACCAAGACCCGAGAGAGATCTTGAGAGTCCTTCAACGCGTCTAGAGGCCTGATTCCCCTACCATGACTCGAGAGCAATGACGCGCTCCCCCTCGCCACACGCATCGAGACCTAACTTCCCTGGCGCCACACAAGAGGCTCCCTGAGCTCCCCGTCGTACCTCCTGAGAAACCAACACAGGCGCTGCAGCTCGGTAAAACCACCGAGACCCCCCCCCCCGTCATCGTGAGATGAGGGCCTTCTTTTCCTGCATGTCCTGGAGTGCAATCCCGAGTCCTCTCTCCAAACTCCAGAGGAGGCTTGACTCCCTTTAGTCCACTCAGTGGGCTCCAAGAAATACCCGTCGCGACTCGAGAAGAGAGAGAAGTCCTTTGTTTCCCCTCTAGAGGACGCCTGACTCCTGGGTGAGTCTAGAATGCAACCCCAAGATCCCAGTCATCCCTTGAGAGGAACATTAGGTCCTAGACACAAGCCTGGATGAGGTTTCTTTTGCCCTGCAGTGACTCGAGCGCAACCCCCAGCTCTCCCTCGCAACTCGAATGGAAGATTGGGCTTCCCTGGGCCAACACAAGAGGAAGCCAGAAATCCCCTTCGTAACTCGAGAATCCCGCCGCAACTCGAGAAAAAACCACGTGTTTCCAACGTCATCCAAGATGAGGCCCTTGCTGCTATGGCGTCTCAAGAAAAGAACCACGTTCCGTCTTGAAGTGCGAAACGGTACTTGCACCCTGATGCGACACCAAATGTTCCCGGACACGCCGGTCTCACTCGACAGGAACACCGAGGTTCCCGCACCACTTCATCTGAGCACCTTCTCCCCTCCTGTTCGAGACAGGAGGGTCTATTCCCCTGCTTTGTTTGGAAGGGGTTTCCACATTCCCGTCGCATCTAAGGATGAGGCCGGTCTCACGAGTAAATTCGAGACATTAGCGTCGTGGGTGGTGTCACATGCCAAAATACCCCGATTTCCCGCCCACTCTTGAGAAGAACCCGATGCCCGGACACCTCTTCGAAGGCAACCCTGTGGACGAAGGCACAAAACGAAGGGTCACTGACACTCCCGTGCATCATTGGGTAAAAGCCGCAGGTTCCACACACAGCTCGACAAGAGGCCTGTCATCCCATGAACAACTCGAGAGGCAAGCAGAGTTCCATTCCTCCACTCAAGACGAGGCCTGACTCTCCGGTCCCAACTCTGAAGGGACCCTGCGATCGGAAGTCCGAAATGGAGAGGAACCCTGAGGTTCCTGACTCCACTCGAGATGAGGCCCTCTTCCATTACACCAAAAACAGTGGAGGCCCGAGAGGCCCCTCCCAAATCCACAGTATCGCGACTTCTCAGAGGCACCCTTAGAAGCTCCCTGAGGTCACCGGCACAAGTCGAGGGAACACAGGGTTCCTGACGCAACCCGAGAAAGACCTCGAAAATCCTCCTTCAACGCATCTTGAATCCCGATTCCCCTACCATGACTCAGAGAGCAATGACGCATTCCCCCTCGCCACTCGCATGGAGACTTGACTTCCCTGGCGCCACACGAGAGGCTCCCTGAGCTCCCCATCATACCTCGTGAGAAATCCCACACTGGCTCCCCAGCTCGAGAAAACCCACGAGACGCCTCCGTCATCGCGAGATGAAGGCCTTCTTTTCCTGCATGGCCTGGAGAGCAATCTCGAGGCCTCTCTTCAAACTCTACAGGAGGCCTGACTCCCTTTAAGCCACTCTGTGGGCTCCAAGAGATACCCGTTGGGACTCGAGAGGAGAGCGGAATTCTTTTGCTTCCCCTATATACCAGGCCTGACTCCTCAGGTGAGTCTGGAATGCAACCCCGAGATCCCTGTCTCCCCTGGAGAGGAACATTAGGTCCTAGACACAAGCATAGATGAGGTCTCATTTGCCCTGAAGTGACTCGAGAGCAATCCCCTGCTCTCCTCGCACCTCGAATGGAAGAATGGACTTCCCTGGGACAACACAAGAGGAAACCTGAATTCCCCGTTCGTAATTCGAAAATCCCGCTGCAACTCGAGGAAAACCACGTGGTTCCCCCGTCATCGCAAGATGAGGCTCTTGCCAGCTACAGCGTCCTCAGGAGAAGCCCCACGTTCCATCTTGAAGTTTAAAACGATAATTGGCAACCTTGATGTTAACACAAAAGTTCCCCGACACCCTGGTCTCACTCGAGGGGAACACCAAGGTTCGGTGCACCGCTTGTTCTGAGCCCCTTATCCCCTCCTGATCGCGACGGGAGGGTCGATTACCCTGCTTTGTCTGGAAGGGGTTCCGGACCTTCCCGGCGCACCTCAGGATGAGGCCGGTCTCACGAGGAAATTCGAGACGTAGCCTTGTGGTTGGTGCACACGCCGAAAGACCCGATTTCCCTGTCTGCTCTTGATAAGAACCCAATGCTAGGACACCTCTTCGAAGGCAATCCTGTGGACGAAGGCACAAAACGAACGGGTCTGACACCCTCCTGCATCGTTGGAAAAGCCGCAAGTTCCACATACAGATCGACAAGTGGCCTGTCACCCAGTGAACAACTCGAGAGGCAAGAGGAGTTCAATTCCTCCACACAAGACGAGGCCTGACTCTCCTGTCCAACTCTGCATGGACACTGAGATCCGATTCAGAAATGGAGAGGAACCATGAGGTTCCTGCCTCAACTCGAGATAAGGCCCTCTTCTACTGCACCAAACCCAGTGGAGTTCGGAGCGGCCCCTCCCAACTGCACAGTATCCCTGACTTCTCAGAGGCACCCTGAAAAGCTCCCTGAGGTCACGGGCATAAGTCGACTTGAACCCAGGGTTTCCTGCCGTAACCTGAGAAAAACCTCGCGAGTCCTTCTTCACGCGTCCTTGAGGCCCGATTCCCCTACCATGACTGGAGAAAAATGACGCGCTCCCCCTCGCCACGCGCATGAAGATCTGACTTCCCCGGCACCACATGAGAGGCTCACTGAGCTCCCTTCGTACCTCGTGAGAAACCCCACACTGGCGCCGCAGCTCGAGAAAACCCACGAGACGCCCCTGTCATGGTGAAATGAGGGCCTTTCCTGCATGACCTGAAGAGCAATCCCGAATCCTCTCTCCAAACTCCAAAGGAGGCTTGACTCCCTTTAGGTCACTCAGTGGGCTCCAAGAGCTACCCGTCGATACTCAGGAGGAGAGCGGTGTCCTTTGCTTCCCCTCGAGATGAGGCCTGACTACGAGGGTGAGTCTGGAATGCAACCCTGGATCCCTGTCGCCCCTGGAGAGGAACCTTAGGTCCTGGACAAAAGCCTAGATGAGGTCTCTTTGGCCCTGCAGTGACTCAAGCGCAACCCCTAGCTTCCCTTGCAACTCGAATGGAAGATTGGCCTTTCTGAGCAACACAAGAGGAAGCCTGAATTTCCAGTTGTAATTTGAGAAACCCGCCGCAACTCGAGAAAATCACGTGGTTCCCCGTATTGCAAGATGAGGCCCTTGCCCCCTACAGCGTCTCAAGAGAAGTCTCACATTCCGTCTTGAAGTGCAAAACAGTACTTGGCACCCTTGATGCGACCCCAAAAGTTCCCCTATATACCGATCTCACTAGAGGGGACACTGAAGTTTCCGGCACCACTTCATCTGAGGCCTTTCTCCTCTCCTGATCGCGATAGGAGGGTCGATTCCACTGCTTTGTCTCGAAGGGATTCCCGACCTTCCTGGCACACCTCAGGATGAGGCCGGTCTCACGAGGAAATTCGAGAGGTAGCCTCGAGGGCCATACTACATGCCGAAAGACCCCGATTCCATGGTCCACTTTTGATCAAAACCAGACTCCTGGACACCTCTTCGAAGGCAAGCCTGTGGATGAAGGCACAACACGTAGGGGCACTGACACCCCGTGCATCTTCCGGAAAAACCCGCAGGTTCCTCACACAGCTCCACAAGTGGTCTGTCACCTCGTGAACAACTCGAGAAGCAAGCGGAGTTCCATTCCTCCACACAAGACGATGCCTGACTCTCCTGTCACAACTCTAGGGACCTTGCGCACCGAGTCAGAAATGGAGAGGAAGCCTGAGGTTCCTGCCTCCACTCAAGATGAGGCCCTTTTCCATTGCCACAAAACCAGTGGAGTCCCGAGAGGCCCGTCCCAAATCCACAGTATGCCTGACTTCTCAGAGGCACCCTGAGAAGCTCCCTAAGGTCACCGGCAGAAGTCGACGGAACCCAGGGTTTCCTGCCGCAACCCGAGAAAGACCTTGAGAGTCCTGCTTTAACGTGTCTTGAGGCCCGATTCCCGTATCATATCTCGAGAGCAATGACGCGCTCCCCCTTGCCATGCGCATGGAGACCTGAATTCCCTGGTGCCACACGAAAGGCTCCCTGAGCTTCCCGTCGCACCTCGTCAGAAACCGCACACTGGCACCGCAGCTCGAGAAAACCAACAAGACGCCCCTGTCATCGCGAGATGAGGGTCTTCTTTTCCTGCATGGCCTGGAGAGCAATCCTGAGTCCTCTCTCCAAACTCCACAGGGGGCTTGACTCCCTTTAGGCCACTCAGTGGGCTCCAAGAGACACCTGTGGTGACTCAAGAGGAGAGCGGGGTCCTTTGCTTCCCCTCGAGTCGAGCTCTGACTCCCAGGATGCGTCTGGAATGCAACCCCGAGATCGCTGTCGGCCCTGGAGAGGAATATTAGGTCCTGGACACAAGCCTAGATGAGGTCTCTTTTGCCCTGCAGTGACTCAAGAGCAAACCCCAGCTCTTCCTCGAAACTCGAATGGAAGATTGGACTTCCCTGGGCCAACACAAGAGGAAGCCTGAATTCCCCGTCGTAACTCGAGAATCCCGCCGCACCTTGAGAAAAACCACGTGATTCCCCCGTCATCCCAAGATGAGGCCCTTGCCCTCTACAGCGTGTCAAGAGAAGCCCCAAGTCTGTATTGAAGTGCAAAACGGTACTTGGCACCCTTGAAGTGACCCCAAAAGTTTCCCGACACACCGGTCCCACTCGAGGGGAACACCGAGGTTCCCGGCACGACTTCAACTGAGCCCTTTCACTCCTCCTGATCGTGACAAGATGGTCGATTCCCCTGCTTTGTCTGGAAGGGGTTCCCGATCTTCATGGCGCACCTCAGGATGACACCAGTCTAATGAAGAAATTCGAGACGTAGCCTCATGGATGGTGCCACGTTCTGAAAGACCCCGATTTCCTGCTCTGCTATTGATAAGAACCCGATGTCCGGACACCTCTTTGAAGGCAACCCTGTGGATGAAGGCACAACACGAAGGGGCACTGACCCCCTCATGCATCTTACGGAAAAAACCGAAGGTTCCACTCACAGCTCGACAAATGGTCTGTTATCCTGTGAACAACTCGAGAGGCAAGTGGAGTTCCATTCCTCCACACAAGACGAGGCCTGACTCTCCTGTCCCAACTCTTCAGGGACCCTGTGGTCGGAGTTTTAAATGGAGAGGAACCCTTAGGTTCCTGCCTCAACTCGAGATGAGAACCTTTGCCATTGCACCAAACCCAGTGGAGTTCCGAGAGCGCCTCCCAAGTCCACAGTATGCCTGACTTCTCAGAGGCACCCTGAGAAGCTCCCTGAGGTCACCGGTACAAGTCGAGGGAACCCAGGGTTTCCTGCCGCAACCTGAGAAAGACCTCGAGACTCCTTCTTCAACGCGTCTTGAGTCCCGATTTCCCTACCATGACTCGAGAGCATTTATGGGCTCCTCCTCATCACACGCATAGACACCTGACTTTCCTGGCGCCACACGAGAGGCTCCCTGAGCTCCCCGTCGTACCTCGTGAGAAAACTCATACTTGCGCTCCAACTCGAGAAAACCCACAAGACGCCCCCGTCATTGCGAGCTGAGGGCCTTCTTTCCTGTATGGCCTGGAGAGCAATCCCGAGTCCTCTCTCCAACTCCACAGGAGGCTTGACTCCCTGGAGGCCACTCAGTGGGCTCCAAGAGATACCTATCGCGACCCAGGAGGATATCAGAATCCTTTGCTTCCCCTCGAGCCGAGGCCTGACTCACTGGGTGAGTCTGGAATGCGTCCCCGTCATCCCTATCGCCCCTGGAGAGGAACATTAGGTCCTGGACACAAGCATAGATGAGGTCTATTTTGACCTGCCGTGACTTGAGAGCAATTCCCACCCAGCTCTCCCTGGCAACTCGAATGGAAGAATGGACTTCCCTGGGCCAACAGAAGAGGAAACCTGAATTCCCCGTCGTAAGTCAACAATCCCATCGCAACTCGAAAAAAACCACGTGGTTTCCCCTTCATCACAAGATGAGGCCCTTGCCCGCCACAGCGTCTCAAGAGAAGTCCCACGTTTCATCTTGAAGTTTGAAACAGTATTTGGCAAGCTTCATGAGACCCCAAAAGTTCCCTGACATACCGGTCTCACTCAAGGGGAACACCGAGGTTCCCGGCACCACTTCATCTGAGCCCCTTCTCCCCTCCTGATCGCGACAGTAGGGTCGATTAATCTGCTTTGTCTGGAAGGCTTTCCCGACCTTCCAGGGGCACCTCAGCATGAGGCCCGTCTCACGAGGAAATTCGAGACGTAGCCTCGTGTGTGGTGCCGCATTCCAAAAGACCCCGATTTCCTGGTCCGCTCTTAATAAGAACCCGATGCCCGCACACCACTTCGAAGGCAACCCTGTGGATGAAAGCACATCACGAAGGGGCACTGACACCCCCGTGCATTGTCTGGAAAAAACCGCAGGTTCCACACACAGCTCGACAAGTGGCCTGTCACTCCTTGAACAACTCGAGAGGCAAGCGGAGTTCCATTCCTCCACACAAGACGAGGCCTGACTCTCCTGTCCCAACTCTGCAGGGACCCTGCAATCTGAGTCAGAAATGGAGAGGAACCCTGAGGTTCCTTCCTGATCTCGAGATTAGGCCCTCTTCCATTGCAGCAAACCCAGTGGAGTCCCGAGAGGCCTCTCCCAGCTCCATAGTATCCCTGACTTCTCAGAGGCACCCTGAGAAGCTACCTGAGGTCACAGGCACAAGTCGAGGGAACCCAGGGTTTCCTGCCGCAACCCGAGAAAGACCTCGAGCGTCCTTTTTCATTGCGTTGAGCCCTGATTCCACTACCATGACTCGAGAGCAATGACGTGTGCCCCCTCGCCACTCGTATGGAGACTTGACTTCCCTGACACCACACGAGAGGCTCCCTGAGCTCCCGGTCGTACCTTGTGAGAAACCCCACACTGGCACCGCAGCTCCAGAAAAACCACGAGACTCCCCCGACATCGCGAGATGAGGGCCTTCTTTTCCTGCATGGCCTGGAGAGCAATCCCGCGTGCTCTCTCCAAACTCCACAAGAGAGGAGCCAAGATTGCTGAGGAGTAGGACGGGGAGAACTCTTTCCCCCCCAAACAATTTCATCAAAAGAGCATTTAAACGTCGAGTAAATTCCACAATACAACTTATGAATGCTGCCAGAGGACATCAGGCACCCAGAAAAGAACCCAACTCTTGGAAAGTAGGTAGGAAAAAGTATAAAAGACAAAAAAAGAGACAAAAGAGGGAGGGAGGGATTTCCGTCCCAGGAAGATAGTCTTAAAAAGAGAAAAGTTTCCAAACACCAGGAAAGCTTTTCACTGCCAAATCTTTGCCAAGCTTTGGAAGCACAAAGGGCAACATAAGGGGGATAAAAATAAATAAACAATTAAAACTCGCAGATTGCAAGCCCTACGGTAACTCCCCCAGCCGCAAAGCAGTGCAGACGCCTGCTCACACCATTAGCAAGCAGGGGCTGGGCAGGGAGGCGCGGCGCGGGCTGCATCGCTTAGAGTAAGAATCTGGCCTGAATACCCTGAGCACTATCTGAACGAAATAACTTGGGCTAGCAAACCAGACTCTGGGATATCTACCACGCAAAAAGCCAACCCTAACCTAAGACACCGCCAGGCCCGCGCACGGAACAAAGGACTGAACAGAGATAGCCGGCTGCAGACCTTCCCCCTACGGTGACAGGCAGCCAGAGCCAGAAGGGGGCATCGCAGCCCCAGAGAGATATTATCTATAAAACTGTAAGCAGCCTTCTTTGCTAACTAAAACTTCTTGGGGATCTGGACGGTCAACATCTGCCTGAGAAGGTGCGCCTGTTTTACACCCAGATAACCGAGTGGCGGGGAGGCGATAAGTCACAACCTTGGCGCTCGCCAAACACCTCATCACCTGAGCTGCTCGGACCTGGGAAGAGCACAAAACGCAGGCCCAACCGAGTCTGTGCCTCTGAGGACTACCCGAGTGCCTGAACCTGAGCGGCTTGGACCTGGGAGGTGCATGAAGCCCAGGGCCAGCCTCGGATTGTTCCCGGTGGAACAACCTAGAGCCCGAGCAGTGTGGGCAGGGAGGCTACACGTGCCGTGAGCGGGGGCAGACCCAGTGTGGCTGAGGCACTGCGAGCGCACGCCAGTGTTATTTGTTTGCAGCATCACTCCCTCCCTCCCTCCCCACAGCACAACTGAACAAGAGAGCCTAAAAAAAAAAAGTGTCCTCCACTGTCCCCTTTGTGTCAGGGCGTAAACCAGACACTGAAGAGACCAGCAAACAAAAGAAGCTATAACAGAGGGAAACGCCTTGGAAGCTACAGGCAATAGATTAAAACCCTGTGGTTACTAGGACTACATAGGAAGGCGCCTATAGATCTTGAGAAATATAAGTTGGACCAAGGAACTAGCCAAAAATGAACCGAACCCACGATACTCACAACAAAACCAGAGAAAGTCCTAGATATATATTTTATGATCATTCTTACTTTTTTTTAATTTTTTTAATTTTAAGTTCTCTATTGTTCATTTAATTTTCACTTTTATAACCTATTACTTTGCAAAAAAAAAGACCCTATTTTTTTCTTCTTCAGCAAACTTCATATATATATATATATATAATAATTTTTTGACCTTGTTTTTTTGTTTTGTTTTTTTTCTTCTTTTCTTTAACATTGTATTTTTGAAATTCCAAACTGTACTCTAGATTTTTAATTTATGCTTTTTGATATTTGATATCAATTTTGTACCTGTAGTTTCTTTATAATTTTTGCGACATTGCTTGTTTTTGTTTGTTTGTTTTCTCTTTAGTTTTCTTCTTCCTTTTTTTTAACATTGTATTTTTGAAATTCCAAACTCTACTCTAGATTTTTAATTTTTGCTTTTTCGTATTAGTTATCAATTTTGTACCTGTATTTTCTTGATAATTTTTGCGACCTTGTTTGTTTTTCTTTGTTCGTTTTTACTCTCTTTCTTTTCCTTCTTCTTTTCTTTAACATCGTATTTTTGAAATTCCAAACTCTACTCTAGATTTTTAATTTTTGCTTTTATGTATTTGTTACCAATTTTGTACCTTTAAGAACCCAATCTTCAGTACCCATTTTTCACTAGGGAGCGAGATTACTGGCTTGACTGCTCTCTCTCCCTTTGGACTCTCCTTTTTCTCCACCAGGTCGCCTGTGTCTCCTCCCTAACCCCTCTCTACTCTACCCAACTCTGTGAATTTCTGTGTATTCCAGACGGTGGAGAACACTTAGGGAACTGATTACTGGCTGGATCTGTCTCCCTCCTTTTCATTCCCCCCTTTTATCCTTCTGGCCACCTCTGTCTCCTTCCTCCTTCTTCTCATCTCTGTATAACTCTGTGAACATCTCTGAGAGGTCCAGTTGTGGAGTGCACATAAGGAAGTGACTACTGGCCAGCCCACTCTCTCCACTATTGATTCCACCTGATCTCATTTGGGTCACCTCTAACTCCCTCCTCCCTCTTCTCTTCTCCATGTAATGCTGTGAACCTTTCTGAGTGGCCCTCACAGTAGAGAAACTTTTCTTCTTTAACGTAGATGTTTTATCAATGGTGCTGTATAGAAGGAGAAGTTTTGAAACTACTGTAAAAGTAAGACAGATAACTGGAAGCAGGAGGCTTAAGTCCAAACCCTGACTCCAGGGAACTCCTGACTCCAAGGAACATTAATTGACAGGAGCTCATCAAATGCCTCCATACCGACACTGAAATCAAGCACCACACAAGGGCCAACAAGTTCCAGGGCAAGACATACCAAGCCAATTCTCCAGCAACAAAGGAACGCAGCCCTGAGCTTCAAGATACAGGCTGCCCAAAGTCACCCCAAAACCACAAACATCTCATAACTCATTACTGGACACTTCATTGCACTCCAGAGAGAAGAAATACAGCTCCACCCACCAGAACACGGACACAAGCTTCCCTAACCAGGAAACCTTGACAAGACACCTGTACAAACCCACACACAGCGAGGAAATGCCACAGTAAAGAACTCCACAAACTGCCAGAATACAGAAAGGACACCCCAAACTCAGCAATTTAAACAAGATGAGACAGAGGAATACCCAGCAGATAAAGGAACAGGATAAATGCCCACCAAACCAAACAAAAGAGGAAGAGATAGGGAATCTACCTGATAAAGAATTCCGAGTAAGGATAGTGAAATGGATCTAAAATCTTGAAATTAAAATGGAATCACAGATAAATAGCCTGGAGACAAGGATTGAGAAGATGCAAGAAAGGTTTAACAAGGACCTAGAAGAAATAAAAAAAGAGTCAATATATAATGAATAATGCAATAAATGAAATTAAAAACACTCTGGAGGCAACAAATAGTAGAATAACAGAGGCAGAAGATAGGATTAGTGAATTCGAAGATAGAATGGTAGAAATAAATGAATCAGAGAGGATACATGAAAAACGAATTAAAAGAAATGAGCACAATCTCAGAGACCTCCAGGACAATATTAAACGCTACAACATTCGAATCATAGGGGTCCCAGAAGAAGAAGACAAAAAGAAAGACCGTGAGAAAATACTTGAGGAGATAATAGTTGAAAACTTCCCTAAAATGGGGAAGGAAATACTCACTCAAGTCCAAGAAACCCAGAGAGTCCCAAACAGGATAAAGCCAAGGCGAAACCCCCCAAGACACATATTAATCACATTAACAAAAATCAAACACAAAGAACAAATATGAAAAGCAGCAAGGGAAAAACAACAAATAACACACCAGGGAATTGCCATAAGGATAACAGCTGATCTTTCAATAGAAACTCTTCAAGCAAGGAGGGAATGGCAAGACATACTTAAAATGATGAAAGAAAATAACCTACAGCCCAGATTATTGTACCCAGCAAGGATCTCATTCAAGTATGAATGAGAAATCAAAAGCTTTTCAGACAAGCAAAAGCTGAGAGAATTCTGCACCACCAAACCAGCTCTCCAACAAATACTAAACAGGAAACACAAAAACGGTGTATAAATTCAAACCCCAAACAATAAAGTAAATGGCAATGGGATCATACTTATCAGTAATTACCTTAAACGTAAATGGGTTGAATGCTCCAACCAAAAGACAAAGACTGGCTGAATGGATACAAAAACAAGACCCCTACATATGTTGTCTACAAGAGACCCACCTCAAAACAGGGGATACATACAGACTGAAAGTGAAGGGCTGGAAAAAGATTTTCCATGCAAATAGGGACCAAAAGAAAGCAGGAGTAGCGATACTCATATCAGATAAAATAGACTTTAAAACAAAGGCTGTGAAAAGAGACAAAGAAGGTCACTACATAATGATCAAAGGATCAATCCAAGAAGAAGATATAACAATTATAAATATATATGCACCCAACGTGGGAGCACCACAGTATGTAAGACAAATGCTAACAAGTATGAAAGGAGAAATTAACACTAACACAATAATAGTTGGAGATTTTAATACCCCACTCACACCTATGGATAGATCAACTAAACAGAAATTTAACAAGGAAACACAAACTTTAAATGATACAATAGACCAGTTAGACCTAATTGATATCTATAGGACATTTCATCCCAAAACAATGAATTTCAACTTTTTCTAAAGTGCACATGGAACCTTCTCCAGGATAGATCACATCCTGGGCCATAAAGCTAGCATTGGTAAATTCAAAAAAATAGAAATCATTCCAAACATCTTTTCTGACCACAATGCAGTAAGATTAGATCTCAATTACAGGAGAAAAACTATTAAAAATTCCAACATATGGAGGCTGAACAACACGCTGCTGAATAACCAACAAATCACAGAAGAAATCAAAAAAGAAATCAAAATTTGCATAGAAACGGATGAAAATGAAAACACAACAACCCAAAACTTGTGGGACACGGTAAAAGCAGTCCTAAGGGGAAAGTTCATAGCAATACAGGCACACCTCAAGAAACAAGAAAAAAGTCAAATAAATAAACTAACTCTACACCTAAAGCAACTAGAAAAGGAAGAAATGAAGAACCCCAGGGTTAGTAGAAGGAAAGAAATCTTAAAAATTAGAGCAGAAATAAATGCAAAAGAAACAAAAGAGACCATAGCAAAAATCAACAAAACCAAAAGCTGGTTCTTTGAAACGATAAATAAAATTGACAAACCATTAGCCAGACTCATCAAGAAACAAAGGGAGAAAAATCAAATCAATACAATTAGAAATGAAAATGGAGAGATCACAACAGAAAACACAGAAATACAAAGGATCATAAGAGACTACTATCAACAATTATATGCCAATAAAATGGACAACGTGGAAGAAATGGACAAATTCTTAGAAAAGTACAACTTTCCAAAACTGGACCAGGGAAGAACTAGAAAATCTTAACAGACCCATCACAAGCACGGAAATGGAAACTGTAATCAAAAATCTTCCAGCCAACAAAAGCCCAGGTCCAGACGGCTTCACAGCTGAATTCTACGAAAAATTTAGAGAAGAGCTAACACCTATCCTGCTCAAACTCTTCCAGAAAATTGCAGAGGAAGGTAAACTTCCAAACTCATTCTATGAGGCCACCATCAGCCTAATACCAAAACCTGACAAAGATCCCACAAAAAAAGAAAACTACAGGCCAATATCACTGATGACATAGATGCAAAAATCCTTAACAAAATTCTAGCAATCAGAATCCAACAACACATTAAAAAGATCATACACCATGACCAAGTGGGCTTTATCCCAGGGATGCAAGGATTCTTCAATATCCGCAAATCAATCAATGTAATACACCACCTTAACAAATTGAAAAATAAAAACCATATGATTTTCTCAATAGATGCAGAGAAAGCCTTTGACAAAATTCAACATCCATTTATGATAAAAACTCTCCAGAAAGCAGGAATAGAAGGAACATACTTCAACATAATAAAAGCTATATATGACAAACCCACAGCAAACATTATCCTCAATGGTGAAAAATTGAAAGCATTTCCTCTAAAGTCAGGAACTAGACAAGGGTGCCCACTTTCACCATTACTATTCAACATAGCTTTGGAAGTTTTGGCCACAGCAATCAGAGCAGAAAAAGAAACAAAAGGAATCCAAATTGGAAAAGAAGAAGTAAAACTCTCACTGTTTGCAGATGACATGATCCTCTACATAGAAAACCCTAAAGACTCCACCAGAAAATCACTAGAACTAGTCAATGACTATAGTAAAGTTGCAGGATATAAAATCAACACACAGAAATCCCTTGAATTCCTATACACTAATAATGAGAAAACAGAAAGAGAAATTAAGGAAACAATTTCATTCACCATTGCAACGGAAAGAATAAAATACTTAGGAATATACCTACCTAAAGAAACTAAAGACCTATATATAGAAAACTATAAAACACTGGTGAAAGAAATCAAAGAGGACACTAATAGGTGGAGAAATATACCATGTTCATGGATTGGAAGAATCAATATAGTGAAAATGAGTATACTACCCAAGGCAATTTATAGATTCAATGCAATCCCTATCAAGCTACCAACAGTATTCTTCACAGAGCTAGAACAAATAATTTCACAATTTGTATGGAAATACAAAAAAACCTCGAATAGCCAAAGCGATCTTGAGAAAGAAGAATGGAACTGGAGGAATCAACCTACCTGATTTCAGGCTCCGCTACAAAGCCACAGTTATCAAGACAGTATGGTACTGGCACAAAGACAGAAATATAGATTAGTGGAACAAAATAGAAAGCCCAGAGATAAATCCACACACATATGGACACCTTATCTTTGACAAAGGAGGCAAAAATATACAATGGATTAAAGACAATCTCTTTAACAAGTGGTGCTGGGAAATCTGGTCAACCACTTGTAAAAGAATGAAACTAGAACACTTTCTAACACAATACACAGAAATAAACTCAAAATGGATTAAAGATCTAAACGTAAGACCAGAAACTATAAAACTCCTAGAGGAGAACATAGGCAAAACACTCTCTGAAATACATCACAGCAGGATCCTCTATGACCCACCTCCCAGAATATTGGAAATAAAAACAAAAATAAACAAATGGGGCCTAATTAACCTTAAAAGCTTCTGCACATCAAAGCAAACTATTAGCAAGGTGAAAAGACAGCCTTTGGAATGGGAGAAAATAATAGGAAATGAAGCAACTGACAAACAACTAATCTCAAAAATATACAAGCAACACCTACAGCTCAACTCCAGAAAAATAGATGACCCAATCAAAAAATGGGCCAAAGAACTAAATAGACATTTCTCCAAAGAAGACATACAGATGGCTAACAAACACATGAAAAGATGCTCAAAATCACTCATTATCATAGAAATGCAAATCAAAACCACTATGAGGTACCATTTCACGCCAGTCAGAATGGCTGCAATCCAAAAGTCTACAAATAATAAATGCTGGAGAGGGTGTGGAGAAAAGGGAACCCTCTTACACTGTTGGTGGGAATGCAAACTAGTACAGCCACTATAGAGAACAGTGTGGAGATTCCTTAAAAAACTGGAAATAGAACTGCCTTATGATCCAGCAATCCCACTGCTGGGCATACACACTGAGGAAACCAGAAGGGAAAGAGACACGTGTACCCCAATGTTCATCGCAGCACTGTTTCTAATAGCCAGGACATGGAAGCAACCTAGATGTCCATCAGCAGATGAATGGATAAGAAAGCTGTGGTACATATACACAATGGAGTATTACTCCGCCATTAAAAAGAATAGAATGAATCAGTTCTAATGAGGTGGATGAAACTGGAGCCTATTATACAGAGTGAAGTAAGCCAGAAAGAAAAACACCAATACAGTATACTAACGCATATATATGGAACTTTGAAAGACGGTAACAATAACCCTGAGTACGAGACAGCAAAAGAGACACTGATGTATAGAAGAGTCTTATGGACTCTGTGGGAGAGGGAGAAGGTGGGAAGATTTGGGAGAATGGCATTGAAACATGTAAAATATCATGTATGAAAAGAGTTGCCAGTCCAGGTTTGATGCATGACACTGGATGCTTGGGGCTAGTGCACTGGGACGACCCAGAGGGATGCTATGGGGGGGGGGGGGAGGAGGGAGGAGGGTTCAGGATGGGGAGCACATGTATACCTGAGGCAGATTCATTTTGATATTTGGAAAAACTAATACAATTATGTAAAGTTTAAAAATAAAATAAAATTAAAAAAAAAATCCACAGGAGGCTTGACTCCCTTTAGGCCACTCAGTGGTCTCCAAGAAATACCCGTCGGGACTCGAGAGCAGAGCAGAGTCCTTTCCTTCCTCTCGAGATGAGGTCTGACTCCTCGGGTGCGTCTAAAATGCAACCCCGAGATCTCTGTCGCCCCTGGAGAGGAACATTAGGTCCTGGACACAAGCTTAGATGAGGTCTCTTTTGCCCTGAAGTGACTCGAGAGCAATCCCAAGCTCTCTCTCGCAACTCCAATGGAAGATTGGACTTCCCTGGGCCAACACAAGAGGAAGCCTGAATTCCCCATCGTAACTCGAGAATCCCGCCGAAACTCGAGAAAAACCACATGGTTACCCTGTCATCGCAAGATGAGGCCCTTGCCCGCTACAGCGTCTAAAGAGAAGTCCCAGGTTTCTTCTTGAAGTGTTTTCACACTTCAAGTGTGAAAACTTGGCACCCTTGATGCGATTCCAAAAGTTCCCCGACACCCTGGTCTCTCTCGAGGGGAACACCGAGGTTCCCGGTACGACTTCATCTGAGCCACTTCTCCCCTCCTGATTGCGACTGGAGGGTCGACTCCCGTGCTTTGTCTGGAAGGTGTTCCCAACCTTCCCAGCGCACCTCAGGATGAGGCCGGTCTAACGAGAATATTTGAGACGTAGCTTCATGGATGGTAACACATGCTGAAAGACCCCGATTCCCCGGTCCACTCTTGATAAGAACCCGATGCCCGGACACCTCTTGAAAGGCAACCCTGTGGAAGAAGCCACAACACGAAGGGGCACTGACACCCTCGTGCATCGTCCGGAAAAACCCGCAGATTCCAAACACAGTTCAACAAGTTGCCTGTCACCCCGTGAATAACTCGAGAGGCAAGCGGAGTTCCATTCCTCCTTACAAGACGAGGCCTGACTCTCCTGTCCCAACTCTGCAGGGACCCTGCGATCAGAGTCAGAAATGGAGACGAACCCTGAGGTTCCTGCCTCCACTTGAGATGAGGCCCTCTTCTATTGCACCAAACCCAGTGGGGTCCCGAGAGGGCCCTCCCAACTCCAGGGTATCCTTGACTTCTCAGAGGCACACTGAGAAGCTCCCTGAGGCCACCGGCACTAGTCGAGGGAACCCAGGGTTTACTGCCGTGACCCAAGAAACACCTTGAAAGGCCTTCTTTAACGGTTCTTGAGGCCCGATACACCTTCCATGACTCTAGAGCAATGACGCGCTCCCCCTCGCAATGCGCATGGAGACCTGACTTCCCAAGAGCCACATGAGAGGCTCCCTGAGCTCCCCGTAGTACCTCATGAAAAACCCCACACTGGCGCTGCAACTCGAGAAAACCCACGAGACGCCCCCTTCATCGCGAGATGATGGCCTTCTTTTCCTGCATGGCCTGGAGAGCAATCCCGAGTCCTCTCTCCAAACTCCACAGGAGGCTTGACTCCCTTTAGGCCACTCAGTGGGCTCCAAGAGATACCCGTCGCAACTCGAGAGGAGAGCGGAGTCCTTCGCTTCCCCTCGAGACAAGGACTGACTCCCCGGGTGCATCAGGAAAGCAACCCCGAGATCCCTGTCCCCCCTGGAGACGAACATTATGTCCTGGACACAAGCCTAGATAAGGTCTCTTTTGCCCTGCAGTAACTCAAGCGCAATCCCTAGCTCTCCCTCGCAACTCGAATGGAAGACTGGACTTCCCTGGGCCAACACAAGAGGAAGCCTGAATTTCCTGACCTAACTCGAGAATCCTGCCACAACTCGAGAAAAACGACGTGGTTAACCCGTCACCACAAGATGAGGCCCTTGCCAGCTACAGCGTCTCAAGAGAAGTCTCACGTTCCGTCTTGAAGTTTGAAACGGTACTTAGCACCTTTGATGTGACTCCAAAAGTTCCCCGACATCCCAGTTTTACTCGAGGGGAACATCGAGGTTCCCGGCACCACTTCATCTGAGCCCCTTCTCCCCTCCTGATCGGGACAAGAGGGTCGATTCACTTGCTTTGTCTGAAAGGGTTACCGACCTTCCTGGTGCACCTCAGGTTGAGGTCCGTCTCAAGAAGAAATTCGAGACGTAGGCTTGTGGGTGGTGCCACATGCCGAAAGACACTGATTTCCTGGTCTGCTCTTGATAAGAATCTGAAGGCTGGATACCTCTTCGAAGGCAACCCTGTGTATGAAGGCAAAAAACGAAGGGGAACTGACACCCCCATGCATCGTCCGGATAAAACCGCAGGTTCCACACACAGCTCGACAAGTGGCCTGTTATCCGGTGAACAACTCGAGAGTCCAGTGGAGTTCCATTCCTCCACACAAGACGAGGCCTGACTCTCCTGTCCTAACTCTGTAGGGACTCTGTGTTCAGAGTCAGAAATGGAGAGCAACCCTGAGGTTCCTGCTTCAAATCGAGATGAGGCCCTCTTCTGACAAGGTCCAGCCTCGGCTGGTCCAGGGTTTTCGAAGGGGAGACAGAGTAGGCGACCTATTGATTTATTTATCGAAGATATAAAGAGTAATAGAATGAGGATAGCTCAGTAGGAAAATTTAGTGGAGAAAAGAAGCTGAGTAGCTTGGTTTATGCGGAAAATCAGTATAACCCGTGACACCAGGTTAGCTCTGACCATGGAGGCCGCAGGCTCCCTCTCGAATAGCGAAAAGTGCCCCACCTTAGACACCTTCTCAAGTGGTCTTCGAAGCCCAGGCAAATAAATGGTCGCAGAGGATATCCGCGCTCCAGATGGACACTCATCTGAAAATTGAGGGGAAGAATGACATTAGGAGACTAAGCGTTGGCAATCAAGGCCCGTAGCTTTATTTTCAACAGGGGTTTTTATACCCTAAGTTACACATAGAGGATAATGGGGATGCAAAGACAGCAGCCTTTGATCCTTATCAAAAACCAGAGTTTCTGTCCTGCAAATGTATCGTATACAAATGGTTTAGGTGATTTACATCATCTTCTAGCCAGAAGACCTATTAACATTTTATGACTCTTGACAAAGACTTATCAACCATAAGACTTATTTTCTCTAAGAGTAATTATTTTAAGGTTTGGCCCCATCTTTCGAAGATAAAATTGCATTCCTATAGGGCAGATGTGTAATGGGATTACAACAAAGGAAATAATTTATTACCTTAAGGGTCTAGTGTTAGTAACACCAAGGCCACTACTTATTTCTTCTACATACCAACTATATTAATTAATACACATTCAAGGATACAATTCAGGGGATGTGGAAACTTGGCAACAAGCATTGGTTCATCAATGAAATCTTTTACTAGTTTTATTCTGACAGTTTCTAACTCTCTGAGAGGCTCTAAGCTATTTGAATATCTTAAGCTTCCCGTGCCTCTCGAGGCTCGGAGACTGTAAACAATTGTATGCATTGCTGTAGGAGACCGGGTAAACTTGTCAGGCGAGTTAGAGAGCCATCTGACGTGTTTGGATTTAAACACTCCTAATTGCCCAGGAACTTTATTAATTGGAGCTGTAAGTTAGCTCTTTGACAGAGAGAGTGAGATGGTGGTGGGGGACAGCCCCCAGTAAAGTCAGAGGGGAGAGCACAAAGCAATAAAGTAGGCAGACTCTGGTTTTGGGGGGTAGATGCTCAAGAATATCCGGGAGGACTCCCGAGGCTCGATCCCGCCTTTGTGTATGCCCAGCCTCCTTCCTCATGACCTTTGTCACGAGTGGAATGTCTCTCGCCGGCTCCCGGCATCTCCCCGTTTTTTATTTCTTAAAACAGCCAGTTGTAGCTCAGTCGCGAGCCTCTGGATACTCTGCCGAAGAATCCTGACAATACAAGGAAGAATGATTATGAGAAGCAGAATTAAAGCAGCCACCGCAGCATAGCTAAAGACATTAGACAGAATATTCTTTCCTGAGATGTAGTTAGGGAAAGTATGGAAGAAATCATTTGCTGTTCCAGCAGCAGTAAAATCTAATCGGGAGTGCTCCATGGTTGCTATTTGATAGTGAAGTTTCCCTACGTCTCAACCAATGTCAGAGCTGTTCCAGATACCTGAAATATGGTTTTTAATCTTTTCCCATTCAAAATCTGTCTCATTTACTTTCAGGGGTGTTACACATATCCACCGATAGTCAGCATGACAAGACAATGCCATTTTCACCTTTAAAGCCTGCAATTCAGTCCCAATATGTATTACTGCTTCCTCTAGGGCGTCTACCCTCATTTCTAATTTTCTCTCTATAGCTTCCTGTGTTGCCAATGTTAAAGAAACATTTTTGGACATAGAATCAACATATTGAGCAGTATGTACTTGTTGAGTCAATGATATTGCTGCCACAGTAACAGAAGTGATTGCACTTATCAAAGCTGCTGTTCCCAAGATAAGTAAGCCCACAAACCGTCGTGTTTGCATTAAATCCTGTAGTTGTTGTAATACAGCAAGACCATAATTCAATAAGTGGTTACATCATAAGATAAGGTGGATGTTGTAGCATTACAAAGGAGCAAACATTATATTGAGGGTTTAAACAAGATGAACCAGGGAGCAGCTGTAGGCGTCAGCCCGGGGGAGCAGTGTCCCCAGCATCAGGAGGCAGAACGCGAGCGGCAGGCTGTGGGCCAAGGCGCCTATGGTGGGCGGAGGGGCAGGGTTCGTGGTTTAGGGCTAGCCGCCACCGCTTGGGCTCAGGGCGGTCCCCTCTCGCCGGTGGGGCCACGCTGGTCTGGACGGCACTCCGCGGGCGCGCTTTCCTCTCTGGCCCTCACTCGCTGCACAGACTTCTTTGCTCTAGGTCACGGGGTGCAGAGAGGTGGGTGCGAGGCGCTGCTGGTGGCGCGGAGGCGAGAGCTGGCTGGGGGAGGGGGAGCGAGCGAGTGCGCGCGCCGCGAACCTGGTCTTTGGGGAATGTGACATGACGAATTTGTCTGAGATCCAAACCGGAGAATCTGCATTCTGTAGAAATATACAAGCATACCCTCTCCCACAAGTTAGCAACACATCTGGCCTTTTTCACTCTCCCGTAAGGAGGCCTTTTTACTTGACCAGGGGCCGAGTCGTAGCCTGTAATTCAGGCATCTAGTGTCTCATCATTGTAGTCTGCCCCTGTGTGTTTACGTTTAAGTGATTAATTACAATTGGAACATAACTTCACTATTTGTCTAGCTGTTTCCCTATGGATATGTTAATTTAGGTCTAATGTTTAGTTTAGGTCTCTGTATAAATTTAAGTAATAAATGTATAACCTCCTTATCTCATTTTGGTATACAGGTATACAGATAGACCTAAATGCAAAATGCATTTATATATGTATTTATATATGGCAACAAGTATAAAGTTATTGACATATAATATATATAAATCAATATACTTGAATTAATCTTTATAATTAATATATTAATTAATATATATTACAACAATACAACACATACACAGCTAATACCAACCAACACAAACCAATATACTGTAATAATACATGTCACACATTTATAATTATACAGTATATAGAACATATATCATCACAGCACATCAATCCATACCAATTAATATCAGCCACACACACATTATATTACTGCCATATATATTTAATTATACAGTATATATATGTGTGTGTGTATATAGTATACATATTAATTTATATACAAATTAATTAAGTATAGATCTATAAATAGAATTAGGTATACCTTTATTATATTTTATTTATACCCATACCTAATTAGGCAAACTGTAATTAGGCAAATACATTTATATTATGTATTTATAACAATATATAAAGTATTGTTAAATGTACCACCTGTACAGCATCTCCACCCCACATACCACTTTCTCTAATCCCACCAACTCATTTTCAGTATTATGTGTTGGCCAGGAGCTGGGCCAGTCTTTCCCAGCAATGTTAAGAGACGTCTGTTCCTGTGTCTAATAGCCCTGGCGTTTTATTCTCTTGAATTAAAAGATCTTTTAAAGGCCTTGGAACTGTAATTTCCTGCACCCAAAAGGCTAGATCACTAGATCCAAATGTTTTGTGGCTCTTAGATTGAGAAGTCAAGTTTTTCCTTGTCTGATAGTAAGGTAAAAGTAAAAGCTGTGTTACTCTTTGACCTTTATTAATTTGTTCAGTTTTGATAGGCAGTGAGATCAAGACTTTAATTTCTCAATATCATCAGAATCTACTACACCATGCACCAGCGAAATTTCTTTTCTTTCTTTTTTTTTTTTAACTTTTTTTTTAAAAGAAAGCGAGCTACGCCCCAGGACAAATCTTACAATGTCCTCAGATAGGGGGCCAGCCACTCCGGTTGGAATTGGAGTAAGCGGCACATCAGGGGTTAATATTGTTATTAAATCTCCTTGCCTTTTCGCTTTTCTCCTAGCCTGGGTGAGACCCCCCTGAGGGAGTTTTCTCCAAGGAGCACACTCTGCATATTGTGTACTAAAAGCTCCTTTGTTTAAAAAACTTTTTATCTTCCTCAGTCTTAGGCAACACTTTGGGAGGCTTTGGGGGCAAAGTGGGGAACTCCTGGGTCCTGGGAGGCACAATCGAAGGCGGTGGCAGTCGCCTTAAAGCAGAAAGTGGTGGATAAGTTTTTTAAAGGTTTGCGCAGAGGGGGAGGGAGCTCGCCAGGGCTCTCGGCCGCAGCGTCCTGTAAGCCCTCTCCTTCCTCGGGAGGTAGACCACTTTCTCCCTCCTTTTTTTTTTTTCTTCAATGGCAGAAAATATGATCTGTGCAGTAAATGGAGACTCACCACCATCCACCTCTATAGCCTCCCCCATAGTCTATTTAACAGCCTCGTGACGGAGGTCCAGGACATTTCTAATCATATTCCACAGTCAATAAATATTTGTCTATTCTTAGATGCAGAGAAATCCATTTTTAATTTTTTTTTTAATTTTAGAGAATATTTTTATTTATTTTGTAACCTCTTTACCCTGGCTAAACTGCAGAGGGGACTAGAAAAGAAGCCTCAAGGTGAGGATCAAGTTCATCCTTGGGACTAGAGAAAATCCTTCTCCGGGAAACTCCTAGCAGTGGCCCTTTACCCCGACATGGAGGAGGAGGCATAGGGGGATGGGAGCGTCCCGAAGTTTTCCTCTTCTGTTCCGGAGATCCTTTAACTGTTTGGTAACTAAATCTTACGAACTGTCTGATCGGGGATGTTTCCCTCAACCTCCTAGGAGCGGATGGTCTGATTAGGGATGTTTTCTTAAACTTTTAGGAGCATCTTTAGCTTAAAAAAAAAAAAATCCTCATCAGAATGGCATCGAGCTGCTGTTTCCTCTAAACCTTTTTCAAATTGAGGGGAGAGCTGATCTTTCTTTTCATCCCTATCTTTTACATGCTCATTGGCAGTCATAGCGGCCAGCCATTCATTTAGCTGTCGATAGCTAGGTATAGCCTCTTCATTTTCACTTTTCTTTATAACAGGTACCTTTTCAGATTTGCTTTTTTGTTTAACAGGTACTTTTCCAACTTTACTTTCCTCTTTAACAGGTACCTTTTCAAATTCGTGAGCTGGATCTAAAACATCTCTAGTCATATTCCACAGAGGAAAGGTGTAAGTAGGGATTTTTTCCAAACCTTGCTGAGCACAATAAGCTCTTAGCTGTTTTCCTAGTTTTTTCAAGATATCGAGGTTAACAGTGCCTTGTTGTAGAAACCAAGGGCAGTGGTCTTGTACAAATGTACAAAATGATTGAATGGAAGATTTTTTAACCTTGATTCTTCTTTTACTTAATAACTGTAAAATTACTCCTATAAAGAGCTGTCTTTCATTTGATTCAGTGTTGCCCATGTCAGAAACTTAAGGATAGTAAAAGATTTTGCTTTTAGCTATCTAAAGATTAGGCCTTTTTTGTCAGCCTTTTTAGAAACCGTTTTTTCTCTCTAACTCTTCAACACTTCCCACTCCTCTCGCCCTGTCTATTCTACAGGGGGATCTGCAGCCCCCTAAGTGGGATCCTATCTGTCCCCAAAACTGAACACTGGGGGAATGGGGTTGGGGATTTACCTTCGAAATGCCTGTCTCGGGCGCCACCTGCAGAGGTCCAGCCCCAGCTGATCCAGGGTATTCGAAGGGAAGATGGAGTAGGCGACCTATTTATATATTTATTTATTCATCAAAGATATAAAGAGTAATAGAATGAGGATAGCTCAGTAGGAAAATTCAGTGGAGAAAAGCAGCTGAGTAGCTTGGTTTACGCGGAAAATCAATATAACCCGTGACACCAGGTTAGCTCTGACCACGGAGGCTGCAAGTGCCCTCTAGAATAGAGGAAGGTGCCCCACCTTAGACACCTTATCGAGTGGGTCTTCGAAGCCCAGGCAAATAAATGGTCGCAGAGGATATCCGCGCTCCAGATGGACACTCATCTGAAAATTGAGGGGAAGAATGACATGGGGAGACCAAGCGTTGGCGAGCAAGGCCCGTAGCTTTATTTTCAACACAGGTTTTAATACCCTAAGTTACACATAGAGGATAATAGGGGATGCAAAGTCAGCAGTTTTTAATCCTTATCAAAAACCAGGGTTTCTTTTCTGCAGATTTATCGTATAAAAATGGTTTAGATGATTTACATCATCTTCTGGCCAGAAGACCTATTAACATTTTATGACTCTTGACAAAGACTTATCAACCATAAGAGTTATTTTCTCTAAGAGTAATTGTTTAAGGTTTGGCGCCATCTTTCGAAGATAAAATTGCATTCCTATAGGGAGGATGTGTAATGGGTTTACAACAAAGAAAAGAATTTATTACCTTAAGGGTCTAAAGTTACCAACATCAAGGCCACTACTTATTTTTTCTACATACCAACTATATTAATTAGCACACATTCAAGGATACAATTCAGGGGATGTGGAAACTTGGCAAAAAGCATTGGTTCATCAATGAAATCTTTTACTAGTTTTATTCTGACAGTTTCTAACTCTCTGAGAGGCTCTAAGCTATTTGAATATCTTAAACTTCCCGTGCGTCTCGAGGCTGGGAGACTGTACACAATCGTATGCATAGCTGTAGGAGACCGGGTAAACTTGTCAGGCGAGTTAGAAAACCATCTGAGGGGTTTGGATTTAAACACTCCTAATTGCCCAGGAACATTATTAGTTGGAGCTGTAAGTTAGCTCTTTGACAGAGAGAGTGAGATGGTGGTGGGGGACATCCCCAGTAATGTCAGAGGTGAGAGAACAAAGCAATAAAGAAGGCAGACTTTGGTTTTTGGGGGTAGATGCTGAAGAATATACGGGGGAACTCCCGGAGGCTCGATCCCGCCTTTGCGTATGCTGAGACTCTTTCCTTATGACATTTGTCACGAGTGGAATATCTCTCGCTGGCTCCCGGCAATCTTCCATTGCACCAAACGCAGTGAAGTCCCGAGAGGCCCCTCCCAACACCACAGTATCAGTGTCTTCTCAGAGGCACCCTGAGCAACTCCCTGAGTTCACCGGCACAAGTCGAGGGAACACAGGGTATCCTGCCGCAACCCGAGAAAGACCTCAAGAGTCCGTCTTCAACACGTCTTGAGGCCGGATTCCCCTACCATGACTCGAGAGCAATGACACGCTCCCCCTCGCCATGCGCATGGACACCTGACTTTCCCTGGCGCCACATGAGAGGCTCCCTGAGCTCCCCGTCATACCTCGTGAGAAACCCCACACTGGCGCCACAGCTCGGGAAAACCCACGAGACGCCACCGTCATCGCGAGATTGGGGACATCTTTTCCTGCCTGACCTGGAGAGCAATCCATGGTCCTTTCTCCAAACTTCACAGGAGGCTTTACTCCCTTTAGGCCACTCAATGGGATCCAAGAGATACCTGTCGCGACTTGAGAGGAGAGCAGAGTACTTTGTTTCCCCTCGAGATGAGGCCTTACCTTGGGTGAGTCTGGAATGCAACCCCGAGATCCCTGTTGCCCCTGGAGAGGAACATTATGTCCTGGACAAAAGCCTAGATGAGGTCTATTTTGCCCTACAGTGAATCGAGAGCAACACCCATCTCTCCCTCGCAATTCGAATGGAAGATTGGTCTTCACTGGGCCAACACAAGAGGAAGTCTGAATTTCCCGTTGTAACTCGAGAATCCCGCTGCAACTCTTAAAAACCACGTGGTTCCCCATTCATCGCAATATGAGGCCTTTGCCCGCTACAGAGTCTCAAGAGAAGTCCCATGTTTCGTCATAAAGTTCGAAATGCTACTTGGCATCCTTGATGCGACCCCAAAAGTTCCCCAATATACCGGTCTCACTCCAAGGGAACACCGAAGTTCCTGGCACCACTTCATTTGAGCCCCTTCTCCCCTCCTGATCAAGGCAGGAAGGTCGATTCCCCTGCTTTGTCTAGAAGGGGTTCCCGACCTTCATGGCGCACCTCAGGATGAGGCCAGTCTCACGAAGAAATTCGAGACGTAGCCTCGTGTTGGTGCCACGTGCCGAAAGACCCCGATTTCTCGGTCTTGCTCTTGATAAGAACCCGATGCCCGGACACCTCTTCTAAGGCAAACCTGTGGATGAAGGCACTACACGAGGGGGCACTGGCAACCCTGTTCATCGTCCGGAAAATCCCACAGGATCCACATACAGCTCCACAACTGGCCTGTCACCCCTTAAACAATGAGAGAGGCAAGCGGAGCTCCCTTCCTCAGACAAGACGAGGCCTGAGTATCCAATCCCAACTCTGCAGGCACGCTTCGATCTGAGTCAGAAATGGAGAGGAAACCTGAGGTTCCTGCCTCAACCCGAGATGAGGCCCTCTTCCATTAAAACAAACCCAGTGGAGTCCCGAGAGGCCCCTCCCATCTCCACAGTATCCCTGACTTCTCATAGGCATTCTGAGAAGCTCCTTGAGGCCACCGGCAAACGTCGAGGGAAATAAGGGTTTCCTGCCACAACCGAAGAAAGACCTCGAGAGTCCTTCTTCAACGCGTCTTGAGGTCAGATTCCCCTACCATGGCTCGAGAGCAATAACGCGCTCCCCCTCGCCACGCACATGGAGACCTGACTTCCCTGGCGCCACATGAGAGGCTCCCTGAGCTCCCTGTCGTACCTCGTGTGAAACCCCACACTGGCGCCGCAGCTTGAGAAAACACACAAGACCCCTCCGTCATCGCGAGATGAGGGCCATCTTTTCCTGCATGGCCTGGAGAGCATTCCCAAGTCCTCTCTCCAAACTTCACAGGAGGCTTGACTCCCTTTAGGCCACAAAGTGGGCTCCAAGAGGTGCCCGTCGCAACTCGAAAGGAGAGCAGAGTCCTTTGCTTCCCTTCGACACGAGGCCTGACTCCCTGGGTGAGTCTGGAATGCAAACCTGAGATCCCTGTGGCCCTTGGAGAGGAACATTAGGTCCTGGACACAAGCCTAGATGAGGTCTCCTTTGCCCTGCAGTGACTCGAGCGCAACCCCCAGCTCTCCCTCGCAACTCAAATGGATGATTGGACTTCCTTGGCCCAACACAAGAGGAAGCCTGAAATCCCCGTCGTAACTCGAGAATCCCGCCGCAACTCGAGAAAAACCACGTGGCTCCCCCGTCATCGCAAGATGAGGCCCTTGGCCGCTACAGCATATCAAGAGAAGTCCCACGTTCCATCCTGAAGTACAAAACGGTACTTGGCACCCTTGATGCGACCCCCAAAGTTCCCTGACATACCGGTCTCAGTCGAGGGAAACACCAAAGTTCATGGCACCACATCCTGTGAGCCCCTTCA
The DNA here is from genome assembly GCF_029407905.1 of Bubalus kerabau. NCBI lineage: Eukaryota > Metazoa > Chordata > Mammalia > Artiodactyla > Bovidae > Bubalus > Bubalus kerabau. Next base: position 2,181,877 of record NC_073633.1, read on the forward strand.
CCCCTCCTGATCGCGACAGGAGGGTCGACTCCCATGCTTTGTCTGCAAGGGGTTCCCGACGTTCCCCGCAAACCTCCGGATGAGGCCGGTCTCATGAGGAAATTCGAAAAGTAGCCTCATGGTTGGTGCCACATGTTGAAAGATCCCGAATTCCCGGTCCACTCTAGATAAGAACCTGACGCCCGGACATCTCTTCGAAGGCAACCCTGTGGATGAAGGCACAACACGAAGGGACACTGACATCCCCATGCATCGTCTGGAAAAACCCGCAGATTCCACTCACAGCTCCAAATGTGGACTGTCACCCCGTGAACAACTCGAGAGGCAAGTGAAGTTGCATTCCTTCACACAAGACGAGGCCTTACCCTCCTGGCCCAACTCTTCAGGGACCCTGCGATCGGAGTCAGAAATGGAGAGGAACCCTGAGGTTCCTACCTCAACTAGAGAAGAGGCCCTCTTCCATTGAACCAAACTCAGTGGTGTCCCGAGAGGCCCCTCCCAACACCACAGTATCCCTGAATTCTCAGAGGCTCCCTGAGAAGCTACCTGAGGTCACTGGCACAAGTCGAGGGAACCCAGAGTTTCCTGAAGTAACCCGAGAAAGACTTGGAGAGTCCTTTTTCAACGTCTCTTGATGCCCGATTCCCCTACCATGACTCCAGAGCAAGGACGTGCTCCCCTCGCCACAAGCAGGAATACTGACTTCCCTAGTACCACACAAGAGGCTCCCTGAGTACCCCATCATACCTCGTGAGAAAACCCACAGTGGTGCCGCAGTTCGAGAAAAACCACAAGATGCCCCCGTCAAGGAGAGATGGGGGCCTTCTTTTCCTGCCTGACCTGGAGAGCAATCACTGGTCCTCTCTCCAAACTTCACAGGAGGATTGACTCCCTTTAGGCCACTCAGTTGGGTCCAAGAAATACCCGGTGCGACTCGAGAGGAGAGCGGAGTCCTTTGCTTCCCTGGAGACGAGGCCTGACTCCCCGGGTGAGTTTGGAATGCAACCCCGAGATCCCTGTCGCCCCTGGAGTGGAACATTATGTCCTAGACACAAGCCTAGATGAGGTCTATTTTGCCCTACAGTGATCGAGAGCAACCTCCATCTCTCCCTCACAATTTGAATGGAAGATTGGGCTTCCCACGGTCAACACATGAGGAAGTCTGAATATCCCATCGTAATTCGAGAATTCAGCCTCAAGTCTTAAAAACCATGTGGTTCCCCCTTCATCGCAATATGAGGCCCTTGCCAGCTAGAGTCTCAAGAGAAGTCCCACGTTCCATCTTAAAGTTCGAAATGCTACTTGGCACCCTTGATGCGACCCCAAAGTTCCCCAACATACTGGTCTCACTCCAGGGGAACACTGAAATTCCCGGCGTCTCCAGGGAAGTCCCATGTTCTGTCCTTAAGTGCGAAAAGGTACTTGACACCCTTGATGCGACCGCAAAAGTTCCCGACACGCTGGGTTCCCTCGAGGGGAACACCAAGGGTCCCGACACCACTTCATCTGAGCACCTTCTCCCCTCCTGATCGTGACAGGAGAGTCGATTCCCCTGCTTTCTCTGGATGGGGTTCCCGGCCTTCCTGGTGCACCTCAGGATGAGGCCGGTCTCAGGAGGAAATTCGAGACCAGCCATGTGTGAGGTGCCACGTGCCGAACGACACCGATTTTCCGGTCCGCTCTTGATAAGAACCTGATGCCCGGACACCTCTTCGAAGGCAACCCTGTGAGTGAAGGCACAACACGAAGGGGCACTGACACCCCCGTGCATCATCCGGAAAAACCCGCAGGGTCTACACACAGCTCGACAAGGGGCCTGAGACTCCCGGAACAACTCGAGAGGCAACCAGAATTCCATTCCTCAGACAAGACGAGGCATGACTCTCCTGTCCCAACACTGCAGGGACCGTGCAGTCGGAGTCAGAATTGGAGAGGAAGCCTGAGGTTCCTGCCTCCCCTCGAGATGAGGCCCTCTTCCATTGCGCCGAACCCAGCAGAGTCCCGAGAGGCCCTGCCAACTCCACAGCATTCCTCACCTCTCAGAGTCACCCTGGTAAGTTCCCTATAGTCCCCTGCAGAAGTCGAGGGAAACGAGGGTTTCCCGCCGCCACCCGAGAAAGACCTCGAGAGTCATTCTTCAACGCGTCTTGAGGCCCTAGTCACTTCCCATGACTCGAGAGTGATGACCAGCTCCCCCTCGCCATGCGCATGGAGACATGAGTTCCCTGGCGCCGCACGAGAGGCTCCCTGAGGTCCTCGTCGTGCCTCTTGAGAAAACCCCCAAGGGCGCCACAGCCTGAGGAAACCCATGAGATGCCCCCGTCATCGCGAGATGAGGGCCTTCTTTTCCTGCCTGACCTGGAGAGCAATCCCAAGTCCTCTCTCCAAACTGAAGAGGAGGCTCGACACCCTTGAGTCCACTCAGTGGGCTCCAAGAGATCCGTGTCGCGACTTGAGAGGAAAGTGGAGTCCTCTGCTTCCCCTCGAGGCGAGGCCTGACTCCCCGGGGGAGTCTGGAATGGAAACCCGAGATCTCTGTCTTCCCTTGAGAGGAATATTAGGTCCTGGACACACGCCTCGATGAGCTCTCTTTGGCCCTGTAGTGACTCGAGCAGAACCCCCAGCTTTCCCTTGCAACTCCAGGGGAAGATTGGGCTTCCCAGGGCCAACCCAAGAGGAAGCCTGAAATCCCCGTCGTTTTCGAGAATCCAGACGCAACTCGAGAAAAACGACGTGGTTCCAACGTCTTCACAGGATGAGGCCCTTGCCCGCTACAGCGTCTCCAGGGAAGTCCCATGTTCCGTCCTGAAGTGGGAAATGGTACTTGGCTCCCTTGATGCGACCCCTAAAGTTCCCTGAAACGCCAGGTTCCCTCGAGTGGAACACCTAGAGTCCCGGCCCCACTTCATCTGAGCCCCATCTCCCCTCCTGATCGCGACAGGAGAGTCGATTCCCCTTCTTTGTGTGGAAGGGGTTCCCGGCCTTCCCGGCGCACCTCAGGATGATGCTGGTCTCACGAGGAAATTCGAGATGAGCCACGTGGGTGGTGCCACATGCCGAATGACCCCGATTTCCCGGTCCGCTCTTGAAATGAACCTGATGCTGGACACCTCTTTGAAGGCAACCCTGTGGGGGAAGGCACCAAATGAAGGGGCAATGACACCCCCGTGCATCTTCTGGAAACACCCGCAGGTTCCACACACAGCTCGACAAGGGGCCTGAGACCCACTGAACGACTCGAGAGGCAAGCAGAGTTCCATTACTCAGACAAGACGAGGCCTGACTCTCCTGTCCCAACCCTGCAGGGACCCTGCGGTCAGAGTCAGAAATGGAGAGGAAGCCTGAGGTTCCTGCCTCCAATCGAGATGAGGCCCTCTTTAATTTCGTCAAACCTAGTGGAGTCCCGAGAGGCCCCTCTAACTCCTCAGTATCCCTCACCTCTCAGAGGCACCTGGGAAGTTCCCTAAGGTCCCCGGTAGAGGTCGAGGGAAACGAGTGTTTCCCGCCCCAACCCAAGAAAGACCTCGAGAGTCCTTCTTAAATGCGTCTGGAGGCCCTAGTCCCTCCCATGACTCCAGAGCAATGACGCGATCTGCCTGGACACACGCATGGAGGCCTGACTTCTCTGGCGCCGCACGAGAAGCTCCCTGAGCTCCCCATCATATCTCGTGAGAAACCCCACACTGGCGCCGCAGCTCGAGAAAACGCATGAGACGCTCCCGTCATCACGAGAGGAGGGCCATCTTTAACTGAATGGTATGCAGATCAAGCGTGAACCTTCTGTCCAAGCTACACAGGACGCTTGACTCCCTTTAGGCCACTCATTGGGCTCCAAGAGTTACACGTCGCGAATCGAGAGGATAGTGGAGTCCTTTGCTTCCACTCGAGACGAGGCGTGACCCACCGGGTGAGACTGGAATGCGACCCCGATATCCCTGTTGCCCCTGGAGAGGAACACTACATCCTGGCCCCAAGCCTAGATGAGGACTCTTTGCCCTGAAGTGACTCGAGAGCAACCCACAGCTCTCTCTGACAAGTTGAATGGAAGATTGGACTTCCTGGGCCAACACAAGAGGAAGCCTGAATTCCCCGTCGTAACTCGAGAATCCCGCCGCAACTCGAGAAAAACCACGTGTTTCCCTCGTCATCGCAATATGAGGCCCTTGCCCGCTAGAGCATCTCCAGAGAATTCCCACGTTTCATCTTGAAGTGCGAAACTGTACTTGGCACCCTTGATGCGACCTCAAAAGTGCCATGACATACCGGTCTCACTCGAGGGGACCACCGAGGTTCCCGGCACCACTTCATCTGAGCCCCTTCTCCCCTTCTGATCGCGACCGGTGTGTCAATTCCCCTGCTTTGTCTGCAAGGGTTCCCTACCTTCCCGGCGAACCTCAGGATGAGGCTGGTCTCCCGAGGAAATTCGAGACGTAGCCTCGTGGGTGGTACCACATGCTGAAAGACCCCAATTTTCTGGTACGCTCTTGAAAAGAACCCGATGCCCGGACACCTCTTTGAAGGCAACCCTGTGGATGAAGGCACAACACGAAGGGGCACTGACACCCCTGTGCATCGTCCGGAAAAACCCGCAGGTTCCACACACAGCTCAACAAGTGGCCTGTCACTCCGTGAACAACTCGAAAGGCAAGCGGAGATCCATTCCTCCACGGAAGACGAGGCGTGACTCTCTTGTCCGTACTCGGCGGGTACTCTGCGACCCGAGTCAGAAATGGAGAGGACCCCTGAGGTTCCTGCCTCCATTCGAGATGAGGCCCTCTTCGATTGCACCAAACCCAGTTGAGTAATGAAAGGCCCCTCCCAAATCCACAGTGTCCCTGACTTCTCAGAGGCACCCTGAGAAGTTGCCTGAGGTCACCGACACAAGTCGAGGGAACCCAGGGTTCCCTGCCGCAACCCGAGAAAGACCTCGAGAGTCCTTCTTCAATGCGTCTTGAGGCCCGATTCGCCTACTATGACTCGAGAGCAATCACGCACTCCCCTTCACCACACGCACGGAGACCTGACGTCCCTAGCACCACACGAGAGGCTCTCTGAGCTCCCCGTCGTACCTCGTGAGAAATCTGATACTGGCGCCGCAGCTGGAGAAAACCCACGAGACGCCCCCGTCATCGCGAGACGAGGGCCTTTTTTCCTGCATGGCCAGGAAAACATTTCCGAGTCATCTCTCCAAACTCCATAGGAGGCTTCACTCCCTTTACGCCACGCAGTGGGCTCCAAGAGATACCCGTCGCGACTCGACAGGAGAGCGGAGTCCTTTATTGCCCCTCAAGACGAGGCCTGACTCTCCGGATGAGTCGAGAATGCAACCCTGAGATCCCTGTCGGCCCAGTAGTGGAACACTAGGTCCTGGACACAAGCGTAGATGAGGCCTATTTTGCCCTGCAGTGACTGGAGAGCAATCCCCAGTTCTAACTTGCAACTCGAATGGAATACTGGATTTTCCTGACGCCACACAAGAGGCTCCCTGAAATCCCTGTGGTACTTCATGAGACACCCCACACTGGCGCCACAGCTCGAGAAAACCCACGAGACGCCACCGTCATCTCGAGATGAGGGCCTTCTTTTCCTGCATGGCCTGGAGTCCAATCCCGAGTCCTCTCTCCAAACTCCACAGGAGGCTTGACTCCCTTTAGTACACACAGTGGGCTCCAAGAGATACCCATCGCGACTCGAGACGAGAGCGGAATTCTTTGCTTACCCTCGAGGTGAGAACTGACTCCCCGGATGAGTCTGGAATGCAAACCCGAGATCCCTCTCGCCCCTGGAGAGCAACGTTAGATCCTGGACACAAGCCTAGATTAGGTCTCTTTTGCCCTGCAGTGACTCTAGCGCAATCCCCAGCTCCCCCTCGCAACCCGAATGGAAGATTGGATTTCAAGACCAACAAGAGGAAGCCTAAATTCCCGGTCATAACTCGAGAATCCCGCCGCAACTCGAGCAAAACCACGTGGTTCTCCCGTCATCGCAAGATGAGGCCCTTGCCCGCTACAGCGTTTCAAAAGATGTCCCAGGTTCCGTCTTGAAATGCGAAACGGTACTTGGCACCCTTGATGCGACCCCAAAAGTCCCCCAACACGCCGGTCTCACTCAAGGGGAACACCGAGGTTCCCGGCACTACTTCATTTAAGCCCCTTCTCCCCTCCTGATCGTGACCCGTGGGTCGATTCCCCTGCTTTGTCTGCAAGGGGGCCCGACCTTCCCTGCACAACTCAGGATGAGGCCAGTCTCATGGGGAAATTCGATACGTAGCTTTGTGGGTGGTGCCACTTGCTGAAAGACTCCAATTTCCCGGTCCGCTCTTGATAAGAATCCGATGCTCGGACACCTCTTGGAAGGCAGCCTTGAGTATGAAGGTACAACACGAAGGGGCACTAACACACCTGTGCATCATCCGGAAAAAAGGGCAGGTTACATACACAGCTCGACAAGTGGCCTGTCACCTCAAGAACAACTCGAGAGGCAAGAGGAGTCCCATCCTCCAGAAAAGACGAGGCCTGACTCTCCTGTACCAACATGCAGGGACCTTGCGATCTGAGTCAGAAATGGAGAGGAACACTGAGGTTCATGCTTCAACTCGAGATGAGTCCCTCTTACATTCCACCAAATGCAGAGGAGTCTCGAGAGGCCCCTCCAAACTGCACAGTATCCCTGACTTCTCAGAGGCACTCTGAGAAGCTCCCTGAGGTCGCAGGCACAAGTCAAGGGAACCCTGGGTTTTATGCAGTGACCCGAGAAAGACCTCGAGAGTCCTTCTTCAACCCGTCTTGAGGCCCGATTACCCTACCATGACTCGAGAGCAATGACGAACTCCCCCTAGCCATCTCATGGGGACCTGACTTCCCTGGCGCCACACGAGAGGCTCCCTGAGCTCCCTCTCGTACCTCGTCAGAAACCCGGCACTAGCGCGGCAGTCTAGAAAACCCACAAGAGGCCGCCGTCATCGCGAGATGAGGGCCTTTTTTTCCTGCATGGCCTGGAGAGGAATCCCGAGTCCTCTATCCAAACAGCACAGGAGGCTTGACTCCCTTTAGGGCACACAGTGGGCTCCAAGAGATACCCATCGCGACTCAAAAGGACAGCGGAGTTCTTTGCTTCCCCTCGAGACGAGGCCTGATTCCCCGGGTGAGTCTGGTATGCAAGCCCGAGATACCTGTCGCCCGTAGGGATGAACATTAAGTCCTGGACACAAGCCTAGATGAGGTCTATTTTGCCCTGCAGTGACTCGAGGGCAATCCCCAGCTCTCCCTTGAAACTCGAATGGAAGATAGGACTTCCCTGGGCCAACACATGAGGAAGACTGTATTCCCCGTCGAAACTCGAGAATCCCGCCACAACTCGAGAAACGCTACGTGGTTCCCCCGTCATCCCAAGATGAGGCCCTTGCCCCCTACAGCGTCTCAAGAGAAGTCCCCCGTTCCGTCTTGAAGTGCGAAACGGTATCGGCACCCTTGATGCAACATCAAAAGTTCCTCGACACACTGGTCTGACTCGAGGAGAACACCGAGGTTCCCGGCACCACTACATCTGGGCCCCTTCTCCCCTCCTGATCGCGACAGGAGGGTCGATTCCCCTGTTTTGTCTTGAAGGGGTTCCCGCCTTTCCCGGTGCATCTCAGGATGAGGCCGGTCTCAAGAGGATATTCGAGACATAGCCTCGTGGATGGTGACACATGCCGAAAGACCCCGATTTCCCGGTTCGCTCTTGATAAGATCCCAGTGCCCGGACACCTCTTTGAAGATAACCCTTTTGATGAAGGCACAACACGAAGGGGCACTGACACCCCCGGGTATTGTCCGGAGAAACCCGCAGGTACCACACACAGCTCGAGAAGTGACCTGTCACCCCGTGAACAACTGGAGAGGCAAGCAGAGTTCCATTCCTCCACACAAGACGAGGCCTGACTCTCCTGTTCGAACTCTGCAGCGAAACTGCAATCTGAGTCAGATCTGGCCCAGGGGAAGTCAGGAGAGGAAACATGAGTTTCCTGCCTCCACTCAAGATGAGGCCCTCTTCCATTGCACCGAACCCAGTGGAGTCCCGAGAGGCCCCTCCCAACTGCACAGTATCCCTGACTTCTCAGAGGCACCCTTAGACCTTCCTGAGTTCACCGGCACAAGTCGAGGGAACCAAGGGTTTCCTGCCCCAACCCGTAAAAGACCTCGAGAGTCCTTCTTCAACGCGTCTTGAGGTGCCATTCCCCTACCATGACTCGAGAGCAATGACGCACTCCGCCTAGCCACGCGCATAGAAACCTGACTTCCCTGGCGCCACAGGAGAGGCTCCCTGAGCTCCCCATTATACCTCGTGAGCAACACCACACTGGAGCCGCAGCTCGAGAATACCCACGAGACGCCCCAGTCCTCACGAGATGAGGGCCTTCTTTTGCTGTATGGCCTGGAGAGCAATCCTGAGTCCTCTCTCCAAACTCCACAGGAGGCTTGACTCATTGTAGGCCACACAGTGAGCTCCAAGATATACCCGTCGCGACTTGACAGGAGAGCGGTGTCCTTGGCTTCCCCTCGAGACGAGGCCTGATTCCCCGGGTGAGTCGAGAATGCAATGCCGAGATCGCTGTCGCCCCAGCAGAGGAACATTAGGTCCTGGACACAAGCCTAGATGAGGTCTATTTGGCCCTGCAGTGTCTCGAGAGCAATCCCCAGTTCTAACTCGCAATTCGAATGAAAACTGGACTTCCCTGGGCCAGTTGAACAGGAAGCCTGAATTCCCCATCGTAACTCGAGAATCCCGCCGCAACTCAAGAAAAACCACGTGGTTCCCCCGTCATCGAAAGATGAGGCCCTTGCCCGCTACAGCATCTCAAGAGAAGTCCCACGTTCCGTATTGAAGAGCGAAAAGTTACTTGGAACCCTTGATGCGACCCCATAAGATCCCCGACATACCAGTCTCACTTGAGGAGAACACCGAGGTTCCCGGCACCACTTCATCTGAGACTCTTCTCCCCTCTTGATTGCGACAGGAGGTTCGATTCCCCTGCTTTGTCTGGAAGGCATTCCCGACCTTCCTGGCGCATGATGAGGCCAGTCTCACGAGGAAATTTTAGACATAGCCTCGTGGGTGGTGCGGCATGCCAAAAGACCCCAATTCCCTGGTCCGCTCTTGATAAGAACCCGATGGCAGAACCCAACTCGAAGGCAATCCTGTGGATCAAGGCACAACACGAAGGGGCAGTGACACCCCGGTGCATCGTCCAGAAAAACCCACAAGTTCCACATACAAATCGACAAGTGGCCTGTCACCCCATGAACAACGCGAGAGTCAAGCGGAGTTCCAGTCCTCCACACAAGATGAGGCCTGACTCTCCTGTCCCAACTCTGCAGGGACTCTGCGATCCGAGTCAGATCCGGCGCATTCGAAGCCAGGAGAGGAACCCTGAGGTTCCTGCCTCAACTTGTCATGAGGCCCTCTTCCATTGCACCAAACCCAGTGGAGTTCCGAGAGGCCCCTCCCAACTCCACAGTGACCCTGACTTCTCAGAGGCACGCTGAGAAGCTTCCTGAAGTCACTGGCACAAGTCGATGGAACCCAGGGTTTCCTGCTGCAACGCAGGAAAGACCTCGAGAGTCCTTCTTTAACACCTCTTAAGGCCCAATTCCCCTACCATGACTCGAGAACAATGACGGGCTCCCTCTCACCACGTGCATAGAGACCTGACTGCCCTGGCACCACGTGAGAGGCTCACTGAGCTCCCAGTCTTACTTCATGAGAAACCCCACACTAGCGCCACAGCTCGAGAAAACCTACGAGACGCCCCAGTCATTGGGAGATGAGGGCCTTCATTTCATGCATTCCCTGGAGAGCAATCCCGTGTCCTCCCTCCAAACACCAAAGGAGGTTTGACTCCCTTTAAGCCACTCAGTGGGCTCCAAGACATACCCGTCCGACTCGAGAGGAGAGCAGAGTCCTTTGCTTCCCCTCGAGATGAGGGCTGACTCCAAGGTGAGTCTGGAATGCAACCCCGAGATTTCTGTCGAGCCTGGACATGAACATTAGGTCCTGCACACAAGCCTTGGTGGGGTCTCTTTTGCCTTCAGTGACTAGAGCGCACCTCCAGCTCTTCCTCGAATCTCGAATGGAAGATAAGAATTTTGTGGGCCAACACAAGAGGAAGCATGAATTCCCTGTGGTAACTCAAATATCCCACCGCAACTCGAGAAAAACCAAGTGGTTCCGTAGTCATTCCAAGATGAGGCCCATGCCCGCTGGAGCACCCCAAGAGAAGTCCAACGTTCCATTGTGAAGAGCGAAACGGTACTTGGAACGCGTTATGCGACCCCAAAAGTTACCCGACATACCTGTCTCACTTGAGGGAAACACCGAGGTTCCCAGCAGCACTTCATCTGAGCCACTTCTCCCCTCCTGATCGCCACAGGAGGGTCGATTCCTCTGCTTTGTCTGGAAGAGTTTCATGAACTTCGTGGCACATTTCAGGATGAGGCCGGTTTCATGAGGAAATTCGAGACAACCCACGTGGGTGGTGCCAAATGCAGAACGACCCCGATATCCCGGTCCACTCTTCATAAGAACCCGATGCCCGGACACCTCTTCGAAGGCAACCCTGTGGATGAAGACACAAAACGAAGGGTCACTGACACCCCCGTGCATCGTCTGGAAAAACCTGCAGATTCGACACACAGTTTGACAAGGGGCCTGAAACCCCATGAACAACTCGAGAGGCAAGCGGAGTTCCATTCCTCAGAAAAGATGTAGCCTGTCTCTCCTGTCCCAACTCTGCAGGGACCCTGATGTCGGAGTCTGAAACAGAGAGGAAGTCTGAGGTTCCTGCCTCCCCTCGAGATGAGCCCCTCTTCCATTGCGACAAACCCAGCGGAGTCCCGAGAGGCACCGCCAACTCCACAGTATCCCTCAACTCTCAGAGACACCCTGGGAAGTTCCCTAAGGTCCCCGGCAGAAGTCGAGGGAAACGACTTTTTCCCGCCACAACCCGAGAAAGACCTCGAGAGTCCCTCTTCAACGCGTCTTGAGGCCCTAGTCCCCTCCCATTACTCGAGAGCCACAACGCGCTCCTCCTCGCTACGCGCAGGGAGACCTGACTTCCCTGGCGCCGCACGAGAGGCTCCCTGAGATCCTCGCCGTGCCTCGCGAGAAAACCCCCACGGGCGCCGCAGCTCGAGGAAACCCCTGAGACGCCCCCGTCCTCGCGATGTGAAGGGACTTCTTTTCCTGCATGGCCTGGAGAACAATCCCGAGCCCTCTCTCCAAAATGAAGAGGAGGCTTGACTCCACTGACGCCACTAGGGGGCTCCAAGATATCCGGGTCGCGACTCGGGAGGACAGCAGAGTCCTTTGCTTCCCCTCGAGACGAGGCCTGACACCCAGGGGGATCCTGGAATGCAACCCCGAGATCCCTGCCTTCCCTGGAGAGGAATATTAGGTCCTGGACACAAGCCTAGATGAGGTCTCTTTGGCCCTGCAATGACTCGAGCGCAACCCCCAGCTTTCCCTCGCCAATCGAATGGAAGACTGGGCTTCCCAGGGCCAACAGAAGAGGAAGCCTGTAATCCCCATCGTCACTCGAGAATCCCGGCGCAACTCGAGAAAAAACACGTGGTTCCAACGTCTTCGCAAGATGAGGCCCTTGCCCACTACAGCGTCTCAGGGGAAGTCCCATGTTCCGCCCTGAAGTGCGAAACAGTACCTGACACCCTTCATGCGACCCCCAAAAGCTCCCCGACACGCCGGGTACCCTCGAGGGAACACCGAGTGTCCCGGCACAGCTTCATCTGAGCCCGTTCTCCCCTCCTGATCACGACAGGAGAGTCGATTCCCCTGCGTGGTTCAGAAGGGGTTCCCGGCCTTCCCGGTGCACCTCAGGATGAGGCCGGTCTCACAGGGAAATTCGAGACGAGCCACGTGGGTGGTGCCACATGCCAAATGCCCCCGATTCCCCGGTCCGCTTTTGAGAAGGACCCGAGGCCCGGACCCCTCTTCGAAGGCAACCCTGTGGGTGAAGGCACAACACGAAGGGGCACTGACACCCCCGTGCACCATCCGGAAAGACCCGCTGGTTCCACACACAGCTCGACCAGGGGCCTGAAAACCCCTGACAACTCGAGAGGCAAGCGGGGTTCCCTTCCTCAGACAAGACGAGGCCTGCCTCTCCTGTCCCAACTCTGCAGGGACCCTGTGGTTGGAGTCCGAAAAGGAGAGGAAGCCTATGTTTCCTGTCTCCCCTCGAGATGAGGCCCTCTTCCATTGCGCCAAGCCCAGCGGAGTCCCGAGAGGCCCCGCCAACTCCACAGCATCCCTCACCTATCAGAGGCACCATGGGAAGTTCCCTCAGGTCCCCGGCAGAAGTCGAGGGAAACGAGGCTTTCCCGCCGCAACCACAGAAAGACCTCGAGTGTCCTTCTTCAACGCCTCTGGAGGCCCTAGTCCTCTCCCATGACTGGAGAGCCATGACGCGCTCCCCCTCGCCACGTGCACAGAGACCTGACTTCCCTGGCACCGCACGAGAGGCTCCCTGAGATCCTCGTCTTGCCTCGTGAGAAAACCCCCACGGGCGCCGCAGCTCGAGGAAACCCCTGAGAAGCCCCCATCCTCGCGAGGTGAGGGCCTTCTTTTCCTGCCTGACCCAGAGCACAATCCCGAGTCCTCTCTCCAAACTGAAGAGAAGGCCTGACTCCCTTGAGGCCACTCAGTGGGCTCCAAGAGATCTGCGTCGCGACTCGAGAGGAGAGCGGCATCCTTGGCTTGCCCTCGAGGCGAGGCCTGACTCCCCGGGGGAGTCTGGAACGCCACCCTGAGATCCCTGTCTTCCCTTGAGAGGAACGTTAAGTCCCGGACACAGGCCTAGATGAGGTCTCTTTGGCCCTGCAGTGACTCGAGTGCAACCGTCAGCTTTCCCTCGCAACTCGAATGGAAGATTAGGCTTCCTGGGGCCAACACAAGAGGAAGCCTGAAATCCACTTCGTAACTCGAGAATCCCGCCGCAACTCGAGAAAATCCACATGGTCCCAACGTCTTCGCAAGATGAGGCCCTTGCCCGCTACGGCGTCTCAAGGGAAGTCCCAGGTTCTGTCCTGAAGTGCGAAACGGTACCTGACTCCTTTCATGCAACCCCCAAAAGTCCCCCACACGCCGGTTTCCCTCGAGGGTAACACCGAGGGTTGCATCCCCACTTCATCTGAGCCCCTTCTCCCCTCCTGATGGCGACAGGAGAGTCAATCCCCCTGCATTGTCTGGAAGGGTCCCCGGCCTTCCCAGCACAACTCAGGATGAAGCTGGCCTCACTAGGAGATTTGAGACTAGCCCCGTGGGTGGTCCCTCATGCCGAAAGACCCCGATTTCCCTGTCCACTCTTGAAAAGAACCCGAGGCCCGGACACCTCTTCGAAGGCAACCCAGTGGGTGAAGGCACAACACGAAGGGGCACTGTCACCGTCGTGCATTTCCGGAAACACCCGCAGGTTCCACACACAGCTCAACAAGGGGCCTGAGACCCCCTGAGCACCTCAAGAGGCAAGCGGAGTTCCCTTCCTCAGACAAGACGATTCCTGACTCTCCTGTCCCAACTCTGCAGGGACCCTGCGGTCGGAGTCTGAAACGGAGAGGAAGCCTGAGGTTCCTGCCTTCCCTGGAGATGAGGCCCTCTTCCATTGCGCCAAACCCAGCGGAGTCCTGAGAGGCCCCGCCAACTCCACAGCATCCCTCATCTGTCAGAAGCACACTGGGAAGTTCCCTAAGGTCACCAGTAAACTTTTATTGCACAAGGTCCCCATGAAAAGGCCCACGCAGCAGGACAGCCACAGATTCTGTCTGCCATTAAAGGGCAGTAAGGTGCCCTCCCCCCTTCTTTGCTGCCTCGGCGGCCACCAGCGTGCAATTCGCGTACCCTTCCCTTTCCCGTCCTAGCAGGTGCTCCAGGGCCCGCTGGCCTACAAAGTGCCAGAAGCAGGGCTGGGCCAGCCGGCCAGAATTCAGGGTTCTGTCCCTTGGACTTCCAGCGGACACTAGGCTGCTTGGGAAAACCGCGCAGACTCTGAGGTTTTTCAGCAGAGGGGTGGAGCGGTAAAGGCCTTGACCCCAAAGACGAGGCCTTTCTGCGACCGCCAGGTTGGGGAGCTCTGAGACTGTGCCAACACAGGGCGGAATACATGGTTCCCTGCTCCAGGCAGTCCCCGTTCCCTTACCTGTGTTCTGCACCCCTCCGCTGTGGCCAATGGATGCCGATCCTTGGGGATCCAGGAGTTCACGAAATGGGCATTCCCAGCCGCAAAGGCGACCCCCAACAGCACATCTGGAAAGCCCTCCCCCACCCCCGCCAGGAGCCGACCCCCAATGCGAATGGAACCCCACCCCGCCCCGCACCGCCAGGTTTCGCCCCGGCCCTGCCGGGCTCCCGGTGGGTTCCCAGCAATATTGGCGACCCCCGGGAGCACAACAGGGACCGACCCCCCACCCACAGTGAGCGGAATCTCGACCTGTGCAGCCCAGGTTTACCCCACCCTGGCTGCGCTCCCAGCGCGTTTCAAGCTGCAGTGGCCATCTCCGAGAGCACAACTGGGAAGCCCTCCCCTACCCCCGTCAGGAGCCGACACCCGCCTTGCACCACCCGGGTTCGCCCCGCCCCTGCCGCGCTCCAGGGGCGCTGCCCACCTTCACCAGTGGCTCTCGGTGAGCCCCGTCCCCACGCCCGGTTCCAGGAGAGGCTCTCGGACCTCGCTGCTGCCGCCAGGTCAAACATGAGGACAATACATACACCCCACAGAGACAATCCAAGCTGTCTGTGATTTAGGGATAAAACGAGGACTACAGATAGGCAAGATGACCTGACCTAGGAGGGCCATGATATTCTATAGAACCAGACAAAGTTGGTTACCAAGGAAACTTTTTTCCTTGGAACCCGGAAAGCTGGTTCTTTGCATATGCAATGACCAACAATTGGCTTGTTACCCAAGCCTGCCTTACTGCCACCCCCATCCCCCCACTCCCCAGAAGACTGGCTCAAAGAAATATTTTAAATCTCAGGCGGAAACCTGGAAGATGTCTTGTCTGTCTGTTTGGATTAAGGTATGTGTCAGTGTGAGCCCTGTGTTTTTTGATAATATTGCTCAAGTTCTGAGTTCTGATTTCAATGGTCTCAAGACAAGGTAGCCCTTCCAAATCAAACTGCTGGAAATACAAGAAAACATTGACCTAAATGAATGTCAGAGTCCCGTGAACTGGGAACTAGTCAATATTAAATATCTAGTATTTTTGGTTTTGCTCCTCCATTATAGACATGTCTAAGAGTCAACAACATTAAGCACAACATGTTCATAGTGCCTAGGTTTCTTTTGAGGTAAAAATTGCTCTATTGTTATATGTGTCACAAGCTTGTCAGCAAGAAACTACCTGGAAAAGACAACAACAAAAGTAAAAAATGTAAATGTGATATGAGCTTTTAGACAAACTCTTTACAATAATTATACTCTAAAATATCTGCCTCTCATAGTCTTGATTGAAGGCAGAGGAGAAGGGGATGACAGAGGATAAGATGGTTGGATGGCATCACTGACTCGATGGACATGAGTTTGAGCAAGCCCCTGGAGCTGGTGACGGACACGGAAGCCTGGCGTCCTTCAGGCCACGGGGTCACAAAGAGTCAGACACGACTGAGCAACTGAACTGAACTGAACTAACAAACGTTTCTCCAGGTGTTTTGGTTACCCGAGTTTCTATCCTTGTGACGACAGTGTATTGAATAGCTAGGTCATTTCCAAATAAATGAAAGTTCTGAAACATTCACGACTTAAAAGGACCTCCCTTTTACACAGAAACAAAAGAGATTTTTGACTCTCCATGAATAGTGTCTGGCACCATCCTGACATGTTAAATGTAAGAAAGCAATTGTTTTGTTTTGTTTTGTTCTGTTCTTGGGGGTGGGGGGAGGGGGGCGGGCTATAGCGAATGCCAATATAAAAGTCAGTTCTTGGTTGCTGAAGGGAAATGTATGACTTGTTATTACAAGAAAGTATGTGGAATGCAATGGCACTTGAGGAAGGAAAACAAAGTAGTTCTGTCTTACAGGTGGCCTTTTCAGGATGGGAGAAGCAAAGGAATGGGTACAGAACGGGATAAGGAGGTTGTAGGGAAAGCGGACCCCCAGAAAAGAGTTCTGTGCCTAGCACAAGTTTTCTTGAGATGTCGAAATGCCTTTGCTAATGGAGTTTTAGTTTCTTTACCTCTTAAGTGATCTCTTCTAGGTTGACCTAGAACAGAAATCTTTTGTTAGCTTTGGCTAAGTGGAGAAGTAGTGTTTCACGGTGACATATGTGATCCTTCCTGACTGTTTGCAGCCCTTTTGATATCGATGCACTGCTTCTGCTGCTGCTGCCGCCGCCGCTGCTGCTAAGTCGTTTCAGTCGTGTCCGACTCTGTGCGACCCCATAGACGGCAGCCCACGAGGCCCCGCAGTCCCTGGGGTTCTCTAGGCAAGAACACTGGAGTGGGTTGCCATTTCCTCCTCCCATGCATGAAAGTGAAAAGTGAACGTGAAGTCGCTCAGTGGTGTCCGACTCTTAGCGACCCCGTGGACTGCAGCCTACCAGGCTCCTCCATCCATGGGATTTTCCACGCAAGAGTACTGGAGTGGGGTGCCATTGCCTTCTCCCATATCTATGCACAAGCCTGCCTAAATCATTGACTTCCAGCTAGCTTTGGGATGCCAATGACCATCCACCCTTACAAGGCAACAGAGAAGAGAAAAACACTTACCACAGGAGGTCCTGGTAAGGAACGAGGAACTAACAAGCTCCCGCCAACCAGGATTCTGCAGAGGTCAACAAGAGGTCAGTAAGAGATGGAAGACTGCAGTCCAGAGGTCCTAGCAACTTCCATCTTGCAGCAGAGACCTAGCATAGTCAAAACGAATTCAATGTTGCAAAAAATAAGTAAACAAATAAAGGACAGAAGTTCTTTGAACACATGACTGAGATTAGGGGTGAGGCAGTACATGTACAGTGCCCGGAAAATCTTAAAGTATGAGAAAGGAAAGAAATTAAAGACAACTATCAAGCTGTCCAAACTGATAAAAACGAAAGATTACACGGTTTTTTCTGTATATATTACCAGATAATAAACTGAAAAGGAATTAAAAAAAATTCCCTTTCAATAATGTCAACATGAATACAACACTTTGCCATGGATGTAACGAGGATGACAAGACTGGCACACTGGAACTTATACACCCTGGCTGAAAACTATCCTGAATACATGGACAGATATTCCATAACAATGGAAAGACTTAAGATGGCAATACCATGGAATGCATCTTCAATCTGAAATGAAGATTTGATACGATTTGATCGCTCAGAGCTTTTGTGTCATCAATTGTTATTAAAGTATAAATGAGATAGAGAAAATTGCTGACTTAGACTTGAGGCGGGGTGTACGCCCTGCTGGTCTCTAGCCAGATATTCTACAGGCACTAGCAGTCAGCTAAGGAAAGAAAGGCACTGTCTCAGGGAATGGCATCAGGCCCCTCCCCCACGACATGCCTTGAGGTCACATTGGCAGCAGGTGAGTCATCCTGGGCCAAAAACTGATTGACATGAATCTTGAAGAAAGGCAGTATTCCAGGCAAATATATCATTTCCTTAACATAGATTAGGAGAACAAGGTACGAGGAAAACATACTGTTTTGTTCAAGTCGCTTCTGAGCCTACTGGGGGAACCGACCTGAAGCCAGAGTCCAGCAGATATACATAGGATATTTACATCGCTTAAGACAAACATTTCCTCAGGAACAAATGCATTGCTTAGCTCAAGGTTTGTCTGCGAAATTCTTACACATCAGGAGATGGCTCCGAGCTGGGTTTCTACACACAAGAACATGAATGCAAAGGACAAGCCTGCACAGCCCATCTGCCCCCCTCCCCCACAGCCAGCAGCATTTCCAAGTGACCTCCTAAGGCCTTCCCCAAAATACAGGGGCACCTCTGGGTTTCCTGTTTCAAGCACTTAGAACACTTTTCTTAAAAAAAAAAAAAAAATCCTGCACACTTCTTGATAGAATGCCACAGTGCAAGGAAAACAGGCCTTCAATACTTAAACCTCCCTGTGCCAAACACTTGGGGCTTGGTTCTGTTTTGTTTTGTTTTTTAATTACACCACCACATAATTTAAACTTTTTACAATTTCTAATTATTCAGTACCAAAACACCAAACTTTTATTGCACAAGGTCCCCATGAAAAGGCCCACGCATCAGGACAGCCACAGATTCTGCCATGAAAGGGCAGCAAGGTGCCCTCCCCCCTTCTTTGCTGCCTGGGCGGCCACCAGGGTTTGAAATCCATGCACCCTACTAAGTTTCTAGGGTGCAATCCGTGGACCCTTCCCTTTCCCATCCCAGCAGGTGCTCAAGGGCCCGCTGGCTTACAAAGTGCCAGAAGCAGGGCTGGGCCAGCCGGCCAGAGTTCAGGGTTCTGTCCCTTGGACTTCCAGGGGACACTAGGCTGCTTGGGAAAACCGTGCAGACTGAGATTTTTCAGCAAAGGGGTGGAGCGGTAAAGGCCTTGACACCAAGGGCGAGGCCTTTCTGCGACCGCCAGGTTGGGGAGCTCCGAGAATGTGCCAACAGAGGGCGGAATACTTGGTTCCCTGCTCCAAGCAGTCCCAGTTCCCTGACCTGTGGCCCGCAGCCCTCCGCTGCACCCACTAGATGTGGATCCTTGGGGACACAGGAGCGTAGGAAATGGGCGTTCCTAGCCACAGTGGCGACCCCCGAGAGCACAACTGGGACCGAACCCCCACCCACAGCCATCTAAATCTCGACCCGCGCAGCCCAGGTTTACCCCGCCCCGGGTGCGCTCCCGGCGCGTTTCCAGCCGCAGTGGCCACCACCGAGAGCACAACTGGGAAGCCCTCCCCCACCCCCGCCAGGAGCCGAACCCCGCCCCGCGCCACCCGGGTTCACCCCGCCCCTGCCGCACTCCCAGCGCATTTCCAGCTGCAGTGGGGACCCCCGAGAGCACAACTGTTACTGCCCCCCACCCCCTCCCAACCAGAACCCCGACCCGCGCCGCCCGGGATCGCCCCGCCCCTGGCGCGCTCCCGGGGCGTTGCCCACTTCCACCAGGGGCTCCTGGTGAGCCCCGTCCCCACGTCCGGTTCCAGGAGAGGATCTCGGACCTCGCTACTGCCGCCAGGTCAAACACGAGGACAATACATCCACCCCACAGAGACAATCCAAGCTGTCTATGATTTAGGGATAAAATGAGGACTACAGAAAGGAAAGATGTCCTGACCTAGGAGGGCCATGAGAGTCTATAGATCCAAACAAAATTGGGTACCAAGGAAACTTTTTTCCTTGGAACCCGGAAAGCTGGTTCTTTGCATATGCAATGACCAACAATTAGCTTGTTACCCAAGCCTGCCTCGCTGCCACCCCAAATCCCCCCCCACTCCCCAGGAAAACGGCTCAAAGAAATATTTTAAATCTCAGGCGGAAAACTGGAAGATGTCTTGTCTGTCTGTCTGGATTAAGGTATGAGTCAGTGTGAGCCTTGTGTTTTTTGATAATATTGCTCAAGTTCTGAGTTCTGATTTCAATGGTCTCAAGACAAGGCAGCCCTTCCAAATCAAACTGCTGGAAATACAAGAAAACATTGACCTAAATGAATGTCAGAGTCCCGTGAACTGGGAACTAGTCAATATTAAATATCTAGTATTTTTGGTTTTGCTCCTCCACTATAGACATGTCTAAGAGTCAACAACATTAAGCACAACATGTTCATAGTGCCTAGGTTTCTTTTGAGGTAAAAATTGCTCTATTGTTATATGTGTCACAAGCTTGTCAGCAAGAAAGTACCTGGAAACAGCAACAACCAATGTAAAAAATGGAAATGTGATATGAGCTTTTAGATAAACTCTTAACAATAATTATACTCTAAAATATCCGCCTCTCATAGTCTTGATTGAAGGCAGAGGAGAAGGGGATGACAGAGGATAAGATGGTTGGATGGCATCACTGACTCGATGGACATGAGTTTGAGCAAGCCCCTGGAGTTGGTGATGGACACGGAAGCCTGGCGTCCTGCAGGCCACGGGGTCCCAAAGAGTCAGACTCGACTGAGCAACTGAACTGAACTGAACTTACAATCGTTCCTCCAGGTGTTTTGGTTACCTGAGTTTCTATCCTGGTGCTAAACTAAGTGACGACAGTGTATTGAATAGCTAGGTCACTTCCAAATAAATGAAACTTCTGAAACATTCACGACTTGAAAGGACCTCCCTTTTACACAGAAACAAAAGAGATTTTTGACTCTGCATGAATAGTGACTGGCACCATCCGAACATATTAAATGTAAGAAAGCAATTTTTTTGTTTTGTTTTGTTTTGTTCTGTTCTTGCAGGAAGCGGGGTGGGCGCTATTATCACTGATAGGTATGCTCACCAATCTATCAAATGCCAATATAAGAGTGAGTTCTTGGTTGCTGAAGGGAAATGTATGACTTGTTATTACAAGAATGTATGGAATGCAATCACACTTTAAGAAGGAAAACGAAGTAGTTCTGTCTTAGAGGTGGCATTTTCAGGACGGGAGAAGCAAAGGAATGGGTACAGAATGGGATAAGGAGGTTGTAGGGAAAGTAGGCCCCCAGAAAAGAGTTTTGTGCCTAGCACAAGTTTTCTTGAGATGTTGAACTGCCTTTGCTAATGGAGTTTAAGTTTCTTTACCTCTTAAGTGATCTCTTCTAGGTTGACCTAGAACAGAAATCTTTCGTTAGCTTTGGCTAAGAGGAGAAGTATTGTTTCACGATGACATATGTGATCCTACCTGACTGTTCTCATCCCCTTTGATATCTATGCACTGCTGCTGCAGCTGCTAAGTGGTTCAGTTGAGGCCGACCCTGTGCCACGCCATAGATGGCAGCCCACCAGGCCCCGCAGTCTCTGGGGTTCTCTAGGCAAGAACACTGGAGTGGGTTGCCATTTCCTCCTCCTATGCATGAAAGTGAAAAGTGAAAATGAAGTCACTCAGTGGTGTCCGACTCTTAGCCACCCCATGGACTGCAGCCTACCAGGCTCCTCCATCCTTAGGATTTTCCAGGAGTGGGGTGCCATTGCCTTCTCCCATATCTGTGCACAAGCCTGCCTAAATAATTGACTTCTAGCCAACTTTGGGATGCCCATGACCACCCACCCTTACCAGGCAACAGAGAAGAGAAAAACACTTACCACAGGAGGTTCTGATAAGGAACAAGGAACTAACAAGCTCCCACCTACCAGGATTCTGCAGAGGTCAACAAGAGGTCAGCAAGAGATGAGAGACTGCAGTCCAGAGGTCCTAGCTACTTCCATCTAGCAACAAACACCCAGCATAGTCAAAACGATTTCAATGTTAAAGAATAAATAAATAAATAAATAAAAGGACAGAAGTTCTTTGAACACATGTCTGAATTTAGGGGTGAGGCATTACATATGTTTCCCAGGATAATCTTAAAGTGTCAGAAAGTAAAGAAATTAAAGACAACTATCAAGCTGTCCAAACAGAATGATTACACAGTTTTATCTGTATACATTAGCAGATAATAATCTGAAAAGGAATTTTAAAAAATTCCCTTTCAATAATATCAACATGAATAAAACACTTTGCCATGGATGTAACGAGGATGACAAGACTGGCACACTGGAAATTATACACCCTGGCTGAAAACTATCCTGAATACATGGACAGATATTCCATAACGATGGAAAGACTTAAGATGGCAATACCATGGAATGCATCTTCAATCTGAAATGAAGATTTGATATGATTTGATCGCTCAGAGCTTTTGTGTCATCAAGTGTTATTAAAGTATTAAAGAGATAGAGAAAGCTGCTGACTTAGACTCGAGGCGGGGTGGGGGGGGGTAGTAAGAGTACCCCCTGCTGGTCTTTAGCCAGATATTCTACAGGCACTAGCAGTCAGCTAAGGAAAGAAAGGAACTGTTTCAGGGAATGGCACCAGGCCCCTCCCCCACGACATGCATTGAGATAATATTGGCAGCAGGTGAGTCATCCCGGGCCAAAACTTGATTGACATGAATCTTGAAGAAAGGCAGTATTGCAGGCAAATATATCATTTCCTTAACATAGATAAGGAGAACAAGCTAGGAGGAAAACATGCTGTTTTGTTCAAATCGCTTCTGAGCCTTTTGGGGGAACCGACCTGAAGCCAGAGTCTAGCGGAAATACATAGGATATTTACATCACTTAAGACAAACATTTTCTTAGGAAAAAATGCATTGCTTAGCTCAAGGTTTGTCTGCGAAATTCTTACACATCAGGAGATGGCTCCGAGCTGGGTTTCCACACACAAGAACATCCATGCAAAGGACAAGCCTGCACAGCCCATCTGCCCCCCTCCCGCACAGCCAGCAGCATTTCCAAGTGACCTCCTAAGGCCTTCCCCAAAATACAGGGGCACCTCTGGGTTTCCTGTTTCCCTCACTTCGAACACTTTTCTTAAAAAAAAAAAAAAAATCCTGCACACTTCTTGATAGAATGCCACAGTGCAAGGAATACAGTCCTTCAATATTTAAACCTCCATTTGCAAAACACTTGGAGCTTGGTTTTGTTTTGTTTTTTAATTACACCACCACATAATTTAAAGCTTTTACACGTTCTAATTATTCAGTTCCAAAACACCAAACTTTTATTGCACAGGGTCCTCATGAAAAGGCCCACGCAGCTGGACAACCACAGATTCTGCCATGAAAGGGCAGCAAGGTGCCCTCCCCCCTTCTTTGCTGCCTGGGCGGCCACCAGGGTTTGAAATCCATGCACCCTACTAAGTTTCTAGCGTGCAATCCATGGACCCTTCCCTTTCCCATCCCAGCAGGTGCTCAAGGGCCCGCTGGCTTACAAAGTGCCAGAAGCAGGGCTGGGCCAGCCGGCCAGAGTTCAGTGTTCTGTCCCTTGGACTTCCAGCGGACACTAGGCTGCTTGGAAAAACCGCGCAGACTCTGAGATTTTTCAGCAGAGGGGTGGAGCGGTAAAGGCCTTGACCCCAAAGGCAAGGCCTTTCTGCGACCGCCAGGTTGGGGAGCTCCGAGAATGTGCCAACAGACGGCGGAATACTTGGTTCCCTGCTCCACGCAGTCCCAGTTCCCTTACCTGTGGTCCGCAGCCCTCCACTGCACCCACGGGATGGCGATCCTTGGGGACCCAGGAGCGGACGAAATGGGCGTTCCCAGCCGCAGTTGCAACCCCTGAGAGCGCAACTGGGAACCCCTCCCCATCCCCCCCATGAGCCGACCCCGCCCCGCTCCGCCAGGGTTAGCCCCGCCCCTGCCGCGCTCCCTGCGCGTTCCCAGCCGCAGTGGCGACCCCGGGAGCACAACTGGGACCGACCCCCACCCAAAGCCATCTGAATCTCGACCCCCGCAGCCCGGGTTTACCCAGTCCCGGGTGCGCTCCCGGCGCGTTTTCAGCCTCAGTGTCCACCTCTGAGAGCACAACTGGGAAGCCCGCCCCCACCCCCGCCAGAAGCCGACCCCCGCCCCACGCCGCCCGCGTTCGCCCCGCCCCTGCACGGTCCAGGTACCTTCCCAGCTTCTAGCGTTCACGCCTGGGTAGGAGCAGGATGTAGGAGTATGGGAGATGTGTCTGGAGCCTGACAGCCTCAGCTCCGCTCTGGCCTGCCCTTTGGACCTAGGAGCCAGGCCAACTTGCAGAGGGCTTAGGGCCCCATTGTATGCAAACTACCAAGGCCTACCGCAAGGAGAGCTCTGTCCGAGGGAAGAGAAGTGCCCCAGGCTGCGTTACCAAGCTGTTGCTTGGCAATGCAGACTCAGCGGTAAACGGAGGGAATCAGGCTCTCTGTAGCCGCAGCTTCACACACAGGTGTGTCTCCGTAGGAATCAAGAAAGATCCTGACAGGGTGAGGTTCATTAGAGCTATACTAAAGAGCAAAGGCTTGTCCATGTGGTCTTGCCTTCCCCTGTGCCTTTGGGTCTCCAGGCTCGGCCCCAGCTCCGTGGAAACAACCCCTGAGAAAATATCTTCAAGATCCACTTTTCCCAGTGTCTGGGAACCGGGGTTCGTAGGAGGAGAGAAAAGCACGCCTCCATCGGGAACAAAAATGCAGCCCACCTGCCTGTGTTTTGAAGCCTCTATTTGGAAGGAATGGGTTAGCTTCTCCTAAAGGAGACCTCCAGATCTGCTCAGAAGTCGGTAATTCCAGAGGCAGGGTACTGGTTCCTGACTGCCCTTTGCTAGCATTGCAAAGATATTCCTAGATTCTAGAGTTATTTTCCATGAAGGAGCAGGCTTCGGGAATGTGTCAGAGGGGACTGGCTCCTTATTGGCCTCAGCTCAGCTATTGCCTTTCCATTCAAACTAGGACAAGGGCCTACTTTATGAAGGGTAAGGGTCTTCTTCTTTGAAACTGCCAAGGGCTACAGCAATGAGACTTCTGTCAAGGCGAGGGAAGCCTAAGAGGACGGATTCTCAAGCAGGTGCTTTGCTACAAAGCATCAGCACCCCACGGAGAGAACCAAGATCCCTGTTCCCCAATGTTGGGAGTGTAGCTTCACACACAGAGTTGTCTCTATAGGAGCCAAGAATGTTCCTGAGAGATTAGGTTCACTAAACCTCTCCTACAGAGCATAGACCTGTCCATGTGGTTTTTCCTTCCCCTGTGAGTTGGGTCCCCGAGGTCCACCACACCTCCGGGGAAACTGTCCCTGAGAAAAGATCTCCAGGAACCGCTTCGCTGAGGCTGGGAAACGCTGTTCACAGGAAGTAAGGCAAGCGAATCTCCTGCAGAGAAAAAGAGGCCTTACTGTCCCTGGAGGAGCAGGCTGCCAGAGTGTGTGAAACCTGACTGTTGCCTTGCTGGCCTCAGTTCCACCATTGCCTGTTCCTCCGAACTAGGACCCAGGCCTATTTGGAGAAGTGTTTGGGTGCGGATTTCTACAAAGTGCCAAGGGCTACAGCAGTGAGAATTCTCTCAGCGGTCAGGGAGAGCATTTTATGGATTCTCAAGCTGTTTTCTGAACGACAGGGTCAAAATGAACTGAGACAATCAGGCTCTCTGTGCCCCTATGTTAGGTACGCAGCTTCACACACAGAAGTGTCTCTATAGGAGCCAAGAATGTTCCTGAGAGATGAGGTTCACTAGAAGTCTGCTACAGAGCATAGACCTGTCCATATGGTTTTGCCTTGCCCTGTGAGTTGGGTCCCTGAGGTCCGCCCCAGCTCAGGGGAAGGAGCCCCTGAGAAAAGATCTCCAGGGACCGCTATTCCCCCAGGCTGGCAAACGCAGTTCACAGGAGGTAACACAAGCGAGCCTCCTGCAAGGCACAACAGGCCTTAGTGTCCCTGGACGATCAGGCTGCAAGAGTGTGTGAGACCTGACTGGTGCCTTACTGGCCTCAGCTCCGCCATTGCATGTTCCTCTGAACTAGGACCCAGGCCTACTAGAAGAAGGGTTTGGGTATGGATTTCTAAATACTGCCAAGGGGTGTAGCAATGAGAACTGTGTCACGGGTAAGGAAGAGCATTGTATGGATTTTCAAGCTGTTGTTTGAACGACAGCTTCAAAGCTGCACAGAGAGAATCAGACTCTGTGTCTCCATGTTCGGTACACAGCTTCACAGACAGGGGTGTCTCCATAGGAAACAAGAACGTTCCTGACAGAGTGAGGTTCACTAGAGCTCTCCTAGAGAGCAAAGACTTGTCCATGTGGTTTTTCTTCCCCTGTGCGTTTGGGGCTCCAGGCTCGGCCCCAGCTCCGTGGAAACAACCCCTGAGAAAAGATCTTCAAGATCCGCTTTTCCCAGAGGCTGGGATGTGGGGTTCATAGGAGGCGGGAAAAGCAGGCCTCCTTCAGAGAGCAAGAGGCAGCCAAGCGGCCTGCGTTTGGAAGCCTCTATTTGGAAGAATGGGTTAGCGTCCCCTAAGGGAGACCTCCAGATCTGTTCAGAAGTCGGTAATTCCAGAGGCAGGGTGCAGGGTCCTGACTGCCCTTTGCCAGCCTTGCAAAGACATTCCTAGATTCTACAGTTATCTTCCTGAAGAAGCAGGCTTTGGGAATATGTCAGACTTGACTGGCGCCTTATTGGCCTCAGCTCAGCTATTGCCTTTCCATTCAAAGTAGGACAAGGCCCTACTTTATGAAGGGTAAGGGTCTTCTTCTTTCCAAACTGCCGAGGGCTACAGCAATGAGACCTCCGTAAATGCGAGGGAAGCATAAGCGGATGGATTATCAGGAAGGTTCTTTGCCACAAAGCATCAGCACCCCACGGAGAGAATCAGGCTCCCTTTGCCCCTATGTGGGGTGTGTAGATTCACACACAGTGGTGTCTCTACAGGAGCCAAGAATGTTCCTGAGAGATGAGGCTCACAAGAGCTCTCCTACAGAGTGCTCACCTGTACATGTGGTTTCGCCTTCCCCTGTGAGTTGGGTGCCCGAGGTCCACCCCAGCTCCGAGAAAACAGCCTCTGAGAAAAGATCTCCAGGAACCGCTTTTCGCCCAGGCTGGGAAAAGCTGTTCACAGGAAGTAAGGCAAGTGAGCCTCCTGCAGAGAAAAAGAAGCCTTACTGTCCCTGGAGGAGCAGGCTGCCAGAGTGTGTGAAAACTGACTGGTGCCATACTGGTCTTAGCTCCGCCATTGCTTGTTCCTCCGAACTGGGACTCAGGCCTACTTGGAGAAGGGTTTAGGTGCAGATTTCTACAAACTGCCAAGGGCTACAGCAATGAGACCCCTGTCAAGGCGAGGGAAGCGTAAGCTGATGGATTCTCAAGCAGGTGCTTTGCCACAAAGCATCAGCACCCCACGGAAAGAATCTGGCTCCCTTTGCCCCTACGTTGCGTGTGTAGCTACACACACAGAGGTGTCTCGATAGGAGCCAGGAATGTTCCTGAGAGAGGAGGTTCACTGTTGGGGGCCAGAGTGAGGCACTCCGCCCATGGCAAAGGTCATGAGGAAGGAGGCTCGACATACGCAAAGGTGGGATCGAGCCTCAGGAGTACCCCTGGAAATCCTCGAGCATCTACCCCCATCACCAGAGCCTGCCTACCTTACTATTTTGTGCTCTCACCTACACCTCTGACTTTACGGGGGGCTGTCCCCCACCACCTCTTTCGGAGAAGGAGTTAACCTAGAGCTCCAGTTGATAAAAACCCCTGGGTGTGACAAGAGTGTTTTAACCTACAAACTCCTCTGAAGGTTCTCTAGCCTGCCTGACAGGCTTGTCCGGCCACATGTGATTGCTCACAGCCTCCCAACCATGAGAGGCACGAGATGCTTTAAACCTTCTAAAAACAGGTTCCTTAGAAAAGTTAGAAAATTATTAGTATAAGTATAATGGGCTGATTAGAAATCATATTGGTGAAGGGTTTTTCATTTGTTGAGCTGATGTTTACTGCTAAGTCTCCACATCCCCTGCCCTTATACACATTAATGAATATATAGAAGAAATAAGTAGTAACCTTTGATATAAATCACGTTAGACCTTAGGCTAAGTAAATTCTTTCCTTAACTAAAACCCACTACACCCTCACCCTATAGGAATGTAACTTTATTTGGGTGGCGTCTGTTTTAAGAATAATCACCCCTGGAGAAATAAGTGTCCTGGTTGACTGACCGCTGTCACAAGGAGAGGGTCGTAAATTGTCAGCAGGCCCCCCGGCCAGAAGATGATGTAACACCCCTAAGACCTCTGTATACTTTTGCATGAAGCACCTGACTTTGATAAAAGTCAGGACTGCTGACCCCACGTGACTTTTGCATAACATCTCAGTGTATAAAAGTAGACCATGGAAAATAAAGAATTGGGATCAGTTTCTCGAAATACTGGTCTCCCCATGTCTCTCTCTCTCTCTCTCACTCTGGTTGAGTCTCCATCTGGAGCGCGGAACCCACCAAGCTTACTAATTTTGCCTGGGCTTCTAAGATCCGACCGGGGAGGCCTCAGTGTCTCCTCTCCTTCGGGAGAACGGAAGGACGCCTGCGGCCTACGTAAGTGGTGCAAGCTTCTTGTCTTGAAGTTTTATTGGTCCCCCGCGTAAACCAAGCTACTCAGCCTCTTTTCTCCACTGAATTTTCCTACTGAGCTATCCTCATTTTATTACTCTTTATATCCTTAATTAACGTTTAATTAAGCAGTTGTTCCCTGACCCTCGCCTATGCCATCTCTGCTTCGAATACCCTGGATCAGCTGGGGCTGGACCCCGGCAGTTCACTAGAGATCTCCTACAGAGCATAGACCTGTCCATTTGGTTTTGCCTTCCCCTGTGAGTTGGGTCCCCGAGGTCCGCCCCAACTCCGGGGAAACAGCCCCTGAGAAAAGATCTCCAGGAACTGCTTTCCGCCCAGGCTGGGAAACGCTGTTCACAGGAAGTAAGGCAAGCGAGCCTCCTGAAGGGAAATAGAGGCCTTACTGTCCCTGGAGGAGCAGGCTGCCAGAGTGTGTGACACCTGACTGGTGCCTTACTGGCCTCAGCTCCGCTATTGCATGTTCATCTGAACTTGAACCCAGGCCTACTTGGAGAAGTGTTTGTGTGCCGATTTCCAGAAACTGCGAAGGGCTACAGCAATGATAACTCTCTCAGTGGTAAGGGAGAGCATTGTGTGGATTCTCAATTTGTTGTTTGAACGACAGCGTCAAAGCTGCACAGAGAGAATCAGGTCTCTGTGTCTCTATGTTGGCTATGCAGCTTCCCACACAGAGATGTCCCCATTGGAGCCAAGAACATTCCCCATAGAGTGAGGTTCACTAGAGCACTCCTAGAGAGCAAAGACTTATCCATGCGGTTTTCCCTTCCGCTGTGCATGTGGGTCTCCGGGATCGGCCCCTGCTCCGTGGAAACAGCCTCTGAGAAAAGATCTCCAAGAACCTCTTATCCCCCAGGCTGGGAAGCGGAGTTCGCAGGAGGTGGGATAAGCAAGCTTCCTTCGGCAAGAAGAGACAGCAAACCGGCCTGTGTTTGGAAGCCTATATTTGCAAGGAATGGGTTAGTTTCTCCTGACCGAGACCGCCAGATGTGCTGAGAAGATAGAAATTCCAGAGGCAGGGTCGAGGTTCCTGACTGCCCTTTGCCAGCCTTGCAAAGACATTCCCAGATTCTAACGTTATTTTCCATGAAGGAGCAGGCATCGGGAATATGTCAGACTTGACTGGCGCCTTACTGGCCTCAGCTCAGCTACTGCCTTTCCATTCAAACAAGGACAAGGGCCTACTTGGTGAAGGGTAAGAGTCAGCTTCTTTCCAAACTGCCAAGGACTACAGCAATGAGACCTCTGTCAAGGTGAGGGAAGCCTATGCGGATGGATTCTTAGCAGGTGCTTTGCCACAAAGCATCAGCACCCACGGAGAGAATCAGACTACCTTTGCCACTATGTTGGGTGTGTAGCTTCATGCACAGAGGTGTCTCTGTAGAAGCCAAGAATGTTCCTGAGAGATGAGGTTCACTAGATCTCTCCTACAGAGCATAGACCTGTCCATGTGGTTTTGTCTTCCCCTGTGAGTTGGGCCCCCGAGGTCCGACCCAGCTCCAGGGAAACAGCCCCTGAGAAAAAATCTCCAGGAACAGCTTTGCGCCCAGGCTGGGAAATGCAGTTCACAGGAGGAAAGGCAAGCGAGCCTCCTGCAGGGAAAAAGAGGCCTTACTGCTCCTGGATGATCAGGCTGCAAGAGTGTGTGAGACCTCACTTGTGCCTTACTGGCCTCAGCTCCGCCGTTGCCTGTTGTTCCGAGCTAGGACCCAGGCCTACTTGGAGAAGGGTTAGGGTGCGGATTTCTACAAACTGTCAAGGACGACAGCAATGAGAATTCTCTTAGCAGTAAGGGAGAGCATTGTATGGATTCTCAAGCTGTTGTTTGAATGACAGCTTCAAAGCTACACAGAGAGAATCAGGCTCTCTGTTCCCCTATTTTGGCTGTGCAGCTTCACACACAGAATTTGACTCTGTTGGAGCCAGAAATATTCCTGAAAGACTTAGGCTCACCAAAGCTGTCCTCCAGAGCAAAGACATTGGATGTGGTTTTGCCTTCCCTTGCCAGTATGGGTCCCCTAGCTTGGCCCCAGCTCCGGGGATACAGCCTCTGAAAAAAATCTTCCAAGAAGCGATTTTTCCTCCAGGCTGTTAAGCGGAATTCGCAGTTTGCAAGTTAAGGAAGCCTGCTTCGTGGAAGAGCAAGCAGCCAACTGGCCCTGTGTTAGGAAGCCTGTATTTGAAAGGAATGGGTTAGCTTCTACAGCGGGAGAACCTCAGATCTGCTCAGGGGGCTGAAATACTAGAGTCAGGGTCGAGGTTCTCCCTTGTCCTTTGCGCACCTTGCAAAGACATTCCTAGCTTCTAGCGTTAGTGTCCCTGTAGTAGCAGGCTGCAGGAGCGTGTGATAAATGACTGCCGCGTTCCTGTCCTCAGCTCCGCTATTGACTTTCTATTCGAACTAGAACCCAGGCCTACTTTGAGAGGGGTTAGGGTCCAGTGTTTCCAAACTGCCAAGGGCTACGGCAATGCGAGCTCTGTCAGAGGTAAGAAAAGAGCAATTGGTTGGATTCTTCAGCTGCTGCGTGGCTGCACAGCTTCCACGCCGCATGGAGAGCATGAGGCTCCTTGTGGCCCTATTTTGGGTACGCAGCAACATGCACACAGAATGTCTGTGTTCACTTATGTACAGGCTTATGTACACTAGAGCTCTCCTACAGAGCAAAGACCACTCAGTGGGCTCCAAGCGATACCTGTCGCGGCTCGAGAAGAGAGTGGAGTCCTTTGCTTCCCCTCGAGATGAGGCCTGACTCCCCGGGTGAGTATGGAATGCAACCCCAAATCCCTGTCGCCTATGGAGAGGAACATTAAGTCCTGGATACAAGCCTAGATGAGGTCTAGTTTGCCCTTCAGTGAATGGAGCCCAATCCAAAGCTCTCCCTGGCAACTCGAATGGAAGATTAGACTTCCTGGGCCAACACAAGAGGAAGCCTGAATTCCCCGTCGTAACTCGAGAATCAAACCGAAACTCGAGAAAATCCACGTGCTTCCCTCGTCATCGCAAGATGAGGCCCTTTGTCCGCTACAGCATCTCAAGAGAAGTCCCACGTTCCATCCTGAAGTGCGAAACGGTACTTGGCACCCTTGATGCGACCCCAAAAGTTCCGCGACATACCAGACTCACTCAAGGGGAACACCGAGGTTCCCGGCACCACTTCATCTGACCCCTTCTCCTCTCCTGATTGCGACAGGAGGGTCGACTCCCCTTCTCTGTCTGCAAGGGGTTCCCGACCTTCCGGGCGCACCTCAGGATGAGGCCGGCCTCATGAGGAAGTTCGAGACATAGCCTCGTGGGTGGTGCCACATGTCGAAAGACCCCAATTTCACGGTCCACTCTTGAAAAGAACCCGATGCCAGCACACCTCTTTGAAGGAAAACCTGTGGATGAAGGCACAAGACGAAGGGGCACTGACACCCGCGTGCATCGTCCAGAAAAACCCGCAGGTCCCACAGACATTTCGACAAGTGGCCTGTCACCCTGTAAACAACTCGAAAGGCAAACGAAGGTCCATTCCTCAACAGAAGACTAGGTGTGACTCTCTTGTGCCTACTCTGCAGGGACCATGGGATCCGAGTCAGAAACGGAGAGGAAGCCTGAGGTTACTGCGTCCACTCGAGATGAGGCCCTCTTCCATTGCACCACACCCAGTGGAGTCCCGAGAGGCCCCTACCAACTCCACAGTATCCCTGAGTTCTCAGAGGCACAATGAGAAGCTCCCTGAGGTCACAGGCACAAGTCGAGGGAACCCTGGGTTTTCTGCCATGACTCGAGAAAGACCTCAAGAGTGCTTCAAAATGTGTTGAGTCGCGATTCCCCTACCATGACTCGAGAGCCATGACACTCGCCCCCTCTTCACGCGCATGGAGACCTGACTAACCTGGCACTGCACGAGAGGCTCCCTGAGATCCTCATCGTACCTCGTGAGGAAACCCACACTGCCATGGCAGCTCGAGGAAACACATGAGACACCCCGGTCATCGCGAGATGAGGGCCTTATATTCCTGCATGGCCTGGAGACCAATCACGAGTCCTCTCTCCAAACTGAAGAGCAGGATGGACTCCGTTGAGGCCGTTCAGGGGGCTCCAACAGATCCTTGTCGCGACTCGAGAGGAGAGCGGAGTCCTTGGCTTCCCCTTGAGACGAGGTTTGACTCCACGGGGGAGCCTGGAATGCAACCCCGAGATGCCTGCTTTCCCTGGAGAGGAATAGTAGGTCCTGGACACACGCCTAGGTGAGGTCTCTTCGGCCCTGCAGTGACTCGAGCGCAACCCCCAGATTTCCCTTGCAACTCGAGGGGAAGATTGGGCTTCCCAGGGCCAACCCAAGAGGAAGGCTGAGATCTCCATTGTAACTCAAGAATCCCGCCGCAACTCGAGAAAAACCACGTGGTTCCCAACTCTTGGCAAGATGAGACCCTTGCCCGCGACGGCGTCTCAAGGGAAGTCCCCTGTTCCGCCCTGAAGGGCGGAAAGGATCCTGCCAGCCTTCATGCGACCCCCAAAAGTTCCCCGACACGCCGGGTTCCCTCGAGGGGAACACCGAGGGTCCCGCAACCGCTTCCTCTGAGCCCCTTCTCCCCTCCTGATCGCGACAGGAGAGTCGATTCCCCTGCGTGGTCTGGAAGGGGTTCCAGGCCTTCCCGGGGCACCTAAGGATGAGGCCGGTCTCACGAGGAAATTCGAGACGAGCCACGTGGGTGGGGCCACATGCCGAACGACCGGGTTCCCCGGTCCGCTCTTGAGAAGGACCCGCGGCCCGGACCCCTCTTCGAAGGCAACCCTGTGGGTGAAGGCACAACACGAACGGGCACTGCCACCCCCGTGCATCGTCCGCAAAGACCCGCGGGTTCCACACACAGCTCGACGAGGGGCCTGAGACCCCCTGAGCAACTCGAGCGGCCAGCGGGGTTGCCTTCCTCAGACAAGACGAGGCCTGACTCTCCTGTCCCAACTCTGCAGGGACCCTGCGGTCGGAGTCCGAAACGGAGAGGAAGCCTGAGGTTCCTGCCTCCCCTCGAGGTGAGGCCCTCTTCCGTTGCGCCAGACCCAGCGGAGTCCCGAGGGGCCCCGCCACCTCCACAGGATCCCTCGCCTCTCAGAGGCACCCTGGGAAGTTCCCTAAGGTCCCCGGCAGAAGGCGAGGGAAACGAGGGTTTCCCGCCGCCCCCCGAGAAAGTCCTCGAGAGTCCTTCTTCAACGCTTCTCGAGGCCCTAGTCCCCTCCCGTGACTCGAGAGCCAGGACGCGCTCCCCCTCGCCAGGCGCATGGAGACCTGACTTCCCTGGCACTGCACGAGAGGCTCCCTGAGATCCTCGTCGTGCCTCGGGAGAAAACCCCCACGGGCGCCGCAGCTCGAGGAAACCCCTGAGACGCCCCCGTCCTCGCGAGCTGAGGGCCTTCTTTTCCTGCATGGCCTGGAGAGCAATCCCGGGTCCTCTCTCCAAACGGAAGAGGAGGCTGGACTCCCTTGAGGCCGCTCATGGGGCTCCAAGAGACCTGCGTCGCGATTCGAGAGGAGAGCGGAGTCCTTGGCTTCCCCTCGAGACGAGGCCTGACTCCCCGGGGGAGCCTGGAATGCAACCCCGAGATCCCTGCCTTCCCTGGAGAGGAATATTAGGTCCCGGACACACGCCTAGGTGAGGTCTCTTTGGCCCTGCAGTGACTCGAGCGCAACCCCCAGCTTTCCCTCGCAACCCGAGGGCAAGATTGGGCTTCCCAGGGCCAACCCAAGGGGAAAGCTGAGATCCCTGTCGTAACTCGAGGGTCCCGCCGCAACTCGAGAAAAACCACGTGGTTCCCACCTCTTGGCAAGATGAGGCCCTTGCCCGCGACGGCGTCTCAAGGGAAGTCCCCTGTTCCGCCCTGAAGGGCGAAACGGTCCCTGACAGCCTTCCAGCGACCCCCAAAAGTCCCCCGACACGCCGGGGTCCCCCGAGGGGAACACCGAGGGTCCCGGCACCGCTTCCTCTGAGCCCCTTCTCCCCTCCTGATCGCGACAGGAGAGGCGATTCCCCTGCGTGATCTGGAAGGGGTTCCCGGTCTTCCCGGCGCACCTCAGGATGAGGCCGGGCTCACGAGGAAATTCGAGGCGAGCCACGTGGGTGGGGCCACATGCCGAACGCCCCCGATTCCCCGGTCCGCTCTTGAGAAGGACCCGAGGCCCGGACCCCTCTTCGAAGGCAACCCTGAGGGTGAAGGCACAACACGAAGGGGCACTGCCACCCCCGTGAATCGTCCGCAAAGACCCGCGGGTTCCACACACAGCTCGACGAGGGGCCTGAGACCCCCTGAGCAACTCGAGAGGCCAGCGGGGTTCCCTTCCTCAGACAAGACGAGGCCTGACTCTCCTGTCCCAACTCTGCAGGGACCCTGCGGTCGGAGTCCGAAACGGAGAGGAAGCCTGAGGTTCCTGCCTCCCCACGAGGTGAGGCCGTCTTCCGGTGCGCCAGACCCAGCGGAGTCCCGAGGGGCCCCGCCACCTCCACAGGATCCCTCGCCTCTCAGAGGCACCCTGGGAAGTTCCCTAAGGTCCCTGGCAGAAGGCGAGGGAAACGAGGGTTTCCCGCTGCCCCCCGAGAAAGACCTCGAGAGTCCTTCTTCAATGCGTCTCGAGGCCCTAGTCCCCTCCCGTGACTCGAGAGCCAGGACGCGCTCCCCCTCGCCAGGCGCATGGAGACCTGACTTCCCTGGCACCGCACGAGAGGCTCCCTGAGATCCTCGTCGTGCCTCGGGAGAAAACCCCCACGGGCGCCGCAGCTCGAGGAAACCCCTGAGACGCCCCCGTCCTCGCGAGCTGAGGGCCTTCTTTTCCTGCATGGCCTGGAGAGCAATCCCGGGTCCTCTCTCCAAACGGAAGAGGAGGCTGGACTCCCTTGAGGCCGCTCAGGGGGCTCCAAGAGACCCGCGTCGCGACTCGAGAGGAGAGCGGAGTCCTTGGCTTCCCCTCGAGACGAGGCCTGACTCCCCGGGGGAGCCTGGAATGCAACCCCGAGATCCCTGCCTTCCCTGGAGAGGAATATTAGGTCCCAGACACACGCCTAGGTGAGGTCTCTTCGGCCCTGCAGTGACTCGAGCGCAACCCCCAGCTTTCCCTCGCCACCCGAGGGGAAGATTGGGCTTCCCAGGGCCAACCCAAGGGGAAGGCTGAGATCCCCGTCGTAACTCGAGGGTCCCGCCGCAACTTGAGAAAAACCACGTGGTTCCCACCTCTTGGCAAGATGAGGCCCTTGCCCGCGACGGCGTCTCAAGGGAAGTCCCGTGTTCCGCCCTGAAGGGCGAAACGGTCCCTGACAGCCTTCCTGCGACCCCCAAAAGTCCCCCGAAACGCCGGGGTCCCCCGAGGGGAACACCGAGGGTCCCGGCACCGCTTCCTCTGAGCCGCTTCTCCCCTCCTGATCGCGACAGGAGAGGCGATTCCCCTGCGTGGTCTGGAAGGGATTCCCGGCCTTCCCAGCGCATCTCAGGATGAGGCCGTCCGCACAAGGAAATTCGAGGTGAGCCACGGTGGTGGTGCCACATGCCGATCGACCTCGATTTCCTGGTCCACTCTTGAGAAGAACCCGTTGCACGGACACCTCTTCGAAGGCAACCCTGTGGGTGAAGGGACAACACGAAGGGGCACTGACACTCCCGTGCATCGTCCAGAAACACCCGTGGGTTCCACACACAGCTCGAAGAGGGGCCTGAGACCCCCTGAGCAACTCGAGAGGAAAGTGGAGTTCCCTTCCTCAGACAAGATGAGGCCTAACTCTCCGCTCCCAACTCTGCAGGGTCCCTGAGGTCGGAGGGTCGGAGTCAGAAACAGAGAGGAAGCCTGAGGTTCCTGCCTGCCCTCGAGATGAGGCCCTCTTCCATTGCGCCAACCCCAGTGGAATCCCGAGAGGCCCCGCTAACTCCACAGCATCCCTCACCTCTCAGAGGCACCCTGGGAAGTTCCCTCAGGTCCCCGGCAGAAGTCAAGGGAAATGAGGGTTTCCCGCCGCCACTCGAGAAAGACCTCGATAGTCCTTCTTCAAAGTGTCTTGAGGCCCTTGTCCCCTCTCTGGACTAGAGAGCAATGATGCGCTCCCCTTCGCCTCGCGCATGCAGACCTGGCTTCCCTGGCGCCGCACGAGAGGCTCCCTGAGATCCTCGTCGTGCCTCGGGAGAAAACCCCCATGGGCGCCGCAGCTCGAGGAAACCCCTGAGATGCCCCCGTCCTCGCGAGCTGAGGGCCTTCTTTTCCTGCCTGGCCTGGAGAGCAATCCCGAGTCCTCTCTCCAAACTGAAGAGTAGGCTGGACTCCCTTGAGGCGACTCAGTGGGCTCCAAGAGATCCGCGTCGGGGCTCGAGAGGAGAGCGCAGTCCTTTGCTTCCCCTCGAGGCGAGGCCTGACTCCCCGGGGGAGTCTGGAGTGCAATCCCGAGACCCTTGTCTTCCCTTAAGAGGACTATTAGGTCCTGGACACACGCCTAGATGAGGTCTCTTTGGCCTTGCAGTGATTCGAGCACAACATCCAGCTTTCCCTCGCAACTCGAAGGGAAGTTTGGGCTTCCCAGGGCCAACACAAGAGGAAGCCTGAAATCCACGTCGTAACTCGAGAATCCCGCCGCAACTCGAAAAAAACCACGTGGTTCCATCGTCTTCGCAGCATGAGGCCCTTGCCCGCCACAGCATCTCAAAATAAGTCCCACGTTCCTACTGAAGTGCAAAACGGTACTTGGCACCCATGATGGCACCCCAAAGCTCCCCAACATACAGGCATCACTCGAGGGTAACACCCATGTTCCCCGCACCACATCATTTGAGCCCCTTCTCCCCTCCTGATTGCAACAGGAATGTCGATTCTCCTGCTTTTTGTGGAAGGGGTTACCGATCTTCCCAGCGCACATCAGGATGAGGCCGGTCTCACGAGGAAATTGGAGATGTAGCCTCGTGGGTGGTGCCACATGCGGAAAGACCCCATTTCCCGGTCAGCTATTAATAAGAACCCGATGCCCGTACACTTCTTGGAATGCATCCCATAGGATGAAGGCACAACAAGGAGGTACCCTGAACACCCGTGCATCTTTTGGAAAATTCTGCAGGTTCCACATACAGCTCGACAAGTGACCTGTTACCTCGTTAACAACTCGAGAGGCAAGCTAAGTTTCATTTCTCCACAGAATACGAGGCCTGACTCTCCTGTCCCAACTCTGCAGGAATCCTGAGATCGGAGTCTGAAATGGAGAGGAACCCTGAGGTTCCTTCCTCAACACGAGATGAGGCCCTCTTGTATTATACCACAGCCAGTGGAGTCCCTAGAGGCCCCTCCCAACTCCACAGTATCAGTGTCTTCTCAGAGGCACCCTGAGCAACTCCCTGAGGTCACCGGCACAAGTCGAGGGAACACAGGGTATCCTGCCGCAACCCGAGAAAGACCTCAAGAGTCCGTCTTCAATGCGTCTTGAGGACGGATTCCCCTACCATGACTCGAGAGCAATGACACGCTGCCCCTCGCCATGCGCATGGACACCTGACTTCCCTGGCGCCACATGAGAGGCTCCCTGAGCTCCCCGTCATACCTCGTGAGAAACCCCACACTGGCGCCGCAGCTCGGGAAAACCCACCGTCATCGCGAGATTGGGGACTTCTTTTCCTGCCTGACCTTGAGAGGAATCC
Organism: Bubalus kerabau; assembly: GCF_029407905.1. NCBI lineage: Eukaryota > Metazoa > Chordata > Mammalia > Artiodactyla > Bovidae > Bubalus > Bubalus kerabau. The sequence continues at coordinate 2,219,546 of NC_073633.1, forward strand.
CTGGTCTTTTCTCCAAACTTCACAGGAGGCTTTACTCCCTTTAGGCCACTCAATGGGCTCCAAGAGATACCTGTCGCGACTTGAGAGGACAGCAGAGTACTTTGTTTCCCCTCGAGACGAGGCCTTACCACGGGTGAGTCTGGAATGCAGCCCCGAGATCCCTGTTGCCCCTGGAGAGGAACATTATGTCCTGGACAAAAGCCTAGATGAGGTCTATTTTGCCCTACAGTGACTCGAGTGCAACACCCATCTCTCCCTCGCAATTCGAATGGAAGATTGGTCTTCACTGGGCCAACACAAGAGGAAGTCTGAATTTCCCGTTGTTACTCGAGAATCCCGCCGCAACTCTTAAAAACCACGTGGTTCCCCATTCATCGCAATATGAGGCCTTTGCCCGCTACAGAGTCTCAAGAGAAGTCCCATGTTTCGTCATAAAGTTCGAAATGCTACTTGGCACCCTTGATGCGACCCCAAAAGTTCCCCAATATACCGGTCTCACTCCAAGGGAACACCGAAGTTCCTGGCACCACTTCATTTGAGCCCCTTCTCCGCTCCTGATCACGGCAGTAAGGTCAATCCCCCTACTTTGTCTAGAAGGCGTTCCCGACCTTCATGGCGCACCTCAGGTTGAGGCCAGTCTCATGAAGAAATTCGAGACGTAGCCTCGTGTTGGTGCCACGTGCCAAAAGACCCCGATTTCTCGGTCTTGCTCTTGATAAGAACCCGATGCCCGGACACCTCTTCTAAGGCAACCCTGTGGATGAAGGCACTACACGAGGGGGCACTGGCAACCCTGTTCATCGTCCGGAAAATCCCACAGGATCCACATACAGCTCCACAACTGGCCTGTCACCCCTTAAACAATGAGAGAGGAAAGCGGAGTTCCCTTCCTCAGACAAGACGAGGCCTGAGTATCCAATCCCAACTCTGCAGGCACGCTTCGATCTGAGTCAGAAATGGAGAGGAAACCTGAGGTTCCTGCCTCAACCCGAGATGAGGCCCTCTTCCATTAAAACAAACCCAGTGGAGTCCCGAGAGGCCCCTCCCATCTCCACAGTATCCCTGACTTCTCATAGGCATTCTGAGAAGCTCCTTGAGGCCACCAGCAAAAGTCGAGGGAAATAAGAGTTTCCTGCCACAACCGAAGAAAGACCTCGAGAGTCCTTCTTCAATGCGTCTTGAGGTCAGATTCCCCTACCATGGCTCTAGAGCAATAATGCGCTCCCCCTTGCCACGCACATGGAGACCTCACTTCCCTGGCGCCACACGAGAGGCTCCCTGAGATCCACGTCGTACCTCGTGTGAAACCCCACACTGGCGCCGCAGCTCGAGAAAACCCACAAGATCCCTCCGTCATCGCGAGATGAGGGCCATCTTTTCCTGCATGGCCTGGAGAGCAGTCCCAAGTCCTCTCTCCAAACTTCACAGGAGGCTTGACTCCCTTTAGGCCACAAAGTGGGCTCCAAGAGGTGCCCGTCGCGACTCGAAAGGAGAGCGGAGTCCTTTGCTTCCCTTCGACATGAGGCCTGACTCCCTGGGTGAGTCTGGAATGCAAACCTGAGATCCCTGTGATCCTTGGAGAGGAACATTAGGTCCTGGACACAAGCCTAGATGAGGTCTCCTTTGCCCTGCAGTGACTCGAGCGCAACCCCCAGCTCTCCCTCGCAACTCGAATGGATGATTGGACTTCCCTGGCCCAACACAAGAGGAAGCCTGAAATCCCCGTCGTAACTCGAGAATCCCGCTGCAACTCGAGAAAAACCACGTGGCTCCCCCGTCATCGCAAGATGAGGCCCTTGGCCGCTACAGCGTATCAAGAGAAGTCCCACGTTCCATCCTGAAGTACAAAACGGTACTTGGCACCCTTGATGCGACCCCCAAAGTTCCCTGACATACCGGTCTCACTCGAGGGAAACACCAAAGTTCACGGCACCACTTCCTGTGAGCCCCTTCACCCCTCCTGATCGCGACAGAAAGGTCGATTCCCATGTTTTGTCTGCAAGGGGTTCCCGACGTTCCCCGCGAACCTCCGGATGAGGCCGGTCTCATGAGGAAATTCGAAAAGTAGCCTCATGGTTGGTGCCATATGCTGAAAGATCCCGAATTCCCGGTCCACTCTAGATAAGAACCTGACGCCCGGACATCTCTTCGAAGGCAACCCTGTGGATGAAGGCACAACACGAAGGGACACTGACATCCCCATGCATCGTCTGGAAAAACCCGCAGATTCCACTCACAGCTCCAAATGTGGACTGTCACCTCATGAACAACTCGAGAGGCAAGTGAAGCTGCATTCCTTCACACAAGACGAGGCCTTACTCTCCTGTCCCAACTCTTCAGGGACCCTGCAATTGGAGTCAGAAATGGAGAGGAACCCTGAGGTTCCTGCCTCAACTAGAGAAGAGGCCCTCTTCCATTGAACCAAACTCAGTGGTGTCCCGAGAGGCCCCTCCCAACACCACAGTATCCCTGAATTCTCAGAGGCTCCCTGAGAAGCTACCTGAGGTCACTGGCACAAGTCGAGGGAACCCAGAGTTTCCAGAAGTAACCCGAGAAAGATTGGAGAGTCATTTTTCAACGTCTCTTGATGCCCGATTCCCCTACCATGTCTCAGAGCAAGGACGCGCTCCCCTCGCCACAAGCAGGAAAACTGACTTCCCTAGTACCACACAAGAGGCTCCCTGAGTACCCCATCGTGCCTCGTGAGAAAACCCACACTGGCGCCGCAGTTCGAGAAAAACCACAAGATGCCCCCGTCAAGGAGAGATGGGGGCCTTCTTTTCCTGCCTGACCTGGAGAGCAATTCCTGGTCCTCTCTCCAAACTTCACAGGAGTATTGACTCCCTTTAGGCCACTCAGTTGGGTCCAAGAAATACCCGGTGCGACTCGAGAGGAGAGCGGAGTCCTTTGCTTCCCTGGAGACGAGGCCTGACTCCCCGGGTGAGTTTGGAATGCAACCCCGAGATCCATGTCACCCCTGGAGTGGAACATTATGTCCTAGACACAAGCCTAGATGAGGTCTATTTTGCCCTACAGTGACTCGAGAGCAACCTCCATCTCTCCCTCACAATTTGAATGGAAGATTGGTCTTCCCACGGTCAACACAAGAGGAAGTCTGAATTTTCCATCGTAATTCGAGAATTCAGCCTCAAGTCTTAAAAACCATGTGGTTCCCCCTTCATCGCAATATGAGGCCCTTGCCAGCTAGAGTCTCAAGAGAAGTCCCACGTTCCATCTTAAAGTTCGAAATGCTACTTGGCACCCTTGATGCGACCCCAAAGTTCCCCAACATACCGGTCTCACTCCAGGGGAACACCGAAGTTCCCGGTGTCTCCTGGGAAGTCCCATGTTCCGCCCTGAAGGGCGAAACGGTACTTGACACCCTTGATGCGACCGCAAAAGTTCCCCGACACGCTGGGTTCCCTCGAGGGGAACACCGAGGGTCCCGGCACCACTTCATCTGAGCCCCTTCTCCCCTCCTGATCGTGACAGGAGAGTCGATTCCCCAGCTTTCTCTGGAAGGGGTTCCCGGCCTTCCTGGCGCACCTCAGGATGAGGCTGGTCTCAGGAGGAAATTCGAGACTAGCCACATGTGAGGTGCCACGTGCCTAACGACTCCGATTTTCCGGTCCGCTCTTGATAAGAACCCGATGCCCGGACCCCTCTTCGAAGGCAACCCTGTGGGTGAAGGCACAACACGAAGGTGCACTGACACCCCCGTGCATCATCTGGAAAAACCCGCAGGGTCTACACACAGCTCGACAAGGGGCCTGAGACTCCCGGAACAACTCGAGAGGCAACCAGAATTCCATTCCTCAGACAAGACGAGGCATGACTCTAGTGTCCCAACACTGCAGGGACCGTGCAATTGGAGTCCGAAACCCAGAGGAAGCCTGAGGTTCCTGCCTCCCCTCGAGATGAGGCCCTCTTCCATTGCGCCGAACCCAGCAGAGTCCCGAGAGGCCCTGCCAACTACACAGCATCCCTCACCTCTCAGAGGCACCCTGGGAAGTTCCCTAAGGTCCCCTGCAGAAGTCGAGGGAAACGAGGGTTTCCCGCCGCAACCCGAGAAAGACCTCGAGAGTCCTTCTTCAACGCCTCTTGAGGACCTAGCCGCTTCCCATGACTCGAGAGTGATGACCAGCTCCCCCTCGCCATGCGCATGGAGAACTGACTTCCCTGGCGCCGCACGAGAGGCTCCCTGAGGTCCTCGTCGTGCCTCGTGATAAAACCCCCATGGGCGCAGCAGCCTGAGGAAACCCATGAGACGCCCCCGTCATCGCGAGATGAGGGCCTTCTTTTCCTGCCTGGCCTGGAGAGCAATCCCGAGTCCTCTCTCCAAACTGAAGAGGAGGCTCGACACCCTTGAGTCCACTCAGTGGGCTCCAAGAGATCCGTGTCGCGACTTGAGAGGAAAGCGGAGTCCTTTGCTTCCCCTCCAGGCGAGTCCTGACCCCCCGGGGGAGTCTGGAATGGAAACCCGTGATCCCTGTCTTCCCTTGAGAGGAATATTAGGTCCTGGACACACGCCTCGATGAGGTCTCTTTGGCCCTGTAGTGACTCGAGCAGAACCCCCAGCTTTCCATCGCAACTCGAATTGAAGATTGGGCTTCCCAGGGCCAACACAAGAGGAAGCCTGAAATTCCTGTCGTTTTCGAGAATCCCGATGCAACTCGAGAAAAACGACGTGGTTCCAACGTCTTCACAGGATGAGGACCTTGCCCGCTACAGCATCTCCAGGGAAGTCCCATGTTCCGTCCTGAAGTGGGAAACGGTACTTGGCTCCCTTGATGCTACCCCTAGAGTTCCCTGAAACGCCGGGTTCCCTCGAATGGAACACCGAGGGTCCCGGCACCACTTCATCTGAGCCCCATCTCCCCTCCTGATCGCGACAGGAGAATCGATTCCCCTACTTTGTGTGGAAGGGGTTCCCGGCCTTCCCGGCGCACCTCAGGATGATGCTGGTCTCACGAGGAAATTCGAGATGAGCCACGTGGGTGGTGCCACATGCCGAATGACCCCGATTTCCCGGTCCGCTCTTGAAATGAACCCGATGCCCGGACACCTCTTTGAAGGCAACCCTGTGGGGGAAGGCACAAAACGAAGGGGCACTGACACCCCCATGCATCTTCTGGAAACACCCGCAGGTTCCACACACAGCTTGTCAAGGGCCCTGAGACCCCCTGAACGACTCGAGAGGCAAGCAGAGTTCCGTTACTCAGACAAGACGAGGCCTGACTCTCCTGTCCCAACTCTGCAGGGACCCTGCGGTCGGAGTCAGAAATGGAGAGGAAGCCTGAGGTTCCTGCCTCCAATCGAGATGAGGCCCTCTTTCATTTCGTCAAACCTAGTGGAGTCCCGAGAGGCCCCTCTAACTCCTCAGTATCCCTCACCTCTCAGAGGCACCTGGGAAGTTCCCTAAGGTCCCCTGTAGAGGTCGAGGGAAACGAGTGTTTCCCGCCCCAACCCAAGAAAGACCTTGAGAGTCCTTCTTAAATGCCTCTTGAGGCCCTAGTCCCTCCCATGACTCGAGAGCAATGACGCGATCTGCCTGGCCACACGCATGGAGTCAGGCTTCTCTGGCGCTGCACAAGAGGATCCCTGAACTCCCCATCATATCTCGTGAGAAACCCCACACTGGCGCCGCAGCTCGAGAAAACCCATGAGACGCCCCCGTCATCACGAGAGGAGGGCCATCTTTAACTGCATGGTATGCAGATCAAGCGTGAACCTTCTGTCCAAGCTACACAGGACGCTTGACTCCCTTTAGGCCACTCATTGGGCTCCAAGAGTTACGCGTCCCGACTCGAGAGGATAGTGGAGTCCTTTGCTTCCACTCGAGACGAGGCGTGACCCACCGGGTGAGACTGGAATGCGACCCCGATATCCCTGTCGCCCCTGGAGAGGAACATTACGTCCTGGACCCAAGCCTAGATGAGGACTCTTTGCCCTGAAGTGACTCGAGAGCAACCCCCAGCTCTCTCTGACAAGTTGAATGGAAGATTGGACTTCCTGGGCCAACACAAGAGGAAGCCTGAATTCCCCGTTGTAACTCGAGAATCCCGCCTCAACTCGAGAAAAACCACGTGTTTCCCTCGTCATCGCAATATGAGGCCCTTGCCCGCTACAGCATCTCCAGAGAATTCCCACGTTCCGTCTTGAAGTGCGAAACTGTACTTGGCACCCTTGATGCGACCTCAAAAGTGACGTGACATACCGGTCTCACTCGAGGGGACCACCGAGGTTCCCGGCACCACTTCATCTGAGCCCCTTCTCCCCTTCTGATCGCGACCGGTGGGTCGATTCCCCTGCTTTGTCTGCAAGGGGTTCCCGAGCTTCCCGGCGCACCTCAGGATGAGGCCGGTCTCCCGAGGAAATTCGAGACGTAGCCTCGTGGGTGGTACCACATGCTGAAAGACCCCAATTTTCTGGTACGCTCTTGAAAAGAACCCGATGCCCTGAAACCTCTTTGAAGGCAACCCTGTGGATGAAGGCACAACACGAAGGGGCACTGACACCCCCGTGCATCGTCCGGAAAAACCCGCAGGTTCCACACTCAGCTCAACAAGTGGCCTGTCACTCCGTGAACAACTCGAAAGGCAAGGGGAAATCCATTCCTCCACAATAGATGAGGCGTGACTCTCTTGTCCATACTCTGCAGGTACCCTGCGACCCGAGTCAGAAATGGAGAGGACCCCTGAGGTTCCTGCCTCCATTCGAGATGAGGCCCTCTTCCATTGCACCAAACCCAGTTGAGTAACGAAAGGCCCCTCCCAAATCCACAGTGTCCCTGACTTCTCAGAGGCACCCTTAGAAGTTGCCTGAGGTCACCGACACAAATCAAGGGAAACCAGGGTTCCCTGCCGCAACCCAAGAAAGACCTCAAGAGTCCTTCTTCAAAGCGTCTTGAGGCCCGATTCGCCTACTATGACTCGAGAGCAATCACGCACTCCCCTTCACCACTCGTACAGAGACCTGACGTCCCTAGCACCACACGAGAGGCTCTCTGAGCTCCCCGTTGTACCTCGTGAGAAATCTGATCCTGGCGCCGCAGCTGGAGAAAACCCACGAGATGCCCCCGTCATCGCGAGATGAGGGCCTTTTTTCCTACATGGCCAGGAAAACAATCCCGAGTCATCTCCAAACTCCATAGGAGTCTTCACTCCCTTTACGCCACGCAGTGGGCTCCAAGAGATACCCGTCGCGACTCGACAGGAGAGCGGAGTCCTTTTTTTCCCCTCAAGACGAGGCCTGACTCTCCGGGTGAGTCGAGAATGCAACCCTGAGATCCCTGTCGGCCCAGTAGTGGAACACTAGGTCCTGGACACAAGCGTAGATGAGGTCTATTTTGCCCTGCAGTGACTGGAGAGCAATCCCCAGTTCTAACTTGCAACTCGAATGGAATACTGGATTTTCCTGGCGCCACACAAGAGGCTCCCTGAGATCCCCGTGGTACTTCATGAGACACCCCACACTGGCGCAGCAGCTCGAGAAAACCCACGAGACGCCACCGTCATCTCGAGATGAGGGCCTTCTTTTCCTGCATGGCCTGGAGTCCAATCCCGAGTCCTCTCTCCAAACTCCACAGGAGGCTTGACTCCCTTTAGTACACACATTGGTCTCCAAGAGATACCCATCCCGACTCGAGACGAGAGCGGAATTCTTTGCTTACCCTCGAGGTGAGAACTGACTCCCCGGATGAGTCTGGAATGCAAACCCGAGATCCCTGTCGCCCCTGGAGAGCAACGTTAGATCCCGGACACAAGCCTAGATTAGGTCTCTTTTGCCCTGCAGTGACTCTAGCGCAATCCCCAGCTCCCTCTCGCAACCCGAATGGAAGATTGGATTTCAAGGCCAACAAAAGGAAGCCTAAATTCCAGGTCATAACTCGAGAATCCCGCCGCAACTCGAGCAAAACCACGTGGTTCTCCCGTCATCGCAAGATGAGGCCCTTGCCCACTACAGCGTTTCAAAAGATGTCCCAGGTTCCGTCTTGAAAGGCGAAACGGTACTTTGCACCCTTGATGCGACCCCAAAAGTCCCCCAACACGCCGGTCTCACTCAAGGGGAACACCGAGGTTCCCGGCACCACTTCATTTAAGCCCCTTCTCCCCTCCTGATCGTGACCGGTGGGTCGATTCCCCTGCTTTGTCTGCAAGGGGGCCCGACCTTCCCTGCACAACTCAGGATGAGGCCGGTCTCATGGGGAAATTCGATACGTAGCTTTGTGGGTGGTGCCACTTGCTGAAAGACTCCAATTTCCCGGTCCGCTCTTGATAAGAATCCGATGCTCGGACACCTCTTGGAAGGCAGCCTTGAGTATGAAGGTACAACACGAAGGGGCACTAACACACCTGTGCATCATCCGGAAAAACGGGCAGGTTACACACACAGCTCGACAAGTGGCCTGTCACCTCGAGAACAACTCGAGAGGCAAGAGGAGTCCCATCCTCCAGAAAAGACGAGGCCTGACTCTCCTGTACCAACATGCAGGGACCTTGCGATCTGAGTCAGAAATGGAGAGGAACACTGAGGTTCATGCTTCAACTCGAGATGAGTCCCTCTTACATTCCACCAAATGCAGAGGAGTCTCGAGAGGCCCCTCCAAACTGCACAGTATCCCTGACTTCTCAGAGGCACTCTGAGAAGCTCCCTGAGGTCGCAGGCACAAGTCAAGGGAACCCTGGGTTTTATGCAGTGACCCGAGAAAGACCTCGAGAGTCCTTCTTCAACCCGTCTTGAGGCCCGATTACCCTACCATGACTCGAGAGCAATGACGAACTCCCCCTAGCCATCTCATGGGGACCTGACTTCCCTGGCGCCACACGAGAGGCTCCCTGAGCTCCCTCTCGTACCTCGTCAGAAACAAGGCACTACCGCGGCAGTCTAGAAAACCCACAAGAGGCCGCCGTCATCGCGAGATGAGGGCCTTCTTTTCCTGCATGGCCTGGAGAGGAATCCCGAGTCCTCTATCCAAACAGCACAGGAGGCTTGACTCCCTTTAGGGCACACAGTGGGCTCCAAGAGATACCCATCGCGACTCAAAAGGACAGCGGAGTTCTTTGCTTCCCCTCGAGACGAGGCCTGATTCCCCGGGTGAGTCTGGTATGCAAGCCTGAGATGCCTGTCGCCCCTAGGGATGAACATTAAGTCCTGGACACAAGCCTAGATGAGGTCTATTTTGCCCTGCAGTGACTCGAGGGCAATCCCCAGCTCCCCCTTGAAACTCGAATGGAAGATAGGACTTCCCTGGCCCAACACATGAGGAAGACTGTATTCCCCGTCGAAACTCGAGAATCCCGCCACAACTCGAGAAACGCTACGTGGTTCCCCCGTCATCGCAAGATGAGGCCCTTGCCCCCTACAGCGTCTCAAGAGAAGTCCCACGTTCCGTCTTGAAGTGCGAAACGGTATTGGCACCCTTGATGCGCCCTCAAAAGTTCCTCGACACACTGGTCTGACTCGAGGAGAACACCGAGGTTCCCGGCACCACTACATCTGGGCCCCTTCTCCCCTCCTGATCGCGACAGGAGGGTCGATTCCCCTGTTTTGTCTTGAAGGGGTTCCCACCTTTCCCGGTGCATCTCAGGATGAGGCCGGTCTCACGAGGATATTCGAGACATAGCCACGTGGATGGTGACACATGCCGAAAGACCCCGATTTCCCGGTCCGCTCTTGATAAGATCCCGATGCCCGGACACCTCTTTGAAGATAACCCTTTTGATGAAGGCACAACACTTAGGGGCACTGACACCCCTGGGTATCGTCCGGAGAAACCCGCAGGTACCACACACAGCTCGAGAAGTGACCTGTCACCCCGTGAACAACTGGAGAGGCAAGCAGAGTTCCATTCCTCCACACAAGACGAGGCCTGACTCTCCTGTTCGAACTCTGCAGCGAAACTGCGATCCGAGTCAGATCTGGCCCAGGGGAAGTCAGGAGAGGAAACATGAGTTTCCTGCCTCCACTCGAGATGAGGCCCTCTTCCATTGCACCAAACCCAGTGGAGTCCCGAGAGACCCCTCCCAACTGCACAGTATCCCTGACTTCTCAGAGGCACCCTTAGACCTTCCTGAGATCACCGGCACAAGTCGAGGGAACCAAGGGTTTCCTGCCCCAACCCGTAAAAGACCTCGAGAGTCCTTCTTCAACGCGTCTTGTGGTGCGATTCCCCTACCATGACTCGAGAGCAATGACGCGCTCCCCCTAGCCACGCGCATAGAAACCTGACTTCCCTGGCGCCACAGGAGAGGCTCCCTGAGCTCCCCATTATACCTCGTGAGCAACACCACACTGGAGCCGCAGCTCGAGAATACCCACGAGACGCCCCAGTCCTCACGAGATGAGGGCCTTCTTTTGCTGTATGGCCTGGAGAGCAATCCTGAGTCCTCTCTCCAAACTCCACAGGAGGCTTGACTCATTGTAGGCCACACAGTGAGCTCCAAGATATACCCGTCGCGACTTGACAGGAGAGCGGTGTCCTTGGCTTCCCCTCGAGACGAGGCCTGACTCCCCGGGTGAGTCGAGAATGCAATGCTGAGATCGCTTTCGCCCCAGCAGAGGAACATTAGGTCCTGAACACAAGCCTAGATGAGGTCTATTTGGCCCTGCAGTGTCTCGAGAGCAATCCCCAGTTCTAACTCACAATTCAAACGAAAACTGGACTTCCCTGGGCCAGTTGAAGAGGAAGCCTGAATTCCCGGTTGTAACTCGAGAATCCCGCCCCAACTCAAGAAAAACCACGTGGTTCCCCCGTCATCGAAACATGAGGCCCTTGCCCGCTACAGCGTCTCAAGAGAACTCCCACGTTCCGTATTGAAGAGCGAAAAGTTACTTGGAACCCTTGATGCGACCCCAAAAGTTCCCCGACATACCAGTCTCACTTAAGGAGAAAACCGAGGTTCCGGCACCACTTCATCTGAGATTCTTCTCCCCTCTTGATCGCGACAGGAGGTTCGATTCCCCTGCTTTGTCTGGAAGGCGTTCCCGACCTTCCTGGCGCACATCAAGCTGAGGCCAGTCTCACGAGGAAATTCGAGACATAGCCTCGTGGGTGGTGCGGCATGCCAAAAGACCCCGATTCCCTGGTCCGCTCTTGATAAGAACCCGATGGCAGAACCCAACTCGAAGGCAATCCTGTGGAACAAGGCACAACACGAAGGGGCAGTGACACCCCAGTGCATCGTCCAGAAAAACCCGCAAGTTCCACATACAAATCGACAAGTGGCCTGTCACCCCATGAACAACGCGAGAGTCAAGCGGAGTTCCATTCCTCCACACAAGACGAGGCCTGACTCTCCTGTCCCAACTCTGCAGGGACTCTGCGATCCGAGTCAGATCCGGCGCATTCGAAGCCAGGAGAGGAACCCTGTGGTTCCTGACTCAACTTGCCATGAGGCCCTCTTCCATTGCACCAAACCCAGTGGAGTTCCGAGAGGCCCCTCCCAACTCCACAGTGACCCTGACTTCTCAGAGGCACGCTGAGAAGCTTCCTGAGGTCACTGGCACAAGTCGATGGAACCCAGGGTTTCCTGCTGCAACCCAAGAAAGACCTCGAGAGTCCTTCTTTAACACGTTTTCAGGCCCAATTCCCCTACCATGACTCGAGAACAATGACGGGCTCCCTCTCACCACGTGCATAGAGACCTGACTGCCCTGGCACCACATGAGAGGCTCACTGAGCTCCCAGTCTTACTTCGTGAGAAACCCCACACTAGCGCCACAGCTCGAGAAAACCTACGAGACGCCCCAGTCATCGCGAGATGAGGGCCTTCATTTCCTGCATTGCCTGGAGAGCAATCCCGTGTCCTCCCTCCAAACAGCAGAGGAGGTTTGACTCCCTTTAAGCCACTCAGTGGGCTCCAAGACATACCCGTCCGACTCGAGAGGAGAGCAGAGTCCTTTGCTTCCCCTCGAGACGAGGCCTGACTCCAGGGTGAGTCTGGAATGCAACCCCGAGATTCCTGTCGCCCCTTGACATGAACATTAGGTCCTGCACACAAGCCTTGGTGGGGTCTCTTTTGCCTTCAGTGACTAGAGCGCACCTCCAGCTCTTCCTCGAATCTCGAATGGAAGATAAGACTTTTGTGGGCCAACACAAGAGGAAGCATGAATTCCCTGTGGTAACTCAAATATCCCACCGCAACTAGAGAAAAACCAAGTGGTTCCGCAGTCATTCCAAGATGAGGCCCTTGCCCGCTGGAGCACCCCAAGAGAAGTCCCACGTTCCAATTTGAAGAGCGAAACGGTACTTGGAACGCATTATGCGACCCCAAAAGTTACCCGACATACCTGTCTCACTTGAGGGAAACACCGAGGTTCCCAGCAGCACTTCATCTAAGCCACTTCTCCCCTCCTGATCTCCACAGGAGGGTCGATTCCTCTGCTTTGTCTGGAAGGGTTTCATGACCTTCGCGGCACATCTCAGGATGAGGCCAGTTTCATGAGGAAATTCGAGACTAGCCACGTGGGTGGTGCCAAATGCTGAACGACCCCGATTTCCCAGTCCGCTTTCATAAGAACACGATGCCCGGACACCTCTTCGAAGGCAACCCTGTGGATGAAGACACAACACGAAGGGTCACTGACACCCCCATGCATCGTCCACAAAGACCCGCGGGTTCCACACAGAGCTCGACGAGTGGCCTGAGACCCCCTGAGCAACTCGAGAGGCCAGAGGGGTTCCCTTCCTCAGACAAGACGAGGCCTGACTCTCCTGTCCCAACTCTGCAGGGACCCTGCGGTCGGAGTCCGAAACGGAGAGGAAGCCTGAGGTTCCTGCCTCCCCTCGAGGTGAGGCCCTCTTCCGTTGCGCCAGACCCAGCGGAGTCCCAAGGGGCCCCGCCACCTCCACAGGATCCCTCGCCTCTCAGAGGCACCCTGGGAAGTTCCCTAAGGTCCCCGGCAGAAGGCGAGGGAAACGAGGGTTTCCCGCCGCCTCCCGAGAAAGACCTCGAGAGTCCTTCTTCAACGCGTCTCGAGGCCCTAGTCCCCTCCCGTGACTCGAGAGCCAGGACGCGCTCCCCCTCGCCACGCGCGTGGAGACCTGACTTCCCTGGCGCCGCACGAGAGGCTCCCTGTGATCCTCGTCGTGCCTCGGGGGAAAACCCCCACGGGCGCCGCAGCTCGAGGAAACACCTGAGACGCCCCCGTCCTCGCGAGCTGAGGGCCTTCTTTTCCTGCATGACCTGGAGAGCAATCCCGGGTCCTCTCTCCAAACGGAAGAGGAGGCTGGACTCCCTTGATGCTGCTCAGGGGGCTCCAAGAGACCCGCGTCGCGACTCGAGAGGAGAGCGGAGTCCTTGGCTTCCCCTCGAGACGAGGCCTGACTCCCCGGGGGAGCCTGGAATGCAACCCCGAGATCCCTGCCTTCCCTGGAGAGGAATATTAGGTCCCGGACACACGCCTAGGTGAGGTCTCTTCGGCCCTGCAGTGACTCGAGCGCAACCCCCTGCTTTCCCTCGCAACCTGAGGGGAAGATTGGGCTTCCCAGGGCCAACCCAAGAGGAAGCCTGAGATCCCCGTCGTAACTCGAGAATCCCGCCGCAACTCGAGAAAAACCACGTGGTTCCCACCTCTTGGCAAGATGAGGCCCTTGCCCGCGACGGCGTCTCAAGGGAAGTCCTCTGTTCCGCCCTGAAGGGCGAAACGGTCCCTGACAGCCTTCCTGCGACCCCCAAAAGTTCCCCGACACGCCGGGTTCCCTCGAGGGCAACACCGAGGGTCCCGACACCGCTTCCTCTGAGCCCCTTCTCCCCTCCTGATCGCGACAGGAGAGTCGATTCCCCGCGTGGTCTGGAAGGGGTTCCCGGCCTTCCCGGCGCACCTCAGCATGAGGCCGGTCTCACGAAGAAATTCGAGACGAGCCACGTGGGTGGGGCCACATGCCCAACGCCCCCGATTCCCCGGTCCGCTCTTGAGAAGGACGCGAGGCCCGGACCCCTCTTCGAAGGCAACCCTGCGGGTGAAGGCACAACACGAAGGGGCACTGCCACCCCCGTGCATTGTCCGCAAAGACCCGCGGGTTCCACACACAGCTCGACGAGGAGCCTGAGACCTCCTGAGCAACTCGAGAGGCCAGCGGGCTTCCCTTCCTCAGACAAGACGAGGCCTGACTCTCCTGTCCCAACTCTGCAGGGATCCTGCGGTCGGAGTCCGAAACGGAGAGGAATCCTGAGGTTCCTGTCTCCCCTTGAGGTGAGGCCCTCTTCCATTGCACCAAACCCAGATGAGTCTCGAGAGGCCCCTCCCAACACCACAGTATCCCTGAATTCCCAGAGGCACCTTGAGAATCTACCTGAGGTCACCGGCTCAAGTCCAGGGAACCCAAGTTTTCCTGCTGCGACCCGAGAAAGACCTTGAGAGTCCTTCAGCGCGTCTTGAGGCCCGATTCCCCTACCATGACTCGAGAGCAAAGACCTGCTCCCCATCGCCATGCGCATGGAGACCTGACTTCCCTGACTCCTGAAGAGAGTCTCCCTGAGCTCCCCGTCGTACCTCTTCGGAAACCCCATTCAGGCACCGCAGCTCGAGAAAACCCACGATACGCCCCCGTCATCACGAGATGAGGGACTTCTTTCCTGCCTGGCATGGAGAGCAAAACCGAGTCCTCTCTCCAGACTCCACAGGAGGCTTGACTCTCTTTAGGCCTCTCAGTTGGCTCCAAGAGATACCTGTCAGGACCTGAAGGGAGAGCGGAGTCCTTTGCTTCCCCTCGAGACGAGGCCTGACTCCCCGTGTGAGTCTGGAATGCAACCCCGAGTTCCTGTCACACCTGGAGAGGAAAACTCGGTCCTGGACACAAGCCTAGATGAGGTCTATTTTGCACTGTAGTTACTAGAGAGCAATCGCCAGCTCTCCCTCGCAAATCGAATTGAAGATTGGACTTCCCTGGGCCAATACAATTGGAAGCCTGAATTCGACATCGTAACTCGAGAATCCCGCCGAAACTCGAGAAAATCCACGTGGTTCCCCCATCAGCGCTAGATGAGGCCCTTGCCCGCTACAGCGACTCAAGAGAAGTCCCACTTTCTGTCTTGAAGTGCGAAACGGTACTTGGCACCCTTGATGCAATCTCAAAATTCTCCGACATACCGGTCTCACTCGAAAGGAACACCGAGGTTCCCGGAACCACTTCATTTGAGCTCCTTCTCCCCTCGTGATCGCGACAGGAGTGTCGATTCCCCTGCTATGTCTGGAAGGGATTCCCGACCTTTCCAGCGCGCCTAAGGATGAGGCAGGTCTCACGAGGAAATTCGAGACATAGCCTCGTGGGTGGTGCCACAAGCCGAAAGACCCCAATTTCCCGGTCTGCTCTTGATAAGAACGTGATGCCCTGACACCTTTACGAAGGAAAACCTGTGGATGAAAGCACAACACGAAGGGGCACTGACACCCCCGTGCATCGTCCAGAAAAACCTGCAGGTAACAAACACAGTTCAACAAGTGGTCTGTCACCCCGTGAACAACTCGAGAGGCAAGTGGAGTTCCATTCCTCCACACAAGACGAGACCTGATTTTCTGTACCAACTCTGCAGGGAAACTGCGATCCGAGTCAGTACCAGCGACAGGAAACCCAGGAGAGGAAACATGAGGTTCCTGCCTCCACTCGAGATGAGGCTCTCATCCATTGCACCAAACCCAGTGGAGTCCAGAGAGGCCCCTCCCAACTCCACAGTACCCCTGACTTCTCAGAGGCACCCGGAGAAGCTCCATGAGGTCACCAGCACATGTCGAGGGAACCCAGGGTTTCCTGCCACAATGGGAAAAAGACCTCGAGAGTCCTACTTCAACGTGTCTTCAAGCCCGAATCTGCTTCCATGGCTCTATAGAAATGACACGCACCCCCTCGCCACGCACATGGAGACCTGACTTCCCTGGCGCCATAAGAGAGGCTCCCTGAGCTCCCTGTCGTACCTCGTGAGAAACCCCACACTGATGCCGCAGCTTGAGAAAACTCACCATACGCCCCTGTCATCGCGAGATGAGGGCCTTCTTTTCCTGCATGGCCTGGAGAGGAATCCCGAATCCTCTTTCCAAACTCCACAGGAGGCTTGACTCCCTTTAGGCCACTTAGTGGGCTCCAAGAGATACCCGTCGCGACTCGAGAGGAGAACGGAGTCCTTTGCTTCCCCTCGAGACAAGGCCTGACTCACCAGGTGGGTCTGGAATGCAACCCCGAGATCCCTGTCTCCCCTGGAGAGGAACATTAGGTCCTGGAAACAAGCCTAGATGAGGTCTCTTTTGCCCTTCTGTAACTCGAGAGCAATCCCCCGCTCTCCCTGACAACTCGAATGTAAGATTGGACTTCCCTGGGCCAACACAAGAGGAAGCCTGAATTCCCCTTCATAACTCGAGAATCCCGCCGCAACTCGAGAAAAAGCACTTGGTTCCCTCGTCATCACAAGATGAGGCCCTTGCCCGCTACAGCTTCTCAAGAAAAGTCCCACGTTCCGTCTTAAAGTGCAAAACGATACTTGACACCCTTGATGTGACCCCAAAAGTTCCCCGAAATATCGGTCTCACTCGAGGTGAACACCGAGGTTCCCGGCACCAGTTTATCTGAGCCCCTTCTCCCCTCCTGTTCGTGATAGGAGGGTCACTTCCCCTGCTTTGTTTGTAAGGGGTTCCCGACCTTCACGGGGCACTTCAGGATGAGGCCAGTCTCACGAGGAAATTCGAGACGTAGCTCGCGGTTGGTACCACATGCCAAAAGACTATGATTTCCCGGTACGCTCTTGATAAGAACCCGATGCCTGGACACCTCTTCGAAGGCAACCCTGTGGATGAAGGCACAGCACAAAGGGGCACTGACACCCTCGTGCATCGTCCGGAAAAACCCGCAGGTTCCACATACAGCTCAACAAGTGGCTTGTCACCCCTGAAGAACTCGAGAGGCAAGTGGGGTTTCATTCCTCTACACAAGACGATGCCTGACTCTCCTGTCCCAACTCTGCAGGGACTTTGCGATCCGAATCAGACCAGCGCCAGTGAAGTCACGAGAGGAACGCTGAGGTTCCTGCCTCCACTCGACATTAGGACCTCTTCCATTGCACGAAACCCAGTGGAGTCCCGAGAGACGCGTCCCAGCTCCACAGTATCCCTGAGTTCTCAGAGGCACCCTGAGAAGCTCCCTGAGGTCACCAGCACAATTCGAGTGAACCCAGGGTTTACTGCCGCCACCATAGAAAGAACTCAAGAGTCCTTCTTCAACGCATTTTGAGGCCTGATTCCCCTACCATGACTCGAGGGCAATGACGCGCTCCCTCTGCTACACTCATGAAGCCCTGACTTCCCTGGCGCCACACGAGAGGCTCCCTGAGCTCCCCGTCATACCTCGTGAGAAACCAAACACTGGCGCCGCAGATAGAGAAAACCCACGAGACGCCCCCATTTTCGCGACATGACGGCCTTCTTTTCTAGCATGGCCTGGAGAGCAATCCCGAGTCCTCTCTCCAAACTCCACAGTAGGCTTGACTCCCTTTTGGTCACTCAGTGGACTCCAAGACATACCCGTCGCGACTCGAGAGGACAGCGGAGTCTTTTCCTTCCCCTCGAGGCGAGGCCTGACTCCTCGGGTGTGTCTGATATGTGAACCGGAGATCACTGTCGCCCCTGGAGAGAAACATTAGGTCCTGGACACAAGCCTAGATGAGGTCTCTTTTTTCCTGCAGTGACTCGAGAGCAATCCCCAACTCTCCCTCGCAACTCGAATGGAAGACTGGACTTCCCTGGGCCAACAGAAGAGGAAGCCTGAATTTCCCGTTGTAACTCAAGAATCCCGCCACAACTCGAGAAAAACCACGTCGTTCCCTCTTCATCGCAAGATGCGGCCATTGCCGCTACAGCGTATCAAAAGAAGTCTTACGTTCCATCTTGAAGTGCGATACGGTACTTGGCACCTTTGATGCGACCCCAAAAGTTCCCCAACACACTGGTCTCACTGGAGGGGAACACCGAGGTTCCCGGCATCACCTCATCTGTGCCCCTTCTCCCCTCCTGATCGAGACAGGAAGGTCGATTCCCCTGCTTTGTTGCAAGGGGTTCCGACCTTCCCGGCGCACCTCAGGATGAGGCCGGTCTCACTAGGAAATTCGAGACGTAGCCTGGTGGGTGGTGCCACATGCGGAAAGACCCCGATTTCCCGGTCCGCTCTTAATAAGAACCCGATGCCAGGGCACCTCTTCGAAAGCAAACCTGTGGATGAATGCACAACACGAAGGGGTACTGACATCCCCATGCATAGTACGGAAAACACGCAGATTCCAAACACAGATCGACAAGTGTCCTGTCATCCCTTGAAGAACTAGAGAGGCATGCGGAGTTCCGTTCCTCCACACAAGAGAAGGCCTGACTCTCCTTTCCCAACTCTGCAGGGACCGTGCGATCGGAGTCAGAAATGTAGATGAAACCTGACGTTCCTGCATCAACTCGAAATGAGGCCCTCTTCCATTGCGCCATACCCAGTGGAGTCCCGAGAGGCCCCTAAAACTCCACAGTATCCCTGATTCTCAGAGGCACCCTCAGAAGCTCTCTGCGGTCACTGGCACAAGTCGAGTGAACCCAGGGTTTCCTGCTGCATTCTGAGAAAGACCTTGAGAGTCCTTCTTTACCGCGTCTTGAGGCCCGATACCCTACCATGACTGGAGAGCAATGACGCATTCCCCTCGCCACGCCCATTGAAACCTAACTTCCCTGGCGCCACACGAGAGGCTCCCTGCGCTCCCCGTCCTACCTCATGAAAACCCCGCACTGGCACCGCCGCTCGAGAAAACTCACGAGACGCCCCCATCATCGTAAGATGAGGGCCTTCTTTTCCTACATGACCTAGAGAGCAATCCCGAGTCCACTCTCCAAACTCCACTGGAGGCCTGACTCCCTTTAGGCCACTCAGTAGCCTCCAAGAGATACACGTCGCTACTCTAGAGGAGAGCAGAGTCCGTTGCTTCCCCTCGAGCCGAGGCCTGACTACTTGGGTGAGTCTGGAATGGGATCCCGAGATCCGTGTTGCCCCTGTAGAGGAAAACTCGGTCCTGGACACAAGCCTAAATGAGGTCTTTTTTGTCCTGCATTGACTCAAGTGCAATCCCCAGCTCTCCCTCGCAACTCGAATGGATGATTGGACTTCCCTGGGCCAACACAAGAGGAAGCCTGTATTCCCCATTGTAATTCGAGAATCCCGCGGCAACTGGAGAAAAACAACGTGGCTCCTCCGTCATCGAAATATGAGGCCCCTGTCAGCTATAGCGTCTCCAGGGAAGTCCCATGTTCCGTCTTGAAGTGTGAAACGGTACTTGGCACCCTTGATGTGACCCCCAAATTTCCCTGACACCCCGGTCTCACTCGAGGAGAACATGGAGGTTCCCAGCACCGCTTCAGCTGAGCCTCTTCTCCCCTCCTGATGGCGACAGGAGGGTCGATTCCCCTGCTTTGTCTGGAAGGGGTTCCCAGACTTCCCGGCGAACCTCAGGATGAGGCCAGTCTCACGAGGGAAGTCGAGACGTAGCCTCGTGGGTTGTGCCACATGCCGAAAGACCCCGATTTCCTGGTCCGCTATTGATAAGATCCCGATGCCCGGTCACCTCTTCGAAGGTAACCCTGTGGATGAAGGCACAACACGAAGGGGCACTGACACCCCTGTGCATCGTCCCCCAAAACCGCACGTTCCACATACAACTCGAGAGGTGGCCTGTCGTCCCGTGAACAAGTCGAGAGGCAAGCGGAGTTCCATTACTCCACACAAGACGAGGTCTGACTCTCCTGTCCCAACTCTGCAGGGACCCTGCTATCCGAGTCAGAAATGGAGAGGAACCCTGACGTTACTGCCTCAATCCGAGATTAGGTCCTCTTCAATTGCACCAGTCCCTGTGATGTCCCGAGAAGCCCCTCTCAACTCCACAGTATCCCTGACTTCTCAGAGGAACCCCGCTAAGCTCCCTGAGGTCATGGGCACAAGTCGAGGGAACCCAGGGTTTCCTGCCACACCCCGAGAAAGACCTCGAGAGTTCTTCTTCGAAGCGTCTTGAGGCTTGATTCCCCTACCATGACTCGAGAGCAATGAGGCGCTCCCCCACGCCACGTCCATGGAGACCTGACTTCCGTGGCACCACAGGAGTCTCCCTGAGCTCCCCGTCCTATCTCGTGAGAAACCCCAACCAGGCACTGCACCTTGAGAAAACCCAGGAGATGCCCCCGTCATCGCGAGATGAGGGCCTTCTTTTCCTGCATGGCCTAGAGAGCAATCCCGAGTCCTCTCTCCAAACTCCACAGGAGGCTTAACTCCATTTAGGCCACTCTTGGGCTCCAAGGGATACCCGTTGCGACTCGAGAGGAGAGCGGAGTCCATTCATTCCCTTCGAGACGAGGCCTGACTCCCCGGGTGAGTCTGGAATGCAACCCCGAGATCCCTGTCGCCCCTGGAGAGAAAAACTCGGTCCTGGACACAAACCTAGATGAGCTCTATTTTGCCCTGCAGTGACTCGAGAGCAATCTCCAGCTCTCACTTGCAACTCGAATGGAAGATTGGACTTCCCTGGGCCAACACAAGAGGAAACCTGTATTCCCTTTCGTAACTCAAGAATCCTGCCGCAACTCGAGAAAAAACACGTGGGTCCCCCGTCAGCGCTAGATGAGGCCCTTGCCCACTACAGCATCTCAAGAGAAGTCCCAGGTTCCGTCTTGAAGTGCGAAACGGTACTTGGCACCCTTGATGCAACCAGAAAAGTTACCCGACTTTCACTCAAGGAGAGCACCGAGGTTCCCGGCACTACTTCATCTGAGCCCTTTCTCTCCTCCTGATCCCGAAAGTAGGGTCGATTCCCCTGCTTTGTTTGGAAAGGTTTCCCGGACTTTCCTGCGCGCCTCAGGATGAGGCCGGTCTCACGAGAAAATTCGAGACGTAGCCTAGTGGGTGGTGCAACATGCTGAAAGACCCCAATTTCCCGGTCCACACTTGAGGAGAACACGATGCCCGGACACCTCTTCGAAGGCAACCCTGTGGATGAAGGCACAACAGGAAGGAGCACTGACGCCCCCGTGCATCTCCGAAAAACCCGCAGGTTCCACACACATCACGAAAATGGTGTTATCCTTGAACAACTTGAGATGTAAGCGGAGTTCCATTCCTCCGCAGAACACCAGACCTGACACTCCTGAGCAAACTCAACAGGGACCCTGCGATCTGAGTCAGATTCGGCCTCCAGGAAGTCAGGAGCAGAACCCTGAGGTTCCTGCCTCAACTCGAGATGAGGCCCACTTCCATTGCGCCAAACCCAGAGGAGTCCCGAGAGGCCTCTCCCAAATCCACAGTATCCCTGACTTCTCAGAGGCACCCTGAGACGCTCCCTGAGGTCACCGGCACAAGTCAAGGGAACCCAGGGTTTCCTGCCGCAACCCTAGAAAGACATCGAGAGTCCTTTTTCAACCCGTCATGAGGCCCGATTCCCCTACCCTGACTTGAGAGCAATGACGCGCTCCCCCTTGCCCCGCCCATGGAGACCTGACTTCCCTGTTGCCACACGAGAGGCTACCTGAACTCCCCGTCGTACCTCGTGAGAAACCCCACACTGGCGCCGCAGCTCGAGAAAACCCACGAGACGCCCCCGTCATCTCGAGATGTGGGCCTTCTTTTCCTGCATGGCCTGGAGAGCAATCCCGAGTCCTCTCTCCAAACTCCAGAGGAGGCTTGACTCCCTTTAGTCCACTCAGTGGGCTCCAAGAAATACCCGTCGCGACTCGAGAAGAGAGAGAAGTCCTTTGTTTCCCCTCGAGAGGATGCCTGACTCCTGGGTGAGTCTAGAATGCAACCCCAAGATCCCAGTCATCCCTTGAGAGGAACATTAGGTCCTAGACACAAGCCTGGATGAGGTTTCTTTTGCCCTGCAGTGACTCGAGCGCAACCCCCAGCTCTCCCTCGCAACTCGAATGGAAGATTGGGCTTCCCTGGGCCAACACAAGAGGAAGCCAGAAATCCCCTTCGTAACTCGAGAATCCCGCCGCAACTCGAGAAAAACCACGGGGTTTCCAACGTCATCCCAAGATGAGGCCCTTGCTGCTATGGCGTCTCAAGAAAAGAACCACGTTCCGTCTTGAAGTGCGAAACGGTACTTTGCACCCTTGATGCGACACCAAATGTTCCCGGACACGCCGGTCTCACTCGACAGGAACACCGAGGTTCCCGCACCACTTCATCTGAGCACCTTCTCCCCTCCTGTTCGAGACAGGAGGGTCTATTCCCCTGCTTTGTTTGGAAGGGGTTCCCCACATTCCCGGCGCACCTAAGGATAAGGCCGGTCTCACGAGGAAATTCGAGACATAGCGTCGTGGGTGGTGTCACATGCCGAAATACCCTGATTTCCCAGCCCACTCTTGAGAAGAACCCGATGCCCGGACACCTCTTCGAAGGCAACCCTGTGGACGAAGGCACAAAACGAAGGGTCACTGACACTCCCGTGCATCATTCGGTAAAAGCCGCAGGTTCCACACACAGCTCGACAAGAGGCCTGTCATCCCATGAACAACTCGAGAGGCAAGCAGAGTTCCATTCCTCCACTCAAGACGAGGCCTGACTCTCCGGTCCCAACTCTGAAGGGACCCTGCGATCGGAGTCCGAAATGGAGAGGAACCCTGAGGTTCCTGACTCCACTCGAGATGAGGCCCTCTTCCATTACACCAAAAACAGTGGAGGCCCGCGAGGCCCCTCCCAAATCCACAGTATCCCGACTTCTCAGAGGCACCCTTAGAAGCTCCCTGAGGTCACTGGCACAAGTCGAGGGAACACAGGGTTTCCTGACGCAACCCGAGAAAGACCTCGAAAATCCTCCTTCAACGCATCTTGAATCCCGATTCCCCTACCATGACTCGAGAGCAATGACGCGTTCCCCCTCGCCACTCGCATGGAGACTTGACTTCCCTGGCGCCACACGAGAGGCTCCCTGAGCTCCCCGTCATACCTCGTGAGAAATCCCACACTGGCTCCCCAGCTCCAGAAAACCCACGAGACGCCTCCGTCATCGCGAGATGAAGGCCTTCTTTTCCTGCATGGCCTGGAGAGCAATCTCGAGGCCTCTCTTCAAGCTCCACAGGAGGCCTGACTCCCTTTAGGCCACTCTGTGGGCTCCAAGAGATACCCGTTGGCACTCGAGAGGAGAGCGGAATTCTTTGCTTCCCCTATATACCAGGCCTGACTCCTCAGGTGAGTCTGGAATGCAACCCCGAGATCCCTGTCGCCCCTGGAGAGGAACATTAGGTCCTAGACACAAGCATAGATGAGGTCTCATTTGCCCTGAAGTGACTCGAGAGCAATCCCCTGCTCTCCCTCGCACCTCGAATGGAAGAATGGACTTCCCTGGGACAACACAAGAGGAAACCTGAATTCCCCGTCGTAATTCGAAAATCCCGCTGCAACTCGAGGAAAACCACGTGGTTCCCCCGTCATCGCAAGATGAGGCCCTTGCCAGCTACAGCGTCTCAGTAGAAGCCCTACGTTCCATCTTGAAGTTTAAAACGATAATTGGCAACCTTGATGTTAGCACAAAAGTTCCCCGACACCCTGGTCTCACTCGAGGGGAACACCAAGGTTCGGTGCACCGCTTGTTCTGAGCCCCTTATGCCCTCCTGATCGCGACGGGAGGGTCGATTACCCTGCTTTGTCTGGAAGGGGTTCTGGACCTTCCCGGCGCACCTCAGGATGAGGCCGGTCTCACGAGGAAATTCGAGACGTAGCCTTGTGGTTGGTGCCACACGCCGAAAGACCCCGATTTCCCTGTCTGCTCTTGATAAGAACCCAATGCTAGGACACCTCTTCGAAGGCAATCCTGTGGACGAAGGCACAAAACGAAGGGGTCTGACACCCTCCTGCATCGTTGGAAAAGCCCGCAAGTTCCACATACAGATCGACAAGTGGCCTGTCACCCCGTGAACAACTCGAGAGGCAAGAGGAGTTAAATTCCTCCACACAAGACGAGGCCTGACTCTCCTGTCCCAACTTTGCATGGACACTGAGATCCGATTCAGAAATGGAGAGAAACCATGAGGTTCCTGCCTCAACTCGAGATAAGGCCCTCTTCTACTGCACCAAACCCAGTGGAGTTCGGAGCGGCCCCTCCCAACTGCACAGTATCCCTGACTTCTCAGAGGCACCCTGAGAAGCTCCCTGAGGTCACGGGCATAAGTCGAGGGAACCCAGGGTTTCCTGCCGTAACCTGAGAAAAACCTCGAGAGTCCTTCTTCACGCGTCTTGAGGCCCGATTCCCCTACCATGACTGGAGAAAAATGACGCGCTCCCCCTCGCCACGCGCATGAAGATCTGACTTCCCCGGCACCACATGAGAGGCTCCCTGAGCTCCCCATTGTACCTCGTGAGAAACCCCACACTGGCGCCGCAGCTCGAGAAAACCCACGAGACGCCCCTGTCATGGTGAAATGAGGGCCTTCTTTCCTGCATGACCTGAAGAGCAATCCCGAATCCTCTCTCCAAACTCCAAAGGAGGCTTGACTCCCTTTAGGTCACTCAGTGGGCTCCAAGAGATACCCGTCGATACTCAGGAGGAGAGCGGTGTCCTTTGCTTCCCCTCGAGATGAGGCCTGACTACGAGGGTGAGTCTGGAATGCAACCCTGGATCCCTGTCGCCCCTGGAGAGGAACCTTAGGTCCTGGACAAAAGCCTAGATGAGGTCTCTTTGGCCCTGCAGTGACTCAAGCGCAACCCCTAGCTTTCCCTTGCAACTCGAATGGAAGATTGGCCTTTCTGAGCCAACACAAGAGGAAGCCTGAATTTCCAGTTGTAATTTGAGAAACCCGCCGCAACTCGAGAAAAATCACGTGGTTCCCCGTATTGCAAGATGAGGCCCTTGCCCCCTACAGCGTCTCAAGAGAAGTCTCACATTCCGTCTTGAAGTGCAAAACAGTACTTGGCACCCTTGATGCGACCCCAAAAGTTCCCCTATATACCGATCTCACTAGAGGGGACACTGAAGTTTCCGGCACCACTTCATCTGAGGCCTTTCTCCTCTCCTGATCGCGATAGGAGGGTCGATTCCACTGCTTTGTCTCGAAGGGATTCCCGACCTTCCCGGCACACCTCAGGATGAGGCCGGTCTCACGAGGAAATTCGAGAGGTAGCCTCGAGGGCCATACTACATGCCGAAAGACCCCGATTCCATGGTGCACTTTTGATCAAAACCAGACTCCTGGACACCTCTTCGAAGGCAAGCCTGTGGATGAAGGCACAACACGTAGGGGCACTGACACCCCGTGCATCTTCCGGAAAAACCCGCAGGTTCCTCACACAGCTCCACAAGTGGTCTGTCACCTCGTGAACAACTCGAGAAGCAAGCGGAGTTCCATTCCTCCACACAAGACGATGCCTGACTCTCCTGTCACAACTCTAGGGACCTTGCGCACCGAGTCAGAAATGGAGAGGAAGCCTGAGGTTCCTGCCTCCACTCAAGATGAGGCCCTTTTCCATTGCCACAAAACCAGTGGAGTCCCGAGAGGCCCGTCCCAAATCCACAGTATGCCTGACTTCTCAGAGGCACCCTGAGAAGCTCCCTAAGGTCACCGGCAGAAGTCGACGGAACCCAGGGTTTCCTGTCGCAACCCGAGAAAGAACTTGAGAGTCCTGCTTTAACATGTCTTGAGGCCCGACTCCCGTATCATATCTCGAGAGCAATGATGCGCTCCCCCTTGCCATGCCCATGGAGACCTGAATTCCCTGGTGTCACACGAAAGGCTCCCTGAGCTTCCCGTCGCACCTCGTCAGAAACCGCACACTGGCACCGCAGCTCGAGAAAACCAACAAGACGCCCCTGTCATCTCGAGATGAGGGTCTTCTTTTCCTGCATGGCCTGGAGAGCAATCCTGAGTCCTCTCTCCAAACTCCACAGGGGGCTTGACTCCCTTTAGGCCACTCAGTGGGCTCCAAGAGACACCTGTGGTGACTCAAGAGGAGAGCGGGGTCCTTTGCTTCCCCTCGAGTCGAGCTCTGACTCCCAGGATGCGTCTGGAATGCAACCCCGAGATCGCTGTCGGGCCTGGAGAGGAATATTAGGTCCTGGACACAAGCCTAGATGAGGTCTCTTTTGCCCTGCAGTGACTCAAGAGCAAACCCCAGCTCTCCCTCGAAACTCGAATGGAAGATTGGACTTCTTGGGCCAACACAAGAGGAAGCCTGAATTCCCCATCGTAACTCGAGAATCCCGCCGCACCTTGAGAAAAACCACGTGATTCCCCCGTCATCCCAAGATGAGGCCCTTGCCCTCTACAGCGTGTCAAGAGAAGCCCCAAGTCCGTATTGAAGTGCAAAATGGTACTTGGCACCCTTGAAGTGACCCCAAAAGTTTCCCGACACACCGGTCCCACTCGAGGGGAACACCGAGGTTCCCGGCACGACTTCATCTGAGCCCTTTCACTCCTCCTGATCGCGACAAGATGGTCGATTCCCCTGCTTTGTCTGGAAGGGGTTCCCAATCTTCATGGCGCACCTCAGGATGACACCAGTCTAACGAAGAAATTCGAGACGTAGCCTCATGGATGGTGCCACGTTCTGAAAGACCCCGATTTCCTGCTCTGCTATTGATAAGAACCCGATGTCCGGACACCTCTTTGAAGGCAACCCTGTGGATGAAGGCACAACACGAAGGGGCACTGACCCCCTCATGCATCTTACGGAAAAAAAACGAAGGTTCCACTCACAGCTCGACAAATGGTCTGTTATCCTGTGAACAACTCGAGAGGCAAGTGGAGTTCCATTCCTCCACACAAGACGAGGCCTGACTCTCCTGTCCCAACACTTCAGGGACCCTGTGGTCAGAGTTTTAAATGGAGAGGAACCCTTAGGTTCCTGCCTCAACTCGAGATGAGAACCTTTGCCATTGCACCAAACCCAGTGGAGTTCCGAGAGCGCCTCCCAAGTCCACAGTATGCCTGACTTCTCAGAGGCACCCTGAGAAGCTCCCTGAGGTCACCGGTACAAGTCAAGGGAACCCAGGGTTTCCTGCCGCAACCTGAGAAAGACC
This sequence comes from Bubalus kerabau, assembly GCF_029407905.1. Classification (NCBI taxonomy): domain Eukaryota; kingdom Metazoa; phylum Chordata; class Mammalia; order Artiodactyla; family Bovidae; genus Bubalus; species Bubalus kerabau. Next base: position 2,246,560 of record NC_073633.1, read on the forward strand.
TCGAGACTCCTTCTTCAACACGTCTTGAGTCCCGATTTCCCTACCATGATTCGAGAGCATTTATGGGCTCCTCCTCATCACACGCATAGACACCTGACTTTCCTGGCACCACACGAGAGGCTCCCTGAGCTCCCCGTCGTACCTCGTGAGAAAACTCATACTTGCGCTCCAACTCGAGAAAACCCACAAGACGCCCCCGTCATTGCGAGCTGAGGGCCTTCTTTCCTGTATGGCCTGGAGAGCAATCCCGAGTCCTCTCTCCAACTCCACAGGAGGCTTGACTCCCTGGAGGCCACTCAGTGGGCTCCAAGAGATACCTATCGCGACCCAGGAGGATATCAGAATCCTTTGCTTCCCCTCGAGCCGAGGCCTGACTCACTGGGTGAGTCTGGAATGCGTCCCCGTGATCCCTATCGCCGCTGGAGAAGAACATTAGGTCCTGGACGCAAGCCTAGATGAGGTCTATTTTGACCTGCCGTGACTCGAGAGCAATTCCCACCCAGCTCTCCCTGCCAACTCGAATGGAAGAATGGACTTCCCTGGGCCAACAGAAGAGGAAGCCTGAATTCCCCATCGTAAGTCAACAATCCCATCGCAACTCGAAAAAAACCACGTGGTTTCCCCTTCATCACAAGATGAGGCCCTTGCCCGCCACAGCGCCTCAAGAGAAGTCCCACGTTTCATCTTGAAGTTTGAAACAGTATTTGGCAAGCTTCGTGAGACCCCAAAAGTTCCCTGACATACCGGTCTCACTCAAGGGGAACACCGAGGTTCCCGGCACCACTTCATCTGAGCCCCTTCTCCCCTCCTGATCGCGACAGTAGGGTCGATTAACCTGCTTTGTCTGGAAGGCTTTCCCGACCTTCCAGGGGCACCTCAGCATGAGGCCCATCTCACGAGGAAATTCGAGACGTAGCCTCGTGTGTGGTGCCGCATTCCAAAAGACCCCGATTTCCTGGTCCGCTCTTGATAAGAACCCGATGCCCGCACACCACTTCGAAGGCAACCCTGTGGATGAAAGCACATCACGAAGGGGCACTGACACCCCCGTGCATTGTCTGGAAAAAACCGCAGGTTCCACACACAGCTCGACAAGTGGCCTGTCACTCCTTGAACAACTCGAGAGGCAAGCGGAGTTCCATTCCTCCACACAAGACGAGGCCTGACTCTCCTGTCCCAACTCTGCAGGGACCCTGCAATCTGAGTCAGAAATGGAGAGGAACCCTGAGGTTCCTTCCTGATCTCGAGATTAGGCCCTCTTCCATTGCAGCAAACCCAGTGAAGTCCCGAGAGGCCTCTCCCAGCTCCATAGTATCCCTGACTTCTCAGAGGCACCCTGAGAAGCTACCTGAGGTCACAGGCACAAGTCGAGGGAACCCAGGGTTTCCTGCCGCAACCCGAGAAAGACCTCGAGCGTCCTTTTTCATTGCGTTGAGCCCTGATTCCACTACCATGACTCGAGAGCAATGACGTGCGCCCCCTCGCCACTCGTATGGAGACTTGACTTCCCTGACACCACACGAGAGGCTCCCTGAGCTCCCGGTCGTACCTTGTGAGAAACCCCACACTGGCACCGCAGCTCCAGAAAAACCACGAGACTCCCCCGACATCGCGAGATGAGGGCCTTCTTTTCCTGCATGGCCTGGAGAGCAATCCCGCGTGCTCTCTCCAAACTCCACAAGAGAGGAGCCAAGATTGCTGAGGAGTAGGACGGGGAGAACTCTTTCCCTCCCAAACAATTTCATCAAAAGAGCATTTAAACGTCGAGTAAATTCCACAATACAACTTATGAATGCTGCCAGAGGACATCAGGCACCCAGAAAAGAACCCAACTCTTGGAAAGTAGGTAGGAAAAAGTATAAAAGACAAAAAAAAGACAAAAGAGGGAGGGAGGGATTTCTGTCCCGGGAAGATAGTCTTAAAAAGAGAAAAGTTTCCAAACACCAGGAAAGCTTTTCACTGCCAAATCTTTGCCAAGCTTTGGAAGCACAAAGGGCAACATAAGGGGGATAAAAATAAATAAACAATTAAAACTCGCAGATTGCAAGCCCTACGGTAACTCCCCCAGCCACAAAGCAGTGCAGACGCCTGCTCACACCATTAACAAGCAGGGGCTGGGCAGGGAGGCGCAGCGCGGGCTGCATCACTTAGAGTAAGAATCTGGCCTGAATACCCTGAGCGCTATCTGAACGAAATAACTTGGGCTAGCGAACCAGACTCTGGGATATCTACCACACAAAAAGCCAGCCCTAACCTAAGACACCACCAGGCCCGCGCACGGAACAAAGGACTGAACAGAGATAGCCGGCTGCAGACCTTCCCCCTCCGGTGACAGGCAGCCAGAGCCAGAAGGGGGCAATCGCAGCCCCAGAGAGACATTATCTATAAAACTGTAAGCAGCCTTCTTTGCTAACTAAAACTTCTTGGGGATCTGGACGGTCAACATCTGCCTGAGAAGGTGCGCCTGTTTTACACCCAGATAACCGAGTGGCGGGGAGGCGATAAGTCACAACATTGGCGCTCGCCAAACACCTCATCACCTGAGCTGCTCGGACCTGGGAAGAGCACAAAACGCAGGCCCAACCGAGTCTGTGCCTCTGAGGACTACCCGAGTGCCTGAACCTGAGCGGCTTGGACCTGGGAGGTGCATGCAGCCCAGGGCCAGCCTCAGATTGTTCCCGGTGGAACAACCTAGAGCCCGAGCAGTGTGGGCAGGGAGGCTACACGTGCCGTGAGCGGGGGCAGACCCAGTGTGGCTGAGGCACTGTGAGCGCACGCCAGTGTTATTTGTTTGCAGCATCACTCCCTCCCTCCCTCCCCACAGCGCAACTGAACAAGTGAGCCTAAAAAAAAAAAGTGTCCTCCACCGTCCCCTTTGTGTCAGGGCGTAAACCAGACACTGAAGAGACCAGCAAACAAAAGAAGCTATAACAGAGGGAAACGCCTTGGAAGCTACAGGCAATAGATTAAAACCCTGTGGTTACTAGGACTACATAGGAAGGCGCCTATAGATCTTGAGAAATATAAGTCGGACCAAGGAACTAGCCAAAAATGAACCGAACCCACGATACTCACAACAAAACCAGAGAAAGTCCTAGATATATTTTTATGATCATTCTTACTTTTTTAAATTTTTTTAATTTTAAGTTCTCTATTGTTCATTTAATTTTCACTTTTATAACCTATTACTTTGCAAAAAAAAAGACCCTATTTTTTTCTTCTTCAGCAAACTTCATATATATATATATATATATATATAAAATAATTTTTTGACCTTGTTTTTTTGTTTTGTTTTTTTTTCTTCTTTTCTTTAACATTGTATTTTTGAAATTCCAAACTGTACTCTAGATTTTTAATTTATGTTTTTTGATATTTGATATCAATTTTGTACCTGTAGTTTCTTTATAATTTTTGCGACATTGCTTGTTTTTGTTTGTTTGTTTTCTCTTTAGTTTTCTTCTTCCTTTTTTTTAACATTGTATTTTTGAAATTCCAAACTCTACTCTAGATTTTTAATTTTTGCTTTTTGGTATTAGTTATCAATTTTGTACCTGTATTTTCTTGATAATTTTTGCGACCTTGTTTGTTTTTCTTTGTTCGTTTTTTCTCTCTTTCTTTTCCTTCTTCTTTTCTTTAACATCGTATTTTTGAAATTCCAAACTCTACTCTAGATTTTTAATTTTTGCTTTTATGTATTTGTTACCAATTTTGTACCTTTAAGAACCCAATCTTCAGTACCCATTTTTCACTAGGGAGCGAGATTACTGGCTTGACTGCTCTCTCTCCCTTTGGACTCTCCTTTTTCTCCACCAGGTCGCCTGTGTCTCCTCCCTAACCCCTCTCTACTCTACCCAACTCTGTGAATTTCTGTGTATTCCAGATGGTGGAGAACACTTAGGGAACTGATTACTGGCTGGATCTGTCTCCCTCCTTTTCATTCCCCCCTTTTATCCTTCTGGCCACCTCTGTCTCCTTCCTCCTTCTTCTCGTCTCTGTATAACTCTGTGAACATCTCTGAGCGGTCCATTTGTGGAGTGCACATAAGGAAGTGACTACTGGCCAGCCCACTCTCTCCACTATTGATTCCACCTGATCTCATTTGGGTCACCTCTAACTCCCTCGTCCCTCTTCTCTTCTCCATGTAACGCTGTGAACCTTTCTGAGTGACCCTCACAGTAGAGAAACTTTTCTTCTTTAACGTAGATGTTTTATCAATGGTGCTGTATAGAAGGAGAAGTGTTGAAACTACTGTAAAAGTAAGACAGATAACTGGAAGCAGGAGGCTTAAGTCCAAACCCTGACTCCAGGGAACTCCTGACTCCGAGGAACATTAATTGACAGGAGCTCATCAAATGCCTCCATACCGACACTGAAATCAAGCACCACACAAGGGCCAACAAGTTCCAGGGCAAGACATACCAAGCAAATTCTCCAGCAACAAAGGAACGCAGCCCTGAGCTTCAAGATACAGGCTGCCCAAAGTCACCCCAAAACCACAAACATCTCATAACTCATTACTGGACACTTCATTGCACTCCAGAGAGAAGAAATACAGCTCCACCCACCAGAACACGGACACAAGCTTCCCTAACCAGGAAACCTTGACAAGACACCTGTACAAACCCACACACAGCGAGGAAATGCCACAGTAAAGAACTCCACAAACTGCCAGAATACAGAAAGGACACCCCAAACTCAGCAATTTAAACAAGATGAGACAGAGGAATACCCAGCAGATAAAGGAACAGGATAAATGCCCACCAAACCAAACAAAAGAGGAAGAGATAGGGAATCTACCTGATAAAGAATTCCGAGTAAGGATAGTGAAATGGATCTAAAATCTTGAAATTAAAATGGAATCACAGATAAATAGCCTGGAGACAAGGATTGAGAAGATGCAAGAAAGGTTTAACAAGGACCTAGAAGAAATAAAAAAAGAGTCAATATATAATGAATAATGCAATAAATGAAATTAAAAACACTCTGGAGGCAACAAATAGTAGAATAACAGAGGCAGAAGATAGGATTAGTGAATTCGAAGATAGAATGGTAGAAATAAATGAATCAGAGAGGATAAATGAAAAACGAATTAAAAGAAATGAGCACAATCTCAGAGACCTCCAGGACAATATTAAACGCTACAACATTCGAATCATAGGGGTCCCAGAAGAAGAAGACAAAAAGAAAGACCGTGAGAAAATACTTGAGGAGATAATAGTTGAAAACTTCCCTAAAATGGGGAAGGAAATACTCACTCAAGTCCAAGAAACCCAGAGAGTCCCAAACAGGATAAAGCCAAGGCGAAACCCCCCAAGACACATATTAATCACATTAACAAAAATCAAACACAAAGAACAAATATGAAAAGCAGCAAGGGAAAAACAACAAATAACACACCAGGGAATTGCCATAAGGATAACAGCTGATCTTTCAATAGAAACTCTTCAAGCAAGGAGGGAATGGCAAGACATACTTAAAATGATGAAAGAAAATAACCTACAGCCCAGATTATTGTACCCAGCAAGGATCTCATTCAAGTATGAATGAGAAATCAAAAGCTTTTCAGACAAGCAAAAGCTGAGAGAATTCTGCACCACCAAACCAGCTCTCCAACAAATACTAAACAGGAAACACAAAAACGGTGTATAAATTCAAACCCCAAACAATAAAGTAAATGGCAATGGGATCATACTTATCAGTAATTACCTTAAACGTAAATGGGTTGAATGCTCCAACCAAAAGACAAAGACTGGCTGAATGGATACAAAAACAAGACCCCTACATATGTTGTCTACAAGAGACCCACCTCAAAACAGGGGATACATACAGACTGAAAGTGAAGGGCTGGAAAAAGATTTTCCATGCAAATAGGGACCAAAAGAAAGCAGGAGTAGCGATACTCATATCAGATAAAATAGACTTTAAAACAAAGGCCGTGAAAAGAGACAAAGAAGGTCACTACATAATGATCAAAGGATCAATCCAAGAAGAAGATATAACAATTATAAATATATATGCACCCAACGTGGGAGCACCACAGTATGTAAGACAAATGCTAACAAGTATGAAAGGAGAAATTAACACTAACACAATAATAGTTGGAGATTTTAATACCCCACTCACACCTATGGATAGATCAACTAAACAGAAATTTAACAAGGAAACACAAACTTTAAATGATACAATAGACCAGTTAGACCTAATTGATATCTATAGGACATTTCATCCCAAAACAATGAATTTCAACTTTTTCTAAAGTGCACATGGAACCTTCTCCAGGATAGATCACATCCTGGGCCATAAAGCTAGCATTGGTAAATTCAAAAAAATAGAAATCATTCCAAGCATCTTTTCTGACCACAATGCAGTAAGATTAGATCTCAATTACAGGAGAAAAACTATTAAAAATTCCAACATATGGAGGCTGAACAACACGCTGCTGAATAACCAACAAATCACAGAAGAAATCAAAAAAGAAATCAAAATTTGCATAGAAACGGATGAAAATGAAAACACAACAACCCAAAACTTGTGGGACACGGTAAAAGCAGTCCTAAGGGGAAAGTTCATAGCAATACAGGCACACCTCAAGAAACAAGAAAAAAGTCAAATAAATAAACTAACTCTACACCTAAAGCAACTAGAAAAGGAAGAAATGAAGAACCCCAGGGTTAGTAGAAGGAAAGAAATCTTAAAAATTAGAGCAGAAATAAATGCAAAAGAAACAAAAGAGACCATAGCAAAAATCAACAAAACCAAAAGCTGGTTCTTTGAAACGATAAATAAAATTGACAAACCATTAGCCAGACTCATCAAGAAACAAAGGGAGAAAAATCAAATCAATAAAATTAGAAATGAAAATGGAGAGATCACAACAGAAAACACAGAAATACAAAGGATCATAAGAGACTACTATCAACAATTATATGCCAATAAAATGGACAACGTGGAAGAAATGGACAAATTCTTAGAAAAGTACAACTTTCCAAAACTGGACCAGGGAAGAACTAGAAAATCTTAACAGACCCATCACAAGCACGGAAATGGAAACTGTAACCAAAAATCTTCCAGCCAACAAAAGCCCAGGTCCAGACGGCTTCACAGCTGAATTCTACGAAAAATTTAGAGAAGAGCTAACACCTATCCTGCTCAAACTCTTCCAGAAAATTGCAGAGGAAGGTAAACTTCCAAACTCATTCTATGAGGCCACCATCAGCCTAATACCAAAACCTGACAAAGATCCCACAAAAAAAGAAAACTACAGGCCAATATCACTGATGACATAGATGCAAAAATCCTTAACAAAATTCTAGCAATCAGAATCCAACAACACATTAAAAAGATCATACACCATGACCAAGTGGGCTTTATCCCAGGGATGCAAGGATTCTTCAATATCCGCAAATCAATCAATGTAATACACCACCTTAACAAATTGAAAAATAAAAACCATATGATTTTCTCAATAGATGCAGAGAAAGCCTTTGACAAAATTCAACATCCATTTATGATTAAAAACTCTCCAGAAAGCAGGAATAGAAGGAACATACCTCAACATAATAAAAGCTATATATGACAAACCCACAGCAAACATTATCCTCAATGGTGAAAAATTGAAAGCATTTCCTCTAAAGTCAGGAACTAGACAAGGGTGCCCACTTTCACCATTACTATTCAACATAGCTTTGGAAGTTTTGGCCACAGCAATCAGAGCAGAAAAAGAAACAAAAGGAATCCAAATTGGAAAAGAAGAAGTAAAACTCTCACTGTTTGCAGATGACATGATCCTCTACATAGAAAACCCTAAAGACTCCACCAGAAAATTACTAGAACTAGTCAATGACTATAGTAAAGTTGCAGGATATAAAATCAACACACAGAAATTCCTTGCATTCCTATACACTAATAATGAGAAAACAGAAAGAGAAATTAAGGAAACAATTTCATTCACCATTGCAACGGAAAGAATAAAATACTTAGGAATATACCTACCTAAAGAAACTAAAGACCTATATATAGAAAACTATAAAACACTGGTGAAAGAAATCAAAGAGGACACTAATAGGTGGAGAAATATACCATGTTCATGGATTGGAAGAATCAATATAGTGAAAATGAGTATACTACCCAAGGCAATTTATAGATTCAATGCAATCCCTATCAAGCTACCAACAGTATTCTTCACAGAGCTAGAACAAATAATTTCACAATTTGTATGGAAATACAAAAAACCTCGAATAGCCAAAGCGATCTTGAGAAAGAAGAATGGAACTGGAGGAATCAACCTACCTGATTTCAGGCTCCGCTACAAAGCCACAGTTATCAAGACAGTATGGTACTGGCACAAAGACAGAAATATAGATTAGTGGAACAAAATAGAAAGCCCAGAGATAAATCCACACACATATGGACACCTTATCTTTGACAAAGGAGGCAAAAATATACAATGGATTAAAGACAATCTCTTTAACAAGTGGTGCTGGGAAATCTGGTCAACCACTTGTAAAAGAATGAAACTAGAACACTTTCTAACACAATACACAAAAATAAACTCAAAATGGATTAAAGATCTAAACGTAAGACCAGAAACTATAAAACTCCTAGAGGAGAACATAGGCAAAACACTCTCTGAAATACATCACAGCAGGATCCTCTATGACCCACCTCCCAGAATATTGGAAATAAAAACAAAAATAAACAAATGGGGCCTAATTAACCTTAAAAGCTTCTGCACATCAAAGCAAACTATTAGCAAGGTGAAAAGACAGCCTTCGGAATGGGAGAAAATAATAGGAAATGAAGCAACTGACAAACAACTAATCTCAAAAATATACAAGCAACACCTACAGCTCAACTCCAGAAAAATAGATGACCCAATCAAAAAATGGGCCAAAGAACTAAATAGACATTTCTCCAAAGAAGACATACAGATGGCTAACAAACACATGAAAAGATGCTCAAAATCACTCATTATCATAGAAATGCAAATCAAAACCACTATGAGGTACCATTTCACGCCAGTCAGAATGGCTGCAATCCAAAAGTCTACAAATAATAAATGCTGGAGAGGGTGTGGAGAAAAGGGAACCCTCTTACACTGTTGGTGGGAATGCAAACTAGTACAGCCACTATAGAGAACAGTGTGGAGATTCCTTAAAAAACTGGAAATAGAACTGCCTTATGATCCAGCAATCCCACTGCTGGACATACACACTGAGGAAACCAGAAGGGAAAGAGACACGTGTACCCCAATGTTCATCGCAGCACTGTTTCTAATAGCCAGGACATGGAAGCAACCTAGATGTCCATCAGCAGATGAATGGATAAGAAAGCTGTGGTACATATACACAATGGAGTATTACTCCGCCATTAAAAAGAATAGAATGAATCAGTTCTAATGAGGTGGATGAAACTGGAGCCTATTATACAGAGTGAAGTAAGCCAGAAAGAAAAACACCAATACAGTATACTAATGCATATATATGGAACTTTGAAAGATGGTAACAATAACCCTGAGTACGAGACAGCAAAAGAGACACTGATGTACAGAAGAGTCTTATGGACTCTGTGGGAGAGGGAGAAGGTGGGAAGATTTGGGAGAATGGCATTGAAACATGTAAAATATCATGTATGAAAAGAGTTGCCAGTCCAGGTTTGATGCATGACACTGGATGCTTGGGGCTAGTGCACTGGGATGACCCAGAGGGATGCTATGGGGGGGAGGAGGGAGGAGGGTTCAGGATGGGGAGCACATGTATACCTGAGGCGGATTCATTTTGATATTTGGAAAAACTAATACAATTATGTAAAGTTTAAAAATAAAATAAAATTAAAAAAAAAATCCACAGGAGGCTTGACTCCCTTTAGGCCACTCAGTGGTCTCCAAGAAATACCCGTCGGGACTCGAGAGCAGAGCAGAGTTCTTTCCTTCCTCTCGAGATGAGGTCTGACTCCTCGGGTGAATCTAAAATGCAACCCCGAGATCTCTGTCGCCCCTGGAGAGGAACATTAGGTCCTGGACACAAGCTTAGATGAGGTCTCTTTTGCCCTGAAGTGACTCGAGAGCAATCCCTAGCTCTCTCTCGCAACTCCAATGGAAGATTGGACTTCCCTGGGCCAACACAAGAGGAAGCCTGAATTCCCCATCATAACTCGAGAATCCCGCCGAAACTCGAGAAAAACCACATGGTTACCCTGTCATCGCAAGATGAGGCCCTTGCCCGCTACAGCGTCTAAAGAGAAGTCCCAGGTTTCTTCTTGAAGTGTTTTCACACTTCAAGTGTGAAAACTTGGCACCCTTGATGTGATTCCAAAAGTTCGCTGACACTCTGGTCTCTCTCGAGGGGAACACCGAGGTTCCCGGTACGACTTCATCTGAGCCACTTCTCCCCTTCTGATTGCGACTGGAGGGTCGACTCCCGTGCTTTGTCTGGAAGGGGTTCCCAACCTTCCCGGCGCACCTCAGGATGAGGCCGGTCTAACGAGAATATTTGAGACGTAGCTTCATGGGTGGTAACACATGCTGAAAGACCCCGATTCCCCGGTCCACTCTTGATAAGAACCCGATGCCCGGACATCTCTTGAAAGGCAACCCTGTGGAAGAAGGCACAACACGAAGGGGCACTGACACCCTCGTGCATCGTCCGGAAAAACCCGCAGATTCCAAACACAGTTCGACAAGTTGCCTGTCACCCCGTGAATAACTCGAGAGGCAAGCGGAGTTCCATTCCTCCTTACAAGACGAGGCCTGACTCTCCTGTCCCAACTCTGCAGGGACCCTGCGATCAGAGTCAGAAATGGAGACGGACCCTGAGGTTCCTGCCTCCACTCGAGATGAGGCCCTCTTCTATTGCACCAAACCCAGTGGAGTCCCGAGAGGGCCCTCCCAACTCCAGGGTATCCTTGACTTCTCAGAGGCACACTGAGAAGCTCCCTGAGGCCACCGGCACTAGTCGAGGGAACCCAGGGTTTACTGCCGTGACCCAAGAAACACCTTGAAAGTCCTTCTTTAACGGTTCTTGAGGCCCAATACACCTTCCATGACTCTAGAGCAATGACGCGCTCCCCCTCGCAATGCACATGGAGACCTGACTTCCCAAGCACCACATGAGAGGCTCCCTGAGCTCCCCGTAGTACCTCATGAGAAACCCCACACTGGCGCTGCAGCTCGAGAAAACCCACAAGACGCCCCCTTCATCGCGAGATGATGGCCTTCTTTTCCTGCATGGCCTGGAGAGCAATCACGAGTCCTCTTTCCAAACTCCACAGGAGGCTTGACTCCCTTTAGGCCACTCAGTGGGCTCCAAGAGATACCCGTCGCAACTCGAGAGGAGAGCGGAGTCCTTCGCTTCCCCTCGAGACAAGGACTGACTCCCTGGGTGCATCAGGAAAGCAACCCCAAGATCCCTGTCCCCCCTGGAGACGAACATTATGTCCTGGACACAAGCCTAGATAAGGTCTCTTTTGCCCTGCAGTAACTCAAGCGCAATCCCTAGCTCTCCCTCGCAACTCGAATGGAAGACTGGACTTCCCTGGGCCAACACAAGAGGAAGCCTGAATTTCCTGACCTAACTCGAGAATCCCACCACAACTCGAGAAAAACGACGTGGTTAACCCGTCACCACAAGATGAGGCCCTTGCCAGCTACAGCGTCTCAAGAGAAGTCTCACGTTCCATCTTGAAGTTTGAAACGGTACTTAGCACCTTTGATGTGACTCCAAAAGTTCCCCGACATCCCAGTTTTACTCGAGGGGAACATCGAGGTTCCCGGCACCACTTCATCTGAGCCCCTTCTCCCCTCCTGATCGGCACAAGAGGGTCGATTCACTTGCTTTGTCTGAAAGGGTTACCGACCTTCCTGGTGCACCTCAGGTTGAGGTCCGTCTCAAGAAGAAATTCGAGACGTAGGCTTGTGGGTGGTGCCACATGCCGAAAGATACTGATTTCCTGGTCTGCTCTTGATAAGAATCTGAAGGCTGGATACCTCTTCGAAGGCAACCCTGTGTATGAAGGCAAAAAACGAAGGGGAACTGACACCCCCATGCATCGTCTGGATAAAACCGCAGGTTCCACACACAGCTCGACAAGTGGCCTGTTATCCGGTGAACAACTCGAGAGTCCAGTGGAGTTCCATTCCTCCACACAAGACGAGGCCTGACTCTCCTGTCCTAACTCTGTAGGGACTCTGTGTTCAGAGTCAGAAATGGAGAGCAACCCTGAGGTTCCTGCTTCAAATCGAGATGAGGCCCTCTTCTGACAAGGTCCAGCCTCGGCTGGTCCAGGGTTTTCGAAGGGGAGACAGAGTAGGCGACCTATTGATTTATTTATCGAAGATATAAAGAGTAATAGAATGAGGATAGCTCAGTAGGAAAATTTAGTGGAGAAAAGAAGCTGAGTAGCTTGGTTTATGCGGAAAATCAGTATAACCCGTGACACCAGGTTAGCTCTGACCACGGAGGCCGCAGGCTCCCTCTCCAATAGCGAAAAGTGCCCCACCTTAGACACCTTCTCAAGTGGTCTTCGAAGCCCAGGCAAATAAATGGTCGCAGAGGATATCCGCGCTCCAGGTGGACACTCATCTGAAAATTGAGGGGAAGAATGACATTAGGAGACTAAGCGTTGGCAATCAAGGCCCGTAGCTTTAGTTTCAACAGGGGTTTTTATACCCTAAGTTACACATAGAGGATAATGGGGATGCAAAGACAGCAGCCGTTGATCCTTATCAAAAACCAGAGTTTCTGTCCTGCAAATGTATCGTATACAAACGGTTTAGGTGATTTACATCATCTTCTAGCCAGAAGACCTATTAACATTTTATGACTCTTGACAAAGACTTATCAACCGTAAGACTTATTTTCTCTAAGAGTAATTATTTTAAGGTTTGGCCCCATCTTTCGAAGATAAAATTGCATTCCTATAGGGCAGATGTGTAATGGGCTTACAACAAAGGAAATAATTTATTACCTTAAGGGTCTAAAGTTAGTAACACCAAGGCCACTACTTATTTCTTCTACATACCAACTATATTAATTAATACACATTCAAGGATACAATTCAGGGGATGTGGAAACTTGGCAACAAGCATTGGTTCATCAATGAAATCTTTTACTAGTTTCATTCTGACAGTTTCTAACTCTCTGAGAGGCTCTAAGCTATTTGAATATCTTAAGCTTCCCGTGCCTCTCGAGGCTCGGAGACTGTAAACAATTGTATGCATTGCTGTAGGAGACCGGGTAAACTTGTCAGGCGAGTTAGAGAGCCATCTGACGTGTTTGGATTTAAACACTCCTAATTGCCCAGGAACTTTATTAATTGGAGCTGTAAGTTAGCTCTTTGACAGAGAGAGTGAGATGGTGGTGGGGGACAGCCCCCAGTAAAGTCAGAGGGGAGAGCACAAAGCAATAAAGTAGGCAGACTCTGGTTTTGGGGGGTAGATGCTCAAGAATATGCGGGAGGACTCCCGAGGCTCGATCCCGCCTTTGTGCATGCCCAGCCTCCTTCCTCATGACCTTTGTCACGAGTGGACTGTCTCTCGCCGGCTCCCGGCATCTCCCCGTTTTTTATTTCTTAAAACAGCCAGATGTAGCTCAGTCGCGAGCCTCTGAATACTCTGCCGAAGAATCCTGACAATACAAGGAAGAATGATTATGAGAAGCAGAATTAAAGCAGCCACCGCAGCATAGCTAAAGACATTAGACAGAATATTCTTTCCTGAGATGTAGTTAGGGAAAGTATGGAAGAAATCATTTGCTGTTCCAGCAGCAGTAAAATCTAATCGGGAGTGCTCCATGGTTGCTATTTGATAGTGAAGTTTCCCTACGTCTCAACCAATGTCAGAGCTGTTCCAGATACCTGAAATATGGTTTTTAATCTTTTCCCATTCAAAATCTGTCTCATTTACTTTCAGGGGTGTTCCAAATATCCACCGATAGTCAGCATGACAAGACAATGCCATTTTCACCTTTAAAGCCTGCAATTCAGTCCCAATATGTATTACTGCTTCCTCTAGGGGGTCTACCCTCATTTCTAATTTTCTCTCTATAGCTTCCTGTGTTGCCAATGTTAAAGAAACATTTTTGGACATAGAATCAACATATTGAGCAGTATGTACTTGTTGAGTCAATGATATTGCTGCCACAGTAACAGAAGTGATTGCACTTATCAAAGCTGCTGTTCCCAAGATAATTAAGCCCACAAACCGTCGTGTTTGCATTAAATCCTGTAGTTGTTGTAATACAGCAAGACTATAATTCAATAAGTGGTTACATCATAAGATAAGGTGGATGTTGTAGCATTACAAAGGAGCAAACATTATATTGAGGGTTTAAACAAGATGAACCAGGGAGCAGCTGTAGGCATCAGCCCGGGGGAGCAGTGTCCCCAGCATCAGGAGGCAGAACGCGAGCGGCAGGCTGTGGGCCAAGGCGCCTATGGTGGGCGGAGGGACAGGGTTCGTGGTTTAGGGCTAGCCGCCACCGCTTGGGCTCAGGGCGGTCCCCTCTCGCCGGTGGGGCCACGCTGGTCTGGACGGCACTCCGCGGGCGCGCTTTCCTCTCTGGCCCTCACTCGCTGCACAGACTTCTTTGCTCTAGGTCACGGGGTGCAGAGAGGTGGGTGCGAGGCGCTGCTGGTGGCACGGAGGCGAGAGCTGGCTGGGGGAGGGGGAGCGAGCGAGTGCGCGCGCCGCGAACCTGGTCTTTGGGGAATGTGACATGACGAATTTGTCTGAGATCCAAACCGGAGAATCTGCATTCTGTAGAAATATACAAGCATACCCTCTCCCACAAGTTAGCAACACATCTGGCCTTTTTCACTCTCCCGTAAGGAGGCCTTTTTACTTGACCAGGGGCCGAGTCGTAGCCTGTAATTCAGGCATCTAGTGTCTCATCATTGTAGTCTGCCCCTGTGTGTTTACGTTTAAGTGATTAATTACAATTGGAACATAACTTCACTATTTGTCTAGCTGTTTCCCTATGGATATGTTAATTTAGGTCTAATGTTTAGTTTAGGTCTCTGTATAAATTTAAGTAATAAATGTATAACCTCCTTATCTCATTTTGGTATACAGGTATACAGATATACCTAAATGCAAAATGCATTTATATATGTATTTATATATGGCAACAAGTATAAAGTTATTGACATATAATATATATAAATCAATATACTTGAATTAATCTTTATAATTAATATATTAATTAATATATATTACAACAATACAACACATACACAGCTAATACCAACCAACACAAACCAATATACTGTAATAATACATGTCACACATTTATAATTATACAGTATATAGAACATATATCATCACAGCACATCAATCCATACCAATTAATATCAGCCACACACACATTATATTACTGCCATATATATTTAATTATACAGTATATATATATGTGTGTGTATATAGTATACATATTAATTTATATACAAATTAATTAAGTATAGATCTATAAATAGAATTAGGTATACCTTTATTATATTTTATTTATATCCATACCTAATTAGGCAAACTGTAATTAGGCAAATACATTTATATTATGTATTTATAACAATATATAAAGTATTGTTAAATGTACCACCTGTACAGCATCTCCACCCCACATACCACTTTCTCTAATCCCACCAACTCATTTTCAGTATTATGTGTTGGCCAGGAGCTGGGCCAGTCTTTCCCAGCAATGTTAAGAGACGTCTGTTCCTGTGTCTAATAGCCCTGGCGTTTTATTCTCTTGAAGTAAAAGATCTTTTAAAGGCCTTGGAACTGTAATTTCCTGCACCCAAAAGGCTAGATCACTAGATCCAAATGTTTTGTGGCTCTTAGCTTGAGAAGTCAAGTTTTTCCTTGTCTGATAGTAAGGTAAAAGTAAAAGCTGTGTTACTCTTTGACCTTTATTAATTTGTACAGTTTTGATAGGCAGTGAGATCAAGACTTTAATTTCTCAATATCATCAGAATCTACTACACCATGCACCAGCGAAATTTCTTTTCTTTCTTTTTTTTTTATTTAATTTTTTTTAAAAGAAAGCAAGCTACGCCCCAGGACAAATCTTACAATGTCCTCAGATAGGGGGCCAGCCACTCCGGTTGGAATTGGAGTAAGCGGCACATCAGGGGTTAATATTGTTATTAAATCTCCTTGCCTTTTCGCTTTTCTCCTAGCCTGGGTGAGACCCCCCTGAGGGAGTTTTCTCCAAGGAGCACGCTCTGCATATTGTGTACTAAAAGCTCCTTTGTTTAAAAAACTTTTTATCTTCCTCAGTCTTAGGCAACACTTTGGGAGGCTTTGGGGGCAAAGTGGGGAACTCCTGGGTCCTGGGAGGCACAATCGAAGGCGGTGGCAGTCGCCTTAAATCAGAAAGTGGTGGATAAGTTTTTTAAAGGTTTGCGCAGAGGGGGAGGGAGCTCGCCAGGGCTCTCGGCCGCAGCGTCCTGTAAGCCCTCTCCTTCCTCGGGAGGTAGACCACTTTCTCCCTCCTTTTTTTTTTTTCAATGGCAGAAAATATGATCTGTGCAGTAAATGGAGACTCACCACCATCCACCTCTATAGCCTCCCCCATAGTCTATTTAACAGCCTCGTGACGGAGGTCCAGGACATTTCTAATCATATTCCACAGTCAATAAATATTTGTCTATTCTTAGATGCAGAGAAATCCATTTTTAATTTTTTTTTTAATTTTAGAGAATATTTTTATTTATTTTGTAACCTCTTTACTCTGGCTAAACTGCAGAGGGGACTAGAAAAGAAGCCTCAAGGTGAGGATCAAGTTCATCCTTGGGACTAGAGAAAATCCTTCTCCGGGAAACTCCTAGCGGTGGCCCTTTACCCCGACATGGAGGAGGAGGCATAGGGGGATGGGAGCGTCCCAAAGTTTTCCTCTTCTGTTCCGGAGATCCTTTAACTGTTTGGTAACTAAATCTTACGAACTGTCTGATCGGGGATGTTTCCCTCAACCTCCTAGGAGCGGATGGTCTGATTAGGGATGTTTTCTTAAACTTTTAGGAGCATCTTTAGCTTAAAAAAAAAAAAATCCTCATCAGAATGGCATCGAGCTGCTGGTTCCTCTAAACCTTTTTCAAATTGAGGGGACAGCTGATCTTTCTTTTCATCCCTATCTTTTACATGCTCATTGGCAGTCATAGCAGCTAGCCATTCATTTAGCTGTCGATAGCTAGGTATAGCCTCTTCATTTTCACTTTTCTTTATAACAGGTACCTTTTCAGATTTGCTTTTTTGTTTAACAGGTACTTTTCCAACTTTACTTTCCTCTTTAACAGGTACCTTTTCAAATTCATGAGCTGGATCTAAAACATCTCTAGTCATATTCCACAGAGGAAAGGTGTAAGTAGGGATTTTTTCCAAACCTTGCTGAGCACAATAAGCTCTTAGCTGTTTTCCTAGTTTTTTCAAGATATCTAGGTTAACAGTGCCTTGTTGTAGAAACCAAGGGCAGTGGTCTTGTACAAATGTAAAAAATGATTGAATGGAAGATTTTTTAACCTTGATTCTTCTTTTACTTAATAACTGTAAAATTACTCCTATAAAGAGCTGTCTTTCATTTGATTCAGTGTTGCCCATGTCAGAAACTTAAGGATAGTAAAAGATTTTGCTTTTAGCTATCTAAAGATTAGGCCTTTTTTGTCAGCCTTTTTAGAAACCGTTTTTTCTCTCTAACTCTTCAACACTTCCCACTCCTCTCGCCCTGTCTATTCTACAGGGGGATCTGCAGCTCCCTAAGTGGGATCCTATCTGTCCCGAAAACTGAACACTGGGGGAATGGGGTTGGGGATTTACCTTCGAAATGCCTGTCTCGGGCACCACCTGCAGAGGTCCAGCCCCAGCTGATCCAGGGTATTCGAAGGGAAGATGGAGTAGGCGACCTATTTATATATTTATTTATTCATCAAAGATATAAAGAGTAATAGAATGAGGATAGCTCAGTAGGAAAATTCAGTGGAGAAAAGCAGCTGAGTAGCTTGGTTTACGTGGAAAATCAATATAACCCGTGACACCAGGTTAGCTCTGACCACGGAGGCTGCAAGTGCCCTCTAGAATAGAGGAAGGTGCCCCACCTTAGACACCTTATCGAGTGGGTCTTCGAAGCCCAGGCAAATAAATGGTCGCAGAGGATATCCGCGCTCCAGATGGACACTCATCTGAAAATTGAGGGGAATAATGACATGGGGAGACCAAGCGTTGGCGAGCAAGGCCCGTAGCTTTATTTTCAACACAGGTTTTAATACCCTAAGTTACACATAGAGGATAATAGGGGATGCAAAGTCAGCAGTCTTTAATCCTTATCAAAAACCAGGGTTTCTTTTCTGCAGATTTATCGTATAAAAATGGTTTAGATGATTTACATCATCTTCTGGCCAGAAGACCTATTAACATTTTATGACTCTTGACAAAGACTTATCAACCATAAGAGTTATTTTCTCTAAGAGTAATTGTTTAAAGTTTGGCGCCATCTTTCGAAGATAAAATTGCATTCCTATAGGGAGGATGTGTAATGGGTTTACAACAAAGAAAAGAATTTATTACCTTAAGGGTCTAAAGTTACTAACAACAAGGCCACTACTTATTTTTTCTACATACCAACTATATTAATTAGCACACATTCAAGGATACAATTCAGGGGATGTGGAAACTTGGCAAAAAGCATTGGTTCATCAATGAAATCTTTTACTAGTTTTATTCTGACAGTTTCTAACTCTCTGAGAGGCTCTAAGCTATTTGAATATCTTAAACTTCCCGTGCGTCTCGAGGCTGGGAGACTGTACACAATCGTATGCATAGCTGTAGGAGACCGGGTAAACTTGTCAGGCGAGTTAGAAAACCATCTGAGGGGTTTGGATTTAAACACTACTAATTGCACAGGAACATTATTAGTTGGAGCTGTAAGTTAGCTCTTTGACAGAGAGAGTGAGATGGTGGTGGGGGACATCCCCAGTAATGTCAGAGGTGAGAGAACAAAGCAATAAAGAAGGCAGACTTTGGTTTTTGGGGGTAGATGCTGAAGAATATACGGGGGAACTCCCGGAGGCTCGATCCCGCCTTTGCGTATGCCGAGACTCTTTCCTCATGACATTTGTCACGAGTGGAATGTCTCTCGCTGGCTCCCGGCAATCTTCCATTGCACCAAACGCAGTGGAGTCCCGAGAGGCCCCTCCCAACACCACAGTATCAGTGTCTTCTCAGAGGCACCCTGAGCAACTCCCTGAGGTCACCGGCACAAGTCGAGGGAACACAGGGTATCCTGCCACAACCCTAGAAAGACCTCAAGAGTCCGTCTTCAACGCGTCTTGAGGCCGGATTCCCCTACCATGACTCGAGAGCAATGACACGCTCCCCCTCGCCATGCGCATGGACACCTGACTTCCCTGGCGCCACATGAGAGGCTCCCTGAGCTCCCCGTCATACCTCGTGCGAAACCCCACACTGGCGCCACAGCTCGGGAAAACCCACGAGACGCCACCGTCATCGCGAGATTGGGGACTTCTTTTCCTGCCTGACCTGGAGAGCAATCCCTGGTCCTTTCTCCAAACTTCACAGGAGGCTTTACTCCCTTTAGGCCACTCAATGGGCTCCAAGAGATACCTGTCGTGACTTGAGAGGAGAGCAGAGTACTTTGTTTCCCCTCGAGATGAGGCCTTACCTCGGGTGAGTCTGGAATGCAACCCCGAGATCCCTGTTGCCCCTGGAGAGGAACATTATGTCCTGGACAAAAGCCTAGATGAGGTCTATTTTCCCCTACAGTGACTCGAGAGCAACACCCATCTCTCCCTCGCAATTCGAATGGAAGATTGGTCTTTACTGGGCCAACACAATAGGAAGTCTGAATTTCCCGTTGTTACTCGAGAATCCCGCCGCAACTCTTAAAAACCACGTGGTTCCCCATTCATCACAATATGAGGCCTTTGCCCGCTACAGAGTCTCAAGAGAAGTCCCATGTTTCGTCATAAAGTTCGAAATGCTACTTGGCACCCTTGATGCGACCCCAAAAGTTCCCCAATATACCGGTCTCACTCCAAGGGAACACCGAAGTTCCGGGCACCACTTCATTTGAGCCCCTTCTCCGCTCCTGATCACGGCAGGAAGGTCAATCCCCCTGCTTTGTCTAGAAGGGGTTCCCGACCTTCATGGCGCACCTCAGGATGAGGCCAGTCTCACGAAGAAATTCGAGACATAGCCTCGTGTTGGTGCCACGTGCCGAAAGACCCCGATTTCTCGGTTTTGCTCTTGATAAGAACCCGATGCCCGGACACCTCTTCTAAGGCAACCCTGTGGATGAAGGAACTACACGAGGGGGCACTGGCAACCCTGTTCATCGTCCGGAAAATCCCACAGGATCCACATACAGCTCCACAACTGGCCTGTCACCCCTTAAACAACGAGAGAGGCAAGCGGAGTTCCCTTCCTCAGACAAGACGAGGCCTGAGTATCCAATCCCAACTCTGCAGGCACGCTTCGATCTGAGTCAGAAATGGAGAGGAAACCTGAGGTTCCTGCCTCAACCTGAGATGAGGCCCTCTTCCATTAAAACAAACCCAGTGGAGTCCCGAGAGGCCACTCCCATCTCCACAGTATCCCTGACTTCTCCTAGGCATTCTGAGAAGCTCCTTGAGGCCACCGGCAAACGTCGAGGGAAATAAGGGTTTCCTGCCACAACCGAAGAAAGACCTCGAGAGTCCTTCTTCAACGCGTCTTGAGGTCAGATTCCCCTACCATGGCTCGAGAGCAATAACGCGCTCCCCCTCGCCACGCACATGGAGACCTGACTTCCCTGGCGCCACACGAGAGGCTCCCTGAGCTCCCTGTCGTACTTCGTGTGAAACCCCACACTGGCGCCGCAGCTCGAGAAAACACACAAGACCCCTCCGTCATCGCGAGATGAGGGCCATCTTTTCCTGCATGGCCTGGAGAGCATTCCCAAGTCCTCTCTCCAAACTTCACAGGAGGCTTGACTCCCTTTAGGCCACAAAGTGGGCTCCAAGAGGTGCCCGTCGCGACTCGAAAGGAGAGCGGAGTCCTTTGCTTCCCTTCGACACGAGGCCTGACTCCCTGGGTGAGTCTGGAATGCAAACCTGAGATCCCTGTGGCCCTTGGAGAGGAACATTAGGTCCTGGACACAAGCCTAGATGAGGTCTCCTTTGCCCTGCAGTGACTCGAGTGCAATCCCCAGCTCTCCCTCGCAACTCGAATGGATGATTGGACTTCCCTGGCCCAACACAAGAGGAAGCCTGAAATCCCCTTCGTAACTCGAGAATCCCGCCGCAACTCGAGAAAAACCACGTGGCTCCCCCTTCATCGCAAGATGAGGCCCTTGACCGCTACAGCGTATCAAGAGAAGTCCCACGTTCCATCCTGAAGTACAAAACGGTACTTGGCACCCTTGATGCGACCCCCAAAGTTCCCTGACATACCGGTCTCACTCGAGGGAAACACCAAAGTTCATGGCACCACTTCCTGTGAGCCCCTTCACCCCTCCTGATCGCGACAGGAGGGTCGACTCCCATGCTTTGTCTGCAAGGGGTTCCCGACGTTCCCCGCGAACCTCCAGATGAGGCCGGTCTCATGAGGAAATTCAAAAAGTAGCCTCATGGTTGGTGCCACATGTTGAAAGATCCCGAATTCCCGGTCCACTCTAGATAAGAACCTGACGCCCGGACATCTCTTCGAAGGCAACCCTGTGGATGAAGGCACAACATGAAGGGACACTGACATCCCCATGCATCGTCTGGAAAAACCCGCCGATTCCACTCACAGCTCCAAATGTGTACTGTCACCCCATGAACAACTCGAGAGGCAAGTGAAGTTGCATTCCTTCACACAAGACGAGGCCTTACCCTCCTGGCCCAACTCTTCAGGTACCCTGCGATCGGAGTCAGAAATGGAGAGGAAGCCTGAGGTTCCTGCCTCAACTAGAGAAGAGGCCCTCTTCCATTGAACCAAACTCAGTGGTGTCCCGAGAGGCCCCTCCCAACACCACAGTATCCCTGAATTCTCAGAGGCTCCCTGAGAAGCTACCTGAGGTCACTGGCACAAGTCGAGGGAACCCAGAGTTTCCTGAAGTAACCCGAGAAAGACTTGGAGAGTCCTTTTTCAACGTCTCTTGATGCCCGATTCCCCTACCATGACTCCAGAGCAAGGACGCGCTCCCCTCGCCACAAGCAGGAAAACTGACTTCCCTAGTACCACACAAGAGGCTCCCTGAGTACCCCATCGTACCTCGTGAGAAAACCCACAGTGGCGCCGCAGTTCGAGAAAAACCACAAGATGCCCCCGTCAAGGAGAGATGGGGGCCTTCTTTTCCTGCCTGACCTGGAGAGCAATCCCTGGTCCTCTCTCCAAACTTCACAGGAGGATTGACTCCCTTTAGGCCACTCAGTTGGGTCCAAGAAATACCCGGTGCGACTCGAGAGGAGAGCGGAGTCCTTTGCTTCCCTCGAGACGAGGCCTGACTCCCCGGGTGAGTTTGGAATGCAACCCCGAGATCCCTGTCGCCCCTGGAGTGGAACATTATGTCCTAGACACAAGCCTAGATGAGGTCTATTTTGCCCTACAGTGATTGAGAGCAACCTCCATCTCTCCCTCACAATTTGAATGGAAGATTGGTCTTCCCACGGTCAACACAAGAGGAAGTCTGAATTTTCCATCGTAATTCGAGAATTCAGCCTCAAGTCTTAAAAACCATGTGGTTCCCCCTTCATCGCAATATGAGGCCCTTGCCAGCTAGAGTCTCAAGAGAAGTCCCACGTTCCATCTTAAAGTTCGAAATGCTACTTGGCACCCTTGATGCGACCCCAAAGTTCCCCAACATACCGGTCTCACTCCAGGGGAACACCGAAATTCCCGGCGTCTCCAGGGAAGTCCCATGTTCCGTCCTTAAGTGCGAAACGGTACTTGACACCCTTGATGCGACCGCAAAAGTTCCCCTACACGCTGTGTTCCCTCGAGGGGAACACCAAGGGTCCCGGCACCACTTCATCTGAGCCACTTCTCCCCTCCTGATCACGACAGGAGAGTCGATTCCCCTGCTTTCTCTGGAAGGGGTTCCCGGCCTTCCTGGTGCACCTCAGGATGAGGCCGGTCTCAGGAGGAAATTCGAGACTAGCCATGTGTGAGGTGCCACGTGCCGAACGACACCGATTTTCCGGTCCGCTCTTGATAAGAACCCGATGCCCGGACACCTCTTCGAAGGCAAACCTGTGAGTGAAGGCACAACACGAAGGGGCACTGACACCCCCGTGCATCATCCGGAAAAACCCGCAGGGTCTACACACAGCTCGACAAGGGGCCTGAGACTCCCGGAACAACTCGAGAGGCAACCAGAATTCCATTCCTCAGACAAGACGAGGCATGACTCTCCTGTCCCAACACTGCAGGGACCGTGCAGTCGGAGTCAGAATCGGAGAGGAAGCCTGAGGTTCCTGCCTCCCCTCGAGATGAGGCCCTCTTCCATTGCGCCGAACCCAGCAGAGTCCCGAGAGGCCCTGCCAACTCCACAGCATTCCTTACCTCTCAGAGGCACCCTGGTAAGTTCCCTATAGTCCCCTGCAGAAGTCGAGGGAAACGAGGGTTTCCCGCCGCCACCCGAGAAAGACCTCGAGAGTCCTTCTTCAACGCGTCTTGAGGCCCTAGTCACTTCCCATGACTCGAGAGTGATGACCAGCTCCTCCTCGCCATGCGCATGGTGACATGAGTTCCCTGGCACCGCACGAGAGGCTCCCTGAGGTCCTCGTCGTGCCTCGTGAGAAAACCCCCACGAGCGCCGCAGCCTGAGGAAACCCATGAGATGCCCCCGTCATCGCGAGATGAGGGCCTTCTTTTCCTGCCTGACCTGGAGAGCAATCCCGAGTCCTCTCTTCAAACTGAAGAGGAGGCTCGACACCGTTGAGTCCACTCATTGGGCTCCAAGAGATCCATGTCGCGACTTGAGAGGAAAGTGGAGTCCTCTGCTTCCCCTCGAGGCGAGTCCTGGCTCCCCGGGGGAGTCTGGAATGGAAACCCGAGATCTCTGTCTTCCCTTGAGAGGAATATTAGGTCCTGGACACACGCCTCGATTAGGTCTCTTTGGCCCTGTAGTGCCTCGAGCAGAAACCCCAGCTTTCCCTCGCAACTCCAGGGGAAGATTGGGCTTCCCAGGGCCAACCCAAGAGGAAGCCTGAAATCCCCGTCGTTTTCGAGAATCCAGACACAACTCGAGAAAAACGACGTGGTTCCAACGTCTTCACAGGATGAGGCCCTTGCCTGCTACAGCGTCTCCAGGGAAGTCCCATGTTCCGTCCTGAAGTGGGAAACGGTACTTGGCTCCCTTGATGCGACCCCTAAAGTTCCCTGAAACGCCGGGTTCCCTCGAGTGGAACACCTAGAGTCCCGGCCCCACTTCATCTGAGCCCCATCTCCCCTCCTGATCGCGACAGGAGAGTCGATTCCCCTTCTTTGTGTGGAAGGTGTTCCCGGCCTTCCCGGCGCACCTCAGGATGAGGCTGGTCTCACGAGGAAATTCGAGATGAGCCACGTGGGTGGTGCCACATATCGAACGACCCCGATTTCCCGGTCCGCTCTTGAAATGAACCTGATGCCCGGACACCTCTTTGAAGGCAACCCTGTGGGGGAAGGCACCAAATGAAAGGGCAATGACACCCCCGTGCATCTTCTGGAAACACCCGCAGGTTCCACACACAGCTCGACAAGGGGCCTGAGACCCACTGAACGACTCGAGAGGCAAGCAGAGTTCCATTACTCAGACAAGATGAGGCCTGACTCTCCTGTCCCAAACCTGCAGGGACCCTGCGGTCGGAGTCAGAAATGGAGAGGAAGCTGAGGTTCCTGCCTCCAATCGAGATGAGGCCCTCTTTCATTTCGTCAAACCTAGTGGAGTCCCAAGAGGCCCCTCTAACTCCTCAGTATCCCTCACCTCTCAGAGGCACTTGGGAAGTTCCCTAAGGTCCCCGGTAGAGGTCGAGGGAAACGAGTGTTTCCCGCCCCAACCCAAGAAAGACCTCGAGAGTCCTTCTTAAATGCGTCTTGAGGCCCTAGTCCCTCCCATGACTCCAGAGCAATGACGCGATCTGCCTGGCCACACGCATGGAGGCCTGACTTCTCTGGCGCCGCACGAGAGGCTCCCTGAGCTCCCCATCATATCTCGTGAGAAACCCCACACTGGCGCCGCAGCTCGAGAAAACCCATGAGACGCTCCCGTCATCACGAGAGGAGGGCCATCTTTAACTGAATGGTATGCAGATCAAGCGTGAACCTTCTGTCCAAGCTACACAGGACGCTTGACTCCCTTTAGGCCACTCATTGGGCTCCAAGAGTTACACGTCGCGACTCGAGAGGATAGTGGAGTCCTTTGCTTCCACTCGAGATGAGGCGTGACCCACCGGGTGAGACTGGAATGCGACCCCGATATCCCTGTTGCCCCTGGAGAGGAACACTACGTCCTGGACCCAAGCCTAGATGAGGACTCTTTGCCCTGAAGTGACTCGAGAGCAACCCCCAGCTCTCTCTGACAAGTAGAATGGAAGATTGGACTTCCTGGGCCAACACAAGAGGAAGCCTGAATTCCCCGTTGTAACTCGAGAATCCCGCCTCAACTCGAGAAAAACCACGTGTTTCCCTCGTCATCGCAATATGAGGCCCTTGCCCGCTACAGCATCTCCAGAGAATTCCCACGTTCCGTCTTGAAGTGCGAAACTGTACTTGGCACCCTTGAGGCGACCTCAAAAGTGCCGTGACATACCGGTCTCACTCGAGGGGACCACCGAGGTTCCCGGCACCACTTCATCTGAGCCCCTTCTCCCCTTCTGATCGCGACCGGTGTGTCGATTCCCCTGCTTTGTCTTTAAGGGTTCCCTACCTTCCCGGCGAACCTCAGGATGCGGCCGGTCTCCCGAGGAAAATCGAGACGTAGCCTCGTGGGTGGTACCACATGCTGAAAGACCCCAATTTTCTGGTACGGTCTTGAAAAGAACCCGATGCCCGGACACCTCTTTGAAGGCAACACTGTGGATGAAGGCACAACACGAAGGGGCCCTGACACCCCTGTGCATCGTCCGGAAAAACCCGCAGGTTCCACACACAGCTCAACAAATGGCCTGTCACTCAGTGAACAACTCGAAAGGCAAGCGAAGATCCATTCCTCCACGGAAGACGAGGCGTGACTCTCTTGTCCGTACTCGGCAGGTACTCTGCGACCCGAGTCAGAAATGGAGAGGACCCCTGAGGTTCCTGCCTCCATTCGAGATGAGGCCCTCTTCGATTGCACCAAACCCAGTTGAGTAACGAAAGGCCCCTCCCAAATCCACAGTGTCCCTGACTTCTCAGAGGCACCCTGAGAAGTTGCCTGAGGTCACTGACACAAGTCGAGGGAACCCAGGGTTCCCTGCCGCAACCCGAGAAAGACCTCGAGAGTCCTTCTTCAATGCGTCTTGAGGCCCGATTCGCCTACTATGACTCGAGAGCAATCACACACTCCCCTTCACCACACGCACGGAGACCTGACGTCCCTAGCACCACACGAGAGGCTCTCTGAGCTCCCCGTCATACCTCGTGAGAAATCTGATACTGGCGCCGCAGCTGGAGAAAACCAACGAGACGCCCCCGTCATCGCGAGATGAGGGCCTTTTTTCCTGCATGGCCAGGAAAACAATCCCGAGTCATCTCTCCAAACTCCATAGGAGGCTTCACTCCCTTTACACCACGCAGTGGGCTCCAATAGATACCCGTCGCGACTCGACAGGAGAGCGGAGTCCTTTTTTTCCCCTCAAGACGAGGCCTGACTCTCTGGGTAAGTCGAGAGTGCAACCCTGAGATCCCTGTCGGCCCAGTAGTGGAACACTAGGTCCTGGACACAAGCGTAGATGAGGTCTATTTTGCCCTGCAGTGACTGGAGAGCAATCCCCAGTTCTAACTTGCAACTCGAATGGAATACTGGATTTTCCTGACGCCACACAAGAGGCTCCCTGAAATCCCTGTGGTACTTCATGAGACACCCCACACTGGCGCCGCAGCTCGAGAAAACCCACGAGACGCCACCGTAATCTCGAGATGAGGGCCTTCTTTTCCTGCATGGCCTGGAGTCCAATCCCGAGTCCTCTCTCCAAACTCCACAGGAGGCTTGACTCCCTTTAGTACACACATTGGTCTCCAAGAGATACCCATCGCGACTCGAGACGAGAGCGGAATTCTTTGCTTACCCTCGAGGTGAGAACTGACTCCCCGGATGAGTCTGGAATGCAAACCCGAGATCCCTGTCGCCCCTGGAGAGCAACATTAGATCCTGGACACAAGCCTAGATTAGGTCTCTTTTGCCCTGCAGTGACTCTAGCGCAATCCCCAGCTCCCCCTCGCAACCCGAATGGAAGATTGGATTTCAAGGCCAACAAAAGGAAGCCTAAATTCCCGGTCATAACTCGAGAATCCCGCTGCAGCTCGAGCAAAACCACGTGGTTCTCCCGTCATCGCAAGATGAGGCCCTTGCCCGCTACAGCGTTTCAAAAGATGTCCCAGGTTCCGTCTTGAAATGCGAAACGGTACTTGGCACCCTTGATGCGACCCCAAAAGTCCCCCAACACGCCGGTCTCACTCAAGGGGAACACCGAGGTTCCCGGCACCACTTCATTTAAGCCCCTTCTCCCCTCCTGATTGTGACCGGTGGGTCGATTCCCCTGCTTTGTCTGCAAGGGGGCCCGACCTTCCCTGCACAACTCAGGATGAGGCCGGTCTCATGGGGAAATTCGATACGTAGCTTTGTGGGTGGTGCCACTTGCTGAAAGACTCCAATTTCCCGGTCCGCTCTTGATAAGAATCCGATGCTCGGACACCTCTTGGAAGGCAGCCTTGAGTATGAAGGTACAACACGAAGGGGCACTAACACACCTGTGCATCATCCGGAAAAACGGGCAGGTTACACACACAGCTCGACAAGTGGCCTGTCACCTCGAGAACAACTCGAGAGGCAAGAGGAGTCCCATCCTCCAGAAAAGACGAGGCCTGACTCTCCTGTACCAACATGCAGGGACCTTGCGATCTGAGTCAGAAATGGAGAGGAACACTGAGGTTCCTGCTTCAACTCGAGATGAGTCCCTCTTACATTCCACCAAATGCAGAGGAGTCTCGAGAGGCCCCTCCAAACTGCACAGTATCCCTGACTTCTCAGAGGCACTCTGAGAAGCTCCCTGAGGTCGCAGGCACAAGTCAAGGGAACCCTGGGTTTTATGCAGTGACCCGAGAAAGACCTTGAGAGTCCTTCTTCAACCCGTCTTGAGGCCCGATTACCCTACCATGACTCGAGAGCGATGACGAGCTCCCCCTAGCCATCTTATGGGGACCTGACTTCCCTGGCACCACACGAGAGGCTCCCTGAGCTCCCTCTCGTACCTCGTCAGAAACCCAGCACTAGCGCGGCAGTCTAGAAAACCCACAAGACGCCGCCGTCATCGCGAGATGAGGGCCTTCTTTTCCTGCATGGCCTGGAGAGGAATCCCGAGTCCTCTATCCAAACAGCACAGGAGGCTTGACTCCCTTTAGGGCACACAGTGGGCTCCAAGAGATAACCATCGCGACTCAAAAGGACAGCGGAGTTCTTTGCTTCCCCTCGAGACGAGGCCTGATTCCCCGGGTGAGTCTGGTATGGAAGCCCGAGATCCCTGTCGCCCCTAGGGATGAACATTAAGTCCTGGACACAAGCCTAGATGAGGTCTATTTTGCCCTGCAGTGACTCGAGGGCAATCCCCAGCTCTCCCTTGAAACTCGAATGGAAGATAGGACTTCCCTGGGCCAACACATGAGGAAGACTGTATTCCCCGTCGAAACTCGAGAATCCTGCCCCAACTCGAGAAACGCTACGTGGTTCCCCCGTCATCGCAAGATGAGGCCCTTGCCCCCTACAGCGTCTCAAGAGAAGTCCCACGTTCCGTCTTGAAGTGCGAAACGGTATTGGCACCCTTGATGCGCCCTCAAAAGTTCCTCGACACACCAGTCTGACTCGAGGAGAACACCGAGGTTCCCGGCACCACTACATCTGGGCCCCTTCTCCCCTCCTGATCGCGACAGGAGGGTCGATTCCCCTGTTTTGTCTTGAAGGGGTTCCCGCCTTTCCCGGTGCATCTCAGGATGAGGCCGGTCTCACGAGGATATTCGAGACATAGCCTCGTGGATGGTGACACATGCCGAAAGACCCCGATTTCCCGGTTCGCTCTTGATAAGATCCCAATGCCCGGACACCTCTTTGAAGATAACCCTTTTGATGAAGGCACAACACGAAGGGGCACTGACACCCCCGGGTATCGTCCGGAGAAACCCGCAGGTACCACACACAGCTCGAGAAGTGACCTGTCATCCCGTGAACAACTGGAGAGGCAAGCAGAGTTCCTTTCCTCCACACAAGACGAGGCCTGAATCTCCTGTTCGAACTCTGCAGCGAAACTGCGATCCGAGTCAGATCTGGCCCAGGGGAAGTCAGGAGAGGAAACATGAGTTTCCTGCCTCCACTCGAGATGAGGCCCTCTTTCATTGCACCGAACCCAGTGGAGTCCCGAGAGGCCCCTCCCAACTGCACAGTATCCCTGACTTCTCAGAGGCACCCTTAGACCTTCCTGAGATCACCGGCACAAGTCGAGGGAACCAAGGGTTTCCTGCCCCAACCCGTAAAAGACCTCGAGAGTCCTTCTTCAATGCATCTTGAGGTGCGATTCCCCTACCATGACTCGAGAGCAATGACGCGCTCCCCCTAGCCACGCGCATAGAAACCTGACTTCCCTGGCGCCACAGGAGAGGCTCCCTGAGCTCCCCATTATACCTCGTGAGCAACACCACACTGGAGCCGCAGCTCGAGAATACCCACGAGACGCCCCAGTCCTCACGAGATGAGGGCCTTCTTTTGCTGTATGGCCTGGAGAGCAATCCTGAGTCCTCTCTCCAAACTCCACAGGAGGCTTGACTCATTTTAGGCCACACAGTGAGCTCCAAGATATACCCGTCGCGACTTGACAGGAGACCGGTGTCCTTGGCTTCCCCTCGAGACGAGGCCTGATTCCCCGGGTGAGTCGAGAATGCAATGCCGAGATCGCTGTCGCCCCAGCAGAGGAACATTAGGTCCTGGACACAAGCCTAGATGAGGTCTATTTGGCCCTGCAGTGTCTCGAGAGCAATCCCCAGTTCTAACTCGCAATTCGAATGAAAACTGGACTTCCCTGGGCCAGTTGAACAGGAAGCCTGAATTCCCCGTCGTAACTCGAGAATCCCGCCGCAACTCAAGAAAAACCACGTGGTTCCCCCGTCATCGAAAGATGAGGCCCTTGCCCGCTACAGCGTCTCAAGAGAAGTCCCACATTCTGTATTGAAGAGTAAAAAGTTACTTGGAACCCTTGATGCGACCCCAAAAGTTCCCCGACATACCAGTCTCACTTGAGGAGAACACCGAGGTTCCCGGCACCACTTCATCTGAGACTCTTCTCCCCTCTTGATCGCGACAGGAGGTTCGATTCCCCTGCTTTGTCTGGAATGCATTCCCGACCTTCCTGGCGCACATCAAGCTGAGGCCAGTCTCACGAGGAAATTCGAGACATAGCCTCGTGGGTGGTGCGGCATGCCAAAAGACCCCAATTCCCTGGTCCGCTCTTGATAAGAACCCGATGGCAGAACCCAACTCGAAGGCAATCCTGTGGATCAAGGCACAACACGAAGGGGCAGTGACACCCCGGTGCATCGTCCAGAAAAACCCGCAAGTTCCACATACAAATCGACAAGTGGCCTGTCACCCCATGAACGACGCGAGAGTCAAGCGGAGTTCCATTCCTCCACACAAGACGAGGCCTGACTCTCCTGTCCCAACTCTGCAGGGACTCTGCGATCTGAGTCAGATCCGGCACATTCGAAGCCAGGAGAGGAACCCTGAGGTTCCTGCCTCAACTTGTCATGAGGCCCTCTTCCATTGCACCAAACCCAGTGGAGTTCCGAGAGGCCCCTCCCAACTCCACAGTGACCCTGACTTCTCAGAGGCACGCTGAGAAGCTTCCTGAGGTCACTGGCACAAGTCGATGGAACCCAGGGTTTCCTGCTGCAACCCAGGAAAGACCTCGAGAGTCCTTCTTTAACACGTCTTCAGGCCCAATTCCCCTACCATGACTCGAGATCAATGACGGGCTCCCTCTCACCACGTGCATAGAGACCTGACTGCCCTGGCACCACGTGAGAGGCTCACTGAGCTGCCAGTCTTACTTCGTGAGAAACCCCACACTATCGCCACAGCTCGAGAAAACCTACGAAACGCCCCAGTCATTGGGAGATGAGGGCCTTCATTTCATGCATTCCCTGGAGAGCAATCCCATGTCCTCCCTCCAAACACCAGAGGAGGTTTGACTCCCTTTAAGCCACTCAGTGGGCTCCAAGACATACCCGTCCGACTCGAGAGGAGAGCAGAGTCCTTTGCTTCCCCTCGAGACGAGGCCTGACTCCAAGGTGAGTCTGGAATGCAACCCCGAGATTTCTGTCGAGCCTTGACATGAACATTAGGTCCTGCACACAAGCCTTGGTGGGGTCTCTTTTGCCTTCAGTGACTAGAGCGCACCTCCAGCTCTTCCTCGAATCTCGAATGGAAGATAAGACTTTTGTGGGCCAACACAAGAGGAAGCATGAATTCCCTGTGGTAACTCAAATATCCCACCGCAACTAGAGAAAAACCAAGTGGTTCCGCAGTCATTCCAAGATGAGGCCCTTGCCCGCTGGAGCACCCCAAGAGAAGTCCAACGTTCCATTTTGAAGAGCGGAATGGTACTTGGAACGCTTTATGCGACCCCAAAAGTTACCCGAAATACCTGTCTCACTTGAGGGAAACACCGAGGTTCCCAGCAGCACTTCATCTGAGCCACTTCTCCCCTCCTGTGGTGATCAGGAGGGGAGTCAATTCCTCTGCTTTGTCTGGAAGAGTTTCATGACCTTCGCGGCACACTTCAGGATGAGGCCGGTTTCATGAGGTAATTTGAGACAACCCACGTGGGTGGTGCCAAATGCTGAACGACCCCGATATCCCGGTCCGCTCTTCATAAGAACCCGATGCCCGGACACCTCTTCGAAGGCAACCCTGTGGATGAAGACAAAAAACGAAAGGTCACTGACACCCCCATGCATCGTCTGGAAAAACCTGCAGATTCCACACACAGTTTGACAAGGGGCCTGAAACCCCATGAACAACTCGAGAGGCAAGCGGAGTTCCATTCCTCAGAAAAGACGTAGCCTGACTCTCCTGTCCCAACTCTGCAGGGACCCTGATGTCGGAGTCCGAAACAGAGAGGAAGTCTGAGGTTCCTGCCTCCCCTCGAGATGAGCCCCTCTTCCATTGAGACAAACCCAGCGGAGTCCCGAGAGGCACCGCCAACTCCACAGTATCCCTCAACTCTCAGAGACACCCTGGGAAGTTCCCTAAGGTCCCCGGCAGAAGTCGAGGGAAACGACTTTTTCCCGCCACAACCCGAGAAAGACCTCGAGAGTCCCTCTTCAACGCGTCTTGAGGCCCTAGTCCCCTCCCATTACTCGAGAGCCACAATGCGCTCCTCCTCGCTACGCGCAGGGAGAACTGACTTCCCTGGCGCCGCACGAGAGGCTCCCTGAGATCCTCGCCGTGCCTCGCGAGAAAACCCCCACGGGCGCCGCAGCTCAAGGAAACCCCTGAGACGCCCCCGTCCTCGCGAGGTGAAGGGCCTTCTTTTCCTGCATGGCCTGGAGAACAATCCCGAGCCCTCTCTCCAAAATGAAGAGGAGGCTTGACTCCATTGACGCCACTAGGGGGCTCCAAGATATCCGCGTCGCGACTCGGGAGGACAGCGGAGTCCTTTGCTTCCCCTCGAGACGAGGCCTGACTCCCAGGGGGATCCTGGAATGCAACCCCGAGATCCCTGCCTTCCCTGGAGAGGAACATTAGGTCCTGGACACAAGCCTAGATGAGGTCTCTTCGGCCCTGCAGTGACTCGAGCGCAACCCCCAGCTTTCCCTCGCCAATCGAATGGAAGACTGGGCTTCCCAGGGCCAACAGAGGAGGAAGCCTGTAATCCCCATCGTCACTCGAGAATCCCGCCGCAACTCGAGAAAAAACACGTGGTTCCAACGTCTTCGCAAGATGAGGCCCTTGCCCACTACAGCGTCTCAGGGGAAGTCCCATGTTCCGCCCTGAAGTGCGAAACAGTACCTGACACCCTTCGTGCGACCCCCAAAAGCTCCCCGACACGCCAGGTACCCTCGAGGGAACACCGAGAGTCCCGGCACAGCTTCATCTGAGCCCGTTCTCCCCTCCTGATCACGACAGGAGAGTCGATTCCCCTGCGTGGTTCAGAAGGGGTTCCCGGCCTTCCCGGTGCACCTCAGGATGAGGCCGGTCTCACAGGGAAATTCGAGACGAGCCACGTGGGTGGTGCCACATGCCAAATGCCCCCGATTCCCCGGTCCGCTTTTGAGAAGGACCCGAGGCCCAGACCCCTCTTCGAAGGCAACCCTGTGGGTGAAGGCACAACACGAAGGGGCACTGACACCCCCGTGCATCATCCGGAAAGACCCGCGGGTTCCACACACAGCTCGACCAGGGGCCTGAAAACCCCTGACAACTCGAGAGGCAAGCGGGGTTCCCTTCCTCAGACAAGGCGAGGCCTGACTCTCCTGTCCCAACTCTGCAGGGACCCTGTGGTCGGAGCGGAAACGGAGAGGAAGCCAGAGGTTCCTGCCTCCCCTCGAGGTGAGGCCCTCTTCCGTTGCGCCAGACCCAGCGGAGTCCTGAGAGGCCCCGCCAACTCCACAGGATCCCTCGCCTCTCAGAGGCACCCAGGGAAGTTCCCTAAGATCCCCGGCAGAAGGCGAGGGACACGAGGGTTTCCCGCCGCCACCCGAGAAAGACCTCGAGAGTCCTTCTTCAATGCGTCTCGAGGCCCTAGTCCCCTCCCGTGACTCGAGAGCCATGACGCGTTCCCCCTCGCCACGCGCATGGAGACCTGACTTCCCTGGCGCTGCACGAGAGGCTCCCTGAGATCCTCGTCGTGCCTCGGGAGAAAACCCCCACGGGCGCCGCAGCTCGAGGAAACCCCTGAGACGCCCCCGTCCTGGCGAGATGAAGGCCTTCTATTCCTGCATGGCCTGGAGAGCAATCCCGGGTCCTCTCTCCAAACTGAAGAGGAGGCTGGACTCCCTTGAGGCCACTCAGTGGGCTCCAAGAGATCCGCGTCGCCACTCGAGAGGAGAGCGGAGTCCTTGGCTTCCCCTCGAGACGAGGCCTGACTCCCCGAGGGAGCCTGAAATGCAACCCCGAGATCCCTGCCTTCCCTGGAGAGGAATATTAGTTCCCGGACACACGCCTTGATGAGGTCTCTTTGGCCCTGCAGTGACTCGAGCGCTACCCCCAGATTTCCCTCGCTACTTGAATGGGAGATGGGGCTTCCCAAGGCCAATCCAAGAGGAAGCCTGAAATCCTCGTCGAAACTCGAGAATCCTGCCGCAACTCGAAAAAAACCACGTGGTTTCAACGTCTTCGCAAGATGAGGCCCTTGCCCGGTACGGCGTCTCAAGGGAAGTCCCATGTTCCGTCGTGAAGTGAGACACGGTACCTGACACCCTTCATGCGACATCCAAAAGTTCCCCGACATGCCGGGTTCCCTTGAGGGGAACACCGAGAGTCCCGGCACCACTTCCTCTGAGCTCCTACTCCTCTCCTGTTCGCGACAGGAGAGTTGATTCCCCTGCGTGGTCTGGAAGGGGTTCCCGGCCTGCACGGCGCCCCTCAGGATGAGGCCGGCCTCGCGAGGAAATTCGAGACAAGCCCCGTGGCTGGTGCCCCATGTTGAACGACCCTGATTTCCCGGTCCGCAGTTGAGGAGAACCCGATGCCCGGACACCTCTTCGAAGGCCACCCTGTGAGTGAAGGAACAACACGAAGGGGCACTGACACTCCCGTGCATCGTCCGGAAACACCCGCGGTTTCCACACACAGCTCCACGAGGGGACTGAGACTCCCTGAGCAACTCGAGAGGCAAGCGGAGTTCCCTTCCTCAGACAAGACGAGGCCTGACTCTCCTGCCCCAACGCTGCAGGGACACTGCTGTCGGAGTACGAAACGGAGAGGAAGCCTGAGGTCCTGTCTCCCCTCTAGATGAGGCCCTCTTCGATTGCGCCAAACCCAGAGGAGTCCCGAGATGGCCCACCAACTCCATAGCATCCCTCACCTCTAAGAGGAACCCTGGGAAGTTCCCTCAGGTCACCGGGAGAAGTCGAGGGAAACGAGGGTTTCCCGCCGCAAGCTGAGAAAGACCGCGAGAGTCCTTCTTCTACACGCCTTGATGCCCTAGTCCCCTCCCAGGACTCGAGAACAATGACGCGCTCCCCCTCGCCACGCTCATGGAGACCTGACTTCCCTGGCGCCGCATGAGAGGCTCCCTGAGAACCTCGTCGTGCCTTGTGAGAAAAGCCCCACGGACGCCGCAGCTCGAGGAAACCCCTGAGAAGCCCCCGTCCTCGCGAGGTGAGGGCCTTCTTTTCCTGCCTTTCCTGGAGAGCAATCCCGAGTCCTCTCTCCAAACTGAAGATTAGGCTTGACTCCCTTGAGGCCACTCAGAGGGCTCCAAGAGATCCGCGTCCTGGCTCAAGAGAAGAGCGGAGTCCTTTGCTTCCCCTCGAGGCGAGGCCTGACTCCACGGGGGACTCTGGAGTGCAACCCCGGGATCCCTGTCTTCCCTTGAGAGTACTACTAGGTCCTGGACACACGCCTAGATGAGGTCTCTTGGGCCCTGCAGTGACTCGAGCGCAACCCCCAGCTTTCCCTCGCAACTCGAATGGAAGATGGGGCTTCCCAGGGCCAACCCAAGAGGAAGCCTGAAATCCCCGTCGTAACTCGAGAATCCCGCCGCAACTCGAGAAAAACCACGTGGTCCCAACGTCTTCGCAAGATGGGGCCCTTGCCCGCTACGGCGTCTCAAGGGAAGTCTCACGTTCCGTTCTGAGTTGCGAAACGGTACCTGACACCCTTCATGCGACCTCCAAAATTTCCCAGACACGCCGGGTTCCCTCGAGGGGAACACCGATGGTCCTGGCACCCCTTCATCTGAGCCCCTTCTCCCCTCCTCATCACGACAGGAGAGTCGATTCCCCTGCGTATTCTGGAAGGGTTTCCCGGCTTTCCCGGCACACCTCAGGATGAGGCCGGCCTCCCGAGGAAATTCGAGACGAGCCCCGTGGGTTGTGCCACATGCCAAACGACCCCGATTTCCCAGTCCGCTCTGGATAAGAACCCGATGCCCGGACACCTCTTCGAAGGCAACCCTGTGGGTGAAGTTACCATTCGAAGGGGCACTGACACCCCCGTGCTTCGTCCGGAAAAACTCGCGGTTTCCACACACAGCTCGACGAGGTGCGTGAGACACCCTGAGCAATTCGACAGGCAAGCGGAGTTCCCTTCCTCAGACAAGACGAGGCCTGACTCTCCTGTCCCAACTCTGCAGGGACCCTGTGGTTGCAGTCCGAAAAGGAGAGGAAGCCTAAGTTTCCTGTCTCCCCTCGAGATGAGGCCCTCTTCCATTGCGCCAAGCCCAGCGGAGTCCCGAGAGGCCCCGCCAACTCCACAGCATCCCTCACCTATCAGAGGCACCATGGGAAGTTCCCTGAGGTCCCCGGCAGAAGTCAAGGGAAACGAGGCTTTCCCGCCGCAACCCTAGAAAGACCTCGAGTGTCCTTCTTCAACGCGTCTGGAGGCCCTAGTCCTCTCCCATGACTCGAGAGCCATGACGCGCTCCCCCTCGCCACGCGCACAGAGACCTGACTTCCCTGGCACCCCACGAGAGGCTCCCTGAGATCCTCGTCTTGCCTCGTGAGAAAACCCCCACGGGCGCCGCAGCTCGAGGAAACCCCTGAGAAGCCCCCATCCTCGCGAGGTGAGGGCCTTCTTTTCCTGCCTGACCCAGAGCACAATCCCGAGTCCTCTCTCCAAACTGAAGAGAAGGCCTGACTCCCTTGAGGCCACTCAGTGGGCTCCAAGAGATCTGCGTCGCGACTTGAGAGGAGAGCGGCATCCTTGGCTTGCCCTCGAGGCGAGGCCTGACTCCCCGGGGGAGTCTGGAACGCCACCCTGAGATCCCTGTCTTCCCTTGAGAGGAACGTTAAGTCCCGGACACAGGCCTAGATGAGGTCTCTTTGGCCCTGCAGTGACTCGAGTGCAACCCTCAGCTTTCCCTCGCAACTCGAATGGAAGATTAGGCTTCCCGGGGCCAACACAAGAGGAAGCCTGAAATCCCCATCGTAACTCTAGAATCCCGCCGCAACTAGAGAAAATCCACATGGTCCCAACGTCTTCGCAAGATGAGGCCCTTGCCCGCTACGGCGTCTCAAGGGAAGTCCCAGGTTCTGTCCTGAAGTGCGAAACGGTACCTGACTCCTTTCATGCAACCCCCAAAAGTCCCCCACACGCCGGTTTCCCTCGAGGGTAACACCGAGGGTTCCGTCCCCACTTCATCTGAGCCCCTTCTCCCCTCCTGATGGGGACAGGAGAGTCTATCCCCCTGCGTTGTCTGGAAGGGTCCCCGGCCTTCACAGCACACCTCAGGATGAAGCCAGCCTCACTAGGAAATTTGAGACTAGCCCCGTGGGTGGTCCCACATGTCGAAAGACCCCGATTTCCCTGTCCGCTCTTGAAAAGAACCCGAGGCCCGGACACCTCTTCGAAGGCAACCCAGTGGGTGAAGGCACAACACGAAGGGGCACTGTCACCGTCGTGCATTTCCGGAAACGCCCGCAGGCTCCACACACAGCTCAACAAGGGGCCTGAGACCCCCTGAGCACCTCGAGAGGCAAGCGGAGTTCCCTTCCTCAGACAAGACGATTCCTGACTCTCCTGTCCCAACTCTGCAGGGACCCTGTGGTCGGAGTCCGAAACGGAGAGGAAGCCTGAGGTTCCTGCCTTCCCTGGAGATGAGGCCCTCTTCCATTGCGCCAAACCCAGCGGAGTCCTGAGAGGCCCCGCCAACTCCACAGCATCCCTCATCGGTCAGAAGCACACTGGGAAGTTCCCTAAGGTCACCGGTAAACTTTTATTGCACAAGGTCCCCATGAAAAGGCCCACGCAGCAGGACAGCCACAGATTCTGTCTGCCATTAAAGGGCAGTAAGGTGCCCTCCCCCCTTCTTTGTTGCCTTGGCGGCCACCAGGGTGCAATTCGCGTACCCTTCCCTTTCCCATCCTAGCAGGTGCTCCAGGGCCCGCTGGCCTACAAAGTGCCAGAAGCAGGGCTGGGCCAGCCGGCCAGAATTCAGGGTTCTGTCCCTTGGACTTCCAGCGGACACTAGGCTGCTTGGGAAAACCGCGCAGACTCTGAGGTTTTTCAGCAGAGGGGTGGAGCGGTAAAGGCCTTGACCCCAAAGACGAGGCCTTTCTGCGACCGCCAGGTTGGGGAGCTCTGAGACTGTGCCAACACAGGGCGGAATACATGGTTCCCTGCTCCACGCAGTCCCCGTTCCCTTACCTGTGTTCCGCACCCCTCCACTGTGGCCAATGGATGCCGATCCTTGGGGATCCAGGAGTTCACGAAATGGGCATTCCCAGCCGCAATGGCGACCCCCAACAGCACATCTGGAAAGCCATCCCCCAGCCCCGCCAGGAGCCGACCCCCACTGCGAACGGAACCCCACCCCGCCCCGCGCCGCCAGGTTTCGCCCCGGCCCTGCCGGGCTCCCGGCGGGTTCCCAGCCATATTGGCGACCCCCGGGAGCACAACAGGGACCGAGCCCCCACCCACAGCGAGCGGAATCTCGACCTGTGCAGCCCAGGTTTACCCCACCCTGGCTGCGCCCCCGGCGCATTTCCAGCCGCAGTGGCCATCTCCGAGAGCACAACTGGGAAGCCCTCCCCTACCCCCGCCAGGAGACGACACCCGCCCTGCGCCGCCCGGGTTCGCCCCGCCCCTGCCGCGCTCCAGGGGCGCTGCCCACCTTCAACAGTGGCTCTCCGTGAGCCCCGTCCCCACGCCCGGTTCCAGGAGAGGCTCTCGGACCTCGCTGCTGCCGCCAGGTCAAACATGAGGACAATACATACACCCCACAGAGACAATCCAAGCTGTCTATGATTTAGGGATAAAACGAGGACTACAGAAAGGCAAGATGACCTGACCTAGGAGGGCCATGATATTCTATAGAACCAGACAAAGTTGGTTACCAAGGAAACTTTTTTCCTTGGAACCCGGAAAGCTGGTTCTTTGCATATGCAATGACCAACAATTAGCTTGTTACCCAAGCCTGCCTTACTGCCACCCCCATCCCCCCACTCCCCAGAAGACTGGCTCAAAGAAATATTTTAAATCTCAGGCGGAAACCTGGAAGATGTCTTGTCTGTCTGTTTGGATTAAGGTATGTGTCAGTGTGAGCCCTGTGTTTTTTGATAATATTGCTCATGTTCTGTGTTCTGATTTCAGTGGTCTCAAGACAAGGCAGCCCTTCCAAATCAAACTGCTGGAAATACAAGAAAACATTGACCTAAATGAATGTCAGAGTCCCGTGAACTGGGAACTAGTCAATATTAAATATCTAGTATTTTTGGTTTTGCTCCTCCATTATAGACATGTCTAAGAGTCAACAACATTAAGCACAACATGTTCATAGTGCCTAGGTTTATTCTAAGGTAAAAATTGCTCTATTGTTATATCTGTCACAAGCTTGTCAGCAAGAAACTACCTGGAAACGACAACAACAAAAGTAAAAAATGTAAATGTGATATGAGCTTTTAGACAAACTCTTTACAATAATTATACTCTAAAATATCTGCCTCTCATAGTCTTGATTGAAGGCAGAGGAGAAGGGGATGACAGAGGATAAGATGGTTGGATGGCATCACTGACTCGATGGACATGAGTTTGAGCAAGCCCCTGGAGCTGGTGACGGACACGGAAGCCTGGCGTCCTTCAGGCCACGGGGTCCCAAAGAGTCAGACACGACTGAGCAACTGAACTGAACTGAACTAACAAACGTTTCTCCAGGTGTTTTGGTTACCCGAGTTTCTATCCTTGTGACGACAGTGTATTGAATAGCTAGGTCATTTCCAAATAAATGAAAGTTCTGAAACATTCACGACTTGAAAGGACCTCCCTTTTACACAGAAACAAAAGAGATTTTTGACTCTCCATGAATAGTGTCTGGCACCATCCTGACATGTTAAATGTAAGAAAGCAATTGTTTTGTTTTGTTTTGTTCTGTTCTTGGGGGTGGGGGGAGGGGGGCGGGCTATAGCCAATGCCAATATAAAAGTCAGTTCTTGATTGCTGAAGGGAAATGTATGACTTGTTATTACAAGAAAGTATGTGGAATGCAATGGCACTTGAGGAAGGAAAACAAAGTAGTTCTGTCTTACAGGTGGCCGTTTCAGGATGGGAGAAGCAAAGGAATGGGTACAGAATGGGATAAGGAGGTTGTAGGGAAAGTGGACCCCCAGAAAAGAGTTCTGTGCCTAGCACAAGTTTTCTAGAGATGTCGAACTGCCTTTGCTAATGGAGTTTAAGTTTCTTTACCTCTTAAGTGATCTCTTCTAGGTTGACCTAGGACAGAAATCTTTGGTTAGCTTTGGCTAAGTGGAGAAGTAGTGTTTCACGGTGACATATGTGATCCTTCCTGACTGTTTGCAGCCCTTTTGATATCGATGCACTGCTTCTGCTGCTGCTGCCGCCGCTGCTGCTGCTAAGTCGTTTCAGTCGTGTCCGACTCTGTGCGACCCCATAGAAGGCAGCACACGAGGCCCCGCAGTCCCTGGGGTTCTCTAGGCAAGAACACTGGAGTGGGTTGCCATTTCCTCCTCCCATGCATGAAAGTGAAAAGTGAACGTGAAGTCGCTCAGTGGTGTCCGACTCTTAACCACCCCATGGACTGCAGCCTACCAGGCTCCTCCATCCATGGGATTTTCCACGCAAGAATACTGGAGTGTGGTGCCATTGCCTTCTCCCATATCTATGCACAAGCCTGCCTAAATAATTGACTTCTAGCTAGCTTTGGGATGCCAATGACCATCCACCCTTACAAGGCAACAGAGAAGAGAAAAACACTTACCACAGGAGGTCCTGGTAAGGAACGAGGAACTAACAAGCTCCCGCCAACCAGGATTCTGCAGAGGTCAACAAGAGGTCAGTAAGAGATGGAAGACTGCAGTCCAGAGGTCCTAGCAACTTCCATCTTGCAGCAGAGACCCAGCATAGTCAAACCGAATTCAATGTTGCAAAAAATAAGTAAACAAATAAAGGACAGAAGTTCTTTGAAC
This sequence comes from Bubalus kerabau, assembly GCF_029407905.1. Lineage (NCBI taxonomy): Eukaryota > Metazoa > Chordata > Mammalia > Artiodactyla > Bovidae > Bubalus > Bubalus kerabau. The sequence goes on from NC_073633.1 coordinate 2,287,832, forward strand.
ACATGACTGAGATTAGGGGTGAGGCAGTACATGTACGGTGCCCGGAAAATCTTAAAGTATGAGAAAGGAAAGAAATTAAAGACAACTATCAAGCTGTCCAAACTGATAAAAACGAAAGATTACACAGTTTTTTCTGTATATATTACCAGATAATAATCTGAAAAGGAATTAAAAAAAATTCCCTTTCAATAATGTCAACATGAATACAACACTTTGCCATGGATGTAACGAGGATGACAAGACTGGCACACTGGAACTTATACACCCTGGCTGAAAACTATCCTGAATACATGGACAGGTATTCCATAACAATGGAAAGACTTAAGATGGCAATATCATGGAATGCGTCTTCAATCTGAAATGAAGATTTGATATGATTTGATCACTCAGAGCTTTTGTGTCATCAATTGTTATTAAAGTATAAATGAGATAGAGAAAGCTGCTGACTTAGACTTGAGGCGGGGTGTACGCCCTGCTGGTCTCTAGCCAGATATTCTACAGGCACTAGCAGTCAGCTAAGGAAAGAAAGGCACTGTCTCAGGGAATGGCACCAGGCCCCTCCCCCACGACATGCCTTGAGGTCACATTGGCAGAAGGTGAGTCATCCTGGGCCAAAAACTGATTGACATGAATCTTGAAGAAAGGCAGTATTGCAGGCAAATATATCATTTCCTTAACATAGATTAGGAGAACAAGGTACGAGGAAAACATACTGCTTTGTTCAAGTCGCTTCTGAGCCTATTGGGGGAACCGACCTGAAGCCAGAGTCCAACGGATATACATAGGATATTTACATCGCTTAAGACAAACATTTCCTCAGGAACAAATGCATTGCTTAGCTCAAGGTTTGTCTGCGAAATTCTTACACATCAGGAGATGGCTCCGAGCTGGGTTTCTACACACAAGAACATGAATGCAAAGGACAAGCCTGCACAGCCCATCTGCCCCCCTCCCCCACAGCCAGCAGCATTTCCAAGTGACCTCCTAAGGCCTTCCCCAAAATACAGGGGCACCTCTGGGTTTCCTGTTTCCCTCACTTCGAACACTTTTCTTAAAAAAAAAAAAAAAATCCTGCACACTTCTTGATAGAATGCCACAGTGCAAGGAAAACAGGCCTTCAATACTTAAACCTCCCTGTGCCAAACACTTGGGGCTTGGTTTTGTTTTGTTTTGTTTTTTAATTACACCACCACATAATTTAAACTTTTTACAATTTCTAATTATTCAGTACCAAAACACCAAACTTTTATTGCACAAGGTCCCCATGAAAAGGCCCATGCATCAGGACAGCCACAGATTCTGCCATGAAAGGGTAGCAAGGTGCCCTCCCCCCTTCTTTGCTGCCTGGGCGGCCACCAGGGTTTGAAATCCATGCACCCTACTAAGTTTCTAGGGAGCAATCCGTGGACCCTTCCCTTTCCCATCCCAGCAGGTGCTCAAGGGCCCGCTGGCTTACAAAGTGCCAGAAGCAGGGCTGGGCCAGCCGGCCAGAGTTCAGGGTTCTGTCCCTTGGACTTCCAGCGGAGACTAGGCTGCTTGGAAGAACCGCACAGACTCTGAGATTTTTCAGCAGAGGGGTGGAGCGGTAAAGGCCTTGACCCCAAAGGCAAGGCTTTTCTGCGACCGCCAGGTTGGGGAGCTCCGAGAATGTGCCAACAGACGGCGGAATACTTGGTTCCCTGCTCCACGCAGTCCCAGTTCCCTTACCTGTGGTCCGCAGCCCTCCGCTGCACCCACGGGATGGCGATCCTTGGGGACCCAGGAGCGGACGAAATGGGCGTTCCCAGCCGCAGTTGCAACCCCCGAGAGCACAACTGGGAACCCCTCCCCATCCCCCCCATGAGCCGACCCCCGCCCCGCGCCGCCAGGGTTAGCCCCGCCCCTGCCGCGCTCCCTGCGCGTTCCCAGCCGCAGTGGCGACCCCCGGGAGCACAACTGGGACCGACTCCCACCTAAAGCCATCGGAATCTCGACCCGCGCAGCCCGGGTTTACCCAGTCCCGGGTGTGCTCCCGGGGTGTTTTCAGCCTCAGTGTCCACCTCCGAGAGCACAACTGGGAAGCCCGCCCCCACCCCCGCCAGAAGCCGACCCCCGCCCCACGCAGCCCGCGTTCGCCCCGCCCCTGCACGGTCCAGGTACCTTCCCAGCTTCTAGCGTTCACGCCCGGGTAGGAGCAGGATGTAGGAGTGTGGGAGATGTGTCTGGAGCCTGACAGCCTCAGCTCCGCTCTGGCCTGCCCTTTGGACCTAGGAGCCAGGCCAACTTGCAGAGGGCTTAGGGCCCCATTGTATGCAAACTACCTAGGCCTACCGCAAGGAGAGCTCTGTCCGAGGGAATGGAAGCGCCCCAGGCTGCATTCCCAAGCTGTTGTTTAGCCAACCAGACTCAGCGCTGCACAGGGGTAATCAGGCTCTCTGTGCCCGCAGCTTCACACACAGGTGTGTCTCCGTAGGAATCAAGAAAGATCCTGACAGAGTGAGGTTCATTAGAGCTATACTAAAGAGCAAAGGCTTGTCCATGTGGTCTTGCCTTCCCCTGTGCCTTTGGGTCTCCAGGCTCGGCCCCAGCTCCGTGGAAACAACCCCTGAGAAAATATCTTCAAGATCCACTTTTCCCAGTGTCTGGGAACCGGGGTTCGTAGGAGGAGAGAAAAGCACGCCTCCATAGGGAACGAAAAGGCAGCCCACCTGCCTGTGTTTTGAAGCCTCTATTTGGAAGGAATGGGTTAGCTTCTCCTAAAGGAGACCTCCAGATCTGCTCAGAAGTCGGTAATTCCAGAGGCAGGGTACTGGTTCCTGACTGCCCTTTGCTAGCCTTGCAAAAATATTCCTAGATTCTAGAGTTATTTCCATGAAGGAGAAGGCTTCGGGAATGTGTCAGAGGGGACTGGCTCCTTATTGGCCTCAGCTCAGCTATTGCCTTTCCATTCAAACTAGGACAAGGCCCTACTTTATGAAGGGTAAGGGTCTTCTTCTTTGCAAACTGCGAAGGGCTACAGCAATGAGACCTCTGTCAAGGTGAGGGAAGCCTAAGAGGATGGATTCTCAAGCAGGTGCTTTGCCACAAAGCATCAGCACCCCACGGAGAGAATCAAGCTCCCTGTGCACCAATGTTGGAAGTGTAGCTTCACACACAGAGGTGTCTCTATAGGAGCCAAGAATGTTCCTGAGAGATTAGGTTCACTAAACCTCTCCTACAGAGCATAGACCTGTCCATGTGGTTTTTCCTTCCCCTGTGAGTTGGGTCCTCGAGGTCCGCCACACCTCCGGGGAAACTGTCCCTGAGAAAAGATCTCCAGGAACCGCTTCGCTGAGGCTGGGAAATGCTGTTCACATGAAGTAAGGCAAGCGAATCTCCTGCAGAGAAAAAGAGGCCTTACAGTCCCTGGAGGAGCAGGCTGCCAGAATGTGTGAAACCTGACTGTTGCCTTACTGGCCTCAGCTCCACCATTGCCTGTTCATCCGAGCTAGCACCCAGGCCTACTTGGAAAAGCGTTTGGGTGCAGATTTCTACAAAGTGCCAAGGGCTACAGCAGTGAGAATTCTCTCGGTGGTAAGGGAGAGCATTTTATGGATTCTCAAGCTGTTTTCTGAATGACAGGGTCAAAATGAACAGAGAGAATCAGGCTCTCTCTGCCCCTATGTTAGGTACGCAGCTTCACACACAGAGGTGTCTCTGTAGGAGCCAAGAATGCTCCTGAGAGATGAGGTTCACTAGAGGTCTGCTACAGAGCATAGACCTGTCCATGTGGTCTTGCCTTCCCCTGTGCCTTTGGGCCCCGGGCTCGGCCCCAGCTCCGTGGAAACAACCCCTGAGAAAATATCTTCAAGATACGCTTTTCCCAGAGGCTGGGAACTGGGGTTCATAGGAGGAGAGAAAAGCAAGCCTCCTTCGGGCACGAAAGGCCGCCAACCTGCCTGTGTTTTGAAGCCTCTATTTGGAAGGAATGGGTTAGCTTCTCCTAAAGGAGACCTCCAGATCTGCTCAGAAGTCGGTAATTCCAGAGGCAGGGTGCTGGTTCCTGACTGCCCTTTGCCAGCCTTGCAAAGACATTCCAACATTCTAGAGTTATATTCCATGAAGGAGCAGGCTTCGGGAATGTGTCAGAGGGGACTGGCTCCTTATTGGCCTCAGCTCAGCTATTGCCTTTCCATTCAAACTAGGACAAGGGCCTACTTTATGAAGGGTAAGGGTCTTCTTCTTTGAAACTGCCAAGGGCTACAGCAATGAGACCTCTGTCAAAGCGAGGGAAGCCTAAGAGGATGGATTCTCAAGCAGGTGCTTTACTACAAAGCATCAGCACCCCACGGAGAGAACCAAGATCCCTGTTCCCCAATGTTGGAAGTGTAGCTTCACACACAGAGTTGTCTCTATAGGAGCCAAGAATGTTCCTGAGAGATTAGGTTCACTAAACCTCTCCTACAGAGCATAGACCTGTCCATGTGGTTTTTCCTTCCCCTGTGAGTTGGGTCCCCGAGGTCCGCCACACCTCCGGGGAAACTGTCCCTGAGAAAAGATCTCCAGGAACCGCTTCGCTGAGGCTGGGAAACGCTGTTCACAGGAAGTAAGGCAAGCGAATCTCCTGCAGAGAAAAAGAGGCCTTACTGTCCCTGGAGGAGCAGGCTGCCAGAGTGTGTAAAACCTGACTGTTGCCTTACTGGCCTCAGTTCCACCATTGCCTGTTCCTCCGAACTAGGACCCAGGCCTATTTGGACAAGCGTTTGGGTGCGGATTTCTACAAAGTGCCAAGGGCTACAGCAGTGAGAATTCTCTCAGCGGTAAGGGAGAGCATTTTATGGATTCTCAAGCTGTTTTCTGAACGACAGGGTCAAAATGAACTGAGAGAATCAGGCTCTCTGTGCCCCTATGTTAGGTACGCAGCTTCACACACAGAAGTGTCTCTATAGGAGCCAAGAATGTTCCTGAGAGATGAGGTTCACTAGAAGTCTGCTACAGAGCATGGACCTGTCCATATGGTTTTGCCTTGCCCTGTGAGTTGGGTCCCTGAGGTCCGCCCCAGCTCAGGGGAAGGAGCCCCTGAGAAAAGATCTCCAGGGACCGCTATTCCCCCAGGCTGGCAAACGCAGTTCACAGGAGGTAACACAAGCGAGCCTCCTGCAAGGCACAACAGGCCTTAGTCTCCCTGGACGATCAGGCTGCCAGAGTGTGTGAGACCTGACTGGTGCCTTACTGGCCTCAGCTCCGCCATTGCGTGCTTCTCCGAACTAGGACCCAGGCCTACTAGGAGAAGGGTTTGGGTATGGATTTCTAAATACTGCCAAGGGGTATAGCAATGAGAACTGTGTCACGGGTAAGGAAGAGCATTGTATGGATTTTCAAGCTGTTGTTTGAACGACAGCTTCAAAGCTGCACAGAGAGAATCAGACTCTGTGTCTCCATGTTCGGTACACAGCTTCACAGACAGGGGTGTCTCCATAGGAAACAAGAACGTTCCTGACAGAGTGAAGTTCACTAGAGCTCTACTAGAGAGCAAGGACTTGTCCATGTGGTTTTTCTTCCCCTGTGCGTTTGGGGCTCCAGGCTCGGCCCCAGCTCCGTGGAAACAACCCCTGAGAAAAGATCTTCAAGATCCGCTTTTCCCAGAGGCTGGGATGTGGGGTTCATAGGAGGCGGGAAAAGCAGGCCTCCTTCAGAGAGCAAGAGGCAGCCAAGCGGCCTGCGTTTGGAAGCCTCTATTTGGAAGAATGGGTTAGCTTCCCCTAAGGGAGACCTCCAGATCTGTTCAGAAGTCGGTAATTCCAGAGGCAGGGTGCAGGCTCCTGACTGCCCTTTGCCAGCCTTGCAGAGACATTCCTAGATTACAGCGTTATTTTCCATGAAGGAGCAGGCTTCGGGAATATGTCAGACTTGACTGGCGCCTTATTGGCCTCAGCTCAGCTCTTGCCTTTCCTTTCAAACTAGGACAAGGGCCCACTTTATGAAAGGTAAGGGTCCTCTTCTTTCCAAACTGCCAAGGGCTACAGCAATGAGACCTCTGTCAAGGCGAGGGAAGCGTAAGCTGATGGATTCTCAAGCAGGTGCTTTGCCACAAAGCATCAGCACCCCACGGAAAGAATCTGGCTCCCTTTGCCCCTACGTTGTGTGTGTAGCTACACGCACAGAGGTGTCTCGATAGGAGCCAAGAATGTTCCTGAGAGAGGAGGTTCACTGTTGGGGGCCAGAGTGAGGCACTCCGCCCATGGCAAAGGTCATGAGGAAGGAGGCTCGACATACGCAAAGGTGGGATCGAGCCTCAGGAGTCCCCCTGGAAATCCTCGAGCATCTACCCCCATAACCAGAGCCTGCCTACCTTACTACTTTGTGCTCTCACCTACACCTCTGACTTTACGGGGGGCTGTCCCCCACCACCTCTTTCGGAGAAGGAGTTAACCTAGAGCTCCAGTTGATAAAAACCCCTGGGTGTGACAAGAGTGTTTTAACCTACAAACTCCTCTGAAGGTTCTCTAGCCTGCCTGACAGGCTTGTCCGGCCACATGTGATTGCTCACAGCCTCCCAACCATGAGAGGCACGAGATGCTTTAAACCTTCTAAAAACAGGTTCCTTAGAAAAGTTAGAAAATTATTAGTATAAGTGTAATGGGCTGATTAGAAATCATATTGGTGAAGGGTTTTTCATTTGTTGAGCTGATGTTTACTGCTAAGTCTCCACATCCCCTGCCCTTATACACATTAATGAATATATAGAAGAAATAAGTATTAACCTTTGATATAAATCACGTTAGACCTTAGGCTAAGTAAATTCTTTCCTTAACTAAAACCCACTACACCCTCACCCTATAGGAATGTAACTTTATTTGGGTGGCGTCTGTTTTAAGAATAATCACCCCTGGAGAAATAAGTGTCCTGGTTGACTGACCGCTGTCACAAGGAGAGGGTCGTAAATTGTCAGCAGGCCCCCCGGCCAGAAGATGATGTAACACCCCTAAGACCTCTGTATACTTTTGTATGAAGCACCTGACTTTGATAAAAGTCAGGACTGCTGACCCCACGTGACTTTTGCATAACATCTCAGTGTATAAAAGTAGACCATGGAAAATAAAGAATTGGGATCAGTTTCTCGAAATACTGGTCTCCCCATGTCTCTCTCTCTCTCTCACTCTGGTTGAGTCTCCATCTGGAGCGCGGAACCCACCAAGCTTACTAATTTTGCCTGAGCTTCTAAGATCCGACCGGGGAGGCCTCAGTGTCTCCTCTCCTTCGGGAGAACGGAAGGACGCCTGCGGCCTACGTAAGTGGTGCAAGCTTCTTGTCTTGAAGTTTTATTGGTCCCCCGCGTAAACCAAGCTACTCAGCCTCTTTTCTGCACTGAATTTTCCTACTGAGCTATCCTCATTTTATTACTCTTTATATCCTTAATTAACGTTTAATTAAGCAGTTGTTCCCTGACCCTCGCCTACGCCGTCTCTGCTTCGAATACCCTGGATCAGCTGGGGCTGGACCCCGGCAGTTCACTAGAGATCTCCTACAGAGCATAGACCTGTCCATTTGGTTTTGCCTTCCCCTGTGAGTTGGGTCCCCGAGGTCCGCCCCAACTCCGGGGAAGCAGCCCCTGAGAAAAGATCTCCAGGAACTGCTTTCCGCCCAGGCTGGGAAACGCTGTTCACAGGAAGTAAGGCAAGCGAGCCTCCTGAAGGGAAATAGAGGCCTTACTGTCCCTGGAGGAGCAGGCTGCCAGAGTGTGTGACACCTGACTGGTGCCTTACTGGCCTCAGCTCCGCTATTGCATGTTCATCTGAACTTGAACCCAGGCCTACTTGGAGAAGTGTTTGTGTGCCGATTTCCAGAAACTGTGAAGGGCTACAGCAATGATAACTCTCTCAGTGGTAAGGGAGAGCATTGTGTGGATTCTCAATTTGTTGTTTGAACGACAGCGTCAAAGCTGCACAGAGAGAATCAGGTCTCTGTGTCTCTATGTTGGCTATGCAGCTTCCCACACAGAGATGTCCCCATTGGAGCCAAGAACATTCCCCATAGAGTGAGGTTCACTAGAGCACTCCTAGAGAGCAAAGACTTATCCATGCGGTTTTCCCTTCCCCTGTGCATGTGGGTCTCCGGGATCGGCCCCTGCTCCGTGGAAACAGCCTCTGAGAAAAGATCTCCAAGAACCTCTTATCCCCCAGGCTGGGAAGCGGAGTTCGCAGGAGGTGGGATAAGCAAGCTTCCTTCGGCAAGAAGAGACAGCCAACCGGCCTGTGTTTGGAAGCCTATATTTGCAAGGAATGGGTTAGTTTCTCCTGACCGAGACCGCCAGATGTGCTGAGAAGATAGAAATTCCAGAGGCAGGGTCGAGGTTCCTGACTGCCCTTTGCCAGCCTTGCAAAGACATTCCCAGATTCTAACGTTATTTTCCATGAAGGAGCAGGCATCGGAAATATGTCAGACTTGACTGGCGCCTTACTGGCCTCAGCTCAGCTACTGCCTTTCCATTCAAACAAGGACAAGGGCCTACTTGGTGAAGGGTAAGGGTCTGCTTCTTTCCAAACTGCCAAGGACTACAGCAATGAGACCTCTGTCAAGGCGAGGGAAGCGTAAGCTGATGGATTCTCAAGCAGGTGCTTTGCCACAAAGCATCAGCACCCCACGGAAAGAATCTGGCTCCCTTTGCCCCTACGTTGCGTGTGTAGCTACACGCACAGAGGTGTCTCGATAGGAGCCAAGAATGTTCCTGAGAGATTAGGTTCACTAAACCTCTCCTACAGAGCATAGACCTGTCCATGTGGTTTTGCCTTCCCCTGTGAGTTGGGTCCTCGAGGTCCGCCACACCTCCGGGGAAACTGTCCCTGAGAAAAGATCTCCAGGAACCGCTTCGCTGAGGCTGGGAAATGCTGTTCACATGAAGTAAGGCAAGCGAATCTCCTGCAGAGAAAAAGAGGCCTTACAGTCCCTGGAGGAGCAGGCTGCCAGAATGTGTGAAACCTGACTGTTGCCTTACTGGCCTCAGCTCCACCATTGCCTGTTCATCCGAGCTAGCACCCAGGCCTACTTGGAAAAGCGTTTGGGTGCAGATTTCTACAAAGTGCCAAGGGCTACAGCAGTGAGAATTCTCTCGGTGGTAAGGGAGAGCATTTTATGGATTCTCAAGCTGTTTTCTGAATGACAGCGTCAAAATGAACAGAGAGAATCAGGCTCTCTCTGCCCCTATGTTAGGTACGCAGCTTCACACACAGAGGTGTCTCTGTAGGAGCCAAGAATGCTCCTGAGAGATGAGGTTCACTAGAGGTCTGCTACAGAGCATAGACCTGTCCATGTGGTCTTGCCTTCCCCTGTGCCTTTGGGCCCCGGGCTCGGCCCCAGCTCCGTGGAAACAACCCCTGAGAAAATATCTTCAAGATACGCTTTTCCCAGAGGCTGGGAACTGGGGTTCATAGGAGGAGAGAAAAGCAAGCCTCCTTCGGGCACGAAAGGCCGCCAACCTGCCTGTGTTTTGAAGCCTCTATTTGGAAGGAATGGGTTAGCTTCTCCTAAAGGAGACCTCCAGATCTGCTCAGAAGTCGGTAATTCCAGAGGCAGGGTGCTGGTTCCTGACTGCCCTTTGCCAGCCTTGCAAAGACATTCCAACATTCTAGAGTTATATTCCATGAAGGAGCAGGCTTCGGGAATGTGTCAGAGGGGACTGGCTCCTTATTGGCCTCAGCTCAGCTATTGCCTTTCCATTCAAACTAGGACAAGGGCCTACTTTATGAAGGGTAAGGGTCTTCTTCTTTGAAACTGCCAAGGGCTACAGCAATGAGACCTCTGTCAAAGCGAGGGAAGCCTAAGAGGATGGATTCTCAAGCAGGTGCTTTACTACAAAGCATCAGCACCCCACGGAGAGAACCAAGATCCCTGTTCCCCAATGTTGGAAGTGTAGCTTCACACACAGAGTTGTCTCTATAGGAGCCAAGAATGTTCCTGAGAGATTAGGTTCACTAAACCTCTCCTACAGAGCATAGACCTGTCCATGTGGTTTTTCCTTCCCCTGTGAGTTGGGTCCCCGAGGTCCGCCACACCTCCGGGGAAACTGTCCCTGAGAAAAGATCTCCAGGAACCGCTTCGCTGAGGCTGGGAAACGCTGTTCACAGGAAGTAAGGCAAGCGAATCTCCTGCAGAGAAAAAGAGGCCTTACTGTCCCTGGAGGAGCAGGCTGCCAGAGTGTGTAAAACCTGACTGTTGCCTTACTGGCCTCAGTTCCACCATTGCCTGTTCCTCCGAACTAGGACCCAGGCCTATTTGGACAAGCGTTTGGGTGCGGATTTCTACAAAGTGCCAAGGGCTACAGCAGTGAGAATTCTCTCAGCGGTAAGGGAGAGCATTTTATGGATTCTCAAGCTGTTTTCTGAACGACAGGGTCAAAATGAACTGAGAGAATCAGGCTCTCTGTGCCCCTATGTTAGGTACGCAGCTTCACACACAGAAGTGTCTCTATAGGAGCCAAGAATGTTCCTGAGAGATGAGGTTCACTAGAAGTCTGCTACAGAGCATGGACCTGTCCATATGGTTTTGCCTTGCCCTGTGAGTTGGGTCCCTGAGGTCCGCCCCAGCTCAGGGGAAGGAGCCCCTGAGAAAAGATCTCCAGGGACCGCTATTCCCCCAGGCTGGCAAACGCAGTTCACAGGAGGTAACACAAGCGAGCCTCCTGCAAGGCACAACAGGCCTTAGTCTCCCTGGACGATCAGGCTGCCAGAGTGTGTGAGACCTGACTGGTGCCTTACTGGCCTCAGCTCCGCCATTGCGTGCTTCTCCGAACTAGGACCCAGGCCTACTAGGAGAAGGGTTTGGGTATGGATTTCTAAATACTGCCAAGGGGTATAGCAATGAGAACTGTGTCACGGGTAAGGAAGAGCATTGTATGGATTTTCAAGCTGTTGTTTGAACGACAGCTTCAAAGCTGCACAGAGAGAATCAGACTCTGTGTCTCCATGTTCGGTACACAGCTTCACAGACAGGGGTGTCTCCATAGGAAACAAGAACGTTCCTGACAGAGTGAAGTTCACTAGAGCTCTCCTAGAGAGCAAAGACTTGTCCATGTGGTTTTTCTTCCCCTGTGCGTTTGGGGCTCCAGGCTCGGCCCCAGCTCCGTGGAAACAACCCCTGAGAAAAGATCTTCAAGATCCGCTTTTCCCAGAGGCTGGGATGTGGGGTTCATAGGAGGCGGGAAAAGCAGGCCTCCTTCAGAGAGCAAGAGGCAGCCAAGCGGCCTGCGTTTGGAAGCCTCTATTTGGAAGAATGGGTTAGCTTCCCCTAAGGGAGACCTCCAGATCTGTTCAGAAGTCGGTAATTCCAGAGGCAGGGTGCAGGCTCCTGACTGCCCTTTGCCAGCCTTGCAGAGACATTCCTAGATTACAGCGTTATTTTCCATGAAGGAGCAGGCTTCGGGAATATGTCAGACTTGACTGGCGCCTTATTGGCCTCAGCTCAGCTCTTGCCTTTCCTTTCAAACTAGGACAAGGGCCCACTTTATGAAAGGTAAGGGTCCTCTTCTTTCCAAACTGCCAAGGGCTACAGCAATGAGACCTCTGTCAAGGCGAGGGAAGCGTAAGCTGATGGATTCTCAAGCAGGTGCTTTGCCACAAAGCATCAGCACCCCACGGAAAGAATCTGGCTCCCTTTGCCCCTACGTTGCGTGTGTAGCTACACGCACAGAGGTGTCTCGATAGGAGCCAAGAATGTTCCTGAGAGAGGAGGTTCACTGTTGGGGGCCAGAGTGAGGCACTCCGCCCATGGCAAAGGTCATGAGGAAGGAGGCTCGACATACGCAAAGGTGGGATCGAGCCTCAGGAGTCCCCCTGGAAATCCTCGAGCATCTACCCCCATAACCAGAGCCTGCCTACCTTACTACTTTGTGCTCTCACCTACACCTCTGACTTTACGGGGGGCTGTCCCCCACCACCTCTTTCGGAGAAGGAGTTAACCTAGAGCTCCAGTTGATAAAAACCCCTGGGTGTGACAAGAGTGTTTTAACCTACAAACTCCTCTGAAGGTTCTCTAGCCTGCCTGACAGGCTTGTCCGGCCACATGTGATTGCTCACAGCCTCCCAACCATGAGAGGCACGAGATGCTTTAAACCTTCTAAAAACAGGTTCCTTAGAAAAGTTAGAAAATTATTAGTATAAGTGTAATGGGCTGATTAGAAATCATATTGGTGAAGGGTTTTTCATTTGTTGAGCTGATGTTTACTGCTAAGTCTCCACATCCCCTGCCCTTATACACATTAATGAATATATAGAAGAAATAAGTATTAACCTTTGATATAAATCACGTTAGACCTTAGGCTAAGTAAATTCTTTCCTTAACTAAAACCCACTACACCCTCACCCTATAGGAATGTAACTTTATTTGGGTGGCGTCTGTTTTAAGAATAATCACCCCTGGAGAAATAAGTGTCCTGGTTGACTGACCGCTGTCACAAGGAGAGGGTCGTAAATTGTCAGCAGGCCCCCCGGCCAGAAGATGATGTAACACCCCTAAGACCTCTGTATACTTTTGTATGAAGCACCTGACTTTGATAAAAGTCAGGACTGCTGACCCCACGTGACTTTTGCATAACATCTCAGTGTATAAAAGTAGACCATGGAAAATAAAGAATTGGGATCAGTTTCTCGAAATACTGGTCTCCCCATGTCTCTCTCTCTCTCTCACTCTGGTTGAGTCTCCATCTGGAGCGCGGAACCCACCAAGCTTACTAATTTTGCCTGAGCTTCTAAGATCCGACCGGGGAGGCCTCAGTGTCTCCTCTCCTTCGGGAGAACGGAAGGACGCCTGCGGCCTACGTAAGTGGTGCAAGCTTCTTGTCTTGAAGTTTTATTGGTCCCCCGCGTAAACCAAGCTACTCAGCCTCTTTTCTCCACTGAATTTTCCTACTGAGCTATCCTCATTTTATTACTCTTTATATCCTTAATTAACGTTTAATTAAGCAGTTGTTCCCTGACCCTCACCTACGCCGTCTCTGCTTCGAATACCCTGGATCAGCTGGGGCTGGACCCCGGCAGTTCACTAGAGATCTCCTACAGAGCATAGACCTGTCCATTTGGTTTTGCCTTCCCCTGTGAGTTGGGTCCCCGAGGTCCGCCCCAACTCCGGGGAAGCAGCCCCTGAGAAAAGATCTCCAGGAACTGCTTTCCGCCCAGGCTGGGAAACGCTGTTCACAGGAAGTAAGGCAAGCGAGCCTCCTGAAGGGAAATAGAGGCCTTACTGTCCCTGGAGGAGCAGGCTGCCAGAGTGTGTGACACCTGACTGGTGCCTTACTGGCCTCAGCTCCGCTATTGCATGTTCATCTGAACTTGAACCCAGGCCTACTTGGAGAAGTGTTTGTGTGCCGATTTCCAGAAACTGTGAAGGGCTACAGCAATGATAACTCTCTCAGTGGTAAGGGAGAGCATTGTGTGGATTCTCAATTTGTTGTTTGAACGACAGCGTCAAAGCTGCACAGAGAGAATCAGGTCTCTGTGTCTCTATGTTGGCTATGCAGCTTCCCACACAGAGATGTCCCCATTGGAGCCAAGAACATTCCCCATAGAGTGAGGTTCACTAGAGCACTCCTAGAGAGCAAAGACTTATCCATGCGGTTTTCCCTTCCCCTGTGCATGTGGGTCTCCGGGATCGGCCCCTGCTCCGTGGAAACAGCCTCTGAGAAAAGATCTCCAAGAACCTCTTATCCCCCAGGCTGGGAAGCGGAGTTCGCAGGAGGTGGGATAAGCAAGCTTCCTTCGGCAAGAAGAGACAGCAAACCGGCCTGTGTTTGGAAGCCTATATTTGCAAGGAATGGGTTAGTTTCTCCTGACCGAGACCGCCAGATGTGCTGAGAAGATAGAAATTCCAGAGGCAGGGTCGAGGTTCCTGACTGCCCTTTGCCAGCCTTGCAAAGACATCCCCAGATTCTAACGTTATTTTCCATGAAGGAGCAGGCATCGGAAATATGTCAGACTTGACTGGCGCCTTACTGGCCTCAGCTCAGCTACTGCCTTTCCATTCAAACAAGGACAAGGGCCTACTTGGTGAAGGGTAAGGGTCTGCTTCTTTCCAAACTGCCAAGGACTACAGCAATGAGACCTCTGTCAAGGCGAGGGAAGCGTAAGCTGATGGATTCTCAAGCAGGTGCTTTGCCACAAAGCATCAGCACCCCACGGAAAGAATCTGGCTCCCTTTGCCCCTACGTTGCGTGTGTAGCTACACGCACAGAGGTGTCTCGATAGGAGCCAAGAATGTTCCTGAGAGATTAGGTTCACTAAACCTCTCCTACAGAGCATAGACCTGTCCATGTGGTTTTGCCTTCCCCTGTGAGTTGGGTCCTCGAGGTCCGCCACACCTCCGGGGAAACTGTCCCTGAGAAAAGATCTCCAGGAACCGCTTCGCTGAGGCTGGGAAATGCTGTTCACATGAAGTAAGGCAAGCGAATCTCCTGCAGAGAAAAAGAGGCCTTACAGTCCCTGGAGGAGCAGGCTGCCAGAATGTGTGAAACCTGACTGTTGCCTTACTGGCCTCAGCTCCACCATTGCCTGTTCATCCGAGCTAGCACCCAGGCCTACTTGGAAAAGCGTTTGGGTGCAGATTTCTACAAAGTGCCAAGGGCTACAGCAGTGAGAATTCTCTCGGTGGTAAGGGAGAGCATTTTATGGATTCTCAAGCTGTTTTCTGAATGACAGCGTCAAAATGAACAGAGAGAATCAGGCTCTCTCTGCCCCTATGTTAGGTACGCAGCTTCACACACAGAGGTGTCTCTGTAGGAGCCAAGAATGCTCCTGAGAGATGAGGTTCACTAGAGGTCTGCTACAGAGCATAGACCTGTCCATGTGGTCTTGCCTTCCCCTGTGCCTTTGGGCCCCGGGCTCGGCCCCAGCTCCGTGGAAACAACCCCTGAGAAAATATCTTCAAGATACGCTTTTCCCAGAGGCTGGGAACTGGGGTTCATAGGAGGAGAGAAAAGCAAGCCTCCTTCGGGCACGAAAGGCCGCCAACCTGCCTGTGTTTTGAAGCCTCTATTTGGAAGGAATGGGTTAGCTTCTCCTAAAGGAGACCTCCAGATCTGCTCAGAAGTCGGTAATTCCAGAGGCAGGGTGCTGGTTCCTGACTGCCCTTTGCCAGCCTTGCAAAGACATTCCAACATTCTAGAGTTATATTCCATGAAGGAGCAGGCTTCGGGAATGTGTCAGAGGGGACTGGCTCCTTATTGGCCTCAGCTCAGCTATTGCCTTTCCATTCAAACTAGGACAAGGGCCTACTTTATGAAGGGTAAGGGTCTTCTTCTTTGAAACTGCCAAGGGCTACAGCAATGAGACCTCTGTCAAAGCGAGGGAAGCCTAAGAGGATGGATTCTCAAGCAGGTGCTTTACTACAAAGCATCAGCACCCCACGGAGAGAACCAAGATCCCTGTTCCCCAATGTTGGAAGTGTAGCTTCACACACAGAGTTGTCTCTATAGGAGCCAAGAATGTTCCTGAGAGATTAGGTTCACTAAACCTCTCCTACAGAGCATAGACCTGTCCATGTGGTTTTTCCTTCCCCTGTGAGTTGGGTCCCCGAGGTCCGCCACACCTCCGGGGAAACTGTCCCTGAGAAAAGATCTCCAGGAACCGCTTCGCTGAGGCTGGGAAACGCTGTTCACAGGAAGTAAGGCAAGCGAATCTCCTGCAGAGAAAAAGAGGCCTTACTGTCCCTGGAGGAGCAGGCTGCCAGAGTGTGTAAAACCTGACTGTTGCCTTACTGGCCTCAGTTCCACCATTGCCTGTTCCTCCGAACTAGGACCCAGGCCTATTTGGACAAGCGTTTGGGTGCGGATTTCTACAAAGTGCCAAGGGCTACAGCAGTGAGAATTCTCTCAGCGGTAAGGGAGAGCATTTTATGGATTCTCAAGCTGTTTTCTGAACGACAGGGTCAAAATGAACTGAGAGAATCAGGCTCTCTGTGCCCCTATGTTAGGTACGCAGCTTCACACACAGAAGTGTCTCTATAGGAGCCAAGAATGTTCCTGAGAGATGAGGTTCACTAGAAGTCTGCTACAGAGCATGGACCTGTCCATATGGTTTTGCCTTGCCCTGTGAGTTGGGTCCCTGAGGTCCGCCCCAGCTCAGGGGAAGGAGCCCCTGAGAAAAGATCTCCAGGGACCGCTATTCCCCCAGGCTGGCAAACGCAGTTCACAGGAGGTAACACAAGCGAGCCTCCTGCAAGGCACAACAGGCCTTAGTCTCCCTGGACGATCAGGCTGCCAGAGTGTGTGAGACCTGACTGGTGCCTTACTGGCCTCAGCTCCGCCATTGCGTGCTTCTCCGAACTAGGACCCAGGCCTACTAGGAGAAGGGTTTGGGTATGGATTTCTAAATACTGCCAAGGGGTATAGCAATGAGAACTGTGTCACGGGTAAGGAAGAGCATTGTATGGATTTTCAAGCTGTTGTTTGAACGACAGCTTCAAAGCTGCACAGAGAGAATCAGACTCTGTGTCTCCATGTTCGGTACACAGCTTCACAGACAGGGGTGTCTCCATAGGAAACAAGAACGTTCCTGACAGAGTGAAGTTCACTAGAGCTCTACTAGAGAGCAAAGACTTGTCCATGTGGTTTTTCTTCCCCTGTGCGTTTGGGGCTCCAGGCTCGGCCCCAGCTCCGTGGAAACAACCCCTGAGAAAAGATCTTCAAGATCCGCTTTTCCCAGAGGCTGGGATGTGGGGTTCATAGGAGGCGGGAAAAGCAGGCCTCCTTCAGAGAGCAAGAGGCAGCCAAGCGGCCTGCGTTTGGAAGCCTCTATTTGGAAGAATGGGTTAGCTTCCCCTAAGGGAGACCTCCAGATCTGTTCAGAAGTCGGTAATTCCAGAGGCAGGGTGCAGGCTCCTGACTGCCCTTTGCCAGCCTTGCAGAGACATTCCTAGATTACAGCGTTATTTTCCATGAAGGAGCAGGCTTCGGGAATATGTCAGACTTGACTGGCGCCTTATTGGCCTCAGCTCAGCTCTTGCCTTTCCTTTCAAACTAGGACAAGGGCCCACTTTATGAAAGGTAAGGGTCCTCTTCTTTCCAAACTGCCAAGGGCTACAGCAATGAGACCTCTGTCAAGGCGAGGGAAGCGTAAGCTGATGGATTCTCAAGCAGGTGCTTTGCCACAAAGCATCAGCACCCCACGGAAAGAATCTGGCTCCCTTTGCCCCTACGTTGCGTGTGTAGCTACACGCACAGAGGTGTCTCGATAGGAGCCAGGAATGTTCCTGAGAGAGGAGGTTCACTGTTGGGGGCCAGAGTGAGGCACTCCGCCCATGGCAAAGGTCATGAGGAAGGAGGCTCGACATACGCAAAGGTGGGATCGAGCCTCAGGAGTCCCCCTGGAAATCCTCGAGCATCTACCCCCATAACCAGAGCCTGCCTACCTTACTACTTTGTGCTCTCACCTACACCTCTGACTTTACGGGGGGCTGTCCCCCACCACCTCTTTCGGAGAAGGAGTTAACCTAGAGCTCCAGTTGATAAAAACCCCTGGGTGTGACAAGAGTGTTTTAACCTACAAACTCCTCTGAAGGTTCTCTAGCCTGCCTGACAGGCTTGTCCGGCCACATGTGATTGCTCACAGCCTCCCAACCATGAGAGGCACGAGATGCTTTAAACCTTCTAAAAACAGGTTCCTTAGAAAAGTTAGAAAATTATTAGTATAAGTATAATGGGCTGATTAGAAATCATATTGGTGAAGGGTTTTTCATTTGTTGAGCTGATGTTTACTGCTAAGTCTCCACATCCCCTGCCCTTATACACATTAATGAATATATAGAAGAAATAAGTATTAACCTTTGATATAAATCACGTTAGACCTTAGGCTAAGTAAATTCTTTCCTTAACTAAAACCCACTACACCCTCACCCTATAGGAATGTAACTTTATTTGGGTGGCGTCTGTTTTAAGAATAATCACCCCTGGAGAAATAAGTGTCCTGGTTGACTGACCGCTGTCACAAGGAGAGGGTCGTAAATTGTCAGCAGGCCCCGCGGCCAGAAGATGATGTAACACCCCTAAGACCTCTGTATACTTTTGTATGAAGCACCTGACTTTGATAAAAGTCAGGACTGCTGACCCCACGTGACTTTTGCATAACATCTCAGTGTATAAAAGTAGACCATGGAAAATAAAGAATTGGGATCAGTTTCTCGAAATACTGGTCTCCCCATGTCTCTCTCTCTCTCTCACTCTGGTTGAGTCTCCATCTGGAGCGCGGAACCCACCAAGCTTACTAATTTTGCCTGGGCTTCTAAGATCCGACCGGGGAGGCCTCAGTGTCTCCTCTCCTTCGGGAGAACGGAAGGACGCCTGCGGCCTACGTAAGTGGTGCAAGCTTCTTGTCTTGAAGTTTTATTGGTCCCCCGCGTAAACCAAGCTACTCAGCCTCTTTTCTCCACTGAATTTTCCTACTGAGCTATCCTCATTTTATTACTCTTTATATCCTTAATTAACGTTTAATTAAGCAGTTGTTCCCTGACCCTCGCCTACGCCGTCTCTGCTTCGAATACCCTGGATCAGCTGGGGCTGGACCCCGGCAGTTCACTAGAGATCTCCTACAGAGCATAGACCTGTCCATTTGGTTTTGCCTTCCCTTGTGAGTTGGGTCCCCGAGGTCCGCCCCAACTCCGGGGAAACAGCCCCTGAGAAAAGATCTCCAGGAACTGCTTTCCGCCCAGGCTGGGAAACGCTGTTCACAGGAAGTAAGGCAAGCGAGCCTCCTGAAGGGAAATAGAGGCCTTACTGTCCCTGGAGGAGCAGGCTGCCAGAGTGTGTGACACCTGACTGGTGCCTTACTGGCCTCAGCTCCGCTATTGCATGTTCATCTGAACTTGAACCCAGGCCTACTTGGAGAAGTGTTTGTGTGCCGATTTCCAGAAACTGCGAAGGGCTACAGCAATGATAACTCTCTCAGTGGTAAGGGAGAGCATTGTGTGGATTCTCAATTTGTTGTTTGAACGACAGCGTCAAAGCTGCACAGAGAGAATCAGGTCTCTGTGTCTCTATGTTGGCTATGCAGCTTCCCACACAGAGATGTCCCCATTGGAGCCAAGAACATTCCCCATAGAGTGAGGTTCACTAGAGCACTCCTAGAGAGCAAAGACTTATCCATGCGGTTTTCCCTTCCCCTGTGCATGTGGGTCTCCGGGATCGGCCCCTGCTCCGTGGAAACAGCCTCTGAGAAAAGATCTCCAAGAACCTCTTATCCCCCAGGCTGGGAAGTGGAGTTCGCAGGAGGTGGGATAAGCAAGCTTCCTTCGGCAAGAAGAGACAGCAAACCGGCCTGTGTTTGGAAGCCTATATTTGCAAGGAATGGGTTAGTTTCTCCTGACCGAGACCGCCAGATGTGCTGAGAAGATAGAAATTCCAGAGGCAGGGTCGAGGTTCCTGACTGCCCTTTGCCAGCCTTGCAAAGACATTCCCAGATTCTAACGTTATTTTCCATGAAGGAGCAGGCATCGGAAATATGTCAGACTTGACTGGCGCCTTACTGGCCTCAGCTCAGCTACTGCCTTTCCATTCAAACAAGGACAAGGGCCTACTTGGTGAAGGGTAAGGGTCTGCTTCTTTCCAAACTGCCAAGGACTACAGCAATGAGACCTCTGTCAAGGCGAGGGAAGCGTAAGCTGATGGATTCTCAAGCAGGTGCTTTGCCACAAAGCATCAGCACCCCACGGAAAGAATCTGGCTCCCTTTGCCCCTACGTTGCGTGTGTAGCTACACGCACAGAGGTGTCTCGATAGGAGCCAAGAATGTTCCTGAGAGATTAGGTTCACTAAACCTCTCCTACAGAGCATAGACCTGTCCATGTGGTTTTGCCTTCCCCTGTGAGTTGGGTCCTCGAGGTCCGCCACACCTCCGGGGAAACTGTCCCTGAGAAAAGATCTCCAGGAACCGCTTCGCTGAGGCTGGGAAATGCTGTTCACATGAAGTAAGGCAAGCGAATCTCCTGCAGAGAAAAAGAGGCCTTACAGTCCCTGGAGGAGCAGGCTGCCAGAATGTGTGAAACCTGACTGTTGCCTTACTGGCCTCAGCTCCACCATTGCCTGTTCATCCGAGCTAGCACCCAGGCCTACTTGGAAAAGCGTTTGGGTGCAGATTTCTACAAAGTGCCAAGGGCTACAGCAGTGAGAATTCTCTCGGTGGTAAGGGAGAGCATTTTATGGATTCTCAAGCTGTTTTCTGAATGACAGCGTCAAAATGAACAGAGAGAATCAGGCTCTCTCTGCCCCTATGTTAGGTACGCAGCTTCACACACAGAGGTGTCTCTGTAGGAGCCAAGAATGCTCCTGAGAGATGAGGTTCACTAGAGGTCTGCTACAGAGCATAGACCTGTCCATGTGGTCTTGCCTTCCCCTGTGCCTTTGGGCCCCGGGCTCGGCCCCAGCTCCGTGGAAACAACCCCTGAGAAAATATCTTCAAGATACGCTTTTCCCAGAGGCTGGGAACTGGGGTTCATAGGAGGAGAGAAAAGCAAGCCTCCTTCGGGCACGAAAGGCCGCCAACCTGCCTGTGTTTTGAAGCCTCTATTTGGAAGGAATGGGTTAGCTTCTCCTAAAGGAGACCTCCAGATCTGCTCAGAAGTCGGTAATTCCAGAGGCAGGGTGCTGGTTCCTGACTGCCCTTTGCCAGCCTTGCAAAGACATTCCAACATTCTAGAGTTATATTCCATGAAGGAGCAGGCTTCGGGAATGTGTCAGAGGGGACTGGCTCCTTATTGGCCTCAGCTCAGCTATTGCCTTTCCATTCAAACTAGGACAAGGGCCTACTTTATGAAGGGTAAGGGTCTTCTTCTTTGAAACTGCCAAGGGCTACAGCAATGAGACCTCTGTCAAAGCGAGGGAAGCCTAAGAGGATGGATTCTCAAGCAGGTGCTTTACTACAAAGCATCAGCACCCCACGGAGAGAACCAAGATCCCTGTTCCCCAATGTTGGAAGTGTAGCTTCACACACAGAGTTGTCTCTATAGGAGCCAAGAATGTTCCTGAGAGATTAGGTTCACTAAACCTCTCCTACAGAGCATAGACCTGTCCATGTGGTTTTTCCTTCCCCTGTGAGTTGGGTCCCCGAAGTCCGCCACACCTCCGGGGAAACTGTCCCTGAGAAAAGATCTCCAGGAACCGCTTCGCTGAGGCTGGGAAACGCTGTTCACAGGAAGTAAGGCAAGCGAATCTCCTGCAGAGAAAAAGAGGCCTTACTGTCCCTGGAGGAGCAGGCTGCCAGAGTGTGTAAAACCTGACTGTTGCCTTACTGGCCTCAGTTCCACCATTGCCTGTTCCTCCGAACTAGGACCCAGGCCTATTTGGACAAGCGTTTGGGTGCGGATTTCTACAAAGTGCCAAGGGCTACAGCAGTGAGAATTCTCTCAGCGGTAAGGGAGAGCATTTTATGGATTCTCAAGCTGTTTTCTGAACGACAGGGTCAAAATGAACTGAGAGAATCAGGCTCTCTGTGCCCCTATGTTAGGTACGCAGCTTCACACACAGAAGTGTCTCTATAGGAGCCAAGAATGTTCCTGAGAGATGAGGTTCACTAGAAGTCTGCTACAGAGCATGGACCTGTCCATATGGTTTTGCCTTGCCCTGTGAGTTGGGTCCCTGAGGTCCGCCCCAGCTCAGGGGAAGGAGCCCCTGAGAAAAGATCTCCAGGGACCGCTATTCCCCCAGGCTGGCAAACGCAGTTCACAGGAGGTAACACAAGCGAGCCTCCTGCAAGGCACAACAGGCCTTAGTCTCCCTGGACGATCAGGCTGCCAGAGTGTGTGAGACCTGACTGGTGCCTTACTGGCCTCAGCTCCGCCATTGCGTGCTTCTCCGAACTAGGACCCAGGCCTACTAGGAGAAGGGTTTGGGTATGGATTTCTAAATACTGCCAAGGGGTATAGCAATGAGAACTGTGTCACGGGTAAGGAAGAGCATTGTATGGATTTTCAAGCTGTTGTTTGAACGACAGCTTCAAAGCTGCACAGAGAGAATCAGACTCTGTGTCTCCATGTTCGGTACACAGCTTCACAGACAGGGGTGTCTCCATAGGAAACAAGAACGTTCCTGACAGAGTGAAGTTCACTAGAGCTCTACTAGAGAGCAAGGACTTGTCCATGTGGTTTTTCTTCCCCTGTGCGTTTGGGGCTCCAGGCTCGGCCCCAGCTCCGTGGAAACAACCCCTGAGAAAAGATCTTCAAGATCCGCTTTTCCCAGAGGCTGGGATGTGGGGTTCATAGGAGGCGGGAAAAGCAGGCCTCCTTCAGAGAGCAAGAGGCAGCCAAGCGGCCTGCGTTTGGAAGCCTCTATTTGGAAGAATGGGTTAGCTTCCCCTAAGGGAGACCTCCAGATCTGTTCAGAAGTCGGTAATTCCAGAGGCAGGGTGCAGGCTCCTGACTGCCCTTTGCCAGCCTTGCAGAGACATTCCTAGATTACAGCGTTATTTTCCATGAAGGAGCAGGCTTCGGGAATATGTCAGACTTGACTGGCGCCTTATTGGCCTCAGCTCAGCTCTTGCCTTTCCTTTCAAACTAGGACAAGGGCCCACTTTATGAAAGGTAAGGGTCCTCTTCTTTCCAAACTGCCAAGGGCTACAGCAATGAGACCTCTGTCAAGGCGAGGGAAGCGTAAGCTGATGGATTCTCAAGCAGGTGCTTTGCCACAAAGCATCAGCACCCCACGGAAAGAATCTGGCTCCCTTTGCCCCTACGTTGCGTGTGTAGCTACACGCACAGAGGTGTCTCGATAGGAGCCAGGAATGTTCCTGAGAGAGGAGGTTCACTGTTGGGGGCCAGAGTGAGGCACTCCGCCCATGGCAAAGGTCATGAGGAAGGAGGCTCGACATACGCAAAGGTGGGATCGAGCCTCAGGAGTCCCCCTGGAAATCCTCGAGCATCTACCCCCATAACCAGAGCCTGCCTACCTTACTACTTTGTGCTCTCACCTACACCTCTGACTTTACGGGGGGCTGTCCCCCACCACCTCTTTCGGAGAAGGAGTTAACCTAGAGCTCCAGTTGATAAAAACCCCTGGGTGTGACAAGAGTGTTTTAACCTACAAACTCCTCTGAAGGTTCTCTAGCCTGCCTGACAGGCTTGTCCGGCCACATGTGATTGCTCACAGCCTCCCAACCATGAGAGGCACGAGATGCTTTAAACCTTCTAAAAACAGGTTCCTTAGAAAAGTTAGAAAATTATTAGTATAAGTATAATGGGCTGATTAGAAATCATATTGGTGAAGGGTTTTTCATTTGTTGAGCTGATGTTTACTGCTAAGTCTCCACATCCCCTGCCCTTATACACATTAATGAATATATAGAAGAAATAAGTATTAACCTTTGATATAAATCACGTTAGACCTTAGGCTAAGTAAATTCTTTCCTTAACTAAAACCCACTACACCCTCACCCTATAGGAATGTAACTTTATTTGGGTGGCGTCTGTTTTAAGAATAATCACCCCTGGAGAAATAAGTGTCCTGGTTGACTGACCGCTGTCACAAGGAGAGGGTCGTAAATTGTCAGCAGGCCCCGCGGCCAGAAGATGATGTAACACCCCTAAGACCTCTGTATACTTTTGTATGAAGCACCTGACTTTGATAAAAGTCAGGACTGCTGACCCCACGTGACTTTTGCATAACATCTCAGTGTATAAAAGTAGACCATGGAAAATAAAGAATTGGGATCAGTTTCTCGAAATACTGGTCTCCCCATGTCTCTCTCTCTCTCTCACTCTGGTTGAGTCTCCATCTGGAGCGCGGAACCCACCAAGCTTACTAATTTTGCCTGGGCTTCTAAGATCCGACCGGGGAGGCCTCAGTGTCTCCTCTCCTTCGGGAGAACGGAAGGACGCCTGCGGCCTACGTAAGTGGTGCAAGCTTCTTGTCTTGAAGTTTTATTGGTCCCCCGCGTAAACCAAGCTACTCAGCCTCTTTTCTCCACTGAATTTTCCTACTGAGCTATCCTCATTTTATTACTCTTTATATCCTTAATTAACGTTTAATTAAGCAGTTGTTCCCTGACCCTCGCCTACGCCGTCTCTGCTTCGAATACCCTGGATCAGCTGGGGCTGGACCCCGGCAGTTCACTAGAGATCTCCTACAGAGCATAGACCTGTCCATTTGGTTTTGCCTTCCCCTGTGAGTTGGGTCCCCGAGGTCCGCCCCAACTCCGTGGAAACAGCCCCTGAGAAAAGATCTCCAGGAACTGCTTTCCGCCCAGGCTGGGAAACGCTGTTCACAGGAAGTAAGGCAAGCGAGCCTCCTGAAGGGAAATAGAGGCCTTACTGTCCCTGGAGGAGCAGGCTGCCAGAGTGTGTGACACCTGACTGGTGCCTTACTGGCCTCAGCTCCGCTATTGCATGTTCATCTGAACTTGAACCCAGGCCTACTTGGAGAAGTGTTTGTGTGCCGATTTCCAGAAACTGCGAAGGGCTACAGCAATGATAACTCTCTCAGTGGTAAGGGAGAGCATTGTGTGGATTCTCAATTTGTTGTTTGAACGACAGCGTCAAAGCTGCACAGAGAGAATCAGGTCTCTGTGTCTCTATGTTGGCTATGCAGCTTCCCACACAGAGATGTCCCCATTGGAGCCAAGAACATTCCCCATAGAGTGAGGTTCACTAGAGCACTCCTAGAGAGCAAAGACTTATCCATGCGGTTTTCCCTTCCCCTGTGCATGTGGGTCTCCGGGATCGGCCCCTGCTCCGTGGAAACAGCCTCTGAGAAAAGATCTCCAAGAACCTCTTATCCCCCAGGCTGGGAAGTGGAGTTCGCAGGAGGTGGGATAAGCAAGCTTCCTTCGGCAAGAAGAGACAGCAAACCGGCCTGTGTTTGGAAGCCTATATTTGCAAGGAATGGGTTAGTTTCTCCTGACCGAGACCGCCAGATGTGCTGAGAAGATAGAAATTCCAGAGGCAGGGTCGAGGTTCCTGACTGCCCTTTGCCAGCCTTGCAAAGACATTCCCAGATTCTAACGTTATTTTCCATGAAGGAGCAGGCATCGGAAATATGTCAGACTTGACTGGCGCCTTACTGGCCTCAGCTCAGCTACTGCCTTTCCATTCAAACAAGGACAAGGGCCTACTTGGTGAAGGGTAAGGGTCTGCTTCTTTCCAAACTGCCAAGGACTACAGCAATGAGACCTCTGTCAAGGCGAGGGAAGCGTAAGCTGATGGATTCTCAAGCAGGTGCTTTGCCACAAAGCATCAGCACCCCACGGAAAGAATCTGGCTCCCTTTGCCCCTACGTTGCGTGTGTAGCTACACGCACAGAGGTGTCTCGATAGGAGCCAAGAATGTTCCTGAGAGATTAGGTTCACTAAACCTCTCCTACAGAGCATAGACCTGTCCATGTGGTTTTGCCTTCCCCTGTGAGTTGGGTCCTCGAGGTCCGCCACACCTCCGGGGAAACTGTCCCTGAGAAAAGATCTCCAGGAACCGCTTCGCTGAGGCTGGGAAATGCTGTTCACATGAAGTAAGGCAAGCGAATCTCCTGCAGAGAAAAAGAGGCCTTACAGTCCCTGGAGGAGCAGGCTGCCAGAATGTGTGAAACCTGACTGTTGCCTTACTGGCCTCAGCTCCACCATTGCCTGTTCATCCGAGCTAGCACCCAGGCCTACTTGGAAAAGCGTTTGGGTGCAGATTTCTACAAAGTGCCAAGGGCTACAGCAGTGAGAATTCTCTCGGTGGTAAGGGAGAGCATTTTATGGATTCTCAAGCTGTTTTCTGAATGACAGCGTCAAAATGAACAGAGAGAATCAGGCTCTCTCTGCCCCTATGTTAGGTACGCAGCTTCACACACAGAGGTGTCTCTGTAGGAGCCAAGAATGCTCCTGAGAGATGAGGTTCACTAGAGGTCTGCTACAGAGCATAGACCTGTCCATGTGGTCTTGCCTTCCCCTGTGCCTTTGGGCCCCGGGCTCGGCCCCAGCTCCGTGGAAACAACCCCTGAGAAAATATCTTCAAGATACGCTTTTCCCAGAGGCTGGGAACTGGGGTTCATAGGAGGAGAGAAAAGCAAGCCTCCTTCGGGCACGAAAGGCCGCCAACCTGCCTGTGTTTTGAAGCCTCTATTTGGAAGGAATGGGTTAGCTTCTCCTAAAGGAGACCTCCAGATCTGCTCAGAAGTCGGTAATTCCAGAGGCAGGGTGCTGGTTCCTGACTGCCCTTTGCCAGCCTTGCAAAGACATTCCAACATTCTAGAGTTATATTCCATGAAGGAGCAGGCTTCGGGAATGTGTCAGAGGGGACTGGCTCCTTATTGGCCTCAGCTCAGCTATTGCCTTTCCATTCAAACTAGGACAAGGGCCTACTTTATGAAGGGTAAGGGTCTTCTTCTTTGAAACTGCCAAGGGCTACAGCAATGAGACCTCTGTCAAAGCGAGGGAAGCCTAAGAGGATGGATTCTCAAGCAGGTGCTTTACTACAAAGCATCAGCACCCCACGGAGAGAACCAAGATCCCTGTTCCCCAATGTTGGAAGTGTAGCTTCACACACAGAGTTGTCTCTATAGGAGCCAAGAATGTTCCTGAGAGATTAGGTTCACTAAACCTCTCCTACAGAGCATAGACCTGTCCATGTGGTTTTTCCTTCCCCTGTGAGTTGGGTCCCCGAGGTCCGCCACACCTCCGGGGAAACTGTCCCTGAGAAAAGATCTCCAGGAACCGCTTCGCTGAGGCTGGGAAACGCTGTTCACAGGAAGTAAGGCAAGCGAATCTCCTGCAGAGAAAAAGAGGCCTTACTGTCCCTGGAGGAGCAGGCTGCCAGAGTGTGTGAAACCTGACTGTTGCCTTGCTGGCCTCAGTTCCACCATTGCCTGTTCCTCCGAACTAGGACCCAGGCCTATTTGGAGAAGCGTTTGGGTGCGGATTTCTACAAAGTGCCAAGGGCTACAGCAGTGAGAATTCTCTCAGCGGTAAGGGAGAGCATTTTATGGATTCTCAAGCTGTTTTCTGAACGACAGGGTCAAAATGAACTGAGAGAATCAGGCTCTCTGTGCCCCTATGTTAGGTACGCAGCTTCACACACAGAAGTGTCTCTATAGGAGCCAAGAATGTTCCTGAGAGATGAGGTTCACTAGAAGTCTGCTACAGAGCATGGACCTGTCCATATGGTTTTGCCTTGCCCTGTGAGTTGGGTCCCTGAGGTCCGCCCCAGCTCAGGGGAAGGAGCCCCTGAGAAAAGATCTCCAGGGACCGCTATTCCCCCAGGCTGGCAAACGCAGTTCACAGGAGGTAACACAAGCGAGCCTCCTGCAAGGCACAACAGGCCTTAGTCTCCCTGGACGATCAGGCTGCCAGAGTGTGTGAGACCTGACTGGTGCCTTACTGGCCTCAGCTCCGCCATTGCGTGCTTCTCCGAACTAGGACCCAGGCCTACTAGGAGAAGGGTTTGGGTATGGATTTCTAAATACTGCCAAGGGGTATAGCAATGAGAACTGTGTCACGGGTAAGGAAGAGCATTGTATGGATTTTCAAGCTGTTGTTTGAACGACAGCTTCAAAGCTGCACAGAGAGAATCAGACTCTGTGTCTCCATGTTCGGTACACAGCTTCACAGACAGGGGTGTCTCCATAGGAAACAAGAACGTTCCTGACAGAGTGAAGTTCACTAGAGCTCTCCTAGAGAGCAAAGACTTGTCCATGTGGTTTTTCTTCCCCTGTGCGTTTGGGGCTCCAGGCTCGGCCCCAGCTCCGTGGAAACAACCCCTGAGAAAAGATCTTCAAGATCCGCTTTTCCCAGAGGCTGGGATGTGGGGTTCATAGGAGGCGGGAAAAGCAGGCCTTCTTCAGAGAGCAAGAGGCAGCCAAGCGGCCTGCGTTTGGAAGCCTCTATTTGGAAGAATGGGTTAGCTTCCCCTAAGGGAGACCTCCAGATCTGTTCAGAAGTCGGTAATTCCAGAGGCAGGGTGCAGGCTCCTGACTGCCCTTTGCCAGCCTTGCAGAGACATTCCTAGATTCCAGCGTTATTTTCCATGAAGGAGCAGGCTTCGGGAATATGTCAGACTTGACTGGCGCCTTATTGGCCTCAGCTCAGCTCTTGCCTTTCCTTTCAAACTAGGACAAGGGCCCACTTTATGAAAGGTAAGGGTCCTCTTCTTTCCAAACTGCCAAGGGCTACAGCAATGAGACCTCTGTCAAGGCGAGGGAAGCGTAAGCTGATGGATTCTCAAGCAGGTGCTTTGCCACAAAGCATCAGCACCCCACGGAAAGAATCTGGCTCCCTTTGCCCCTACGTTGCGTGTGTAGCTACACGCACAGAGGTGTCTCGATAGGAGCCAAGAATGTTCCTGAGAGAGGAGGTTCACTGTTGGGGGCCAGAGTGAGGCACTCCGCCCATGGCAAAGGTCATGAGGAAGGAGGCTCGACATACGCAAAGGTGGGATCGAGCCTCAGGAGTCCCCCTGGAAATCCTCGAGCATCTACCCCCATAACCAGAGCCTGCCTACCTTACTACTTTGTGCTCTCACCTACACCTCTGACTTTACGGGGGGCTGTCCCCCACCACCTCTTTCGGAGAAGGAGTTAACCTAGAGCTCCAGTTGATAAAAACCCCTGGGTGTGACAAGAGTGTTTTAACCTACAAACTCCTCTGAAGGTTCTCTAGCCTGCCTGACAGGCTTGTCCGGCCACATGTGATTGCTCACAGCCTCCCAACCATGAGAGGCACGAGATGCTTTAAACCTTCTAAAAACAGGTTCCTTAGAAAAGTTAGAAAATTATTAGTATAAGTGTAATGGGCTGATTAGAAATCATATTGGTGAAGGGTTTTTCATTTGTTGAGCTGATGTTTACTGCTAAGTCTCCACATCCCCTGCCCTTATACACATTAATGAATATATAGAAGAAATAAGTATTAACCTTTGATATAAATCACGTTAGACCTTAGGCTAAGTAAATTCTTTCCTTAACTAAAACCCACTACACCCTCACCCTATAGGAATGTAACTTTATTTGGGTGGCGTCTGTTTTAAGAATAATCACCCCTGGAGAAATAAGTGTCCTGGTTGACTGACCGCTGTCACAAGGAGAGGGTCGTAAATTGTCAGCAGGCCCCGCGGCCAGAAGATGATGTAACACCCCTAAGACCTCTGTATACTTTTGTATGAAGCACCTGACTTTGATAAAAGTCAGGACTGCTGACCCCACGTGACTTTTGCATAACATCTCAGTGTATAAAAGTAGACCATGGAAAATAAAGAATTGGGATCAGTTTCTTGAAATACTGGTCTCCCCATGTCTCTCTCTCTCTCTCACTCTGGTTGAGTCTCCATCTGGAGCGCGGAACCCACCAAGCTAACTAATTTTGCCTGGGCTTCTAAGATCCGACCGGGGAGGCCTCAGTGTCTCCTCTCCTTCGGGAGAACGGAAGGACGCCTGCGGCCTACGTAAGTGGTGCAAGCTTCTTGTCTTGAAGTTTTATTGGTCCCCTGCGTAAACCAAGCTACTCAGCCTCTTTTCTCCACTGAATTTTCCTACTGAGCTATCCTCATTTTATTACTCTTTATATCCTTAATTAACGTTTAATTAAGCAGTTGTTCCCTGACCCTCGCCTACGCCGTCTCTGCTTCGAATACCCTGGATCAGCTGGGGCTGGACCCCGGCAGTTCACTAGAGATCTCCTACAGAGCATAGACCTGTCCATTTGGTTTTGCCTTCCCCTGTGAGTTGGGTCCCCGAGGTCCGCCCCAACTCCGGGGAAACAGCCCCTGAGAAAAGATCTCCAGGAACTGCTTTCCGCCCAGGCTGGGAAACGCTGTTCACAGGAAGTAAGGCAAGCGAGCCTCCTGAAGGGAAATAGAGGCCTTACTGTCCCTGGAGGAGCAGGCTGCCAGAGTGTGTGACACCTGACTGGTGCCTTACTGGCCTCAGCTCCGCTATTGCATGTTCATCTGAACTTGAACCCAGGCCTACTTGGAGAAGTGTTTGTGTGCCGATTTCCAGAAACTGCGAAGGGCTACAGCAATGATAACTCTCTCAGTGGTAAGGGAGAGCATTGTGTGGATTCTCAATTTGTTGTTTGAACGACAGCGTCAAAGCTGCACAGAGAGAATCAGGTCTCTGTGTCTCTATGTTGGCTATGCAGCTTCCCACACAGAGATGTCCCCATTGGAGCCAAGAACATTCCCCATAGAGTGAGGTTCACTAGAGCACTCCTAGAGAGCAAAGACTTATCCATGCGGTTTTCCCTTCCCCTGTGCATGTGGGTCTCCGGGATCGGCCCCTGCTCCGTGGAAACAGCCTCTGAGAAAAGATCTCCAAGAACCTCTTATCCCCCAGGCTGGGAAGTGGAGTTCGCAGGAGGTGGGATAAGCAAGCTTCCTTCGGCAAGAAGAGACAGCAAACCGGCCTGTGTTTGGAAGCCTATATTTGCAAGGAATGGGTTAGTTTCTCCTGACCGAGACCGCCAGATGTGCTGAGAAGATAGAAATTCCAGAGGCAGGGTCGAGGTTCCTGACTGCCCTTTGCCAGCCTTGCAAAGACATTCCCAGATTCTAACGTTATTTTCCATGAAGGAGCAGGCATCGGAAATATGTCAGACTTGACTGGCGCCTTACTGGCCTCAGCTCAGCTACTGCCTTTCCATTCAAACAAGGACAAGGGCCTACTTGGTGAAGGGTAAGGGTCTGCTTCTTTCCAAACTGCCAAGGACTACAGCAATGAGACCTCTGTCAAGGCGAGGGAAGCGTAAGCTGATGGATTCTCAAGCAGGTGCTTTGCCACAAAGCATCAGCACCCCACGGAAAGAATCTGGCTCCCTTTGCCCCTACGTTGCGTGTGTAGCTACACGCACAGAGGTGTCTCGATAGGAGCCAAGAATGTTCCTGAGAGATTAGGTTCACTAAACCTCTCCTACAGAGCATAGACCTGTCCATGTGGTTTTGCCTTCCCCTGTGAGTTGGGTCCTCGAGGTCCGCCACACCTCCGGGGAAACTGTCCCTGAGAAAAGATCTCCAGGAACCGCTTCGCTGAGGCTGGGAAATGCTGTTCACATGAAGTAAGGCAAGCGAATCTCCTGCAGAGAAAAAGAGGCCTTACAGTCCCTGGAGGAGCAGGCTGCCAGAATGTGTGAAACCTGACTGTTGCCTTACTGGCCTCAGCTCCACCATTGCCTGTTCATCCGAGCTAGCACCCAGGCCTACTTGGAAAAGCGTTTGGGTGCAGATTTCTACAAAGTGCCAAGGGCTACAGCAGTGAGAATTCTCTCGGTGGTAAGGGAGAGCATTTTATGGATTCTCAAGCTGTTTTCTGAATGACAGCGTCAAAATGAACAGAGAGAATCAGGCTCTCTCTGCCCCTATGTTAGGTACGCAGCTTCACACACAGAGGTGTCTCTGTAGGAGCCAAGAATGCTCCTGAGAGATGAGGTTCACTAGAGGTCTGCTACAGAGCATAGACCTGTCCATGTGGTCTTGCCTTCCCCTGTGCCTTTGGGCCCCGGGCTCGGCCCCAGCTCCGTGGAAACAACCCCTGAGAAAATATCTTCAAGATACGCTTTTCCCAGAGGCTGGGAACTGGGGTTCATAGGAGGAGAGAAAAGCAAGCCTCCTTCGGGCACGAAAGGCCGCCAACCTGCCTGTGTTTTGAAGCCTCTATTTGGAAGGAATGGGTTAGCTTCTCCTAAAGGAGACCTCCAGATCTGCTCAGAAGTCGGTAATTCCAGAGGCAGGGTGCTGGTTCCTGACTGCCCTTTGCCAGCCTTGCAAAGACATTCCAACATTCTAGAGTTATATTCCATGAAGGAGCAGGCTTCGGGAATGTGTCAGAGGGGACTGGCTCCTTATTGGCCTCAGCTCAGCTATTGCCTTTCCATTCAAACTAGGACAAGGGCCTACTTTATGAAGGGTAAGGGTCTTCTTCTTTGAAACTGCCAAGGGCTACAGCAATGAGACCTCTGTCAAAGCGAGGGAAGCCTAAGAGGATGGATTCTCAAGCAGGTGCTTTACTACAAAGCATCAGCACCCCACGGAGAGAACCAAGATCCCTGTTCCCCAATGTTGGAAGTGTAGCTTCACACACAGAGTTGTCTCTATAGGAGCCAAGAATGTTCCTGAGAGATTAGGTTCACTAAACCTCTCCTACAGAGCATAGACCTGTCCATGTGGTTTTTCCTTCCCCTGTGAGTTGGGTCCCCGAAGTCCGCCACACCTCCGGGGAAACTGTCCCTGAGAAAAGATCTCCAGGAACCGCTTCGCTGAGGCTGGGAAACGCTGTTCACATGAAGTAAGGCAAGCGAATCTCCTGCAGAGAAAAAGAGGCCTTACTGTCCCTGGAGGAGCAGGCTGCCAGAGTGTGTAAAACCTGACTGTTGCCTTACTGGCCTCAGTTCCACCATTGCCTGTTCCTCCGAACTAGGACCCAGGCCTATTTGGACAAGCGTTTGGGTGCGGATTTCTACAAAGTGCCAAGGGCTACAGCAGTGAGAATTCTCTCAGCGGTAAGGGAGAGCATTTTATGGATTCTCAAGCTGTTTTCTGAACGACAGGGTCAAAATGAACTGAGAGAATCAGGCTCTCTGTGCCCCTATGTTAGGTACGCAGCTTCACACACAGAAGTGTCTCTA
This sequence comes from Bubalus kerabau, assembly GCF_029407905.1. Lineage (NCBI taxonomy): Eukaryota > Metazoa > Chordata > Mammalia > Artiodactyla > Bovidae > Bubalus > Bubalus kerabau. Next base: position 2,320,341 of record NC_073633.1, read on the forward strand.
TAGGAGCCAAGAATGTTCCTGAGAGATGAGGTTCACTAGAAGTCTGCTACAGAGCATGGACCTGTCCATATGGTTTTGCCTTGCCCTGTGAGTTGGGTCCCTGAGGTCCGCCCCAGCTCAGGGGAAGGAGCCCCTGAGAAAAGATCTCCAGGGACCGCTATTCCCCCAGGCTGGCAAACGCAGTTCACAGGAAGTAAGGCAAGCGAGCCTCCTGAAGGGAAATAGAGGCCTTACTGTCCCTGGAGGAGCAGGCTGCCAGAGTGTGTGACACCTGACTGGTGCCTTACTGGCCTCAGCTCCGCTATTGCATGTTCATCTGAACTTGAACCCAGGCCTACTTGGAGAAGTGTTTGTGTGCCGATTTCCAGAAACTGCGAAGGGCTACAGCAATGATAACTCTCTCAGTGGTAAGGGAGAGCATTGTGTGGATTCTCAATTTGTTGTTTGAACGACAGCGTCAAAGCTGCACAGAGAGAATCAGGTCTCTGTGTCTCTATGTTGGCTATGCAGCTTCCCACACAGAGATGTCCCCATTGGAGCCAAGAACATTCCCCATAGAGTGAGGTTCACTAGAGCACTCCTAGAGAGCAAAGACTTATCCATGCGGTTTTCCCTTCCCCTGTGCATGTGGGTCTCCGGGATCGGCCCCTGCTCCGTGGAAACAGCCTCTGAGAAAAGATCTCCAAGAACCTCTTATCCCCCAGGCTGGGAAGCGGAGTTCGCAGGAGGTGGGATAAGCAAGCTTCCTTCGGCAAGAAGAGACAGCCAACCGGCCTGTGTTTGGAAGCCTATATTTGCAAGGAATGGGTTAGTTTCTCCTGACCGAGACCGCCAGATGTGCTGAGAAGATAGAAATTCCAGAGGCAGGGTCGAGGTTCCTGACTGCCCTTTGCCAGCCTTGCAAAGACATTCCCAGATTCTAACGTTATTTTCCATGAAGGAGCAGGCATCGGGAATATGTCAGACTTGACTGGCGCCTTACTGGCCTCAGCTCAGCTACTGCCTTTCCATTCAAACAAGGACAAGGGCCTACTTGGTGAAGGGTAAGGGTCTGCTTCTTTCCAAACTGCCAAGGACTACAGCAATGAGACCTCTGTCAAGGCGAGCGAAGCCTATGCGGATGGATTCTTAGCAGGTGCTTTGCCACAAAGCATCAGCACCCACGGAGAGAATCAGACTCCCTTTGCCACTATGTTGGGTGTGTAGCTTCATGCACAGAGGTGTCTCTGTAGAAGCCAAGAATGTTCCTGAGAGATGAGGTTCACTAGAGCTCTCCTACAGAGCATAGCCCTGTCCATGTGGTTTTGTCTTCCCCTTTGAGTTGGGCCCCTGAGGTCCGACCCAGCTCCATGGAAACAGCCCCTGAGAAAAAATCTCCAGGAACAGCTTTGCGCCCAGGCTGGGAAATGCAGTTCACAGGAGGCAAGGCAAGCGAGCCTCCTGCAGGGAAAAAGAGGCCTTACTGCTCCTGGACGATCAGGCTGCAAGAGTGTGTGAGACCTCACTTGTGCCTTACTGGCCTCAGCTCCGCCGTTGCCTGTTTTTCTGAGCTAGGACCCAGGCCTACTTGGAGAAGGTTTAGGGTGCGGATTTCTACAAACTTTCAAGGACGACAGCAATGAGAATTCTCTTAGCAGTAAGGGAGAGCATTGTATGGATTTGCAAGCTGTTGTTTGAATGACAGCTTCAAAGCTACACAGAGAGAATCAGGCTCTCTGTTCCCCTATTTTGGCTGTGCAGTTTCACACACAGAATTTGACTCTGTTGGAGCCAGAAATATTCCTGAAAGACTTAGGCTCACCAAAGCTGTCCTCCAGAGCAAAGACATTGGATGTGGTTTTGCCTTCCCTTGTCAGTATGTGTCCCCTAGCTTGGCCCCAGCTCCGGGGATACAGCCTCTGAAAAAAATCTTCCAAGAAGCGATTTTCCTCCAGGCTGTTAAGCGGAATTCGCAGTTTGCAAGTTAAGGAAGCCTGCTTCGTGGAAGAGCAAGCAGCCAACTGGCCCTGTGTTAGGAAGCCTGTATTTGAAAGGAATGGGTTAGCTTCTACAGCGGGAGAACCTCAGATCTGCTCAGGGGACTGAAATACTAGAGTCAGGGTCGAGGTTCTCCCTTGTCCTTTGCGCACCTTGCAAAGACATTCCTAGCTTCTAGCGTTAGTGTCCCTGTAGTAGCAGGCTGCAGGAGCGTGTGATAAATGACTGCCGCGTTCCTGTCCTCAGCTCCGCTATTGACTTTCTATTCGAACTAGAACCCAGGCCTACTTTGAGAGGGGTTAGGGCCCAGTGTTTTCAAACTGCCAAGGGCTACGGCAATGCGAGCTCTGTCAGAGGTAAGAAAAGAGCAATTGGTTGGATTCTTCAGCTGCTGCGTGGCTGCACAGCTTCCGCGCCGCATGGAGAGCATGAGGCTCCTTGTGGCCCTATTTTGGGTATGCAGCAACATGCACACAGAATGTCTGTGTTCACTTATGTACAGGCTTATGAACACTAGAGCTCTCCTACAGAGCAAAGACCTCTCAGTGTGCTCCAAGAGATACCTGTCGCGACTCGAGAAGAGAGTGGAGTCCTTTGCTTCCCCTCGAGATGAGGCCTGACTCCCCGGGTGAGTATGGAATGCAACCCCAAATCCCTGTCGCCTATGGAGAGGAACATTAAGTCCTGGATACAAGCCTAGATGAGGTCTAGTTTGCCCTTCAGTGAATGGAGCCCAATCCCCAGCTCTCCCTGGCAACTCGAATGGAAGATTAGACTTCCTGGGCCAACACAAGAGGAAGCCTGAATTCCCCGTCGTAACTCGAGAATCCCACCGCAACTCGAGAAAAACCACGTGCTTCCCTCGTCATCGCAAGATGAGGCCCTTTGTCCGCTACAGCATCTCAAGAGAAGTCCCATGTTCCATCCTGAAGTGCGAAACGGTACTTGGCACCCTTGATGCGACCCCAAAAGTTCCGCGACATACCAGACTCACTCAAGGGGAACACCGAGGTTCCCGGCACCACTTCATCTGAGCCCCTTCTCCTCTCCTGATTGCGACAGGAGGGTCGACTCCCCTTCTCTGTCTGCAAGGGGTTCCCGACCTTCCGGGCGCACCTCAGGATGAGGCCGGTCTCATGAGGAAGTTCGAGACGTAGCCTCGTGGGTGGTGCCACATGTCGAAAGACCCCAATTTCACGGTCCACTCTTGAAAAGAACCCGATGCCAGCACACCTCTTTGAAGGAAAACCTGTGGATGAAGGCACAACACGAAGGGGCACTGACACCCACGTGCATCGTCCAGAAAAACCCGCAGGTCCCACAGACATTTCGACAAGTGGCCTGTCACCCTGTAAACAACTCGAAAGGCAAACGAAGGTCCATTCCTCAACAGAAGACTAGGTGTGACTCTCTTGTCCCTACTCTGCAGGGACCATGGGATCCGAGTCAGAAACGGAGAGGAAGCCTGAGGTTCCTGCGTCCACTCGAGATGAAGCCCTCTTCCATTGCACCACAACCAGTGGAGTCCCTAGAGGCCCTTACCAACTCCACAGTACCCCTGAGTCATCAGAGGCACAATAAGAAGCTCCCTGAGGTCACAGGCACAAGTCGAGGGAACCCTGGGTTTTCTGCCGTGACTCGAGAAAGACCTCGAGAGTGCTTCAAAATGTGTTGAGTCGCGATTCCCCTACCATGACTCGAGAGCCATGACACGCTCCCCCTCGCCACGCGCATGGAGACCTGACTAACCTGGCACTGCACGAGAGGCTCCATGAGTTCCTCATCGTACCTCGTGAGGAAACCCACACTGGCGCGGCAGCTCGAGGAAACACATGAGACACCACGGTCATCGCAAGATGAGGGCCATATTTTCCTGCATGGCCTGGAGACCAATCACGAGTCTTCTCTCCAAACTGAAGAGGAGGCTGGACTCCCTTGAAGCCGCTCAGGGGGCTCCAAGAGATCCGCGTCGCGACTCGAGAGGAGAGAGGAGTCCTTGGCTTCCAATCGAGACGAGGCCTGACTCCCCGGGGGAGCCTGGAATGCAACCCCGAGATCCCCGCCTTCCCTGGAGAGGAATATTAGGTCCCGGACACACGCCTAGGTGAGGTCTCTTGGCCATGCAGTGACTCGAGCGCAACCCTCAGCTTTCCCTCGCAACTCGAGGGGAAGATTGGGTTTCCAAGGGCGAACCCAAGAGGAAGGCTGAGATCCCCGTTGTAACTCGAGAATCCCGCCGCAACTCGAGAAAAACCACGTGGTTCCCACTTCTTGGCAAGATGAGGCCCTTGCCCGGGACGGCGTCTCAAGGGAAGTCCCCTGTTCCGCCCTGAAGGGTGAAACGGTCCTTGACAGCCTACCTGCGACCCCCAAAAGTTCCCCGACACGCCATGTTCCCTCGAGGGGAACACCGAGTGTCCCGGCACTGCTTCATCTGAGACCCTTCTCCCCTCCGGAACGCGACAGGAGAGTCGATTCCCCTGCGTGGTCTGGAAGGGGTTACCGGCCTTCCCGGGGCACCTCAGGATGAGGCCGTCCTCACGAGTAAATTCGAGACCAGCCACGTGGGTGGTGCCACATGCCGAACGCCCCCGATTCCCCGGTCCGCTCTTGAGAAGGACCCGAGGCCCAGACTCCTCTTCGAAGGCAACCCTGTGGGTGAAGGCACAACACGAAGGTGCACTGCCACCCCCGTGCATCGTCCGCAAAGACCCGCGGGTTCCACACACAGCTCGACGAGGGGCCTGAAACCCCCTGAGCAACGGGAGAGGCCAGGAGGGTTCCCTTCCTCAGACAAGACGAGGCCTGACTATCCTGTCCCAACTCTGCAGGGACCTTGCGGTCGCAGTCCGAAACGGAGAGGAAGCCTGAGGTTCCTGCCTCCCCTCGAGGTGAGGCCCTCTTCCGTTGCGCCAGACCCAGCGGAGTCCCGAGGGGCCCCGCCACCTCCACAGGATCCCTCGCCTCTCAGAGGCACCCTGGGAAGTTCCCTAAGGTCCCCGGCAGAAGGCGAGGGACACGAGGGTTTCCCGCCGCCCCCCGAGAAAGACCTCGAGAGTCCTTCTTCAACGCGTCTCGAGGCCCTAGTCCCCTCCCGTGACTCGAGAGCCAGGACCCGCAGCCCCTCACCACGCACATGGAGACCTGACTTCCCTGGCGCCGCACGAGAGGCTCCCTGAGATCCTCGTCGTGCCTCGGGAGAAAACCCCCACGGGCGCCGCAGCTCGAGGAAACCCCTGAGACGCCCCCGTCCTCGCGAGCTGAGGGCCTTCTTCTCCTGCATGGCCTGGAGAGCAATCCCGGGTCCTCCTTCCAAACGGAAGAGGTGGCTGGAATCCCTTGAGGCCGCTCAGGGGGCTCCAAGTGACCCGCGTCGCGACTCGAGAGGACAGCGGAGTCCTTGGCTTCCCCTCGAGACGAGGCCTGACTCCCCGGGGGAGCCTGGAATGCAACCCCGAGATCCCTGCCTTCCCTGGAGAGGAATATTAGGTCCCGGACACACGCCTAGGTGAGGTCTCTTCGGCCCTGAAGTGACTCGAGCGCAACCCCCAGCTTTCCCTCGCCACCCGAGGGGAAGTTTGGGCTTCCCAGGGCCAACCCATGGGGAAGGCTGAGATCCCCGTCGTAACTCGAGAATCCCGCCGCAACTCGAGAAAAACCACGTGGTTCCCACCTCTTGGCAAGATGAGGCCCTTGCCCGCGACGGCGTCTCAAGGGAAGTCCCCTGTTCCGCCCTGAAGGGCGAAACGGTCCCTGACAGCCTTCCTGCGACCCCCAAAAGTCCCCTGACACGCCGGGTTCCCCCGAGGGGAACACTGAGGCTCCCGGCACCGCTTCCTCTGAGCCCCTTCTCCCCTCCTGATCGCGACAGGAGATGCGATTCCCCTGCGTGGTCTGGAAGGGGTTCCCGGCCTTCCCGGCGCACCTCAGGATGAGGCCGTTCTCACGAGGAAATTCGAGACGAGCCACGTGGGTGGTGCCACATGCCGAACGCCCCCGATTCCCCGGTTCGCTCTTGAGAAGGACCCGAGGCCCGGACCCCTCTTCTAAGGCAACCCTGTGGGTGAAGGCACAACACGAAGGGGCACTGCCACCCCCGTGCATCGTCCGCAAAGACCTGCGCATTCCACAAACAGCACGACGAGGGGCCTGAGACCCCCTGAGCAACTCGAGAGGCCAGCGGGGTTCCCTTCCTCAGACAAGACGAGGCCTGACTCTCCTGTCCCAACTCTGCAGGGACCCTGCGGGCGGAGTCCGAAACGGAGAGGAAGCCTGAGATTCCTGCCTTCCCTCGAGGTGAGGCCTTCTTCCGTTGCGCCAGACCCAGCGGAGTCCCGAGGGCCCCGCCACCTCCACAGGATCCCTCGCCTCTCAGAGGCACCCTGGGAAGTTCCCTAAGGTCCCCGGCAGAAGGCGAGGGAAACGACGGTTTGCCTCCGCCCCCCGAGAAAGACCTCGAGAGTCCTTCTTCAACGCGTCTCGAGGCCCTAGTCCCCTCCCGTGAGTCGAGAGCCATGACGCGCTCCCCCTCGCCACGCGCATGGAGACCTGACTTCTCTGTCGCCGCACGAGAGTCTCCCTGAGATCCTCGTCGTGCCTCGGGAGAAAACCCCCACGGGCGCCGCAGCTCGAGGAAACCCCTGAGACGCCCCCGTCCTCGCGAGATGAGGGCCTTCTTTTCCTGCATGGCCTGCATAGCAATCCCGGGTCCTCTCTCCAAACGGAAGAGGAGGCTGGACTCCCTTGAGGCCGCTCAGGGGGCTCCAAGAGACCCGCGTCGCGACTCGAGAGGAGAGCGGAGTCCTTGGCTTACCCTCGAGACGAGGCCTGACTCCCCGGGGGAGCCTGGAATGCAACCCCGAGATCCCTGCCTTCCCTGCAGAGGAATATTAGGCCCCGGACACACGCCTAGATGAGGTCTCTTCGGCCCTGCAGTGACTCGAGCGCAACCCCCATCTTTCCCTCGCCACCCGAGGGGAAGTTTGGGCTTCCCAGGGCCAACCCAAGGGGAAGGCTGAGATCCCCGTCGTAACTCGAGAATGCCGCCGCAACTCGAGAAAAACCACGTGGTTCCCACCTCTTGGCAAGATGAGGCCCTTGCCCGCGACGGCGTCTCAAGGGAAGTCCCACGTTCCTACTGAAGTGCAAAACGGTACTTGGCACCCATGATGGCACCCCCAAAGTTCCCAAACTTACAGGCCTCACTCGAGGGTAACACCCATGTTCCCCACACCACCTCATTTGAGCCCCTTCTCCGCTCCTGATTGCAACAGGAGTGTCGATTCTCCTGCTTTGTGTGGAAGGGGTTACCGATCTTCCCAGCACACATCAGGATGAGGCCTGTCTCACGAGGAAATTGGAGATGTAGCCTCGTGGGTGGTGCCACATGCGGAAAGACCCCATTTCCCGGTCAGCTATTAATAAGAACCTGATGCCCGTACACTTCTTGGAATGCATCCCGTAGGATGAAGGCACAACAAGGAGGGACCCTGAACACCCGTGCATCTTTTGGAAAATTCTGCAGGTTCCACATAAAGCTCGACAAGTGACCTGTTACCTCGTGAACAACTCGAGAGGCAAGCTAAGTTTCATTTCTCCACAGAATACGAGGCCTGACTCTCCTGTCCCAACTCTGCAGGAATCCTGAGATCGGAGTCTGAAATGGAGAGGAACCCTGAGGTTCCTTCCTCAAAACGAGATGAGGCCCTCATGTATTATACCACACCCAGTGGAGTCCCTAGAGGCCCCTCCCAACTCCACAGTATCAGTGTCTTCTCAGAGGCACCCTGAGCAACTCCTTGAGGTCACCGGCACAAGTCGAGGGAACACAGGGTATACTGCCGCAACCCGAGAAAGACCTCAAGAGTCCGTCTTCAACGTGTCTTGAGGACGGATTCCCCTACCATGACTCGAGAGCAATGACACGCTCCCCCTCGCCATGCACATGGACAGCTGACTTCCCTGGCGCCACATGAGAGGCTCCCTGAGCTCCCCGTCATACCTCGTGAGAAACCCCACACTGGCGCCGCAGCTCGGGAAAACCCACCGTCATCGCGAGATTGGGGACTTCTTTTCCTGCCTGACCTGGAGAGCAATCCCTGGTCTTTTCTCCAAACTTCACAGGAGGCTTTACTCCCTTTAGGCCACTCAATGGGCTCCAAGAGATACCTGTCGCGACTTGAGAGGACAGCAGAGTACTTTGTTTCCCCTCGAGACGAGGCCTTACCTCGGGTGAGTCTGGAATGCAACCCCGAGATCCCTGTTGCCCCTGGAGAGGAACATTATGTCCTGGACAAAAGCCTAGATGAGGTCTATTTTGCCCTACAGTGACTCGAGAGCAACACCCATCTCTCCCTCGCAATTCGAATGGAAGATTGGTCTTCACTGGGCCAACACAAGAGGAAGTCTGAATTTCCCGTTGTAACTCGAGAATCCCGCCGCAACTCTTAAAAACCACGTGGTTCCCCATTCATCGCAATATGAGGCCTTTGCCCGCTACAGAGTCTCAAGAGAAGTCCCATGTTTCGTCATAAAGTTCGAAATGCTACTTGGCACCCTTGATGCGACCCCAAAAGTTCCCCAATATACCGGTCTCACTCCAAGGGAACACCGAAGTTCCTGGCACCACTTCATTTGAGCCCCTTCTCCCCTCCTGATCACGGCAGGAAGGTCGATCCCCCTGCTTTGCCTAGAAGGGGTTCCCGACCTTCATGGCGCACCTCAGGATGAGGCCAGTCTCACGAAGAAATTCGAGACGTAGCCTCGTGTTGGTGCCACGTGCCAAAAGACCCCGATTTCTCGTTCTTGCTCTTGATAAGAACCCCATGCCCGGACACCTCTTCTAAGGCAACCCTGTGGATGAAGGAACTACACGAGGGGGCACTGGCAACCCTGTTCATCGTCCGGAAAACCCCGCAGGATCCACATACAGCTCCACAACTGGCCTGTCACCCCTTAAACAATGAGAGAGGAAAGCGGAGTTCCCTCCCTCAGACAAGACGAGGCCTGAGTATCCAATCCCAACTCTGCAGGCACGCTTCGATCTGAGTCAGAAATGGAGAGGAAACCTGAGGTTCCTGCCTCAACCCGAGATGAGGCCCTCTTCCATTAAAACAAACCCAGTGGAGTCCCGAGAGGCCCCTCCCATCTCCACAGTATCCCTGACTTCTCATAGGCATTCTGAGAAGCTCCTTGAGGCCACCGGCAAAAGTCGAGGGAAATAAGGGTTTCCTGCCACAACCGAAGAAAGACCTCGAGAGTCCTTCTTCAATGTGTCTTGAGGTCAGATTCCCCTACCATAGCTTGAGAGCAATAATGCGCTCCCCCTCGCCATGCACATGGAGACCTCACTTCCCTGGCGCCACACGAGAGGCTCCCTGAGATCCCCGTCGTACCTCGTGTGAAACCCCACACTGGCGCCGCAGCTCGAGAAAACCCACAAGATCCCTCCGTCATCGCGAGATGAGGGCCATCTTTTCCTGCATGGCCTGGAGAGCAGTCCCAAATCCTCTCTCCAAACTTCACAGGAGGCTTGACTCCCTTTAGGCCACAAAATGGGCCCCAAGAGGTGCCCGTCGCGACTCGAAAGGAGAGCGGAGTCCTTTGTTTCCCTTCGACATGAGGCCTGACTCCCTGGGTGAGTCTGGAATGCAAACCTGAGATCCCTGTGGCCCTTGGAGAGGAACATTAGGTCCTGGACACAAGCCTAGATGAGGTCTCCTTTGCCCTGCAGTGACTCGAGTGCAACCCCCAGCTCTCCCTCGCAACTCGAATGGATGATTGGACTTCCCTGGCCAAACACAAGAGGAAGCCTGAAATCCCCGTTGTAACTCGAGAATCCCGCCGCAACTCGAGAAAAACCACGTGGCTCCCCCTTCATCGCAAGATGAGGCCCTTGGCCGCTACAGCGTATCAAGAGAAGTCCCACGTTTCATCCTAAAGTACAAAACGGTACTTGGCACACTTGATGCGACCCCCAAAGTTCCCTGACATACCGGTCTCACTCGAGGGAAACACCAAAGTTCACGGCACCACTTCCTGTGAGCCCCTTCACCCCTCCTGATCGCGACAGAAGGGTCGATTCCCATGTTTTGTCTGCAAGGGGTTCCCGACGTTCCCCGCGAACCTCCGGATGAGGCCGGTCTCATGAGGAAATTCGAAAAGTAGCCTCATGGTTGGTGCCACATGCTGAAAGATCCCGAATTCCCGGTCCACTCTAGATAAGAACCTGACGCCCGGACATCTCTTCGAAGGCAACCCTGTGGATGAAGGCACAACACGAAGGGACACTGACATCCCCATGCATCGTCTGGAAAAACCCGCCGATTCCACTCACAGCTCCAAATGTGGACTGTCACCCCGTGAACAACTCTAGAGGCAAGTGAAGTTGCATTCCTTCACACAAGACGAGGCCCTACTCTCCTGGCCCAACTCTTCAGGGACCCTGCGATCGGAGTCAGAAATGGAGAGGAACCCTGAGGTTCCTGCCTCAACTAGAGAAGAGGCCCTCTTCCATTGAACCAAACTCAGTGGTGTCCCGAGAGGCCCCTTCCAACACCACAGTATCCCTGAATTCTCAGAGGCTCCCTGAGAAGCTACCTGAGGTCACTGGCACAAGTCGAGGGAACCCAGAGTTTCCTGAAGTAACCCGAGAAAGACTTGGAGAGTCCTTTTTCAACGTCTCTTGATGCCCGATTCCCCTACCATGTCTCCAGAGCAAGGACGCGCTCCCCTCGCCACAAGCAGGAAAACTGACTTCCCTAGTACCACACAAGAGGCTCCCTGAGTACCCCATCATACCTCGTGAGAAAACCCACAGTGGCGCCGCAGTTCGAGAAAAACCACAAGATGCCCCCGTCAAGGAGAGATGGGGGCCTTCTTTTCCTGCCTGACCTGGAGAGCAATCCCTGGTCCTCTCTCCAAACTTCACAGGAGGATTGACTCCCTTTAGGCCACTCAGTTGGGTCCAAGAAATACCCGGTGCGACTCGAGAGGAGAGCGGAGTCCTTTGCTTCCCTCGAGACGAGGCCTGACTCCCCGGGTCAGTTTGGAATGCAACCCCGAGATCCCTGTCGCCCCTGGAGTGGAACATTATGTCCTAGACACAAGCCTAGATGAGGTCTATTTTGCCCTACAGTGACTCGAGAGCAACCTCCATCTCTCCCTCACAATTTGAATGGAAGATTGGTCTTCCCACGGTCAACACAAGAGGAAGTCTAAATTTCCCATCGTAATTCGAGAATTCAGCCTCAAGTCTTAAAAACCATGTGGTCCCCCCTTCATCGCAATATGAGGCCCTTGCCAGCTAGAGTCTCAAGAGAAGTCCCACGTTCCATCTTAAAGTTCGAAATGCTACTTGGCACCCTTGATGCGACCCCAAAGTTCCCCAACATACCGGTCTCACTCCAGGGGAACACCGAAGTTCCCGGTGTCTCCAGGGAATTCCTATGTTCTGTCCTTAAGTGCGAAACGGTACTTGACACCCTTGATGCGACCGCAAAAGTTCCCCGACATGCTGGGTTCCCTCGAGGGGAACACCGAGGGTCCCGGCACCACTTCATCTGAGCCCCTTCTCCCTTCCTGATCGCGACAGGAGAGTCGATTCCCCTGCGTGGCCTGGAAGGGGTTCCCGGCCTTCCTGGCGCACCTCAGCATGAGGCCGGTCTCAGGAGGAAATTCGAGACTAGCCACGTGTGAGGTGCCACGTGCCGAACGACCCCGATTTTCTGGTCCGCTCTTGATAAGAACCCGATGCCCGGACACCTCTTCGAAGGCAACCCTGTGGGTGAAGGCAGAACACGAAGGGGCACTGACACCCCCGTGCATCATCCGGAAAAACCCGCAGGGTCTACACACAGCTCGACAAGGGGCCTGAGACTCCCGGAACAACTCGAGAGGCAACCAGAATTCCATTCCTCAGACAAGACGAGGCATGACTCTCCTGTCCCAACACTGCAGGGACCGTGCAGTCGGAGTCTGAAACCGAGAGGAAGCCTGAGGTTCCTGCCTCCCCTCGAGATGAGGCCCTCTTCCATTGCGCCGAACCCAGCAGAGTCCCGAGAGGCCCTGCCAACTACACAGCATCTCTCACCTCTCAGAGGCACCCTGGGAAGTTCCCTAAGGTCCCCTGCAGAAGTCGAGGGAAACGAGGGTTTCCCGCCGCAACCCGAGAAAGACCTCGAGAGTCCTTCCTCAGCGCCTCTTGAGGACCTAGCCGCTTCCCATGACTCGAGAGTGATGACCAGCTCCCCCTCGCCATGCGCATGGAGACCTGACTTCCCTGGCGCCGCACAAGAGGCTCCCTGAGGTCCTCGTCGTGCCTCGTGAGAAAACCCCTATGGGCGCAGCAGCCTGAGGAAACCCATGAGACGCCCCCGTCATCGCGAGATGAGGGCCTTCTTTTCCTGCCTGGCCTGGAGAGCAATCCCGAGTCCTCTCTCCAAACTGAAGAGGAGGCTCGACACCCTTGAGTCCACTCAGTGGGCTCCAAGAGATAGGTGTCGCGAATTGAGAGGAAAGCGGAGTCCTTTGCTTCCCCTCCAGGCGAGTCCTGGCTCCCCGGGGGAGTCTGGAATGGAAACCCGGGATCCCTGTCTTCCCTTGAGAGGAATATTAGGTCCTGGACACGCGCCTCGATGAGGTCTCTTTGGCCCTGTAGTGACTCGAGCAGAACCCCCATCTTTCCATCGCAACTCGAATTGAAGATTGGGCTTCCCAGGGCCAACCCAAGAGGAAGCCTGAAATTCCTGTCGTTTTCGAGAATCCCGATGCAACTCGAGAAAAACGACGTGGTTCCAACGTCTTCACAGGATGAGGCCCTTGCCCGCTACAGCGTCTCCAGGGAAGTCCCATGTTCCGTCCTGAAGTGGGAAACGGTACTTGGCTCCCTTGATGCGACCCCTAAAGTTCCCTGAAACGCCGGGTTCCCTCGAGTGGAAGACCGAGGGTCCCGGCACCACTTCATCTGAGCCCCATCTCCCCTCCTGATCGCGACAGGAGAATCGATTCCCCTACTTTGTGTGAAAGGGGTTCCCGGCCTTCCCGGCGCACCTCAGGATGATGCTGGTCTCACGAGGAAATTCGAGATGAGCCACGTGGGTGGTGCCACATGCAGAATGACCCCGATTTCCCCGTCCGCTCTTGAAATGAACCCGATGCCCGGACACCTCTTTGAAGGCAACCCTGTGGGGGAAGGCACAAAACGAAGGGGCACTGACACCCCCGTGCATCTTCTGGAAACACCCGCAGGTTCCACACACAGCTTGTCAAGGGCCCTGAGACCCCCTGAACGACTCGAGAGGCAAGCAGAGTTCCGTTACTCAGACAAGACGAGGCCTGACTCTCCTGTCCCAACTCTGCAGGGACCCTGCGGTTTGAGTCAGAAATGGAGAGGAAGCCTGAGGTTCCTGCCTCCAATCGAGATGAGGCCCTCTTTCATTTCGTCAAACCTAGTGGAGTCCCGAGAGGCCCCTCTAACTCCTCAGTATCCCTCACCTCTCAGAGGCACCTGGGAAGTTCCCTAAGGTCCCCTGTAGAGGTCGAGGGAAACGAGTGTTTCCCGCCCCAACCCAAGAAAGGCCTTGAGAGTCCTTCTTAAATGCCTCTTGAGGCCCTAGTCCCTTCCATGACTCGAGAGCAATGACGCGATCTGCCTGGCCACACGCATGGAGTCAGGCTTCTCTGGCGCCGCACGAGAGGATCCCTGAACTCCCCATCATATCTCGTGAGAAACCCCACACTGGCGCCGCAGCTCGAGAAAACCCATGAGACGCCCCCGTCATCACGAGAGGAGGGCCATCTTTAACTGCATGGTATGCAGATCAAGCGTGAATCTTCTGTCCAAGCTACACAGGATGCTTGACTCCCTTTAGGCCACTCATTGGGCTCCAAGAGTTACGCGTCCCGACTCGAGAGGATAGTGGAGTCCTTTGCTTCCACTCGAGACGAGGCGTGACCTACCGGGTGAGACTGGAATGCAACCCCGATATCCCTGTCGCCCCTGGAGAGGAACATTACGTCCTGGACCCAAGCCTAGATGAGGACTCTTTGCCCTGAAGTGACTCGAGAGCAACCCCCAGCTCTCTCTGACAAGTTGAATGGAAGATTGGACTTCCTGGGCCAACACAAGAGGAAGCCTGAATTCCCCGTTGTAACTCGAGAATCCCGCCTCAACTCGAGAAAAACCACGTGTTTCCCTCGTCATCGCAATATGAGGCCCTTGCCCGCTACAGCATCTCCAGAGAATTCCCACGTTCCGTCTTGAAGTGCGAAACTGTACTTGGCACCCTTGATGCGACCTCAAAAGTGCCGTGACATACCGGTCTCACTCGAGGGGACCACCGAAGTTCCCGGCACCACTTCATCTGAGCCCCTTCTCCTCTTCTGATCGCGAGCGGTGGGTCGATTCCCCTGCTTTGTCTGCAAGGGGTTCCCGACCTTCCCAGCGCACCTCAGGATGAGGCCGGTATCCCGAGGAAATTCGAGACGTAGCCCCGTGGGTTGTACCACATGCTGAAAGACCCCAATTTTCCGGTACGCTCTTGAAAAGAAACCGATGCCCGGAAACCTCTTTGAAGGCAACCCTGCGGATGAAGGCACAACACGAAGGGGCACTGACACCCCCGTGCATCGTCCGGAAAAACCCGCAGGTTCCACACTCAGCTCAACAAGTGGCCTGTCACTCCGTGAACAACTCGAAAGGCAAGGGGAAATCCATTCCTCCACAGAAGACGAGGCGTGACTCTCTTCTCCATACTCTGCAGGTACCCTGCGACCCGAGTCAGAAATGGAGAGGACCCCTGACGTTCCTGCCTCCATTCGAGATGAGGCCCTCTTCGATTGCACCAAACCCAGTTGAGTAACGAAGGGCCCCTCCCAAATCCACAGTGTCCCTGACTTCTCAGAGGCACCCTTAGAAGTTGCCTGAGGTCACCGACACAAATCAAGGGAACCCAGGGTTCCCTGCCGCAACCCGAGAAAGACCTCAAGAGTCCTTCTTCAATGCGTCTTGAGGCCCGATTCGCCTACTATTACTCGAGAGCAATCACGCACTCCCCTTCACCACACGCACGGAGACCTGACATCCCTAGCACCACACGAGAGGCTCTCTGAGCTCCCCGTTGTACCTCGTGAGAAATCTGATACTGGCGCCGCAGCTGGAGAAAACCCACGAGATGCCCCCGTCATCGCGAGATGAGGGCCTTTATTCCTGCATGGCCAGGAAAACAATCCCGAGTCATCTCTCCAAACTCCATAGGAGGCTTCACTCCCTTTACGCCACGCAGTGGGCTCCAAGAGATACCCGTCGCGACTCGACAGGAGAGCGGAGTCCTTTTTTTCCCCTCAAGACGAGGCCTGACTCTCCGGGTGAGTCGAGAATGCAACCCTGAGATCCCTGTTGGCCCAGTAGTGGAACACTAGGTCCTGGACACAAGCGTAGATGAGGTCTATTTTGCCCTGCAGTGACTGGAGAGCAATCCCCAGTTCTAACTTGCAACTCGAATGGAATACTGGATTTTCCTGGCGCCACACAAGAGGCTCCATGAGATCCCCGTGGTACTTCATGAGACACCCCACACTGGCGCCGCAGCTCGAGAAAACCCATGAGACGCCACCGTCATCTCGAGATGAGGGCCTTCTTTTCCTGCATGGCCTGGAGTCCAATCCCGAGTCCTCTCTCCAAACTCCACAGGAGGCTTGACTCCCTTTAGTACACACATTGGTCTCCAAGAGATACCCATCGCGACTCGAGACGAGAGCGGAATTCTTTGCTTACCCTCGAGGTGAGAACTGACTCCCCGGATGAGTCTGGAATGCAAACCCGAGATCCCTGTCGCCCCTGGAGAGCAACGTTAGATCCTGGACACAAGCCTAGATTAGGTCTCTTTTGCCCTGCAGTGACTCTAGCGCAATCCCCAGCTCCCCCTCGCAACCCGAATGGAAGATTGGATTTCAAGGCCAAAAGAGGAAGCCTAAATTCCCGGTCATAACTCGAGAATCCCGCTGCAACTCGAGCAAAACCACGTGGTTCTCCCGTCATCGCAAGATGAGGCCCTTGCCCGCTACAGCGTTTCAAAAGATGTCCCAGGTTCCGTCTTGAAATGCGAAACGGTACTTGGCACCCTTGATGCGACCCCAAAAGTCCCCCAACACGCTGGTCTCACTCAAGGGGAACACCGAAGTTCCCAGCACCACTTCATTTAAGCTCCTTCTCCCCTCTTGATCGTGACCGGTGGGTCGATTCCCCTGCTTTGTCTGCAAGGGGGCCCGACCTTCCCTGCACAACTCAGGATGAGGCCAGTCTCATGGGGAAATTCGATACGTAGCTTTGTGGGTGGTGCCACTTGCCGAAAGACTCCAATTTCCCGGTCCGCTCTTGATAAGAATCCGATGCTCGGACACCTCTTGGGAGGCAGCCTTGAATATGAAGGTACAACACGAAGGGGCACTAACACACCTGTGCATCATCCGGAAAAACGGGCAGGTTACACACACAGCTCGACAAGTGGCCTGTCACCTCGAGAACAACTCGAGAGGCAAGAGGAGTCCCATCCTCGAGAAAAGACGAGGCCTGACTCTCCTGTACTAACATGCAGGGACCTTGCAATCTGAGTTAGAAATGGAGAGGAACACTGAGGTCCTGCTTCAACTCGAGATGAGTCCCTCTTACATTCCACCAAATGCAGAGGAGTCTCGAGAGGCCCCTCCAAACTGCACAGTATCCCTGACTTCTCAGAGGCACTCTGAGAAGCTCCCTGAGGTCGCAGGCACAAGTCAAGGGAACCCTGGGTTTTATGCAGTGACCCGAGAAAGACCTCGAGAGTTCTTCTTCAACCCGTCTTGAAGCCCGATTACCCTACCATGACTCGAGAGCAATGACGAGCTCCCCCTAGCCATCTCATGGGGACCTGACTTCCCTGGCGCCACACGAGAGGCTCCCTGAGCTCCCTCTCGTACCTCGTCAGAAACAAGGCACTAGCGCAGCAGTCTAGAAAACCCACGAGACGCCGCCATCATCGCGAGATGAGGGCCTTCTTTTCCTGCATGGCCTGGAGAGGAATCCCGAGTCCTCTACCCAAACACCACAGGAGGCTTGACTCCCTTTAGGGCACACAGTGGGCTCCAAGAGATACCCATCGCGACTCAAAAGGACAGCGGAGTTCTTTGCTTCCCCTTTAGACGAGGCCTGATTCCCCGGGTGAGTCTGGTATGCAACCCCAAGATCCCTGTCGCCCCTAGGGACGAGCATTAAGTCCTGGACACAAGCCTAGATGAGGTCTATTTTGCCCTGCAGTGACTCGAGAGCAATCCCCAGCTCTGCCTTTAAACTCGAATGGAAGATAGGACTTCCCTGGCCCAACACATGAGGAAGACTGTATTCCCCGTCGAAACTCGAGAATCCCGCCACAACTCGAGAAACGCCACGTGGTTCCCCCGTCATCCCAAGATGAGGCCCTTGCCCCCTACAGCGTCTCAAGAGAAGTCCCATGTTCCGTCTTGAAGTGCGAAACGGTATTGGCACCCTTGATGCGCCCTCAAAAGTTCCTCGACACACCAGTCTGACTCGAGGAGAACACCGAGGTTCCCGGCACCACTACATCTGGGCCCCTTCTCCCCTCCTGATCGCGAAAGGAGGGTCGATTCCCCTGTTTTGTCTTGAAGGGGTTCCCGCCTTTCCCGGTGCATCTCAGGATGAGGCCGGTCTCACGAGGATATTCGAGACATAGCCACGTGGATGGTGACACATGCCAAAAGACCCCGATTTCCCGGTCCGCTCTTGATAAGATCCTGATGCCCGGACACCTCTTTGAAGATAACCCTTTTGATGAAGGCACAACACTTAGGGGCACTGACACCCCTGGGTATCGTCTGGAGAAACCCGCAGGTACCACACACAGCTCGAGAAGTGACCTGTCACCCCGTGAACAACTGGAGAGGCAAGCAGAGTTCCATTCCTCCACACAAGACGAGGCATGACTCTCCTGTTCGAACTCTGCAGCGAAACTGCGATCCGAGTCAGATCTGGCCCAGGGGAAGTCAGGAGAGGAAACATGAGTTTCCTGCCTCCACTCGAGATGAGGCCCTCTTCCATTGCACCGAACCCAGTGGAGTCCCGAGAGGCCCCTCCCAACTGCACAGTATCCCTGACTTCTCAGAGGCACCCTTAGACCTTCCTGAGATCACCGGCACAAGTCGAGGGAACCAAGGGTTTCCTGCCCCAACCCGTAAAAGACCTCGAGAGTCCTTCTTCAACGCGTCTTGAGGTGCGATTCCCCTACCATGACTCGAGAGCAATGACGCGCTCCCCCTAGCCACGCGCATAGAAACCTGACTTCCCTGGCGCCACAGGAGAGGCTCCCTGAGCTCCCCATTATACCTCGTGAGCAACACCACACTGGAGCCGCAGCTCGAGAATACCCACGAGACGCCCCAGTCCTCACGAGATGAGGGCCTTCTTTTGCTGTATGGCCTGGAGAGCAATCCTGAGTCCTCTCTCCAAACTCCACAGGAGGCTTGACTCATTTTAGGCCACACAGTGAGCTCCAAGATATACCCGTCGCGACTTGACAGGAGAGCGGTGTCCTTGGCTTCCCCTCGAGACGAGGCCTGACTCCCCGGGTGAGTCGAGAATGCAATGCTGAGATCGCTTTCGCCCCAGCAGAGGAACATTAGGTCCTGGACACAAGCCTAGATGAGGTCTATTTGGCCCTGCAGTGTCTCGAGAGCAATCCCCAGTTCTAACTCACAATTCGAATGAAAACTGGACTTCCCTGGGCCAGTTGAAGAGGAAGCCTGAATTCCCGGTTGTAACTCGAGAATCCCGCCCCAACTCAAGAAAAACCACGTGGTTCCCCCGTCATCGAAAGATGAGGCCCTTGCCCGCTACAGCGTCTCAAGAGAAGTCCCACGTTCCGTATTGAAGAGTGAAAAGTTACTTGGAACCCTTGATGCGACCCCAAAAGTTCCCCGACATACCAGTCTCACTTGAGGAGAACACCGAGGTTCCCGGCACCACTTCATCTGAGACTCTTCTCCCCTCTTGATTGCGACAGGAGGTTCGATTCCCCTGCTTTGTCTGGAAGGCGTTCCCGACCTTCCTGGCGCACATCAAGATGAGGCCAGTCTCAGGAGGAAATTCGAGACATAGCCTCGTGGGTGGTGCGGCATGCCAAAAGACCCCGATTCCCTGGTCCGCTCTTGATAAGAACCCGATGGCAGAACCCAACTCGAAGGCAATCCTGTGGAACAAGGCACAACACGAAGGGGCAGTGACACCCCAGTGCATCGTCCAGAAAAACCCGCAAGTTCCACATACAAATCGACAAGTGGCCTGTCACCCCATGAACAACGCGAGAGTCAAGCGGAGTTCCATTCCTCCACACAAGACGAGGTCTGACTCTCCTGTCCCAACTCTGCAGGGACTCTGCGATCCGAGTCAGATCCAGCGCATTCGAAGCCAGGACAGGAACCCTGTGGTTCCTGCCTCAACTTGTCATGAGGCCCTCTTCCATTGCACCAAACCCAGTGGAGTTCCGAGAGGCCCCTCCCAACTCCACAGTGACCCTGACTTCTCAGAGGCACGCTGAGAAGCTTCCTGAGGTCACTGGCACAAGTCGATGGAACCCAGGGTTTCCTGCTGCAACCCAAGAAAGACCTCGAGAGTCCTTCTTTAACACGTTTTCAGGCCCAATTCCCCTACCATGACTCGAGAACAATGACGGGCTCCCTCTCACCACGTGCATAGAGACCTGACTGCCCTGGCACCACATGAGAGGCTCACTGAGTTCCCAGTCTTACTTCGTGAGAAACCTCACACTAGCGCCACAGCTCGAGAAAACCTACGAGACGCCCCAGTCATCGCGAGATGAGGGCCTTCATTTCCTGCATTGCCTGGAGAGCAATCCCGTGTCCTCCCTCCAAACACCAGAGGAGGTTTGACTCCCTTTAAGCCACTCAGTGGGCTGCAAGACATACCCGTCCGACTCGAGAGGAGAGCAGAGTCCTTTGCTTCCCCTCGAGACGAGGCCTGACTCCAGGGTGAGTCTGGAATGCAACCCCGAGATTCCTGTCGCCCCTTGACATGAACATTAGGTCCTGAACACAAGCATTGGTGGGGTCTCTTTTGCCTTCAGTGACTAGAGCGCACCTCCAGCTCTTCCTCGAATCTCGAATGGAAGATAAGACATCGTCTGGAAAAACCTGCAGATTCCACACACAGTTTGACAAGGGGCCTGAAACCCCATGAACAACTCGAGAGGCAAGAGGAGTTCCATTCCTCAGAAAAGACATAGCCTGACTCTCCTGTCCCAACTCTGCAGGGACACTACGATCAGAGTCAGAATTGGAGAGGAAGCCTGAGGTTCCTGCCTCCACTCGAGATGAGGCCCTCTTCCATTGCGACCATCCCAGTGGAGTCCCGAGAGGCCCCACCAACTCCACAGCGTCCCTCACCTCTCAGAGGCACCCTGGGAAGTTCCCGAAGGTCCCCGGCAGAAGGCGAGGGAAACGAGGGTTTCCTGCTGCAACCCGAGAAAGACATCGAGAGTCCTTCTTCAACGCGTCTTGAGGCCCTAGTCCCCTCCCATGACTCGAGAACAATGACGCGCTCCTTCTCGACACGTGCATGGAGACATGACTTCCCTGGCGCCGCACGAGTGGCTCCCTGAGATCCTCGTCGTGCCTTGGGAGAAAACCCCCTCGGGTGCCACAGCTCGAGGAAACCCCTGAGATGCCCCCGTCCTCGCGAGGTGAGGGCCTTCTTTTCCTGCCTGGCCTGGAGAGCAATCACGAGTCCTCTCTCAAAAGTGAACAGGAGGCTGGACTCCATTGAGGCCACTCAGGGGGCACCAAGATATCAGTGTCGCGCCTCGGGAGGAGAGCGGAGTCCATTGATTCCCCTCGAGGCGAGGCCTGACTCCCCGGGGGAGCATGGGATGCAACCCCGAGATCCTTGTCTTCCCTAGAGAGGAGCATTAGGTCCTGGACACACGCCTAGATGAGGTCTCTTTGGCCCTGCAGTGACTCGAGCGCAACCCCCAGCTTTCCCTCGCACTAGAATAGAAGGTTGGGCTACCCAGGGCTGACAAAAGAGGAAGCCTGTTATCCCCTGTCGTAAGACGAGAATCCCGCTGCAACTCGAGAAAAACCACGTGGTTCACACCTTTTTGCAAGATGAGGCCCTTGCCCGTGACGGCGTCTCAAGGGAAGTCCCCTGTTCCGCCCTGAAGTGCGAAACGGAACCTGAGAGCCTTCATGTGACCCCCAAAAGTTCCCCAATACGCCGGGTTCCCTCGAGTGGAACACCGAGGGTCCCGGCACCGCTTCAACTGAGCCCCTTCTCCCCTCCTGATCGCGACAGGAGAGGCGATTCCCCTGCGTGGTCTGGAAGGGGTTCCCGGCCTTCCCGGCGCACCTCAGGTTGAGGCCGTTCTCACTAGGAAATTCGAGACGAGCCACGTGGGTGGTGCCACATGCCGAACGCCCCCGAATCCCCGGTCCGCCCTTGAGAAGGACCCGAGGCCCAGACCCCTCTTCGAAGGCAACCCTGTGGGTGAAGGCACAACACGAAGGTGCACTGCCACCCCCGTGCATCGTCCGCAAAGACCCGCGGGTTCCACACACAGCTCGACGAGGGGCCTGAGACCCCCTGAGCAACTCGAGAGGCCAGCGGGGTTCCCTTCCTCAGACAAGACGAGGCCTGACTCTCCTGTCCCAACTCTGCAGGGACCCTGCGGTCGGAGTCCGAAACGGAGAGGAAGCCTGAGGTTCCTGCCTCCCCTCGAGGTGAGGCCCTCTTCCGTTGCGCCAGACCCAGCGGAGTCCCGAGGGGCCCCGCCACCTCCACAGGATCCTTTGCCTCTCAGAGGCACCCTGGGAAGTTCCCTAAGGTCCCCGGCAGAAGGCGAGGGAAACGAGGGTTTCCCGCCGCCCCCCGACAAAGACCTCGAGAGTCCATCTTCAACGCGTCTCGAGGCCCTAGTGCCCTCCCGTGACTCGAGAGCCATGACGCGCTCCGCCTCGCCACGCGCATGGAGACCTGACTTCCCTGGCGCCGCACGAGAGGCTCCCTGAGATCCTTGTCGTGCCTTGGGAGAAAACCCCCACGGGCGCCGCAGCTCGAGGAAACCCCTGAGATGCCCCCGTCCTCGCGAGCTGAGGGCCTTCTTTTCCTGCATGGCCTGCATAGCAATCCCGGGTCCTCTCTCCAAACGGAAGAGGAGGCTGGACTCCCTTGAGGCCGCTCAGGGGGCTCCAAGAGACCCGCGTCGCGACTCGAGAGGAGAGCGGAGTCCTTGGCTTACCCTCGAGACGAGGCCTGACTCCCTGGGGGAGCCTGGAATGCAACCCCGAGATCCCTGCCTTCCCTGGAGAGGAATATTAGGTCCCGGACACACGCCTAGGTCAGGTCTCTTCGGCCCTGCACTGACCCGAGTGCAACCCCCAGCTTTCCCTCGCAACTCGAGGGGAAGATTGGGCTTCCCAGGGCCAACCCAAGAGGAAGCCTGAGATCCCCGTCGTAACTCGAGAATCCCGCCGCAACTCGAGAAACACCACGTGGTTCCCACCTCTTGGCAAGATGAGGCCCTTGCCCGCCACGGCGTCTCAAGGGAAGTCCCCTGTTCTGCCCTGAAGGGCGAAACGGTCCCTGACAGCCTTCCTGCGACCCCCAAAATTCCCCGACAAGCCGGGTTCCCTCAAGGGGAACACCGAGGGTCCCGGCACCACTTCCTCTGTGCCCCTTCTCCCCTCCTGCTCGTGACAGGAGAGTCGATTCCCCTGCGTGGTCTGGAAAGGGTTCCTGGCCTTCCCGGCACACGTCAGGATGAGGCCGGTCTCACGAGGAAATTCGAGACGAGCCACGTGGGTGGTGCCACATGCCGAACGACCCCGTTTCCCTGGTCCGCTCTTGAGAAGGACCCGAGGCCCGGACCCCTCTTCGAAGTCAACCCTGTGGGTGAAGGCACAACACGAAGGGGAACTGCCACGCCCGTGCATCGTCCGCAAAGACCCACGGGTTCCACACACAGCTCGACGAGGGGCCTGAGACACCCTGAGCTACTCGAGATGCAAGCGGGTTCCCTTCCTAAGACAAGACGAGGCCTGACTCTCCTGTCCCAACTCTGCAGGGACCCTGCGGTCGGAGTCCGAAACGGAGAGGAAGCCTGAGGTTCCTGCCTCCCCTCGAGGTGAGGCCCTCTTCCGTTGCTCCAGACCCAGCGGTGTCCCGAGGGGCCCCGCCACCTCCACAGCATCCCTCACCTCTCAGAGGCACCCTGGGAAGTTCCCTCAGGTCTCCGGCAGAAGTCGAGAGAAACGAGGGTTTCCTGCCGCCATCCGAGAAAGACCTCGAGAGTCCTTCTTCAAAGTGTCTTGAGGCCCTTGTCCCCTCCCTGGACTAGAGAGCAAAGACACACTCCCCCTCGCCTCGCCCATGGAGACCTGGCTTCCCTGGTGCCGCACGAGAGGCTCCTGAGATCCTCGTCGTGCCTTGTGAGAAAGCCCCCACGGGCGCCGCAGCTCGAGGAAACCCCTGAGATGCCCCCGTCCTCTCGAGGTGAGCGCCTTCTTTTCCTGCCTGGCCTGGAGAGCAATCCCGAGTCCTCTCTCCAAACTGAAGAGGAAGCTTGACTCCCTTTAGGCCAATCAGTGGGCTCCAAGAGATCCGCGTCGCGGCTCGAGAGGAGAGCGCAGTCCTTTGCTTCCCCTCGAGGTGAGGCCTGACTCCCCGGGGGAGTCTGGAGTGCGACCCCGAGATCCTTTTCTTCCCATGAGAGGACTATTAGGTCCTGGACACACGCCTAGATGAGGTCTCTTTGGCCCTGCATTGACTCGAGCACAACCCCCAGCTTTCCCTCGCAACTCGAAGGGAAGTTTGGGCTTCCCAGGGCGAACACAAGAGGAAGCCTGAAATCCCCGTCGTAACTCGAGAATCCCGCCGCAACTCAAGAAAAACCACGTGGTTCCATCGTCTTCGCAGCATGAGCCCCTTGCCCGCCACAGCATCTCAAAAGAAGTCCCACGTTCCCACTGAAGTGCAAAACGGTACTTGGCACCCATGATGGCACTCCCAAAGTTCCCCAACATACATGCCTCACTCGAGGGGAACACCCATGTCCCCACACCACATCATTTGAGCCCCTTCTCCCCTCCTGATTGCAACAGGAGTGTCGATTCTCCTGCTTTGTCTGGAAGGGGTTACCGATCTTCCCATTGCACCTCAGGATGAGGCCGGTCTCACGAGGAAATTGGAGATGTAGCCTCGTGGTGGTGCCACATGCGGAAAGACCCCATTTCCTGGTCCGCTATTAATAAGAACCCGATGCCTGTACACTTCTTCGAATGCATCCCGTTGGATGAAGGCACAACAAGGAGGGGCCCTGCACACCCGTGCATCTTTTGGAAAATTCTGCAGGTTCCACATACAGCTCGACAAGTGACCTGTTACCTCGTGAACAACTCGAGAGGCAAGCTAAGTTTCATTTCTCCACAGAATACGAGGCCTGACTCTCCTGTCCCAACTCTGCAGGAATCCTGAGATCGGAGTCTGAAATGGAGAGGAACCCTGAGGTTCCTTCCTCAACACGAGATGAGGCCCTCTTGCATTATACCACACCCAGTGGTGTCCCGAGTGGCCCCTCCCAACTCCACAGAATCCATGACTTCTCAGAGGCACCATGTTAAGCTCCCTGAGGTCACCAGCACAAGTCGAGAAAAACCAGGGTTTCCTGCCGCAACCGGAGAAAGACCTTGAGAGTCGTTCTTCAACGCCTCTTGAGGCCCGATTCCCCTACCATGACTCGAGAGCAATGACGCGCTCCCCCTCCACACGTGCATGGAGACCTGACTTTCCTGTCACCACACGAGAGACTCCCTGAGCTCCCCATCGTATCTTGTGAGAAACCCCATCCTGGCACCGCACCTCAAGAAAATGCACAAGACGCCTCCGTCATCACGATATGAGGGCCTTCTTTTCCTGCATGGCCTGGAGAGCAATCCCGAGTCCTCTCTCCAATCTCCACAGGAGGCTTGACTCCCTTTAGGCCACACAATGGGCTCTAAGAGATACCCATCGCGACTCAAGAGGAGAGGGGAGTCCATTCATTACCCTCTTGAAGAGGCCTGACTCCTCGGGAGGATCTGGAATGCAACTCCGAGATCCCTGTTGCCCCTTGAAAGGAACATTAGGTCCTAGACACAAGCCTAGATGAGGTCTCTTTTGCCCTGCAATAACTCGAGCCAACCCCCAGCTCTAGCTCTCAACTCGTATGGAAATTTGGACTTCCCTGGGCCAACACAAGAGGAAGCCTGAATTCCCTGCCGCAACTCGAGAAAAACCACGTGGTTCCCCCGTCATCACAAGATGGGGCCCGTGCTCACTACAGCGTCTCAAGAGAAGTCCCACGTTCCGTGTTGAAGTGCGAAACGTTACTTGGCACCCTTAATGCGACCCCAAATGTTCCCCGACACACCGGTTTCATTTGAGGGGAACACCGAGGTTCCCGGCACCACTTCTTTTGAGCCCCTTCTCCCCTCCTGATAGCGACAAGAGGGTCGATTCCCATGCTTTGACTTAAAGGGGTTCCCGACATTCACGGTGCACCTCAGGATGAAGCCGGACTCATGGGAAATTTCGAGACGTGGCCTCGTGGGGGGTGCCACATGCCGAAAGACCCCGATTTCCCAGTACACTCTTGAGAAGAACCCGATGACCAGACACCTCTTTGAAGACAACCCTGTGGATGAAGGTACAACAAAAGGGGCACTGACACCCCTGTGCATCGTCTGGAAAAACCCGCAGGTTCCACATACAGCTCTACAAGAGGCCTGTCACCCCGTGAACAACTCGAGATGCAAGCGGATTTCCATTCCTCCACACAAGATGAGTCCTGACTCTCCTCTCCCATCTCTGTAGGAACATGCGATCCGAGTCAGAAATGAAGAGGAAACCTGATGTTCCTGCTTTATCTAAAGATGATGCCTTTTTCCATTTCACCAAACCCAGTGGAGTTCCGAGAGGTCACTCCCAACTCCACAGTATCCCTGATTTCTCAGAGGCACCTGAGAAGCTCCCTGACGTAACATGCATGAGTCGAGGGAACCCATGGTTTCCTGCCACAACCTGAGAAAGACCTTGAGAGTCCTTCTTCAATGCGTCTTGAGGTCCAAATACCCTATCATGACAAGAGAGCAATGACGCACTCCCCCTCGCCACGCGCATGGAGACCTGACTTCCCTGGCGCCACACAAGATGCTCCCTGAGCTCCCAGCATACCACGTGGGAAACACCACACTTGTGCCTCAGCTCGAGAAAACCCACGAGATGCCCCTGTCATCGCGAGATGAGGGCCTTCTTTTTCTGCATGGCCTGGAGAGCAATACCGAGTCCTCTCTCCAAAATCCACAGGAAGCTTGGCTCCCTGTAGGCCACTCAGTGGGCTCCAAGAGATATCCGTCTCGACTTGAGAGGAGAGTGGAGTCATTTGCTTCCCCTCGAGATGAGGCCTGACTCCCCGGGTGAGTCTGGAATGCAACCCCGAGATCCCTGTCGCCCCTGGAGAGGAACATTAGATCCTGGACACAAGCCAAGATGAGGTCTCTTTTTCCGTACAGTGACTCGTGCGCAATCCCCAGCTCTCCCTCGCAGCTCGAATTGAAGATTGGACTTCCCTGGGCCAACACAAGAGGAAGCCTGAAATCCCCGTCGTAACTCTAGAATCCCGCCGTAACTCGAGAAAAACCAAGTGGTTCCCCCATCATCGCAATATGAGGCACTTTCCCGCTACAGCGTCTCAAGAGTAGTCCCACGTTCCATCTTGAAGTGCGAAACAGTACTTGGCACCCTTGATGCGACCCCAAAAGTTCCCCAACATACCGGTCTCACTTGAGGGGAACACCGAAGTTCCCGGCACCATTTCTTTTGAGCGCCTTCTCCCCTCCTGATCACGACAGGAGGGTCGATTCCCCTGCTTTGTCTGCAAGGGTTTCCCGACCTTAACGGCGCACCTCAGGATGATGCCGGTCTCACGAGGAAGTTCGAGACGTAGCCTCGTGGGTGGTGCCACATGCCGAAAGACTCCGATTGCCCGGTCCGCTCTTGATAAGAACCCGATGCCTGGACACCCCTTAGAAGGCAACCCTGTGGATGAAGGCACAACACGAAGGGGCACAGACACACCCGTGCATCGTCCGGAAAAACCTACAGGTTCCACACACAGCTCGACACGTGGCCTGTCACCCCATGCACAACTCGAGAGGCAAGCTGAGTTCCATCCTCCACACAGGACGAGGCCTGACTCTCCTGTCCCAAATCTGCTGGGACCCTGAAATCCGAATCAGAAATGGAGAGGAACCCTGAGGTTCCTGCCTCAACTCGAGATGAGGCCCTCTTCCATAGCACCAAAACCACTGGAGTCCCGAGAGGTCCCTCCAACCCACAGTGTCCCTGACTTCTCAGAGGCACCCTGACAAGCTCCCTGAGATCTCCAGCACAAGTCGATGGAACCCAGGGTTTCCTGCCGCAACCCGAGAAAGACTGGATAGTCCTTCTTTGATGCGTCTTGAGGCCCGATTCCCCTACCATGTCTCAAGAGCAATGAAGCGCTCCCAGTACCCACGCGCATGGAGACTTAACTTCCCTGGCACCTCATGAGAGGCTCCCTGAGGTCCCCGTCGTACCTCGTGAGAAACCCCACACTGGTGCCGCAGCTCGAGAAAACCCACGAGACGCCCCCGTTATCGTGAGATGAGGGCCATCATTCACTGCATGGCCTGGAGGGCAATCCCGAGTCGTCTCTCCAAACTCCACGGGAGGCTTGACTCACAAAGGCTACTCAGTGCACTCAATAGGTTCCCGTCGCGACTCGAGAGGAAAGCGGAGTACTTTGCTTCTTCTAGAAACAAGGCCGGACTTCCCGGGTGAGTCTGGAATGCCACCCCGAGATCCCTGTCACCCCTGGAGAGGAATATTCGGTCCTGGACACAAGCCTAGATATGGTCTATTTTGCCCCGCAGTGACTCGAGTGGGATCCCAGCTCACCCTCGCAACTCGAATGGAAGATTGGACTTCCATGGGCCAACACAGGAGGAAATCTGAATTCCCCGTCGAAACTCGGGACTCCCGCCGCAATGCGAGCAAAAGCACGTGGTTCACTCGTCATCCCAAGATGAGGCCCTGGCCCGCTACAGCGTCTCAAGTGAAGTCCCACGTTCCGTCCTGAAGTGCGAAATGGTACTTTTCACCCTTGATGTAACCCCAAAAGTTCCCCGACACACCGTTCTCACCGAGGGGAACACCGAAGTTCCCGGCACCACTTCATCTGATGACTTTCTCCCCTCCTGATCACGACAGGAGGGTAAATTCCCCTGCTTTGTCTAGAAGGAGTTCCCGCCCATCCCGGCGCACCTAAGGATGAGGCCTTTCTCAGGAGGAAATTCGAGACGTAGCCTCGTGGGTGGTGCCACATGCCGAAAGACCCCGATTGTGCGGTCCGCTCTGGATAAGAACCCGATGCCCGGACACCACTTCGAAGGCAACCCTGTGGATGAAGGCACAACAGAAGGGTTACTAAAACTCCCGTGCATCGTCCAGAAAAACCCACAGGTTCTACACACAGCTCGACAAGTGGAATGTCACCCCGTGAACAACTCGATAGGCAAGCGGAGTTCAATTCCTCCACACAAGATGAGGCCTGACTCTCCTGTCCCAACTCTTCAGGGACCCTGCCATCCGAGTTAGAAATGGAGAGGAAACCTGAGGTTCCTGCCTCAACTCGAGATGAGGCCCTCTTCCATTGCATCAAACCCAGATGAGTCGCGAGAGGCCCTTCCCAACTCCACAGTATCCTTGAATTCTCAGAGGCACCTTGAGAATCTACCTGAGGTCACCGGCACAAGTCAAGGGAACCCAGGGTTTCCTGCTGCGACCCGAGAAAGACCTTGAGAGTCCTTCGGCGCGTCTTGAGGCCCAATTCCCCTACCATGACTCGAGAGCAAAGACCCGCTCCCCATCGCCATGCGCATGGAGACCTGACTTCCCTGACGCCTGAAGAGAGTCTCCCTGAGCTCCCCGTCGTACCTCTTCGGAAACCCCATTCAGGCACCGCAGCTCGAGAAAACCCACGATACGCCCCCGTCATCACGAGATGAGGGACTTCTTTCCTGCCTGGCATGGAGAGCAAAACCGAGTCCTCTCTCCAGACTCCACAGGAGGCTTGACTCTCTTTAGGCCTCTCAGTTGGCTCCAAGAGATACCTGTCAGGACTTGAAGGGAGAGCGGAGTCCTTTGCTTCCCCTCGAGACGAGGCCTGACTCCCCGTGTGAGTCTGGAATGCAACCCCGAGTTCCTGTCGCACCTGGAGAGGAAAACTCGGTCCTGGACACAAGTCTAGATGAGGTCTATTTTGCACTGCAGTTACTAGAGAGCAATCGCCAGCTCTCCCTCGCAAATCGAATGGAAGATTGGACTTCCCTGGGCCAATACAATTGGAAGCCTGAATTCGACATCATAACTCGAGAATCCCACCGAAACTCGAGAAAATCCACGTGGTTCCCTCATCAGCGCTAGATGAGGCCCTTGCCCTCTACAGCGACTCAAGAGAAGTCCCACGTTCTGTCTTGAAGTGCGAAACAGTACTTGGCACCCTTGATGCAATCTCAAAATTCCCCGACATACCGGTCTCACTCGAAAGGAACACCGAGGTTCCCGGAACCACTTCATTTGAGCTCCTTCTCCCCTCGTGATCGCGACAGGAGTGTCGATTCCCCTGCTATGTCTGGAAAGGGTTCCCGACCTTTCCAGCACGCCTAAGGATGAGGCAGGTCTCACGAGGAAATTCGAGACGTAGCCTTGTGGGTGGTGCCACAAACCGAAAGACCCCGATTTCCCGGTCTACTCTTGATAAGAACACGATGCCCTGACACCTTTACGAAGGAAAGCCTATGGATGAAAGCACAACACGAAGGGGCACTGACACCCCCGTTTATCATCCAGAAAAACCCGCAGGTTACAAACACAGTTCAACAAGTGGTCTGTCACCCCGTGAACAACTCGAGAGGCAAGTGGAGTTCCATTCCTCCACACAAGACGAGACCTGATTTTCTGTACCAACTCTGCAGGGAAACTGCGATCCGAGTCAGTACCGGCGCCAGGAAACCCAGGAGAAGAAACATGAGGTTCCTGCCTCCACTCGAGATGAGGCTCTCATCCATTGCACCAAACCCAGTGGAGTCCCGAGAGGCCCCTCCCAACTCCACAGTACTCCTGACTTCTCAGAGGAACCTGGAGAAGCTCCATGAGGTCACCGGCACATGTCGAGGGAACCCAGGGTTTCCTGCCACAATGCGAAAAAGACCTCGAGAGTCCTACTTCAACGTGTCTTGAAGCCCGAATCTGCTTCCATGGCTCTATAGAAATGACACGCACCCCCTCGCCACGCACATGGAGACCTGACTTCCCTGGCGCCATAAGAGAGGCTCCCTGAGCTCCCCGTCGTACCTCGTGAGAAACCCCACAATGACGCCGCAGCTCGAGAAAACCCACCATATGCCCCTGTCATCGCGAGATGAGGGCCTTCTTTTCCTGCATGGCCTGGAGAGGAATCCCGAATCCTCTTTCCAAACTCCACAGGAGGCTTGACTCCCTTTAGGCCACTTAGTGGGCTCCAAGAGATACCCGTCGCGACTCGAGAGGAGAATGGAGTCCTTTGCTTCCCCTCGAGACAAGGCCTGACTCACCAGGTGGGTCTGGAATGCAACCCCGAGATCCCTGTCTCCCCTGGAGAGGAACATTAGGTCCTGGAAACAAGCCTAGATGAGGTCTCTTTTGCCCTTCTGTAACTCGAGAGCAATCCCCCGCTCTCCCTAACAACTCGAATGGAAGATTGGACTTCCCTGGACCAACACAAGAGGAAGCCTGAATTCCCCTTCGTAACTCGAGAATCCCACCGCAACTCGAGAAAAAGCACTTGGTTCCCTCGTCATCGCAAGATGAGGCCCTTGCCCGCTACAGCTTCTCAAGAAAAGTCCCACGTTCCGTCTTGAAGTGCGAAACGATACTTGACACCCTTGATGTGACCCCAAAAGTTCCCCGAAATATCGGTCTCACTCGAGGTGAACACCGAGGTTCCCGGCACCAGTTTATCTGAGCCCCTTCTCCCTTCCTGTTCGTGATAGGAGGGTCACTTTCCCTGCTTTGTTTGTAAGGGGTTCCCGACCTTCACGGGGCACT
Organism: Bubalus kerabau; assembly: GCF_029407905.1. Taxonomy (NCBI): domain Eukaryota; kingdom Metazoa; phylum Chordata; class Mammalia; order Artiodactyla; family Bovidae; genus Bubalus; species Bubalus kerabau. The sequence continues at coordinate 2,351,542 of NC_073633.1, forward strand.
TCAGGATGAGGCCGGTCTCACGAGGAAATTCGAGACGTAGCTCGCGGGTGGTGCCACATGCCAAAAGACTATGATTTCTCAGTACGCTCTTGATAAGAACCCGATGCCTGGACACCTCTTCGAAGGCAACCCTGTGGATGAAGGCACAACACAAAGGGGCACTGACACCCTCGTGCATCGTCTGGAAAAACCCGCAGGTTCCACATACAGCTCAACAAGTGGCTTGTCACCCCTGAAGAACTCGAGAGGCAAGTGGGGTTTCATTCCTCTATACAAGACGAGGCCTGACTCTCCTGTCCCAACTCTGCAGGGACTTTGCGATCCGAATCAGACCAGCGCCAGTGAAGTCACGAGAGGAACGCTGAGGTTCCTGCCTCCACTCGAGATTAGGACCTCTTCCATTGCACGAAACCCAGTGGAGTCCCGAGAGACGCGTCCCAGCTCCACAGTATCCCTGACTTCTCAGAGGCACCCTGAGAAGCTCCCTGAGGTCACCAGCGCAATTCGAGTGAACCCAGGGTTTACTGCCGCCACCATAGAAAGAACTCAAGAGTCCTTCTTCAACGCGCTTTGAGGCCTGATTCCCCTACCATGACTCGAGGGCAATGACGCACTCCCTCTGCTACACTCATGAAGCCCTGACTTCCCTGGCACCACACGAGAGGCTCCTTGAGCTCCCCGTCATACCTCGTGAGAAACCCCACACTGGCGCCGCAGATAGAGAAAACCCACGAGACGCCCCCGTTTTCGCGACATGACGGCCTTCTTTTCTAGCATGGCCTGGAGAGCAATCCCGAGTCCTCTCTCCAAACTCCACAGTAGGCTTGACTCCCTTTTGGTCACTCAGTGGACTCCAAGACATACCCGTCGCGACTCGAGAGGAGAGCGGAGTCTTTTCCTTCCCCTCGAGGCGAGGCCTGACTCCTCGGGTGAGTCTGATATGCGAACCGGAGATCCCTGTCGCCCCTGGAGAGAAACATTAGGTCCTGGACACAAGCCTAGATGAGGTCTCTTTTTTCCTGCAGTGACTCGAGAGCAATCCCCAACTCTCCCTCGCAACTCGAATGGAAGACTGGACTTCCCTGGGCCAACAGAAGAGGAAGCCTGAATTTCCCGTTGTAACTCAAGAATCCCGCCACAACTCGAGAAAAACCACGTCGTTCCCTCTTCATCGCAAGATGCGGCCATTGCCGCTACAGCGTCTCAAAAGAAGTCTTACGTTCCATCTTGAAGTGCGATACGGTACTTGGCACCTTTGATGCGACCCCAAAAGTTCCCAACACACTGGTCTCACTGGAGGGGAACACCGAGGTTCCCGGCATCACCTCATCTGTGCCCCTTCTCCCCTCCTGATCGAGACAGGAGGGTCGATTCCCCTGCTTTGTCTGCAAGGGCTTCCGACCTTCCCGGCGCACCTAAGGATGAGGCCGGTCTCACTAGGAAATTCGAGACGTAGCCTGGTGGGTGGTGCCACATGCGGAAAGACCCCGATTTCCCGGTCCGCTCTTAATAAGAACCCGATGCCCGGGCACCTCTTCGAAAGCAAACCTGTGGATGAATGCACAACACGAAGGGGTACTGACATCCCCATGCATAGTACGGAAAAACACGCAGATTCCAAACACAGATCAACAAGTGTCCTGTCATCCCTGGAAGAACTAGAGAGGCATGCGGAGTTCCGTTCCTCCACACAAGAGAAGGCCTGACTCTCCTTTCCCAACTCTGCAGGGACCGTGCGATCGGAGTCAGAAATGTAGATGAAACCTGACGTTCCTGCACCAACTCGAAATGAGGCCCTCTTCCATTGTGCCATACCCAGTGGAGTCCCGAGAGGCCCCTCCCAACTCCACAGTATCCCTGACTTCTCAGAGGCACCCTCAGAAGCTCTCTGCGGTCACTGGCACAAGTCGAGTGAACCCAGGGTTTCCTGCTGCATTCTGAGAAAGACCTCGAGAGTCCTTCTTTACTGCGTCTTGAGGCCCGATACCCTACCATGACTGGAGAGCAATGACGCATTTCCCTCGCCACGCCCATTGAAACCTAACTTCCCTGGCGCCACACGAGAGGCTCCCTGCGCTCCCCGTCCTACCTCATGAAAACCCCACACTGGCACCTCCGCTTGAGAAAACACATGAGACGCCCCCGTCATCGTAAGATGAGGGCCTTCTTTTCCTACATGACCTAGAGAGCAATCCCGAGTCCACTCTCCAAACTCCACTGGAGGCCTGTCTCCCTTTAGGCCACTCAGTAGCCTCCAAGAGATACACGTCGCTACTCTAGAGGAGAGCGGAGTCCGTTGCTTCCCCTCGAGCCGAGGCCTGACTACTTGGGTGAGTCTGGAATGGGATCCCGAGATCCGTGTCGCCCCTGTAGAGGAAAACTCGGTCCTGGACACAAGCCTAAATGAGGTCTTTTTTGTCCTGCATTGACTCAAGTGCAATCCCCCGCTCTCCCTCGCAACTCGAATGGATGATTGGACTTCCCTGGGCCAACACAAGAGGAAGACTGTATTTCCCGTTGTAATTCGAGAATCCCGCGGCAACTGGAGAAAAACAACGTGGCTCCTCCGTCATCGAAATATGAGGCCCCTGTCAGCTATAGCGTCTCCAGCGAAGTCCCATGTTCCGTCTTGAAGTGTGAAACGGTACTTGACACCCTTGATGCGACCCCCAAATTTCCCTGACACCCCGGTCTCACTCGAGGAGAACATGGAGGTTCCCAGCACTGCTTCAGCTGAGCCTCTTCTCCCCTCCTGATGGCGACAGGAGGGTCGATTCCCCTGCTTTGTCTGGAAGGGGTTCCCAGACTTCCTGGCGAACCTCAGGATGACGCCAGTCTCACGAGGGAATTCGAGACGTAGCCTCGTGTGTTGTGCCACATGCCGAAAGACCCCGATTTCCTGGTCCGCTATTGATAAGATCCCGATGCCCGGTCACCTCTTCGAAGGTAACCCTGTGGATGAAGGCACAACACGAAGGGGCACTGACACCCCTGTGCATCGTCCCCCAAAACCGCAGGTTCCACATACAACTCGACAGGTGGCCTGTCATCCCGTGAACAACTCGAGAGGCAAGCGGAGTTCCATTACTCCACACAAGACGAGGTCTGACTCTCCTGTCCCAACTCTGCAGGGACCCTGCTATCCGAGTCAGAAATGGAGAGGAACCCTGACATTACTGCCTCAATCCGAGATTAGGTCCTCTTCAATTGCACCAGTCCCTGTGAAGTTCCGAGAAGCCCCTCTCAACTCCACAGTATCCCTGACTTCTCAGAGGAACCCCGCTAAGCTCCCTGAGGTTATGGGCACAAGTCGAGGGAACACAGGGTTTCCTGCCACACCCCGAGAAAGACCTCGAGAGTTCTTCTTCGAAGTGTCTTGAGGCTCGATTCCCCTACCATGACTCGAGAGCAATGAAGCGCTCCCCCTCGTCACGTCCATGGAGACCTGACTTCCGTGGCACCACAGGAGTCTCCCTGAGCTCCCCGTCCTATCTTGTGAGAAACCCCAACCAGGCACTGCACCTTGAGAAAACACACGAGATGCCCCCGTCATCGCGAGATGAGGGCCTTCTTTTCCTGCATGGCCTAGAGAGCAATCCCGAGTCCTCTCTCCAAACTCCACAGGAGGCTTAACTCCATTTAGGCCATTCTTGGGCTCCAAGGGATACCCGTCGTGACTCGAGAGGAGAGCAGAGTCTATTCATTCCCTTCGAGACGAGGCCTGACTCCCCGGGTGAGTCTGGAATGCAACCCCGAGATCCCTGTCGCCCCTGGAGAGAAAAACTCGGTCCTGGACACAAACCTAGATGAGCTCTATTTTGCCCTGCAGTGACTCGAGAGCAATCTCCAGCTCTCACTTGCAACTCGAATGGAAGATTGGACTTCCCTGGGCCAACACAAGAGGAAACCTGTATTCCCCGTCGTAACTCAAGAATCCTGCCGCAACTCGAGAAAAAACACGTGGGTCCCCCGTCAGCGCTAGATGAGGCCCTTGCCCACTACAGCGTCTCAAGAGAAGTCCCAGGTTCCGTCTTGAAGTGCGAAACGGTACTTGGCACCCTTGATGCAACCAGAAAAGTTACCCGACTTACCAGTTTCACTCAAGGGGAGCACCGAGGTTCCCGGCACTACTTCATCTGAGCCCTTTCTCTCCTCCTGATCCCGAAAGGAGGGTCGATTCCCCTGCTTTGTCTGGAAAGGGTTCCCGGATTTTCCTGCGCGCCTCAGGATGAGGCCGATCTCACGAGGAAATTCGAGACGTAGCCTCGTGGGTGGTGCAACATGCTGAAAGACCCTGATTTTCCGGTCCGCACTTGAGGAGAACCCGATGCACGGACACCTCTTCGAAGGCAACCCTGTGGATGAAGGCACAACAGGAAGGAGCACTGACACCCCCGTGCATCTCCGAAAAACCTGCAGGTTCCACACACATCACGAAAAGTGGTGTCATCATTGAACAACTTGAGATGTAAGCGGAGTTCCATTCCTCCGCAGAACATGAGACCTGACACTCCTGAGCAAACTCAGCAGGGACCCTGCGATCTGAGTCAGATCCGGCTCCAGGAAGTCAGGAGCAGAACCCTGAGGTTCCTGCCTCAACTCGAGATGAGGCCCTCTTCCATTGCACCAAACCCAGAGGAGTCCCGAGAGGCCTCTCCCAAATCCACAGTATCCCTGATTTCTCAGAGGCACCCTGAGAAGCTCCCTGAGGCCACCGGCACAAGTCAAGGGAACCCAGGGTTTCCTGCTGCAACCCTAGAAAGACATCGAGAGTCCTTTTTCAACCCGTCATGAGGCCCGATTCCTCTACCCTGACTGGAGAGCAATGACGCGCTCCCCCTTGCCCCGCCCATGGAGACCTGACTTCCCTGTTGCCACACGAGAGGCTACCTGAACTCCCCGTCGTACCTCGTGAGAAACCCCACACTGGCGCCACAGCTCGAGAAAACCCACGAGACGCCCCCGTCATCTCGAGATGTGGGCCTTCTCTTCCTGCATGGCCTGGAGAGCAATCCCGAGTCCTCTCTCCAAACTGAAGAGGAGGGTTGACTCCCTTTAGACCACTCAGTGGGCTCCAAGAGATATGCGTCGCAACTCGAGAGGAGAGCCGAGTCCTTTGCTTCCCCTCGAGACGAGGCCTAACTCCCCGGGTGAGTCTGTAATGCAAACCCGAGATCCCCGTCGCCCTTGGAGAGGATCATTGGGTCCTGAACACAAGGCTAGATGAGGTCGCTTTTGCCCTGCAGTAACTCGAGAGCACTCCCCAGCTTTCCCTCGCAACCCGAATGGAAGATGGACCTCCCTGGGCCAACACAAGAGGAAGCCTGAATTCCCAGTAGTAATTCGAGAATTCCGCCTCAACTCGAGAAAAACCACGTGATTCCCCCGTCATTGCAAGATGAGGCCCTTGCCTGCTCCAGCATCTCAAGAGTAGTCCCACGTTCTGTCTTCAAGTGCGAAATGATATTTGGCACCCTTAATGCTACCCCAAAAGTACCCCGACATAAGAGTCGCATTCGAGGGGAACACCGAGGTTCCTGGCACCACTTCATCTGAGCCCCTTCTCCCCTCCTGATCGCGAAAGGAGGGTCGATTCCCCTGCTTTGTCTGCAAGGGGTTCCCGACCTTCTCCACGCACCTCAGATGAGGCTGTCTCACAAGGAAATTCGAGACGTAGCCTCGATGGTGGTGCCACATGCCGAAAGACCGCGATTTCCCGATCCGCTCTTGATAAGAACGCGATGCCCAGACACCTATTCGAAGATAGTGTGGATGAAGGCACAACACGAAGGGGCACTGACAACCCCGTGCATCATCCGGAAAAGACCACAGGTTACTCTTACAGCTCAACAAGTGCCTGTCACCCAGTGAACAACTCGAGAGGCAAGCGGAGATCCATTCCTGCACACAAGACGAGGCCTGACTCACCTCTCCCAACTATGCAGGGGGCTGCGATCGGAATCAGAAATGGAGAGGAACCCTGAGGTTCCTGCCTCCCCTCGAGATGAGGCCCCCTTCCATTTCACCAAACCCAGTGGAGTCCCGAGAGGTCTTTCCCAACTCCACAGTATCCCTGACTTCTCAGAGGCACCCGGAGAATCTCCCTGAGGTCACCGGCACAAGTCGAGGGAACCCAGGTATTCTTGCCAAGACCCGAGAGAGATCTTGAGAGTCCTTCTTCAACGCGTCTAGAGGCCTGATTTCCCTACCATGACTCGAGAGCAATGACGCACTCCCCCTCGCCACACGCATCGAGACCTAACTTCCCTGGCGCCACATAAGAGGCTCCCTGAGCTCCCCGTCGTACCTCCTGAGAAACCAACACAGGTGCTGCAGCTCGGTAAAACCACCGAGACCCCCCGTCATCGTGAGATGAGGGCCTTCTTTTCCTGCATGTCCTGGAGTGCAATCCCGAGTCCTCTCTCCAAACTCCAGAGGAGGCTTGACTCCCTTTAGTCCACTCAGTGGGCTCCAAGAAATACCCGTCGCGACTCGAGAAGAGAGAGAAGTCCTTTGTTTCCCTTCGAGATGACGCCTGACTCCCGGGTGAGTCTGGAATGCAACCCCAAGATCCCAGTTATCCCTTGAGAGGAACATTAGATCCTAGACACAAGCCTGGATGAGGTCTCTTTTGCCCTGCAGTGACTCGAGCGCAACCCCCAGCTCTCCCTCGCAACTCGAATGGAAGATTGGGCTTCCCTGGGCCAACACAAGAGGAAGCCAGAAATCCCCTTCGTAACTCGAGAATCCCGCCGCAACTCGAGAAAAACCACGTGTTTCCAATGTCATCCCAAGATGAGGCCCTTGCCTGCTATGGCGTCTCAAGAAAAGAACCACGTTCCGTCTTGAAGTGTGAAACGGTACTTTGCACCCTTGATGCGACACCAAATGTTCCCGGACACGCCGGTCTCACTCGACAGGAACACCGAGGTTCCCGCACCACTTCATCTGAGCACCTTCTCCCCTCCTGTTTGCGACAGGAGGGTCTATTCCCCTGCTTTGTTTGGAAGGGGTTCCCCACATTCCCGGCGCACCTCAGGATGAGGCCGGTCTCACGAGGAAATTCGAGACATAGCGTCGTGGGTGGTGTCACATGCCGAAATACCCCAATTTCCCGGCCCACTCTTGAGAAAAACCCGATGCCCGGACACCTCTTCGAAGGCAACCCTGTGGACGAAGGCACAAAACGAAGGGTCACTGACACTCCCGTGCATCATTCGGTAAAAGCCGCATGTTCCACACACAGCTCAACAAGAGGCCTGTCATCCCATGAACAACACGAGAGGCAAGCAGAGTTCCATTCCTCCACTCAAGACGAGGCCTGACTCTCCGGTCCCAACTCTGAAGGGACCCTGCGATCGGAGTCCGAAATGGAGAGGAACCCTGAGGTTCCTGACTCCACTCGAGATGAGGCCCTCTTCCATTACACCAAAAACAGTGGAGGCCCGAGAGGCCCCTCCCAAATCCACAGTATCCCGACTTCTCAGAGGCACCCTTAGAAGCTCCCTGAGGTCACTGGCACAAGTCGAGGGAACACAGGGTTTCCTGACGCAACCCGAGAAAGACCTCGAAAATCCTCCTTCAACGCATCTTGAATCCCGATTCCCCTACCATGACTCGAGAGCAATGACGCGTTCCCCCTCGCCACTAGCATGGAGACTTGACTTCCCTGGCACCACACGAGAGGCTCCCTGAGCTCCCCGTCATACCTCGTGAGAAATCCCACACTGGCTCCCCAGCTCCAGAAAACCAACGAGACGCCTCCGTCATCACGAGATGAAGGCCTTCTTTTCCTGCATGGCCTGGAGAGCAATCTCGAGGCCTCTCTTCAAACTCCACAGGAGGCCTGACTCCCTTTAGGCCACTCTGTGGGCTCCAAGAGATACCCGTTGGGACTCGAGAGGAGACCGGAATTCTTTGCTTCCCCTATATACCAGGCCTGACTCCTCAGGTGAGTCTGGAATGCAACCCCGAGATCCCTGTCGCCCCTGAAGAGGAACATTAGGTCCTAGACACAAGCATAGATGAGGTCTCATTTGCCCTGAAGTGACTCGAGAGCAATCCCCTGCTCTCCCTCGCACCTCGAATGGAAGAATGGACTTCCCTGGGACAACACAAGAGGAAACCTGAATTCCCCGTCGTAATTCGAAAATCCCGCTGCAACTCGAGGAAAACCACGTGGTTCCCCCGTCATCGCAAGATGAGGCCCTTGCCAGCTACAGCGTCTCAGTAGAAGCCCTACGTTCCATCTTGAAGTTTAAAAAGATAATTGGCAACCTTGATGTTAGCACAGAAGTTCCCCGACACCCTGGTCTCACTCGAGGGGAACACCAAGGTTCGGTGCACCGCTTGTTCTGAGCCCCTTATCCCCTCCTGATCGCGACGGGAGGGTCGATTACCCTGCTTTGTCTGGAAGGGGTTCCGGACCTTCCCGGTGCACCTCAGGATGAGGCCGGTCTCACGAGGAAATTCGAGACGTAGCCTTGTGGTTGGTGCCACACGCCGAAAGACCCCGATTTCCCTGTCTGCTCTTGATAAGAACCCAATGCTAGGACACCTCTTCGAAGGCAATCCTGTGGACGAAGGCACAAAACGAAGGGGTCTGACACCCTCCTGCATCGTTGGAAAAGCCCGCAAGTTCCACATACAGATCGACAAGTGGCCTGTCACCCCGTGAACAACTCGAGAGGCAAAAGGAGTTAAATTCCTCCACACAAGACGAGGCCTGACTCTCCTGTCCCAACTCTGCATGGACACTGAGATCTGATTCAGAAATGGAGAGGAACCATGAGGTTCCTGCCTCAACTCGAGATAAGGCCCTCTTCTACTGCACCAAACCCAGTGAAGTTCAGAGCGGCCCCTCCCAACTGCACAGTATCCCTGACTTCTCAGAGGCACCCTGAGAAGCTCCCTGAGGTCACGGGCATAAGTCGATGGAACCCAGGGTTTCCTGCCGTAACCTGAGAAAAACCTCGAGAGTCCTTCTTCACGCGTCTTGAGGCCCGATTCCCCTACCATGACTGGAGAAAAATGACGCGCTCCCCCTGGCCACGTGCATGAAGATCTGACTTCCCCGGCACCACATGAGAGGCTCCCTGAGCTCCCCATCATACCTCGTGAGAAACCCCACACTGGCGCCGCAGCTTGAGAAAACCCACGAGACGCCCCTGTCATGGTGAAATGAGGGCCTTCTTTCCTGCATGACCTGAAGAGCAATCCCGAATCCTCTCTCCAAACTCCAAAGGAGGCTTGACTCCCTTTAGGTCACTCAGTGGGCTCCAAGAGATACCCGTCGATACTCAGGAGGAGAGCGGTGTCCTTTGCTTCCCCTCGAGATGAGGCCTGACTACGAGAGTGAGTCTGGAATGCAACCCTGGATCCCTGTCGCCCCTGGAGAGGAACCTTAGGTCCTGGACAAAAGCCTAGATGAGGTCTCTTTGGCCCTGCAGTGACTCAAGCGCAACCCCTAGCTTTCCCTTGCAATTCGAATGGAAGATTGGCCTTTCTGAGCCAACACAAGAGGAAGCCTGAATTTCCAGTTGTAATTTGAGAAACCCGCCGCAACTCGAGAAAAATCACGTGGTTCCCCGTATTGCAAGATGAGGCCCTTACCCCCTACAGCGTCTCAAGAGAAGTCTCACATTCCGTCTTGAAGTGCAAAACAGTACTTGGCACCCTTGATGCGACCCCAAAAGTTCCCCTATATACCGATCTCACTAGAGGGGACACTGAAGTTTCCGGCACCACTTCATCTGAGGCCTTTCTCCTCTCCTGATCGCGATAGGAGGGTCGATTCCACTGCTTTGTCTCGAAGGGATTCCCGACCTTCCCGGCACACCTCAGGATGAGGCCGGTCTCACGAGGAAATTCGAGAGGTAGCCTCGAGGGCCATACTACATGCCGAAAGACCCCGATTCCATGGTGCACTTTTGATCAAAACCAGACTCCTGGACACCTCTTCGAAGGCAAGCCTGTGGATGAAGGCACAACACGTAGGGGCACTGACACCCCGTGCATCTTCCGGAAAAACCCGCAGGTTCCTCACACAGCTCCACAAGTGGTCTGTCACCTCGTGAACAACTCGAGAAGCAAGCGGAGTTCCATTCCTCCACACAAGACGATGCCTGACTCTCCTGTCACAACTCTAGGGACCTTGCGCACCGAGTCAGAAATGGAGAGGAAGCCTGAGGTTCCTGCCTCCACTCAAGATGAGGCCCTTTTCCATTGCCACAAAACCAGTGGAGTCCCGAGAGGCCCGTCCCAAATCCACAGTTTGCCTGACTTCTCAGAGGCACCCTGAGAAGCTCCCTAAGGTCACCGGCAGAAGTCGACGGAACCCAGGGTTTCCTGCCGCAACCCGAGAAAGACCTTGAGAGTCCTGCTTTAACGTGTCTTGAGGCCCGATTCCCGTATCATATCTCGAGAGCAATGACGCGCTCCCCCTTGCCATGCGCATGGAGACCTGAATTCCCTGGTGTCACACGAAAGGCTCCCTGAGCTTCCCGTCGCACCTCGTCAGAAACCGCACACTGGCACCGCAGCTCGAGAAAACCAACAAGACGCCCCTGTCATCGCGAGATGAGGGTCTTCTTTTCCTGCATGGCCTGGAGAGCAATCCTGAGTCCTCTCTCCAAACTCCACAGGGGGCTTGACTCCCTTTAGGCCACTCACTGGGCTCCAGGAGACACCTGTGGTGACTCAAGAGGAGAGCGGGGTCCTTTGCTTCCCCTCGAGTCGAGCTCTGACTCCCAGGATGCGTCTGGAATGCAACCCCGAGATCGCTGTCGGCCCTGGAGAGGAATATTAGGTCCTGGACACAAGCCTAGATGAGGTCTCTTTTGCCCTGCAGTGACTCAAGAGCAAACCCCAGCTCTCCCTCGAAACTCGAATGGAAGATTGGACTTCCCTGGGCCAACACAAGAGGAAGCCTGAATTCCCCGTCGTAACTCGAGAATCCCGCCGCACCTTGAGAAAAACCACGTGATTCCCCCGTCATCCCAAGATGAGGCCCTTGCCCTCTACAGCGTGTCAAGAGAAGCCCCAAGTCCGTATTGAAGTGCAAAACGGTACTTGGCACCCTTGAAGTGACCCCAAAAGTTTCCCGACACACCGGTCCCACTCGAGGGGAACACTGAGGTTCCCGGCACGACTTCATCTGAGCCCTTTCACTCCTCCTGATCGCGACAAGATGGTCGATTCCCCTGCTTTGTCTGGAAGGGGTTCCCGATCTTCATGGCGCACCTCAGGATGACACCAGTCTAACGAAGAAATTCGAGACGTAGCCTCATGGATGGTGCCACGTTCTGAAAGACCCCGATTTCCTGCTCTGCTATTGATAAGAACCCGATGTCCGGACACCTCTTTGAAGGCAACCCTGTGGATGAAGGCACAACACGAAGGGGCACTGACCCCCTCATGCATCTTACGGAAAAAACCGAAGGTTCCACTCACAGCTCGAAAAATGGTCTGTTATCCTGTGAACAACTCGAGAGGCAAGTGGAGTTCCATTCCTCCACACAAGACGAGGCCTGACTCTCCTGTCCCAACTCTTCAGGGACCCTGTGGTCGGAGTTTTAAATGGAGAGGAACCCTTAGGTTCCTGCCTCAACTCGAGATGAGAACCTTTGCCATTGCACCAAACCCAGTGGAGTTCCGAGAGCGCCTCCCAAGTCCACAGTATGCCTGACTTCTCAGAGGCACCCTGAGAAGCTCCCTGAGGTCACCAGTACAAGTCGAGGGAACCCAGGGTTTCCTGCCGCAACCTGAGAAAGACCTCGAGACTCCTTCTTCAACGCGTCTTGAGTCCCGATTTCCCTACCATGACTCGAGAGCATTTATGGGCTCCTCCTCATCACACGCATAGACACCTGACTTTCCTGGCGCCACACGAGAGGCTCCCTGAGCTCCCCATCGTACCTCGTGAGAAAACTCATACTTGCGCCCCAAGTCGAGAAAACCCACAAGACGCCCCCGTCATTGCGAGCTGAGGGCCTTCTTTCCTGTATGGCCTGCAGAGCAATCCCGAGTCCTCTCTCCAACTCCACAGGAGGCTTGACTCCCTGGAGGCCACTCAGTGGGCTCCAAGAGATACCTATCGCGACCCAGGAGGATATCAGAATCCTTTGCTTCCCCTCGAGCCGAGGCCTGACTCACTGGGTGAGTCTGGAATGCGTCCCCGTGATCCCTATCGCCCCTGGAGAGGAACATTAGGTCCTGGACACAAGCCTAGATGAGGTCTATTTTGACCTGCCGTGACTCGAGAGCAATTCCCACCCAGCTCTCCCTGCCAACTCGAATGGAAGAATGGACTTCCCTGGGCCAACAGAAGAGGAAGCCTGAATTCCCCGTCGTAAGTCAACAATCCCATCGCAACTCGAAAAAACCACGTGGTTTCCCCTTCATCACAAGATGAGGCCCTTGCCCGCCACAGCGTCTCAAGAGAAGTCCCACGTTTCATCTTGAAGTTTGAAACAGTATTTGGCAAGCTTCGTGAGACCCCAAAAGTTCCCTGACATACCGGTCTCACTCAAGGGGAACACCGAGGTTCCCGGCACCACTTCATCTGAGCCCCTTCTCCCCTCCTGATCGCGACAGTAGGGTCGATTAACCTGCTTTGTCTGGAAGGCTTTCCCGACCTTCCAGGGGCACCTCAGCATGAGGCCCGTCTCACGAGGAAATTCGAGACGTAGCCTCGTGTGTGGTGCCGCATTCCAAAAGACCCCGATTTCCTGGTCCGCTCTTGAAAAGAACCCGATGCCCGCACACCACTTCGAAGGCAACCCTGTGGATGAAAGCACATCACGAAGGGGCACTGACACCCCCGTGCATTGTCTGGAAAAAACCGCAGGTTTCACACACAGCTCGACAAGTGGCCTGTCACTCCTTGAACAACTCGAGAGGCAAGCGGAGTTCCATTCCTCCACACAAGACGAGGCCTGACTCTCCTGTCCCAACTCTGCAGGGACCCTGCAATCTGAGTCAGAAATGGAGAGGAACCCTGAGGTTCCTTCCTGATCTCGAGATTAGGCCCTCTTCCATTGCAGCAAACCCAGTGGAGTCCCGAGAGGCCTCTCCCAGCTCCATAGTATCCCTGACTTCTCAGAGGCACCCTGAGAAGCTACCTGAGGTCACAGGCACAAGTCGAGGGAACCCAGGGTCTCCTGCCGCAACCCAAGAAAGACCTCAAGCGTCCTTTTTCATTGCGTTGAGCCCTGATTCCACTACCATGACTCGAGAGCAATGACGTGCACCCCCTCGCCACTCGTATGGAGACTTGACTTCCCTGACACCACACGAGAGGTTCCCTGAGCTCCTGGTCGTACCTTGTGAGAAACCCCACACTGGCACCGCAGCTCCAGAAAAACCACGAGACTCCCCCGACATCGCGAGATGAGGGCCTTCTTTTCCTGCATGGCCTGGAGAGCAATCCCGCGTGCTCTCTCCAAACTCCACAAGAGAGGAGCCAAGATTGCTGAGGAGTAGGACGGGGAGAACTCTTTCCCCTGCAAACAATTTCATCAAAAGAGCATTTAAACGTCGAGTAAATTCCACAATACAACTTATGAATGCTGCCAGAGGACATCAGGCACCCAGAAAAGCAACCCAACTCTTGGAAAGTAGGTAGGAAAAAGTATAAAAGACAAAAAAAAGAGACAAAAGAGGGAGGGAGGGATTTCCGTCCCGGGAAGATAGTCTTAAAAAGAGAAAAGTTTCCAAATACCAGGAAAGCTTTTCACTGCCAAATCTTTGCCAAGCTTTGGAAGCACAAAGGGCAACATAAGGGGGATAAAAATAAATAAGCAATTAAAACTCGCAGATTGCAAGCCCTACGGTAACTCCCCCAGCCGCGAAGCAGTGCAGACGCCTGCTCACACCATTAGCAAGCAGGGGCTGGGCAGGGAGGCGCGGCGCGGGCTGCATCGCTTAGAGTAAGAATCTGGCCTGAATACCCTGAGCGCTATCTGAACGAAATAACTTGGGCTAGCAAACCAGACTCTGGGATATCTACCACGCAAAAAGCCAGCCCTAACCTAAGACACCGCCAGGCCCGCGCACGGAACAAAGGACTGAACAGAGATAGCCGGCTGCAGACCTTCCCCCTCCGGTGACAGGCAGCCAGAGCCGGAAGGGGGCAATCGCAGCCCCAGAGAGACATTATCTATAAAACTGTAAGCAGGCTTCTTTGCTAACTAAAACTTCTTGGGGATCTGGACGGTCAACATCTGCCTGAGAAGGTGCGCCTGTTTTACACCCAGATAACCGAGTGGCGGGGAGGCGATAAGTCACAACATTGGCGCTGGCCAAACACCTCATCACCTGAGCTGCTCGGACCTGGGAAGAGCACAAAACGCAGGCCCAACCGAGTCTGTGCCTCTGAGGACTACCCGAGTGCCTTAACCTGAGCGGCTTGGACCTGGGAGGTGCATGCAGCCCAGGGCCAGCCTCGGATTGTTCCCGGTGGAACAACCTAGAGCCCGAGCAGTGTGGGCAGGGAGGCTACACGTGCCGTGAGCGGGGGCAGACCCAGTGTGGCTGAGGCACTGCGAGCGCACGCCAGTGTTATTTGTTTGCAGCATCCCTCCCTCCCTCCCCACAGCGCAACTGAACAAGTGAGCCTAAAAAAAAAAAGTGTTCTCCACCGTCCCCTTTGTGTCAGGGCGTAAACCAGACACTGAAGAGACCAGCAAACAAAAGAAGCTATAACAGAGGCAAACGCCTTGGAAGCTACAGGCAATAGATTAAAACCCTGTGGTTACTAGGACTACATAGGAAGGCGCCTATAGATCTTGGGAAATATAAGTCGGACCAAGGAACTAGCCAAAAATGAACCGAACCCACGATACTCACAACAAAACCAGAGAAAGTCCTAGATATATTTTTATGATCATTCGTTCTTTTTTTTAATTTTTTTAATTTTAAGTCCTCTATTGTTCCTTTAATTTTCACTTTTATAACCTATTACTTTGCAAAAAAAAGACCCTATTTTTTTCTTCTTCAGCAAACTTCATATATATATATATATATATATATATATATATATATATTAATTTTTTGACCTTGTTTTTTGTTTTGTTTTTTTTTTTTTCTTCTTTTCTTTAACATTGTATTTTTGAAATTCCAAACTGTACTCTAGATTTTTAATTTATGCTTTTTGGTATTTGATATCAATTTTGTACCTGTAGTTTTTTTATAATTTTTGCGACATTGCTTGTTTTTGTTTGTTTGTTTTCTCTTTAGTTTTCTTCTTCCTTTTTTTTAACATTGTATTTTTGAAATTCCAAACTCTACTCTAGATTTTTAATTTTTGCTTTTTGGTATTAGTTATCAATTTTGTACCTGTATTTTCTTGATAATTTTTGCGAGCTTGTTTGTTTTTCTTTGTTCGTTTTTTCTCTCTTTCTTTTCCTTCTTCTTTTCTTTAACATCGTATTTTTGAAATTCCAAACTCTACTCTAGATTTTTAATTTTTGCTTTTATGTATTTGTTACCAATTTTGTACCTTTAAGAACCCAATCTTCAGTACCCATTTTTCACTAGGGAGCAAGATTACTGGCTTGACTGCTCTCTCTCCCTTTGGACTCTCCTTTTTCTCCACCAGGTCGCCTGTGTCTCCTCCCTAACCCCTCTCTACTCTACCCAACTCTGTGAATTTCTGTGTATTCCAGACGGTGGAGAACACTTAGGGAACTGATTACTGGCTGGATCTGTCTCCCTCCTTTTCATTCCCCCCTTTTATCCTTCTGGCCACCTCTGTCTCCTTCCTCCTTCTTCTCATCTCTGTATAACTCTGTGAACATCTCTGAGCGGTCCATTTGTGGAGTGCACATAAGGAAGTGACTACTGGCCAGCCCACTCTCTCCACTATTGATTCCACCTGATCTCATTTGGGTCACCTCTAACTCCCTCGTCCCTCTTCTCTTCTCCATGTAACGCTGTGAACCTTTCTGAGTGACCCTCACAGTAGAGAAACTTTTCTTCTTTAACGTAGATGTTTTATCAATGGTGCTGTATAGAAGGAGAAGTGTTGAAACTACTGTAAAAGTAAGACAGATAACTGGAAGCAGGAGGCTTAAGTCCAAACCCTGACTCCAGGGAACTCCTGACTCCGAGGAACATTAATTGACAGGAGCTCATCAAATGCCTCCATACCGACACTGAAATCAAGCACCACACAAGGGCCAACAAGTTCCAGGGCAAGACATACCAAGCAAATTCTCCAGCAACAAAGGAACGCAGCCCTGAGCTTCAAGATACAGGCTGCCCAAAGTCACCCCAAAACCACAGACATCTCATAACTCATTACTGGACACTTCATTGCACTCCAGAGAGAAGAAATACAGCTCCACCCACCAGAACACGGACACAAGCTTCCCTAACCAGGAAACCTTGACAAGACACCTGTACAAACCCACACACAGCGAGGAAATGCCACAGTAAAGAACTCCACAAACTGCCAGAATACAGAAAGGACACCCCAACCTCAGCAATTTAAACAAGATGAGACAGAGGAATACCCAGCAGATAAAGGAACAGGATAAATGCCCACCAAACCAAACAAAAGAGGAAGAGATAGGGAATCTACCTGATAAAGAATTCCGAGTAAGGATAGTGAAATGGATCTAAAATCTTGAAATTAAAATGGAATCACAGATAAATAGCCTGGAGACAAGGATTGAGAAGATGCAAGAAAGGTTTAACAAGGACCTAGAAGAAATAAAAAAAGAGTCAATATATAATGAATAATGCAATAAATGAAATTAAAAACACTCTGGAGGCAACAAGTAGTAGAATAACAGAGGCAGAAGATAGGATTAGTGAATTCGAAGATAGAATGGTAGAAATAAATGAATCAGAGAGGATAAATGAAAAACGAATTAAAAGAAATGAGCACAATCTCAGAGACCTCCAGGACAATATTAAACGCTACAACATTCGAATCATAGGGGTCCCAGAAGAAGAAGACAAAAAGAAAGACCGTGAGAAAATACTTGAGGAGATAATAGTTGAAAACTTCCCTAAAATGGGGAAGGAAATACTCACTCAAGTCCAAGAAACCCAGAGAGTCCCAAACAGGATAAAGCCAAGGCGAAACCCCCCAAGACACATATTAATCACATTAACAAAAATCAAACACAAAGAACAAATATGAAAAGCAGCAAGGGAAAAACAACAAATAACACACAAGGGAATTGCCATAAGGATAACAGCTGATCTTTCAATAGAAACTCTTCAAGCAAGGAGGGAATGGCAAGACATACTTAAAATGATGAAAGAAAATAACCTACAGCCCAGATTATTGTACCCAGCAAGGATCTCATTCAAGTATGAATGAGAAATCAAAAGCTTTTCAGACAAGCAAAAGCTGAGAGAATTCTGCACCACCAAACCAGCTCTCCAACAAATACTAAACAGGAAACACAAAAACGGTGTATAAATTCAAACCCCAAACAATAAAGTAAATGGCAATGGGATCATACTTATCAGTAATTACCTTAAACGTAAATGGGTTGAATGCTCCAACCAAAAGACAAAGACTGGCTGAATGGATACAAAAACAAGACCCCTACATATGTTGTCTACAAGAGACCCACCTCAAAACAGGGGATACATACAGACTGAAAGTGAAGGGCTGGAAAAAGATTTTCCATGCAAATAGGGACCAAAAGAAAGCAGGAGTAGCGATACTCATATCAGATAAAATAGACTTTAAAACAAAGGCTGTGAAAAGAGACAAAGAAGGTCACTACATAATGATCAAAGGATCAATCCAAGAAGAAGATATAACAATTATAAATATATATGCACCCAACGCGGCAGCACCACAGTATGTAAGACAAATGCTAACAAGTATGAAAGGAGAAATTAACACTAACACAATAATAGTTGGAGATTTTAATACCCCACTCACACCTATGGATAGATCAACTAAACAGAAATTTAACAAGGAAACACAAACTTTAAATGATACAATAGACCAGTTAGACCTAATTGATATCTATAGGACATTTCATCCCAAAACAATGAATTTCAACTTTTTCTAAAGTGCACATGGAACCTTCTCCAGGATAGATCACATCCTGGGCCATAAAGCTAGCATTGGTAAATTCAAAAAAAATAGAAATCATTCCAAGCATCTTTTCTGACCACAATGCAGTAAGATTAGATCTCAATTACAGGAGAAAAACTATTAAAAATTCCAACATATGGAGGCTGAACAACACGCTGCTGAATAACCAACAAATCACAGAAGAAATCAAAAAAGAAATCAAAATTTGCATAGAAACGGATGAAAATGAAAACACAACAACCCAAAACTTGTGGGACACGGTAAAAGCAGTCCTAAGGGGAAAGTTCATAGCAATACAGGCACACCTCAAGAAACAAGAAAAAAGTCAAATAAATAAACTAACTCTACACCTAAAGCAACTAGAAAAGGAAGAAATGAAGAACCCCAGGGTTAGTAGAAGGAAAGAAATCTTAAAAATTAGAGCAGAAATAAATGCAAAAGAAACAAAAGAGACCATAGCAAAAATCAACAAAACCAAAAGCTGGTTCTTTGAAACGATAAATAAAATTGACAAACCATTAGCCAGACTCATCAAGAAACAAAGGGAGAAAAATCAAATCAATAAAATTAGAAATGAAAATGGAGAGATCACAACAGAAAACACAGAAATACAAAGGATCATAAGAGACTACTATCAACAATTATATGCCAATAAAATGGACAACGTGGAAGAAATGGACAAATTCTTAGAAAAGTACAACTTTCCAAAACTGGACCAGGGAAGAAATAGAAAATCTTAACAGACCCATCACAAGCACGGAAATTGAAACTGTAACCAAAAATCTTCCAGCCAACAAAAGCCCAGGTCCAGACGGCTTCACAGCTGAATTCTACGAAAAATTTAGAGAAGAGCTAACACCTATCCTGCTCAAACTCTTCCAGAAAATTGCAGAGGAAGGTAAACTTCCAAACTCATTCTATGAGGCCACCATCAGCCTAATACCAAAACCTGACAAAGATCCCACAAAAAAAGAAAACTACAGGCCAATATCACTGATGACATAGATGCAAAAACCCTTAACAAAATTCTAGCAATCAGAATCCAACAACACATTAAAAAGATCATACACCATGACCAAGTGGGCTTTATCCCAGGGATGCAAGGATTCTTCAATATCCGCAAATCAATCAATGTAATACACCACCTTAACAAATTGAAAAATAAAAACCATATGATTTTCTCAATAGATGCAGAGAAAGCCTTTGACAAAATTCAACATCCATTTATGATAAAAACTCTCCAGAAAGCAGGAATAGAAGGAACATACCTCAACATAATAAAAGCTATATATGACAAACCCACAGCAAACATTATCCTCAATGGTGAAAAATTGAAAGCATTTCCTCTAAAGTCAGGAACTAGACAAGGGTGCCCACTTTCACCATTACTATTCAACATAGCTTTGGAAGTTTTGGCCACAGCAATCAGAGCAGAAAAAGAAACAGAAGGAATCCAAATTGGAAAAGAAGAAGTAAAACTCTCACTGTTTGCAGATGACATGATCCTCTACATAGAAAACCCTAAAGACTCCACCAGAAAATTACTAGAACTAGTCAATGACTATAGTAAAATTGCAGGATATAAAATCAACACACAGAAATCCCTTGAATTCCTATACACTAATAATGAGAAAACAGAAAGAGAAATTAAGGAAACAATTTCATTCACCATTGCAACGGAAAGAATAAAATACTTAGGAATATACCTACCTAAAGAAACTAAAGACCTATATATAGAAAACTATAAAACACTGGTGAAAGAAATCAAAGAGGACACTAATAGGTGGAGAAATATACCATGTTCATGGATTGGAAGAATCAATATAGTGAAAATGAGTATACTACCCAAGGCAATTTATAGATTCAATGCAATCCCTATCAAGCTACCAACAGTATTCTTCACAGAGCTAGAACAAATAATTTCACAATTTGTATGGAAATACAAAAAACCTCGAATAGCCAAAGCGATCTTGAGAAAGAAGAATGGAACTGGAGGAATCAACCTACCTGATTTCAGGCTCCGCTACAAAGCCACAGTTATCAAGACAGTATGGTACTGGCACAAAGACAGAAATATAGATTAGTGGAACGAAATAGAAAGCCCAGCGATAAATCCACACACATATGGACACCTTATCTTTGACAAAGGAGGCAAAAATATACAATGGATTAAAGACAATCTCTTTAACAAGTGGTGCTGGGAAATCTGGTCAACCACTTGTAAAAGAATGAAACTAGAACACTTTCTAACACAATACACAAAAATAAACTCAAAATGGATTAAAGATCTAAACGTAAGACCAGAAACTATAAAACTCCTAGAGGAGAACATAGGCAAAACACTCTCTGAAATACATCACAGCAGGATCCTCTATGACCCACCTCCCAGAATATTGGAAATAAAAACAAAAATAAACAAATGGGACCTAATTAACCTTAAAAGCTTCTGCACATCAAAGCAAACTATTAACAAGGTGAAAAGACAGCCTTCGGAATGGGAGAAAATAATAGGAAATGAAGCAACTGACAAACAACTAATCTCAAAAATATACAAGCAACACCTACAGCTCAACTCCAGAAAAATAGATGACCCAATCAAACAATGGGCCAAAGAACTAAATAGACATTTCTCCAAAGAAGACATACAGATGGCTAACAAACACATGAAAAGATGCTCAAAATCACTCATTGTCATAGAAATGCAAATCAAAACCACTATGAGGTACCATTTCACGCCAGTCAGAATGGCTGCAATCCAAAAGTCTACAAATAATAAATGCTGGAGAGGGTGTGGAGAAAAGGGAACCCTCTTACACTGTTGGTGGGAATGCAAACTAGTACAGCCACTATAGAGAACAGTGTGGAGATTCCTTAAAAAACTGGAAATAGAACTGCCTTATGATCCAGCAATCCCACTGCTGGGCATACACACTGAGGAAACCAGAAGGGAAAGAGACACGTGTACCCCAATGTTCATCGCAGCACTGTTTCTAATAGCCAGGACATGGAAGCAACCTAGATGTCCATCAGCAGATGAATGGATAAGAAAGCTGTGGTACATATACACAATGGAGTATTACTCCGCCATTAAAAAGAATAGAATGAATCAGTTCTAATGAGGTGGATGAAACTGGAGCCTATTATACAGAGTGAAGTAAGCCAGAAAGAAAAACACCAATACAGTATACTAACACATATATATGGAACTTTGAAAGACGGTAACAATAACCCTGAGTACGAGACAGCAAAAGAGACACTGATGTATAGAAGAGTCTTATGGACTCTGTGGGAGAGGGAGAAGGTGGGAAGATTTGGGAGAATGGCATTGAAACATGTAAAATATCATGTATGAAAAGAGTTGCCAGTCCAGGTTTGATGCATGACACTGGATGCTTGGGGCTAGTGCACTGGGACGACCCAGAGGGATGCTATGGGGGGGAGGAGGGAGGAGGGTTCAGGATGGGGAGCACATGTATACCTGAGGCAGATTCATTTTGATATTTGGAAAAACTAATACAATTATGTAAAGTTTAAAAATAAAATAAAATTAAAAAAAAATCCACAGGAGGCTTGACTCCCTTTAGGCCACTCAGTGGTCTCCAAGAAATACCCGTCGGGACTCGAGAGCAGAGCAGAGTCCTTTCCTTCCTCTCGAGATGAGGTCTGACTCCTCGGGTGCGTCTAAAATGCAACCCCGAGATCTCTGTCGCCCCTGGAGAGGAACATTAGGTCCTGGACACAAGCTTAGATGAGGTCTCTTTTGCCCTGAAGTGACTCGAGAGCAATCCCTAGCTCTCTCTCGTAACTCCAATGGAAGATTGGACTTCCCTGGGCCAACACAAGAGGAAGCCTGAATTCCCCATCGTAACTCGAGAATCCCGCCGAAACTCGAGAAAAACCACATGGTTACCCTGTCATCGCAAGATGAGGCCCTTGCCCGCTACAGCGTCTAAAGAGAAGTCCCAGGTTTCTTCTTGAAGTGTTTTCACACTTCAAGTGTGAAAACTTGGCACCCTTGATGCGATTCCAAAAGTTCCCCGACACCCTGGTCTCTCTCGAGGGGAACACCGAGGTTCCCGGTACGACTTCATCTGAGCCACTTCTCCCCTCCTGATTGCGATTGGAGGGTCGACTCCCGTGCTTTGTCTGGAAGGGGTTCCCAACCTTCCTGGCGCACCTCAGGATGAGGCCGGTCTAATGAGAATATTTGAGACGTAGCTTCATGGGTGGTAACACATGCTGAAAGACCCCGATTCCCCGGTCTGCTCTTGATAAGAACCCGATGCCCGGACACCTCTTGAAAGGCAACCCTGTGGAAGAAGGCACAACACGAAGGGGCACTGACACCCTCGTGCATCGTCCGGAAAAACCCGCAGATTCCAAACACAGTTCGACAAGTTGCCTGTCACCCCGTGAATAACTCGAGAGGCAAGCGGAGTTCCATTCCTCCTTACAAGACGAGGCCTGACTCTCCTGTCCCAACTCTGCAGGGACCCTGCGATAAGAGTCATAAATGGAGACGAACCCTGAGGTTCCTGCCTCCACTCGAGATGAGGCCCTCTTCTATTGCACCAAACCCAGTGGAGTCCCGAGAGGGCCCTCCCAACTCCAGGGTATCCTTGACTTCTCAGAGGCACACTGAGAAGCTCCCTGAGGCCAACAGCACTAGTCGAGGGAACCCAGGGTTTACTGCCGTGACCCAAGAAACACCTTGAAAGTCCTTCTTTAACGGTTCTTGAGGCCCGATACACCTTCCATGACTCTAGAGCAATGATGCGCTCCCCCTCGCAATGCGCATGGAGACCTGACTTCCCAAGCGCCACATGAGAGGCTCCCTGAGCTCCCCGTAGTACCTCATGAGAAACCCCACACTGGCGCTGCAGCTCGAGAAAACCCACGAGATGCCCCCTTCATCGCGAGATGATGGCCTTCTTTTCCTGCATGGCCTGGAGAGCAATCACGAGTCCTCTCTCCAAACTCCACAGGAGTCTTGACTCCCTTTAGGCCACTCAGTGGGCTCCAAGAGATACCCGTCGCAACTCGAGAGGAGAGCGGAGTCCTTCGCTTCCCCTCGAGACAAGGACTGACTCCCCGGGTGCATCAGGAAAGCAACCCCGAGATCCCTGTCCCCCCTGGAGACGAACATTATGTCCTGGACACAAGCCTAGATAAGGTCTCTTTTGCCCTGCAGTAACTCAAGCGCAATCCCTAGCTCTCCCTCGCAACTCGAATGGAAGACTGGACTTCCCTGGGCCAACACAAGAGGAAGCCTGAATTTCCTGACCTAACTCGAGAATCCCGCCACAACTCGAGAAAAACGACGTGGTTAACCCGTCACCACAAGATGAGGCCCTTGCCAGCTACAGCGTCTCAAGAGAAGTCTCACGTTCCGTCTTGAAGTTTGAAACGGTACTTAGCACCTTTGATGTGACTCCAAAAGTTCCCCGACATCCCAGTTTTACTCGAGGGGAACATCGAGGTTCCCGGCACCACTTCATCTGAGCCCCTTCTCCCCTCCTGATCAGGACAAGAGGGTCGATTCACTTGCTTAGTCTGAAAGGGTTACCGACCTTCCTGGTGCACCTCAGGTTGAGGTCCGTCTCAAGAAGAAATTCGAGACGTAGGCTTGTGGGTGGTGCCACATGCCGAAAGACACTGATTTCCTGGTCTGCTCTTGATAAGAATCTGAAGGCTGGATACCTCTTTGAAGGCAACCCTGTGTATGAAGGCAAAAAACGAAGGGGAACTGACACCCCCATGCATCGTCCGGATAAAACCGCAGGTTCCACACACAGCTCGACAAGTGGCCTGTTATCCGGTGAACAACTCGAGAGTCCAGTGGAGTTCCATTCCTCCACACAAGACGAGGCCTGACTCTCCTGTCCTAACTCTGTAGGGACTCTGTGTTCAGAGTCAGAAATGGAGAGCAACCCTGAGGTTCCTGCTTCAAATCGAGATGAGGCCCTCTTCTGACAAGGTCCAGCCTCGGCTGGTCCAGGGTTTTCGAAGGGGAGACAGAGTAGGCGACCTATTGATTTATTTATCGAAGATATAAAGAGTAATAGAATGAGGATAGCTCAGTAGGAAAATTTAGTGGAGAAAAGAAGCTGAGTAGCCTGGTTTATGCGGAAAATCAGTATAACCCGTGACACCAGGTTAGCTCTGACCACGGAGGCCGCAGGCTCCCTCTCGAATAGCGAAAAGTGCCCCACCTTAGACACCTTCTCAAGTGGTCTTCGAAGCCCAGGCAAATAAATGGTCGCAGAGGATATCCACGCTCCAGATGGACACTCATCTGAAAATTGAGGGGAAGAATGACATTAGGAGACTAAGCGTTGGCAATCAAGGCCCGTAGCTTTATTTTCAACAGGGGTTTTTATACCCTAAGTTACACATAGAGGATAATGGGGATGCAAAGACAGCAGCCTTTGATTCTTATCAAAAACCAGAGTTTCTCTCCTGCAAATGTATCGTATACAAATGGTTTAGGTGATTTACATCATCTTCTAGCCAGAAGACCTATTAACATTTTATGACTCTTGACAAAGACTTATCAACCGTAAGACTTATTTTCTCTAAGAGTAATTATTTTAAGGTTTGGCCCCATCTTTCGAAGATAAAATTGCATTCCTATAGGGCAGATGTGTAATGGGCTTACAACAAAGGAAAGAATTTATTACCTTAAGGGTCTAAAGTTAGTAACACCAAGGCCACTACTTATTTTTTCTACATACCAACTATATAAATTAATACACATTCAAGGATACAATTCAGGGGATGTGGAAACTTGGCAACAAGCATTGGTTCATCAATGAAATCTTTTACTAGTTTTATTCTGACAGTTTCTAACTCTCTGAGAGGCTCTAAGCTATTTGAATATCTTAAGCTTCCCGTGCCTCTCGAGGCTCGGAGACTGTAAACAATTGTATGCATTGCTGTAGGAGACCGGGTAAACTTGTCAGGCGAGTTAGAGAGCCATCTGACGTGTTTGGATTTAAACACTCCTAATTGCCCAGGAACTTTATTAATTGGAGCTGTAAGTTAGCTCTTTGACAGAGAGAGTGAGATGGTGGTGGGGGACAGCCCCCAGTAAAGTCAGAGGTGAGAGCACAAAGCAATAAAGTAGGCAGACTCTGGTTTTGGGGGGTAGATGCTCAAGAATATCCGGGAGGACTCCCGAGGCTCGATCCCGCCTTTGTGTATGCCCAGCCTCCTTCCTCATGACCTTTGTCATGAGTGGACTGTCTCTCGCCGGCTCCCGGCATCTCCCCGTTTTTTATTTCTTAAAACAGCCAGATGTAGCTCAGTCGCGAGCCTCTGAATACTCTGCCGAAGAATCCTGACAATACAAGGAAGAAAGATTATGAGAAGCAGAATTAAAGCAGCCACCGCAGCATAGCTAAAGACATTAGACAGAATATTCTTTCCTGAGATGTAGTTAGGGAAAGTATGGAAGAAATCATTTGCTGTTCCAGCAGCAGTAAAATCTAATCGGGAGTGCTCCATGGTTGCTATTTGATAGTGAAGTTTCCCTACGTCTCAACCAATGTCAGAGCTGTTCCAGATACCTGAAATATGGTTTTTAATCTTTTCCCATTCAAAATCTGTCTCATTTACTTTCAGGGGTGTTCCACATATCCACCGATAGTCAGCATGACAAGACAATGCCATTTTCACCTTTAAAGCCTGCAATTCAGTCCCAATATGTATTACTGCTTCCTCTAGGGCGTCTACCCTCATTTCTAATTTTCTCTCTATAGCTTCCTGTGTTGCCAATGTTAAAGAAACATTTTTGGACATAGAATCAACATATTGAGCAGTATGTACTTGTTGAGTCAATGATATTGCTGCCACAGTAACAGAAGTGATTGCACTTATCAAAGCTGCTGTTCCCAAGATAATTAAGCCCACAAACCGTCGTGTTTGCATTAAATCCTGTAGTTGTTGTAATACAGCAAGACCATAATTCAATAAGTGGTTACATCATAAGATAAGGTGGATGTTGTAGCATTACAAAGGAGCAAACATTATATTGAGGGTTTAAACAAGATGAACCAGGGAGCAGCTGTAGGCGTCAGCCCGGGGGAGCAGTGTCCCCAGCATCAGGAGGCAGAACGCGAGCGGCAGGCTGTGGGCCAAGGCGCCTATGGTGGGCGGAGGGGCAGGGTTCGTGGTTTAGGGCTAGCCGCCACCGCTTGGGCTCAGGGCGGTCCCCTCTCGCCGGTGGGGCCACGCTGGTCTGGACGGCACTCCGCGGGCGCGCTTTCCTCTCTGGCCCTCACTCGCTGCACAGACTTCTTTGCTCTAGGTCACGGGGTGCAGAGAGGTGGGTGCGAGGCGCTGCTGGTGGCACGGAGGCGAGAGCTGGCTGGGGGAGGGGGAGCGAGCGAGTGCGCGCGCCGCGAACCTGGTCTTTGGGGAATGTGACATGACGAATTTGTCTGAGATCCAAACCGGAGAATCTGCATTCTGTAGAAATATACAAGCATACCCTCTCCCACAAGTTAGCAACACATCTGGCCTTTTTCACTCTCCCGTAAGGAGGCCTTTTTACTTGACCAGGGGCCGAGTCGTAGCCTGTAATTCAGGCATCTAGTGTCTCATCATTGTAGTCTGCCCCTGTGTGTTTACGTTTAAGTGATTAATTACAATTGGAACATAACTTCACTATTTGTCTAGCTGTTTCCCTATGGATATGTTAATTTAGGTCTAATGTTTAGTTTAGGTCTCTGTATAAATTTAAGTAATAAATGTATAACCTCCTTATCTCATTTTGGTATACAGGTATACAGATATACCTAAATGCAAAATGCATTTATATATGTATTTATATATGGCAACAAGTATAAAGTTATTGACATATAATATATATAAATCAATATACTTGAATTAATCTTTATAATTAATATATTAATTAATATATATTACAACAATACAACACATACACAGCTAATACCAACCAACACAAACCAATGTACTGTAATAATACATGTCACACATTTATAATTATACAGTATATAGAACATATATCATCACAGCACATCAATCCATACCAATTAATATCAGCCACACACACATTATATTACTGCCATATATATTTAATTATACAGTATATATATATGTGTGTGTATATAGTATACATATTAATTTATATACAAATTAATTAAGTATAGATCTATAAATAGAATTAGGTATACCTTTATTATATTTTATTTATACCCATACCTAATTAGGCAAACTGTAATTAGGCAAATACATTTATATTATGTATTTATAACAATATATAAAGTATTGTTAAATGTACCACCTGTACAGCATCTCCACCCCACATACCACTTTCTCTAATCCCACCAACTCATTTTCAGTATTATGTGTTGGCCAGGAGCTGGGCCAGTCTTTCCCAGCAATGTTAAGAGACGTCTGTTCCTGTGTCTAATAGCCCTGGCGTTTTATTCTCTTGAAGTAAAAGATCTTTTAAAGGCCTTGGAACTGTAATTTCCTGCACCCAAAAGTCTAGATCACTAGATCCAAATGTTTTGTGGCTCTTAGCTTGAGAAGTCAAGTTTTTCCTTCTCTGATAGTAAGGTAAAAGTAAAAGCTGTGTTACTCTTTGACCTTTATTAATTTGTACAGTTTTGATAGGCAGTGAGATCAAGACTTTAATTTCTCAATATCATCAGAATCTACTACACCATGCACCAGCGAAATTTATTTTCTTTCTTTTTTTTTATTTAATTTTTTTTTAAAAGAAAGCAAGCTACGCCCCAGGACAAATCTTACAATGTCCTCAGATAGGGGGCCAGCCACTCCGGTTGGAATTGGAGTAAGCGGCACATCAGGGGTTAATATTGTTATTAAATCTCCTTGCCTTTTCGCTTTTCTCCTAGCCTGGGTGAGACCCCCCTGAGGGAGTTTTCTCCAAGGAGCATGCTCTGCATATTGTGTACTAAAAGCTCCTTTGTTTAAAAAACTTTTTATCTTCCTCAGTCTTAGGCAACACTTTGGGAGGCTTTGGGGGCAAAGTGGGGAACTCCTGGGTCCTGGGAGGCACAATCGAAGGCGGTGGCAGTCGCCTTAAATCAGAAAGTGGTGGATAAGTTTTTTAAAGGTTTGCGCAGAGGGGGAGGGAGCTCGCCAGGGCTCTCGGCCGCAGCGTCCTGTAAGCCCTCTCCTTCCTCGGGATGTAGACCACTTTCTCCCTCCTTTTTTTTTTTTTTTTCAATGGCAGAAAATATGATCTGTGCAGTAAATGGAGACTCACCACCATCCACCTCTATAGCCTCCCCCATAGTCTATTTAACAGCCTCGTGACGGAGGTCCAGGACATTTCTAATCATATTCCACAGTCAATAAATATTTGTCTATTCTTAGATGCAGAGAAATCCATTTTTAATTTTTTTTTAATTTTAGAGAATATTTTTATTTATTTTGCAACCTCTTTACCCTGGCTAAACTGCAGAGGGGACTAGAAAAGAAGCCTCAAGGTGAGGATCAAGTTCATCCTTGGGACTAGAGAAAATCCTTCTCCGGGAAACTCCTAGCGGTGGCCCTTTACCCCGACATGGAGGAGGAGGCATAGGGGGATGGGAGCGTCCCGAAGTTTTCCTCTTCTGTTCCGGAGATCCTTTAACTGTTTGGTAACTAAATCTTACGAACTGTCTGATCGGGGATGTTTCCCTCAACCTCCTAGGAGCGGATGGTCTGATTAGGGATGTTTTCTTAAACTTTTAGGAGCATCTTTAGCTTAAAAAAAAAAAAATCCTCATCAGAATGGCATCGAGCTGCTGGTTCCTCTAAACCTTTTTCAAATTGAGGGGAGAGCTGATCTTTCTTTTCATCCCTATCTTTTACATGCTCATTGGCAGTCATAGCGGCTAGCCATTCATTTAGCTGTCGATAGCTAGGTATAGCCTCTTCATTTTCACTTTTCTTTATAACAGGTACCTTTTCAGATTTGCTTTTTTGTTTAACAGGTACTTTTCCAACTTTACTTTCCTCTTTAACAGGTACCTTTTCAAATTCATGAGCTGGATCTAAAACATCTCTAGTCATATTCCACAGAGGAAAGGTGTAAGTAGGGATTTTTTCCAAACCTTGCTGAGCACAATAAGCTCTTAGCTGTTTTCCTAGTTTTTTCAAGATATCTAGGTTAACAGTGCCTTGTTGTAGAAACCAAGGGCAGTGGTCTTGTACAAATGTAAAAAATGATTGAATGGAAGATTTTTTAACCTTGATTCTTCTTTTACTTAATAACTGTAAAATTACTCCTATAAAGAGCTGTCTTTCATTTGATTCAGTGTTGCCCATGTCAGAAACTTAAGGATAGTAAAAGATTTTGCTTTTAGCTATCTAAAGATTAGGCCTTTTTTGTCAGCCTTTTTAGAAACCGTTTTTTCTCTCTAACTCTTCAACACTTCCCACTCCTCTCGCCCTGTCTATTCTACAGGGGGATCTGCAGCCCCCTAAGTGGGATCCTATCTGTCCCCAAAACTGAACACTGGGGGAATGGGGTTGGGGATTTACCTTCGAAATGCCTGTCTCGGGCGCCACCTGCAGAGGTCCAGCCCCAGCTGATCCAGGGTATTCGAAGGGAAGATGGAGTAGGCGACCTATTTATATATTGATTTATTCATCAAAGATATAAAGAGTAATAGAATGAGGATAGCTCAGTAGGAAAATTCAGTGGAGAAAAGCAGCTGAGTAGCTTGGTTTACGCGGAAAATCAATATAACCCGTGACACCAGGTTAGCTCTGACCACGGAGGCTGCAAGTGCCCTCTAGAATAGAGGAAGGTGCCCCCACCTTAGACACCTTATCGAGCGGGTCTTCGAAGCCCAGGCAAATAAATGGTCGCAGAGGATATCCACGCTCCAGATGGACACTCATCTGAAAATTGAGGGGAATAATGACATGGGGAGACCAAGCGTTGGCGAGCAAGTCCCGTAGCTTTATTTTCAACACAGGTTTTAATACCCTAAGTTACACATAGAGGATAATAGGGGATGCAAAGTCAGCAGTCTTTAATCCTTATCAAAAACCAGGGTTTCTTTTCTGCAGATTTATCGTATAAAAATGGTTTAGATGATTTACATCATCTTCTGGCCAGAAGACCTATTAACATTTTATGACTCTTGACAAAGACTTATCAACCATAAGAGTTATTTTCTCTAAGAGTAATTGTTTAAGGTTTGGCGCCATCTTTCGAAGATAAAATTGCATTCCTATAGGGAGGATGTGTAATGGGTTTACAACAAAGAAAAGAATTTATTACCTTAAGGGTCTAAAGTTACCAACATCAAGGCCACTACTTATTTTTTCTACATACCAACTATATTAATTAGCACACATTCAAGGATACAATTCAGGGGATGTGGAAACTTGGCAAAAAGCAATGGTTCATTAATGAAATCTTTTACTAGTTTTATTCTGACAGTTTCTAACTCTCTGAGAGGCTCTAAGCTATTTGAATATCTTAAACTTCCCGTGCGTCTCGAGGCTGGGAGACTGTACACAATCGTATGCATAGCTGTAGGAGACCGGGTAAACTTGTCAGGCGAGTTAGAAAACCATCTGAGGGGTTTGGATTTAAACACTACTAATTGCCCAGGAACATTATTAGTTGGAGCTGTAAGTTAGCTCTTTGACAGAGAGAGTGAGATGGTGGTGGGGGACATCCCCAGTAATGTCAGAAGTGAGAGAACAAAGCAATAAAGAAGGCAGACTTTGGTTTTTGGGGGTAGATGCTGAAGAATATATGGGGGAACTCCCGGAGGCTCAATCCCGCCTTTGCATATGCCGAGACTCTTTCCTCATGACATTTGTCACGAGTGGAATGTCTCTCGCTGGCTCCCAGCAATCTTCCATTGCACCAAACGCAGTGGAGTCCCGAGAGGCCCCTCCCAACACCACAGTATCAGTGTCTTCTCAGAGGCACCCTGAGCAACTGCCTGAGGTCACCGGCACAAGTCGAGAGAACACAGGGTATCCTGCCGCAACCCGAGAAAGACCTCAAGAGTCCATCTTCAACGCGTCTTGAAGCCGGATTCCCCTACCATGACTCGAGAGCAATGACACGCTCCCCCTCGCCATGCGCATGGACATCTGACTTCCCTGGCGCCACATGAGAGGCTCCCTGAGCTCCCCGTCATACCTCGTGAGAAACCCCACACTGGCGCCACAGCTCGGGAAAACCCACGAGACGCCACCGTCATCGCGAGATTGGGGACTTCTTTTCCTGCCTGACCTGGAGAGCAATCCCTGGTCCTTTCTCCAAACTTCACAGGAGGCTTTACTCCCTTTAGGCCACTCAATGGGCTCCAAGAGATACATGTCGCGACTTGAGAGGAGAGCAGAGTACTTTGTTTCCCCTCTAGATGAGGCCTTACCTCGGGTGAGTCTGGAATGCAACCCCGAGATCCCTGTTGCCCCTGGAGAGGAACATTATGTCCTGGACAAAAGCCTAGATGAGGTCTATTTTGCCCTACAGTGACTTGAGAGCAACACCCATCTCTCCCTCGCAATTCGAATGGAAGATTGGTCTTCACTGGGCCAACAAAAGAGGAAGTCTGAATTTCCCGTTGTAACTCGAGAATCCCGCCGCAACTCTTAAAAACCACGTGGTTCCCCATTCATCACAATATGAGGCCTTTGCCCGCTACAGAGTCTCCAGAGAAGTCCCATGTTTCGTCATAAAGTTCGAAATGCTACTTGGCACCCTTGATGCGACCCCAGAAGTTCCCCAATATACCGGTCTCACTCCAAGGGAACACCGAAGTTCCTGGCACCACTTCATTTGAGCCCCTTCTCCCCTCCTGATCATGGCAGGAAGGTCGATTCCCCTGCTTTGTCTAGAAGGGGTTCCCGACCTTCATGGCGCACCTCAGGATGAGGCCAGTCTCACGAAGAAATTCGAGACGTAGCCTCATGTTGGTGACACGTGCCGAAAGACCCCGATTTCTCGGTCTTGCTCTTGATAAGAACCCGATGCCCGGACACCTCTTCTAAGGCAACCCTGTGGATGAAGGCACTACACGAGGGGGCACTGGCAAACCTGTTCATCGTCCAGAAAATCCCACAGGATCCACATACAGCTCCACAACTGGCCTGTCACACCTTAAACAACGAGAGAAGCAAGCGGAGTTCCCTTCCTCAGACAAGACGAGGCCTGAGTATCCAATCCCAACTCTGCAGGCACGCTTCGATCTGAGTCAGAAATGGAGAGGAAACCTGAGGTTCCTGCCTCAACCCGAGATGAGGCCCTCTTCCATTAAAACAAACCCAGTGGAGTCCCGAGAGGCCACTCCCATCTCCACAGTATCCCTGACTTCTCCTAGGCATTCTGAGAAGCTCCTTGAGGCCACCGGCAAACGTCGAGGGAAATAAGGGTTTCCTGCCACAACCGAAGAAAGACCTCGAGAGTCCTTCTTCAACGCGTCTTGAGGTCAGATTCCCCTACCATGGCTCGAGAGCAATAACGCGCTCCCCCTCGCCACGCACATGGAGACCTGACTTCCCTGGCGCCACATGAGAGGCTCCCTGAGCTCCCTGTCGTACCTCGTGTGAAACCCCACACTGGCGCTGCAGCTCGAGAAAACACACAAGACCCCTCCGTCATCGCGAGATGAGGGCCATCTTTTCCTGCATGGCTGGAGAGCAGTCCCAAGTCCTCTCTCCAAACTTCACAGGAGGCTTGACTCCCTTTAGGCCACAAAGTGGGCTCCAAGAGGTGCCCGTCGCAACTCGAAAGGAGAGCGGAGTCCTTTGCTTCCCTTCGACACGAGGCCTGACTCCCTGGGTGAGTCTGGAATGCAAACCTGAGATCCCTGTGGCCCTTGGAGAGGAACATTAGGTCCTGGACACAAGCCTAGATGAGGTCTCCTTTGCCCTGCAGTGACTCGAGCGCAACCCCCAGCTCTCCCTCGCGACTCGAATGGATGATTGGACTTCCCTGGCCCAACACAAGAGGAAGCCTGAAATCCCCGTCGTAACTCGAGAATCCCACCGCAACTCGAGAAAAACCACGTGGCTCCCCCGTCATCGCAAGATGAGGCCCTTGGCCGCTACAGCGTATCAAGAGAAGTCCCACGTTCCATCCTGAAGTACAAAACGGTACTTGGCACCCTTGATGCGACCCCCAAAGTTCCCTGACATACCGGTCTCACTCGAGGGAAACACCAAAGTTCATGGCACCACTTTCTGTGAGCCCCTTCACCCCTCCTGATCGCGACAGGAGGGTCGATTCCCATGTTTTGTCTGCAAGGGGTTCCCGACGTTCCCCGCGAACCTCCGGATGAGGCCGGTCTCATGAGGAAATTCAAAAAGTAGCCTCATGGTTGGTGCCACATGTTGAAAGATCCCGAATTCCCGGTCCACTCTAGATAAGAACCCGACGCCCGGACATCTCTTCGAAGGCAACCCTGTGGATGAAGGCACAACACGAAGGGACACTGACATCCCCATGCATCGTCTGGAAAAACCCGCCGATTCCACTCACAGCTCCAAATGTGGACTGTCACCCCATGAACAACTCGAGAGGCAAGTGAAGTTGCATTCCTTCACACAAGACGAGGCCTTACCCTCCTGGCCCAACTCTTCAGGGACCCTGCGATCGGAGTCAGAAATGGAGAGGAACCCTGAGGTTCCTGCCTCAACTAGAGAAGAGGCCCTCTTCCATTGAACCAAACTCAGTGGTGTCCCAAGAGGCCCCTCCCAACACCACAGTATCCCTGAATTCTCAGAGGCTCCCTGAGAAGCTACCTGAGGTCACTGGCACAAGTCGAGGGAACCCAGAGTTTCCTGAAGTAACCCGAGAAAGACTTGGAGAGTCCTTTTTCAACGTCTCTTGATGCCCGATTCCCCTACCATGACTCCAGAGCAAGGACGCGCTCCCCTCGCCACAAGCAGGAAAACTGACTTCCCTAGTACCACACAAGAGGCTCCCTGAGTACCCCATCGTACCTCGTGAGAAAACCCACAGTGGCGCCGCAGTTCGAGAAAAACCACAAGATGCCCCCGTCAAGGAGAGATGGGGGCCTTCTTTTCCTGCCTGACCTGGAGAGCAATCCCTGGTCCTCTCTCCAAACTTCACAGGAGGATTGACTCCCTTTAGGCCACTCAGTTGGGTCCAAGAAATACCCGGTGCGACTCGAGAGGAGAGCGGAGTCCTTTGCTTCCCTCGAGACGAGGCCTCACTCCCCGGGTGAGTTTGGAATGCAACCCCGAGATCCCTGTCGCCCCTGGAGTGGAACATTATGTCCTAGACACAAGCCTAGATGAGGTCTATTTTGCCCTACAGTGATCGAGAGCAACCTCCATCTCTCCCTCACAATTTGAATGGAAGATTGGTCTTCCCAAGGTCAACACAAGAGGAAGTCTGAATTTCCCATCGTAATTCGAGAATTCAGCCTCAAGTCTTAAAAACCATGTGGTTCCCCCTTCATCGCAATATGAGGCCCTTGCCAGCTAGAGTCTCAAGAGAAGTCCCACGTTCCATCTTAAAGTTCGAAATGCTACTTGGCACCCTTGATGCGACCCCAAAGTTCCCCAACATACCGGTCTCACTCCAGGGGAACACCGAAATTCCCGGCGTCTCCAGGGAAGTCCCATGTTCTGTCCTTAAGTGCGAAACGGTACTTGACACCCTTGATGCGACCGCAAAAGTTCCCCGACACGCTGGGTTCCCTCGAGGGGAACACCAAGGGTCCCGGCCCACATCATCTGAGCCCCTTCTCCCCTCCTGATCGCGACAGGAGAGTCGATTCCCCTGCTTTCTCTGGAAGGGGTTCCCGGCCTTGCTGGTGCACCTCAGGATGAGGCCGGTCTCAGGAGGAAATTCGAGACTAGCCATGTGTGAGGTGCCACATGCCGAACGACACCGATTTTCCGGTCCGATCTTGATAAGAACCCGATGCCCGGACACCTCTTCGAAGGCAACCCTGTGAGTGAAGGCACAACACGAAGGGGCACTGACACCCCCGTGCATCATCCGGAAAAACCCGCAGGGTCTACACACAGCTCAACAAGGGGCCTGAGACTCCCGGAACAACTCGAGAAGCAACCAAAATTCCATTCCTCAGACAAGACGAGGCATGACTCTCCTGTCCCAACACTGCAGGGACCGTGCAGTCGGAGTCAGAATCGGAAAGGAAGCCTGAGGTTCCTGCCTCCCCTCGAGATGAGGCCCTCTTCCATTGCGCCGAACCCAGCAGAGTCCCGAGAGGCCCTGCCAACTCCACAGCATTCCTCACCTCTCAGAGGCACCCTGGTAAGTTCCCTATAGTCCCCTGCAGAAGTCGAGGGAAACGAGGGTTTCCCGCCGCCACCCGAGAAAGACCTCGAGAGTCCTTCTTCAACGCGTCTTGAGGCCCTAGTCACTTCCCATGACTCGAGAGTGATGACCAGCTCCTCCTCGCCATGCGCATGGAGACATGAGTTCCCTGGCGCCGCACGAGAGGCTCCCTGAGGTCCTCGTCGTGCCTCGTGAGAAAAGCCCCACGGGCGCCACAGCCTGAGGAAACCCATGAGATGCCCCCGTCATCGCAAGATGAGGGCCTTCTTTTCCTGCCTGACCTGGAGAGCAATCCCGAGTCCTCTCTCCAAACTGAAGAGGAGGCTCGACACCCTTGAGTCCACTCAGTGGGCTCCAAGAGATCCGTGTCGCGACTTGAGAGGAAAGTGGAGTCCTCTGCTTCCCCTCGAGGCGAGGCCTGACTCCCCGGGGGAGTCTGGAATGGAAACCCGAGATCTCTGTCTTCCCTTGAGAGGAATATTAGGTCCTGGACACACGCCTCGATGAGGTCTCTTTGGGCCTGTAGTGACTCGAGCAGAACCCCCAGCTTTCCCTCGCAACTCCAGGGGAAGATTGGGCTTCCCAGGGCCAACCCAAGAGGAAGCCTGTAATCCCCGTCGTTTTCGAGAATCCAGACGCAACTCGAGAAAAACGACGTGGTTCCAAAGTCTTCACAGGATGAGGCCCTTGCCCGCTACAGCGTCTCCAGGGAAGTCCCATGTTCCGTCCTGAAGTGGGAAACGGTACTTGGCTCC
The DNA here is from genome assembly GCF_029407905.1 of Bubalus kerabau. Classification (NCBI taxonomy): domain Eukaryota; kingdom Metazoa; phylum Chordata; class Mammalia; order Artiodactyla; family Bovidae; genus Bubalus; species Bubalus kerabau. The sequence goes on from NC_073633.1 coordinate 2,387,651, forward strand.
CTTGATGCGACCCCTAAAGTTCCCTGAAACGCCGGGTTCCCTCGAGTGGAACACCTAGAGTCCCGGCCCCACTTCATCTGAGCCCCATCTCCCCTCCTGATCGCGACAGGAGAGTCGATTCCCCTTCTTTGTGTGGAAGGTGTTCCCGGCCTTCCTGGCGCACCTCAGGATGATGCTGGTCTCACGAGGAAATTCGAGATGAGCCACGTGGGTGGTGCCACATGTCGAAAGACCCCGATTTCCCGGTCCGCTCTTGAAATGAACCTGATGCCCGGACACCTCTTTGAAGGCAACCCTGTGGGGGAAGGCACCAAATGAAGGGGCAATGACACCCCCGTGCATCTTCTGGAAACACCCGCAGGTTCCACACACAGCTCGACAAGGGGCCTGAGACCCACTGAACGACTCGAGAGGCAAGCAGAGTTCCATTACTCAGACAAGACGAGGCCTGACTCTCCTGTCCCAACCCTGCAGGGACCCTGCGGTTGGAGTCAGAAATGGACAGGAAGCCTGAGGTTCCTGCCTCCAATCGAGATGAGGCCCTCTTTCATTTCGTCAAACCTAGTGGAGTCCCGAGAGGCCCCTCTAACTCCTCAGTATCCCTCACCTCTCAGAGGCACCTGGGAAGTTCCCTAAGGTCCCCGGTAGAGGTCGAGGGAAACGAGTGTTTCCCGCCCCAACTCAAGAAAGACCTCGAGAGTCCTTCTTAAATGCGTCTTGAGGCCCTAGTCCCTCCCATGACTCCAGAGCAATGACGCGATCTGCCTGGCCACACGCATGGAGGCCTGACTTCTCTGGCGCCGCACGAGAGGCTCCCTGAGCTCCCCATCATATCTCGTGAGAAACCCCACACTGGCGCCGCAGCTCAAGAAAACCCATGAGATGCTCCCGTCATCACGAGAGGAGGGCCATCTTTACTGAATGGTATGCAGATCAAGCGTGAACCTTCTGTCCAAGCTACACAGGACGCTTGACTCCCTTTAGGCCACTCATTGGGCTCCAAGAGTTACACGTCGCGACTCGAGAGGATAGTGGAGTCCTTTGCTTCCACTCAAGACGAGGCATGACCCACCGGGTGAGACTGGAATGCGACCCCGATATCCCTGTTGCCCCTGGAGAGGAACACTACGTCCTGGACCCAAGCCTAGTTGAGGACTCTTTGCCCTGAAGTGACTCGAGAGCAACCCACAGCTCTCTCTGACAAGTTGAATGGAAGATTGGACTTCCTGGGCCAACACAAGAGGAAGCCTGAATTCCCCGTCGTAACTCGAGAATCCCGCTGCAACTCGAGAAAAACCACGTGTTTCCCTCGTCATCGCAATATGAGGCCCTTGCCCGCTAGAGCATCTCCAGAGAATTCCCACGTTCCGTCTTGAAGTGCGAAACTGTACTTGGCACCCTTGATGCGACCTCAAAAGTGCCGTGACATACCGGTCTCACTCGAGGGGACCACCGAGGTTCCCGGCACCACTTCATCTGAGCCCCTTCTCCCCTTCTGATCGCGACCGGTGGGTCGATTCCCCTGATTTGTCTGCAAGGGTTCCCTACCTTCCCGGCGAACCTCAGGATGAGGCCGGTCTCCCGAGGAAATTCGAGACGTAGCCTCGTGGGTGGTACCACATGCTGAAAGACCCCAATTTTCTGGTATGCTCTTGAAAAGAACCTGATGCCCGGACACCTCTTTGAAGGCAACCCTGTGGATGAAGGCACAACACGAAGGGGCACTGACACCCCTGTGCATCGTCCGGAAAAACCCTCAGGTTCCACACACAGCTCAACAAGTGGCCTGTCACTCCGTGAACAACTCGAAAGGCCAGCGGAGATCCATTCCTCCACGGAAGACGAGGCGTGACTCTCTTGTCCGTACTCGGCAGGTACTCTGTGACCCGAGTCAGAAATGGAGAGGACCCCTGAGGTTCCTGCCTCCATTCGAGATGAGGCCCTCTTCGATTGCACCAAACCCAGTTGAGTAACGAAAGGCCCCTCCCAAATCCACAGTGTCCCTGACTTCTCAGAGGCACCCTGAGAAGTTGCCTGAGGTCACCGACGCAAGTCGAGGGAACCCAGGGTTCCCTGCCGCAACCCGAGAAAGATCTCGAGAGTCCTTCTTCAATGCGTCTTGAGGCCCGATTCGCCTATTATGACTCGAGAGCAATCACGCACTCCCCTTCACCACACGCACGGAGACCTGACGTCCCTAGCACCACACGAGAGGCTCTCTGAGCTCCCCGTCATACCTCGTGAGAAATCTGATACTGGCGCCGCAGCTGGAGAAAACCCACGAGATGCCCCCGTCATCGCGAGATGAGGGCCTTTTTTCTGCATGGCCAGGAAAACAATCCCGAGTCATCTCTCCAAGCTCCATAGGAGGCTTCACTCCCTTTACGCCACGCAGTGGGCTCCAAGAGATACCCGTCGCGACTCGACAGGAGAGCGGAGTCCTTTTTTTCCCTCAAGACGAGGCCTGACTCTCCGGGTGAGTCGATAAACGCTTTATGTGACCCAAAAAGTTACCCGACATACCTGTCTCACTTGAGGGAAACACCGAGGTTCCCAGCAGCACTTCATCTGAGCCACTTCTCCCCTCCTGATCGCCACAGGAGGGTCAATTCCTCTGCTTTGTCTGGAAGAGTTTCCTGACCTTCGTGGCACACTTCAGGATGAGGCCGGTTTCATGAGGAAATTCGAGACGACCCACGTGGGTGGTGCCAAATGCTGAACGACCCCGATATCCCGGTCCGCTCTTCATAAGAACACGATGCCCGGACACCTCTTCGAAGGCAACCCTGTGGATGAAGACAAAAAACGAAGGGTCACTGACACCCCCGTGCATCGTCTGGAAAAACCTGCAGATTCAACACACAGTGACAAGCGGCCTGAAACCCGATGAACAACTCGAGAGGCAAGCGGAGTTCCATTCCTCAGAAAAGACGTAGCCTGACTCTCCTGTCACAACTCTGCAGGGACCCTGATGTCGGAGTCCTAAACAGAGAGGAAGTCTGAGGTTCCTGCCTCCCCTCGAGATGAGCCCCTCTTCCATTGCGACAAACCCAGCGGAGTCCCGAGAGGCACCGCCAACTCCACAGTATCCCTCAACTCTCAGAGACACCCTGGGAAGTTCCCTAAGGTCCCCGGCAGAAGGCGAGGGAAACGACTTTTTCCCGCCACAACCCGAGAAAGACCTCGAGAGTCCCTCTTCAACACGTCTTGAGGCCCTAGTCCCCTCCCATTACTCGAGAGCCACAACGCGCTCCTCCTCGCTACGCGCAGGGAGACCTGACTTCCCTGGCGCCGCACGAGAGGCTCCCTGAGATCCTCGCCGTGCCTCGCGAGAAAACCCCCACGGGTGCCGCAGCTCGAGGAAACCCCTGAGACGCCCCCGTCCTCGCGAGGTGAAGGGCCTTCTTTTCCTGCATGGCCTGGAGAACAATCCCGAGCCCTCTCTCCAAAATGAAGAGGAGGCTTGACTCCACTGACACCACTAGGGGGCTCCAAGAGATCCGCGACGCGACTCGGGAGGACAGCGGAGTCCTTTGCTTCCCCTCGAGACGAGGCCTGACACCCAGGGGGATCCTGGAATGCAACCCCGAGATCCCTGCCTTCCCTGGAGAGGAACATTAGGTCCTGGACACAAGCCTAGATGAGGTCTATTTGGCCCTGCAGTGACTCGAGCGCAACCCCCAGCTTTCCCTCGCCAATCAAATGGAAGACTGGGCTTCCCAGGGTCAACAGAGGAGGAAGCCTGTAATCCCCATCGTCAGTCGAGAATCCCGCCGCAACTCCAGAAAAAACACGTGGTTCCAACGTCTTCGCAAGATGACGCCCTTGCCCACTACAGCGTCTCAAGGGAAGTCCCATGTTCCGCCCTGAAGTGCGAAACAGTACCTGACACCCTTCGTGCAACCCCCAAAAGCTCCCCGACACGCCGTGTACCCTCGAGGGAACACCGAGAGTCCAGGCACAGCTTCATCTGAGCCCGTTCTCCTCTCCTGATCACGACAGGAGAGTCGATTCCCCTGCGTGGTTCAGAAGGGGTTCCCGGTCTTCCCGGTGCACCTCAGGATGAGGCCGGTCTCACAGGGAAATTCGAGACGAGCCACGTGGGTGGTGCCACATGCCAAATGCCCCCGATTCCCCGGTCCGCTTTTGAGAAGGACCCGAGGCCCGGACCCCTCTTCGAAGGCAACCCTGTGGGTGAAGGCACAACACGAAGGGGCACTGACACCCCCGGGCATCGTCCGCAAAGACCCGCAGGTTCCACACACAGCTCGACCAGGGGCCTGAAAACCCCTGACAACTCGAGAGGCAAGCGGGGTTCCCTTGCTCAGACAAGACGAGGCATGACTCTCCTGTCCCAACTCTGCAGGGACCCTGTGGTCGGAGCCGAAACGGAGAGGAAGCCTGAGGTTCCTGCCTCCCCTCGAGGTGAGGCCCTCTTCCGTTGCGCCAGACCCAGCGGAGTCCCGAGAGGCCCCGCCAACTCCACAGGATCCCTCGCCTCTCAGAGGCACCCTGGGAAGTTCCCTAAGATCCCCGGCAGAAGGCGAGGGAAACGAGGGTTTCCCGCCGCCCCCCGAGAAAGACCTCGAGAGTCCTTCTTCAACGCGTCTCGAGGCCCTAGTCCCCTCCCGTGCCTCGAGAGCCAGGACGCGCTCCCCCTCGCCACGCGCATGGAGACCTGACTTCCCTGGCACCGCATGAGAGGCTCCCTGAGATCCTCGTCGTGCCTCGGGAGAAAACCCCCACGGGCGCCGCAGCTCGAGGAAACCCCTGAGACGCCCCCGTCCTCGCGAGCTGAGGGCCTTCTTTTCCTGCATGGCCTGGAGAGAAATCCCGGGTCCTCTCTCCAAACTGAAGAGGAGGCTGGACTCCCTTGAGGCCACTCAGTGGGCTCCAAGAGATCCGCGTCGCCACTCGAGTGGAGAGCGGAGTCCTTGGCTTCCCCTCGAGACGAGGCCTGACTCCCCGAGGGAGCCTGAAATGCAACCCCGAGATCCCTGCCTTCCCTGGAGAGGAATATTAGGTCCCGGACACACGCCTAGGGGAGGTCTCTTCGGCCCTGCAGTGACTCGAGCGCTACCCCCAGATTTCCCTCGCTACTTGAATGGGAGATGGGGCTTCCCAAGGCCACCCAAGAGGAAGCCTGAAATCCTCGTCGAAACTCGAGAATCCTGCCACAACTCGAGAAAAACCACGTGGTTTCGACGTCTTCGCAAGATGAGGCCCTTGCCCGGTACGGCGTCTCAAGGGAAGTCCCATGTTCCGTCGTGAAGTGAGACACGGTACCTGACACCCTTTGGATGTCCTTCATGTGACATCCAAAAGTTCCCCGACATGCCGGGTTCCCTTGAGGGGAACACCGAGAGTCCCGGCACCACTTCCTCTGAGCTGCTACTCCTCTCCTGTTCTCGACAGGAGAGTTGATTCCCCTGCGTGGTCTGGAAGGGGTTCCCGGCCTTCCCGGCGCCCCTCAGGATGAGGCCGGCCTCGTGAGGAAATTAGAGACAAGCCCCGTGGCTGGTGCCCCATGTTGAACGACCCTGATTTCCCGGTCCGCAGTTGAGGAGAACCCGATGCCCGGACACCTCTTCGAAGGCCACCCTGTGAGTGAAGGAACAACACGAAGGGGCACTGACACTCCCGTGCATCGTCCAGAAACACCCGCGGTTTCCACACACAGCTCCACGAGGGGACTGAGACTCCCTGAGCAACTCGAGAGGCAAGCTGAGTTCCCTTCCTCAGACAAGACGAGGCCTGACTCTCCTGCTCCGATGCTGCAGGGACACTGCTGTCGGAGTACGAAACGGAGAGGAAGCCTGAGGTCCTGTCTCCCCTCGAGATGAGGCCCTCTTCGATTGCGCCAAACCCAGAGGAGTCCCGAGATGGCCCACCAACTCCACAGCATCCCTCACCTCTAAGAGGAACCCTGGGAAGTTCCCTCAGGTCACCGGGAGAAGTCGAGGGAAACGAGGGTTTCCCCCCGCAAGCCGAGAAAGACCTCGAGAGTCCTTCTTCTACACGCCTTGATGCCCTAGTCCCCACCCAGGATTCGAGAACAATGACGCGCTCCCCCTCGCCACGCTCATGGAGACCTGACTTCCCTGGCACCGCACGAGAGGCTCCCTGAGAACCTCGTCGTGCCTCGTGAGAAAAGCCCCACAGACGCCGCAGCTCGAGGAAACCCCTGAGAAGCCCCCGTCCTCGCGAGGTGAGGGCCTTCTTTTCCTGCCTTTCCTGGAGAGCAATCCCGAGTCCTCTCTCCAAACTGAAGATTAGGCTTGACTCCCTTGAGGCCACTCAGAGGGCTCCAAGAGATCCGCGTCGTGGCTCAAGAGAAGAACGGAGTCCTTTGCTTCCCCTCGAGGCGAGGCCTGACTCCACGGGGGACTCTGGAGTGCAACCCCGGGATCCCTTTCTTCCCTTGAGAGTACTACTAGGTCCTGGACACACGCCTAGATGAGGTCTCTTGGGCCCTGCAGTGACTCGAGCGCAACCCCCATCTTTCCCTCGCAACTTGAATGGAAGATGGGGCTTCCCAGGGCCAACCCAAGAGGAAGCCTGAAATCCCCGTCGTAACTCGAGAATCCCGCCGCAACTCGAGAAAAACCACGTGGTCCCAACGTCTTCACAAGATGGGGCCCTTGCCCGCTATGGCGTCTCAAGGGAAGTCTCACGTTCCGTCCTGAGTTGCGAAACGGTACCTGACACCCTTCATGCGACCTCCAAAATTTCCCAGACACGCCGGGTTCCCTCGAGAGGAACACCGAGGGTCCTGGCACCCCTTCATCTGAGCCCCTTCTCCCCTCCTCATCACGACAGGAGAGTCGATTCCCCTGCGTATTCTGGAAGGGGTTCCCGGCTTTCCCGGCACACCTCAGGATGAGGCCGGCCTCCCGAGGAAATTCTAGACGAGCCCCGTGGGTTGTGCCACATGCCGAACGACCCCGATTTCCCAGTCCGCTCTGGATAAGAACCCGATGCCCGGACACCTCTTCGAAGGCAACCCTGTGGGTGAATTTACCATTCGAAGGGGCACTGACACCCCCGTGCGTCGTCCAGAAAAACCCGCGGTTTCCACACACAGCTCGACGAGGTGCGTGAGACACCCTGAGCAATTCGAGAGGCAAGCGGAGTTCCCTTCCTCAGACAAGACGAGGCCTGACTCTCCTGTCCCAACTCTGCAGGGACCCTGTGGTTGGAGTCCGAAAAGGAGAGGAAGCCTAAGTTCCCTGTCTCCCCTCGAGATGAGGCCCTCTTCCATTGCGCCAAGACCAGCGGAGTCCCGAGAGGCCCCGCCAACTCCACAGCATCCCTCACCTATCAGAGGCACCACGGGAAGTTCCCTCAGGTCCCCGGCAGAAGTCGAGGGAAACGAGGCTTTCCCGCCGCAACCCCAGAAAGACCTCGAGTGTCCTTCTTCAACGCGTCTGGAGGCCCTAGTCCTCTCCCATGACTGGAGAGCCATGACGCGCTCCCCCTCGCCACGCGCACAGAGACCTGACTTCCCTGGCACCGCACGAGAGGCTCCCTGAGATCCTCATCTTGCCTCGTGAGAAAACCCCCACGGGCGCCGCAGCTCGAGGAAACCCCTGAGAAGCCCCCATCCTCGCGAGGTGAGGGCCTTCTTTTCCTGCCTGACCCAGAGCACAATCCCGAGTCCTCTCTCCAAACTGAAGAGAAGGCCTGACTCCCTTGAGGCCACTCAGTGGGCTCCAAGAGATCTGTGTCGCGACTTGAGAGGAGAGCGGCATCCTTGGCTTGCCCTCGAGGGGAGGCCTGACTCCCCGGGGGAGTCTGGAACGCCACCCTGAGATCCCTGTCTTCTCTTGAGAGGAACGTTAAGTCCCGGACACAGGCCTAGATGAGGACTCTTTGGCCCTGCAGTGACTCGAGTGCAACCCTCAGCTTTCCCTCGCAACTCGAATGGAAGATTAGGCTTCCCGGGGCCAACACAAGAGGAAGCCTGAAATCCCCGTCGTAACTCTAGAATCCCGCCGCAACTCGAGAAAATCCACATGGTCCCAACGTCTTCGCAAGATGAGGCCCTTGCCCGCTACGGCGTCTCAAGGGAAGTCCCAGGTTCTGTCCTGAAGTGCGAAACGGTACCTGACTCCTTTCATGCAACCCCCAAAAGTCCCCCACACGCCGGTTTCCCTCGAGGGTAACACCGAGGGTTCCTTCCCCACTTCATCTGAGCCCCTTCTCCCCTCCTGATGGCGACAGGAGAGTCGATCCCCCTGCGTTGTCTGGAAGGGTCCCCGGCCTTCCCAGCACACCTCAGGATGAAGCTGGCCTCACTAGGAAATTTGAGACTAGCCCCGTGGGTGGTCCTACATGCCGAAAGACCCCGATTTCCCTGTCCGCTCTTGAAAAGAACCCGAGGCCCGGACACCTCTTCGAAGGCAACCCAGTGGGTGAAGGCACAACACGAAGGGGCACTGTCACCGTCGTGCATTTCCGGAAAGACCCGCAGGTTCCACACACAGCTCAACAAGGGGCCTGAGACCCCCTGAGCACTTCGAGAGGCAAGCGGAGTTCCCTTCCTCAGACAAGACGATTCCTGACTCTCCTGTCCCAACTCTGCAGGGACCCTGCGGTCGGAGTCCGAAACGGAGAGGAAGCCTGAGGTTCCTGCCTTCCCTGGAGATGAGGCCCTCTTCCATTGCGCCAAACCCAGCGGAGTCCTGAGAGGCCCCGCCAACTCCACAGCATCCCTCATCTGTCAGAAGCACACTGGGAAGTTCCCTAAGGTCACCGGTAAACTTTTACTGCACAAGGTCCCCATGAAAAGGCCCACGCAGCAGGACAGCCACAGATTCTGTCTGTCATTAAAGGGCAGTAAGGTGCCCTCCCCCCTTCTTTGCTGCCTCGGCGGCCACCAGGGTACAATTCGTGTACCCTTCCCTTTCCCATCCTAGCAGGTGCTCCAGGGCCCGCTGGCCTACAAAGTGCCAGAAGCAGGGCTGGGCCAGCCGGCCAGAATTCAGGGTTCTGTCCCTTGGACTTCCAGCGGACACTAGGCTGCTTGGGAAAACCGCGCAGACTCTGAGGTTTTTCAGCAGAGGGGTGGAGTGGTAAAGGCCTTGACCCCAAAGACGAGGCCTTTCTGCGACCGCCAGGTTGGGGAGCTCTGAGACTGTGCCAACACAGGGCGGAATACATTGTTCCCTGCTCCAGGCAGTCCCCGTTCCCTTACCTGTGTTCCGCACCCCTCCGCTGTGGCCAATGGATGCCGATCCTTGGGGATCCAGGAGTTCACGAAATGGGCATTCCCAGCCGCAATGGCGACCCCCAACAGCACATCTGGAAAGCCCTCCCCCACCCCCGCCAGGAGCCGACCCCCACTGCGAACGGAACCCCACCCCGCCCCGCACCGCCAGGTTTCGCCCCGGCCCTGCCGGGCTCCCGGCGGGTTCCCAGCCATATTGGTGACCCCTGGGAGCACAACAGGGACCGACCCCCCACCCACAGCGAGCGGAATCTCGACCTGTGCAGCCCAGGTTTACCCCGCCCTGGGTGCGCTCCCGGCGCGTTTCCAGCTGCAGTGGCCATCTCCAAGAGCACAACTGGGAAGCCCTCCCCTACCCCCGCCAGGAGCCGACACCCGCCCTGTGCCGCCCGGGTTCGCCCCGCCCCTGCCGCGCTCCAGGGGCGCTGCCCACCTTCACCAGTGGCTCTTGGTGAGCCCCGTCCCCACGCCCGGTTACAGAGGAGGCTCTCGGACCTCGCTGCTGCCGCCAGGTCAAACATGAGGACAATACATACACCCCACAGAGACAATCCAAGCTGTCTATGATTTAGGGATAAAACGAGGACTACAGAAAGGCAAGATGACCTGACCTAGGAGGGCCATGATATTCTATAGAACCAGACAAAGTTGGTTACCAAGGAAACTTTTTTCCTTGGAACCCGGAAAGCTGGTTCTTTGCATATGCAATGACCAACAATTAGCTTGTTACCCAAGCCTCCCTTACTGCCACCCCAATCCCCCCACTCCCCAGAAGACTGGCTCAAAGAAATATTTTAAATCTCAGGCGGAAACCTGGAAGATGTCTTGTCTGTCTGTTTGGATTAAGGTATGTGTCAGTGTTAGCCCTGTGTTTTTTGATAATATTGCTCAAGTTCTGTGTTCTGATTTCAATGGTCTCAAGACAAGGCAGCCCTTCCAAATCAAACTGCTGGAAATACAAGAAAACACTGACCTAAATGAATGTCAGAGTCCCGTGAACTGGGAACTGGTCAATATTAAATATCTAGTATTTTTGGTTTTGCTCCTCCACTATAGATATGTCTAAGAGTCAACAACATTAAGCACAACATGTTCATAGTGCCTAGGTTTCTTTTGAGGTAAAAATTGCTCTATTGTTATATCTGTCACAAGCTTGTCAGCAAGAAACTACCTGGAAACGACAACAACAAAAGTAAAAAATGTAAATGTGATATGAGCTTTTAGACAAACTCTTTACAATAATTATACTCTAAAATATCTGCCTCTCATAGTCTTGATTGAAGGCAGAGGAGAAGGGGATGACAGAGGATAAGATGGTTGGATGGCATCACTGACTCGATGGACATGAGTTTGAGCAAGCCCCTGGAGCTGGTGACGGACACGGAAGCCTGGCGTCCTTCAGGCCACGGGGTCCCAAAGAGTCAGACACGACTGAGCATCTGAACTGAACTGAACTAACAAACGTTTCTCCAGGTGTTTTGGTTACCCGAGTTTCTATCCTTGTGACGACAGTGTATTGAATAGCTAGGTCATTTCCAAATAAATGAAAGTTCTGAAACATTCACGACTTGAAAGGACCTCCCTTTTACACAGAAACAAAAGAGATTTTTGACTCTCCATGAATAGTGTCTGGCACCATCCTGACATGTTAAATGTAAGAAAGCAATAGTTTTGTTTTGTTTTGTTCTGTTCTTCGGGGTGGGGGGAGGGGGGCGGGCTATAGTGAATGCCAATATAAAAGTCAGTTCTTGGTTGCTGAAGGGAAATGTATGACTTGTTATTACAAGAAAGTATGTGGAATGCAATGGCACTTGAGGAAGGAAAACAAAGTAGTTCTGTCTTACAGGTGGCCGTTTCAGGATGGGAGAAGCAAAGGAATGGGTACAGAATGGGATAAGGAGGTGTAGGGAAAGTGGACCCCCAGAAAAGAGTTCTGTGCCTAGCACAAGTTTTCTTGAGATGTCGAACTGCCTTTGCTAATGGAGTTTAAGTTTCTTTACCTCTTAAGTGATCTCTTCTAGGTTGACCTAGAACAGAAATCTTTTGTTAGCTTTGGCTAAGTGGAGAAGTAGTGTTTCACGGTGACATATGTGATCCTTCCTGACTGTTTGCAGCCCTTTTGATATCGATGCACTGCTTCTGCTGCTGCTGCCGCCGCTGCTGCTGCTAAGTCCTTTCAGTCGTGTCCGACTCTGTGCGACCCCATAGACGGCAGCCCACGAGGCCCCGCAGTCCCTGGGGTTCTCTAGGCAAGAACACTGGAGTGGGTTGCCATTTCCTCCTCCCATGCATGAAAGTGAAAAGTGAACGTGAAGTCGCTCAGTGGTGTCCGACTCTTAGCGACCCCATGGACTGCAGCCTACCAGGCTCCTCCATCCATGGGATTTTCCACGCAAGAGTACTGGAGTGGGGTGCCATTGCCTTCTCTCATATCTATGCACAAGCCTGCCTAAATAATTGACTTCTAGCTAGCTTTGGGATGCCAATGACCATCCACCCTTACAAGGCAACAGAGAAGAGAAAAACACTTACCACAGGAGGTCCTGGTAAGGAACGAGGAACTAACAAGCTCCCACCAACCAGGATTCTGCAGAGGTCAACAAGAGGTCAGTAAGAGATGGAAGACTGTAGTCCAGAGGTCCTAGCAACTTCCATCTTGCAGCAGAGACCCAGCATAGTCAAAACGAATTCAATGTTGCAAAAAATAAGTAAACAAATAAAGGACAGAAGTTCTTTGAACACATGACTGAGATTAGGGGTGAGGCAGTACATGTACGGTGCCCGGAAAATCTTAAAGTATGAGAAAGGAAAGAAATTAAAGACAACTATCAAGCTGTCCAAACTGATAAAAACGAAAGATTACACAGTTTTTTCTGTATATATTACCAGATAATAATCTGAAAAGGAATTAAAAAAAATTCCCTTTCAATAATGTCAACATGAATACAACACTTTGCCATGGATGTAACGAGGATGACAAGACTGGCACACTGGAACTTATACACCCTGGCTGAAAACTATCCTGAATACATGGACAGGTATTCCATAACAATGGAAAGACTTAAGATGGCAATACCATGGAATGCGTCTTCAATCTGAAATGAAGATTTGATATGATTTGATCGCTCAGAGCTTTTGTGTCATCAATTGTTATTAAAGTATAAATGAGATAGAGAAAGCTGCTGACTTAGACTTGAGGCGGGGTGTACGCCCTGCTGGTCTCTAGCCAGATATTCTACAGGCACTAGCAGTCAGCTAAGGAAAGAAAGGAACTGTTTCAGGGAATGGCACCAGGCCCTTCCCCCACGACATGCATTGAGATAATATTGGCAGCAGGTGAGTCATCCCGGGCCAAAACTTGATTGACATGAATCTTGAAGAAAGGCAGTATTGCAGGCAAATATATCATTTCCTTAACATAGATAAGGAGAACAAGCTAGGAGGAAAATATGCTGTTTTGTTCAAATCGCTTCTGAGCCTTTTGGGGGAACCGACCTGAAGCCAGAGTCTAGCGGAAATACATAGGATATTTACATCGCTTAAGACAAACATTTTCTTAGGAAAAAATGCATTGCTTAGCTCAAGGTTTGTCTGCGAAATTCTTACACATCAGGAGATGGCTCCGAGCTGGGTTTCCACACACAAGACCATCCATGCAAAGGACAAGCCTGCACAGCCCATCTGCCGCCCTCCCGCACAGCCAGCAGCATTTCCAAGTGACCTCCTAAGGCCTTCCCCAAAATACAGGGGCACCTCTGGGTTTCCTGTTTCCCTCACTTCGAACACTTTTCTTAAAAAAAAAAAAAAATCCTGCACACTTCTTGATAGAATGCCACAGTGCAAGGAATACAGTCCTTCAATATTTAAACCTCCATTTGCAAAACACTTGGAGCTTGGTTTTGTTTTGTTTTGTTTTTTAATTACACCACCACATAATTTAAAGCTTTTACACGTTCTAATTATTCAGTTCCAAAACACCAAACTTTTATTGCACAGGGTCCTCATGAAAAGGCCCACGCAGCTGGACAACCACAGATTCTGCCATGAAAGGGCAGCAAGGTGCCCTCCCCCCTTCTTTGCTGCCTGGGCGGCCACCAGGGTTTGAAATCCATGCACCCTACTAAGTTTCTAGGGTGCAATCCGTGGACCCTTCCCTTTCCCATCCCAGCAGGTGCTCAAGGGCCCGCTGGCTTACAAAGTGCCAGAAGCAGGGCTGGGCCAGCCGACCAGAGTTCAGTGTTCTGTCCCTTGGACTTCCAGCGGACACTAGGCTGCTTGGAAGAACCGCGCAGACTCTGAGATTTTTCAGCAGAGGGGTGGAGCGGTAAAGGCCTTGACCCCAAAGGCAAGGCCTTTCTGCGACCGCCAGGTTGGGGAGCTCCGAGAATGTGCCAACAGACGGCGGAATACTTGGTTCCCTGCTCCACGCAGTCCGAGTTCCCTTACCTGTGGTCCGCAGCCCTCCACTGCACCCACGGGATGGCGATCCTTGGGGACCCAGGAGCGGACGAAATGGGCGTTCCCAGCCGCAGTTGCAACCCCCGAGAGCGCAACTGGGAACCCCTCCCCATCCCCCCCATGAGCCGATCCCCGCCCCGCGCCCCCAGGTTTAGCCCCGTCCCTGCCGCGCTCCCGGCGCGTTCCCAGCCGCAGTGGTGACCCCCGGGAGCACAACTGGGACCGACCCCCACCCAAAGCCATCGGAATCTCGACCCGCGCAGCCCGGGTTTACCCAGTCCCGGGTGCGCTCCCTGCGCGTTTTCAGCCTCAGTGTCCACCTCCGAGAGCACAACTGGGAAGCCCGCCCCCACCCCCGCCAGAAGCCGACCCCCGCCCCACGCCGCCCGCGTTCGCCCCGCCCCTGCACGGTCCAGGTACCTTCCCAGCCTCTAGCGTTCACGCCCGGGTAGGAGCAGGATGTAGGAGTATGGGAGATGTGTCTGGAGCCTGACAGCCTCAGCTCCGCTCTGGCCTGCCCTTTGGACCTAGGAGCCAGGCCAACTTGCAGAGGGCTTAGGGCCCCATTGTATGCAAACTACCAAGGCCTACCGCAAGGAGAGCTCTGTCCAAGGGAAGGGAAGCGCCCCAGGCTGCATTCCCAAGCTGTTGTTTAGCCGCCCAGACTCAGCGCTGCACAGGGGTAATCAGGCTCTCTGTAGCCGCAGCTTCACACACAGGTGTGTCTCTGTAGGAATCAAGAAAGATCCTGACAGAGTGAGGTTCATTAGAGCTATACTAAAGAGCAAAGGCTTGTCCATGTGGTCTTGCCTTCCCCTGTGCCTTTGGGTCTCCAGGCTCGGCCCCAGCTCCGTGGAAACAACCCCTGAGAAAATATCTTCAAGATCCCCTTTTCCCAGTGTCTGGGAACCGGGGTTCGTAGGAGGAGAGAAAAGCACGCCTCCATAGGGAACGAAAAGGCAGCCCACCTGCCTGTGTTTTGAAGCCTCTATTTGGAAGGAATGGGTTAGCTTCTCCTAAAGGAGACCTCCAGATCTGCTCAGAAGTCGGTAATTCCAGAGGCAGGGTACTGGTTCCTGACTGCCCTTTGCTAGCTTTGCAAAGATATTCCTAGATTCTAGAGTTATTTTCCATGAAGGAGCAGGCTTCGGGAATGTGTCAGATGGGACTGGCTCCTTATTGACCTCAGCTCAGCTATTGCCTTTCCATTCAAACTAGGACAAGGCCCTACTTTATGAAGGGTAACGGTCTTCTTCTTTGCAAACTGCCAAGGGCTACAGCAATGAGACCTCTGTCAAGGTGAGGGAAGCCTAAGAGGATGGATTCTCAAGCAGGTGCTTTGCCACAAAGCATCAGCACCCCACGGAGAGAATCAAGCTCCCTGTGCACCAATGTTGGGAGTGCAGCTTCACACACAGAGTTGTCTCTATAGGAGCCAAGAATGTTCCTGAGAGATTAGGTTCACTAAACCTCTCCTACAGAGCATAGACCTGTCCATGTGGTTTTGTCTTCCCCTGTGAGTTGGGTCCTCGAGGTCTGCCACACCTCCGGGGAAACTGTCCCTGAGAAAAGATCTCCAGGAACCGCTTCGCCGAGGCTGGGAAATGCTGTTCACATGAAGTAAGGCAAGCGAATCTCCTGCAGAGTAAAAGAGGCCTTACAGTCCCTGGAGGAGCAGGCTGCCAGAATGTGTGAAACCTGACTGTTGCCTTACTGGCCTCAGCTCCACCATTGCCTGTTCATCCGAGCTAGCACCCAGGCCTACTTGGAAAAGCGTTTGGGTGCAGATTTCTACAAAGTGCCAAGGGCTACAGCAGTGAGAATTCTCTCGGTGGTAAGGGAGAGCATTTTATGGATTCTCAAGCTGTTTTCTGAATGACAGCATCAAAATGAACAGAGAGAATCAGGCTCTCTCTGCCCCTATGTTAGGTACGCAGCTTCACACACAGAGGTGTCTCTATAGGAGCCAAGAATGCTCCTGAGAGATGAGGTTCACTAGAGGTCTGCTACAGAGCATAGACCTGTCCATGTGGTCTTGCCTTCCCCTGTGCCTTTGGGCCCCGGGCTCGGCCCCAGCTCCGTGGAAACAACCCCTGAGAAAATATCTTCAAGATCTGCTTTTCCCAGAGGCTGGGAACTGGGGTTCATAGGAGGAGAGAAAAGCAAGCCTCCTTCGGGCACGAAAGGCAGCCAACCTGCCTGTGTTTTGAAGCCTCTATTTGGAAGGAATGGGTTAGCTTCTCCTAAAGGAGACCTCCAGATCTGCTCAGAAGTCGGTAATTCCAGAGGCAGGGTGCTGGTTCCTGACTGCCCTTTGCCAGCCTTGCAAAGACATTCCAACATTCTAGAGTTATATTCCATGAAGGAGCAGGCTTCGGGAATGTGTCAGAGGGGACTGGCTCCTTATTGGCCTCAGCTCAGCTATTGCCTTTCCATTCAAACTAGGACAAGGGCCTACTTTATGAAGGGTAAGGGTCTTCTTCTTTGAAACTGCCAAGGGCTACAGCAATGAGACCTCTGTCAAGGCGAGGGAAGCCTAA
The DNA here is from genome assembly GCF_029407905.1 of Bubalus kerabau. Lineage (NCBI taxonomy): Eukaryota > Metazoa > Chordata > Mammalia > Artiodactyla > Bovidae > Bubalus > Bubalus kerabau. The sequence continues at coordinate 2,403,878 of NC_073633.1, forward strand.
GAGGATGGATTCTCAAGCAGGTGCTTTACTACAAAGCATCAGCACCCCACAGAGAGAACCAAGATCCCTGTTCCCCAATGTTGGGAGTGTAGCTTCACACACAGAGTTATCTCTATAGGAGCCAAGAATGTTCCTGAGAGATTAGGTTCACTAAACCTCTCCTACAGAGCATAGACCTGTCCATGTGGTTTTTCCTTCCCCTGTGAGTTGGGTCCCCGAGGTCCGCCACACCTCCGGGGAAACTGTCCCTGAGAAAAGATCTCCAGGAACCGCTTCGCTGAGGCTGGGAAACGCTGTTCACAGGAAGTAAGGCAAGCGAATCTCCTGCAGAGAAAAAGAGGCCTTACTGTCCCTGGAGGAGCAGGCTGCCAGAGTGTGTGAAACCTGACTGTTGCCTTGCTGGCCTCAGTTCCACCATTGCCTGTTCCTCCGAACTAGGACCCAGGCCTATTTGGAGAAGCGTTTGGGTGCGGATTTCTACAAAGTGCCAAGGGCTACAGCAGTGAGAATTCTCTCAGCGGTAAGGGAGAGCATTTTATGGATTCTCAAGCTGTTTTCTGAACGACAGGGTCAAAATGAACTGAGAGAATCAGGCTCTCTGTGCCCCTATGTTAGGTACGCAGCTTCACACACAGAAGTGTCTCTATAGGAGCCAAGAATGTTCCTGAGAGATGAGGTTCACTAGAAGTCTGCTACAGAGCATAGACCTGTCCATATGGTTTTGCCTTGCCCTGTGAGTTGGGTCCCTGAGGTCCGCCCCAGCTCAGGGGAAGGAGCCCCTGAGAAAAGATCTCCAGGGACCGCTATTCCCCCAGGCTGGCAAACGCAGTTCACAGGAGGTAACACAAGCGAGCCTCCTGCAAGGCACAACAGGCCTTAGTGTCCCTGGACGATCAGGCTGCCAGAGTGTGTGGGACCTGACTGGTGCCTTACTGGCCTCAGCTCCGCCATTGCGTGTTTCTCCAAACTAGGACCCAGGCCTACTAGGAGAAGGGTTTGGGTATGGATTTCTAAATACTGCCAAGGGGTATAGCAATGAGAACTGTGTCACGGGTAAGGAAGAGCATTGTATGGATTTTCAAGCTGTTGTTTGAACGACAGCTTCAAAGCTGCACAGAGAGAATCAGACTCTGTGTCTCCATGTTCGGTACACAGCTTCACAGACAGGGGTGTCTCCATAGGAAACAAGAACGTTCCTGACAGAGTGAGGTTCACTAGAGCTCTCCTAGAGAGCAAAGACTTGTCCATGTGGTTTTTCTTCCCCTGTGCGTTTGGGGCTCCAGGCTCGGCCCCAGCTCCGTGGAAACAACCCCTGAGAAAAGATCTTCAAGATCCGCTTTTCCCAGAGGCTGGGATGTGGGGTTCATAGGAGGCGGGAAAAGCAGGCCTCCTTCAGAGAGCAAGAGGCAGCCAAGCGGCCTGCGTTTGGAAGCCTCTATTTGGAAGAATGGGTTAGTTTCCCCTAAGGGAGACCTCCAGATCTGTTCAGAAGTCGGTAATTCCAGAGGCAGGGTGCAGGCTCCTGACTGCCCTTTGCCAGCCTTGCAGAGACATTCCTAGATTACAGCGTTATTTTCCATGAAGGAGCAGGCTTCGGGAATATGTCAGACTTGACTGGCGCCTTATTGGCCTCAGCTCAGCTCTTGCCTTTCCGTTCAAACTAGGACAAGGGCCCACTTTATGAAAGGTAAGGGTCCTCTTCTTTCCAAACTGCCAAGGGCTACAGCAATGAGACCTCTGTCAAGGCGAGGGAAGCCTATGCGGATGGATTCTTAGCAGGTGCTTTGCCACAAAGCATCAGCACCCACGGAGAGAATCAGACTCCCTTTGCCACTATGTTGGGTGTGTAGCTTCATGCACAGAGGTGTCTCTGTAGAAGCCAAGAATGTTCCTGAGAGATGAGGTTCACTAGATCTCTCCTACAGAGCATAGACCTTTCCATGTGGTTTTGTCTTCCCCTGTGAGTTGGGCCCCCGAGGTCCGACCCAGCTCCAGGGAAACAGCCCCTGAGAAAAAATCTCCAGGAACAGTTTTGCGCCCAGGCTGGGAAATGCAGTTCACAGGAGGCAAGGCAAGCGAGCCTCCTGCAGGGAAAAAGAGGCCTTACTGCTCCTGGACGATCAGGCTGCAAGAGTGTGTGAGACCTCACTTGTGCCTTACTGGCCTCAGCTCCGCTGTTGCCTGTTATTCCGAGCTAGGACCCAGGCCTACTTGGAGAAGGGTTAGGGTGCGGATTTCTACAAACTGTCAAGGACGACAGCAATGAGAATTCTCTTAGCAGTAAGGGAGAGCATTGTATGGATTCTCAAGCTGTTGTTTGAATGACAGCTTCAAAGCTACACAGAGAGAATCAGGCTCTCTGTTCCCCTATTTTGGCTGTGCAGCTTCACACACAGAATTTGACTCTGTTGGAGCCAGAAATATTCCTGAAAGACTTAGGCTCACCAAAGCTGTCCTCCAGAGCAAAGACATTGGATGTGGTTTTGCCTTCCCTTGTCAGTATGGGTCCCCTAGCTTGGCCCCAGCTCCGGGGATACAGCCTCTGAAAAAAATCTTCCAAGAAGCGATTTTCCTCCAGGCTGTTAAGCGGAATTCGCAGTTTGCAAGTTAAGGAAGCCTGCTTCGTGGAAGAGCAAGCAGCCAACTGGCCCTGTGTTAGGAAGCCTGTATTTGAAAGGAATGGGTTAGCTTCTACAGCGGGAGAACCTCAGATCTGCTCAGGGGGCTGAAATACTAGAGTCAGGGTCGAGGTTCTCTCTTGTCCTTTGCTCACCTTGCAAAGACATTCCTAGCTTCTAGCGTTAGTGTCCCTGTAGTAGCAGGCTGCAGGAGCGTGTGATAAATGACTGCCGCGTTCCTGTCCTCAGCTCCGCTATTGACTTTCTATTCGAACTAGAACCCAGGCCTACTTTGAGAGGGGTTAGGGTCCAGTGTTTTCAAACTGCCAAGGGCTACGGCAATGCGAGCTCTGTCAGAGGTAAGAAAAGAGCAATTGATTGGATTCTTCAGCTGCTGCGTGGCTGCACAGCTTCCGCGCCGCATGGAGAGCATGAGGCTCCTTGTGGCCCTATTTTGGGTACGCAGCAACATGCACACAGAGTGTCTGTGTTCACTTATGTACAGGCTTATGAACACTAGAGCTCTCCTACAGAGCAAAGACCACTCAGTGGGCTCCAAGAGATACCTGTCGCGGCTCGAGAAGAGAGTGGAGTCCTTTGCTTCCCCTCGAGATGAGGCCTGACTCCCCGGGTGAGTATGGAATGCAACCCCAAATCCCTGTCGCCTATGGAGAGGAACATTAAGTCCTGGATACAAGCCTAGATGAGGTCTAGTTTGCCCTTCAGTGAATGGAGCCCAATCCCCAGCTCTCCCTGGCAACTCGAATGGAAGATTAGACTTCCTGGGCCAAAACAAGAGGAAGCCTGAATTCCCCGTCGTAACTCGAGAATCCCACCGAAACTCGAGAAAATCCACGTGCTTCCCTCGTCATCGCAAGATGAGGCCCTTTGTCCGCTACAGCATCTCAAGAGAAGTCCCACGTTCCATCCTGAAGTGCGAAACGGTACTTGGCACCCTTGATGCGACCCCAAAAGTTCCGCGACATACCAGACTCACTCAAGGGGAACACCGAGGTTCCCGGCACCACTTCATCTGAGCCCCTTCTCCTCTCCTGATTGCGACAGGAGGGTCGACTCCCCTTCTCTGTCTGCAAGGGGTTCCCGACCTTCCGGGCGCACCTCAGGATGAGGCCGGCCTCATGAGGAAGTTCGAGACGTAGCCTCGTGGGTGGTGCCACATGTCGAAAGACCCCAATTTCACGGTCCACTCTTGAAAAGAACCCGATGCCAGCACACCTCTTTGAAGGAAAACCTGTGGATGAAGGCACAACACGAAGGGGCACTGACACCCGCGTGCATCGTCCAGAAAAACCCGCAGGTCCCACAGACATTTCGACAAGTGGCCTGTCACCCTGTAAACAACTCGAAAGGCAAACGAAGGTCCATTCCTCAACAGAAGACTAGGTTTGACTCTCTTGTCCTTGCTCTGCAGGGACCATGGGATCCGAGTCAGAAACGGAGAGGAAGCCTGAGGTTCCTGCGTCCACTCGAGATGAAGCCCTCTTCCATTGCACCACAACCAGTGGAGTCCCGAGAGGCCCCTACCAACTACACAGTATCCCTGAGTTCTCAGAGGCACAATGAGCAGCTCCCTGAGGTCACAGGCACAAGTCGAGGGAACCCTGGGTTTTCTGCTGTGACTCGAGAAAGACCTCGAGAGTGCTTCAAAATGTGTTGAGTCGCGATTCCCCTACCATGACACGAGAGCCATGACACGCTACCCCTCGTCACACGCATGGAGACCTGACTAACCTGGCACTGCACGAGAGGCTTCATGAGTTCCTCATCGTACCTCGTGAGGAAACCCACACTGGCGCGGCAGCTCGAGGAAACACATGAGACACCCCGGTCATCGCGAGATGAGGGCCTTATTTTCCTGCATGGCCTGGAGACCAATCACGAGTCCTCTCTCCAAACTGAAGAGGAGGCTGGACTCACCTGAGGCCGCTCAGGGGGCTTCAAGAGATCGGCGTCGCGACTCGAGAGGAGAGCGGAGTCTTGGCTTCCCCTCGAGATGAGGCCTGACTCCCCGGGGGAGCCTGGAATGGAACCCCGAGATCCCTGCCTTCCCTGGAGAGGAATATTAGGTCCCGGACACACGACTAGGTGAGGTCTCTTGGCCCCTGCAGTGACTCGAGCGCAACCCCAGCTTTCCCTCGCAACCCGAGGGGAAGATTGGGCTTCCCAGGGCCAACCCAAGAGGAAGTCTGAGATACCCGTCGTAACTCGAGAATCCCGCCGCAACTCGAGAAAAACCACGTGGTTCCCACCTCTTGGAAAGATGAGGCCCTTGCCTGGGACGGCGTCTCAAAGGAAGTCCCCTGTTCCACCCTGAAGGGTGAAACGGTCCTTGACAGCCTACCTGCGACCCCAAAAAGTTCCCCGACACGCCGAGTTCCCTCGAGGGGAACACCGAGGGTCCCGGCACAGCTTCCTCTGAGCCCCTTCTCCCCTCCTGATCGTGACAGGAGAGGCGATTCCCCTGCGTGGTCTGGAAGGGGTTCCCGGACTTCCCAGCGCACCTCAGGATGAGGCAGTCCTCACGAGGAAATTCGAGACCAGCCACGTGGGTGGTGACACATGCCGAATGCCCCCGATTCCCCAGTCTGCTCTTGAGAAGGACCCGAGGCCCAGACCCCTCTTCGAAGTCAACCCTGTGGGTGAAGGCACAACACGAAGGGGCACTGCCACCCCCGTGCATCGTCCGCAAAGACCCGCGGGTTCCACACACAGCTCGACGAGGGGCCTGAGATCCCCTGAGCAACTCGAGAGGCCAGCGGGGTTACCTTCCTCAGACAAGACGAGGCCTGACTCTCCTGTCCCAACTCTGCAGGGACGCTGCGGTCGGAGTCCGAAACGGAGAGGAAGCCTGAGGTTCCTGCCTCCCCTCGAGGTGAGGCCCTCTTATGTTGCGCCAGACCCAGCGGAGTCCCGAGGGGCCCCACCACCTCCACAGGATCCCTCGCCCCTCAGAGGCACCCTGGGAAGTTCCCTAAGGTCCCCGGCAGAAGGCGAGGGAAACGAGGGTTTCCCAACGCCCTCCGACAAAGACCTCGAGAGTCCTTCAATGCGTGTCGAGGACCTAGACCCCTCCCGTGACTCGAGAGCAATGAAGCGCTCCCCCTCGCCACGCGCATGGAGACCTGACTTCCCTGGCGCCGCACGAGAGGCTCCCTGAGATCCTCGTCGTGCCTCGGGAGAAAACCCCCATGGGCGCCGCAGCTCGAGGAAACCCCTGAGACGCCCCCGTCCTCGCGAGCTGAGGGCCTTCTTCTCCGGCATGGCCTGGAGAGCAATCCCGGGTCCTCTCTCCAAACGGAAAAGGAGGTTGGACTCCCTTGAGGCCACTCAGGGGGTTCCAAGACACCCGCGTCGCGACTCGAGAGGAGAGCGGAGTCCTTGGCTTCCCCTCGAGACGAGGCCTGACTCCCCGGGGGAGCCTGCAATGCAACCCCGAGATCCCTGCCTTCCCTGGAGAGGAATATTAGGTCCCGGACACACGCCTAGGTGAGGTCTCTTCGGCCCTGCAGTGATTCGAGCGCAACCCCCAGCTGTCCCTCGCAACACGACGGGAAGATTGGGCTTCCCAGGGCCAACCCAAGGGGAAGGCTGAGATCCCCGTCGTAACTCGAGAATGCCGCCACAACTTGAGAAAAACCACGTGGTTCCCACCTCTTGGCAAGATGAGGCCCTTGCCCGCGACGGCGTCTCAAGGGAAGTCCCCTCTTCCGCCCTGAAGGGCGAAACGGTCCCTGACAGCCTTCCTGAGACCCCCAAAAGTCCCCCGACACACCGGAGTCTCCCGAGGGGAACACCGAGGGTCCCGGCACCGCTTCCTCTGAGCCCCTTCTCCCCTTCTGATCGCGACAGGAGAGGCGATTCCCCTGCGTGTTCTGGAAGGGGTTCCCGGGCTTCCCGGCGCCCCTCAGGATGAGGCCGGTCTCACGAGGAAATTCGAGATGAGCCACGTGGGTGGGGCCACATGCCGAACGCCCCCGATTCCCCGGTCCGCTCTTGAGAAGGACCCGAGGCCCGGACCCCTCTTCGAAGGCAACCCTGTGGCTGAAGGCACAACACGAAGGGGCACTGCCACCCCCGTGCATCGTCCGCAAAGACCCGCGTGTTCCACACACAGCTCGACCTGCGGCCTGAGACCCCCTGAGCAACTCGGGAGGCCAGCTGGGTACCCTTCCTCAGACAAGACGAGGCCTGACTCTCCTGTCCCAACTCTGCAGGGACCCTGCGTTCGGAGTCCGAAACGGAGAGGAAGCCTGAGGTTCCTGCCTCCCCTCGAGGTGAGGCCCTTTTCCGTTGCGCCAGACCCAGCGGAGTCCCGAGGTGCCCCGCCACCTCCACAGGATCCCTCGCCTCTCAAAGGCACCCTGGGAAGTTCCCTAAGGTCCCCGGCAGAAGGCGAGGGAAACGAGGGTTTCCCGCCGCCCCCCGAGAAAGACCTCGAGAGTCCTTCTTCAACGCGTCTCGAGGCTCTAGACCCCTCCCGTGACTCGAGAGCCAGGATGCGCTCCCCCTCGCCACGCGCATGGAGACCTGACTTCCCTGGCGCCACACGAGAGGCTCCCTGAGATCCTCGTCGTGCCTCGGGAGAAAACCCCCACGGGCGCCGCAGCTCGAGGAAACCCCTGAGACGCCCTCGTCCTCGCGAGCTGAGGGCCGTCTTTTCCTGCATGGCCTGCAGAGCAATCCCGGGTCCTCTCTCCAAACGGAGGAGGAGGCTGGACTCCCTTGAGGCCGCTCAGGGGGCTCCAAGAGACCCGCGTCGCGACTCGAGAGGAGAGCGGAGTCCTTGGCTTCCCCTCGAGACGAGGCCTGACTCCCCGGGGGAGCCTGGAATGCAACCCCGAGATCCCTGCCTTCCCTGGAGAGGAATATTAGGTCCCGGACACACGCCTAGGTGAGGTCTCTTCGGCCCTGCAGTGACTCGAGCGCAACCCCCAGCTTTCCCTTGCAACCCGAGGGGAAGATTGGGCTTCCCAGGGCCAACCCAAGGGGAAGGCTGAGATCCCCGTCGTAACTCGAGAATGCCGCCGCAACTCGAGAAAAACCACGTGGTTCCCACCTCTTGGCAAGATGAGGCCCTTGCCCGCGACGGCGTCTCAAGGGAAGTCCCCTGTTCCGCCCTGAAGGGCGAAACGGTCCCTGACAGCCTTCCTGCGACCCCCAAAAGTCCCCCAACACACCGGAGTCCCCCGAGGGGAACACCGAGGGTCCCGGCACCGCTTCCTCTGAGCCCCTTCTCCCCTCCTGATCGCGACAGGAGAGGCGATTCCCCTGCGTGGTCTGGAAGGGGTTCCCGGCCTTCCCGGCGCCCCTCAGGGTGAGGCCGGTCTCACGAGGAAATTCGAGACGAGCCACGTGGGTGGGGCCACATGCCGAACGCCCCCGATTCCCCGGTCCGCTCTTGAGAAGGACCCGAGGCCCGGACCCCTCTTCGAAGGCAACCCTGTGGGTGAAGGCACAACACGAAGGGGCACTGCCACCCCCGTGCATCGTACGCAAAGACCTGCGGGTTCCACACACAGCTCGACGAGGGGCCTGAGACCCCCTGAGCAACTCAAGAGGCCAGCGGGGTTCCCTTCCTCAGACAAGACGAGGCCTGACTCTCCTGTCCCAACTCTGCAGGGACCCTGCGGTCGGAGTCCGAAACGGAGAGGAAGCCTGAGGTTCCTGCCTCCCCTCGAGGTGAGGCCCTCTTCCGTTGCGCCAGACCCAGCGGAGTCCCGAGGGGCCACGCCACCTCCACAGGATCCCTCGCATCTCAGAGGCACCCTGGGAAGTTCCCTAAGGTCCCCGGCAGAAGGCGAGGGAAACGAGGGTTTCCTGCCGCCCCCCGAGAAAGACCTCGAGAGTCCTTCTTCAACGCGTCTCGAGGCCCTAGTCCCCTCCCGGGACTCGAGAGCCAGGACGCGCTCCCCCTCGCCACACGCATGGAGACCTGACTTCCCTGGCGCCGCACGAGAGGCTCCCTGAGATCCTCGTCGTGCCTCGGGAGAAAACCCCCACGGGCGCCGCAGCTCGAGGAAACCCCTGAGACGCCCCCGTCCTCGCGAGCTGAGGGCCTTCTTTTCCTGCATGGCCTGGAGAGCAATCCTGGTCCTCTCTCCAAATGGAAGAGGAGGCTGGACTCCCTTGAGGCCGCTCAGGGGGCTCCAAGAGACCCGCGTCGCGACTCGAGAAGAGAGCGGAGTCCTTGGCTTCCCCTCGAGAAGAGGCCTGACTCCCCGGGGGAGCCTGCAATGCAAACCCGAGATCCCTGCCTTCCCTGGAGAGGAATATTAGGTCCCGGACACACGCCTAGGTGAGGTCTCTTCGGCCCTGCAGTGACTCGAGCGCAACCCCCAGCTGTCCCTCGAAACCCGAGGGGAAGATTGGGCTTCCCAGGGCCAACCCAAGGGGAAGGCTGAGATCCCCGTCGTAACTCAAGAATGCCGCCGCAACTCGAGACAAACCACGTGGTTCCCACCTCTTGGCAAGATGAGGCCCTTGCCCGCGACGGCGTCTCAAGGGAAGTCCCCTGTTCCGCCCTGAAGGGCGAAACGGTCCCTGACAGCCTTCCTGCGACCCCAAAAGTCCCTCGACACGCCGAGGTCCCCCGAAGGGAACACCGAGGGTCCCGGCACCGCTTCCTCTGAGCCCCTTCTCCCCTCCTGATCGCGACAGGAGAGGCGATTCCCCTGCGTGGTCTGGAAGGGGTTCCCGGCCTTCCCGGCGCACCTCAGGATGAGGCCGGTCTCACGAGGAAATTCGAGACGAGCCACGTGGGTGGGGCCACATGCCGAACGCCCCCGATTCCCCGGTCCGCTCTTGAGAAGGACACGAGGCCCGGACCCCTCTTCGAAGGCAACCCTGTGGCTGAAGGTACAACACGAAGGGGCACTGCCACCCCCGTGCATCGTCCGTAAAGACCCGCGGGTTCCACACACAGCTAGACCAGGGGCCTGAGACCCCCTGAGCAACTCGAGACGCCAGCGGGGTTCCCTTCCTCAGACAAGACGAGGCCTGACTCTCCTGTCCCAACTCTGCAGGGACCCTGCGGTCGGAGTCCGAAACGGAGAGGAAGCCTGAGGTTCCTGCCTCCCCTCGAGGTGAGGCCCTCTTCCGTTGCGCCAGACCCAGCGGAGTCCCGAGGGGCCCCGCCACCTCCACAGGATCCCTCGCCTCTCAGAGGCCCCCTGGCAAGTTCCCTAAGGTCCCCGGACTAAGGCGAGGGAAACGAGGGTTTCCCGCCGCCCCCCGAGAAAGACCTCGAGAGTCCTTCTTCAACGCGTCTCGAGGCCCTAGTCCCCTCCCGTGACTCGAGAGCCAGGACGCGCTCCGCCTCGCCACGTGCATGGAGACCTGACTTCCCTGGCACCGCACGAGAGGCTCCCTGAGATCCTCGTCGTGCCTCGGGAGAAAACCCCCACGGGCGCCGCAGCTCGAGGAAACCCCTGAGACGCCCCCGTCCTCGCGAGCTGAGGGCCTTCTTTCCCTGCATGGCCTGGAGAGCAATCCTGGGTCCTCTCTCCAACGGAAGAGGAGGCTGGACTCCCTTGAGGCCGCTCAGGGGGCTCCAAGAGACCCGCGTCGCGACTCGAGAGGAGAGCGGAGTCCTTGGCTTCCCCTCGAGACGAGGCCTGACTCCCCGGGGGAGCCTGGAATGCAACCCCTAGATCCCTGCCTTCCCTGGAGAGGAATATTAGGTCCCGGACACACGCCTAGGTGAGGTCTCTTCGGCCCTGAAGTGACTCGAGCGCAACCCCCAGCTGTCCCTCGAAACCCGAGGGGAAGATTGGGCTTCCCAGGGCCAACCCAAGGGGAAGGCTGAGATCCCCGTCGTAACTCGAGAATGCCGCCGCAACTCGAGAAAAACCACGTGGTTCCCACCTCTTGGCAAGATGAGGCCCTTGCCCGCGACGGCGTCTCAAGGGAAGACCCCTGTTCCGCCCTGAAGGGCGAAACGGTCCCTGACAGCCTTCCTGCGACCCCCAAAAGTCCCCCGAAACGCCGGGGTCCCCCGAGGGGAACACCGAGGGTCCCGGCACCGCTTCCTCTGAGCCCCTTCTCCCCTCCTGATCGCGACAGGAGAGGCGATTCCCCTGCGTGGTCTGGAAGGGGTTCCCGGCCTTCCCGGCACCCCTCAGGATGAGGCCGGTCTCACGAGGAAATTCGAGACGAGCTACGTGGGTGGGGCCACATGCCGAACGCCCCCGATTCCCCGGTCCGCTCTTGAGAAGGACCCGAGGCCCGGACCCCTCTTCGAAGGAACCCTGTGGGTGAAGGCACAACATGAAGGGGCACTGCCACCCCCGTGCATAGTCCGCAAAGACCCGCGGGTTCCACACACAGCTCGACCAGGGGCCTGAGACCCCCTGAGCAACTCGGGAGGCCAGCGGGGTTCCCTTCCTCAGACAAGACGAGGCCTGTCTCTCCTGTCCCAACTCTGCAGGTTCCCTTCGCTCGGAGTCCGAAACGGAGAGGAAGCCTGAGGTTCATGCCTCCCCTCGAGGTGAGGCCCTCTTCCGTTGTGCCAGACCCAGCGGAGTCCTGAGGGGCCCCGCCACCTCCACAGGATCCCTCGCCTCTCAGAGGCACCCTAGGAAGTTCCCTAAGGTCCCCGGCAGAAGGCGAGGGAAACGAGGGTTTCCCGCCGCCCCCCGAGAAAGACCTCGAGAGTCCTTCTTCAACGTGTCTCGAGGCCCTAGTCCCCTCCCGTGACTCGAGAGCCAGGACGCGCTCCCCCTCGCCACGCGCATGGAGACCTGACTTCCCTGGCGCCGCACGAGAGGCTCCCTGAGATCCTCGTCGTGCCTCGGGAGAAAACCCCCACGGGCGCCGCAGCTGGAGGAAACCCCTGAGACGCCCCCGTCCTCGCGAGCTGAGGGCCTTCTTTCCCTGCATGGCCTGGAGAGCAATCCCGGGTCCTCTCTCCAAACGGAAGAGGAGGCTGGACTCCCTTGAGGCCGCTCAGGGGGCTCCAAGAGACCCGCGTCGCGACTCGAGAGGAGAGCGGAGTCCTTGGCTTCCCCTCGAGACGAGGCCTGACTCCCCGGGGGCGCCTGCAATGCAACCCCGAGATCCCTGCCTTCCCTGGAGAGGAATATTAGGTCCCGGACACACGCCTAGGTGAGGTCTTTTCGGCCCTGCAGTGACTCGAGCGCAACCCCCAGCTGTCCCTCGCAACCCGAGGGGAAGATTGGGCTTCCCAGGGCCAACCCAAGGGGAAGGCTGAGATCCCCGTCGTAACTCGAGAATGCCGCCGCAACTCGAGAAAAACCACGTGGTTCCCACCTCTTGGCAAGATGAGGCCCTTGCCCGCGACGGCGTCTCAAGGGAAGACCCCTGTTCCGCCCTGAAGGGCGAAACGGTCCCTGACAGCCTTCCTGCGACCCCCAAAAGTCCCCCGACACGCCGGGGTCCCCCGAGGGGAACACCGAGGGTACCGGCACCGCTTCCTCTGAGCCCCTTCTCCCCTCATGATCGCGACAGGAGAGGCGATTCCCCTGCGTGGTCTGGAAGGGGTTCCCGGCCTTCCCGGCGCACCTCAGGATGAGGCCGGTCTCACGAGGAAATTCGAGACGAGCCACGTGGGTGGGGCCACATGCCGAACGCCCCCGATTCCCCGGTCCGCTCTTGAGAAGGACCCGAGGCCCGGACCCCTCTTCGAAGGCAACCCTGTGGCTGAAGTCACAACACGAAGGGGTACTGCCACCCCCGTGCATCGTCCGCAAAGACCCGCGGGTTCCACACACAGCTCGACCAGGGGCCTGAGACCCCCTGAGCAACTCGAGAGGCCAGCGGGGTTCCCTTCCTCAGACAAGACGAGGCCTGACTCTCCTGTCCCAACTCTGCAGGGACCCTGAGGTCGGAGTCCGAAACGGAGAGGAAGCCTGAGGTTCCTGCCTCCCCTCGAGGTGAGGCCCTCTTCCGTTGCGCCAGACCCAGCGGAGTCCCGAGGGGCCCCGCCACCTCCACAGGATCCCTCGCCTCTCAGAGGCACCCTGGGAAGTTCCCTAAGGTCCCCGGCAGAAGGCGAGGGGAACGAGGGTTTCCCGCCGCCCTCCGAAAAAGACCTCGAGAGTCCTTCTTCAACGCGTCTCGAGGCCCTAGTCCCCTCCCGTGACTCGAGAGCCATGACTCGATCCCCATCGCCACTGCATGGAGACCTGACTTCCCTGGCGCCGCACGAGAAGCTCCCTGAGATCCTCGTCGTGCCTCGGGAGAAAATCTCCACGGGCACCGCAGCTCGAGGAACCCCCTGAGACGCCCCCATCCTCGTGAGCTGAGGGCCTTCTTTTCCTGCATGGCCTGCAGAGCAATCCCGGGTCCTGTCTCCAAACAGAAGAGGAGGTTGGCCTCCCTTGAGGCCGCTCAGGGGGTCCCAGAGACCCGCGTCGTGACTCGAGAGGAGGGCGGAGTCCTTGGCTTCCCCTCGAGACGAGGCCTGACTCCCCGGGGGAGCCTGGAATGCAACCCTGAGATCCCTGCCTTCCCTGGAGAGGAATATTAGGTCCCGGACACACGCCTAGGTGAGTCTCTTGGGCCCTGCAGTGACTCGAGCGCAACCCCCAGCTTTCCCTCTCACTCGAGAGGAAGATTGGGCTTCCCAGGGCCAACCCAAGAGGAAGACTGAGATCTCCGTCGTAACTCGAGAATCCCGCCGCAACTCGAGGAAAACCACGTGGTTCCAACGTCTTTGCAAGATGAGCCTCTTGCCCGCTATGGCGTCTCAAGGAAAGTCCCAGTTTCCGTCCTGAAGTGCGAAACAGTACCTGACACCTTTCATGCGACCCCCAGAAGTTCCCCGACACACCAGGTTCCCTTGAGGGAAACACCAAGGGTCCCGACACCACTTCATCTGAGCCCCTTCTCCCCTCCTGATGGCGACAGGAGTGTCGATTCCCCTGCGTGTTCTGGAAGGGATTCTCGGCCTTCCTGGCGCATCTCAGGATGAGGACGTCCGCACGAGGAAATTCGAGATGATCCACGGGGGTGGTGTCACATGCCGATCGAACTCGATTTCCCGGTCCACTCTTGAGAAGAACCCGTTGCACGGACACCTCTTCGAAGGCAACCCTGTGGCTGAAGGCAAAACACGAAGGGGCAAGGAAACTCCCGTGCATCGTCCAGAAACACCCGTGGGTTCCACACACAGCTCGAAGAGGGGTCTGAGACCCCCTGAGCAACTCGAGAGGCAAGCGGAGATCCCTTCCTAAGACAAGACGAGGCCTAACTCTCCGCTCCCAACTCTGCAGGGACCCTGAGGTCGGAGGGTCGGAGTCAGAAACAGAGAGGAAGCCTGAGGTTCCTGCCTCCCCTCGAGTTGAGGCCCTCTTCCATTGCGCCAACCCCAGCGGAGTCCCGAGAGGCCCCGCTAACTCCACAGCATCGCTCACCTTTCAGAGGCACCCTGGGAAGTTCCCTCAGGTCCTCGGCAGAAGTCGAGGGAAATGAGGGTTTCCCGCCGCCACTCGAGAAAGACCTCGATAGTCCTTCTTCAAAGTGTCTTGAGGCCCTTGTCCCCTCTCTGGACTAGAGAGCAATGATGCGCTCCCCCTCGCCTCGCGCATGCAGACCTGGCTTCCCTGGTGCCGCACGAGAGGCTCCCTGAGATCCTCGTCGTGCCTCGGGAGAAAACCCCCACGGGCGCTGCAGCTCGAGGAAACCCCTGAGACGCCCCCGTCCTCGCGAGCTGAGGGCCTTCTTTTCCTGCCTGGCCTGGAGAGCAATCCCGAGTCCTCTCTCCAAACTGAAGAGTAGGATGGACTCCCTTGAGGCGACTCATTGGGCTCCAAGAGATCCGCGTCGCGGCTCGAGAGGAGAGCGCAGTCCTTTGCTTCCCCTCGAGGCGAGGCCTGACTCCCCGGGGGAGTCTGGAGTGCAATCCCGAGATCCTTGTCTTCCCTTGAGAGGACTATTAGGTCCTGGACACACGCCTAGATGAGGTCTCTTTGGCCTTGCAGTGATTCGAGCACAACATCCAGCTTTCCCTCGCAACTCGAAGGGAAGTTTGGGCTTCCCAGGGCCAACACAAGAGGAAGCCTGAAATCCACGTCGTAACTCGAGAATCCCGCCGCAACTCGAGAAAAACCACGTGGTTCCATCGTCTTCGCAGCATGAGGCCCTTGCCCGCCACAGCATCTCAAAAGAAGTCCCACGTTCCTACTGAAGTGCAAAACGGTACTTGGCACCCATGATGGCACCCCCAAAGTTACCCAACATACAGGCCTCACTCGAGGGTAACACCCATGTTCCCCGCACCACATCATTTGAGCCCCTTCTCCCCTCCTGATTGCAACAGGAGTGTCGATTCTCCTGCTTTGTGTGGAAGGGGTTACCGATCTTCCCAGCGCACATCAGGATGAGGCCGGTCTCATGAGGAAATTGGAGATGTAGCCTCGTGGGTGGTGCCACATGCGGAAAGACCCCATTTCCCGGTCAGCTATTAATAAGAACCCGATGCCCGTACACTTCTTGGAATGCATCCCATAGGATGAAGGCACAACAAGGAGGGACCCTGAACACCCGTGCATCTTTTGGAAAATTCTGCAGGTTCCACATACAGCTCGACAAGTGACCTGTTACCTCGTGAACAACTCGAGAGGCAAGCTAAGTTTCATTTCTCCACAGAATACGAGGCCTGACTCTCCTGTCCCAACTCTGCAGGAATCCTGAGATCGGAGTCTGAAATGGAGAGGAACCCTGAGGTTCCTTCCTCAACACGAGATGAGGCCCTCTTGTATTATACCACACCCAGTGGAGTCCCGAGAGGCCCCTCCCAACTCCACAGTATCAGTGTCTTCTCAGAGGCACCCTGAGCAACTCCCTGAGGTCACCGGCACAAGTCGAGGGAACACAGGGTATCCTGCCGCAACCCGAGAAAGACCTCAAGAGTCCGTCTTCAACGCGTCTTGAGGACGGATTCCCCTACCATGACTCGAGAGCAATGACACGCTCCCCCTCGCCATGCGCATGGACACCTGACTTCCCTGGCGCCACATGAGAGGCTCCCTGAGCTCCCCGTCATACCTCGTGAGAAACCCCACACTGGCGCCGCAGCTCGAGAAATCCCACCGTCATCGCGAGATTGGGGACTTCTTTTCCTGCCTGACCTGGAGAGCAATCCCTGGTCTTTTCTCCAAACTTCACAGGAGGCTTGACTCCCTTTAGGCCACAAAGTGGGCTCCAAGAGGTGCCCGTCGCGACTCGAAAGGAGAGCGGAGTCCTTTGCTTCCCTTCGACATGAGGCCTGACTCCCTGGGTGAGCCTGGAATGCAAAACTGAGATCCCTGTGGCCCTTGGAGAGGAACCTTAGGTCCTGGACACAAGCCTAGATGAGGTCTCCTTTGCCCTGCAGTGACTCGAGCGCAACCCCCAGCTCTCCCTCACAACTCGAATGGATGATTGGACTTCCCTGGCCCAACACAAGAGGAAGCCTGAAATCCCCGTCGTAACTCGAGAATCCTGCCGCAACTCGAGAAAAACCACGTGGCTCCCCCGTCATCGCAAGATGAGGCCCTTGGCCGCTACAGCGTATCAAGAGAAGTCCCACGTTCCATCCTGAAGTACAAAACGGTACTTGGCACCCTTGATGCGACCCCCAAAGTTCCCTGACATACGGTCTCACTCGAGGGAAACACCAAAGTTCACGGCACCACTTCCTGTGAGCCCCTTCACCCCTCCTGATCGCGACAGAAGGGTCGATTCCCATGTTTTGTCTGCAAGGGGTTCCCGACGTTCCCCGCGAACCTCCGGATGAGGCCGGCCTCATGAGGAAATTCGAAAAGTAGCCTCATGGTTGGTGCCATATGCTGAAAGATCCCGAATTCCCGGTCCACTCTAGATAAGAACCTGACGCCCGGACATATCTTCGAAGGCAACCCTGTGGATGAAGGCACAACACGAAGGGACACTGACATCCCCATGCATCGTCTGGAAAAACCCGCAGATTCCACTCACAGCTCCAAATGTGGACTGTCACCTCGTGAACAACTCGAGAGGCAAGTGAAGTTGCATTCCTTCACACAAGACGAGGCCTTACTCTCCTGTCCCAACTCTTCAGGGACCCTGCATTGGAGTCAGAAATGGAGAGGAACCCTGAGGTTCCTGCCTCAACTAGAGAAGAGGCCCTCTTCCATTGAACCAAACTCAGTGGTGTCCCGAGAGGCCCCTCCCAACACCACAGTATCCCTGAATTCTCAGAGGCTCCCTGAGAAGCTACCTGAGGTCACTGGCACAAGTCGAGGGAACCCAGAGTTTCCTGAAGTAACCCGAGAAAGACTTGGAGAGTCCTTTTTCAACGTCTCTTGATGCCCGATTCCCCTACCATGACTCCAGAGCAAGGACGCGCTCCCCTCGCCACAAGCAGGAAAACTGACTTCCCTAGTACCACACAAGAGGCTCCCTGAGTACCCCATCGTACCTCGTGAGAAAACCCATACTGGCGCCGCAGTTCGAGAAAAACCACAAGATGCCCCCGTCAAGGAGAGATGGGGGCCTTCTTTTCCTGCCTGACCTGGAGAGCAATCCCTGGTCCTCTCTCCAAACTTCACAGGAGGATTGACTCCCTTTAGGCCACTCAGTTGGGTCCAAGGAATACCCGGTGCGACTCGAGAGGAGAGCGGAGTCCTTTGCTTCCCTCGAGACGAGGCCTGACTCCCCGGGTGAGTTTGGAATGCAACCCCGAGATCCATGTCACCCCTGGAGTGGAACATTATGTCCTAGACACAAGCCTAGATGAGGTGTATTTTGCCCTACAGTGACTCGAGCAACCTCCATCTCTCCCTCACAATTTGAATGGAAGATTGGTCTTCCCACGGTCAACACAAGAGGAAGTCTGAATTTCCCATCGTAATTCGAGAATTCAGCCTCAAGTCTTAAAAACCATGTGGTTCCCCCTTCATTGCAATATGAGGCCCTTGCCAGCTAGAGTCTCAAGAGAAGTCCCACGTTCCATCTTAAAGTTCGAAATGCTACTTGGCACCCTTGATGCGACCCCAAAGTTCCCCAACATACCGGTCTCACTCCAGGGGAACACCGAAGTTCCTGGTGTCTCCAGGGAAGTCCCATGTTCCGCCCTGAAGGGCGAAACGGTACTTGACACCCTTGATGTGACCGCAAAAGTTTCCCGACACGCTGCGTTCCCTCGAGGGGAACACCGAGGGTCCCGGCACCACTTCATCTGAGCCCCTTCTCCCCTCCTGATCGCGACAGGAGAGTCGATTCCCCTGCTTTGTCTGGAAGGGGTTCCCGGCCTTCCTGGCGCACCTCAGGATGAGGCCGGTCTCAGGAGGAAATTCGAGACTAGCCACGTGTGAGGTGCCACGTGCCGAACGACTCCGATTTTCCGGTCCGCTCTTGATAAGAACCCGATGCCCGGACACCTCTTCGAAGGCAACCCTGTGGGTGAAGGCACAACACGAAGGGACACTGACACCCCCGTGCATCATCCGGAAAAACCCGCAGGGTCTACACACAGCTCGACAAGGGGCCTGAGACTCCCGGAACAACTCGAGAGGCAACCAGAATTCCATTCCTCAGACAAGACGAGGCATGACTCTCCTGTCCCAACACTGCAGGGACCGTGCAGTCGGAGTCCGAAACCGAGAGGAAGCCTGACGTTCCTGCCTCCCCTCGAGATGAGGCCCTTTTCCATTGCGCCGAACCCAGCAGAGTCCCAAGAGGCCCTGCCAACTACACAGCATCCCTCACCTCTCAGAGGCACCGTGGGAAGTTCCCTAAGGTCCCCTGCAGAAGTCGAGGGAACCCAGGGTTCCCTGCCGCAACCCAAGAAAGACCTCAAGAGTCCTTCTTCAATGCGTCTTGAGGCCCGATTCGCCTACTATGACTCGAGAGCAATCACGCACTCCCCTTCACCACACGCACGGAGACCTGACGTCCCTAGCACCACACGAGAGGCTCTCTGAGCTCCCCGTTGTACCTCGTGAGAAATCTGATACTGGCGCCGTAGCTGGAGAAAACCCACGAGATGCCCCCGTCATCGCGAGATGAGGGCCTTTTTTCCTGCATGGCCAGGAAAACAATCCCGAGTCATCTCCAAACTCCATAGGAGGCTTCACTCCCTTTACGCCACGCAGTGGGCTCCAAGAGATACCCGTCGCGACTCGACAGGAGAGTGGAGTCCTTTTTTTCCCCTCAAGACGAGGCCTGACTCTCCGGGTGAGTCGAGAATGCAACCCTGAGATCCCTGTTGGCCCAGTAGTGGAACACTAGGTCCTGGACACAAGCGTAGATGAGGTCTATTTTGCCCTGCAGTGACTGGAGAGCAATCCCCAGTTCTAACTTGCAACTCGAATGGAATACTGGATTTTCCTGGCGCCATACAAGAGGCTCCCTGAGATCCCCGTGGTACTTCATGAGACACCCCACACTGGCGCCGCAGCTCGAGAAAACCCACGAGACGCCACCGTCATCTCGAGATGAGGGCCTCCTTTTCCTGCATGGCCTGGAGTCCAATCCCGAGTCCTCTCTCCAAACTCCACAGGAGGCTTGACTCCCTTTAGTACATACAGTGGGCTCCAAGAGATACCCATCGCGACTCGAGACGAGAGCGGAATTCTTTGCTTACCCTCGAGGTGAGAACTGACTCCCCGGATGAGTCTGGAATGCAAACCCGAGATCCCTGTCGCCCCTGGAGAGCAATGTTAGATCCTGGACACAAGCCTAGATTAGGTCTCTTTTGCTCTGCAGTGACTCTAGCGCAATCCCCAGCTCCCCCTCGCAACCCGAATGGAAGATTGGATTTCAAGGCCAACAAGAGGAAGCCTAAATTCCCGGTCATAACTCGAGAATCCCGCCGCAACTCGAGCAAACCCACGTGGTTCTCCCGTCATCGCAAGATGAGGCCCTTGCCCGCTACAGCGTTTCAAAAGATGTCCCAGGTTCCGTCTTGAAATGCAAAACGGTACTTGGCACCCTTGATGCGACCCCAAAAGTCCCCCAACACGCCGGTCTCACTCAAGGGGAACACCGAGGTTCCTGGCACCACTTCATTTAAGCCCCTTCTCCCCTCCTGATCGTGACCGGTGGGTCGATTCCCCTGCTTTGTCTGCAAGGGGGCCCGACCTTCCCTGCACAACTCAGGATGAGGCCGGTCTCATGGGGAAATTCGATACGTAGCTTTGTGGGTGGTGCCACTTGCTGAAAGACTCCAATTTCCCGGTCCGCTCTTGATAAGAATCCGATGCTCGGACACCACTTGGAAGGCAGCCTTGAGTATGAAGGTACAACACGAAGGGGCACTAACACACCTGTGCATCATCCGGAAAAACGGGCAGGTTACACACACAGCTCGACAAGTGGCCTGTCACCTCGAGAACAACTCGAGAGGCAAGAGGAGTCCCATCCTCCAGAAAAGACGAGGCCTGACTCTCCTGTACCAACATGCAGGGACCTTGCGATCTGAGTCAGAAATGGAGAGGAACACTGAGGTTCCTGCTTCAACTCGAGATGAGTCCCTCTTACATTCCACCAAATGCAGAGGAGTCTCGAGAGGACCCTCCAAACTGCACAGTATCCCTGACTTCTCAGAGGCACTCTGAGAAGCTCCCTGAGGTCGCAGGCAGAAGTCAAGGGAACCCTGGGTTTTATGCAGTGACCCGAGAAAGACCTCGAGAGTCCTTCTTCAACCCGTCTTGAGGCCCGATTACCCTACCATGACTCGAGAGCAATGACGAGCTCCCCCTAGCCATCTCATGGGGACCTGACTTCCCTGGCGCCACACGAGAGGCTCCCTGAGCTCCCTCTCAAACCTCGTCAGAAACCCGGCACTAGCGCAGCAGTCTAGAAAACCCACGAGACGCCGCCATCATCGCGAGATGAGGGCCTTCTTTTCCTGCATGGCCTGGAGAGGAATCCCGAGTCCTCTATCCAAACACCACAGGAGGCTTGACTCCCTTTAGGGCACACAGTGGGCTCCAAGAGATACCCATCGCGACTCAAAAGGACAGCGGAGTTCTTTGCTTCCCCTCGAGACGAGGCCTGATTCCCCGGGTGAGTCTGGTATGCAACCCCAAGATCCCTGTCGCCCCTAGGGACGAGCATTAAGTCCTGGACACAAGCCTAGATGAGGTCTATTTTGCCCTGCAGTGACTCGAGAGCAATCCCCAGCTCTCCCTTTAAACTCGAAAGGAAGATAGGACTTCCCTGGCCCAACACATGAGGAAGACTGTATTCCCCGTCGAAACTCGAGAATCCCGCCACAACTCGAGAAACGCCACGTGGTTCCCCCGTCATCCCAAGATGAGGCCCTTGCCCCCTACAGCGTCTCAAGAGAAGTCCCACGTTCCGTCTTGAAGTGCGAAACGGTATTGGCACCCTTGATGCGCCCTCAAAAGTTCCTCGACACACCAGTCTGACTCGAGGAGAACACCGAGGTTCCCGGCACCACTACATCTGGGCCCCTTCTCCCCTCCTGATCGCGACAGGAGGGTCGATTCCCCTGTTTTGTCTTGAAGGGGTTCCCACCTTTCCCGGTGCATCTCAGGATGAGGCCGGTCTCACGAGGATATTCGAGACATAGCCACGTGGATGGTGACACATGCCGAAAGACCCCGATTTCCCGGTCCGCTCTTGATAAGATCCTGATGCCCGTACACCTCTTTGAAGATAACCCTTTTGATGAAGGCACAACACTTAGGGGCACTGACACCCCTGGGTATCGTCCGGAGAAACCCACAGGTACCACACACAGCTCGAGAAGTGACCTGTCACCCCGTGAACAACTGGAGAGGCAAGCAGAGTTCCATTCCTCCACACAAGACGAGGCCTGACTCTCCTGTTCGAACTCTGCAGCGAAACTGCGATCCGAGTCAGATCTGGCCCAGGGGAAGTCAGGAGAGGAAACATGAGTTTCCTGCCTCCACTAGAGATGAGGCCCTCTTCCATTGCACCGAACCCAGTGGAGTCCCGAGAGACCCCTCCCAACTGCACAGTATCCCTGACTTCTCAGAGGCACCCTTAGACCTTCCTGAGATCACCGGCACAAGTCGAGGGAACCAAGGGTTTCCTGCCCCAACCCGTAAAAGACCTCGAGAGTCCTTCTTCAACGCGTCTTGAGGTGCGATTCCCCTACCATGACTCGAGAGCAATGACGCGCTCCCCCTAGCCACACGCATAGAAACCTGACTTCCCTGGCGCCACAGGAGAGGCTCCCTGAGCTCCCCATTATACCTCGTGAGCAACACCACACTGGAGCCGCAGCTCGAGAATACCCACGAGACGCCCCAGTCCTCACGAGATGAGGGCCTTCTTTTGCTGTATGGCCTGGAGAGCAATCCTGAGTCCTCTCTCCAAACTCCACAGGAGGCTTGACTCATTTTAGGCCACACAGTGAGCTCCAAGATATACCCGTCGCGACTTGACAGGAGAGCGGTGTCCTTGGCTTCCCCTCGAGACGAGGCCTGACTCCCCGGGTGAGTCGAGAATGCAATGCTGAGATCGCTTTCGCCCCAGCAGAGGAACATTAGGTCCTGGACACAAGCCTAGATGAGGTCTATTTGGCCCTGCAGTGTCTCGAGAGCAATCCCCAGTTCTAACTCACAATTCGAATGAAAACTGGACTTCCCTGGGCCAGTTGAAGAGGAAGCCTGAATTCCCGGTTGTAACTCGAGAATCCCGCCCCAACTCAAGAAAAACCACGTGGTTCCCCCGTCATCGAAAGATGAGGCCCTTGCCCGCTACAGCGTCTCAAGAGAAGTCCCACGTTCCGTATTGAAGAGCGAAAAGTTACTTGGAACCCTTGATGCGACCCCAAAAGTTCCCCGACATACCAGTCTCACTTGAGGAGAACACCGAGGTTCCCGGCACCACTTCATCTGAGACTCTTCTCCCCTCTTGATCACGACAGGAGGTTCGATTCCCCTGCTTTGTCTGGAAGGCATTCCCGACCTTCCTGGCGCACATCAAGATGAGGCCAGTCTCACGAGGAAATTCGAGACATAGCCTCGTGGATGGTGCGGCATGCCAAAAGACCCCGATTCCCTGGTCCGCTCTTGATAAGAACCCGATGGCAGAACCCAACTCGAAGGCAATCCTGTGGAACAAGGCACAACACGAAGGGGCAGTGACACCCCAGTGCATCGTCCAGAAAAACCCGCAAGTTCCACATACAAATCGACAAGTGGCCTGTCACCCCATGAACAACGCGAGAGTCAAGCGGAGTTCCATTCCTCCACACAAGACGAGGCCTGACTCTCCTGTCCGAACTCTGCAGGGACTCTGCGATCCGAGTCAGATCCGGCGCATTCGAAGCCAGGAGAGGAACCCTGTGGTTCCTGCCTCAACTTGTCATGAGGCCCTCTTCCATTGCACCAAACCCAGTGGAGTTCCGAGAGGCCCCTCCCAACTCCACAGTGACCCTGACTTCTCAGAGGCACGCTGAGAAGCTTCCTGAGGTCACTGGCACAAGTCGATGGAACCCAGGGTTTCCTGCTGCAACCCAAGAAAGACCTCGAGAGTCCTTCTTTAACACGTTTTCAGGCCCAATTCCCCTACCATGACTCGAGAACAATGACGGGCTCCCTCTCACCACGTGCATAGAGACCTGACTGCCCTGGCACCACATGAGAGGCTCACTGAGCTCCCAGTCTTACTTCGTGAGAAACCCCACACTAGCGCCACAGCTCGAGAAAACCTACGAGACGCCCCAGTCATCGGGAGATGAGGGCCTTCATTTCCTGCATTCCCTGGAGAGCAATCCCGTGTCCTCCCTCCAAACAGCAGAGGAGGTTTGACTCCCTTTAAGCCACTCAGTGGGCTCCAAGACATACCCGTCCGACTCGAGAGGAGAGCAGAGTCCTTTGCTTCCCCTCGAGACGAGGCCTGACTCCAGGGTGAGTCTGGAATGCAACCCCGAGATTCCTGTCGCCCCTTGACATGAATATTAGGTCCTGCACACAAGCCTTGGTGGGGTCTCTTTTGCCTTCAGTGACTAGAGCGCACCTCCAGCTCTTCCTCGAATCTCGAATGGAAGATAAGACTTTTGTGGGCCAACACAAGAGGAAGCATGAATTCCCTGTGGTAACTCAAATATCCCACCGCTACTAGAGAAAAACCAAGTGGTTCCCCAGTCATTCCAAGATGAGGCCCTTGCCCGCTGGAGCACCCCAAGAGAAGTCCCACGTTCCAATTGGAAGAGCGAAACGGTACTTGGAACGCGTTATGCGACCCCAAAAGTTACCCGACATACCTGTCTCACTTGAGGGAAACACCGAGGTTCCCAGCAGCACTTCATCTGAGCCACTTCTCCCCTCCTGATCGCCACAGGAGGGTCGATTCCTCTGCTTTGTCTGGAAGGGTTTCATGAACTTCGCGGCACACCTCAGGATGAGGCCGGTTTCATGAGGAAATTCGAGACTAGCCACGTGGGTGGTGCCAAATGCTGAACGACCCCGATTTCCCAGTCACCTCTTCATAAGAACACGATGCCCGGACACCTCTTCGAAGGAAACCCTGTGGATGAAGACACAAAACGAAGGGTCACTGAGACCCCCATGCATCGTCTGGAAAAACCTGCAGATTCCACACACAGTTTGACAAGGGGCCTGAAACCCCATGAACAACTCGAGAGGCAAGCGGAGTTCCATTCCTCAGAAAAGACATAGCCTGACTCTCCTGTCCCAACTCTGCTGGGACACTACAATCAGAGTCAGAATTGGAGAGGAAGCCTGAGGTTCCTGCCTCCACTCGAGATGAGGCCCTCTTCCATTGCGACAAACCCAGTGGAGTCCCGAGAGGCCCCGCCAAATCCACAGCATCCCTCACCTCTCAGAGGCACCCTGGGAAGTTTCCTCAGGTCCCTGGCAGAAGTCGGGGGAAACGAGGGTTTCCCGCTGCAACCCGAGAAAGACATCGAGAGTCCTTCTTCAACGCGTCTTGAGGCCCTAGTCCCCTCCCATGACTCGAAAACAATGACGCGCTCCTTCTCGCCACGTGCATGGAGACATGACTTCCCTGGAACCGCACGAGAGGCTCCCTGAGATCCTCGTCGTGCCTCGGGAGAAAACCCCCACGGGTGCCGCAGCTCGAGGAAACCCCTGAGATGCCCCCGTCCTCGCGAGGTGAGGGCCTTCTTTTCCTGCCTGGCCTGGAGAGTAATCACGAGTCCTCTCTCAAAAGTGAAGAGGAGGCTGGAATCCATTGAGGCCACTCAGGGGGCACCAAGATATCCACGTCGCAACTCGGGAGGAGAGCAGAGTCCTTGGCTTCCCCTCGAGACGAGGCCTGACTCCCCGGGGGAGCCTGGAATGCAACCCCGAGATCCCTGCCTTCCCTGGAGAGGAATATTAGGTCCCGGACACACGCCTAGGTGTGGTCTCTTCGGCCCTGCAGTGACTCGAGCGCAACCCCCAGCTGTCCCTCGCAACCCGAGGGGAAGATTGGGCTTCCTAGGGCCAACCCAAGGGGAAGGCTGAGATCCCCGTCGTAACTCGAGAATGCCGCCGCAACTCGAGAAAAAACACGTGGTTCCCACCTCTTGGCAAGATGAGGCCCTTGACCGCGATGGAGTCACAAGGGAAGTCCCCTGTTCCGCCCTGAAGGGCGAAACGGTCCCTGACAGCCTTCCTGCGACCCCAAAAAGTCCCCTGACACGCCGGGGTCCCCCGAGGGGAACACCGAGGGTACCGGCACCGCTTCCTCTGAGCACCTTCTCCCCTCCTGATCGCGACAGGAGAGGCGATTCCCCTGCGTGGTCTGGAAGGGGTTCCCGGCCTTCCCGGCGCACCTCAGGATGAGGCCGGTCTCACGAGGAAATTCGAGACGAGCCACGTGGGTGGGGCCACATGCCGAACGCCCCCGATTCCCCAGTCCGCCCTTGAGAAGGACCCTAGGCCCGGACCATTCTTCGAAGGCAACCCTGTGGGAGAAGGCACAACACGAAGGGGCACTGCCACCCCCGTGCATCGTCCGCAAAGACCCGCGGGTTCCACACACAGCTCGACCAGGGGCCTGAGACCCCCTGAGCAATTTGAGAGGCCAGCAGGGTTCCCTTCCTCAGACAAGACGAGGCATGACTCTCCTGTCCCAACTCTGCAGGGACCCTGCGGTCGAAGTCCGAAACGGAGAGGAAGCCTGAGGTTCCTGCCTCCCCTCGAGGTGAGGCCCTCTTCCGTTGCGCCAGACCCAGCGGAGTCCCGAGGGGCCCCGCCACCTCCACAGGATCCCTCGCCTCTCAGAGGCACCCTGGGAAGTTCCCTAAGGTCCCCGGCAGAAGGCGAGGGACACGAGGGTTTCCCGCCGCCCCCCGACAAAGACCTCGAGAGTCCTTCTTCAACGCGTCTCGAGGCCCTAGTCCCCTCCCGTGACTCGAGAGCCAGGACGCGCTCCCCCTCGCCACGCGCATGGAGACCTGACTTCCCTGACGCCGCACGAGAGGCTCCCTGAGATCCTCGTCGTGCCTCGGGAGAAAACCCCCACGGGCGCCGCAGCTCGAGGAAACCCCTGAGACGCCCCCGTCCTCGCGAGCTGAGGGCCTTCTTTTCCTGCCTGGCCTGGAGAGCAATCCCGGGTCCTCTCTCCAAACGGAAGAGGAGGCTGGACTCCCTTGAGGCCGCTCAGGGGGCTCCAAGAGACCCGCGTCGCGACTCGAGAGGAGAGCGGAGTCCTTGGCTTCCCCTCGAGACGAGGCCTGACTCCCCGGGGGAGCCTGGAATGCAACCCCGAGATCCCTGCCTTCCCTGGAGAGGAATATTAGGTCCCGGACACACGCCTAGGTGAGGTCTCTTCGGCCCTGCAGTGACTCGAGCGCAAACCCCAGCTTTCCCTCGCAACCCGAGGGGAAGATTGGACTTCACAGGGCCAACCTAAGGGGAAGGCTGAGATCCCCGTCGTAACTCGAGAATCCCGCAGCAACACGAGAAAAACCACGTGGTTCCCACCTCTTGGCAAGATGAGGCCCTTGCCCGCGATGGCGTCTCAAGCGAAGTCCCCTGTTCCACCCTGAAGGGCGAAACGGTCCCTGACAGCCTTCCTGTGACCCCCAAAAGTCCCCCGACACGCCGGGGTCCCCCGAGGGGAACACAGAGGGTCCCGGCACCGCTTCCTCTGAGCCCCTTCTCCCCTCCTGATCGCGACAGGAGAGGCGATTCCCCTGCGTGGTCTGGAAGGGGTTCCCGGCCCTCCTGGCGGACCTCAGGATGAGGCCGGTCTCACGAGGAAATTCGAGTCGAGCCACGTGGGTGGGGCCACATGCCGAACGCCCCCGATTCCCCGGTCCGCTCTTGAGAAGGACCCGAGGCCCGGACCCCTCTTCGAAGGCAACCCTGTGGGTGAAGGCACAACACGAAGGGGCACTGCCACCCCCGTGCATCGTCCGCAAAGACCCGCGGGTTCCACACACAACTCGACGAGGGGCCTGAGACCCCCTGAGCAACTCGAGAGGCCAGCGGTGTTCCCTTCCTCAGACAAGACGAGGCCTGACTCTCCTGTCCCAACTCTGCAGGGACCCTGCGGTCGGAGTCCGAAACGGAGAGGAAGCCTGAGGTTCCTGCCTCCCCTCGAGGTGAGGACCTCTTCCGTTGCCCCAGACCCAGCGGAGTCCCGAGGGGCCCCGCCACCTCCACAGGATCCCTCGCCTCTCAGAGGCACCCTGGCAAGTTCCCTAAGGTCCCCGGCAGAAGGCGAGGGAAACGAGGGTTTCCCGCCGCCCCCCGAGAAAGACCTCGAGAGTCCTTCTTCAACGCGTCTCGAGGCCCTAGTCCCCTCCCGTGACCCGAGAGCCAGGACGCGCTCCCCCTCGCCATGCGCATGGAGACCTGACTTCCCTGGCTCCGCACGAGAGGCTCCCTGAGATCCTCGTCGTGCCTCGGGAGAAAACCCCCACGGGCGCCGCAGCTCGAGGAAACCCGAGACGCCCCCGTCCTCGCGAGCTGAGGGCCTTCTTTTCCTGCATGGCCTGGAGAGCAATCCCGGGTCCTCTCTCCAAACGGAAGAGGAGGCTGGACTCCCTTGAGGCCGCTCAGGGGGCTCCAAGAGACCCGCGTCGCGACTCGAGAGGAGAGCGGAGTCCTTGGCTTCCCCTCGAGACGAGGCCTGACTCCCCGGGGGAGCCTGGAATGCAACCCCGAGATCCCTGCCTTCCCTGGAGAGGAATATTAGGTCCCGAACACACGCCTAAGTGAGGTCTCTTCGGCCCTGCAGTGACTCGAGCGCAACCCCCAGCTTTCCCTCGCAACCCGAGGGGAAGATTGGGCTTCCCAGGGCCAACCCAAGGGGAAGGCTGAGATCCCCGTTGTAACTCGAGAATCCCGCCGCAACTCGAGAAAAACCACGTGGTTCCCACCTCTTGGCAAGATGAGGACCTTGCCCGCCACGGCGTCACAAGGGAAGTCCCCTGTTCTGCCATGAAGGGCGAAACGGTCCCTGACAGCCTTCCTGCGACCCCCAAGGGTCACCCGACACGCCGGGTTCCCTCGAGGGGAACACCAATGGTCCCGGCACCGCTTCCTCTGAGCCCCTTCTCCCCTCCTGATCGCGACAGGAGAGGCGATTCCCCTGCGTGGTCTGGAAGGGGTTCCCGGCCTTCCCGGCGCACCTCAGGATGAGGCCGGTCTCACGAGGAAATTCGAGACGAGCCACGTGGGTTGTGCCACATGCCGAACGCCCCCGATTCCCCGGTCAGCCCTTGAGAAGGACCCGAGGCCCGGACCCCTCTTCGAAGGCAACCCTGTGGGTGAAGGCACAACACGAAGGGGCACTGCCACCCCAGGGCATCGTCCGCAAAGACCTGCGGGTTCCACACACAGCTCGACGAGAGGCCTGAGACCCCCTGAGCAACTCGAGAGGCCAGCGGGGTTCCCTTCCTCAGACAAGACGAGGCCTGACTCTCCTGTCCCAACTCTGCAGGGACCCTGCGGTCGGAGTCCAAAACGCAGAGGAAGCCTGAGGTTCCTGCCTCCCCTCGAGGTGAGGCCCTCTTCCGTTGCGCCAGACCAAGAGGACTCCCGAGGGGCCCCGCCACCTCCACAGGATCCCTCGCCTCTCAGAGGCACCCTGGGAAGTTCCCTAAGGTCCCCGGCAGAAGGCGAGGGAAACGAGGGTTTCCCGCCGCCCCCAGACAAAGACCTCGTGAGTCCTTCTTCAACGCGTCTCAAGGCCCTAGTCCCCTCCCGTGACTCGAGAGCCACGACGCGCTCCCCCTCGCCACACGCATGCATACCTGACTTCCCTGGTGCCGCACGAGAGGCTCCCTGAGATCCTCGTCGTGCCTCGGGAGAAAACCCCCACGGGCGCCGCAGCTCGAGGAAACCCCTGAGATGTCCCCGTCCTCGCGAGCTGAGGGCCTTCTTTTCCTGCATGGCCTGGAGAGCAATCCCGGGTCCTCTCTCCAAACGGAAGAGGAGGCTGGACTCCCTTGAGGCCGCTCAGGGGGCTCCAAGAGACCCGCGTCGTGACTCGAGAGGAGAATGGAGTCCTTGGCTTCCCCTCAAGACGAGGCCTGACTCCTCAGGTGAGCCTGGAATGCAACCCCGAGATCCCTGCCTTCCCTGGAGAAGAATATTAGGTTCCGGACACACGCCTAGGTGAGGTCTCTTCGGCCCTGCAGTGACTCGAGCGCAACCCCCAGCTTTCCCTCGCAACCCGAGGGGAAGATTGGGCTTCCCAGGGCCAACCCAAGGGGAAGGCTGAGATCCCCGTCGTAACTCGAGAATGCCGCTGCAACTCGAGAAAAACCACGTGGTTCCCACCTCTTGGCAAGATGAGGCCCTTGCCCGCGACGGCGTCTCAAGGGAAGTCCCCTGTTCCGCCATGAAGGGCGAAACGGTCCCTGACAGCCTTCCTGCGACCCCCAAGATTCCCCCTACACGCTGGGTTCCCCCGATGGGAACTCCGAGGGTCCCGGCACAGCTTCCTCTGAGCCCCTTCTTCCCTCCTGATCGCGACAGGAGAGGCGATTCCCCTGCGTGGTCTGGAAGGGGTTCCCGGCCTTCCCGGCGCACCTCAGGATGAGGCCGGTCTCACGAGGAAATTCGAGACGAGCCACGTGGGTGGGGCCACATGCCGAACGCCCCCGATTCCCCGGTCCGCTCTTGAGAAGGACCCGAGGCCTGGACCCCTCTTCGAAGACAACCCTGTGGGTGAAGGCACAACACGAAGGGGCACTGCCACCCCCGTGCATCGTCCGCAAAGACCCGCGGGTTCCACACACAGCTCGACGAGGGGCCTGAGACCCCCTGAGCAACTCGAGAGGCCAGCGGGGTTCCCTTCCTCAGACAAGACGAGGCCTGACTCTCCTGTCCCAACTCTGCAGGGACCCTGCGGTCGGAGTCCGAAACGCAGAGGAAGCCTGAGGTTCCTGTCTCCCCTCGAGGTGAGGCCCTCTTCCATTGCACCAAACCCAGATGAGTCGCGAGAGGCCCCTCCCAACTCCACAGTATCCCTGAATTCTCAGAGGCACCCTGAGAATCTACCTGAGGTCACCAGCTCAAGTCCAGGGAACCCAGGGTTTCCTGCTGCGACCCGAGAAAGACCTTGAGAGTCCTTCGGCCCGTCTTAAGGCCCGATTCCCCTACCATGACTCGAGAGCAAAACCCACTCCCCATCGCCATGCACATGGAGACCTGACCTCCCTTACTCCTGAATAGAGTCTCCCTGAGCTCCCCATCGTACCTCTTCGGAAACCCCATTCAGGCACCGCAGCTCGAGAAAACCCACGATATGCCCCCGTCATCACAAGATGAGTGACTTGTTTCCTGCCTGGCATGGAGAGCAAAACCGAGTCCTCTCTCCAGACTCCACAGGAGGCTTGACTCTCTTTAGGCCTCTCACTTGGCTCCAAGAGATACCTGTCAGGACCTGAAGGGAGAGCAGAGTCCTTTGCTTCCCCTCGAGACGAGGCCTGACTCCCCGTGTGAGTCTGGAATGCAACCCCGAGTTCCTGTCACACCTGGAGAGGAAATCTCGGTCCTGGACACAAGCCTAGATGAAGTCTATTTTGCACTGCAGTTACTAGAAAGCAATCGCCAGCTCTCCCTCGCAAATCGAATTGAAGATTGGACTTCCCTGGGCCAATACAATTGGAAGTCTGAATTCGACATCGTAACTCGAGAATCCCGCCGAAACTCGAGAAAATCCACGTGGTTCCCCCATCAGCGCTAGATGAGGCCCTTGCCCGCTACAGCGACTCAAGAGAAGTCCCACTTTCTGTCTTGAAGTGCGAAACGGTACTTGGCACCCTTGATGCAATCTCAAAATTCCCCGACATACCGGTCTCACTCGAAAGGAACACCGAGGTTCCCGGAACCACTTCATTTGAGCTCCTTCTCCCCTCGTGATCGCGACAGGAGTGTCGATTCCCCTGCTATGTCTGGAAGGGATTCCCGATCTTTCCAGCGCGCCTAAGGATGAGGCAGGTCTCACGAGGAAATTCGAGACATAGCCTCGTGGGTGGTGCCACAAGCCGAAAGACCCCGATTTCCCGGTCTGCTCTTGATAAGAACGTGATGCCCTGACACCTTTACGAAGGAAAACCTGTGGATGAAAGCACAACACGAAGGGGCACTGACACCCCCGTGCATCGTCCAGAAAAACCCGCAGGTTACAAACACAGTTCAACAAGTGGTCTGTCACCCCATGAACAACTCGGCAGGCAAGTGGAGTTCCATTCCTCCACACAAGACGAGACCTGATTTTCTGTACCAACTCTGCAGGGAAACTGCGATCCGAGTCAGTACCAGCGACAGGAAACCCAGGAGAGGAAACATGAGGTTCCTGCCTCCACTCGAGATGAGGCTCTCATCCATTGCACCAAACCCAGTGGAGTTCAGAGAGGCCTCTCCCAACTCCACAGTACCCCTGACTTCTCAGAGGCACCCGGAGAAGCTCCATAAGGTCACTGGCACATGTCGAGGGAACCCAGGGTTTCCTGCCACAATGGGAAAAAGACCTCGAGAGTCCTACTTCAACGTGTCTTGAAGCCCGAATCTGCTTCCATGGCTCTATAGAAATGACACGCACCCCCTCGCCATGCACATGGAGACCTGACTTCCCTGGCGCCATAAGAGAGGCTCCCTGAGCTCCCTGTCGTACCTCGTGAGAAACCCCACACTGACGCCGCAGCTTGAGAAAACTCACCATACGCCCCTGTCATCGCGAGATGAGGGCCTTCTTTTCCTGCACGGCCTGGAGAGGAATCCCGAATCCTCTTTCCAAACTCCACAGGAGGCTTGACTCCCTTTAGGCCACTTAGTGGGCTCCAAGAGATACCCGTCGCGACTCGAGAGGAGAATGGAGTCCTTTGCTTCCCCTCGAGACAAGGCCTGACTCACCAGGTGGGTCTGGAATGCAACCCCGAGATCCCTGTCTCCCCTGGAGAGGAACATTAGGTCCTGGAAACAAGCCTAGATGAGGTCTCTTTTGCCCTTCTGTAACTCGAGAGCAATCCCCCGCTCTCCCTGACAACTCGAATGGAAGATTGGACTTCCCTGGGCCAACACAAGAGGAAGCCTGAATTCCCCTTCGTAACTCGAGAATCCCGCCGCAACTCGAGAAAAAGCACTTGGTTCCCTCGTCATCACAAGATGAGGCCCTTGCCCGCTACAGCTTCTCAAGAAAAGTCCCACGTTCCGTCTTGAAGTGCAAAACGATACTTGACACCCTTGATGTGACCCCAAAAGTTCCCCGAAATATCGGTCTCACTCGAGGTGAACACCGAGGTTCCCGGCACCAGTTTATCTGAGCCCCTTCTCCCCTCCTGTTCGTGATAGGAGGGTCACTTCCCCTGCTTTGTTTGTAAGGGGTTCCCGACCTTCACGGGGCACTTCAGGATGAGGCCAGTCTCACGAGGAAATTCGAGACGCAGCTCGCGGGTGGTACCACATGCCAAAAGACTATGATTTCCCGGTATGCTCTTGATAAGAACCCGATGCCTGGACACCTCTTCGAAGGCAACCCTGTGGATGAAGGCACAACACAAAGGGGCACTGACACCCTCGTGCATCGTCCGGAAAAACCCGCAGGTTCCACATACAGCTCAACAAGTGGCTTGTCACCCCTGAAGAACTCGAGAGGCAAGTGGGGTTTCATTCCTCTACACAAGATGATGCCTGACTCTCCTGTCCCAACTCTGCAGGGACTTTGCGATCCGAATCAGACCAGCGCCAGTGAAGTCACGACAGGAACGCTGAGGTTCCTGCCTCCACTCGAGATTAGGACCTCTTCCATTGCACAAAACCCAGTGGAGTCCCGAGAGACGCGTCCCAGCTCCACAGTATCCCTGACTTCTCAGAGGCACCCTGAGAAGCTCCCTGAGGTCACCAGCACAATTCGAGTGAACCCAGGGTTTACTGCCGCCACCATAGAAAGAACTCAAGAGTCCTTCTTCAACGCATTTTGAGGCCTGATTCCCCTACCATGACTCGAGGGCAATGACGCGCTCCCTCTGCTACACTCATGAAGCCCTGACTTCCCTGGCGCCACACGAGAGGCTCCCTGAGCTCCCCGTCATACCTCGTGAGAAACCAAACACTGGCGCCACAGATAGAGAAAACCCACGAGACGCCCCCATTTTCGCGACATGACAGCCTTCTTTTCTAGCATGGCCTGGAGAGCAATCCCGAGTCCTCTCTCCAAACTCCACAGTAGGCTTGACTCCCTTTTGGTCACTCAGTGGACTCCAAGACATACCCGTCGCGACTCGAGAGGAGAGCGGAGTCTTTTCCTTCCCCTCGAGGCGAGGCCTGACTCCTCGGGTGTGTCTGATATGTGAACCGGAGATCCCTGTCGCCCCTGGAGAGAAACATTAGGTCCTGGACACAAGCCTAGATGAGGTCTCTGTTTTCCTGCAGTGACTCGAGAGCAATCCCCAACTCTCCCTCGCAACTCGAATGGAAGACTGGACTTCCCTGGGCCAACAGAAGAGGAAGCCTGAATTTCCCGTTGTAACTCAAGAATCCCGCCACAACTCGAGAAAAACCACGTCGTTCCCTCTTCATCGCAAGATGCGGCCATTGCCGCTACAGCGTCTCAAAAGAAGTCTTACGTTCCATCTTGAAGTGCGATACAGTACTTGGCACCTTTGATGTGACCCCAAAAGTTCCCCAACACACTGGTCTCACTGGAAGGGAACACCGAGGTTCCCGGCATCACCTCATCTGTGCCCCTTCTCCCCTCCTGATCGAGACAGGAGGGTCGATTCCCCTGCTTTGTCTGCAAGGGGTTCCGACCTTCCCGGCGCACCTCAGGATGAGGCCGGTCTCACTAGGAAATTCGAGACGTAGCCTGGTGGGTGGTGCCACATGCGGAAAGACCCCGATTTCCCGGTCCGCTCTTAATAAGAACCCGATGCCAGGACACCTCTTCGAAAGCAAACCTGTGGATGAATGCACAACACGAAGGGGTACTGACATCCCCATGCATAGTACGGAAAAACACGCAGATTCCAAACACAGATCGACAAGTGTCCTGTCATCCCTTGAAGAACTAGAGAGGCATGCGGAGTTCCGTTCCTCCACACAAGAGAAGGCCTGACTCTCCTTTCCCAACTTTGCAGGGACCGTGCGATCGGAGTCAGAAATGTAGATGAAACCTGACGTTCCTGCATCAACTCGAAATGAGGCCCTCTTCCATTGCGCCATACCCAGTGGAGTCCTGAGAGGCCCCTAAAACTCCACAGTATCCCTGATTCTCAGAGGCACCCTCAGAAGCTCTCTGCGGTCACTGGCACAAGTCGAGTGAACCCAGGGTTTCCTGCTGCATTCTGAGAAAGACCTTGAGAGTCCTTCTTTACCGCGTCTTGAGGCCCGATACCCTACCATGACTGGAGAGCAATGACGCATTCCCCTCGCCACGCCCATTGAAACCTAACTTCCCTGGCGCCACACGAGAGGCTCCCTGCGCTCCCCGTCCTACCTCATGAAAACCCCACACTGGCACCGCCGCTTGAGAAAACTCACGAGACGCCCCCATCATCGTAAGATGAGGGCCTTCTTTTCCTACATGACCTAGAGAGCAATCCCGAGTCCACTATCCAAACTCCACTGGAGGCCTGACTACCTTTAGGCCACTCAGTAGCCTCCAAGAGATACACGTCGCTACTCTAGAGGAGAGCAGAGTCCGTTGCTTCCCCTCGAGCCGAGGCCTGACTACTTGGGTGAGTCTGGAATGGGATCCCGAGATCCGTGTTGCCCCTGTAGAGGAAAACTCGGTCCTGGACACAAGCCTAAATGAGGTCTTTTTTGTCCTGCATTGACTCAAGTGCAATCCCCAGCTCTCCCTCGCAACTCGAATGGATGATTGGACTTCCCTGGGCCAACACAAGAGGAAGCCTGTATTCCCCATTGTAATTCGAGAATCCCGCGGCAACTGGAGAAAAACAACGTGGCTCCTCCGTCATCGAAATATGAGGCCCCTGTCAGCTATAGCGTCTCCAGGGAAGTCCCATGTTCCGTCTTGAAGTGTGAAACGGTACTTGGCACCCTTGATGCGACCCCCAAATTTCCCTGACACCCCGGTCTCACTCGAGGAGAACATGGAGGTTCCCAGCACCGCTTCAGCTGAGCCTCTTCTCCCCTCCTGATGGCGACAGGAGGGTCGATTCCCCTGCTTTGTCTGGAAGGGGTTCCCAGACTTCCCGAGATCCCTGTCGCCCTTGGAGAGGATCATTGGGTCCTGAACACAAGGCTAGATGAGGTCGCTTTTGCCCTGCAGTAACTCGAGAGCACTCCCCAGCTTTCCCTCGCAACCCGAATGGAAGATTGGACCTCCCTGGGCCAACACAAGAGGAAGCCTGAATTCCCAGTAGTAATTCGAGAATTCCGCCTCAACTTGAGAAAAACCACGTGGTTCCCCCGTCATTGCAAGATGAGGCCCTTGCCCGCTCCAGCGTCTCAAGAGTAGTCCCACGTTCTGTCTTCAAGTGCGAAATGATATTTGGCACCCTTAATGCTACCCCAAAAGTTCCCCGACATACGGGTCGCACTAGAGGGGAACACCGAGGTTCCTGGCACCACTTCATCTGAGCCCCTTCTCCCCTCCTGATCGCGAAAGGAGGGTCAATTCCCCTGCTTTGTCTGCAAGGGGTTCCCGACCTTCTCCACGCACCTCAGATGAGGCTGTCTCACGAGGAAATTCGAGACGTAGCCTCGATGGTGGTGCCACATGCCGAAAGACCGCGATTTCCCGATCCGCTCTTGATAAGAACGCGATGCCCAGACACCTATTCGAAGATAGTGTGGATGAAGGCAGAACACGAAGGGGCACTGACACCCCCGTGCATCGTCCGGAAAAGACCGCAGGTTACTCATACAGCTCAACAAGTGCCTGTCACCCAGTGAACAACTCGAGAGGCAAGCGGAGGTCCATTCCTGCACACAAGACAAGGCCTGACTCACCTCTCCCAACTATGCAGGGGGCTGCGATCGGAATCAGAAATGGAGAGGAACCCTGAGGTTCCTGCCTCCCCTCGAGATGAGGCCCCCTTCCATTTCACCAAACCCAGTGGAGTCCCGAGAGGTCTTTCCCAACTCCACAGTATCCCTGACTTCTCAGAGGCACCCGGAGAATCTCCCTGAGGTCACTGGCACAAGTCGAGGGAACCCAGGTATTCTTGCCAAGACCCGAGAGAGATCTTGAGAGTCCTTCAACGCGTCTAGAGGCCTGATTCCCCTACCATGACTCGAGAGCAATGACGCGATCCCCCTCGCCACACGCATCGAGACCTAACTTCCCTGGCGCCACACAAGAGGCTCCCTGAGCTCCCCGTCGTACCTCCTGAGAAACCAACACAGGCGCTGCAGCTCGGTAAAACCACCGAGACCCCACCCGTCATCGTGAGATGAGGGCCTTCTTTTCCTGCATGTCCTGGAGTGCAATCCCGAGTCCTCTCTCCAAACTCCAGAGGAGGCTTGACTCCCTTTAGTCCACTCAGTGGGCTCCAAGAAATACCCGTCGCGACTCGAGAAGAGAGAGAAGTCCTTTGTTTCCCCTCGAGAGGACGCCTGACTCCTGGGTGAGTCTAGAATGCAACCCCAAGATCCCAGTCATCCCTTGAGAGGAACATTAGGTCCTAGACACAAGCCTGGATGAGGTTTCTTTTGCCCTGCAGTGACTCGAGCGCAACCCCCAGCTCTCCCTCGCAACTCGAATGGAAGATTGGGCTTCCCTGGGCCAACACAAGAGGAAGCCAGAAATCCCCTTCGTAACTCGAGAATCCCGCCGCAACTCGAGAAAAACCACGTGTTTCCAATGTCATCCCAAGATGAGGCCCTTGCTGCTATGGCATCTCAAGAAAAGAACCACGTTCCGTCTTGAAGTGCGAAACGGTACTTTGCACCCTTGATGCGACACCAAATGTTCCCGGACACGCCGGTCTCACTCGACAGGAACACCGAGGTTCCCGCACCACTTCATCTGAGCACCTTCTCCCCTCCTGTTCGAGACAGGAGGGTCTATTCCCCTGCTTTGTTTGGAAGGGGTTCCCCACATTCCCGGCGCACCTAAGGATGAGGCCGGTCTCATGAGTAAATTCGAGACATAGCGTCGTGGGTGGTGTCACATGCCGAAATACCCCGATTTCCCAGCCCACTCTTGAGAAGAACCCGATGCCCGGACACCTCTTCTAAGGCAACCGTGTGGACGAAGGCACAAAACGAAGGGTCACTGACACTCCCGTGCATCATTCGGTAAAAGCCGCAGGTTCCACACACAGCTCGACAAGAGGCCTGTCATCCCATGAACAACTCGAGAGGCAAGCAGAGTTCCATTCCTCCACTCAAGACGAGGCCTGACTCTCCGGTCCCAACTCTGAAGGGACCCTGCAATCGGAGTCCGAAATGGAGAGGAACCCTGAGGTTCCTGACTCCACTCGAGATGAGGCCCTCTTCCATTACACCAAAAACAGTGGAGGCCCGAGAGGCCCCTCCCAAATCCACAGTATCGCGACTTCTCAGAGGCACCCTTAGAAGCTCCCTGAGGTCACTGGCACAAGTCGAGGGAACACAGGGTTTCCTGACGCAACCCGAGAAAGACCTCGAAAATCCTCCTTCAACGCATCTTGAATCCCGATTCCCCTACCATGACTCGAGAGCAATGACGCGTTCCCCCTCGCCACTCGCATGGAGACTTGACTTCCCTGGCGCCACACGAGAGGCTCCCTGAGCTCCCCGTCATACCTCGTGAGAAATCCCACACTGGCTCCCCAGCTCCAGAAAACCCACGAGACGCCTCCGTCATCGCGAGATGAAGGCCTTCTTTTCCTGCATGGCCTGGAGAGCAATCTCGAGGCCTCTCTTCAAACTCCACAGGAGGCCTGACTCCCTTAGGCCACTCTGTGGGCTCCAAGAGATACCCGTTGGGACTCGAGAGGAGAGCAGAATTCTTTGCTTCCCCTATATACCAGGCCTGATTCCTCAGGTGAGTCTGGAATGCAACCCCGAGATCCCTGTCGCCCCTGGAGAGGAACATTAGGTCCTAGACACAAGCATAGATGAGGTCTCATTTGCCCTGAAGTGACTCGAGAGCAATCCCCTGCTCTCCCTCGCACCTCGAATGGAAGAATGGACTTCCCTGGGACAACACAAGAGGAAACCTGAATTCCCCGTCGTAATTCGAAAATCCTGCTGCAACTCGAGGAAAACCACGTGGTTCCCCCGTCATCGCAAGATGAGGCCCTTGCCAGCTACAGCCTCTCAGTAGAAGCCCTACGTTCCATCTTGAAGTTTAAAACGATAATTGGCAACCTTGATGTTAGCACAAAAGTTCCCCGACACCCTGGTCTCACTCGAGGGGAAAACCAAGGTTCGGTGCACCGCTTGTTCTGAGCCCCTTATCCCCTCCTGATCGCGACGGGAGGGTCGATTACCCTGCTTTGTCTGGAAGGGGTTCCGGACCTTCCCGGCGCACCTCAGGATGAGGCCGGTCTCACGAGGAAATTCGAGACGTAGCCTTGTGGTTGGTGCCACACGCCGAAAGACCCCGATTTCCCTGTCTGTTCTTGATAAGAACCCAATGCTAGGACACCTCTTCGAAGGCAATCCTGTGGACGAAGGCACAAAACGAAGGGGTCTGACACCCTCCTGCATCGTTGGAAAAGCCCGCAAGTTCCACATACAGATCGACAAGTGGCCTGTCACCCCGTGAACAACTCGAGAGGCAAGAGGAGTTCAATTCCTCCACACAAGACGAGGCCTGACTCTCCTGTCCCAACTCTGCATGGACACTGAGATCCGATTCAGAAATGGAGAGGAACCATGAGGTTCCTGCCTCAACTCGAGATAAGGCCCTCTTCTACTGCACCAAACCCAGTGGAGTTCGGAGCGGCCCCTCCCAACTGCACAGTATCCCTGACTTCTCAGAGGCACCCTGAAAAGCTCCCTGAGGTCACGGGCATAAGTCGACGGAACCCAGGGTTTCCTGCCGTAACCTGAGAAAAACCTCGAGAGTCCTTCTTCACGCGTCTTGAGGCCCGATTCCCCTACCATGACTGGAGAAAAATGACGCGCTCCCCCTCGCCACGCGCATGAAGATCTGACTTCCCCGGCACCACATGAGAGGCTCCCTGAGCTCCCCATCGTACCTCGTGAGAAACCCCACACTGGCGCCGCAGCTCGAGAAAACCCACGAGACGCCCCTGTCATGGTGAAATGAGGGCCTTCTTTCCTGCATGACCTGAAGAGCAATCCCGAATCCTCTCTCCAAACTCCAAAGGAGGCTTGACTCCCTTTAGGTCACTCAGTGGGCTCCAAGAGATACCCGTCGATACTCAGGAGGAGAGCGGTGTCCTTTGCTTCCCCTCGAGATGAGGCCTGACTACGAGGGTGAGTCTGGAATGCAACCCTGGATCCCTGTCGCCCCTGGAGAGGAACCTTAGGTCCTGGACAAAAGCCTAGATGAGGTCTCTTTGGCCCTGCAGTGACTCAAGCGCAACCCCTAGCTTTCCCTTGCAACTCGAATGGAAGATTGGCCTTTCTGAGCCAACACAAGAGGAAGCCTGAATTTCCAGTTGTAATTTGAGAAACCCGCCGCAACTCGAGAAAAATCACGTGGTTCCCCGTATTGCAAGATGAGGCCCTTGCCCCCTACAGCGTCTCAAGAGAAGTCTCACATTCCGTCTTGAAGTGCAAAACAGTACTTGGCACCCTTGATGCGACCCCAAAAGTTCCCCTATATACCGATCTCACTAGAGGGGACACTGAAGTTTCCGGCACCACTTCATCTGAGGCCTTTCTCCTCTCCTGATCGCGATAGGAGGATCGATTCCACTGCTTTGTCTCGAAGGGATTCCCGACCTTCCCGGCACACCTCAGGATGAGGCCGGTCTCACGAGGAAATTCGAGAGGTAGCCTCGAGGGCCATACTACATGCCGAAAGACCCCGATTCCATGGTGCACTTTTGATCAAAACCAGACTCCTGGACACCTCTTCGAAGGCAAGCCTGTGGATGAAGGCACAACACGTAGGGGCACTGACACCCCGTGCATCTTCCGGAAAAACCCGCAGGTTCCTCACACAGCTCCACAAGTGGTCTGTCACCTCGTGAACAACTCGAGAACCAAGCGGAGTTCCATTCCTCCACACAAAACGATGCCTGACTCTCCTGTCACAACTCTAGGGACCTTGCGCACCGAGTCAAAAATGGAGAGGAAGCCTGAGGTTCCTGCCTCCACTCAAGATGAGGCCCTTTTCCATTTCCACAAAACCAGTGGAGTCCCGAGAGGCCCGTCCCAAATCCACAGTATGCCTGACTTCTCAGAGGCACCCTGAGAAGCTCCCTAAGGTCACCGGCAGAAGTCGACGGAACCCAGGGTTTCCTGCCGCAACCCGAGAAAGACCTTGAGAGTCCTGCTTTAACGTGTCTTGAGGCCCGATTCCCGTATCATATCTCGAGAGCAATGACGCGCTCCCCCTTGCCATGCGCATGGAGACCTGAATTCCCTGGTGCCACACGAAAGGCTCCCTGAGCTTCCCGTCGCACCTCGTCAGAAACCGCACACTGGCACCGCAGCTCGAGAAAACCAACAAGACGCCCCTGTCATCGCGAGATGAGGGTCTTCTTTTCCTGCATGGCCTGGAGAGCAATCCTGAGTCTCTCTCCAAACTCCACAGGGGGCTTGACTCCCTTTAGGCCACTCAGTGGGCTCCAAGAGACAGCTGTGGTGACTCAAGAGGAGAGCGGGGTCCTTTGCTTCCCCTCGAGTCGAGCTCTGACTCCCAGGATGCGTCTGGAATGCAACCCCGAGATCGCTGTCGGACCTGGAGAGGAATATTAGGTCCTGGACACAAGCCTAGATGAGGTCTCTTTTGCCCTGCAGTGACTCAAGAGCAAACCCCAGCTCTCCCTCGAAACTCGAATGGAAGATTGGACTTCCCCGGGCCAACACAAGAGGAAGCCTGAATTCCCCGTCGTAACTCGAGAATCCCGCCGCACCTTGAGAAAAACCACGTGATTCCCCCGTCATCCCAAGATGAGGCCCTTGCCCTCTACAGCGTGTCAAGAGAAGCCCCAAGTCCGTATTGAAGTGCAAAACGGTACTTGGCACCCTTGAAGTGACCCCAAAAGTTTCCCGACACACCGGTCCCACTCGAGGGGAACACCGAGGTTCCCGGCACGACTTCATCTGAGCCCTTTCACTCCTCCTGATCGCGACAAGATGGTCGATTCCCCTGCTTTGTCTGGAAGGGGCTCCCGATCTTCATGGCGCACCTCAGGAT
This sequence comes from Bubalus kerabau, assembly GCF_029407905.1. Taxonomy (NCBI): domain Eukaryota; kingdom Metazoa; phylum Chordata; class Mammalia; order Artiodactyla; family Bovidae; genus Bubalus; species Bubalus kerabau. The sequence goes on from NC_073633.1 coordinate 2,445,157, forward strand.
GACACCAGTCTAACGAAGAAATTCGAGACGTAGCCTCATGGATGGTGCCACGTCCTGAAAGACCCCGATTTCCTGCTCTGCTATTGATAAGAACCCGATGTCCGGACACCTCTTTGAAGGCAACCCTGTGGATGAAGGCACAACACGAAGGGGCACTGACCCCCTCACGCATCTTATGGAAAAAAACGAAGGTTCCACTCACAGCTCGACAAATGGTCTGTTATCCTGTGAACAACTCGAGAGGCAAGTGGAGTTCCATTCCTCCACACAAGACGAGGCCTGACTCTCCTGTCCCAGCTCTTCAGGGACCCTGTGGTCGGAGTTTTAAATGGAGAGGAACCCTTAGGTTCCTGCCTCAACTCGAGATGAGAACCTTTGCCATTGCACCAAACACAGTGGAGTTCCGAGAGCGCCTCCCAAGTCCACAGTATGCCTGACTTCTCAGAGGCACCCTGAGAAGCTCCCTGAGGTCACCGGTACAAGTCGAGGGAACCCAGGGTTTCCTGCCGCAACCTGAGAAAGACCTCGAGACTCCTTCTTCAACGCGTCTTGAGTCCCGATTTCCCTACCATGACTCGAGAGCATTTATGGGCTCCTCCTCATCACACGCATAGACACCTGACTTTCCTGGCGCCACACGAGAGGCTCCCTGAGCTCCCCGTCGTACCTCGTGAGAAAACTCATACTTGCGCTCCAACTCGAGAAAACCCACAAGACGCCCCCGTCATTGCGAGCTGAGGGCCTTCTTTCCTGTATGGCCTGGAGAGCAATCCCGAGTCCTCTCTCCAACTCCACAGGAGGCTTGACTCCCTGGAGGCCACTCAGTGGGCTCCAAGAGATACCTATCGCGACCCAGGAGGATATCAGAATCCTTTGCTTCCCCTCGAGCCGAGGCCTGACTCACTGGGTGAGTCTGGAATGCGTCCCCGTGATCCCTATCGCCCCTGGAGAGGAATATTAGGTCCTGGACACAAGCCTAGATGAGGTCTATTTTGACCTGCCGTGACTCGAGAGCAATTCCCACCCAGCTCTCCCTGGCAACTCGAATGGAAGAATGGACTTCCCTGGGCCAACACAAGAGGAAGCCTGAATTCCCCGTCGTAAGTCAACAATCCCATCGCAACTCGAAAAAAACCACGTGGTTTCCCCTTCATCACAAGATGAGGCCCTTGCCCGCCACAGCGTCTCAAGAGAAGTCCCACGTTTCATCTTGAAGTTTGAAACAGTATTTGGCAAGCTTCGTGAGACCCCAAAAGTTCCCTGACATACCGGTCTCACTCAAGGGGAACACCGAGGTTCCCGGCACCACTTCATCTGAGCCCCTTCTCCCCTCCTGATCGCGACAGTAGGGTCGATTAACCTGCTTTGTCTGGAAGGCTTTCCCGACCTTCCAGGAGCACCTCAGCATGAGGCCCGTCTCACGAGGAAATTCGAGACGTAGCCTCGTGTGTGGTGCCGCATTCCAAAAGACCCCGATTTCCCGGTCCGCTCTTGAAAAGAACCCGATGCCCGCACACCACTTCGAAGGCAACCCTGTGGATGAAAGCACATCACGAAGGGGCACTGACACCCCCGTGCATTGTCTGGAAAAAACCGCAGGTTTCACACACAGCTCGACAAGTGGCCTGTCACTCCTTGAACAACTCGAGAGGCAAGCGGAGTTCCATCCCTCCACACAAGACGAGGCCTGACTCTCCTGTCCCAACTCTGCGGGGACCCTGCAATCTGAGTCAGAAATGGAGAGGAACCCTGAGGTTCCTTCCTGATCTCGAGATTAGGCCCTCTTCCATTGCAGCAAACCCAGTGGAGTCCCGAGAGGCCTCTCCCAGCTCCATAGTATCCCTGACTTCTCAGAGGCACCCTGAGAAGCTACCTGAGGTCACAGGCACAAGTCGAGGGAACCCAGGGTCTCCTGCCGCAACCCGAGAAAGACCTCAAGCGTCCTTTTTCATTGCGTTGAGCCCTGATTCCACTACCATGACTCGAGAGCAATGACGTGCGCCCCCTCGCCACTCGTATGGAGACTTGACTTCCCTGACACCACACGAGAGGCTCCCTGAGCTCCTGGTCGTACCTTGTGAGAAACCCCACACTGGCACCGCAGCTCCAGAAAAACCACGAGACTCCCCCGACATCGCGAGATGAGGGCCTTCTTTTCCTGCATGGCCTGGAGAGCAATCCCGCGTGCTCTCTCCAAACTCCACAAGAGAGGAGCCAAGATTGCTGAGGAGTAGGACGGGGAGAACTCTTTCCCCCCCAAACAATTTCATCAAAAGAGCATTTAAACGTCGAGTAAATTCCACAATACAACTTATGAATGCTGCCAGAGGACATCAGGCACCCAGAAAAGAACCCAACTCTTGGAAAGTAGGTAGGAAAAAGTATAAAAGACAAAAAAAAGAGACAAAAGAGGGAGGGAGGGATTTCCGTCCCGGGAAGATAGTCTTAAAAAGAGAAAAGTTTCCAAACACCAGGAAAGCTTTTCACTGCCAAATCTTTGCCAAGCTTTGGAAGCACAAAGGGCAACATAAGGGGGATAAAAATAAATAAACAATTAAAACTCGCAGATTGCAAGCCCTACGGTAACTCCCCCAGCCGCGAAGCAGTGCAGACGCCTGCTCACACCATTAGCAAGCAGGGGCTGGGCAGGGAGGCGCGGCGCGGGCTGCATCGCTTAGAGTAAGAATCTGGCCTGAATACCCTGAGCGCTATCTGAACGAAATAACTTGGGCTAGCAAACCAGACTCTGGGATATCTACCACGCAAAAAGCCAGCCCTAACCTAAGACACCGCCAGGCCCGCGCACGGAACAAAGGACTGAACAGAGATAGCCGGCTGCAGACCTTCCCCCTACGGTGACAGGCAGCCAGAGCCGGAAGGGGGCAATCGCAGCCCCAGAGAGACATTATCTATAAAACTGTAAGCAGGCTTCTTTGCTAACTAAAACTTCTTGGGGATCTGGACGGTCAACATCTGCCTGAGAAGGTGCGCCTGTTTTACACCCAGATAACCGAGTGGCGGGGAGGCGATAAGTCACAACATTGGCGCTCGCCAAACACCTCATCACCTGAGCTGCTCGGACCTGGGAAGAGCACAAAACGCAGGCCCAACCGAGTCTGTGCCTCTGAGGACTACCCGAGTGCCTGAACCTGAGCGGCTTGGACCTGGGAGGTGCATGCAGCCCAGGGCCAGCCTCGGATTGTTCCCGGTGGAACAACCTAGAGCCCGAGCAGTGTGGGCAGGGAGGCTACACGTGCCGTGAGCGGGGGCAGACCCAGTGTGGCTGAGGCACTGCGAGCGCACGCCAGTGTTATTTGTTTGCAGCATCCCTCCCTCCCTCCCCACAGCACAACTGAACAAGTGAGCCTAAAAAAAAAAAGTGTCCTCCACCGTCCCCTTTGTGTCAGGGCATAAACCAGACACTGAAGAGACCAGCAAACAAAAGAAGCTATAACAGAGGGAAACGCCTTGGAAGCTACAGGCAATAGATTAAAACCCTGTGGTTACTAGGACTACATAGGAAGGCGCCTATAGATCTTGGGAAATATAAGTCGGACCAAGGAACTAGCCAAAAATGAACTGAACCCACGATACTCACAACAAAACCAGAGAAAGTCCTAGATATATTTTTATGATCATTCGTTCTTTTTTTTAATTTTTTTAATTTTAAGTCCTCTATTGTTCCTTTAATTTTCACTTTTATAACCTATTACTTTGCAAAAAAAAAGACCCTATTTTTTTCTTCTTCAGCAAACTTCATATATATATATATATATATATATATATATATATATATATATTAATTTTTTGACCTTGTTTTTTTGTTTTGTTTTTTTTTTTCTTCTTTTCTTTAACATTGTATTTTTGAAATTCCAAACTGTACTCTAGATTTTTAATTTATGCTTTTTGGTATTTGATATCAATTTTGTACCTGTAGTTTCTTTATAATTTTTGCGACATTGCTTGTTTTTGTTTGTTTGTTTTCTCTTTAGTTTTCTTCTTCCTTTTTTTTAACATTGTATTTTTGAAATTCCAAACTCTACTCTAGATTTTTAATTTTTGCTTTTTGGTATTAGTTATCAATTTTGTACCTGTATTTTCTTAATATTTTTTGCGAGCTTGTTTGTTTTTCTTTGTTCGTTTTTTCTCTCTTTCTTTTCCTTCTTCTTTTCTTTAACATCGTATTTTTGAAAGTCCAAACTCTACTCTAGATTTTTAATTTTTGCTTTTATGTATTTGTTACCAATTTTGTACCTTTAAGAACCCAATCTTCAGTACCCATTTTTCACTAGGGAGCAAGATTACTGGCTTGACTGCTCTCTCTCCCTTTGGACTCTCCTTTTTCTCCACCAGGTCGCCTGTGTCTCCTCCCTAACCCCTCTCTACTCTACCCAACTCTGTGAATTTCTGTGTATTCCAGATGGTGGAGAACACTTAGGGAACTGATTACTGGCTGGATCTGTCTCCCTCCTTTTCATTCCCCCCTTTTATCCTTCTGGCCACCTCTGTCTCCTTCCTCCTTCTTCTCGTCTCTGTATAACTCTGTGAACATCTCTGAGCGGTCCAGTTGTGGAGTGCACATAAGGAAGTGACTACTGGCCAGCCCACTCTCTCCACTATTGATTCCACCTGATCTCATTTGTGTCACCTCTAACTCCCTCCTCCCTCTTCTCTTCTCCATGTAACGCTGTGAACCTTTCTGAGTGACCCTCACAGTAGAGAAACTTTTCTTCTTTAATGTAGATGTTTTATCAATGGTGCCGTATAGAAGGAGAAGTGTTGAAACTACTGTAAAAGTAAGACAGATAACTGGAAGCAGGAGGCTTAAGTCCAAACCCTGACTCCAGGGAACTCCTGACTCCGAGGAACATTAATTGACAGGAGCTCATAAAATGCCTCCATACCGACACTGAAATCAAGCACCACACAAGGGCCAACAAGTTCCAGGGCAAGACATACCAAGCAAATTCTCCAGCAACAAAGGAACGCAGCCCTGAGCTTCAAGATACAGGCTGCCCAAAGTCACCCCAAAACCACAGACATCTCATAACTCATTACTGGACACTTCATTGCACTCCAGAGAGAAGAAATACAGCTCCACCCACCAGAACACGGACACAAGCTTCCCTAACCAGGAAACCTTGACAAGACACCTGTACAAACCCACACACAGCGAGGAAATGCCACAGTAAAGAACTCCACAAACTGCCAGAATACAGAAAGGACACCCCAAACTCAGCAATTTAAACAAGATGAGACAGAGGAATACCCAGCAGATAAAGGAACAGGATAAATGCCCACCAAACCAAACAAAAGAGGAAGAGATAGGGAATCTACCTGATAAAGAATTCCGAGTAAGGATAGTGAAATGGATCTAAAATCTTGAAATTAAAATGGAATCACAGATAAATAGCCTGGAGACAAGGATTGAGAAGATGCAAGAAAGGTTTAACAAGGACCTAGAAGAAATAAAAAAAGAGTCAATATATAATGAATAATGCAATAAATGAAATTAAAAACACTCTGGAGGCAACAAGTAGTAGAATAACAGAGGCAGAAGATAGGATTAGTGAATTCGAAGATAGAATGGTAGAAATAAATGAATCAGAGAGGATAAATGAAAAACGAATTAAAAGAAATGAGCACAATCTCAGAGACCTCCAGGACAATATTAAACGCTACAACATTCGAATCATAGGGGTCCCAGAAGAAGAAGACAAAAAGAAAGACCGTGAGAAAATACTTGAGGAGATAATAGTTGAAAACTTCCCTAAAATGGGGAAGGAAATACTCACTCAAGTCCAAGAAACCCAGAGAGTCCCAAACAGGATAAAGCCAAGGCGAAACCCCCCAAGACACATATTAATCACATTAACAAAAATCAAACACAAAGAACAAATATGAAAAGCAGCAAGGGAAAAACAACAAATAACACACCAGGGAATTGCCATAAGGATAACAGCTGATCTTTCAATAGAAACTCTTCAAGCAAGGAGGGAATGGCAAGACATACTTAAAATGATGAAAGAAAATAACCTACAGCCCAGATTATTGTACCCAGCAAGGATCTCATTCAAGTATGAATGAGAAATCAAAAGCTTTTCAGACAAGCAAAAGCTGAGAGAATTCTGCACCACCAAACCAGCTCTCCAACAAATACTAAACAGGAAACACAAAAACGGTGTATAAATTCAAACCCCAAACAATAAAGTAAATGGCAATGGGATCATACTTATCAGTAATTACCTCAAACGTAAATGGGTTGAATGCTCCAACCAAAAGACAAAGACTGGCTGAATGGATACAAAAACAAGACCCCTACATATGTTGTCTACAAGAGACCCACCTCAAAACAGGGGATACATACAGACTGAAAGTGAAGGGCTGGAAAAAGATTTTCCATGCAAATAGGGACCAAAAGAAAGCAGGAGTAGCGATACTCATATCAGATAAAATAGACTTTAAAACAAAGGCTGTGAAAAGAGACAAAGAAGGTCACTACATAATGATCAAAGGATCAATCCAAGAAGAAGATATAACAATTATAAATATATATGCACCCAACGTGGGAGCACCACAGTATGTAAGACAAATGCTAACAAGTATGAAAGGAGAAATTAACACTAACACAATAATAGTTGGAGATTTTAATACCCCACTCACACCTATGGATAGATCAACTAAACAGAAATTTAACAAGGAAACACAAACTTTAAATGATACAATAGACCAGTTAGACCTAATTGATATCTATAGGACATTTCATCCCAAAACAATGAATTTCAACTTTTTCTAAAGTGCACATGGAACCTTCTCCAGGATAGATCACATCCTGGGCCATAAAGCTAGCCTTGGTAAATTCAAAAAAATAGAAATCATTCCAAGCATCTTTTCTGACCACAATGCAGTAAGATTAGATCTCAATTACAGGAGAAAAACTATTAAAAATTCCAACATATGGAGGCTGAACAACACGCTGCTGAATAACCAACAAATCACAGAAGAAATCAAAAAAGAAATCAAAATTTGCATAGAAACGGATGAAAATGAAAACACAACAACCCAAAACTTGTGGGACACGGTAAAAGCAGTCCTAAGGGGAAAGTTCATAGCAATACAGGCACACCTCAAGAAACAAGAAAAAAGTCAAATAAGTAACCTAACTCTACACCTAAAGCAACTAGAAAAGGAAGAAATGAAGAACCCCAGGGTTAGTAGAAGGAAAGAAATCTTAAAAATTAGAGCAGAAATAAATGCAAAAGAAACAAAAGAGACCATAGCAAAAATCAACAAAACCAAAAGCTGGTTCTTTGAAACGATAAATAAAATTGACAAACCATTAGCCAGACTCATCAAGAAACAAAGGGAGAAAAATCAAATCAATAAAATTAGAAATGAAAATGGAGAGATCACAACAGAAAACACAGAAATACAAAGGATCATAAGAGACTACTATCAACAATTATATGCCAATAAAATGGACAACGTGGAAGAAATGGACAAATTCTTAGAAAAGTACAACTTTCCAAAACTGGACCAGGGAAGAACTAGAAAATCTTAACAGACCCATCACAAGCACGGAAATGGAAACTGTAACCAAAAATCTTCCAGCCAACAAAAGCCCAGGTCCAGACGGCTTCACAGCTGAATTCTACGAAAAATTTAGAGAAGAGCTAACACCTATCCTGCTCAAACTCTTCCAGAAAATTGCAGAGGAAGGTAAACTTCCAAACTCATTCTATGAGGCCACCATCAGCCTAATACCAAAACCTGACAAAGATCCCACAAAAAAAGAAAACTACAGGCCAATATCACTGATGACATAGATGCAAAAATCCTTAACAAAATTCTAGCAATCAGAATCCAACAACACATTAAAAAGATCATACACCATGACCAAGTGGGCTTTATCCCAGGGATGCAAGGATTCTTCAATATCCGCAAATCAATCAATGTAATACACCACCTTAACAAATTGAAAAATAAAAACCATATGATTTTCTCAATAGATGCAGAGAAAGCCTTTGACAAAATTCAACATCCATTTATGATTAAAAACTCTCCAGAAAGCAGGAATAGAAGGAACATACCTCAACATAATAAAAGCTATATATGACAAACCCACAGCAAACATTATCCTCAATGGTGAAAAATTGAAAGCATTTCCTCTAAAGTCAGGAACTAGACAAGGGTGCCCACTTTCACCATTACTATTCAACATAGCTTTGGAAGTTTTGGCCACAGCAATCAGAGCAGAAAAAGAAACAAAAGGAATCCAAATTGCAAAAGAAGAAGTAAAACTCTCACTGTTTGCAGATGACATGATCCTCTACATAGAAAACCCTAAAGACTCCACCAGAAAATTACTAGAACTAGTCAATGACTATAGTAAAGTTGCAGGATATAAAATCAACACACAGAAATTCCTTGCATTCCTATACACTAATAATGAGAAAACAGAAAGAGAAATTAAGGAAACAATTTCATTCACCATTGCAACGGAAAGAATAAAATACTTAGGAATATACCTACCTAAAGAAACTAAAGACCTATATATAGAAAACTATAAAACACTGGTGAAAGAAATCAAAGAGGACACTAATAGGTGGAGAAATATACCATGTTCATGGATTGGAAGAATCAATATAGTGAAAATGAGTATACTACCCAAGGCAATTTATAGATTCAATGCAATCCCTATCAAGCTACCAACAGTATTCTTCACAGAGCTAGAACAAATAATTTCACAATTTGTATGGAAATACAAAAAACCTCGAATAGCCAAAGCGATCTTGAGAAAGAAGAATGGAACTGGAGGAATCAACCTACCTGATTTCAGGCTCCGCTACAAAGCCACAGTTATCAAGACAGTATGGTACTGGCACAAAGACAGAAATATAGATTAGTGGAACAAAATAGAAAGCCCAGAGATAAATCCACACACATATGGACACCTTATCTTTGACAAAGGAGGCAAAAATATACAATGGATTAAAGACAATCTCTTTAACAAGTGGTGCTGGGAAATCTGGTCAACCACTTGTAAAAGAATGAAACTAGAACACTTTCTAACACAATACACAAAAATAAACTCAAAATGGATTAAAGATCTAAACGTAAGACCAGAAACTATAAAACTCCTAGAGGAGAACATAGGCAAAACACTCTCTGAAATACATCACAGCAGGATCCTCTATGACCCACCTCCCAGAATATTGGAAATAAAAACAAAAATAAACAAATGGGACCTAATTAACCTTAAAAGCTTCTGCACATCAAAGCAAACTATTAGCAAGGTGAAAAGACAGCCTTCGGAATGGGAGAAAATAATAGGAAATGAAGCAACTGACAAACAACTAATCTCAAAAATATACAAGCAACACCTACAGCTCAACTCCAGAAAAATAGATGACCCAATCAAAAAATGGGCCAAAGAACTAAATAGACATTTCTCCAAAGAAGACATACAGATGGCTAACAAACACATGAAAAGATGCTCAAAATCACTCATTATCATAGAAATGCAAATCAAAACCACTATGAGGTACCATTTCACGCCAGTCAGAATGGCTGCAATCCAAAAGTCTACAAATAATAAATGCTGGAGAGGGTGTGGAGAAAAGGGAACCCTCTTACACTGTTGGTGGGAATGCAAACTAGTACAGCCACTATAGAGAACAGTGTGGAGATTCCTTAAAAAACTGGAAATAGAACTGCCTTATGATCCAGCAATCCCACTGCTGGGCATACACACTGAGGAAACCAGAAGGGAAAGAGACACGTGTACCCCAATGTTCATCGCAGCACTGTTTCTAATAGCCAGGACATGGAAGCAACCTAGATGTCCATCAGCAGATGAATGGATAAGAAAGCTGTGGTACATATACACAATGGAGTATTACTCTGCCATTAAAAAGAATAGAATGAATCAGTTCTAATGAGGTGGATGAAACTGGAGCCTATTATACAGAGTGAAGTAAGCCAGAAAGAAAAACACCAATACAGTATACTAACGCATATATATGGAACTTTGAAAGACAGTAACAATAACCCTGAGTACGAGACAGCAAAAGAGACACTGATGTATAGAAGAGTCTTATGGACTCTGTGGGAGAGGGAGAAGGTGGGAAGATTTGGGAGAATGGCATTGAAACATGTAAAATATCATGTATGAAAAGAGTTGCCAGTCCAGGTTTGATGCATGACACTGGATGCTTGGGGCTAGTGCACTGGGACGACCCAGAGGGATGCTATGGGGGGGAGGAGGGAGGAGGGTTCAGGATGGGGAGCACATGTATACCTGAGGCGGATTCATTTTGATATTTGGAAAAACTAATACAATTATGTATGTAAAGTTTAAAAATAAAATAAAATTAAAAAAAAATCCACAGGAGGCTTGACTCCCTTTAGGCCACTCAGTGGTCTCCAAGAAATACCCGTCGGGACTCGAGAGCAGAGCAGAGTCCTTTCCTTCCTCTCGAGATGAGGTCTGACTCCTCGGGTGCATCTAAAATGCAACCCCGAGATCTCTGTCGCCCCTGGAGAGGAACATTAGGTCCTGGACACAAGCTTAGATGAGGTCTCTTTTGCCCTGAAGTGACTCGAGAGCAATCCCTAGCTCTCTCTCGCAACTCCAATGGAAGATTGGACTTCCCTGGGCCAACACAAGAGGAAGCCTGAATTCCCCATCGTAACTCGAGAATCCCGCCGAAACTCGAGAAAAACCACATGGTTACCCTGTCATCGCAAGATGAGGCCCTTGCCCGCTACAGCGTCTAAAGAGAAGTCCCAGGTTTCTTCTTGAAGTGTTTTCACACTTCAAGTGTGAAAACTTGGCACCCTTGATGCGATTCCAAAAGTTCCCCGACACCCTGGTCTCTCTCGAGGGGAACACCGAGGTTCCCGGTACGACTTCATCTGAGCCACTTCTCCCCTCCTGATTGCGACTGGAGGGTCGACTCCCGTGCTTTGTCTGGAAGGGGTTCCCAACCTTCCCGGCGCACCTCAGGATGAGGCCGGTCTAACGAGAATATTTGAGACGTAGCTTCATGGGTGGTAACACATGCTGAAAGACCCCGATTCCCCGGTCCACTCTTGATAAGAACCCGATGCCCGGACACCTCTTGAAAGGCAACCCTGTGGAAGAAGGCACAACACGAAGGGGCACTGACACCCTCGTGCATCGTCCGGAAAAACCCGCAGATTCCAAACACAGTTCGACAAGTTGCCTGTCACCCCGTGAATAACTCGAGAGGCAAGCGGAGTTCCATTCCTCCTTACAAGACGAGGCCTGACTCTCCTGTCCCAACTCTGCAGGGACCCTGCGATCAGAGTCAGAAATGGAGACGAACCCTGAGGTTCCTGCCTCCACTCGAGATGAGGCCCTCTTCTATTGCACCAAACCCAGTGGAGTCCCGAGAGGGCCCTCCCAACTCCAGGGTATCCTTGACTTCTCAGAGGCACACTGAGAAGCTCCCTGAGGCCACCGGCACTAGTCGAGGGAACCCAGGGTTTACTGCCGTGACCCAAGAAACACCTTGAAAGTCCTTCTTTAATGGTTCTTGAGGCCCGATACACCTTCCATGACTCTAGAGCAATGACGCACTCCCCCTCGCAATGCGCATGGAGACCTGACTTCCCAAGCGCCACATGAGAGGCTCCCTGAGCTCCCTGTAGTACCTCATGAGAAACCCCACACTGGCGCTGCAGCTCGAGAAAACCCACGAGACGCCCCCTTCATCGCGAGATGATGGCCTTCTTTTCCTGCATGGCCTGGAGAGCAATCACGAGTCCTCTCTCCAAACTCCACAGGAGGCTTGACTCCCTTTAGGCCACTCAGTGGGCTCCAAGAGATACCCGTTGCAACTCGAGAGGAGAGCGGAGTCCTTCACTTCCCCTCGAGACAAGGACTGACTCCCCGGGTGCATCAGGAAAGCAACCCCGAGATCCCTGTCCCCCCTGGAGACGAACATGATGTCCTGGACACAAGCCTAGATAAGGTCTCTTTTGCCCTGCAGTAACTCAAGCGCAATCCCTAGCTCTCCCTCGCAACTCGAATGGAAGACTGGACTTCCCTGGGCCAACACAAGAGGAAGCCTGAATTTCCTGACCTAACTCGAGAATCCCGCCACAACTCGAGAAAAACAACGTGGTTAACCCGTCACCACAAGATGAGGCCCTTGCCAGCTACAGCGTCTCAAGAGAAGTCTCACGTTCCGTCTTGAAATTTGAAACGGTACTTAGCACCTTTGATGTGACTCCAAAAGTTCCCCGACATCCCAGTTTTACTCGAGGGGAACATCGAGGTTCCCGGAACCACTTCATTTGAGCCCCTTCTCCCCTCCTGATCGGGACAAGAAGGTCGATTCACTTGCTTTTTCTGAAAGGGTTACCGACCTTCCTGGTGCACCTCAGGTTGAGGTCCGTCTCAAGAAGAAATTCGAGACGTAGGCTTGTGGGTGGTGCCACATGCCGAAAGACACTGATTTCCTGGTCTGCTCTTGATAAGAATCTGAAGGCTGGATACCTCTTCGAAGGCAACCCTGTGTATGAAGGCAAAAAACGAAGGGGAACTGACACCCCCATGCATCATCCGGATAAAACCGCAGGTTCCACACACAGCTCGACAAGTGGCCTGTTATCCGGTGAACAACTCGAGAGTCCAGTGGAGTTCCATTCCTCCACACAAGACGAGGCCTGACTCTCCTGTCCTAACTCTGTAGGGACTCTGTGTTCAGAGTCAGAAATGGAGAGCAACCCTGAGGTTCCTGCTTCAAATCGAGATGAGGCCCTCTTCTGACAAGGTCCAGCCTCGGCTGGTCCAGGGTTTTCAAAGGGGAGACAGAGTAGGCGGCCTATTGATTTATTTATCGAAGATATAAAGAGTAATAGAATGAGGATAGCTCAGTAGGAAAATTTAGTGGAGAAAAGAAGCTGAGTAGCTTGGTTTATGCGGAAAATCAGTATAACCCGTGACACCAGGTTAGCTCTGACCACGGAGGCCGCAGGCTCCCTCTCGAATAGCGAAAAGTGCCCCACCTTAGACACCTTCTCAAGTGGTCTTCGAAGCCCAGGCAAATAAATGGCCGCAGAGGATATCCGCGCTCCAGATGGACACTCAATTTTCAGATGAAAATTGAGGGGAAGAATGACATTAGGAGACTAAGCGTTGGCAATCAAGGCCCGTAGCTTTATTTTCAACAGGGGTTTTTATACCCTAAGTTACACATAGAGGATAATGGGGATGCAAAGACAGCAGCCTTTGATCCTTATCAAAAACCAGAGTTTCTGTCCTGCAAATGTATCGTATACAAATGGTTTAGGTGATTTACATCATCTTCTAGCCAGAAGACCTATTAACATTTTATGACTCTTGACAAAGACTTATCAACCGTAAGACTTATTTTCTCTAAGAGTAATTATTTTAAGGTTTGGCCCCATCTTTCGAAGATAAAATTGCATTCCTATAGGGCAGATGTGTAATGGGCTTACAACAAAGGAAATAATTTATTACCTTAAGGGTCTAAAGTTAGTAACACCAAGGCCACTACTTATTTCTTCTACATACCAACTATATTAATTAATACACATTCAAGGATACAATTCAGGGGATGTGGAAACTTGGCAACAAGCATTGGTTCATCAATGAAATCTTTTACTAGTTTTATTCTGACAGTTTCTAACTCTCTGAGAGGCTCTAAGCTATTTGAATATCTTAAGCTTCCCGTGCCTCTCGAGGCTCGGAGACTGTAAACAATTGTATGCATTGCTGTAGGAGACCGGGTAAACTTGTCAGGCGAGTTAGAGAGCCATCTGACGTGTTTGGATTTAAACACTCCTAATTGCCCAGGAACTTTATTAATTGGAGCTGTAAGTTAGCTCTTTGACAGAGAGAGTGAGATGGTGGTGGGGGACAGCCCCCAGTAAAGTCAGAGGGGAGAGCACAAAGCAATAAAGTAGGCAGACTCTGGTTTTGGGGGGTAGATGCTCAAGAATATCCGGGAGGACTCCCGAGGCTCGATCCCGCCTTTGTGTATGCCCAGCCTCCTTCCTCATGACCTTTGTCACGAGTGGAATGTCTCTCGCCGGCTCCCGGCATCTCCCCATTTTTTATTTCTTAAAACAGCCAGATGTAGCTCAGTCGCGAGCCTCTGAATACTCTGCCGAAGAATCCTGACAATACAAGGAGGAAAGATTATGAGAAGCAGAATTAAAGCAGCCACCGCAGCATAGCTAAAGACATTAGACAGAATATTCTTTCCTGAGATGTAGTTAGGGAAAGTTTGGAAGAAATCATTTGCTGTTCCAGCAGCAGTAAAATCTAATCGGGAGTGCTCCATGGTTGCTATTCGATAGTGAAGTTTCCCTACGTCTCAACCAATGTCAGAGCTGTTCCAGATACCTGAAATATGGTTTTTAATCTTTTCCCATTCAAAATCTGTCTCATTTACTTTCAGGGGTGTTACACATATCCACCGATAGTCAGCATGACAAGACAATGCCATTTTCACCTTTAAAGCCTGCAATTCAGTCCCAATATGTATTACTGCTTCCTCTAGGGCGTCTACCCTCATTTCTAATTTTCTCTCTATAGCTTCCTGTGTTGCCAATGTTAAAGAAACATTTTTGGACATAGAATCAACATATTGAGCAGTATGTACTTGTTGAGTCAATGATATTGCTGCCACAGTAACAGAAGTGATTGCACTTATCAAAGCTGCTGTTCCCAAGATAATTAAGCCCACAAACCGTCGTGTTTGCATTAAATCCTGTAGTTGTTGTAATACAGCAAGACCATAATTCAATAAGTGGTTACATCATAAGATAAGGTGGATGTTGTAGCATTACAAAGGAGCAAACATTATATTGAGGGTTTAAACAAGATGAACCAGGGAGCAGCTGTAGGCGTCAGCCCGGGGGAGCAGTGTCCCCAGCATCAGGAGGCAGAACGCGAGCGGCAGGCTGTGGGCCAAGGCGCCTATGGTGGGCGGAGGGGCAGGGTTCGTGGTTTAGGGCTAGCCGCCACCGCTTGGGCTCAGGGCGGTCCCCTCTCGCCGGTGGGGCCACGCTGGTCTGGACGGCACTCCGCGGGCGCGCTTTCCTCTCTGGCCCTCACTCGCTGCACAGACTTCTTTGCTCTAGGTCACGGGGTGCAGAGAGGTGGGTGCGAGGCGCTGCTGGTGGCGCGGAGGCGAGAGCTGGCTGGGGGAGGGGGAGCGAGCGAGTGCGCGCGCCGCGAACCTGGTCTTTGGGGAATGTGACATGACGAATTTGTCTGAGATCCAAACCGGAGAATCTGCATTCTGTAGAAATATACAAGCATACCCTCTCCCACAAGTTAGCAACACATCTGGCCTTTTTCACTCTCCCGTAAGGAGGCCTTTTTACTTGACCAGGGGCCGAGTCGTAGCCTGTAATTCAGGCATCTAGTGTCTCATCATTGTAGTCTGCCCCTGTGTGTTTACGTTTAAGTGATTAATTACAATTGGAACATAACTTCACTATTTGTCTAGCTGTTTCCCTATGGATATGTTAATTTAGGTCTAATGTTTAGTTTAGGTCTCTGTATAAATTTAAGTAATAAATGTATAACCTCCTTATCTCATTTTGGTATACAGGTATACAGATATACCTAAATGCAAAATGCATTTATATATGTATTTATATATGGCAACAAGTATAAAGTTATTGACATATAATATATATAAATCAATATACTTGAATTAATCTTTATAATTAATATATTAATTAATATATATTACAACAATACAACACATACACAGCTAATACCAACCAACACAAACCAATATACTGTAATAATACATGTCACACATTTATAATTATACAGTATATAGAACATTTATCATCACAGCACATCAATCCATACCAATTAATATCAGCCACACACACATTATATTCTGCCATATATATTTAATTATACAGTATATATATATGTGTGTGTATATAGTATACATATTAATTTATATACAAATTAATTAAGTATAGATCTATAAATAGAATTAGGTATACCTTTATTATATTTTATTTATACCCATACCTAATTAGGCAAACTGTAATTAGGCAAATACATTTATATTATGTATTTATAACAATATATAAAGTATTGTTAAATGTACCACCTGTACAGCATCTCCACCCCACATACCACTTTCTCTAATCCCACCAACTCATTTTCAGTATTATGTGTTGGCCAGGAGCTGGGCCAGTCTTTCCCAGCAATGTTAAGAGACGTCTGTTCCTGTGTCTAATAGCCCTGGCGTTTTATTCTCTTGAATTAAAAGATCTTTTAAAGGCCTTGGAACTGTAATTTCCTGCACCCAAAATGCTAGATCACTAGATCCAAATGTTTTGTGGCTCTTAGCTTGAGAAGTCAAGTTTTTCCTTGTCTGATAGTAAGGTAAAAGTAAAAGCTGTGTTACTCTTTGACCTTTATTAATTTGTACAGTTTTGATAGGCAGTGAGATCAAGACTTTAATTTCTCAATATCATCAGAATCTACTACACCATGCACCAGCGAAATTTCTTTTCTTTCTTTTTTTTTTTATTTAATTTTTTTTTAAAAGAAAGCGAGCTACGCCCCAGGACAAATCTTACAATGTCCTCAGATAGGGGGCCAGCCACTCCGGTTGGAATTGGAGTAAGTGGCACATCAGGGGTTAATATTGTTATTAAATCTCCTTGCCTTTTCGCTTTTCTCCTAGCCTGGGTGAGACCCCCCTGAGGGAGTTTTCTCCAAGGAGCACACTCTGAATATTGTGTACTAAAAGCTCCTTTGTTTAAAAAACTTTTTATCTTCCTCAGTCTTAGGCAACACTTTGGGAGGCTTTGGGGGCAAAGTGGGGAACTCCTGGGTCCTGGGAGGCACAATCGAAGGCGGTGGTGGTCTCCTTAAATCAGAAAGTGGTGGATAAGTTTTTTAAAGGTTTGTGCAGAGGGGGAGGGAGCTCGCCAGGGCTCTCGGCCGCAGCGTCCTGTAAGCCCTCTCCTTCCTCGGGAGGTAGACCACTTTCTCCCTCCTTTTTTTTTTTTCAATGGCAGAAAATATGATCTGTGCAGTAAATGGAGACTCACCACCATCCACCTCTATAGCCTCCCCCATAGGCTATTTAACAGCCTCGTGACGGAGGTCCAGGACATTTCTAATCATATTCCACAGTCAATAAATATTTGTCTATTCTTAGATGCAGAGAAATCCATTTTTAATTTTTTTTTTAATTTTAGAGAATATTTTTATTTATTTTGTAACCTCTTTACCCTGGCTAAACTTCAGAGGGGACTAGAAAAGAAGCCTCAAGGTGAGGATCGAGTTCATCCTTGGGACTAGAGAAAATCCTTCTCCGGGAAACTCCTAGCGGTGGCCCTTTACCCCGACATGGAGGAGGAGGCATAGGGGGATGGGAGCGTCCCGAAGTTTTCCTCTTCTGTTCCGGAGATCCTTTAACTGTTTGGTAACTAAATCTTACGAACTGTCTGATCGGGGATGTTTCCCTCAACCTCCTAGGAGCGGATGGTCTGATTAGGGATGTTTTCTTAAACTTTTAGGAGCATCTTTAGCTAAAAAAAAAAAAAAAAACAACAATCCTCATCAGAATGGCATCGAGCTGCTGTTTCCTCTAAACCTTTTTCAAATTGAGGGGAGAGCTGATCTTTCTTTTCATCCCTATCTTTTACATGCTCATTGGCAGTCATAGCGGCTAGCCATTCATTTAGCTGTCGATAGCTAGGTATAGCCTCTTCATTTTCACTTTTCTTTATAACAGGTACCTTTTCAGATTTGCTTTTTTGTTTAACAGGTACTTTTCCAACTTTACTTTCCACTTTAACAGGTACCTTTTCAAATTCATGAGCTGGATCTAAAACATCTCTAGTCATATTCCACAGAGGAAAGGTGTAAGTAGGGATTTTTTCCAAACCTTGCTGAGCACAATAAGCTCTTAGCTGTTTTCCTAGTTTTTTTCAAGATATCTAGGTTAACAGTGCCTTGTTGTAGAAACCAAGGGCAGTGGTCTTGTACAAATGTAAAAAAATGATTGAATGGAAGATGTTTTAACCTTGATTCTTCTTTTACTTAATAACTGTAAAATTACTCCTATAAAGAGCTGTCTTTCATTTGATTCAGTGTTGCCCATGTCAGAAAATTAAGGATAGTAAAAGATTTTGCTTTTAGCTATCTAAAGATTAGGCCCTTTTTGTCAGCCTTTTTAGAAACCGTTTTTTCTCTCTAACTCTTCAACACTTCCCACTCCTCTCGCCCTGTCTATTCTACAGGGGGATCTGCAGCCCCCTAAGTGGGATCCTATCTGTCCCGAAAACTGAACACTGGGGGAATGGGGTTGGGGATTTACCTTCGAAATGCCTGTCTCGGGCGCCACCTGCAGAGGTCCAGCCCCAGCTGATCCAGGGTATTCGAAGGGAAGATGGAGTAGGCGACCTATTTATATATTTATTTATTCATCAAAGATATAAAGAGTAATAGAATGAGGATAGCTCAGTAGGAAAATTCAGTGGAGAAAAGCAGCTGAGTAGCTTGGTTTACGTGGAAAATCAATATAACCCATGACACAGGTTAGCTCTGACCACGGAGGCTGCAAGTGCCCTCTAGAATAGAGGAAGTTGCCCCACCTTAGACACCTTATCGAGTAGGTCTTCGAAGCCCAGGCAAATAAATGGTCGCAGAGGATATCCGCGCTCCAGATGGACACTCATCTGAAAATTGAGGGGAATAATGACATGCGGAGACCAAGCGTTGGCGAGCAAGGCCCGTAACTTTATTTTCAACACAGGTTTTAATACCCTAAGTTACACATAGAGGATAATAGGGGATGCAAAGTCAGCAGTCTTTAATCCTTATCAAAAACCAGGGTTTCTTTTCTGCAGATTTATCGTATAAAAATGGTTTAGATGATTTACATCATCTTCTGGCCAGAAGACCTATTAACATTTTATGACTCTTGACAAAGACTTATCAACCATAAGAGTTATTTTCTCTAAGAGTAATTGTTTAAGGTTTGGCGCCATCTTTCAAAGATAAAATTGCATTCCTATAGGGAGGATGTGTAATGGGTTTACAACAAAGAAAAGAATTTATTACCTTAAGGGTCTAAAGTTACTAACATTAAGGCCAGTACTTATTTTTTCTACATACCAACTATATTAATTAACACACATTCAAGGATACAATTCAGGGGATGTGGAAACTTGGCAAAAAGGATTGGTTCATCAATGAAATCTTTTACTAGTTTTATTCTGACAGTTTCTAACTCTCTGAGAGGCTCTAAGCTATTTGAATATCTTAAACTTCCCGTGCGTCTCGAGGCTGGGAGACTGTACACAATCGTATGCATAGCTGTAGGAGACCGGGTAAACTTGTCAGGCGAGTTAGAAAACCATCTGAGGGGTTTGGATTTAAACACTACTAATTGCCCAGGAACATTATTAGTTGGAGCTGTAAGTTAGCTCTTTGACAGAGAGAGTGAGATGGTGGTAGGGGACATCCCCAGTAATGTCAAAGGTGAGAGAACAAAGCCATAAAAAAGGCAGACTTTGGTTTTTGGGGGTAGATGCTCAAGAATATACGGGGGAACTCCCGGAGGCTCGATCCCGCCTTTGCGTATGCCGAGACTCTTTCCTCATGACATTTGTCACGAGTGGAATGTCTCTCGCTGGCTCCCGGCAATCTTCCATTGCACCAAACGCAGTGGAGTCCCGAGAGGCCCCTCCCAACACCACAGTATCAGTGTCTTCTCAGAGGAACCCTGAGCAACTGCCTGAGGTCACCGGCACAAGTCGAGGGAACACAGGGTCTCCTGCCGCAACCCGAGAAAGACCTCAAGAGTCCGTCTTCAACGCGTCTTGAGGCCGGATTCCCCTACCATGACTCGAGAGCAATGACACGCTCCCCCTCGCCATGTGCATGGACACCTGACTTCACTGGCGCCACATGAGAGGCTCCCTGAGCTCCCCGTCATACCTCGTGAGAAACCCCACACTGGCGCCGCAGCTCGGGAAAACCCACGAGACGCCACCGTCATCGCGAGATTGGGGACTTCTTTTCCTGCCTGACCTGGAGAGCAATCCCTGGTCCTTTCTCCAAACTTCACAGGAGGCTTTACTCCCTTTAGGCCACTCAATGGGCTTCAAGAGATACCTGTCGCGACTTGAGAGGAGAGCAGAGTACTTTGTTTCCCCTCGAGATGAGGCCTTACCTCGGGTGAGTCTGGAATGCAACCCCGAGATCCCTGTTGCCCCTGGAGAGGAACATTATGTCCTGGACAAAAGCCTAGATGAGGTCTATTTTGCCCTACAGTGACTCGAGAGCAACACCCATCTCTCCCTCTCAATTCGAATGGAAGATTGGTCTTCACTGGGCCAACACAAGAGGAAGTCTGAATTTCCCGTTGTAACTCGAGAATCCCGCCGCAACTCTTAAAAACCACGTGGTTCCCCATTCATCGCAATATGAGGCCTTTGCCCGCTACAGAGTCTCAAGAGAAGTCCCATGTTTCGTCATAAAGTTCGAAATGCTACTTGGCACCCTTGATGCGACCCCAAAAGTTCCCCAATATACCGGTCTCACTCCAAGGGAACACCGAAGTTCCTGGCACCACTTCATTTGAGCCCCTTCTCCGCTCCTGATCACGGCAGGAAGGTCGATCCCCCTGCTTTGTCTAGAAGGGGTTCCCGACCTTCATGGCGCACTTCAGGATGAGGCCAGTCTCACGAAGAAATTCGAGACGTAGCCTCGTGTTGGTGCCACGTGCCGAAAGACCCCGATTTCTCGGTCTTGCTCTTGATAAGAACCCGATGCCCGGACACCTCTTCTAAGGCAACCCTGTGGATGAAGGCACTACACGAGGGGGCACTGGCAACCCTGTTCATCGTCCGGAAAACCCCACAGGATCCACATACAGCTCCACAACTGGCCTGTCACCCCTTAAACAATGAGAGAGGCAAGCGGAGTTCCCTTCCTCAGACAAGACGAGGCCTGAGTATCCAATCCCAACTCTGCAGGCACACTTCGATCTGAGTCAGAAATGGAGAGGAAACCTGAGGTTCCTGCCTCAACCCGAGATGAGGCCCTCTTCCATTAAAACAAACCCAGTGGAGTCCCGAGAGGCCCCTCCCATCTCCACAGTATCCCTGACTTCTCATAGGCATTCTGATAAGCTCCTTGAGGCCACTGGCAAACGTCGAGGGAAATAAGGGTTTCCTGCCACAATCGAAGAAAGACCTCGAGAGTCCTTCTTCAATGCGTCTTGAGGTCAGATTCCCCTACCATGGCTCGAGAGCAATAACCCGCTCCCCCTCGCCACACACATGGAGACCTGACTTCCCTGGCGCCACATGAGAGGCTCCCTGAGCTCCCTGACGTACCTCGTGTGAAACCCCACACTGGCTCCGCAGCTCGAGAAAACCCACAAGACCCCTCCGTCATCGCGAGATGAGGGCCATCTTTTCCTGCATGGCCTGGAGAGCAGTCCCAAGTCCTCTCTCCAAACTTCACAGGAGGCTTGACTCCCTTTAGGCCACAAAGTGGGCTCCAAGAGGTGCCCGTCGCGACTCGAAAGGAGAGCGGAGTCCTTTGCTTCCCTTCGACACGAGGCCTGACTCCCTGGGTGAGTCTGGAATGCAAACCTGAGATCCCTGTGGCCCTTGGAGAGGAACATTAGGTCCTGGACACAAGCCTAGATGAGGTCTCCTTTGCCCTGCAGTGACTCGAGCGCAACCCCAAGCTCTCGGTTGCAACTCGAATGGATGATTGGACTTCCCTGGCCCAACACAAGAGGAAGCCTGAAATCCCCGTCGTAACTCGAGAATCCCGCCGCAACTCGAGAAAAACCACGTGGCTCCCCCGTCATCGCAAGATGAGGCCCTTGGCCGCTACAGCGTATCAAGAGAAGTCCCACGTTCCATCCTGAAGTACAAAACGGTACTTGGCACCCTTGATGCGACCCCCAAAGTTCCCTGACATACCGGTCTCACTCGAGGGAAACACCAAAGATCACGGCACCACTTCCTGTGAGCCCCTTCACCCCTCCTGATCGCGACAGGAGGGTCGACTCCCATGCTTTGTCTGCAAGGGGTTCCCGACGTTCCCCGCGAACCTCTGGATGAGGCCGGTCTCATGGGGAAATTCGAAAAGTAGCCTCATGGTTGGTGCCATATGCTGAAAGATCCCGAATTCCCGGTCCACTCTAGATAAGAACCTGACGCCCGGACATCTCTTCGAAGGCAACCCTGTGGATGAAGGCACAACACGAAGGGACACTGACATCCCCATGCATCATCTGCAAAAACCCGCCGATTCCACTCACAGCTCCAAATGTGGACTGTCACCCCGTGAACAACTCGAGAGGCAAGTGAAGTTGCATTCCTTCACACAAGACGAGGCCTTACCCTCCTGGCCCAACTCTTCAGGGACCCTGCGATCGGAGTCAGAAATGGAGAGGAACCCTGAGGTTCCTGCCTCAACTAGAGAAGAGGCCCTCTTCCATTGAACCAAACTCAGTGGTGTCCCGAGAGGCCCCTCCCAACACCACAGTATCCCTGAATTCTCAGAGGCTCCCTGAGAAGCTACCTGAGGTCACTGGCACAAGTCGAGGGAACCCAGAGTTTCCTGAAGTAACCCGAGAAAGACTTGGAGAGTCCTTTTTCAACGTCTCTTGATGCCCGATTCCCCTACCATGACTCCAGAGCAAGGACGCGCTCTCCTTGCCACAAGCAGGAAAACTGACTTCCCTAGTACCACACAAGAGGCTCCCTGAGTACCCCATCGTACCTCGTGAGAAAACACACAGTGGCGCCGCAGTTCAAGAAAAACCACAAGATGCCCCCGTCAAGGAGAGATGGGGGCCTTCTTTTCCTGCCTCACCTGGAGAGCAATCCCTGGTCCTCTCTCCAAACTTCACAGGAGGATTGACTCCCTTTAGGCCACTCAGTTGGGTCCAAGAAATACCCGGTGCGACTCGAGAGGAGAGCGGAGTCCTTTGCTTCCCTCGAGACGAGGCCTGACTCCCCGGGTGAGTTTGGAATGCAACCCCGAGATCCCTGTCGCCCCTGGAGTGGAACATTATGTCCTAGACACAAGCCTAGATGAGGTCTATTTTGCCCTACAGTGACTCGAGAGCAACCTCCATCTCTCCCTCACAATTTGAATGGAAGATTGGTCTTCCCACGGTCAACACAAGAGGAAGTCTGAATTTCCCATTGTAATTCGAGAATTCAGCCTCAAGTCTTAAAAACCATGTGGTTCCCCCTTCATTGCAATATGAGGCCCTTGCCAGCTAGAGTCTCAAGAGAAGTCCCACGTTCCATCTTAAAGTTCGAAATGCTACTTGGCACCCTTGATGCGACCCCAAAGTTCCCCAACATACCGGTCTCACTCCAGGGGAAGACCGAAATTCCCGGCGTCTCCAGGGAAGTCCCATGTTCCGTCCTTAAGTGTGAAACGGTACTTGACACCCTTGATGAGACCGCAAAAGTTCGCCGACACGCTGGGTGCCTCGAGGGGAACACCGAGGGTCCCGGCACCACTTCATCTGAGCCCCTTCTCCCCTCCTGATCGTGACAGGAGAGTCGATTCCCCTGCTTTCTCTGGAAGGGGTTCCCGGCCTTCCTGGTGCACCTCAGGATGAGGCCGGTCTCAGGAGGAAATTCGAGACTAGCCATGTGTGAGGTGCCACGTGCCGAACGACTCCGATTTTCCGGTCCGCTCTTGATAAGAACCCGATGCCCGGACACCTCTTCGAAGGCAACCCTGTGGGTGAAGGCACAACACGAAGGGACACTGACACCCCCGTGCATCATCCGGAAAAACCCGCAGGGTCTACACACAGCTCGACAAGGGGCCTGAGACTCCCGGAACAACTCGAGAGGCAACCAGAATTCCATTCCTCAGACAAGACGAGGCATGACTCTCCTGTCCCAACACTGCAGGGACCGTGCAGTCGGAGTCAGAATCGGAGAGGAAGCCTGAGGTTCCTGCCTCCCCTCGAGATGAGGCCCTCTTCCATTGCGCTGAACCCAGCAGAGTCCCGAGAGGCCCTGCCAACACCACAGCATCCCTCACCTCTCAGAGGCACCCTGGGAAGTTCCCTATAGTCCCCTGCAGAAGTCGAGGGAAACGAGGGTTTCCCGCCGCCACCCGAGAAAGACCTCAAGAGTCCTTCTTCAACACGTCTTGAGGCCCTAGTCACTTCCCATGACTCGAGAGTGATGACCAGCTTCCCCTCGCCATGCGCATGGAGACATGAGTTCCCTGGCACCGCACGAGAGGCTCCCTGAGGTCCTCGTCGTGCCTCGTGAGAAAACCCCCATGGGAGCCGCAGCCTGAGGAAACCCATGAGACGCCCCCGTCATCGCTAGATGAGGGCCTTCTTTTCCTGCCTGTCCTGGAGAGCAATCCCGAGTCCTCTCTCCAAACTGAAGAGGAGGCTCGACACCCTTGAGTCCACTCATTGGGCTCCAAGAGATCCGTGTCGCGACTTGAGAGGAAAGCGGAGTCCTCTGCTTCCCCTCGAGGCGAGGCCTGACTCCCTGGGGGAGTCTGGAATGGAAACCCGAGATCCCTGTCTTCCCTTGAGAGGAATATTAGGTCCTGGACACACGCCTCGATGAGGTCTCTTTGGCCCTGTAGTGACTCGAGCAGAACCCCCAGCTTTCCCTCGCAACTCCAGGGGAAGATTGGGCTTCCCAGGGCCAACCCAAGAGGAAGCCTGAAATCCCCGTCGTTTTCGAGAATCCAGACTCAACTCGAGAAAAACGACGTGGTTCCAACGTCTTCACAGAATGAGGCCCTTGCCCGCTACAGCGTCCCCAGGGAAGTCACATGTTCCGTCCTGAAGTGGGAAACGGTACTTGGCTCCCTTGTTGCGACCCCTAAAGTTCCCTGAAATGCCGGGTTCCCTCGAGTGGAACACCTAGAGTCCCGGCCCCACTTCATCTGAGCCCCATCTCCCCACCTGATCACGACAGGAGAGTCGATTCCCCTTCTTTGTGTGGAAGGTGTTCCCGGCCTTCCCGGCGCACCTCAGGATGATGCTGGTCTCACGAGGAAATTCGAGATGAGCCACGTTGGTGCTGCCACATGCAGAACGACCCCGATTTCCTGGTCCGCTCTTAAAATGAACCCGATGCCCGGACACCTCTTTGAAGGCAACCCTGTGGGGGAAGGCACAAAATGAAGGGGCAATGACACCCCTGTGCATCTTCTGGAAACACCCGCAGGTTCCACACACAGCTCGACAAGGGGCCTGAAACCCACTGAACGACTCAAGAGGCAAGCAGAGTTCCATTACTCAGACAAGACGAGGCCTGACTCTCCTGTCCCAACCCTGCAGGGACCCTGCGGTCGGAGTCAGAAATGGAGAGGAAGCCTGAGGTTCCTGCCTCCAATCGAGATGAGGCCCTCTTTCATTTCGTCAAACCTAGTGGAGTCCCGAGAGGCCCCTCTAACTCCTCAGTATCCCTCACCTCTCAGAGGCACCTGGGAAGTTCACTAAGGTCCCCGGTAGAGGTCGAGGGAAATAAGTGTTTCCCGCCCCTACCCAAGAAAGACCTCGAGAGTCCTTCTTAAATGCATCTTGAGGCCCTAGTCCCTCCCATGACTCCAGAGCAATGACGCGATCTGCCTGGCCACACGCATGGAGGCCTGACTTCTCTGGCGCCACACGAGAGGCTCCCTGAGCTCCCCATCATATCTCGTGAGAAACCCCACACTGACGCCGCAGCTCGAGAAAACCCATGAGATGCTCCCGTCATCATGAGAGGAGGGCCATGTTTAACTGAATGGTATGCAGATCAAGCGTGAACCTTCTGTCCAAGCTACACAGGATGCTTGACTCCCTTTAGGCCACTCATTGGGCTCCAAGAGTTACACGTCGTGACTCGAGAGGATAGTGGAGTCCTTTGCTTCGACTCGAGACGAGGCGTGACCCACCAGGTGAGACTGGAATGCGACCCCGATATCCCTGTTGCCCCTGGAGAGGAACACTACGTCCTGGACCCAAGCCTAGATGAGGACTCTTTGCCCTGAAGTGACTCGAGAGCAACCCACAGCTCTCTGTGACAAGTTGAATGGAAGATTGGACTTCCTGTGCCAACACAAGAGGAAGCCTGAATTCCCCGTCGTAACTCGAGAATCCCGCCGCATCTCGAGAAAAACCACGTGTTTCCCTCGTCATCGCAATATGAGGCCCTTGCCCGCTACAGCATCTCCAGAGAATTCCCACGTTCCGTCTTGAAGTGCGAAACTGTACTTGGCACCCTTGATGCGACCTCAAAAGTGCCGTGACATACCGGTCTCACTCGAGGGGACCACCGAGGTTCCCCGCACCACTTCATCTGAGCCCCTTCTCCCCTTCTGATCGTGACCGGTGGATCGATTCCCCTGCTTTGTCTGCAAGAGGTTCCCTACCTTCCCGGCGAACCTCAGGATGAGGCCGGTCTCCCGAGGAAATTCTAGACATAGCCTCGTGGGTGGTACCACATGCTGAAAGACCCCAATTTTCTGGTACGCTCTTGAAAAGAACCCGATGCCCGGACACCTCTTTGAAGGCAACCCTTTGGATGAAGGCACAACACGAAGGGGCACTGACACCCCTGTGCATCGTCTGGAAAAACCCGCAGGTTCCACACACAGCTCAACAAGTGGCCTGTCACTCCGTGAACAACTCGAAAGGCAAGCGGAGATCCATTCCTCCACAGAAGACGAGGCGTGACTCTCTTGTCCATACTCGGCAGGTACTCTGCGACCCGAGTCAGAAATGGAGAGGACCCCTTAGGTTCTTGCCTCCATTCGAGATGAGGCCCTCTTCGATTGCACCAAACCCAGTTGAGTAACGAAAGGCCCCTCCCAAATCCACAGTGTCCCTGACTTCTCAGAGGCACCCTGAGAAGTTGCCTGAGGTCACCAACACAAGTCGAGGGAACCCAGGGTTCCCTGCCGCAACCCGAGAAAGACCTCGAGAGTCCTTCTTCAATGCGTCTTGAGGCCCAATTCGCCTACTATGACTCGAGAGCAATCACGCACTCCCCTTCACCACATGCACGGAGACCTGACGTCCCTAGCACCACACGAGAGGCTCTCTGAGTTCCCCGTCGTACCTCGTGAGAAATCTGATACTGGCGCCGCAGCTGGAGAAAACCCACGAGACGCCCCCGTCATCGCGAGATGAGGGCCTTTTTTCCTGCATGGCCAGGAAAACAATCCCGAGTCATCTCTCCAAACTCCATAGGAGGCTTCACTCCCTTTACGCCACGCAGTGGGCTCCAAGAGATACCCGTCGCGAATCGACAGGAGAGTGGAGTCCTTTTTTTCCCCTCAAGACGAGGACTGAATCTCCGGGTGAGTCCAGAATGCAACCCTGAGATCCCTGTCGGCCCAGTAGTGGAACACTAGGTCCTGGACACAAGCGTAGATGATGTCTATTTTGCCCTGCAGTGACTGGAGAGCAATCCCCAGTTCTAACTTGCAACTCGAAAGGAATACTGGATTTTCCTGGCGCCACACAAGAGGCTCCCTGAGATCCCCGTGGTACTTCATGAGACACCCCACACTGGCGCCGCAGCTCGAGAAAACCCACGAGACGCCACCGTCATCTCGAGATGAGGGCCTCCTTTTCCTGCATGGCCTGGAGTCCAATCCCGAGTCCTCTCTCCAAACTCCACAGGAGGCTTGACTCCCTTTAGTACACACATTGGGCTCCAAGAGATACCCATCGCGACTCGAGACGAGAGCGGAATTGTTTGCTTACCCTCGAGGTGAGAACTGACTCCCCGGATGAGACTGGAATGCAAACCCGAGATCCCTGTCGCCCCTGGAGAGCAACATTAGATCCTGGACACAGGCCCAGATTAGGTCTCTTTTGCCCTGCAGTGACTCTAGTGCAATCCCCAGCTCCCCCTCGCAACCCGAATGGAAGATTGGATTTCAAGGCCAACAAGAGGAAGCCTAAATTCCCGGTCATAACTCGAGAATCCCGCCGCAACTCGAGCAAACCCACGTGGTTCTCCCGTCATCGCAAGATGAGGCCCTTGCCCACTACAGCGTTTCAAAAGATGTCCCAGGTTCCGTCTTGAAATGCGAAACGGTACTTGGCACCCTTGATGCGACCCCAAAAGTCCCCCAACACGCCGGTCTCACTCAAGGGGAACACCGAGGTTCCCGGCACCACTTCATTTAAGCCCCTTCTCCCCTCCTGATCGTGACCGGTGGGTCGATTCCCCTGCTTTGTCTGCAAGGGGGCCCGACCTTCCCTGCACAACTCAGGATGAGGCCGGTCTCATGGGGAAATTCGATACGTAGCTTTGTGGGCGGTGCCACTTGCCGAAAGACTCCAATTTCCCGGTCCGCTCTTGATAAGAATCCGATGCTCGGACACCTCTTGGAAGGCAGCCTTGAGTATGAAGGTACAACACGAAGGGGCACTAACACACCTGTGCATCATCCGGAAAAACGGGCAGGTTACATACACAGCTCGACAAGTGGCCTGTCACCTCGAGAACAACTCGAGAGGCAAGAGGAGTCCCATCCTCCAGAAAAGACGAGGCCTGACTCTCCTGTACCAACATGCAGGGACCTTGCGATCTGAGTCAGAAATGGAGAGGAACACTGAGGTTCCTGCTTCAACTCGAGATGAGTCCCTCTTACATTCCACCAAATGCAGAGGAGTCTCGAGAGGCCCCTCCAAACTGCACAGTATCCCTGACTTCTCAGAGGCACTCTGAGAAGCTCCCTGAGGTCGCAGGCACAAGTCAAGGGAACCCTGGGTTTTATGCAGTAACCCGAGAAAGACCTCGAGAGTCCTTCTTCAACCCGTCTTGAGGCCCGATTACCCTACCATGACTCGAGAGCAATGACGAACTCCCCCTAGCCATCTCATGGGGACCTGACTTCCCTGGAGCCAGACGAGAGGCTCCCTGAGCTCCCTCTCGTACCTCGTCAGAAACCCGGCACTAGCGCGGCAGTCTAGAAAACCCACGAGATGCCGCCGTCATCGCGAGATGAGAGCCTTCTTTTCCTGCATGGCCTGGAGAGGAATCCCGAGTCCTCTATCCAAACAGCACAGGAGGCTTGACTCCCTTTAGGGCACACAGTGGGCTCCAAGAGATACCCATCGCGACTCAAAAGGACAGCTGAGTTCTTTTCTTCCCCTCGAGACAAGGCCTGATTCCCCGGGTGAGTCTGGTATGCAACCCCCAGATCCCTGTCGCCCCTAGGGACGAACATTATGTCCTGGACACAAGCCTAGATGAGGTCTATTTTGCCCTGCAGTGACTCGTGGACAATCCCCAGCTCTCCCTTGAAACTCGAATGGAAGATAGGACTTCCCTGGCCCAACACATGAGGAAGACTGTATTCCCCGTCGAAACTCGAGAATCCCGCCAAAACTCGAGAAACGCCACGTGGTTCCCCCGTCATCGCAAGATGAGGCCCTTGCCCCCTACAGCGTCTCAAGAGAAGTCCCACGTTCCGTCTTGAAGTGCGAATCGGTATTGGCACCCTTGATGCGACCTCAAAAGTTCCTCGACACACCGGTCTGACTCGAGGAGAACACCGAGGTTCCTGGCACCACTACATCTGGGCCCCTTCTCCCCTCCTGATCGTGACAGGAGGGTTGATTCCCCTGTTTTGTCTTGAAGGGGTTCCCACCTTTCCCGGTGCATCTCAGGATGAGGCCGGTCTCACGAGGATATTCGAGACATAGCCTCGTGGATGGTGACACATGCCGAAAGACCCCGATTTCCCGGTTCACTCTTGATAAGATCCCAATGCCCGGACACCTCTTTGAAGATAACCCTTTTGATGAAGGCACAACAGGAAGGGGCACTGACACCCCCAGGTATCGTCCGGAGAAACCCGCAGGTACCACACACAGCTAGAGAAGTGACCTGTCACCCCGTGAACAACTGGAGAGGCAAGCAGAGTTCCATTCCTCCACACAAGACGAGGCCTGACTCTCCTGTTCGAACTCTGCAGTGAAACTGCGATCCGAGTCAGATCTGGCCCAGGGGAAGTCAGGAGAGGAAACATGAGTTTCCTGCCTCCACTCGAGATGAGGCCCTCTTCCATTGCACCGAACCCAGTGGAGTCCCGAGAGGCCCCTCCCACCTGCACAGTATCCCTGACTTCTCAGAGGCACCCTTAGACCTTCCTGAGATCACCGGCACAAGTCGAGGGAACCAAGGGTTTCCTGCCCCAACCCGTAAAAGACCTCGAGAGTCCTTCTTCAACGCGTCTTGAGGTGCGATTCCCCTACCATGACTCGAGAGCAATGACGCGCTCCCCCTAGCCACGCGCATAGAAACCTGACTTCCCTGGCGCCACAGGAGAGGCTCCCTGAGCTCCCCATTATACCTCGTGAGCAACACCACACTGGAGCCGCAGCTCGAGAATACACACGAGACGCCCCAGTCCTCACGAGATGAGGGCCTTCTTTTCCTGTATGGCCTGGAGAGCAATCCTGAGTCCTCTCTCCAAACTCCACAGGAGGCTTGACTCATTTTAGGCCACACAGTGAGCTCCAAGATATACCCGTCGCGACTCGAGAGGAGAGCGGTGTCCTTGGCTTCCCCTCGAGACGAGGCCTGATTCCCAGGGTGAGTCGAGAATGCAATGCCGAGATCGCTGTCGCCCCAGCAGAGGAACATTAGGTCCTGGACACAAGCCTAGATGAGGTCTATTTGGCCCTGCAGTGTCTCGAGAGCAATCCCCAGTTCTAACTCGCAATTCGAATGAAAACTGGACTTCCCTGGGCCAGTTGAAGAGGAAGCCTGAATTCCCCGTCGTAACTCGAGAATCCCGCCACAACTCAAGAAAAACCACGTGGTTCCCCCGTCATCGAAAGATGAGGCCCTTGCCCGCTACAGCGTCTCAAGAGAAGTCCCACGTTCTGTATTGAAGAGCGAAAAGTTACTTGGAACCCTTGATGCGACCCCAAAAGTTCCCCGACATACCAGTCTCACTTGAGGAGAACACCGAGGTTCCCGGCACCACTTCATCTGAGACTCTTCTCCCCTCTTGATCGCGACAGGAGGTTCGATTCCCCTGCTTTGTCTGGAAGGCGTTCCCGAACTTCCTGGCGCACATCAAGATGAGGCCAGTCTCAATAGGAAATTCGAGACATAGCCTCATGGGTGGTGCGACATGCCAAAAGACCCCGATTCCCTGGTCCGCTCTTGATAAGAACCCGATGGCAGAACCCAACTCGAAGGCAATCCTGTGGATCAAGGCACAACACGAAGGGGCAGTGACACCCCGGTGCATCGTCCAGAAAAACCCGCAAGTTCCACATACAAATCGACAAGTGGCCTGTCACCCCATGAACAACGCGAGAGTCAAGCGGAGTTCCATTCCTCCACACAAGACGAGGCCTGACTCTCCTGTCCCAACTCTGCAGGGACTCTGGGATCCGAGTCAGATCCGGCGCATTCGAAGCCAGGAGAGGAACCCTGAGGTTCCTGCCTCAACTTGTCATGAGGCCCTCTTCCATTGCACCAAACCCAGTGGAGTTCCGAGAGGCCCCTCCCAACTCCACAGTGACCCTGACTTCTCAGAGGCACGCTGAGAAGCTTCCTGAGGTCACTGGCACAAGTCGATGGAACCCAGGGTTTCCTGCTGCAACCCAAGAAAGGCCTTGAGAGTCCTTCTTTAACATGTCTTCAGGCCCAATTCCCCTACCATGACTCGAGAACAATGACGGGCTCCCTCTCACCACGTGCATAGAGACCTGACTGCCCTGGCACCACGTGAGAGGCTCACTGAGCTCCCAGTCTTACTTCGTGAGAAACCCCACACTAGCGCCACAGCTCGAGAAAACCTACGAGACGCCCCAGTCATTGGGAGATGAGGGCCTTCATTTCATGCATTGCCTGGAGAGCAATCCCGTGTCCTCCCTCCAAACACCAGAGGAGGTTTGACTCACTTTAAGCCACTCAGTGGGCTCCAAGACATACCCGTCCGACTCGAGAGGAGAGCAGAGTCCTTTGCTTCCCCTCGAGACGAGGCCTGACTCCAAGGTGAGTCTGGAATGCAACCCCGAGATTTCTGTCGAGTCTTGAGATGAACATTAGGTCCTGCACACAAGCCTTGGTGGGGTCTCTTTTGCCTTCAGTGACTAGAGCGCACCTCCAGCTCTTCCTCGAATCTCGAATGGAAGATAAGACTTTTGTGGGCCAACACAAGAGAAAGCATGAATTCCCTGTGGTAACTCAAATATCCCATCGCAACTCGAGAAAAACCAAGTGGTTCCGCAGTCATTCCAAGATGAGGCCCTTGCCCGCTGGAGCACCTCAAGAGAAGTCCAACGTTCCATTTTGAAGAGTGAAACGGTACTTGGAACGCTTTATGCGACCCCAAAAGTTACCCGACATACCTGTCTCACTTGAGGGAAACACCGAGGTTCCCAGCAGCACTTCATCTGAGCCACTTCTCCCCTCCTGATCGCCACAGGAGGGTCGATTCCTCTGCTTTGTCTGGAAGAGTTTCATGACCTTCGCGGCACACCTCAGGATGAGGCCGGTTTCATGAGGAAATTCGAGACAACCCACGTGGGTGCTGCCAAATGCTGAACGACCCCGATTTCCCAGTCCGCTCTTCATAAGAACCCGATGCCCGGACACCTCTTCGAAGGCAACCCTGTGGATGAAGGCACAAATCGAAGGATCACTGACAGCCCCGTGCATCATCTGGAAAAACCTGCAGATTCCACACACAGTTTGACAAGGGGCCTGAAACCCGATGAACAACTCGAGAGGCAAGCGGAGTTCCATTCCTCAGAAAAGACGTAGCCTGACTCTCCTGTCCCAACTCTGCAGGGACCCTGCGGTCTGAGTCCGAAACAGAGAGGAAGTCTGAGGTTCCTGCCTCCCCTCGAGATGAGGCCCTCTTCCATTGCGACAAACCCAGCGGAGTCCCGAGAGGCCCCACCAACTCCACAGTATCCATCAACTCTCAGAGACAGCCTGGGAAGTTCCCTAAGGTCCCCGGCAGAAGTCGAGGGAAATGACTTTTCCCGACACAACCCGAGAAAGACCTCGATAGTCCCTCTTCAACGTGTCTCGAGGCCCTAGTCCCCTCCCGTGACTCGAGAGCCATGACGCGCTCCCCCTCGCCACGCGCAGGGAGACCTGACTTCCCTGGCGCCGCACGAGAGGCTCCCTGAGATCCTCGTCGTGCCTCGCGAGAAAACCCCCAAGGGCGCCGCAGCTCGAGGAAACCCCTGAGACGCCCCCGTCCTCACGAGGTGAAGGGCCTTCTTTTCCTACATGGCCTGGAGAACAATCCCGAGCCCTCTCTCCAAAATGAAGAGGAGGCTTGACTCCACTGAGGCCACTAGGGGGTTCCAAGAGATCCGCGTCGCGACTCGGGAGGACAGCGGAGTCCTTGGCCCCCCTCGAGACGAGGCCTGGCACCCCGGGGGATCCTGGAATGCAACCCCGAGATCCCTGCCTTCCCTGGATAGGAACATTAGGTCCTGGACACACGCCTAGATGAGGTCTCTTTGGCCCTGCAGTGACTCAAGGCAGCCCCCAGCTTTCCCTCGCCACTCGAATGGAAGACGGGGCTTCCCAGGGCCAACAGAGGAGGAAGCCTGTAATCCCCGTCGTCACTCGAGAATCCCACCGCAAATCGAGAAAAAACACGTGGTTTCAACGTCTTCGCAAGATGAGGCCCTTGCCCACTACGGCGTCTCAAGGGAAGTCCCATGTTCCGCCCTGAAGGGCGAAACGGTACCTGACACCCTTCGTACGACACCCAAAAGTTCCCTGACACGCCGGGTTCCCTCGAGGGGAACACCGAGAGTCCCGGCACAGCTTCATCTGAGCCCCTTCTCCCCTCCTGATCACGACAGGAGAGGCGATTCCCCTGCGTGGTCCAGAAGGGGTTCCCGGCCTTCCCGGCGCACCTCAGGATGAGGCCGGTCTCACGGGGAAATTCGAGACGAACCACGTGGGTGGTGCCACATGCCGAACGCCCCCGATTCCCCGGTCCGCTCTTGAGAAGGACCCGAGGCCCGGACCCCTCTTCGAAGGCAACCCTGTGGGTGAAGGTACCACTCGAAGGGGCACTGACACCCCCGTGAGTCGTCCGGAAAAACCCGCGGTTTCCACACACAGCTCGACGAGGTACGTGAGACACCCTGAGCAATTCGAGAGGCAAGCGGAGTTCCCTTCCTCAGACAAGACGAGGCCTGACTCTCCTGTCCCAACTCTGCAGGGACCCTGTGGTTGGAGTCCGAAAAGGAGAGGAAGCCTAAGTTTCCTGTCTCCCCTCGAGATGAGGCCCTCTTCCATTGCGCCAAGCCCAGCGGGGTCCCGAGAGGCCCCGCCAACTCCACAGCATCCCTCACCTATCAGAGGCACCATGGGAAGTTCCCTCAGGTCCCTGGCAGAAGTCGAGGGAAATGAGGCTTTCCCGCCGCAACCCCAGAAAGACCTCGAGTGTCCTTCTTCAACGCGTCTGGAGGCCCTAGTCCTCTCCCATGACTCGAGAGCCAGGACGCGCTCCCCCTCGCCACGCGCACAGAGACCTGACTTCCCTGGCACCGCACGAGAGGCTCCCTGAGATCCTCGTCTTGCCTCGTGAAAAACCCCCACGGGCGCCGCAGCTCGAGGAAACCCCTGAGAAGCCCCCATCCTCGCGAGGTGAGGGCCTTCTTTTCCTGCCTGACCCAGACCGCAATCCTGAGTCCTCTCTCCAAACTGAAGAGAAGGCCTGACTCCCTTGAGGCCACTCAGTGGGCTCCAAGAGATCTGCGTCGCGACTTGAGAGGAGAGCGGCATCCTTTGCTTGCCCTCGAGGCTAGGCCTGACTCCCCGGGGGAGTCTGGAACGCCACCCTGAGATCCCTGTCTTCCCTTGAGAGGAACGTTAAGTCCCGGACACAGGCCTAGATGAGGTCTCTTTGGCCCTGCAGTGACTCGAGTGCAACCCCAAGCTTTCCCTCGCAACTCGAATGGAAGATTAGGCTTCCCGGAGCCAACACAAGAGGAAGCCTGAAATCCCCGTCGTAACTCTAGAATCCCACCGCAACTCGAGAAAATCCACATGGTTCCAACGTCTTCGCAAAATGAGGCCCTTGCCCGCTACGGCGTCTCAAGGGAAGTCCCAGGTTCTGTCCTGAAGTGCGAAATGGTACCTGACTCCTTTCATGCAACCCCCAAAAGTCCCCCACACGCCGGTTTCTCTCGAGGGTAACACCAAGGGTTCCGGCCCCACTTCATCTGAGCCCCTTCTCCCCTCCTGATGGCGACAGGAGAGTCGATCCCCCTGCGTTGTCTGGAAGGGTCCCCGGCCTTCCCGGCACACGTCAGGATGAAGCCGGCCTCACTAGGAAATTTGAGACTAGCCCCGTGGGTGGTCCCACATGCCGAAAGACCCCGATTTCCCGGTCCGCTCTTAAAAAGAACCCGAGGCCCAGACACCTCTTCGAAGGCAACCCAGTGGGTGAAGGCACAACACGAAGGGGCACTGTCACCGTCGTGCATTTCCGGAAATACCCGCAGGTTCCACACACAGCTCAACAAGGGGCCTGAGACCCCCTGAGCACCTCGAGAGGCAAGCGGAGTTCCCTTCCTCAGACAAGACGATTCCTGACTCTCCTGTCCCAACTCTGCAGGGACCCTGCGGTCGGAGTCCGAAACGGAGAGGAAGCCTGAGGTTCCTGCCTTCCCTGGAGATGAGGCCCTCTTCCATTGCGCCAAACCCAGCAGAGTCCTGAGAGGCCCCGCCAACTCCACAGCATCCCTCATCTGTCAGAAGCACACTGGGAAGTTCCCTAAGGTCACCGGTAAACTTTTATTGCACAAGGTCCCCATGAAAAGGCCCACGCAGCAGGACAGCCACAGATTCTGTCTGCCATTAAAGGGCAGTAAGGTGCCCTCCCCTCTTCTTTGCTGCCTCGGCGGCCACCAGGGTGCAATTCGCATACCCTTCCCTTTCCCATCCTAGCAGGTGCTCCAGGGCCCGCTGGCCTACAAAGTGCCAGAAGCAGGGCTGGGCCAGCCGGCCAGAATTCAGGGTTCTGTCCCTTGGACTTCCAGCAGACACTAGGCTGCTTGGGAAAACCGCGCAGACTCTGAGGATTTTCAGCAGAGGGGTGGAGTGGTAAAGGCCTTGACCCCAAAGACGAGGCCTTCCTGCGACCGCCAGGTTGGGGAGCTCTGAGACTGTGCCAACACAGGGCGGAATACATGGTTCCCTGCTCCACGCAGTCCCCGTTCCCTTACCTGTGTTCCGCACCCCTCCGCTGTGGCCAATGGATGCCGATCCTTGGGGATCCAGGAGTTCACGAAATGGGCATTCCCAGCCGCAATGGCGACCCCCAACAGCACATCTGGAAAGCCCTCCCCCACCCCTGCCAGGAGCCGACCCCTGCTGCGAACGGACCCCCACCCCGCCCCGCGCCGCCAGGTTTCGTCCCGGCCCTGCCGGGCTCCCGGCGGGTTCCCAGCCATATTGGCGACCCCCGGGAGCACAACAGGGACCGACCCCCCACCCACAGCGAGCGGAATCACGACCTGTGCAGCCCAGGTTTACCCCACCCTGGCTGCGCTCCCGGCGCGTTTCCAGCCGCAGTGGCCATCTCCGAGAGCACAACTGGGAAGCCCTCCCCTACCCTCGCCAGGAGCCGACACCCGCCCTGCGCCTCCCGGGGCGCCCCACCCCTGCCGCGCTCCAGGGGCGCTGCCCACCTTCACCAGCGGCTCTCGGTGAGCCCCGTCCCCACGCCCGGTTCCAGGAGAGGCTCTCGGACCTCGCTGCTGCCGCCAGGTCAAACATGAGGACAATACATACACCCCACAGAGACAATCCAAGCTGTCTATGATTTAGGGATAAAACGAGGACTACAGAAAGGCAAGATGACCTGACCTAGGAGGGCCATGATATTCTATAGAACCAGACAAAGTTGGTTACCAAGGAAACTTTTTTCCTTGGAACCCGGAAAGCTGGTTCTTTGCATATGCAATGACCAACAATTAGCTTGTTACCCAAGCCTCCCTTACTGCCACCTCCATCCCCCCACTCCCCAGAAGACTGGCTCAAAGAAATATTTTAAATCTCAGGCGGAAACCTGGAAGATGTCTTGTCTGTCTGTTTGGATTAAGGTATGTGTCAGTGTGAGCCCTGTGTTTTTTGATAATATTGCTCAAGTTCTGTGTTCTGATTTCAATGGTCTCAAGACAAGGCAGCCCTTCCAAATCAAACTGCTGGAAATACAAGAAAACATTGACCTAAATGAATGTCAGAGTCCCGTGAACTGGGAACTAGTCAATATTAAATATCTAGTATTTTTGGTTTTGCTCCTCCATTATAGACATGTCTAAGAGTCAACAACATTAAGCACAACATGTTCATAGTGCCTAGGTTTATTCTAAGGTAAAAATTGCTCTATTGTTATATCTGTCACAAGCTTGTCAGCAAGAAACTACCTGGAAACGACAACAACAAAAGTAAAAAATGTAAATGTGATATGAGCTTTTAGACAAACTCTTTACAATAATTATACTCTAAAATATCTGCCTCTCATAGTCTTGATTGAAGGCAGAGGAGAAGGGGATGACAAGGGTACGATGGTTGGATGGCATCACTGACTCGATGGACATGAGTTTGAGCAAGCCCCTGGAGCTGGTGACGGACACGGAAGCCTGGCGTCCTTCAGGCCACGGGGTCCCAAAGAGTCAGACACGACTGAGCAACTGAACTGAACTGAACTAACAAACGTTTCTCCAGGTGTTTTGGTTACCCGAGTTTCTATCCTTGTGACGACAGTGTATTGAATAGCTAGGTCATTTCCAAATAAATGAAAGTTCTGAAACATTCACGACTTGAAAGGACCTCCCTTTTACACAGAAACAAAAGAGATTTTTGACTCTCCATGAATAGTGTCTGGCACCATCCTGACATGTTAAATGTAAGAAAGTAATTGTTTTGTTTTGTTTTGTTTTGTTCTGTTCTTGGGGGTGGGGGGAGGGGGGCGGGCTATAGGCAATGCCAATATAAAAGTCAGTTCTTGGTTGCTGAAGGGAAATGTATGACTTGTTATATCAAGAAAGTATGTGGAATGCAATGGCACTTGAGGAAGGAAAACGAAGTAGTTCTGTCTTACAGGTGGCAGTTTCAGGATGGGAGAAGCAAAGGAATGGGTACAGAATGGGATAAGGAGGTTGTAGGGAAAGTGGACCCCCAGAAAAGAGTTCTGTGCCTAGCACAAGTTTTCTTGAGATGTCGAACTGCCTTTGCTAATGGAGTTTAAGTTTCTTTACCTCTTAAGTGATCTCTTCTAGGTTGACCTAGAACAGAAATCTTTGGTTAGCTTTGGCTAAGTGGAGAAGTAGTGTTTCACGGTGACATATGTGATCCTTCCTGACTGTTTGCAGCCCTTTTGATATCGATGCCTTGCTTCTGCTGCTGCTGCCACCGCCGCTGCTGCTAAGTCGTTTCAGTCGTGTCCGACTCTGTGCGACCCCATAGACGGCAGCCCACGAGGCCCCGCAGTCCCTGGGGTTCTCTAGGCAAGAACACTGGAGTGGGTTGCCATTTCCTCCTCCCATGCATGAAAGTGAAAAGTGAACGTGAAGTCGCTCAGTGGTGTCCGACTCTTAACCACCCCATGGACTGCAGCCTACCAGGCTCCTCCATCCATGGGATTTTCCACGCAAGAGTACTGGAGTGGGGTGCCATTGCCTTCTCCCATATCTATGCACAAGCCTGCCTAAATAATTGACTTCTAGCTAGCTTTGGGATGCCAATGACCATCCACCCTTACCAGGCAACAGAGAAGAGAAAAACACTTACCACAGGAGGTCCTGGTAAGGAACAAGGAACTAACAAGCTCCCGCTAACCAGGATTCTGCAGAGGTCAACAAGAGGTCAGTAGGAGATGGAAGACTGCAGTCCAGAGGTCCTAGCAACTTCCATCTTGCAGCAGAGACCCAGCATAGTCAAAACGAATTCAATGTTGCAAAAAATAAGTAAACAAATAAAGGACAGAAGTCCTTTGAACACATGACTGAGATTAGGGGTGAGGCAGTACATGTACGGTGCCCGGAAAATCTTAAAGTATGAGAAAGGAAAGAATTTAAAGACAACTATCAAGCTGTCCGAACTGATAAAAACGAAAGATTACACAGTTTTTTCTGTATATATTAGCAGATAATAATCTGAAAAGGAATTTAAAAAAATTCCCTTTCAATAATGTCAACATGAATACAACACTTTGCCATGGATGTAACGAGGATGACAAGACTGGCACACTGGAAATTATACACCCTGGCTGAAAACTATCCTGAATACATGGACAGATATTCCATAACAATGGAAAGACTTAAGATGGCAATACCATGGAATGCATCTTCAATCTGAAATGAAGATTTGATATGATTTGATCGCTCAGAGCTTTTGTGTCATCAATTGTTATTAAAGTATAAATGAGATAGAGAAAGCTGCTGACTTAGACTTGAGGCGGGGTGTACGCCCTGCTGGTCTCTAGCCAGATATTCTACAGGCACTAGCAGTCAGCTAAGGAAAGAAAGGCACTGTCTCAGGGAATGGCACCAGGCCCCTCCCCCACGACATGCCTTGAGGTCACATTGGCAGCAGGTGAA
This sequence comes from Bubalus kerabau, assembly GCF_029407905.1. Lineage (NCBI taxonomy): Eukaryota > Metazoa > Chordata > Mammalia > Artiodactyla > Bovidae > Bubalus > Bubalus kerabau. The sequence goes on from NC_073633.1 coordinate 2,484,783, forward strand.
TCATCCTGGGCCAAAAACTGATTGACATGAATCTTGAAGAAAGGCAGTATTCCAAGCAAATATATCATTTCCTTAACATAGATTAGGAGAACAAGGTACGAGGAAAACATACTGTTTTGTTCAAGTCGCTTCTGAGCCTATTGGGGGAACCGACCTGAAGCCAGAGTCCAGCAGATATACATAGCATATTTACATCGCTTAAGACAAACATTTCCTCAGGAACAAATGCATTGCTTAGCTCAAGGTTTGTCTGCGAAATTCTTACACATCAGGAGATGGCTCCGAGCTGGGTTTCTACACACAAGAACATGAATGCAAAGGACAAGCCTGCACAGCCCATCTGCCCCCCTCCCCCACAGCCAGCAGCATTTCCAAGTGACCTCCTAAGGCCTTCCCCAAAATACAGGGGCACCTCTGGGTTTCCTGTTTCAAGCTCTTCGAACACTTTTCTTAAAAAAAAAAAAAATCCTGCACACTTCTTGATAGAATGCCACAGTGCAAGGAAAACAGGCCTTCAATACTTAAACCTCCCTGTGCCAAACACTTGGGGCTTGGTTTTGTTTTGTTTTGTTTTTTAATTACACCACCACATAATTTAAACTTTTTACAATTTCTAATTATTCAGTACCAAAACACCAAACTTTTATTGCACAAGGTCCCCATGAAAAGGCCCATGCATCAGGACAGCCACAGATTCTGCCATGAAAGGGCAGCAAGGTGCCCTCCCCACTTCTTTGCTGCCTGGGCGGCCACCAGGGTTTGAAATCCATGCACCCTACTAACTTTCTAGGGTGCAATTCGCGGACCCTTCCCTTTCTCATCCTAGCAGGTGCTCCAGGGCCCGCTGGCCTACAAAGTGCCAGAAGCAGGGCTGGGCCAGCCGGCCAGAGTTCAGGGTTCTGTCCCTTGGACTTCCAGGGGACACTAGGCTGCTTGGGAAAACCGTGCAGACTGAGATTTTTCAGCAAAGGGGTGGAGCGGTAAAGGCCTTGACACCAAGGGCGAGGCCTTTCTGCAACCGCCAGGTTGGGGAGCTCCGAGAATGTGCCAACAGAGGGCGGAATACGTGGTTCCCTGCTCCAAGCAGTCCCAGTTCTCTGACCTGTGGCCCGCAGCCCTCCGCTGCACCCACTAGATGTGGATCCTTGGGGACACATTAGCATAGGAAATGGGCGTTCCTAGCCGCAGTGGCGACCCCGGAGAGCACAACTGGGACTGAACCCCCACCCACAGCCATCTAAATCTCGGCCCGCGCAGCCCAGGTTTACCCCGCCCCGGGTGCGCTCCCGGCGCGTTTCCAGCCTCAGTGGCCACCACCGAGAGCACAACTGGGAAGCCCTCCCCCACCCCCGCCAGGAGCCAAACCCCGCCCCGCGCCACCAGGGTTCACCCCGCCCCTGCCGCACTCCCAGCGCGTTTCCAGCTGCAGTGGGGACCCCCGAGAGCACAACTGTTACCGCCCCCCACCCCCTCCCGACCGGAACCCCGACCCGCGCCGCCTGGGATCGCCCCGCCCCTGGCGCGCTCCCGGCGCATTGCCCACTTCCACCAGGGGCTCCCGGTGAGCCCTGTCCCCACGCCCGGTTCCAGGAGAGGCTCTCGGACCTCGCTACTGCCGCCAGGTCAAACACGAGGACAATACATACACCCCACAGAGACAATCCAAGCTGTCTATGATTTAGGGTTCAAACGAGGACTACAGAAAGGAAAGATGTCCTGACCTAGGAGGGCCATGAGAGTCTATAGATCCAAACAAAATTGGGTACCAAGGAAGCTTTTTTCCTTGGAACCCGGAAAGCTGGTTCTTTTCATATGCAATGACCAACAATTAGCTTGTTACCCAAGCCTGCCTCGCTGCCACCCCCACTCCCCCCCCCCCCACTTCCCAGGAAAACGGCTCAAAGAAATATTTTAAATCTCAGGCGGAAAACTGGAAGATGTCTTGTCTGTCTGTCTGGATTAAGGTATATGTCAGTGTGAGCCTTGTGTTTTTTGATAATATTGCTCAAGTTCTGAGTTCTGATTTCAATGGTCTCAAGACAAGTCAGCCCTTCCAAATCAAACTGCTGGAAATACAAGAAAACATTGACCTAAATGAATGTCAGAGTCCCGTGAACTGGGAACTAGTCAATATTAAATATCTAGTATTTTTGGTTTTGCTCCTCCACTATAGACATGTCTAAGAGTCAACAACATTAAGCACAACATGTTCATAGTGCCTAGGTTTCTTCTGAGGTAAAAATTGCTCTATTGTTATATGTGTCACAAGCTTGTCAGCAAGAAAGTACCTGGAAACAGCAACAACCAATGTAAAATATGTAAATGTGATATGAGCTTTTAGATAAACTCTTAACAATAATTATACTCTAAAATATCTGCCTCTCATAGTCTTGATTGAAGGCAGAGGAGAAGGGGATGACAGAGGATAAGATGGTTGGATGGCATCACTGACTCGATGGAAATGAGTTTGAGCAAGCCCCTGGAGTTGGTGATGGACACGGAAGCCTGGCGTCCTGCAGGCCACGGGGTCACAAAGAGTCAGACTCGACTGAGCAACTGAACTGAACTGAACTTACAATCGTTCCTCCAGGTGTTTTGGTTACCTGAGTTTCTATCCTGGTGCTAAACTAAGTGACGACAGTGTATTGAATAGCTAGGTCACTTCCAAATAAATGAAACTTCTTAAACATTCACGACTTGAAAGGACCTCCCTTTTACACAGAAACAAAAGAGATTTTTGACTCTGCATGAATAGTGACTGGCACCATCTGAACATATTAAATGTAAGAAAGCAATTTTTTTGTTTTGTTTTGTTTTGTTCTGTTCTTGCAGGAAGCGGGGTGGGCGCTATTATCACTGATAGGTATGCTCACCAATCTATCAAATGCCAATATAAGAGTCAGTTCTTGGTTGCTGAAGGGAAATGTATGACTTGTTATTACAAGAATGTATGGAATGCAATCACACTTTAAGAAGGAAAACGAAGTAGTTCTGTCTTACAGGTGGCATTTTCAGGACGGGAGAAGCAAAGGAATGGGTACAGAATGGGATAAGGAGGTTGTAGGGAAAGTAGGCCCCCAGAAAAGAGTTTTGTGCCTAGCACAAGTTTTCTTGAGATGTTGAACTGCCTTTGCTAATGGAGTTTAAGTTTCTTTACCTCTTAAGTGATCTCTTCTAGGTTGACCTAGAACAGAAATCTTTCGTTAGCTTTGGCTAAGAGGAGAAGTATTGTTTCACGATGACATATGTGATCCTACCTGACTGTTCTCATCCCCTTTGATATCTATGCACTGCTGCTGCTGCTGCTGCAGCTGCTAAGTGGTTCAGTTGAGGCCGACCCTGTGCCACGCCATAGATGGCAGCCCACCAGGCCCCGCAGTCTCTGGGGTTCTCTAGGCAAGAACACTGGAGTGGGTTGCCATTTCCTCCTCCTATGCATGAAAGTGAAAAGTGAAAATGAAGTCACTCAGTGGTGTCCGACTCTTAGCCACCCCATGGACTGCAGCCTACCAGGCTCCTCCATCCTTGGGATTTTCCAGGAGTGGGGTGCCATTGCCTTCTCCCATATCTGTGCACAAGCCTGCCTAAATAATTGACTTCTAGCCAACTTTGGGATGCCCATGACCACCCACCCTTACCAGGCAACAGAGAAGAGAAAAACACTTACCACAGGAGGTTCTGATAAGGAACAAGGAACTAACAAGCTCCCACCTACCAGGATTCTGCAGAGGTCAACAAGAGGTCAGCAAGAGATGAGAGACTGCAGTCCAGAGGTCCTAGCTACTTCCATCTAGCAACAAACACCCAGCATAGTCAAAACGATTTCAATGTTAAAGAATAAATAAATAAATAAAAGGACAGAAGTTCTTTGAACACATGTCTGAATTTAGGGGTGAGGCATTACATATGTGTCCCAGGATAATCTTAAAGTGTCAGAAAGTAAAGAAATTAAAGACAAAACTATCAAGCTGTCCAAACTGATAAAAATGAATGATTACACAGTTTTATCTGTATACATTAGCAGATAATAATCTGAAAAGGAATTTTAAAAAATTCCCTTTCAATAATATCAACATGAATAAAACACTTTGCCATGGATGTAACGAGGATGACAAGACTGGCACACTGGAAATTATACACCCTGGCTGAAAACTATCCTGAATACATGGACAGATATTCCATAACGATGGAAAGACTTAAGATGGCAATACCATGGAATGCATCTTCAATCTGAAATGAAGATTTGATATGATTTGATCGCTCAGAGCTTTTGTGTCATCAAGTGTTATTAAAGTACTAAGAGATAGAGAAAGCTGCTGACTTAGACTCGAGGCGGGGTGGGGGGTGGGTAGTAAGAGTACCCCCTGCTGGTCTTTAGCCAGATATTCTACAGGCACTAGCAGTCAGCTAAGGAAAGAAAGGAACTGTTTCAGGGAATGGCACCAGGCCCCTCCCCCACGACATGCATTGAGATAATATTGGCAGCAGGTGAGTCATCCCGGGCCAAAACTTGATTGACATGAATCTTGAAGAAAGGCAGTATTGCAGGCAAATATATCATTTCCTTAACATAGATAAGGAGAACAAGGTACGAGGAAAACATGCTGTTTTGTTCAAATCGCTTCTGAGCCTTTTGGGGGAACCGACCTGAAGCCAGAGTCTAGCGGAAATACATAGGATATTTACATCGCTTAAGACAAACATTTTCTTAGGAAAAAATGCATTGCTTAGCTCAAGGTTTGTCTGCGAAATTCTTACACATCAGGAGATGGCTCCGAGCTGGGTTTCCACACACAAGAACATCCATGCAAAGGACAAGCCTGCACAGCCCATCTGCCCCCCTCCCGCACAGCCAGCAGCATTTCCAAGTGACCTCCTAAGGCCTTTCCCAAAATACAGGGGCACCTCTGGGTTTCCTGTTTCCCTCACTTCGAACACTTTTCTTAAAAAAAAAAAAAAAATCCTGCACACTTCTTGATAGAATGCCACAGTGCAAGGAATACAGTCCTTCAATATTTAAACCTCCATTTGCAAAACACTTGGAGCTTGGTTTTGTTTTGTTTTGTTTTTTAATTACACCACCACATAATTTAAAGCTTTTACACGTTCTAATTATTCAGTTCCAAAACACCAAACTTTTATTGCACAGGGTCCTCATGAAAAGGCCCACACAGCTGGACAACCACAGATTCTGCCATGAAAGGGCAGCAAGGTGCCCTCCCCCCTTCTTTGCTGCCTGGGCGGCCATCAGGGTTTGAAATCCATGCACCCTACTAAGTTTCTAGGGTGCAATCCATGGACCCTTCCCTTTCCCATCCCAGCAGGTGCTCAAGGGCCCGCTGGCTTACAAAGTGCCAGAAGCAGGGCTGGGCCAGCCGGCCAGAGTTCAGTGTTCTGTCCCTTGGACTTCCAGCGGACACTAGGCTGCTTGGAAAAACCGCGCAGACTCTGAGATTTTTCAGCAGAGGGGTGGAGCGGTAAAGGCCTTGACCCCAAAGGCAAGGCCTTTCTGCGACCGCCAGGTTGGGGAGCTCCGAGAATGTGCCAACAGACGGCAGAATACTTGGTTCCCTGCTCCACGCAGTCCCAGTTCCCTTACCTGTGGTCCGCAGCCCTCCGCTGCACCCACGGGATGGCGATCCTTGGGGACCCAGGAGCGGACGAAATGGGCGTTCCCAGCCGCAGTTGCAACCCCCGAGAGCGCAACTGGGAACCCCTCCCCATCCCCCCCGTGAGCCGACCCCGCCCCGCTCCGCCAGGGTTAGCCCCGCCCCTGCCGCGCTCCCTGCGCGTTCCCAGCCGCAGTGGCGACCCCTGGAGTACAACTGGGACCGACCCCCACCCAAAGCCATCTGAATCTCGACCCCCGCAGCCCGGGTTTACCCAGTCCCGGGTGCGCTCCCGGCGAGTTTTCAGCCTCAGTGTCCACCTCTGAGAGCACAACTGGGAAGCCCGCCCCCACCCCCGCCAGAAGCCGACCCCCGCCCCACGCCGCCCGCGTTCGCCCCGCCCCTGCACGGTCCAGGTACCTTCCCAGCTTCTAGCGTTCACGCCCGGGTAGGAGCAGGATGTAGGAGTATGGGAGATGTGTCTGGAGCCTGACAGCCTCAGCTCCGCTCTGGCCTGCCCTTTGGACCTAGGAGCCAGGCCAACTTGCAGAGGGCTTAGGGCCCCATTGTATGCAAACTACCAAGGCCTACCGCAAGGAGAGCTCTGTCCGAGGGAAGGGAAGCGCCCCAGGCTGCGTTCCCAAGCTGTTGCTTGGCAATGCAGACTCAGCGGTAAACGGAGGGAATCAGGCTCTCTGTAGCCGCAGCTTCACACACAGGTGTGTCTCCGTAGGAATCAAGAAAGATCCTGACAGGGTGAGGTTCATTAGAGCTATACTAAAGAGCAAAGGCTTGTCAATGTGGTCTTGCCTTCCCCTGTGCCTTTGGGTCTCCAGGCTCGGCCCCAGCTCCGTGGAAACAACCCCTGAGAAAATATCTTCAAGATCCACATTTCCCAGTGTCTGGGAACCGGGGTTCGTAGGAGGAGAGAAAAGCACGCCTCCATCGGGAACAAAAATGCAGCCCACCTGCCTGTGTTTTGAAGCCTCTATTTGGAAGGAATGGGTTAGCTTCTCCTAAAGGAGACCTCCAGATCTGCTCAGAAGTCGGTAATTCCAGAGGCAGGGTACTGGTTCCTGACTGCCCTTTGCTAGCCTTGCAAAGATATTCCTAGATTCTAGAGTTATTTTCCATGAAGGAGCAGGCTTCGGGAATGTGTCAGACGGGACTGGCTCCTTATTGACCTCAGCTCAGCTATTGCCTTTCCATTCAAACTAGGACAAGGCCCTAGTTTATGAAGGGTAAGGGTCTTCTTCTTTGCAAACTGCCAAGGGCTACAGCAATGAGACCTCTGTCAAGGTGAGGGAAGCCTAAGAGGATGGATTCTCAAGCAGGTGCTTTGCCATAAAGCATCAGCACCCCACGGAGAGAATCAAGCTCCCTGTGCACCAATGTTGGGAGTGTAGCTTCACACACAGAGTTGTCTCTATAGGAGCCAAGAATGTTCCTGAGAGATTAGGTTCACTAAACCTCTCCTACAGAGCATAGACCTGTCCATGTGGTTTTGCCTTCCCCTGTGAGTTGGGTCCTCGAGGTCCGCCACACCTCCGGGGAAACTGTCCCTGAGAAAAGATCTCCAGGAACCGCTTCGCCGAGGCTGGGAAATGCTGTTCACAGGAAGTAAGGCAAGCGAATCTCCTGCAGAGTAAAAGAGGCCTTACAGTCCCTGGAGGAGCAGGCTGCCAGAGTGTGTGAAACCTGACTGTTGCCTTACTGGCCTCAGCTCCGCCATTGCCTGTTCATCCGAGCTAGCACCCAGGCCTACTTGGAAAAGCGTTTGGGTGCAGATTTCTACAAAGTGCCAAGGGCTACAGCAGTGAGAATTCTCTCAGTGGTAAGGGAGAGCATTTTATGGATTCTCAAGCTGTTTTCTGAATGACAGCGTCAAAATGAACAGAGAGAATCAGGCTCTCTGTGCCCCTATGTTAGGTACGCAGCTTCACACACAGAGGTGTCTCTATAGGAGCCAAGAATGCTCCTGAGAGATGAGGTTCACTAGAGGTCTGCTACAGAGCATAGACCTGTCCATGTGGTCTTGCCTTCCCCTGTGCCTTTGGGCCCCGGGCTCGGCCCCAGCTCCGTGGAAAGAACCCCTGAGAAAATATCTTCAAGATACGCTTTTCCCAGAGGCTGGGAACTGGAGTTCATAGGAGGAGAGAAAAGCAATCCTCCTTCGGGCACGAAAGGCCGCCAACCTGCCTGTGTTTTGAAGCCTCTATTTGGAAGGAATGGGTTAGCTTCTCCTAAAGGAGACCTCCAGATCTGCTCAGAAGTCGGTAATTCCAGAGGCAGGGTGCTGGTATCTGACTGCCCTTTGCCAGCCTTGCAAAGACATTCCAAGATTCTAGAGTTATATTCCATGAAGGAGCAGGCTTCGGGAATGTGTCAGAGGGGACTGGCTCCTTATTGGCCTCAGCTCAGCTATTGCCTTTCCATTCAAACTAGGACAAGGGCCTACTTTATGAAGTGTAAGGGTCTTCTTCTTTGAAACTGCCAAGGGCTACAGCAATGAGACTTCTGTCAAGGCGAGGGAAGCCTAAGAGGACGGATTCTCAAGCAGGTGCTTTGCTACAAAGCATCAGCACCCCACGGAGAGAACCAAGATCCCTGTTCCCCAATGTTGGGAGTGTAGCTTCACACACAGAGTTGTCTCTATAGGAGCCAAGAATGTTCCTGAGAGATTAGGTTCACTAAACCTCTCCTACAGAGCATAGACCTGTCCATGTGGTTTTTCCTTCCCCTGTGAGTTGGGTCCCCGAGGTCGACCACACCTCCGGGGAAACTGTCCCTGAGAAAAGATCTCCAGGAACGGCTTCGCTGAGGCTGGGAAACGCTGTTCACAGGAAGTAAGGCAAGCGAATCTCTGCAGAGAAAAAGAGGCCTTACTGTCCCTGGAGGAGCAGGCTGCCAGAGTGTGTGAAACCTGACTGTTGCCTTGCTGGCCTCAGTTCCACCATTGCCTGTTCCTCCGAACTAGGACCCAGGCCTATTTGGAGAAGCGTTTGGGTGCGGATTTCTACAAAGTGCCAAGGGCTACAGCAGTGAGAATTCTCTCAGCGGTCAGGGAGAGCATTTTATGGATTCTCAAGCTGTTTTCTGAACGACAGGGTCAAAATGAACTGAGAAAATCACGCTCTCTGTGCCCCTATGTTAGGTACGCAGCTTCACACACAGAAGTGTCTCTATAGGAGCCAAGAATGTTCCTGAGAGATGAGGTTCACTAGAAGTCTGCTACAGAGCATAGACCTGTCCATATGGTTTTGCCTTGCCCTGTGAGTTGGGTCCCTGAGGTCCGCCCCAGCTCAGGGGAAGGAGCCCCTGAGAAAAGATCTCCAGGGACCGCTATTCCCCCAGGCTGGCAAACGCAGTTCACAGGAGGTAACACAAGCGAGCCTCCTGCAAGGCACAACAGGCCTTAGTGTCCCTGGACGATCAGGCTGCCAGAGTGTGTGAGACCTGACTGGTGCCTTACTGGCCTCAGCTCCGCCATTGCATGTTCCTCCAAACTAGGACCCAGGCCTACTAGGAGAAGGGTTCGGGTATGGATTTCTAAATACTGCCAAGGGGTATAGCAATGAGAACTGTGTCACGGGTAAGGAAGAGCATTGTATGGATTTTCAAGCTGTTGTTTGAACGACAGCTTCAAAGCTGCACAGAGAGAATCAGACTCTGTGTCTCCATGTTCGGTACACAGCTTCACAGACAGGGGTGTCTCCATAGGAAACAAGAACGTTCCTGACAGAGTGAGGTTCACTAGAGCTCTCCTAGAGAGCAAAGACTTGTCCATGTGGTTTTTCTTCCCCTGTGCGTTTGGGGCTCCAGGCTCGGCCCCAGCTCCGTGGAAACAACCCCTGAGAAAAGATCTTCAAGATCCGCTTTTCCCAGAGGCTGGGATGTGGGGTTCATAGGAGGCGGGAAAAGCAGGCCTCCTTCAGAGAGCAAGAGGCAGCCAAGCGGCCTGCGTTTGGAAGCCTCTATTTGGAAGAATGGGTTAGCTTCCCCTAAGGGAGACCTCCAGATCTGTTCAGAAGTCGGTAATTCCAGAGGCAGTGTGCAGGGTCCTGACTGCCCTTTGCCAGCCTTGCAAAGACATTCCTAGATTCTACAGTTATCTTCCTGAAGAAGCAGGCTTTGGGAATATGTCGGACTTGACTGGCGCCTTATTGGCCTCAGCTCAGCTATTGCCTTTCCATTCAAAGTAGGACAAGGCCCTACTTTATGAAGGGTAAGGGTCTTCTTCTTTCCAAACTGCCGAGGGCTACAGCAATGAGACCTCCGTAAATGCGAGGGAAGCATAAGCGGATGGATTATCAGGAAGGTTCTTTGCCACCAAGCATCAGCACCCCACGGAGAGAATCAGGCTCCCTTTGCCCCTATGTGGGGTGTGTAGATTCACACACAGTGGTGTCTCTACAGGAGCCAAGAATGTTCCTGAGAGATGAGGCTCACAAGAGCTCTCCTACAGAGTGCTCACCTGTACATGTGGTTTCGCCTTCCCCTGTGAGTTGGGTGCCCGAGGTCCACCCCAGCTCCGAGAAAACAGCCTCTGAGAAAAGATCTCCAGGAACCGCTTTTCGCCCAGGCTGGGAAAAGCTGTTCACAGGAAGTAAGGCAAGTGAGCCTCCTGCAGAGAAAAAGAAGCCTTACTGTCCCTGGAGGAGCAGGCTGCCAGAGTGTGTGAAAACTGACTGGTGCCATACTGGTCTTAGCTCCGCCATTGCTTGTTCCTCCGAACTGGGACTCAGGCCTACTTGGAGAAGGGTTTAGGTGCAGATTTCTACAAACTGCCAAGGGCTACTGCAATGAGAACTCTCTCAGAGGTAAGGGCGAGAATTGTATGGATTCTCAAGCTGTTTTCTGAACGACAGCATTAAACCTGCACAGAGAGAATCAGGCTCTCTGCCGCCATGTTGGGTACGCAGTTTCACACACAGAGGTGTCTGCATAGGAGCCAAGAACGTTCGTCAAAGACTGAGGTTCATTAGAGCTCTCTTATAGAGCAAAGACTTGTTCATGTGGTTTTGCCTTCCCCTGTATGTGTGGGTCTCTGGGCACAACCCCAGCTCCGTGGAAACAACACCTGAGCAAAGATCTCCAAGATCTGCTTTTCCCCCATGCTGGGAACCAGGGATCATAGGAGGCAGGAAAAGCAAGCCTCCTTCAGGCAAGAAGAGGCAGCCAACTAGCCTGTGTTTGGAAGCCTCTATTTGCAAGGAATGGGTTAGCTTCTCCAGAAGGAGACCTCCAGATCTGCTCAGAAGATAGAAATTCCAGAGGCAGGGTCGAGGTTCCTGACTGCCCTTTGCCAGCCTTGAAAAGACATTCCTAGATTCTAGCAATATTTTCCATGAAGGAGCAGGCATCGGGAATATGTCAGAGTTGACGGGTGCCTTACTGGCCTCAGCTCAGCTATTGCCTTTCCTTTCAAACTAGGATCAGGGCCTACTTGGTGAAGGGTAAGGGTCTACCTCTTTCCCAACTGCCAAGAGACACAGCAATGAGACCTCTGTCAAGGCGAGGGAAGCGTAAGCGGATGGATTCTCAAACAGGTGCTTTGCCACAAAGCATCAGCACCCCACGGAGAGAATCAGGCTCCATGTGCTCCTATGTTCGGTGTGTAGCTTTACACACAGAGGTGTCTCTGTACGAGCCAGGAATGTTCCTAAGACTTGAGATTCACTAAGGTCTCCTACAGAGCATAGACCTGTCCATGTGGTTTTTCCTTCCCCTGTGAGATGGGTCCCCGAGGTCCACCCCAGCTCTGGGGATAGAGCCCCTGAGAAAAGATCTCCAGGAACCGCTTTTTGCCCAGGCTGGGAAACGCAGTTCACAGGAGGCAAGGCAAGCGAGCCTCCCGCAGGGAAAAATAGGCCTTACTGTCCCTGGAGGAGCAGGCTGCCAGAGTGTGTGACACCTGACTGGTGCCTTACTGACCTCAGCTCCGCCATTGCATGGCCATCCAAACCAGGACCCAGGCCTACTTGGAGAAGGGTTTGGGTGCGGATTTGTAAAAACTGCCAAAGGCTACAGCAATGAGAAGTCTCTCAGAGGTAAGGGAGAGCATTCTATGGATTCTCAAGCTGTTGTTTGAATGACAGCTTCAAAGCTGCAAAGAGAGAATCAGGCCCTGTGTGCCCCCTTGTTGGGTACACAGCTTCACACACAGGGGTGTCTCCATAGGAGTCAAGAACGTTCCTGACACAGTACGTTTCACTTAGAGGTCTCCTGGAGAGCAAAGACTTGTCCATGTGGTTTTCCTTCCCCTGTGCGATTGGGTCTCTGGTCTCGGCCCCAGCTCCATGGAAACAACCCCTGAGAAAATATCTTCAAAATCCGCTTTTCCCAGAGGCTGGGAACAGGGCTTCATAGGATGAGAGAAAAGCAGGCCTCCTTCGGGCGCGAAAAGGCAGCCAACTGGCCTGTTTGGAAGCCTCTATTTGGAAAGAATGGGTTAGCTTCTCCTAAAGGAGACCTCCAGATCTGCTCAGAAGTCGGTAATTCCAGAGGCAGGGTGCTGGTTCCTGACTGCCCTTTGCCAGCCTTGCAAAGACATTCCCAGATTCTAGAGTTATTTTCCATGAAGGTGAAGGCTACGGGAGTATGTCAGACTTGGCAGGCACCTTATTGGCCTCAGCTCAGCTATTACCTTTCCATTCAAACTAGGACAAAGGCCTACTTTATGAAGGGTAAGGGTCTTCTTCTTTCCAAACTGCCAAGGGCTACAGCAATGGGACCTCTGTCAAGGCGAGGGAAGCCTAAGTGGATGGATCATCAAGCAGGTGCTTTGCCACAAAGCATCAGCACCCCACGTGGAGAATCAGGCTCCATTTGCCCCTATGTTGGGTGTGTAGCTTCACATACAGAGGTGTCTCTATAGGAGGCCAGAATGTTCCTGAGAGATGAGGTTCACTAGAGCTCTCCTACAGAGCATAGACCTGTCCATGTGCTTTTGCCTTCCCCTGTGAGTTGGGTCCTCGAGGTCCTCCCCAGCTCCGGGGAAGGAGCCCCTGAGAAAAGATCTCCAGGGACCTCTTTTCCCCCAGGCTGGGAAATGCAGCTCACAGGAGGGAAGTCAAGTGAGCCTCCTGCAGGGAAAAAGAGGGCTTACTGTCCCTGGACGATCAGGCTGCAGAGTGTGTGAGACCTGACTGGTGCCTTACTGGCCTCAGCTCCGCCATTGCATGTTCCTCCGAACTAGGACCCAGGACTACTTGGAGAAGGGTTTGGGTGCGGATTTCTAAAAACTGCCAAGGGCTACAGCAATGAGAACTCTGTCACGGGTAAGGAAGAGCATTGTATGGATTTTCAAGGTGTTTTTTTAACGACATCTTTAAAGCTACACAGAGAGAATCAGGCTCTCTGTGCCCCTATGTTGGGTACGCAGCTTCGCACACAGGGGTGTCTCCATATGAATCAAGAATGCTCGTGACAGAGTGAAGTTTACTAGAGCTCTCCTAGAGAGCAAAGACTTGTACATGTGGTTTTTCTTCCCCTGATAGTTTGGGTCTCCAGGCTTAGCCCCAGCTCCGTGGAAACAACCCCTGAGAAAAGATCTTCAAGATCCCCTTTTCCCAGAGCCTGGGAAGCTGGGTTCATAGGAGGCAGGAAAAGCAAGCCTCCTTCGGGCACGAAGAGGCAGCCGACCGGCCTGTTTTTGGAAGTCTCAATATGGAAGGAATGAGTTAGATTCTCCTAAAGGAGACCTCCAGATCTGCTCAGAAATCGGTAATTCCAGAGGCAGGGTGCAGGCTCCTGACTGCCCTTTGCCAGCCTTGCAGAGACATTCCTAGATTCCAGCGTTATTTTCCATGAAGGAGCAGGCTTCGGGAATATGTCAGACTTGACTGGCGCCTTATTGGCCTCAGCTCAGCTCTTGCCTTTCCTTTCAAACTAGGACAAGGGCCCACTTTATGAAAGGTAAGGGTCCTCTTCTTTCCAAACTGCCAAGGGCTACAGCAATGAGACCCCTGTCAAGGCGAGGGAAGCGTAAGCTGATGGATTCTCAAGCAGGTGCTTTGCCACAAAGCATCAGCACCCCACGGAAAGAATCTGGCTCCCTTTGCCCCTATGTTGTGTGTGTAGCTACACACACAGAGGTGTCTCGATAGGAGCCAAGAATGTTCCTGAGAGAGGAGGTTCACTGTTGGGGGCCAGAGTGAGGCACTCCGCCCATGGCAAAGGTCATGAGGAAGGAGGCTCGACATACGCAAAGGCGGGATCGAGCCTCAGGTGTCCCTCTGGAAATCCTCAAGCATCTACCCCCATCACCAGAGCCTGCCTACCTTACTATTTTGTGCTCTCACCTACACCTCTGACTTTACGGGGGGCTGTCCCCCACCACCTCTTTCGGAGAAGGAGTTAACCTAGAGCTCCAGTTGATAAAAACCCCTGGGTGTGACAAGAGTGTTTTAACCTACAAACTCCTCTGAAGGTTCTCTAGCCTGCCTGACAGGCTTGTCCGGCCACATGTGATTGCTCACAGCCTCCCAACCATGAGAGGCACGAGATGCTTTAAACCTTCTAAAAACAGGTTCCTTAGAAAAGTTAGAAAATTATTAGTATAAGTGTAATGGGCTGATTAGAAATCATATTGGTGAAGGGTTTTTCATTTGTTGAGCTGATGTTTACTGCTAAGTCTCCACATCCCCTGCCCTTATACACATTAATGAATATATAGAAGAAATAAGTATTAACCTTTGATATAAATCACGTTAGACCTTAGGCTAAGTAAATTCTTTCCTTAACTAAAACCCACTACACCCTCACCCTATAGGAATGTAACTTTATTTGGGTGGCGTCTGTTTTAAGAATAATCACCCCTGGAGAAATAAGTGTCCTGGTTGACTGACCGCTGTCACAAGGAGAGGGTCGTAAATTGTCAGCAGGCCCCCCGGCCAGAAGATGATGTAACACCCCTAAGACCTCTGTATACTTTTGTATGAAGCACCTGACTTTGATAAAAGTCAGGACTGCTGACCCCACGTGACTTTTGCATAACATCTCAGTGTATAAAAGTAGACCATGGAAAATAAAGAATTGGGATCAGTTTCTCGAAATACTGGTCTCCCCATGTCTCTCTCTCTCTCTCTCACTCTGGTTGAGTCTCCATCTGGAGCGCGGAACCCACCAAGCTTACTAATTTTGCCTGGGCTTCTAAGATCCGACCGGGGAGGCCTCAGTGTCTCCTCTCCTTCGGGAGAACGGAAGGACGCCTGCGGCCTACGTAAGTGGTGCAAGCTTCTTGTCTTGAAGTTTTATTGGTCCCCCGCGTAAACCAAGCTACTCAGCCTCTTTTCTCCACTGAATTTTCCTACTGAGCTATCCTCATTTTATTACTCTTTATATCCTTAATTAACGTTTAATTAAGCAGTTGTTCCCTGACCCTCGCCTACGCCGTCTCTGCTTCGAATACCCTGGATCAGCTGGGGCTGGACCCCGGCAGTTCACTAGAGATCTCCTACAGAGCATAGACCTGTCCATTTGGTTTTGCCTTCCCCTGTGAGTTGGGTCCCCGAGGTCCGCCCCAACTCCGGGGAAACAGCCCCTGAGAAAAGATCTCCAGGAACTGCTTTCCGCCCAGGCTGGGAAACGCTGTTCACAGGAAGTAAG